>NC_136063.1:1982357322-1983578822 GCF_964261635.1 Lissotriton helveticus
TTGATTCTTCACAGGACTGACTAGGTGTATGAGTGCATATGATAGTGTTGTAATAATGAGTGACTGTATGTATGAGTGATTGTATGGGTGAATGAGTGAATGTGTGTGTAGACGTAGGAATCAGTGAGTGCGTATGTAGTAACTGGTATTGGTGTGTCATGATGTCATCAGTGATGTCATTTGAGATGTCATCAGTGATGTCATTTGAGATGTCATCAGTGATGTCATCAGTGATGTCACTGAAGTATGGTGTTCTGTGTTTAACTGTATAGATGAGGAAATGGAAGTGTGATTGATTCTTTACAGGACTGACTTGGTGTGTGAGTAACTCCATGGATGAGTGGCAGTGTGTGACTGTCTGCATAGGTGTATGAGTGCATATGATAGTGTTGTAATAATGAGTGACTGTATGTATGAGTGATTGTATGGGTGAATGAGTGAATGTGTGTGTAGACGTAGGAATCAGTGAGTGCGTATGTAGTAACTGGTATTGGTGTGTCATGATGTCATCAGTGATGTCATTTGAGATGTCATCAGTGATGTCATCAGTGATGTCATTTGAGATGTCATCAGTGATGTCATCAGTGATGTCACTGACCATGTCATGAATGATGTAATATGTGACATCATCAGCAGTGGATTGCGGGTGCGCGATATATAGTTAGTGCAACTAACTATGGGGTCGATCAGGATGGCGGACGGAAGAGCCACCGCGGCCCTGGAGTAGGCGGAAAAAGCCTTTTCCGTGTCCGCCTGCCGCGGATACTCCGTCCGCCATATCAGGATAGGAAAACGTGTCAAATTTCCGTCCGCGACGGAAAAACACGCTCCGCCGGCCAACTACACACGACCACGCGGCGGACGGAACACATCCGGACGCTCCGCCGTACGCACTGACGTCGAAGACCGTCCCCCAAATCAAGATGGCGGAAAACACACATAAAACCGCTGCGGAAAAACAACCTGTCTTAACACGGCGGAATCCCCACAGCGAACATAGGTGACACAGCCGAGATACCCACCGCAAGCTGACCACCACCATGGACCCGGCGCTACACGCTTTCCCGATGCTCTTCGCGATCCACCACGTCCTAGTCATGGCCTACTATGGACGACGACGCAGGTAAGGTACAAACCATTGGCTGTCTGGAGGGGAATACCAGCAAGGGACGTGACGTAGGGAGGGGGAGTGTCATGTTACCGAAACCACTGATGAGAAGCATATACGAATACACATTTGTAGTACGCAAGCAGGAATGACAACGACAGACCACGAGACTTGATAGACTACCTTTATTGTCAAATAATAGGGGTCAAATCACAGTGTATGCGTGAACATGGGCAAAGTGGGCACCAGAGCAGGTACAACATAGCAGGTAACGAGAGGGCAGCATGCAGTATCAGAGCATCAACAGGGCATTGTGCATTACAGAGCAGGTACATCAGAGGCAGGTAACGAGAGGGCAGTATGCAGTATCAGAGCATCAACAGGGCATTGTGCATTACAGAGCAGGTACATCAGAGGCAGGTAACGAGAGGGCAGTATGCAGTATCAGAGCATCAACAGGGCATTGTGCATTACAGAGCAGGTACATCAGAGGCAGGTAACGAGAGGGCAGTATCAGAGCATCAACAGGGCATTGTGCATTACAGAGCAGGTACATCAGAGGCAGGTAACGAGAGGGCAGTATGCAGTATCAGAGCATCAACAGGGCATTGTGCATTACAGAGCAGGTACATCATAGGCAGCACGTGAGAGGGGCAAAGTGCATCAACAGTCCATTGCACAGAACAGGCCCATCAGAGGCAGCACGTGAGAGGGGCAAAGTGCATCAACAGTCCATTGCACAGAACAGGCCCATCAGAGGCAGCACGTGAGAGGGCCAAAGTGCATCAACAGTCCATTGCACAGAACAGGCCCATCAGAGGCAGCACGTGAGAGGGGCAAAGTGCATCAACAGTCCATTGCACAGAACAGGCCCATCAGAGGCAGCACGTGAGAGGGCCAAAGTGCATCAACAGTCCATTGCACAGAACAGGCCCATCAGAGGCAGCACGTGAGAGGGGCAAAGTGCATCAACAGTCCATTGCACAGAACAGGCCCATCAGAGGCAGCACGTGAGAGGGGCAGTATGCAGTATCAGAGCATCAACAGGGCATTGTGCATTACAGAGCAGGTACATCAGAGGCAGGTAACGAGAGGGCAGTATCAGAGCATCAACAGGGCATTGTGCATTACAGAGCAGGTACATCAGAGGCAGGTAACGAGAGGGCAGTATCAGAGCATCAACAGGGCATTGTGCATTACAGAGCAGGTACATCAGAGGCAGGTAACGAGAGGGCAGTATGCAGTATCAGAGCATCAACAGGGCATTGTGCATTACAGAGCAGGTACATCAGAGGCAGGTAACGAGAGGGCAGTATGCAGTATCAGAGCATCAACAGGGCATTGTGCATTACAGAGCAGGTACATCAGAGGCAGCACAACTACGTGTCCCTACCAACCCGTCACAGGGACCACAAGAGTGCCACGCAGTTCTCAATGGACACACCATGTGAATTAACATTTGAGTGAAGTGTACAGCACGTCACATCACAGAATCAGGGGGGACTGCGTGAACTACCTGCCTCGGACACACTGGCAGCACCAGCAACAGGAGTGTGAGACACAGCCACAGCCCGAGTGACACACACATGGGCCACGGACCCAGACACACTGGCAGCACCAGCAACAGGAGTGTGAGACACAGCCACAGCCCGAGTGACACACACATGGGCCACGGACCCAGACACACTGGCAGCACCAGCAACAGGAGTGTGAGACACAGCCACAGCCCGAGTGACACACACATGGGCCACGGACCCAGACACACTGGCAGCACCAGCAACAGGAGTGTGAGACACAGCCACAGCCCGAGTGACACACACATGGGCCACGGACCCAGACACACTGGCAGCACCAGCAACAGGAGTGTGAGACACAGCCACAGATGTAGTCACTGACACGTGAGCCACTGACCCAGACAGACTGCCAGCACCAGAAACAGGAGTGTGCAACACAGCCACAGATCTTCTAACTGACACGTGAGCCATAGACCCAGATACACTGCCAGGACCTGCAACAGGAGAGGGCACAACTGACACTGTGCCACCATCTGATACATGAGAGTCAACTGCACCGGCGCCACTGGGACAACTGAAATGATGAGCCACAGGGCTGTATGGGCCAGGAGGCAGGGTGGGCCTGGGAGCTGGGGATAGCTCACCTAGAGCCAAATCGGGGTTTGCAGGTGTCAATGGTGTGTGTCTGCGTTTCTTAGGGAGGTGTGAGTGCACCCTGGACAGGACAGGACTGGCAAGTGGTGGGGACTCCAAAGAATCACCACCCAGCATAGGTGGAGCAACTGCTGCCGGGGATCTGGTTTCGGGGGACGTGCTGGAGCCTGCTTGTCGTTTGCTCTGTGCCTGCCGCCTGGACTCGGAATGATGTGTAATGGGGGATGCAACAACAGGGGACACCCTCCTCTGCTTCTGACTGGCCTGGATGGGAGTGGAGGTATGGGGGGACTCCGCCGCGGAGACATCAGTTTGGCGTTTAGTAGAAAACATCAGCCTCAGTGCAGCCAGGGGTGAAGTATGCCTGTCCTTGATTGCGCCATTGTCCATGCTAGATGCCTTGTCCGTAGGATGTGCCTTATCCTTAGGTGGAGTGTTGTCTCTGGATGTAGCCTGTGCCCTGCTCGCCGCCCTGTTCCTGCCAGCAGACTTGTCGTCTGTGGTGCACCTGCCTCCAGCAGACACCTGCTCCCTGTGTGTGTCGCTGCCCTTGGGAGTGTTCCTATCCACTGATGTGGGCCTGCTCTTGGGAGTCTCCCTGCTCTTAGTAGGTGCCTTAGTCTTCTCACTGTCCTTGGGAGTGTTCCTATCCACTGCTGTGGGCCTGCTCTTGGGAGTCTCCCTGCTCTTAGTAGGTGCCTTAGTCTTCTCACTGTCCTTGGGAGTGTTCCTATCCACTGATGTGGGCCTGCTCTTGGGAGTCTCCCTGCTCTTAGTAGGTGCCTTAGTCTTCTCACTGTCCTTGGGAGTGTTCCTATCCACTGATGTGGGCCTGCTCTTGGGAGTCTCCCTGCTCTTAGTAGGTGCCTTAGTCTTCTCACTGTCCTTGGGAGTGTTCCTATCCACTGCTGTGGGCCTGCTCTTGGGGGTCTCCCTGCTCTCAGTAGGTGCCTTAGTCTTCTCACTGTCCTTGGGAGTGTTCCTATCCACTGCTGTGGGCCTGCTCTTGGGGGTCTCCCTGCTCTCAGTAGGTGCCTTAGTCTTCTCACTGTCCTTGGGAGTGTCCCTTACCTCTGCTGTGGGCCTGCTCTTGGGAGTCTCCCTGCTCTCAGTAGGTGCCTTTGTCTTCTGACTGGCCTTGTCCAAGGAACAGTCCATGGACATGTGAGTATCCCTTGCCTTCGGAGTACCTTTCGTGTTGAATGCCTGTGTAGCTCCGGAAGGCATGTCCCCCAACAACACTTGTGGATCCTGTGTGTGTACTCCAGTGCATCTGACGTCGTCTACCTGAACAGATTTAGCTGATCTAGGGGATGGGGTCTGTGCCCTGCGTGCCCTGACGTGCTGTCTGACGCTGCTTCTAGTGCAATAACCTGTATTTGAGTCCTGCTCTGAATAATCACTACCCCCTGAGACATCCAGCGGTGTAGATGGGGAAACAGAAGTAGCACCCTGTTCATTCGACTGTACTATTGCAGACGACACACTGCTTGCCAATGACTGCACTGTCCTGTGTAGACCTGCAAGATCGCCATGCATCCCTTCCATGAATGCCACCACCTGCCCCAACTTCCTATCATGATCCTGGAAAGCATTTGTCATATTGGTCTGACCCACACACAGCTGTCGCAGCAGATCAACGGCCTCAGCACACAGTGCATTTTGGCTCACCGTGGCAGGGGCAGCGGTGCCTGCACCGAACGCCACTCTGCTCCCCCTACTCCTTCGGCCACGAACAATACATGGTGCAGTTGGCGGAAGTGTGGGCCCTGTGTGCTGTCTTCCGACAGAAGGTGATGAGTGCCCACTCCCAGTCTGTGACAACAGTGCAGGCTCACCAAGAGTGTCCGACGAGGAGGACGATGGTGTCTCCACATGCGAGTCCTCAGGGACGGTCCTGTCCCCCTCTCCGGCGCTGGCCTCCTCCGTGTCAGTCTGCGTGTGTGCGAAGTCTGAGCCGGACTCATTTCCTCGGCTACTCTCCACCGTCTGTGGCTGAGTGTCCTCTGTCAAAGCTGAAATGCACAGAAAAGATGTGTGAGTCATGGGCACACTCACGTACAGAAGGAACAGGATAGCCAAATCACATAGCAGACAAAGGTTCATGAGCCCTCAGCCTGCACATGGCCCACCCCTACCAGTCATCCTCACATTTTCTGCCATGGGGACATGGACCACTAGGGGATGTGCTTTAACACTCAACTACTAAGCAAGTGGCGTGTCAACATGGCGGACCTGGATGTCAAATGAGTACCACCCAATGGGACCAAAATGCCATCACAGGCATACATACGCAACACGGAACTCAATAGTGTGTCTGTGCACCAATACATGCATAGCACTCACAAGTTTCCTACACAGACAGTATGCTCACCGCTAGTTTGCTGTTGATCGGCACTCAGACGTTCGGCCAGGTCAGGATGCGTCACTGCAATGATACGGTGCATGAGAGGGGTCATGGAGCGTCGGGCCAGACGGGGCGTCCTTGGAATCAGGCCCAGTGTTACTTCCGCTACATTCTTGCTCAGCCTGGAAATGTCGTCCCAGCGTTTGTGGCAGTGTGTATGTCGTCTGTTGCACACCCCCAATGCCCGTACTTCCCGTGCTATGGTCCTCCACAGGTCCTTGCGAAGGTGCAGCTTGACCTACCATGATGGGAGACAAAAGGGTTTAAGTCAGTGGACAGGTGGCCTGTCACACACATAGGGGCAAGACGTTACTGTCAGCAGCCATGCACAATCAGGAACATATGTCTAGCCCACACTACACAGCTAAGATATAAATAGGCCTGATCATTTGGCCCCCTCATGCACACCAACATGTCCCACACTGCACTTACCACCCGTCCCGGTGCGCCGTAGAGGCGTCCATAGTTGCGGAGTACACCGTCCACGAGGACATCAAGCTCCGCGGCGGTGAAGGGTCGAGACCGGATCTCTTTGCCACTCGACATGGCAAGATCACGGAGTATGGCACTAGAGCAGCAGTCGGTGGTCAGCTCAGCAGCAGCAGCAGCAGGTCGAGGTGATGGTCACAGGCAGCAGTCGGTGGTCAGCTCAGCAGCAGCAGCAGCAGGTCGAGGTGATGGTCACAGGCAGCACTGGTCCCCAGGGTAGGAAGTTTCATGTTGGCCAAGACACATATATAGGGCCCTCAGCACGTGTCAGTGGCATACGTCGCCAGCAATTGGTCAGCCCTGGAAGCGTGATCGTGAAATGGGCCAATGACTGGCCCTGTTGTTGCGGTGCACAGCTTCCGCTACTTGCGATTGGCCGTATGCGGCCAGCGTCCCTCTTCCCATTGGCTGCATGTGCAGGGACCGTGACGGGCACACATCGGCAACCGCACGTGCAAGCTTCAGGCACGGATGCTTCAGTTGCAACAATGTACTATCACTGGCGCCTCCATGGCGGGGCACGTACACAGCGGGGGAGGTGCAGGCCTATACACCCTGCAGATGTACTCAATGGACATGCCAGTTCATGACCCCCCTTACAGTCACCTTGCATCATCCACCGTACACCGGCCGGAGCGGCCGGCCCATGAACATCCGCCGTGCCCGGCCATGAACACAACCGCCATGGCCGGGCACGGCCATGAACATCCGCCGTGCCCGGCCATGAACACAACCGCCATGGCCGGGACCGGCGGTTGTTCATGGCCGTGCCCGGCCATGGCGGTTGTGTTCATGGCCGGGCACGGCGGTTGTTCATGGCCGTGCCCGGCCATGGCGGTTGTGTTCATGGCCGGGCACGGCGGTTGTTCATGGCCGTGCCCGGCCATGGCGGTTGTGGTCATGGCCGGGCACGGCGGTTGTTCATGGCCGGGCACGGCGGTTGTTCATGGCCGTGCCCGGCCATGGCGGTTGTGGTCATGGCCGGGCACGGCGGTTGTTCATGGCCGGGCACGGCGGTTGTTCATGGGCCGGCCGCTCCGGCCGGTGTACGGTGGATGATGCAAGGTGACTGTAAGGGGGGTCATGAACTGGCATGTCCATTGAGTACATCTGCAGGGTGTATAGGCCTGCACCTCCCCCGCTGTGTACGTGCCCCGCCATGGAGGCGCCAGTGATAGTACATTGTTGCAACTGAAGCATCCGTGCCTGAAGCTTGCACGTGCGGTTGCCGATGTGTGCCCGTGACGGTCCCTGCACATGCAGCCAATGGGAAGAGGGACGCAGGCCGCATTCTGCCTTTGGGAAGTAGCGGAAGTTGAGCACCGCCATGGCGGCGCCAAATATGTGATCTTGTCAGACGCTGCACCGTGATGTGTTGTGTGCAGTTGCGTCATGAGGGATGTGAGCGTGATTGTGAAAGGTCATATGTCATACAATATAGCATGTGTGTCCATACAATGGACATCGGTCGGCACACAATGGCCAACAGATGTGCATTCGTACGTGTTGACGTCGGGTTTGACCCTACAGACGTTGTTACATCTTCACAACTACACAGTACATCACGGCTGTGTGGCCAATTCATGCATCTGTTGTCGGTTTATTGTTGTGTCGAGGTGACTACAGTGGTGGTGGTACACATGCATTCCGTGTATGTGATTTATACGTTCTGTCACCATGCATGTCATTACCGTATGCACATCATCATTGGTGGTGGCATTTGTGCTTGATGACATGGCGTGTGTAAACTTATCGTTTGTGTGCATGCAGTTGCATGAGTGTCTGTGATGTGTCTACGATACATTAGGGTGACGACTGGAGTTATGTCAGTAAGGTACACATGTGATGGAGTTGTACACGTATGCGTCGTTTGTACGTTGACCTAAGTTACATCTCTCTCCCACACAGGAGGGCTCCAAATGTGCATCGCCCATACACTCAGCTGGAGGATATGGTAGACGAGGAGGTGATTCGGAAATTCAGGCTGGATCGACGTCGGTTGCTGGAGCTTGTGGCTCAATTGGCTCCTCATCTGCAGCCACGTAGAACGTATCCTGGCTCGTTTACACCCACTGCAAAGGTCATGGCGGTACTACATTTCTTCGCTACTGGCACATTTCAGTATACAGTTGGAGGTGCCGGGGGTATGTCACAGGCAATGTTCAGCACGGTTCTTCGGGATGTGTTAACAGCTATGATGCTGTACAAGGATGAGTACATACATTTCCCACGTCCGGAAGAGTTGCCAGCTGTCAAAGCTGGTTTCTATGCACTGGGCCACATACCTCACGTTGTGGGCTCAATTGATGGCACGCACATCGCGCTCATTCCACCACGGGCACGCGAACAAGTGTTCAGGAATCGCAAACACTTTCATTCGCTGAACGTGCAGGTGGTGTGCCTGGCGAGCAACATCATCTCCCATGTGTGTGCAAGATTTCCTGGATCCGCACATGACGCCCACATCATGCGAACCAGCAATGTCCCACGACTCATGGCAAATCTGCCACCCGGTCAAGCGTGGCTTGTTGGTGAGTGTGCAGTGGGGACTCTTGTGATCTCTGTGTTGCATGGGGTACCCACCATATCTTGTTCTGATGTTTGTCTCTGTCATCCCCCTACATAGGCGACTCGGCTTACCCAAACCGGCCCTGGCTCCTCAGTCCCCTACGTAATCCGAGGACGGCGGGTGAAATGCGGTACAATGAGGCACATGGAAGGACACGGAGAGTCATCGAACGTACCTTTGGACTGCTGAAGTCTAGGTTTCGGTGCCTCGATAAGACCGGAGGGGCACTGCCTTACTCACCAGGAAAAGTATGCAAGATCGTGATTGCCTGCTGCATGCTCCACAACCTGGCAGTACGCAATGACATTGAACTGCTGTTGGACCCTGAAGACGAAGGAGTTCCTCGGCCTCCCATCCCACCCATGTCGACTGATGAGGATAGTGGTGAGGAGGAAGGTGTGGACCAGAGGCGCCAGCTCATTGATCGCTACTTCCCTTGAATGTGAGTATCTACCTCTAGTGGCGGTTGACAATGCCTCATGTATGTTTTCTGGTGTTGTGTGGATATGGGGTTATTCAGCTGGGTGTGGTTTGTGATGGTTGCACATGTGTGTCTTCATGTCTTTGGACATAGGAGTGTCCATGATGTGTGTGCTCCCATCCCATGCTTGTGTGATGGTTGTCGTTTGTGTAATGTTGCTGTGCATTGTGTTGTGATGTGTGTGAATCTCTTTACTGACGTGTGTTTGCTGTCTCTGGTTTTCTCTAGGTCACTCCCGCAGCGCCATGATCATGTGCGACTATGATCCCTGTACCTGTTTACGTCTGTATCTGATGGCAATCATGTGAATAAACATGGAGGCAAAACATCATTGTGTGAGTAAATGCAATTTATTGACAGGTTGTGCTTTTGTGCTGGTGAATATTTACAAGTAAGTGGGAGGGAGGGAGTTGGAGTTGTAGGTAATGGCAGATGAAATTTCCGTGCTGACACCACATTGGGGGGTGTCAGGCTAGTCCAGCAGACCAGTGGCAATGATTGTCTATGTGGGACAGGATGGTTTGCAGGGTGAATGTCTGGCACAGGCAGTGGCATTGTCAAGGTCGTCCCCTCTTGGAGCGTGTGCCTGGCGCTCCAACACTGCTCTCAGCAACTTCCTGCCTCGGCCGCCCCCTCCGTCTCGGAGGTGGTACAGAGGCAGCTGGGAGGGCAGGTTGGTGATGGGCCACATCCGTCGCCAGGGGCTCAGGTGGTGGTGGCGGCGGTGGAGGCGGAGGCGGAGGTGACGGGGGAGGCGGAGGTGACGGTGGCGGTGGCGCTGACACACATGGTGGAGGGGGGGGGGGGTTGTTCCGGGCAACCCATTCCCTCCACATCGTTGCCTGCTGGCCCATGATCACCAACATCTGGCCAAGGATGCCAGAGATCTCGCGCAGGCTGTTGGTGTTGTCCACTGAGTCCTCGTGAACACGATCAGCGTTTGCCTGGGACCGGTCGTATGAGGCCTGGCACCTGGCAAGAGCTTGTAGGGACTGTGCCACTGGCTCGGGTAGCTGTCCCTCCTCTGACCGGCGGTGTGTGGGTCGCCTGATTGGCAGTTGTCCCGTTGCCTGTGTTTGTGGCCCACTCGCCCTGCTTGTGTGTGGGGCGGTTGGACCAGCGTTGCGCGCTGGGTCATGCTGGGTGGCACCGGCAGGAGTCGTGGTGCTCGTGGTAGTGGTGGTAGTGGTGGTACTGGTGGTACTGGTGGTACTGGTGGTGGTGGGGACTGTGCAGATCACAGAGACGGGTGCCGCGGGAGTCACACATGCGACGTTGGTTGGTCCCGGGAGTCCCTGTGAGCCAGATGGCCCTGGCTGCGTGCTTGGTCCCGCTCCATCCTCCGCCCCGGAGCTGCCTGTGTCGTCGTCGGCAGAGAGTCCTGTAGGTGTGGGAGGCGAGGCTGGCGGCCGGGTACTGCTTTCCCCAGTCAGTTGACGATCACCTGAGGGACAAGATCGAGCAGGTCAGTAATGTGGACAGTACATGGTTACATTGATTTGTAGACATTTCTGTTTCCTGTCGCACACACCCCACCCTCCACCACCACCGCCACCCTCCCCGTGCACATGGGGGCCTGTTGGGAGTTGTAGTTTGGGCCTCTCACACACCCCACCCTCCACCACCGCCACCCTCCACGTGCACATGGGGGCCTGTTGGGAGTTGTAGTTTGGGCCTCTCACACACCCCACCCTCCACCACCGCCACCACCACCACCACCCTCCCCGTGAACATGGGGGCCTGTTGGGAGTTGTAGTTTGGGCCTCTCACACACCCCACCCTCCACCACCGCCACCACCACCACCACCCTCCCCGTGAACATGGGGGCCTGTTGGGAGTTGTAGTTTGGGCCTCTCACACACCCCACCCTCCACCACCGCCACCCTCCACGTGCACATGGGGGCCTGTTGGGAGTTGTAGTTTGGGCCTCTCACACACCCCACCCTCCACCACCGCCACCACCACCACCACCCTCCCCGTGAACATGGGGGCCTGTTGGGAGCCATGGACATGTTAGTGTGTTGGTGTCCGACGTGCATGGGTTGGGGCGTGGGGGATGTTTCTTCTCAGTTGTGTGAGCCTGACCATGTCGTGCTGATCGTGGTGCTTGGTTTGTACTCACCAGTCTCTTCTCCTTCGTCAAGGCCGTCTAGGCTCTCTGGGTGTAGTATCACCAGCACCTTCTCCTCCCAATCGGTGTAGGGTATGGGCTCCGGGGGTGTGCCACCGCCAGTAAGATTGGCTCTGGCGTGGTTTTTCGCTCGGATGCCCTTGACCCTGGTCTTAAGGTCATGCCACCGCCTCTGAATGTCGTGCTTGGTCCTCGGCACAGTCCCCGACGCATTCACACGAGTGACGATCCTGTCCCACATGTGGTTCTTTTGCGCCACGGTCGTCTGCTGGACTTGGGCCCCGAAGATGTTGGGCTCCACACGGATAATTTCATCTACCATTACCCGCAACTCTGTCTCCGTGAATTTGGGGTTTTTTTTGGGTGCCATGGTGTGTGGTGCTCAGTGTGTGAGTTGAGTGAGTTGGGAGGTGCAGGTGTGTGGTGTGTGATGTGTAGGATTTGTGTGGTGGGTGTTTGTGTGGTAGGGTGGTGGGTGGGTGTCTTCTATGTGATTTTATGTGAGTTAGCAGTGTCTCGAATGGCCCTCTTGCTGGCAGCAATGCTGTGGTGCAAGGGATTGTGGTTGTGTGGGGGTGTCTTTTTATAGTCGTGTCTCGATGGTTGTTTGCAGTCAGGTGGTAGGTGGGCGTGTTGACTTGTGTGCATTATTGGATAATTGGGACGTGTCATGGTGGCTTGTGCTGGGGGGGGGGGGCCTTGTCAATGTTCGTATGTTTGCTTAGGACTTGCGGTGCACTTTCATACATTTGTTAGGCGCTAGGGATGTTGTGCGTGTTGGCCTTCCGCCCTGATGCTGTGGTTCTCGTTGCATTGTTTCCGCCGCGGACGTGGATGGCTGTGAGTTCCGTTGTACGGGCGGATTTATCCTAATTGCGGCCACGGAGTATTCTCAGGGATGGCGGTACATGTTTTATTTTCCGCGGTCATTTCCGTCCGCGGCAGTGGTTGTTCATTGGACTCCGTCCGCCGCGGACGGACTTGGTTGTGTTCCGTCCACCGCGGACGGTGTTGGTTGTGTTCCGTCCGCCGCGGTCGGAGTTTCGTGACATGAATATCCTAATCCCAACCGCGGTTTCTCCGCGGCGCAGCCGGGAGTAAAATTTCCCCCACCATGGCGGACAGTACCCATTTCCGTCCGCCATCCTAATCGGCCCCTATATATGGAATTTCAATGGTTTTGTGTGAGTAAAATAAGGTTTTCTAAATGCTAATTCCTAACTATATATGGTCTATAACCTATGGTTTTTTCAGTGAATTTTCAAGGTTTTGTAAATGCTAATTCCTAACTATATATGGTCTATAACCTATGGTTTTTTCAGTGAATTTCATTGGTTTTTTAACAGCTAATATCTGTAGCTGTAAAATGTATTCTTCTTTAAATCCCAAAATATATTTTATATGTTTATTAATAAAAAAAAATGTTAATTTTTTTTTTCTTCGCTCCCGCTTCGCGAATCGGGAAGCTTCCCGTTAGCTGACCTTGATGCCGCGAAATAGACCGCGAGCCGGTAAACGTTCCTTTACCGCAACTGCCGCGTTAGAAAACAACATCGTGACGCCTCCCGTCCGCATGACGTTTCGCGTTGTCGCGTGATACGTCATATGACGTGCTACGTTAGCGAACTGGTACGCGAACCGAGGCGCAAAGCGCAGGTTTCTGGAAGCAAACCGGGAGGCGGCGCAAAGCGCGTAACGTAAACACAGCAGGTCATGTGACTTGGTAATAACACTTTTCATTGGTTCATTTCACTTTTGGTTTCCTAATGATGTAAGACTAGGTCATATAATCTAAAATGAACACTTTTCATTGGTTGAGAACTATTGTTTTTCCCAAATGATGAAAATCCCTCCTTCTTTCCTCACTCTGACTTTCATCATTGTGAGAGAAAGACCCTTTGTTACCAGTGAGCAATGGCTTCTTTAGTAGCTTCAGCTGGTGCTTCCCCACCACCTCCACCACATCCAAGGAAGAGAGGACCACCTGCTGAAGTTATAATTCAGCAAGAAGAGGAAGAAGAGGAAGAGGAGGAAGAGCACGAAGAGAGGCAGTTTTTGCCTGAGGAGCCCAGGACGTCTCACCGGAAAGAAAACTTCATTTGGCAATTTTTTAAAATTCCCAAAGGTCAGAAAAAAGTAAATGCAAGATACGTAACTTGCCTTATATGTGAAGATAGACTGTCCAGAGGGACCGAGAAAAAATACAGTTTCGGAAACTACACAATGCATCGCCATATGACTAGGTGGCATCCTAACAACTACAGTGCTGCACAGTTTCGTAACGACCTAGATAATCTCCCTATTATGGCCAGAAGATCTGTTGTACCGGAAGTAACGGGACCAGAGGGCAGGGAGATGGTGCCAAATATACAAATGAGATTTGGTGAAGTAAAACAAGTCTGCGTACATTGCAGTGGATTCATTTGCTACAGAGAAAGTAGCATCACTCTGATCAACAGAGCTATTGACAATCATATGCAAGTTTGTACGAAACGCCCCAAATAATAAATTCTTTTTTTTTTTGTTGCTCCTGTTGAGCCCTTTACAATGAATCGTTTTCGTTCCCCCCCCCGAAAAAAAACCCCCAAAAATATAAAACCGTTCAGAAAAATTCAAAAAAAGTAAAAAAAATTTCAGAAAAATAATAAAAAAAATATAAAACAACAAAAACAATAAAAAAAAAGTTCTTTTCAGAACTACCTCCCCGTTATTAAAAAATTGGTACAATTTTTGGAACTGTGCCAACCTCTATTTCTCTTAGTTCGCTTCCCAGTTCGCTCGCCGGTACGCGAACCGGGAGCGAACCAAAAAATTTTTTTTTTTAAAAAGAACAGTAAGTATAAGGGAAGGAAACAGACAGTTATGTTAAAAGAAAGACAGCTATAGGGGAGTAAACTAGAGATACTATTACCCGTAATCCACTGCTGATGATGTCACATATTACATCATTCATGACATGGTCAGTGACATCATCAGCAGAGGATTGCGGGTAACAGTATCCCTAGTTTACTCCCTATAGCTGTCTTTCTTTTGTAAGCTTCTTTCCCATGCTTGGTCACTTTTCCAATTCTAACATCTTGTAGAATAGTCTTGTAAACTTCATCCTTTGCCTGACGCATATTTTCATGCAGTTCAGCATAATTGAAGTTTAACCATATATTGACGTTGCCAATGCTCCCTAAGCACTTCCTGGTATCTTCATGCGTGAGCATTTTGAACACAGGTTGCCCTTTCACTGGTGTCAGCTGCAGAAGATCTCCGAAAACAATGTTGTGTTTGCCACCAAATAACACATCATACTCTGTTTTGAGAACTTCTTGCATTCTCAAATGCACAAAGGCAAGCATGATATTGGAAACCATGCTTACTTCGTCAATGATAAGAAGTTTAATTTTCCTCAAGACTCTTGAAACTTCAAAACAAGCATCTCCAGATAGCTTGTGATATTCTAATTTGTTGTCATGCTCCACTGGCAGCATCAGTAAACGATGTAAAGTAATCCCTTTAATGTTAAGTGCTGCCAGTCCAGTTGGAGCGGTGACAACACAAGACAGCGATGACTCTGTCCTTTCCTGCAAATAACATGAAATTGCTTTAATAAGGAAACTTTTTCCAGTTCCCGCTTCTCCACTCACGTACAGTCGGACAGGCTTCAACGACGTACATGAGCACTCTTTCTTGTCATGACTTAATCCATGATCAATTTGCATGGTAAGTTCGTCATATATTTTCCTCTGCTCAACGTTGAGTTGTCTTTCCAACTCTTCTAAGTTAACCGCATCCTCCTGAGCATGTGCCATGGCTCTTTCCACTTCATTCATAGCAGTGGCAGCTTCATTTTCGATAACAGGTCCTCCTAGTGGATCCTGACTCAATGAAGCAGAACTCTGACTGTCCTGAGAACTGTCTCTGGCAATCTTGGCTGCAATCGTTGCTTCCTGCTCAATTTCCACATTCAACATTTCTACATATTTGGGAAAAGCAGGACATTCTATGGTCTCCTTGGCAGCATTGAAAGAGTCTTCGTAACAAAGGAAATCTCCAAGCAGTTCCTCTTCTGCACGCCAAGGCTTAAAAAGTTGCAAAAGTGCTAAATAGAAAAACTCCTTTTTTTCAGGAGATTCGCCACTCAATTTTCGATGGTTTATCAAGTGGCATTTTCTTTGCTTGACCAGACATCCCTCACTTCCTATTACAGCATACACTCCTTTCTCAGTATCTTCTTTGATGTTCCTCTTGAATATGTAATTTTGCAGAACCTCATACAGACAAACATTCTCGAGGTGACAGCTTCGATTTGGATAATATGTATCCAACATGTTGGTCTTCAAAATGTCGGTACTGTTTGGCTCCTTTGCCGCCAAATACTCAATTTCCCGCACAGGTTTGAGAACTCGATTACGCGTTGCAGCAAGACCAACACTCGCCCAAACGATACTCCTGGACTTGGCATAGAGACTTGCTGAAGACAACCGGTCAGAACATTCGTAAGCTCCGATTTCTCGATGCGACAACATCTTCAGACTGAAACTGTACAACTTCTTGCTGAGGCTCTTTTCATGGGAAATGTCCTCCCACATATCCTTCAATTCTGTCTTCTCTTTTTTGGTGATGTAAGATGTCACATACCGAGCCACAGCCATACAGTTATCAGCCACAAACTGTATATCCATGTTAGCATTCCACATGGACAAAATCACCGGGTTGTAGTCGTTGATGTACTTAGACTCTTCGTTCCTCTTCAAATTGTATGTGTTTTTAGGTGATTTCTTCATCACATTATGTCGCAGCGAAGACATCAAACTGTTCACTCTTCCTTTAGAAATCACCGGTCGTGGAAAGCCAAAACGACATTTGGTGTAGAACTTGTCTTTGTTCCGGAATTTACGACGACAGTACTTTCCACATCGATGGCTTTGGAAACGTAGAACTTTTTCTCTTAGGCTTTTTTTCTCCTTTGCGTTTGGAACAGCACACATAGAATACTGTTCTATGAAACTCATCACTGAGTCTTCTGCATCCGTTCCAAATTTAGGTGCATCCTTGATCCACAGCAACATATGTATATGAGGAGCACCTCTTGCTTGGTACTCCTTCCTCCAGAAGAAATCCAACACCTCTCCAAGAGGTGGATTCTTCTTATTCATGATGAAAGACATCATACCTTCAAATCTATGATTGAAGTACCTACATACATTGACTGGATCCAAAGAGCACAGTTCTCCGGGTGTCTTGAATTTGATGTTTTCTACGTTAGCATTTGCCTCTCGTAGAAATTCAAGTAAGTCTTCCCAGCCATACTCAGCACAGCTCAGAGTGAGGAACCATGTGGGAGTTCCTAAGTTCCTCAGCATACATTTTAAATCACCATGACGACGGTACCAGTACTCATTAGTACCACGCTGACACGCCATGAGATTAATCAGGTGAGAATCCAAAATACTGTCTTGGACATTGACTTTATCCATAAAGTCACTTGCCGAGATGTTTTGCATGTGTATACCACTTTTCAAGATGTGGTTCACTGCATATGACAGTCCAGACAGATCGCTTTCAAACAGGAGATGAAACAAATAAGGAATGCATTGTCGAAACCTAGGATCTCCTGCATACAATCGCAAAGTCCGGTATTCAGAAGCAGGAATTTGATGAGGTCGCTCATCATATCTTCCTCCCTGACCTGTTGGAAAAAGCTGTGGGAAACACCGAGCTTCCAAACTTTCCTCCCAAACACTAATGGGACTCCCTTTCGCTTGTTTCATTTGAAACAACTCAATAGCATTCCCCATGACTTCCTTGGAATGCAAAGGATGAACACTATAATGTTCATATATTTCTTCACTAGTACAGGGTTCTACTTTCTCAATTTGACCAGCACACAAATCGCTATCCTCTTCCTCACTTACTTCCTCTTCTGCAACATATACATTTTTATAGTATTTGTTATATTTTTTCAAATACAATGTTGCCCTTTTGACTTTCCTAACATCTACTAAATCTTGCCATATTTTCTTATTCTTTGTCGGAACACCATTAACTAAGATAACAAGAGGTTCCTCTTCCACTTTTTCTACTCCAATTGTGTTAATGTTTTTCTTCAAATCTAGAGGCAAATAAACAACTCTTCCCTTTAATCCTCTCTGTAAATCTGATGGAGGCAATTTCCCTGTCTTTGGCTCCATTCTTACAATAGCCTGAAAGGGATGGATACTTTGAATCAAAATAGATTCATAAGTATTTAAATCCTTCAATTCAGAAGGAATCTCAACCAATTCCAGATTATTATGAACTGCTCTAGCAGGCATCTGGTTTTGATTTAATTTGTTACAACAATAAGTACACACACGTTGATCCAATCCCAAATCAAAACAATTTTCTACCATCAAGTATGTTGTAAAATCCTTCCATTCACTATTATTTTCCCTTTCACTTTTTCCATATAAATCCACTAACTTAGTCTGATTCTTATAATAAGTGCGTCGACAACACACACAAGTGAAATTTGGCCTCTCACTTGATTTCACCTCAAACGTCGCAATTTCCCTCTGGAAATTATCTGTACTGGAAACCTGTACACTATCTTCCACATTACTCTCTTCTTCTTGGTCAATTTCAACATTCTCCTCTTTACTTCCAAAGTAACAAAACTCAATTTCTTCACATATATTCTTCACATCTATTTCAGAACCATGCAAAAGAGCAGCGCATAATTGTTTAAGCATAATTGCTGGACTCTTAGCATAATACAACATTCTAACTAATTTCCTCACTTTATTATGATGCACTGCTAGCATCCTGAAATGATGAAAAACACTCTGGCATACTCTCCTGGAAAGACAAGCCAGTGAATGACCATGCAAACCTATCACTTCTCTCACTCTGCAAGGATCTAATTCTTGCAACAACTTCATTTTTTGCTTCAAACTTTTCTTATTAAATGACCGTATAAAATCACAAAGCAAATTGATGGAATCCTGTCGTACACTGCAAATACTACTACACTTCCAGGTGTACACAGGACCCTTAGGACGTCTCCCTAAAACCTCATTACCTAACACCTCTTCTATCTCTGTTGTCACAAGTTTTTCTTTTTCAACTGGACAACCATCTTTCACTTCATAAGCTCAACCACTGGTGTCAACTGCATGCACCAAATCATTATCCTGGAAATAACTCTCCTCATTAAAAAATGCCTCAGAGCTTGAACTATGCATCCATTCTCCAGAAAAAACTTCACAAAAATTACTACGATTAACTATTCTCTTCCATCTACTATTTCTTTTGAAATCATAAATTGCCTTGTTTAGCTTCCTAATTCTATTGATTGTCAAAATAAATAACTTACGTTTAATTTCAAATGCCTGATCAATAACTTTCTCAACTATTTTTTTTCTCTTATAAAAAACCACTTTCTGTTGACCTTTCTTAATATTTTTTAACAAATTGCCAATTATCCTGTTGCGGAACATTCGTTTACGAATGTCCCTAAACTGTTGTTTCCTTCTACTTTCATGCATAGAGTTATCTCTTACTCTAGCAGTAACATTTTTCATTGGCCTTTCCTTACCGTTTGAATTGCTTCTCCTTTTCTGGACTGAAACATTTTCTGTAGTAATATTTTTTTTACTACAGATATTTCTTATGAATGTTTTTGTACTCTTACCCGGTGCTTTCTTGGTGACTTGACAAATCTTTTTGTTAGAGGACTGCTGCTTTTTTTCATTCACCTGCTGTCTTTGACGTTTTGCAGCCTTTCTCACTCTTTCTTTGGTTGGCATGCTGAAATCTTGAAATGATCTGCAGTTGAATCTGTGGTAAAATATAATAAAAAATGTTATTAACCACTATTACCCAACAGTAAATTAATAACAGTCATCAAAAACTTAACACACTACTTAACATTTTTACATAGAAGATTTTTTTGTACATGGCAAATTTAGAATACAGAAATAGCAGAAAAGAAATGGAATTTATATTCATTTTACCTGTGCTGTTTTATATATGAATCTGATCTAATTTTATGACCATATTTTAATATTTTATTGAAGACACTACACATAACCTGTTTTTGAAGGTGTCTTTATTTTTAAATTAAACGGTTTACATTTTTACTTTTTATTTATTATAAATTTATAAAATAAATGTTTATAGTTCCATAGGCTCAAGCACGTCAGCTTCCCATCCTATGTCATACAATTCTGACAAATCTGCATCCTCATCACGTTGTTCTTCATCCTCAGGATTGAAATCATCCAAGGGATCAACATCCACTGATGTTTCAATTACGAGTTCAATGATGAGGTCGAAATCAACTGATTGCTGATTGTCGCTCATGTTGATGTTGTCTTTATCTTTAAAGAAAGATAACAACAATGAGATGTTGCAGAGTAAGAGACAAATCTCAGAGATTATAATAGTAAAATTGTTTAACAAGAGTAACATTTTGCAGCTATTATTTAACCATGTCCAACAATGCTGAGGAGGCAGCCGCGGGCCGTGGAGGGAGTTACGGTGGAGCAGGGAGGCGGGAAGGGGGAGGGGCAGGGTGGAGGGACCTAAAAACTGGCATATGAATAATTGCAGGTAAGTACACAATTTAATTATTCAAACGAATTTCGTAGCGCGCACTGCATCGCAAAATGCGATGCTGTGCGCGCTACGAATTTCGTTTAAATAATTAAATTGTGTACTTACCTGCAATTATCCATATGCCAGTTTTTAGGTCCCTCCACCCTGCCCCTCCCCCTCCCCGCCTCCCTGCCCCACCGTAACTCCCTCCACGGCCCGCGGCTGTGAGGAGGTGAAGCCTATCTCCAATTTTTCACTGAACAGGACTCATCTCTTCTTAACCTTGGATAAACTTCACCGACTCTGTGTCCCCTGCACATAATTAAATGTAAAGGGGCAGATTTATATTAACTAGCACATCCCCAGGGATGCACCAGTTAACGTGCACCGCTGCTCTGCCACCCACGGTGTGCCGCATTTACAATCAGATAGGACAAAGCTGCATCAAAACCCTGCGCCTGCTTGAAGCAGGCATAGATCTTGACGCAGGTAGGCTGAAAGCTAAAGCAACAACTAAGTGTCGTGTGCAGAAGTTGCAAAAAAGGAAAAATGGCGTTTAAACCAGTAATGAGCCCATGCTAACTTAACACAGTGTAAAGATATCCAGGATCTACATCAGTTTGGGGTTCACGAACCTGGCAGGTACAAGGCACTGAGGCTTTGCACCGTGCATGTCTCATCCCAAATCATATGTTGTTTGTGAATGAAACAATTTCCCAGACCAAATGCTTTGGATTGGCTACTTCTAAAAAATGAAACACCCCTACTATCCCGGAGTTAGAGGAATATGATGGTTGGAGTAATTTTACTCGGTTGTCCATTAGTGATTTACAGGCCCTACTCCGTAATTCTTCCTTTAACATTTCCAGTATAAATCCAAAAGGTTGGCTGCTTTGGCAACGTGCCTTATCCACGGTTTAATAACGCTGCCTTTTGCTTTATATAAGTTTTCAAATTGTATGAAATATATACCAATAGGTCGTTATGAACCTTTAGGTAGTGGTTTTCTTCATGAGGTCTGGTCGCTTCCATACACATACAGATGTTTCAAAGATGATCAAGAAGTTTATCTGAATGGAGAGGAATGCACTGAGACGCCAGATCATTCACTAATGTGTAGGCACATACAGTTACACGGTTCATGCAACAAAGACCGACCAAATATGGCTTGCGTGTTGCAAGGCACGCCAGTTCCTGCTATCATCCCCACGTTCAGTTGTTGGAAAATGGTAGTTATTTGATGCTCAATAATGAAGATTGTTCTGGGTTAATTAAAAGTATTCCTTTTATCGTAACAGTAAGTAAACGGGTTATTTGCTGCAGAAATGTTCTATTTCCTCCCACACATGAACATAGGGAGTTTTCAATCTGGCCACAAATACCAACCTTGGGAGCAGATTTCAACGGCATGGCAAGAATAAGGGCTCTTTTGTCTCAGAGAGAGGTGGCCTTGAGTTCGGCCCGTGAAACTTTCGTGCTTCACATAGCGAACACCCGTACAGAGGTGCAGACCCTTTTAAATACTGATTCGCCTTTCCATTTCAGCAAGATGGTTCGGACTATCTTTAACGCGTCCTCCACAAAGGGCCTGGCGCACTTTTTTAAAGTTGTTACCAGTGGTCTCGTGACTTCATTTGAGAAAATCTTTGGAGTCATCCCTGCTTTCTTTCATTCTATTTTTTCCACTGTGCTTGGTGGATTCCCATTTTTACTTGCATTAGCAGCGGACGCTCTTGTGCTTTTTAAAATTTTTAAATATGGATGTCCCTCCTGTGCAAGCTCCCGCCCTGCAGCTGCTGACGCTGTTCCGCAATCGCATGCTTGAATATTATGGCACAATGCCGTTGGCGATATTAAGCACGGCATATGGATTATCTTTTCGATTCTCCTACTTCACCTGTGTCCAGCCTGTATTTCACTGCCTGACCTGTGATTTCGATTGGGCCATTGATTTGTGACTCTGCGGACCGGTTTCTCCTGACGTCGACTTTAATCAGCTGATGAGTCCTATCATTACTCACGAGTTGGTTTGTCCTGGCGAAAGGATTATGGCTGTGGCATTGATGCATGGACTAATTGGTCCCTGGAATTTACTGGCGGCAACACAGTCTTTCTTGGAACAGAGCTTTCTTGAAAACCCACCGAGCTGTCCTCTGATGGTGATAGAGGATCCGGTGCTGGGAGAGCACGTATGTTCTTTTCCGCTTTTAAATTGGATGGCTGAACTCTTCTCGGATGAAGGCGGTGACTTCCTATTGGAGGCAGTTGCAGCTTATTTTGCATACACAATTATGTCATAGACCTTTTTCATGTTTGATATGCTGAGTACTAGCATTTCATTGACAATTCATTGACTTATTTGTCAAGTTTTTATTATTTAGCTTGCCTATTGGCTTAAGCCCCGATAAACTAGTTGACTGTTTTATTTTTTCTTAGCATTAAATTTTGCTAGTTTTTAATGTTTTACCTTGCGGACCGTGCACATATAAAGTTGCAATCTGCTCTCATGAGATGGCACTTCTATTACCTTATTTTGTTCGTTTCCGGATCATGGAGGGGTATCATGTAGATCCTGGATATCTTTACACCGTGTTAAGTTAACATGGGCTCATTACCGGTTTAAACGCCATTTTTCCTTTTTTGCAACTTCTGCACACGACACTTAGTTGTTGCTTTAGCTTTCAACCTAGTAGTTCATCATGGTTTACATGACAATAATATGTTATTGCTCTACTATCTGCTTTGCTTCTTAAACTATATCTGTACAGCGAGTGCTGAAGTTTCAAGAACAACACGATACAGAATTGTTATGAGGTCTGATCTCCACGACTTCATAGTCATAACATAAGTGCAGCTTCTGCCAATTCTGGGCATGAGGCGGGTTTTCTATTGCTCTACCGAACACACACATACACAACACTTGATGCGGTTCACATGAAGAGAGAGCTGGTGTATGCTGATGTGATACCTTCAAATCTAGGACACTAAAGTATAGGCACGCCCTAAACTAACCCAAAGAGACCTTCTTAGCAAATAATATAATATGTGTATTAGGCAGGGTGAGATATAAGTGTTGCTAACTCTTATTCATTTACAGCATGTTAACATACTGTCAACATTCGCTTTTTATGTACTAGTAACTATGCTGGTAATTTTGCTACTGATAATTGTGGTAGCGTTCTAGTGTTCCTGCACAGGAACAGGATTTGGGGAAACAGAAAGCGGAAGGCGGCCATATTGTTTGCTTGGCGCCGACCGTTGAGCAACAGCTTAGCCCCGGCGCTCCGGAATAAAGATAACTAAAAAACATTTAAAGACGTACGTTCTCACATTATTACAATGGCGACGAAGATGTGTACTTGTATTATCTAAGATACTACGCCTGAGAAGACGACATTAGTAAATAAACATTTCAAATACACATGTGTTCTTCTTAACTCCATGTTCTGGTTTGTAATGAATATATAACGACCGAGTGTTCATGAGTTCCACGTATCCTGAGGTACTGTAAGTTCATATTCTGGATTGTCTAAACATTGAGAGTTTGTTATATCCAATGTGACACTGTAGCTAGCTTGCTAAGGGGTTTTTCGGTACTAAGGTGAGTTTTGGGGCACCCTAATTCGCCGAGGTTCCAATCCTCTGTGCACAGTTCTGTGTGAGAACAGAAACCCTGCGACAGGGGCACCCCTGAGCCTTGCTGGAGCTTCATCACACTTGCGATACAACTCCAGCAATGCGCCACCTTTACGGCACAGATGCGTCACGCATCTATGCTGTTTTTACCCCATGATGCGCCGCATTGTAAATGCAGCACACCATGGGTGGCGGAACAGCGGCACAGGATGACTGCAGCCGCGGGCCGTGGAGGAAGTTACGGTGGGGCAGGGAGGCGGGAAGGGGGAGGGGCAGGGTGGAGGGACCTAAAAACTGGCATATGGATAATTGCAGGTAAGTACACAATTTAATTATTCAAACGAATTTCGTAGCGCGCACTGCATCGGAAAATGGGATGCTGTGCGCGCTACGAATTTCGTTTGAATAATTAAATTGTGTACTTACCTGCAATTATCCTTATGCCAGTTTTTAGGTCCCTCCACCCTGTCCCTCCCCCTCCCCGCCTCCCTGCCCCACCGTAACTCCCTCCACGGCCCGCGATTGGATGACTGGCACATCCCTGATGATACGCCAGTCATCATAAATCTATCCCTAAGCTTCTTATCTTGTTAGAGATGAACCGCCATATGTATCATCAAAGTTTTTTACATTTCCTAAATAGCGAACTTTAAGGAATAAATAGCGATTCTTACCATTCCTAGTTTGCGATGAGCTATTTGCTAATTACAAATTACCCATTCATTTCCATGGAGCAGGAGGCCCATAGGAATGAACGTGCAATTTGCGATTAGCAATTAGCTCATCGCAAATTATGAATTTTTTCGAGGGTGCAGGGGTGTCTCAAGAACACCCTGCTGCACCCCTGAAAAAGAAATTTGGGGGCATATGGCGCACATAAATTTTGAAAACATTCCTTTACCTCAAAAACGATTTTCAACTCATAATTTGAAAACACTGCCCACGGGGAAATGACTTAAAATGTCCTCAAGACACATGAAAATGTTTTTTTAAAGCCTTTGCAACTTTTTTGGGTCACTTTTAACATGGCTATGTAACGCAAACATTCAAAATCTAAATTTGCCATGCACAGGTGGGAGCATATTTACAAGCAATTTGCTCCACAGGGAAACGTCTTACATTAAAATGGGAAAAATAACATCAGAGACACTCAATTGCCTTATAAAGAAGCATACACCATTATGTCCTTGTCATAAGTATTAAAACCATTCCTTTTCCTCAAAAACGATTTACAAATCATAATTTGAAAACACTCCACAGCTCCTATGCACATAAAAACCCTGTCAGTACTAATACTTCACATTTTCTCCAATTACAATTTCTCAAAGAAACAAAATCTATTTGTAAAACACTTGAGACAAAGCAACATTTGAAAAACACAACTTTCTTCATAATTTTCTCCTTAAAGCACACTATTTTCTATCTAAATTACAGAAATCTTTTCTCACCTTAGCAAATACTTTGAGTTTCAAAACAGTCTCAGAAACACACCAATTTGTCTTCAGCAGAGCAAAAGGTATGCACTCCAGAGTCTGCAGCTATCAAAAGCACAGAAATGCTGTAATTCTTCACACATATCTCTCATGTCACCCAATCAAAACTCTTCCCTCACTTTTTTTCAAATGAAAACCCTTCCCCCCTCTACCCTCTCTCCTTTTTTGCATAGCAACCACCTCTTGCAAGACCTCTGGTGTTTGCAAGTTCACACAACAATGTTGCAATTGAACTCTGAACTCTCAGTGCACCTGCATATCCAGTGCATTCTTCCATTTAATGATTTTTTTCTTCGCCACTCAAAATACATCTTTCAACGAACTCATCCATGCACCCTAACTTTCTGTTTTCAGCAATCAAAATCCACCAATCACTGTTACTGCTTCATTAACACAGAAACTCCACAGTTTTTTCATTTTAAACTCTTATTTTTTCAACTGCCATTTCATTGCCACACTTCATCTGACTGCAGCAGAATCTTCTCTCGCCATGTTTTCTGTCTGGATTGTTGGACATAGTTACATCTATTGGGCTCAGAGGTACGCTGAAAACAGGAATTTACCTAACCTCAATTTACAAGATGTGGAAATTAAGTGGTTTGGCCACAGAGGATTAAAATGTCACCAATTGATACCATTGGTGAAAACCTTTATGCATTTGCCAAAACCTGACCTGTTAATTGTGCACTGTGGAGGTAATGACTTGGGCACTTTGACTGGGGTAGGTCTGGAAATGCTTTTAAAGGACACCTTTGAGCAATTGATGGCACTTTTTCCTCAGACTGCCTTGGTATATTCAAATATATGCCAAAGACAGAAATGGAGGTGGTCGAACCAATTTTGTCCACAAATTGAGAAGTCGAGGAAGCATGTAAACAAATCTGTTTCAGCTTACATGAGAGACCATGGAATGGGCTCCTTGTACAACAATAACTTGCGTTACTACATGCAAGATATCTACAGAGGAGATGGAGTTCACTTCTCAGATGAGGGCAACAGAATTTTCATTCTGAATTTAAGACTGTGCATTGGTACCTACTTATAAGTACCTAAATGTACCATAAACCCAAAAGCTATTCTCAGAGCTACCCTACATCTGATTCGCGAACCGGGCGCTCCCCACGCAAAAGAACTAAAAAAACGATATTTCTTTTTTTTTTTGCCCTGCGAGGCCCTTTTAAAGCCTCCACATCAAACCTAGGGGGTCAGGGAGGATCTACTATGCCCCCTTATGGTCATTTGCCCCTTCGCTTTGACCTCCTCTTGTCTCTCGATCCTACCGAGAGACAAGATGGCGGCCGCTACGGACTGTTTGGAATGTTTACAGACGCCGGAGAACCAATCAGCTTCGCTTCACAAAGCTCCGTAACGCGAAAAGTCCGCGAACCGGAGCGCTGTTACAGATATATATCTTTTTTTGAACGTTAATTTCTCAAAATCCACTGGAGCACATATATTGAGACCTAGCAAAGGCACATCGGGCTACCAGTACCTACAATTTCCCCAAGTTTCGTGCAAATCCATTCAGCCGTTCGATTATTATTATTTTTATTTTTTTTTGCCCCGCGGGGCCCTTTTAAAACCTCCACATCAAACCTAGGGGGTCAGGGAGGATCTACTATGACCCCTTATGATCATTTGCCCCTTCGCTTTGGCCTCCTCTTGTCTCTCGATCCTACCAAGAGACAAGATGGCGGCCGCTACGGACTGTTTGGAATGTTTACAGACGCCGGAGAACCAATCAGCTTCACTTCACAAAGCTCCGTAACGCGAAAAGTCCGCGAACCGGAGCGCTGCCCGGTCCGCTGTTACAGATATATATCTTTTTTTGAACGTTAATTTCTCAAAATCCACTGGAGCACATATATTGAGACCTACAAAAGGCGGGGCAAAAAAAAATAAAAATAATAATAATCGAACAGCTGAATGGATTTGCACGAAACTTGGCAAAATTGTAGGGACTGGTAGCCCGATGTGCCTTTGCTAGATCTCAATATATGTGCTCCAGTGGATTTTGAGAAATTAACGTTCAAAAAAAGGTATATATCTGTAACAGCGCACCGCTTCGCGTACTTTTCGCGTTACGGAGCTTTGCGAAGCGAAGCTGATTGGCTCTCCGGTGTCTGTAAACATTCCAAACAGTTCGTAGCGGCCGCCATCTTGTCTCTCGGTAGGATCGAACAGCTGAATGGATTTGCACGAAACTTGGCAAAATTGTAGGGACTGGTAGCCCGATGTGCCTTTGCTAGGTCTCAATATATGTGCTTCAGTGCATTTTGAGAAATTAACGTTCAGAAACAAGATATATATCTGTAACAGCGCTCCGCTTCGCGGAGATAAAATTATATGTGTATTACCTAGCTGTTGCTAACACCAGTTAGCGACGGCTAGTAGAAGATAGCGACCATCTTGGGCCCCACTTTGCATGTGAGTGATATTTATCACTAATGACATGCAAAGTGGGCATGCCAAGATGTTAGCGACTGGAAACAGTCGCTAACATCGCTATCTCCTATTATCAACTTTTGGAAATATTCGAGATAAGGGCGAATATCTCCAAAAGCTACCACCTGCCCTGAGCAGTTCTTAGCCATGTTATCCAATGGGAGGTGGATAACATGGCTAAGAGCATTAGCTCGGTAATGCATGAATATCGCTGAGTTTTCAGCGATATTAATGCATTGCGGTCGTTTTTTATCGTATTTCCGATAAACCTTGATAATAGCAAGGTTTATCTGCGATAATTTCTGACGGTAAAAAAATCGTTGCTAAGCATCGTTAGGGATAAATATCGCTTAACTTTGGTAATATGCCCCAACGTCTGTTAACGTTCGATTCGAAGGAAATCAGGAAGTGTTGAAAAACATTGTCTGCGCCATCTTGTCTTTTTTCAAATGCCACACTTTTGTCGTGCACGGCAGCCATTTTAGATGCCTTGACCAGACCCACTCTGTGCACGCTGTCGATCCTTAGCATGGCTCCCCACCCTCGCAAGCATCTCCCCCAGGCAGTGGTCACCCCCGCTCTCTGTCTTATGCATGGGTAATAAACCTCCCCCATCTGCGCTGCTGTTCCCTGAGAATCACACCCTGTGCCCGCCCGACACCTCCCTTTCGCCCTATTCACTACCGCACCCTCTGACACTCCTTTTCCTCTGTGTCCGATTGTCCAGGCTGGTCCTAGGGTATCAGCTAGCCCTGCAGATGTAGTTTATGGCCACAGCTGTAAAGAATCACCCCTCTTCAAAGGAGTTATAGTAGATCAAGGCCCACACTCGATGAGATCCGTCACAGCAGAAGCGTTGCTATTATCTGAAAACCATCCTGTATTGTGATTGGGGAGGGGACCGAGCCTGAAGCGGAAGATTCCAGGGATGACTGTTTGTACATCAAAGTTTTTACAATTATGTGTCACATTAAAAATATATAGCACTCCGACAAAGTAGTAAGATTATAAAACTTTAATAATTTATAAATATATACAAGAAAACAAAAATAGTAATAACATATAAACATTTTTAGGGAAAAACAACGAAGTAGCGGTCGGCTGTGCGAATAGTCCCAACGCAGCACAACGTCCAGATTTCCGGCGTGGGGCGTCGCGGGGGGTGGGTCATCAGTAGCAAACTGTTGTGCGAATAGTTCCAAGGCAGCAGAACGCGCCGAAATCTAGATGACACGAAAGTGATGTCTAGTAAGTTGCCACCCAGCAAATAACGGCATGGGGCGTCGCGGGGGGTGGGTCATCAGTAGCAAACTGTTGCGCGAATAGTTCCAAGGCAGCAGAACGATGGCACCAAGGTGATGTCCAGTAAGTTGCCGCACTGGTTTTGGTATCCTACAATGCTGCTCCGAATAACGGCGTGGAGCGCCCCGGGGGAGGCGGCGTGAACGGGCCTCTCCAGGTGGAGTGTCATCTGTTGTAGTGGGGCGCCCCTTTACCGTTTCAGTTGCCATTCCGTCCGTTTTTGGTCCACTGTGTCAAAAGCCGCAATTCAGCTGAGTTGCGCCCACTCTTGCGGTGCAGCGATAGGCGGCTGTCACAGGACTCTCAAAATGGCGGCAGGCTGTTTCCTTTTTGGGCCTGGTCCACTGAAATGGCCCTGGGACACCTTGGAAATCGGACGCTTGTCTGCTAGGTCTTGGACCCCATTCTCGAAAGCGTCCCCTCCGCCTTGAGAATTCATCAAAAGTTTTGGGGGCTCCGACTCCTGCAGGCTTCTGGTGGGGAGCGGCTGCCATGATTGCTCGCGGAATGACCACGACGGAGCCACGAGATGGTGGTGCTTTCATGCTGACGCCAGCTTCAGTCTGAAACATCCAGAAACAAGGTGGGGCTTTCATCGTTTGGGAAAAAAAAAAAGTTTTCATCCTATGAAAAGTGTTGTTTTTAGGTCACATGATCATGCCTTCCATCATTAGGAAACCAAAAGTAAAATGAACCAATGAAAAGTTTTATAAACAAGTCACATGACCGGTTATGCGGCATAGGGTATAAAATGCGGAGAAAATACGTTGGCACGTGAGGCGGCGTCAGTAGCGGACCGATGTGCGAATAGGCCGAAGGCAACACAACGCGCCAAGATCCGGATGGCACCGAGGTGGTGTCCAGCAAGTTGCAGCACTGGTGTGGCCATCCTACAATGCTGAAAGTCGGCGTGGGGCGCCCCGTTGGCCTGTGAGTTTGCGTCAGTAGCGGACCGATGTGCGAATAGGCCGAAGGCAGCACAACGCGCCAAGATCCGGATGGCACCGAGGTGGTGTCTAGTAAGTTGCCGCACTGGTGTGGCCATCCTACAATGCTGAAAGTCGGCGTGGGGCGCCCCGTTGGCTTGTGAGTTTGCGTCAGTAGCGGACCGATGTGCGAATAGGCCGAAGGCAGCACAACGCGCCAAGATCCGGATGGCACCGAGGTGGTGTCTAGTAAGTTGCCGCACTGGTGTGGCCATCCTACAATGCTGAAAGTCGGCGTGGGGCGCCCCGTTGGCCTGTGAGATGGCGTCAGTAGCGGACCGATGTGCGAATGGGGCCAAAGGCAGCGCAACAATATTTTCTGATTTGAAGACACCACAAGGCGCTGAGATGCCAAGATCCGGATGGCACCGAGGTGGTGTCTAGCAAGTTGTGGCACTGGTGTGGCCATCGTACAATGGTAAAAGTCGGCGTGGGGCGCCCTGTTGGCCTGTGAGATGGTGTCAGTAGCGGACTGATGTGTGAATGGGGCCAAAGGCAGCGCAACAATATTTTCTACTATATTTTCGGAGTAGAAGACACCACAAGGCGCTGAGATGCCAAGATCCGGATGGCACCGAGGTGATGTGTAAGTTGCGGACCGATGTGCGAATGGGGCCAAAGGCAGCTCAACAATATTTTCTGAAGAGAATACACCACAAGGCGCTGAGATGCCAAGATCCGGATGGCACCGAGGTGATGTCTAAGTTGCGGACCGATGTGCGAATGGGACCAAAGGTAGCGTAACAAGATTTTCTGTATGGAAGATACCACTAGGCGTTGAGATGCCAAGATTCGGATGGCACCGAGGTGATGTCTAGCAAGTTGTGCCACTGGTGTGGCCATCGTACAATGGTAAAAGTCGGCGTGGGGCGCCCTATTGGCCTGTGAGATGGTGTCAGTAGCGGACTGATGTGCGAATGGGGCCAAAGGCAGCGCAACAATATTTTCTGACTGACACCACAAGGCGCTGAGATGCCAAGATCCGGATGGCATCGAGGTGATGTCTAAGTTGCGGACTGATGTGCGAATGGGGCCAAAGGCAGCGTAACAATATTTTCTGTATGGAAGATACCACTAGGCGTTGAGATGCCAAGATTCGGATGGCACCGAGGTGATGTCTAGCAAGTTGGTGTGGTCATCCTACAATGCTGAAACTCGGCGTGGGTCACCCCATTAGCCTGTGAGATGGCGTCAGTAGCGGACCGATGTGCGAATAGGCCGAAGGCAGCACAACGCGCCAAGATCCGGATGTCACCGTGGTGGTTTCATAGTTGAGAGGCACTTCATCTGCAGTGGGGCGCCGAGATCCGGATGGCACCGAGGTGATGTCTAGCAAGTTGCTGTACTTGTGTGGTCATCCTACAATGCTGAAACTCGGCGTGGGTCGCCCCATTAGCCTGTGAGATAGCTGTTCTTTGGATTTGGGCCTGGTCCACTAAAATGGCCCTGGGACACCTTAGAACTCGGACGCTCGATTTTTTTTTCCTTTCCTGTACATGCAAAAAAAGGTAAATGCCCGGTATGTTACACGCTTCATCTGCCACGATGAACTCTCCAGAGGAACCGAAAAAAAATATAGTTGTGGTAACTGTACCATGCATCGTCATATGGAGAGGTGGCACCAATTAATTATAGTGCTGCATAAAAGAGAGATTTGGAGGAGAACCCCTGACCTGCTAGTACATTCATTAAAGAAGTGGCACTGAGAGCTTCAGAGGCAAGGGAAACGGTCCCAAATATTTAGAAGAACTTTGGAAAGATTAAAATGACATGTTTAGATTGTGGTAAATTAATTTCATGTGGGCAGATGAGTGTTACTCTAATAAATACAGCATATGAACATCATCATAGTCGATGGTTGGTAGAGACATTTTGACTATATCCTGGACCTGCCCGTCCTCGCCCAAAATGGCGCCGGAATAAATGGGACTCGTAACTCCTTGTTGTGTACTGGTTGCACAACCTTGATATCACGAGATACGTATGCAGTTTTGAAGCACATGGCGGGCGGGGACGAGAATTGATTGAATATTTCGACATCCCTATTGATATTAAGTTCTGATGTGTTATTGATTACTGTACTGTTGAAAATTCGAATTAACGTCACCCATGGTACTTGCCCGCAAATGTATATCTAGATAATTTTATTGTAACTGGCCCTGTCGTATTTTAATTATAAAATGTACGTCCACCGATTCCGTAGCTGTTAGACACCTTAGTTTTTGCAACCTAATGGCCCGCCCGTTACGTTCCTCTACAGTGTAAATGTCTATTCATCATATACGATTACAGTTTGCTCCGTGGCAGGCCCACGTGGTTATAGGCTCGTATTTGTATAATGAAATTTTCACAATAAAGGTTTTTAAAAGAAAACATGGTAGTAGTGTATACATTGGTAAAGTTTTTAATAATAGTCACTGTTTTAGAATCATTAAAAGGCAAGTGAAATAAAGCAGACCAATTACATGAAGGGTAAAAGGTATAATACGAAGGAACGCAGTAAAGATAAATGGTCAAGGGCTGTTGTGTTTTCTATTCCTGCAACATAAAGTGATCGATAAGAATCTCATATTCAGGCGTATCGGCGACTAAGACAGCAGGTCGACCCTCTTTTGCTCAACGGCTCCGTCATGGGACGAAGAAACGCTCTTTTTCTCGAAAAAAGAATATATTTTACTTGCAGGACAGTTGTAAAATTTCCGGGAAAGTACATTAGCCTGGAACATTATAACATATATTTAAGAGAAAATAATGTTCGGAAGTAATTAAAAGCGTAATTTTTAGGTGATATGACCAAGGCTTTCATCATTAGAATAAGAAAAGTAAAATGAACCAATGAAAAGTTTTATTAACAAGTCACATGACTTGTTATGCTTACGTTACGCGCTGCGCGCCCCGGATGACTTCCGGATGCGCTAACGCGGCGCGTCATATGACGCATTACGCGACAACGCAGGTCCAGAATATAGTCAAAATGTCTCCACCAACCAGCGGTCGAAACACAACCCCTTTCAGCAGGCTAAATAGTTCTGTTAAATGACAACAGAAGGGACAGGCAACAAGAACCATCAGTCAAAGAGGGGAGGGCTAGTTCTTCTCTACCGGGTTACATTGGGGCGCTACCGGAACTGATCGAATTGGTAGTCTACAGTGTTTCTGGATGTTTCAGACCGAAGCTGGGGTTAGCATGAGAGCAGCACCATTTCGTAGCTCCGTTGTGGCCATTCCGCAACCAATCATGGCAGCCGCTCTTTATCGTTATTTTGGGCGGGGTGGGTGGCGGAGCCGAGCTGTTTTGCAGCCATCATTGTGTGGAGTACAGTTCATCTCACTAGTTTTGTATTTGTCATGAGGGGTTGTTCCTAATGTTTCTATTTTAGCGAGGTCAAAAAGAGATCCCATTAGTGGCCTACTGATTTTGCTCGATTCCTTTTCTTTTTTTTTACACGATTTTTCGTTATCTGCAAAGACTAAACAGAGTATTGCGACTCTGTGTTTGTTTGTAAATAGAGAATGAACCAAAGAGAACTAATTCTAAAACAGTAAATACTTGGATAACAATCAATCAAATGGAGAGAGAAGCAGGCACGACGGATTACAACGGGGGCAAAGGCCTGCGTTAACTACCTTTCACTATCTGCAAAGAGAGAGTACTCCTAATAGAAATGAGGGGGGGGCACCATTCAAAGCAGATCAGTGTGCATAAACACGAAAATGTTTTCACTTACCACGTACTTGACATTCGACAGCTTATGATATTTGCTATTAAAAAACCATTGAAATTCACTGAAAAAACCATAGGTTATAGACCATATATAGTTAGGAATTAGCATTTACAAAACCTTGAAAATTCACTGAAAAAACCATAGGTTATAGACCATATATAGTTAGGAATTAGCATTTAAAAAACCTTATTTTACTCACACAAAACCATTGAAATTCCATATATAGTTAGTTGCACTAACTATATATTGCGCACCCGCAATCCACTGCTGATCATGTCACATATTACATCATTCATGACATGGTCAGTGACATCACTGATGACATCACTGATGACATCTCAAATGACATCACTGATGACATCACTGATGACATCTCATTTGACATCAATGACCACATCACTGATGATATCATTCATGTGACAATACAATGCATCTCCTCACATTTTAATATAACCTCTGTTTCACCCAGTGTTAAATACAGAGTATAATTTTTGAAACCATTGACACACCAATACTAGTTACTACATACGTACTCACTGATTCCTACGTCTACACACACATTCACTCATTCACCCATACAATCATTCATACATACAATCACTCATCTTTACAACACTATCATATGCACTCATACACCTATACAGACACTCACACTCTGCACTCATCCATGGAGTTACTCACACACCTAGTCAGTCCTGTAAAGAATCAATCACACTTCCATTTTCTTGTCTATACAGTTAAACATAGAGCACCTTACATTTTCAAACATATAGTAACACATACTTACTTTCTTATACAATCATTGATACAAGTACACATTGATCTGCACAGAGTCACACACCTCCCAGCCAGCCACACACACACTCAGTCTCCCATACAAATACTTGGACAATCAATCAATAACCCATATAGTTAATCATATAGCTACTGATCAACACATGCAGTAGTTTACAGAACAACAGACATAATGATGCACAAATTAAGACAGTTTAGTCACTAACCCATGCACTCAGTGAGACACATTTAATCACTCACTCATACATTCAGTCATGCACCTACTAAATCCTTCGTCCAGACAGTTATACATCTACTCATTCTTCAATATCTAAAACATATTTAAACTTTACAGAAACACACAGTCACTGGATGATGTCATCAGTGATGTCATCAGTGATGTCATTTGAGATGTCATCAGTGATGTCATCAGTGATGTCACTGACCATGTCATGAATGATGTAATATGTGACATGATCAGCAGTGGATTGCGGGTGCGCAATATATAGTTAGTGCAACTAACTATATATGGAATTTCAATGGTTTTGTGTGAGTAAAATAAGGTTTTTTAAATGCTAATTCCTAACTATATATGGTCTATAACCTATGGTTTTTTCAGTGAATATATATATATATATATAGAGAGAGAGAGAGAGAGAGAGAGAGAGAGAGAGAGAGAGAGCGAGAGACAGAGAGACAGACAGAGAGACAGACAGACAGACAGACAGACAGAGAGACAGACAGACAGACAGACCGACAGACAGACAGACAGACAGACAGATAGATAGATAGATAGATAGATAGATAGATAGATAGATAGATAGATAGATAGATAGATAGATAGATAGATAGATAGATAGATAGATAGATAGATAGATAGATAGATAGATAGATAGATAGATAGATAGATAGATAGATAGATAGATAGATAGATAGATAGATAGATAGATAGATAGATAGATAGACGGACGGACGGACGGACGGACGGACGGACGGACGGACGGACAGACAGACAGACAGACAGACAGACAGACAGACAGACAGATAGACAGATAGACAGATAGACAGATAGATAGATAGATAGATAGATAGATAGATAGATAGATAGATAGATAGATAGATAGATAGATAGATAGATAGATAGATAGATAGATAGATAGATAGATAGATAGATAGATAGATAGATAGATAGATATGGCAAAGGCTTTACACTGAAACTTGTCAACCACCTTAGATAAAATTAAGAAGACATTTCAGCATATAACCTTTATAAAAACAAGTTACATGCAAAATCAACATCTGGCGAATAAACACAAAGAAACAAATATGTGCAAATAAATAAATACAACACAAATAACAAATATGTGCAAATAAATAAATACAACACAAATAACTTTAAAAAAAATTTGATTTCTGAATAAGTTATACAGCATCGCAACTATTTTAAAAGCATCTGTAAAACCATAACAATAGTTCATGTTTACAGTGATCACAAATAACTTGAACATGGAGTTCCTTGAATCGTGGATTTCGACACATAACTTGTATCTCCACCCCCAGGTGGCCTACATCAGGGAGACCAAAGATTGTCTGGCATAAAGCCATGCAAATCACCCAATGCCACCTTGCCTTGCTTTTTGATATTGATTACCCTTACCTGCCCACTTTAAGAGATCTACCTCCCTCTCAAACATCAGGGCGTCAGGTTGCACTTATGAGAGTGCCAATCAAGAGAGCCATTGCTTCCAAACATGCAAGTGAGAACCCCCACACACAAACACTCATATACATGCTGTAGAATGTGGTACATTTACCTCTGACCAGTAAGCACATTATCTAAATAATGTGCCTCAAACTAATATGAGGTTGAAATGGGCATGCCGCCTAAGAGCCAGAAAACAAAATGTATAATTTACATATTTTTTTCATGATTGAGGTTGCATGGTACGGGCTGTTCATTTGCTCTTTGACTTTTTTCAAATGCTTTCCACTGATTAGCTCCTAACAGAAATAGGCACTAGCAAAGCCAATACCGTCAGCTTCTTTGGTCTGTCAACACAGGTTTAGTTTTTTTGTCTTTTTTTCAAAACTTTAATTTTCTGGGCATGTTCCCGATTGTCTAAAAGTACAAATTGCTTTTGTTCTCAAGAAGCACACATTGCCATTTTAGTCCTTAGCACATATGGCAACTATTTTGTGAGTGGATGAGCTCCTTGAGAAAGGGTAGAATGCCACCACTCACAGTGACTGTAACCAGTCGCTTTAGCTGGCTGTCCTGTGGCCCCATGTTGTATGGCGTAGTGGGCAGACGAATAATGTTGGTTGTTGGTTGATAGCTTTATTTCGATATGCAGGTATCATAAAAGCAATACAAAATTTATAAAAACAGCACATCGTCAAAAGACTGTACATTTAAGAACAAAACAGATAAAAAGTAGCAATAAAATCAACAATGTTATTTAAAAGTGTATTACATAGATAAAGACAGTCTTTTTGAACGGATCAACCATACACATTTTAAAAATTTAGATACAGCACAGACGACCCGGGAAGATGTATCAGATAATAAAATCCGTAGAGCCACCAAATGCTGGCGAGTACCCATTTGTCTGCAAAGCGGTTTCAACCAGTGAGATCTTGGGCGGGCATAATCTGGACATTCAAAAAGGAGATGGGTGACAGTTTCGGGCCTATTAGTGCATAGGGCGCAGTAGCGTGATACCTGCGCGGGCTTGTTCCATCTTGAGATAAGGTCATTTAGAGGTAGTGTACCTAATCTGAATTTAATGAAGAGTCCCCGGTCCATGGGTATCGTAATTATATCCAAATATGGCTCAAGGGCAACAACGTCTTTTATTTGCAGAAAAGCTGCGGTGGAATTGCAGTGACGCTGATTGCTAATGAGCTTAGCAGAGACCCATTCCCAATAAAGTTTTTTTAAGGTCGCCTTCGGAGGTGCACAATGGGTGGACCAGCACAACCCCAAACCTAGTTCCCCTAAGAGATTTTTCATATCCTTAAGCCATTTGATCTTATTCCAGCCGTCCAAGCCCATCACCTCTGACAACCCGTCTGCATAAGATTTTAGCTCCGGAACCCTCCACAACCGGGGCCAGAGAAGGAGAGGCCGTAAACAGGCCTGATCCTTAATTGCTTTGCAGCCCGTATCCAAGAGCACAGGAACTGTCGGGGTGCTCATCGGGATGGCCAGGAGGTCCTTTAGGAATTTATTCTCAGCTTTAGTCAGTGCCTCCACATTACCTAGTCCCCATAGCTCAGCCCCATAAAGTGATGCAGTTACAGCTCGGGCTTTATAGATATCTATTATTGGAGCTACACATTGCTTAGATGAATTCTTGTACTCCTTCAACAGAGCTCCCCCCACCCTTTTGTGACTGATGGTCATTTTGTTTATATGGGGTGTCCAGCTCATGGCATCACTCATTCTAATTCCCAAATAGTCAAATTCTGACACTCTTTCGAGAGGGATAGAGTTCAGAATGGGAGGGCGGCCGAGCTTACGGGGTGGGTGCATAATGAGGTATTTAGTCTTATCCACATTGATGACAAGTCCTCTTTTTGTGCAAAAGTCCTGGAAGCGGTTCAAAAGCTTCTGGAGGCCCTGAGGGGTTTTGGAAATGAGGAGGGTGTCGTCGGCAAACAACAAGGTTGGGATCCTAGTGCCCCCCAAGGAGGGTGCATCTGCTGGTTCGCCAAGCAGGTGCTCTACCACCCCGTTCACATACAGGGAAAATAAGGTGGGAGCTAGTACGCAGCCCTGCCGGACGCCCCTAATGACCGGAATCCGATCGGTCTTTTCCCCATTCAGTCCCCATCGCACCTGGGCATAGTTGTCTGTATGTAGTTTGATGAGGAGCATTAAGATATAAGGGGGCATCCCCAAACCATACAACACCCTCCAAAGTTCCTCCCTAGGAACCAGGTCAAAGGCAGTCTTCAGGTCTATAAAGGCCAGATAAAGACTGCCTTTGCTCAGCTCCACCACCTTCCAATAAAGTAACAGGAGTCTAAAGACTTGCTCAATAGTTCCTGTACCTGAACGGAAACCAGCTTGCATATCGGACAATATGTGGTTGTCATCCACCCAATGGAGGATCCTCCCCAGAATGGCCTTACCCGCCAACTTCTGGGTTGAATCAATAAGGCTTATTGGCCTATAATTTCCCGGTAAGTCCCGACAACCCTTTTTAAAAATTGGAACCACCTCTGCCCCTTTCCAAGACTCAGGCACAGGACCTCCCTCGAGGATAGCATTAAGGAGGCCAGAGATCAACACCCCCCATTCCCTTGGGTAGGCTCGGAGAAGGTCCCCTGGCAGCCCATCTGGACCAGCTGCTTTTAGTGGAGCTAGAGTTTTAATCAGATTCTTGACCTCCCGTACAGAGAAGAGGTCAGTGGCTCTAACCACAGGTGAAGGGGGGGGAAAGGGACGTTAAGTGTGCCTTCTACGGCAGAGTAGAGTGCCTTAAAGTGGTTAAACCACACCTGGGCAGTAATAGTGCAAGTCCTCAAGGTATCATCTGGGCGGTTTCTACTACCCACCAGGTCCCAAAACCCTTTGGCGTCTCTCCCTTGACTGGCGACCAGGAGGTCCTGCCAAAAGGTGTCCTCCCATTCCTTTTTGGCATTATTTAAGCAGTGTGAATAAAGCCTTCTGGCCTCCCTAGTCCTAGCTTGTGATTTGGATTTAACCGCTTCTACAAGCAATATCTTTGCTTCCCTACATTTATGATTATACCAACCCTGTCTGGCCCGTGGGCGTAATTTCTTCCCGTTGGGTCTGGCTGGGACAATAAACAGGTTGGTTAACGCCTGAGTTAGGTTACAAAACCTATTTGACACCCCCACCACCCCACCCTCAAGAGGGTCAGAGTCATCTAGGGCTGCTGCTAGAAGCTGCATTATAGAGGATGTTATCTCGACTGAGAGCGACAGCCTTGCCCACTTTAGCCGTCGTCCACAGTTGGAGACAGTTGACATGTCAGAGACAGTGGCGCGTCGGGTTCCATTCCCTATACCTTCCAACCACCACGGAGTCATGTCGAGAGAGAGCAAATTGTGATCGCTCTCGACGGAGGGTATGATCTCCATGTCTTTGACCGAACTCCATAGGTTGACGTCAAGCAAAATATAATCAATTCTTGACGTATGGCTGGGCCTATTGTATGTGTGAGCTCCCTTTTTGTCCGAATTAGTCCTGCCATTAAGGGCCCTCAGGTCAAACTCCATTAATAGGGAGTTTACCTGGAGCACCACTTCCATCCATCTTCTAATAGGGCTGATCTCTAAAGCCGGTATCCCCGTCCTATAATCTACATCTTCTTGTTCTTGTGTAACATCTGAGCCAAGAGGCTCAAATGTGCAGTTGAAGTCGCCCGCTACCACGGTGCAAGACTTATAGGGAGAGGATCGAAGCAAGCCCTCAAGGCAGGTTATAGTAGGGGATGCTCTACCCCCCTTGGTGCCTCGTGCATAGATGTTATAGATGTTTAGAATAACATGGCCCTTGGGGGATTTGAGGATGATGTTAAGGAGATCCGGACACTTAGTGTCGTGCTCCTCCACCCTACAATTAAGAGAGGAGGCTACCCAAACGAGGAGGCCTCCCGAGGGGCGACCCCTACCAGTCCCTGAGTGTACAGCCGGTCTGTAATAGGAAGAATATCCAACCTTATGAGACGGGTCCGTACTCCAAGTTTCCTGGAACAGGCATATGGCGTACTCCTCCACAAGAGTGTTCCAGTCAGGCAGGGCCAATTTCCTGACCAGGCCGGCAACATTCCAGCTGAGAACCCTAACATGTGGGTCCGCCACAGCCGAAATGCCGCCGGGCTCGACAGGGCCCTCCATGTCTATATCTCCCGGAGGAGGGCAGACAGTGTCAAGCTCGGTTTGGACCATCGCCACCCCTACTTCCCAAACATCACCAGGTACGACCTGCTCCCCAGAAGTAGGCATGAAGTCATTTTGTACTACAAATCTGGAGCTTCTAGTGTTAGATGATCTGTCCACACTATTAATTCTACCCATACTAGTTTTTGGGTCGTCAATAGTCTGTCACCATCCCCTCCCTAGGTCTTGCCAACCACCCGAAGGATTACATATCGGGCCAGTGGTGTGGTTATAATACTGTGGCAGTGGAGCTGGTGTGGCAATCTCTGGCCACGGACAACTAGAGGGGCAATTTTGCTCTTTAAACAGACAGGTCAAAACACTGGTGGGGCGAGGGTAGAAAAAAGTAAGGTCAACAATACCAATACCTCCATTGCTTGCGCCCCAACCCTGTCTTGTTAGCCATCCTGCCACCCTTGGGTCTTGAAAGTTAACCACAATACAGTCCCCCCCCAGGCTTTTGGTGGTAGAGCCTATCCAATCTATTCTCCTCACCCCCAATATGAGACCATCAACTTCCCCTGGTAGAGGCCGATTCACCCTTAACCAGTGCATAGCTTTATTTTTAAGCATCTGGAAGGTTTCTCTCTGTCCTAGTAGAAGTGGTGGAACATTTACAAGGACTACTACATAGGGGAAGGAATCAGGGGTGAGGTTCATGGGGGGTTTCTTATGTGGTGGCTTTATCAGGGGTGGTATGGACGGTCTGGTGACAATAGGAACAGGGCGGGGTATAGGTTTATTTACTAATGGTTGCTTATTAGGAGGTGTGGCAGATGGTAAAGCGGTACCCATTCTGATACACGCGTCACCCCCTGCTTCTACAGTAACCAGAGGGTTTAAACTAAGCGGCGGTTGTTGCGCCGCAGTCTGAGCTGGGGCTACAATGATGGAGGGATTTATGACAAGTCCCAATGGTGCTACATTGGGAGGCTTAATAGGCTTCTTCACAACCGCATTACCATTCTTTGGTGGTAATGGAGAGTTAGGTTGATGCCTTTGTCCCTTAGCTTGTGGTGCAGCTTGAGTAGTGTTCTGCTACTTTCGGCCGGCCTAGCCTGAGCTTTTATCAAAGCCTTAGTAGAAAAGAAATTGTCTAAAGTTACCTGCTCGAAATGGTCTAAACGGTCAGAAAGCTTAGTAATACGTTCCTCTAACGGTAGCAGTATTGACCGTAACAACCTTTCTAAGTCAGGAAACGGGCTGCTTAGGGGTGGCAGTTTATCAGCAATTACCAACCCAGTGACTGGATGATTGATGGTACTAGGATCTGGGCTGTCTAGTGTCACAACAACCCCCTCTTGTATGGTTTCCCTAACTTGGCTTACTTCGGTAGCAGCCTTACTGGGACACATACTTTTATTTACTTTTCTGAGTTTGTATGGGGGCTTAGCTGGGAAACATTTTCTAGATACAGTATTCCTTTTTCTTTTAGAACCTGATTTAGGGTGGGTCAATGAAACCTTGGTACATAGTTCAGCTGTACAAGTTATAGAGTCTATATGGCTCACACAAGATGGAATCAGTTCGCCTGCAGTACCCCGGATCTCCTTAATAGTTATTGCATCATGAACTAGTTCAGTTACTACAGGCAAGTTTAGTGAAGACAGAGGTGTTACCAATGCAGGATAGATTTGTGCAGAGCGCTTATCAACTGGATTTTTGAGAAGTTCAATGGATAATCTCCGCTCGGCACGCCTCTCTGCAAGCGATATCTCTTTGTCAATAGACTGATTCGGGCGGTTGAAAAATTTGTCTAAAGGACCAATAACTGCTGGGCCAGCATCGCCCGGTGAAGTCCTCAAGGCGGTGCTGCTTGGAAGTTCCGGCATTCTTTAAAGTTACCAGCCCATTTACAACACTTGCTAGTAAGCACTTGTATGGCACAGCAAAGTACTAAGGGATATAAATACCGTCAGTGTCAGAGGGGGTGGCCCAGCCCGGCCTCCTTCGGCCCCGGACGGCCACAGACGGTCCCGCCCTTGTCCCGGGCTTCTCCCAGGCGCGCTCCCGCGCGCTCCCGCGCAGCGGTCCCCAGAACTCCTTTTAAAATAGAGAGGGAAAAATTATGGGCGGGTGGGCGGGGCCAGCAGGGAGAGCAGCCCAGGTGTAGCGAGGGCTCGCAGGGACTCCTGGTAGGTTGAGTCCCTGCTTCCTAGCTCGCAGCCCTGCCGTCAGCTCCACACGCCCCAAGGTCACAGCTCCTCACTGGATGATGCACGCACTTGGAATGCGGCGCTGCGGGACCAGCGAAGCTGGTCCGGCGAGGTCTCTCTCACACAACAATCCCGGTCACAAGGTGAGAAGTCGTTAAAAGTAGCTGCAAAACAGGCAAAAGGGTCCCCCTATATGATTTACACAATAATAGACCAAAGGTGAAGAGGACTATCTGAATGTTCCTATAAGTAAATATATTACACATATAATTTTGGTAAAATTCAAAAGTTCTTGCTACTGCCAGACCTGCAAAAAAACACAATTTGTGATAGTGAAGTGTATCTTCGAGCTTTTTCATCTGTGGTCAACAAAAACATTTTAGAAAATATTCTGCTATCAATTGCTACATTTTCGTAGGAATCTCTGAAGCAAAATTGAAGATTCTTGCTGGTGAGAATGTGCTAATCAACAGCTTCTGTAAGAACCTCAATTTTGATATTGAATCCCTTAACAAATTAGCACAGGGGAAAGTGTGGAAATGTGGTTTTCCATTACACTGTATTATTCTCAAGCTATCACAAACAGTCACACTAATATGCCTCAGAGAAAACAGTATTTAGGCATAAAAGTATTCCGTAAATGTTATTTTTTTCTGACCTCATTGAAAGAAATTGGTGGATTCGACATCTGCTAATCTCTTTCTTACCCTTCCATATTTTGGGATGAGAGAATGATGGCAGAGCACAGCAGGCTTTACTGTCAGAAATGCCCCTAAATGTGGCTTTTGGAAAGTCAGCCCTATTTAGGGCCTGATTGTAAGTTGGACAGTTATTTTAGACTTGTTTGTAAACCCGTTTGCACACTGCTTGGATTTATGAGTTGTTAAGTATTAAACACATTCCATAATTTTCGGATGCATAACTCAACCTTCGAAAAATTTCAACAGGTCAAACCTGCCGAAATTTAATAGGGGGAAACCATACGGTATTTACTGTGTCATGTGGATATTGGTGCTTTAAACGCCAAAATCTACATGTTATTTCCCAACAATTCCTAGTAGGTGATATTTATCGCACTCGATAAAAAATGCCCTGTAATATCGGTATTTATCATGTGCAATAAATACCACCTACACTCGTAATCAGGGCCGTTTGCATTTTCCTTGTCTTTGACCGCCACGTGTAGCACATTATTCCCACTGAGGGAGGAAAACATTGCCCATATCCTTTGAGCCAATTCCCAGCATGTTACATCGACATCGACTTAAAAACAACATTCTCCGGAGTAAGCCGTTTGTCATCGAAAATGAAAAAAACATGCTGACCAGCCTATCATGCAGACAAAACATATTGGCACATCTATTTTTGCTTGTTATTGTAAAAGGAGAACCTGCCATGTATGTATGAGGATGTTTTCTGAAAAAGACACCGCTCTTTAAATGACACACAATGTTTGTTTGAAGTAAAACTGCCTTCAGAATAGCCATAGATTGCTGCCTGCATGTTTTCTTAATTGGGTGAAAATCCTTGCGAGCACACAAAATTCACGTGGAAAATATATTTGCTGTTAAACCTAACTGTCGATGCACTTCTTTACTACATCCCTTATCACGGCACTACTAGCTACCCTCAGATTTCGTTGTTCTCTAAACATGTCAACTATGTTCCAGTACTGAGCACCTATCATTGCTCTGTAAACAAGCAGTGGCGCTGGCAGTGGGGGTGCAGGAGCTGCTGCAGAACCTCCATAAAACTTGAAGGAGTTTAGATTGAAAACTATCAATAAAGGGAACCTTCAAATGTTCTTTCTTCTTGCATTTATTTTTTTAAGTAGAGACCTTCACACATCCCTATAACTTTAGTGGAGTGATGTTCCTGGCCAGCACACCCACTCTACAAATTATTCATGGACCTCTAAAAAAACACGTCAGCAACCCACCAGTGATGAGCTCCAAACCTGAGCTTCGATCATTTCTCAACATGTCACTAGACCTCCAGTGCTGAGCTCCCTTCGTGAGCTTCATTGATCTCCAAACATGTCAACACCCGGAGCTTCATTAATTTCTAAACACATCAATAAACTTCCATTGCTCAATTCCAGCCTCGGGCTTCATTACTCTCTTGACTTGTCAGCAACCTTCCAGTGCTGGGCTCAAACTCTGAGATTCAGTGCTCTCTAAATATATCACCAGTCTTTCACCCTGGCCTTCATTACTCTCTAAACATGTCAGCAACCTTCCAGTACTGGGCGCCAATTCTGAGATTCAGTGCTCTTACACCCTGGGCTTCATTACTCTCTACACGTCAGCAGTCTTCCACCCTGGCCTTCACTATTCTCTACACATGTCAACAATCATCCACCTTGGGCTTTGTTACTCTCTAAACCTGTCAACAGCCTCCCATCATGGCCTTTATTACTCTCTAAACATGTCAACAGCCTTCCACCCTGGGCTTCATTACTCTCTAAGCATGTCAACAGTCTTCCATACTGGGCGCTAATTCTGAGATTCAGTGCTCTCTAAATATATCAACAGTCTTCCACCCTGGGCTTCATTACTCTCTAAACACGTCAGCAGTCATCCACCCTGGGCTTCATTACTCTCTAAACATGTAAACAGTCTTCCACACAGGGCTTCATTAACCCCTTCGATGCTTGTGACGGAACGGTTTCGTCACGAGCGCCGGTTGGGCTGTGCTTATGACGGAACCGTTCCGTCACGGCCACGCCCGTTTTTTAGAACCTTCAGCACAGCGCGAAAATTTGCGCCGCGCTGAAGGTGTTAATCTCTAAACATGTCAGCAGTCATCCACCCTGGCCTTCTTTACTCTCTACACATGTCAATAATCTTCCACCCTGAGCTTTGTTACTCTCTAAACATGTCAACACTCTCCCAGTGGAGTGGTGTGGCTCACTGGTGTGGCTCACTGGTTAGAGGCGGCAGACCCGGAAGCAGAAGTCGGCCCGGGACCAGGGTTCGATTCCCAACGCGGCAGGGTCGTGGACCAGGGTCAGCGGACTCGATAATTCTCGCCTCGGTGCCTACTCTGATCAGGGGTCGCACTCGGCAACGCTGGGCATTAGCTTGCCTAATCTCCACAATGGCCCCCTCAACGCCGGGGATGCCTGGCTCCACCTTGGTGATTCCCAGCAGGGACCATCCCACAGGGAAAGCCAGGACGGGTTCCCCAGTGGTATACAGCGCCAGGACGCCGGCTGGCAACAGTGCGCTTTACAAGTATACACATTACATTAAATTGACCCTGGCCTTCATTACTCTCTAAAGATGTCAACAGCCTACCACCCTGGGCCTCATTACTCTGTAAACATGTCAACAGCCTTCCACCCTGGGCTTCATTACTCTCTAAATATGTCAGCAGTCATCCACCCTGGCCTTCATTACTCTTTACAAATGTCAACAATCTTCCACCCTGGGCTTTGTTATTCTCTAAACATGTCAACAGTCTCCCACCCTGGCCTTCATTACTCTCTAAAGATGTCAACAGCCTACCACCCTGGGCTTCATTACTCTCTAAACATGTCAACAGCCTACCACCCTGGGCTTCATTACTCTCTGAACATGTCCACACACTTCCAGTACAGAGCGCATGTTTTGAGATTCAGTGCTCTCTAAATATATCAACAGGCTTCCATCCTGGGCTTCATTACTCTCTAAACATGTCAACAATCTCCCACCCTAGGCTTCATTACTCTCTAAGCGTGTCAACAGCCTTCCACCCTGGGCTTCATTACTCTCTAAAAATGTCAACAGCCTTCCACCCTGGGCATCATTACTCTCTACACACGTCAGCTTTCCTACACCCTGGGCCCCATTACTCTCTAAGCGTGTCAACAGCCTTCCACCCTGGGCTTCATTACTCTCTAGAAATGTCAACAGCCTTCCACCCTGGGCTTCATTACTCTCTACACATGTCACCAGTCCTACACCCTGGGCTTCTTTACTCTCTAAACATGTCAATAGCATTCCATCCGGGCCTTCATTACTCTCTAAGCATGACAACAGTCTTCCAGTACTGGGAGCCAATTCTCAGATTCAGTGCTCTCTAAATATATCAACAGTCTTCCACCTTGGGCTTTATTACTCTCTAATCATTTCGACAGTCTTCCACCCTGGGCTTAATTACCCTCTACACACGTCAGCAGTCATCCACTCTGGGCTTCATTACTCTCTAAACATATCAACAGTCTTCCGCACAGGGCTTCATTACTCTTTGAACATGTCAACAGCCTTCCATCCTGGCCTTTATTACTCTCTAAGCATGTCAACAGTCTTCCAGTACTGGGCGCCAATTCTGAGATGCAGTGCTCTCTAAATATATCAACAGTTTTCCACCCTGGGCTGTATTTCTCTCTAAACATGTATGTCAACAGCCTTCCACCCTGGGCTTCATTACTCTCTAACCATGTCAGCAGTCATCCACCCTAGTCTTCTTTACTCTCTAAGCGTGTCAACAGCCTTCCACCCTGGGCTTCATTACTCTCTAAACATGTCAACAGCCTTCCACCCTGGGCTTCATTACTCTCTAAACATGTCAACAGCCTTCCACCCTGGGCTTCATTACTCTCTACACACGTCAGCAGTCCTCCACCCTGGGACTCATTACTCTCTAAACATGTCAACAGTCTTCCACACAGGGCTTCAATACTCTCTAAACATGTCAACAGTCTTCCAGTACTGGGCGCCAATTCTGAGATTCATGCTCTCTAAATATATCAATAGTCTTCCACCCTGGGCTTTATTACTCTCTAAACATTTCAACAACCTTCCACCCTGGGCTTAATTACCCTCTACACACGTCAGCAGTCATCCACTCTTCGACCCTGGGCTTCGTTACTCTCTAAACATGTCAACAGTCTTCCACCCTGGCTCCATCACTCTCTAAACATGCAAACAATCTTCCAGTGCTAAGCTCGACCGTGAGATTCATTGATCTCCAAACATGTCAACACCCTCAGCTTCATTAATTTCTACACATATCAATGATCTTCCAGTGCTCTACTCCAGCCCTGGGCTTCATTACTCTCTAAGCATGACAGCAACCCTCCAGTGCTGAGCTGAAACTCTGGCCTTCATTACTCTCTAAAAATGTCAACTTTCTTGCACCCTGAGCTTCGTTATTCTCTAAACATGCCAAACTCCTTTTAATGCTGAGCTCCAATCCCGAACTTCATTGCTCTCCAAGCATGTCGACAATCTGCTAGTGCTGGACTCAAAACAGAATGAAAAACCTTTGTGATTGTTGGATAGAACTGAGAGATTTGAGCTCATGGTCAGATTTGGTGAGGTTTAGCAGACACACTGCACCTATAAACAGTAGTAGTGTCATTTTCTCTGTATCTGTAGTTCATACTGAATGTTTCTCTGCTGAAACAATTGCCATGGCTATGGCGATGAGAAGTTACCTCTCCGAGAACCATCCAGGGAAAATTATAGTTAAGGAAGAAGTTACATCAGCCCCTGACTTTCAGAATGCTATAGTTGAGTGTTTCTTAACCTGTGGTCCACTGAACCCTGGGGGTCCTCGTCATTCCAGCCAGTTAAGGGCTTGTGTGTGTTGGTGATGATTTTTCTTGTTTCCTGGTACCATACTGTTACAAGTCGCCAAAATGTTAAGAAGTAAACTCCACACAAGGTAAGATGAAGAAGAGGAGTGTATTCAAACCAGTTTCTTCTGTGCCAACTACTCGAGTCCGCTCGCCAACATTCCAAGGCGAGCTTCCTCCAACATTCTACAGGTGGGAGGGACCAAGAGGTGGAAAGGGAAAGCAGTAGGAGTGGGGCATACCATGTTATAACACATACGCTTCAATCGGTAAGAGTAAGACCCCTCCCCACATAGGGCAACGCGGCAGGAAGCAGCTGGCTCGGATTTTCCGGAACCCAGAGTGACGTTACTCCAGTGTGGAGCAAGCCGCAAGAAGCCCCTGAAAGCCGCCGACTGAATGTCTGGGTGTGTGAAGTCAGCACGTCCTGTGCCGGTTGTCCGGAGCGGTGTTCGGGCATTCTGTCCCAGGTAGGATTCCCGCTGAACTCTCAGTGGGGAGTGTGCGCGGCGCTGGGAAGGATATTGTGCTGAGTCCCAGCGGCCGTTGTTTTCGAGTGCAACTTGATATTGCAATATTATACAGCGCGTCAAAAATGTTCGCCGACGTACTACATAGCCGAGCAGAGGCTGCAGATACTTTATTTACCGATTCCCCGGTGGGGGGATCAACTACCTCGATACAAGCCAGCCTCAATACCGGTAGACCCACCACGAGAGACTTGTTCAGAAAACTAGAGCGACTTATGCGCTCTGAACAGTCTAAGTGGTGGGAGCACCGGTCTTCGTCAAGATATCTGCAAGTTGGACGAGTGCCAAGGGGGCTACGTATCAACCTAGCCCCGAGTTATGACAACCCAGACCCTGCTATGTTGGCGGAGTGGGCGGAGCTAAATTTAGAGACTTCGATCAAACTCATGAATATATTGGTAAAATATGCTGAAAGTGACCGGCCAAACTGCAAGTAGAAATTGATGCATTGGAATATGACATTTCAAAATTGGAAATAACTGAGCAAATAAAGAAGATGAGAGACGAAAAGATGTTCTAATTAAACAACGATGAAGAAACCATCAAGAAAAGGAAGGCTTTTAAATTTGAAAGAGATCAAGCTGATTATCAGAATGGGCAAGTTTTCACATTAGCTCGCCGATACGATGCTGTTAAAGCGAGAGGAAGAATGAATAGATCAGCTATGCGACCATCTAGTGAAACTACGGTCACATCAATATCAGCTTCTGACTTGAGTTCAGCAGCTGAGAGTGATCCCGAGTGGGACACGATTAGGGATCCTAATTTGGGGTTTATCAAGCTCTCACTGGCCCAAGAAGTCAACTGTTTGTGCCAGGACCGCCGAGAGACACTGAGGCCACGAAAACCTGTTGGCACAAAAGGCAAAGAGCAAACTTCAAGCGGGGCCAGCGACGTAATTGCCACACCCGTAAACAAGAACGAGGAAGACAGGAAAAGCGGGGCCGCTGGAACCGATTCCAGAAACAGAATGGGGAACAACAGAAACCTCAAAATCAGTGATTAATCTAACTGATTTGAAACTGACTGCGGGGGGAATATCAGTCTTAGGTTTAGGACTGTCTTACTGTCCACCCTGCAATTTATACTATGCAGATACTAGAATGGACATTTATAGATTCACCCGCAAATTAAAGCTCAGCATGTATTTTCGGCAGCAGGCAAGAAAGAGAATCCAAACAGAGACCATCCATAGTCCCTCAATACTATCAGTAGAAGACCGTGAGTCTTTTGAGGAAATTTGGGAACTTCAAAATGAGCAGGGGGAGCTCAACACAGCAGTGGTATCTACTGCAGCTGAGTCTCTTGGCCAATGCAACACTCCTTTTAAACCAAAATCCAATTTTCAACCAACAATGATCCCTGATAATTTGGATATATATCAGGAGATTGTTGTACAGGACTTGGAAAAACTATATACCGCTACCAACAAGAAAAAGTTTGGCATTAGCAAACAAAATTGGTGCTACAACCAACTGATCAGCAAACTGGAGTCCAACCATGATATCATAGTGAGGTAAGCTGATAAGGGCGAAAATATTGTCCTGCGGTCTTGTCAAATGTATCTAAATGAGGCTGAAGTTCATCTGGGAGATTCTTCTTGCTATAGAAGAAGTAATATCCAAATTTTGAAACTACGTGGTCGGATCAGTATCTGAAACTCCAGACCTGGAGAAGTGGGGGGCTGTTGTCAGAGGACAAATTTCGTTTTCTGAAGAAGGAACACCCAGTTATCCCCACCTTCTACTTGATCCCCAAATTGCACAAAGGGGCGGATATACCCCCAGGGCGACCGATCATTTCGGCTATTGGCAGTTCAATAGAAAATGTGTCCAAATACATTGACTATTTCTTACAAGACTGGGTGAAGTCTTTGGATTCATATGTTAAAGACTCCTTTGATTTTATTAGAAAAGTGGAGCAGGTTGCTTGGGGTCCCAATTTACTTCTAATGACTTTGGATGTCTCTGCCTTATATACTTCGATAAGACATTGTGATGGGCTTAAAGCCATTGAACTCTTTTTGAATAGGCGTCCTATGAATTTTGCTTTCCATAAAAGGATGTTATTGAGTATGACACAGATGTGTTTGGAGCAGAATTTGTTCATGTTTAACAACGCCATTTATCAGCAGATCAGGGGAGTGGCTATGGGGGCCTGCTTCTCCCCCAGCTATGCGTGCTTGCACATGGGGCTGTGGGAGGAGCAGGTCCTGCATGGCAACACCATGCCATTGCCCAGAACAACATTCTCCTGTATCTGCGATACATAGACAACCTGTTCTTTATTTGGAAGGGTTCTTTAGCTAGTGCCACAGCATTTGTAGAGGAGCTTAACAACAACAGCCTGAACTTAAACTTTACATCAAATATCAGTGCTAGTTCACTTTGTTATTTGGACCTAGAGATATATGTGGATACCAACAACACCCTAGCTACCAAGCTATATAGGAAACCGCCTGCCGGTAACACGGTTTTACATGCTGCTAGTCACCATCCGGCACATCTGATCCGCAGTATCCCCTACGGGGAAATGCTGTGGATCAGAAGGATTTGCAGCTCTGACCCTGAATGTGCAGCTGCACAAGAAGACAGTCGGAGACGTTTCCTAGCTAGGGGTTACTCACACCAGACTTTCACTAATGCCATTAAACGCACTCAGGGCATAACGAGGCAGGAAGCCATGATTCCAAGAACGAAAGAGAACAAAGTCAAAGACAGGGACTCCAGCATACCATCACGCATAATTCTTACGTACAACCGACAACATGGGGAACTTAGAAAGATCCTCTATAAAAACTGGAATTTAGTGAAGAGTGATCCTGTTATTGGACCCCAGGTAGTGAACAAACCGCTACTTACTTTTAGGAGGTCTCCTTCTATGGCTAAGGCGTTAGTCAGGAACACCTTGGAAACCCAATTGTCCAATACTTGGTTGTCCCAAGGCTTCAAAACATGTCCCCAGTGTAAGGCTTGCGATTTTGGCATTAATAAGACACATTATACTAGCCCCTTCAAAATGGAACCAATTGCTATATCAAAGAGATTGTCTTGTAAGACTGATTATGCAGTCTCTGTGCTGGAGTGTCCGTGTGGGTTGCGGTACGTTGGTCCGGGGACAGAGTCAGCACAAGAAGCGGTAACTTTACCAAATGCGGCCTGTGATCTAAAAGCATCCTATCCCCGAAGACGCTCGTATGTACTGTAAATGAGGTTCAACAGAACCTCAATAAGCAATACAGTGGCGAAAAAACAACCACTGAAAATACTGCACAAATGTTGTAAGTACCCATCATTTTTCTATTAAGTCCTGACGAATGCTTGGGCAAGGAGGAGCAGAAACATGTTGGCTGATGATTGAGAGTGGTATACCGAGATCAAGTTACTCGATCTTTATATATACCCAGAGCTTTTTTTAATAATAAGCGAAGTCTTACTAATATTAAAATCCACTTTTTGACGCTTGTTTGTTTTTTTAAATTTCCATTTTTATTGTGGCCACGGAACTATCTCTGGACACTATCGCGTAGGACCAGAGGTTGCCTCAGGCTTGAGGCAGGCATACAGCACACTTAACAAACCTGATGACGATGCCATAACGCGAGTGTGGGGCGGAAGAAAAGATATACCGCTTTATACAAACTGATCACCGCATTTATGAGGGTTTTTAAAGTCACCAAGGTAACGCGATTACAAGTGTCCATTCTACTATTGATTTTTGTAACTAACCAGGGGAACTGAATGGACAGTTATTCCTCCTCCCTACTTGCTGATTACTATTATTGTACATTGGTAGCACCAGGTTACCCGCCCACAAACGGATACTCCAGCACATACGTGCGATTACGGGACATGTGCAGGCATATCCGGTTGCCAGGCATTTTGAACTCAAACATACAGGCAATCCGTGCTACCTCCAATATTATGGTATAGACTCAGTTTTACCATCTAAAAGGGGAGGAGATCGTGAGTCAAAACTCCGTCTCCTTGAGACGAGATATATATTGGAGTTGGATAGCAAAAATCCCAATGGATTGAACGACAGGGAAGATATTTATACTTGTATTTAATGCCTGTGCATCATTATATCTAGAAACTGCCTGTCCGAATATTGTGCTGTTGAGGAATATTATGAGGCCGAACTTAATATTGATATTTGAAATTTTTAAGAGATTCTACGTATATTGAAATGGTAGTTTTAATTTAGTATGCACCTCCGCTTTGATTTCTTCATGATGAAATGGATTATGTGTATATATTGAGGGAGAAAAAAATGTTTTTATGACTTTTCATAGATTTGTATTTGCACTTATTTTTGCACATTTTCTGCACTTTTAGCACTTTAGTATTTAGGAAGTAAATGGGCTTTTTTCTAAGAAGGATTTTTGATATACTTTGACATGGCCCACTTTGGGCTTTATGCAATCAGAGGGCATTTAATAATATTGTACAGAGGTGATGAATTGTCAGTGCCCACTGTGGGCTTTATGAGATCAGTTGAATTTTATACTGATTGTACGATATATTAATGTATTTTGGCGACTGTGCAATTTGGGAAGACAAAATTCAATTTTTCTACACTATGTCAATGGGCCATGTATCAATATATCAGCTACAATATGAGTGGAGGAAGGGGTGATTGGGATTACATTTTTCTACCCTTTCTCGCTAGCTGCTATTACGTTTTATAAATGTTTATTTATTAAATTATGGTATGAGCCCAATAGTGTTATCCCCTAGTTGCTGTAGATTTCCTAAATAGCATTTTATTGTACATAGCAATCATGCGATATTTTACACAGTACTTTGTCGATATCTATGGCTCTCTTTGTCATTGTATTTGAAACATCAATTTCCATTCGTGCACTGTCACTTCAAAAGCCCGTCTGCAATGCACGTAGTATGTCATGTGATCAAGCTTTGTGAAGAAGTGAAACGCGTCATGGCGGACGCGCTGGGCACAATAAATCTACTTTAATTTTGCATCAGCAAATTCTGGGTCTACTCCTCGTCATTCCAGCCTGTTAAGGGCTTGTGTGTGTTGGTGACGATTTTTCATATATATATATATATATATATATATATATATATATATATATATATATATATATATATATATATATATATATATATTCACTAAAAAATACATAGGTTTCACACCAGTTATAGTTAGCTGGACATTTTACTCATACAAAACCATTGAAATTCCCCCGTTATAGTTAGTTGTACTCACTATAACTCGCGCGCCGCAATCCACTGCTGATGATGTTACATATTACATCATTCATGACATGGTCAGTGACATCACTGGTGATATCACTGATGACATCTCAAATGACATCACTGATGACATCCACCAAAATGGGGTCGCACACTGCTAATACACCAGCGGGATCGCCCCTAAGGACCATTGTAACTGTAGTACTGTTCTCTGCGATGCATCTTCTTTCGAATTCTCGCGTATCTTCAAATCTTCGCCATCCCTGTACACGTGTTTCGGGTATTTACCCCTCATCAGCAGGGATTAGGCCATCTTCTTATCTTCTGGGGTTGCTGCGTGCTGCCAAATATTACCAGGTATAGTACCACACAAAGGCGCGCAGGTGCGGGGTCCCGAGCTCGTCAGCTCAAAGCTCCAAGGAGCATAAACATTCACCAATATGGGGTCGCACACTGCTAATACACCAGCAGGATCGCCCCTAAGGACCATGGTAACTGTAGTACTGTTCTCTGCGATGCATCTTCTTTCGAATTCTCGCGTATCTTCAAATCTTCGCCATCCCTTGAGCTGGTGGGGCTGACGAGCCCGGGTTACGCACCTGCGTGCCACGAGTGGTACCGGACCTGAGGATATTTTTTTGCAGCCTATGCAGCACCCCTACATTTATGCCTATTCCCTGCTGACGAGAGGTAACAACCTCGAAACACGTGTCCAGGGATGGCCAATGCGACAGTGATTTTTTGCTACAGACCCTGGCAGAGGCGCACCCGCTGATGCTGACTTCATGGACCACAATGCTTTGGGGCAACACGCTGATAGGACAAGCAGTGTGCGACCAATTGGACTTTCACTGATGACATCATCCATGTGACAATGAAATACACCGCATCACACACTAGTATAATATTTTTCACTCACTGTAATAAAGAAAGTGCCCTATTTCAAACCATTGACACATCAATAGTATTTTCTAAACATCCACTCAGTGAATCATAGATCTATACGCACATCTAATCACTTACCTATAGATTTAGTGTTATATGCAGTGAATAATTAACAGAACACTAACAAATATACTTATACGGCTATTTAAACATTACACGCCAGCACACATTGTATTCACTTATAAAGACATCTTATTAACTTATGCAAACAATGGATCATACTTACATTTACTCACCGACACACTTCTACAAACACCACTTCATCAATTTATCTATACACTTAGTGTGTTTTAAAATGACAATTAGAAATATTCATTTCTCCATACAGTTACTCATACAATCACTAAGTCTTAGGCTTACTTAATTAGATATAACTGTAACATACACTGCTTTTTTATGCAAATTTAATGGAGATATACTATTGAGAGACATATTTAATCACCACCACACCCATAAACACATACACTCACTGAAACAAGTGTTATAACATGTAGTCTTAACCTCATTTACGTACTGAATGAACTATTCACACATGTTTAGGCAATTACATACCCCCCACCCAACCACATAGACATTCATTTATCCATACAAATACTCAGTTAAGAAACCAATAACAAATATAGTCTTTAATATACCAATTAAGTCAAAGCAATAAAGACTTTAACACATTTAAATAACTACATATTACATATAGTGAGACTCTACAAATTAGTCAAGGAAACAATCAATGACACTGTTACTAAATCCATCATTCACACATTTATATTTATATATCCACTCATTCTTAAATGCAGAGTAGTGTATTTATAATACATAGTTAAATATCAAAGCAAACCACATTCACTGGATGATGTCATCAGTGATGTCATCAGTGATGTCAGCAGTGATGTCACTGACCATGTCATGAATGATGTAATATATGACATCAACAGCAGTGGATTGCGGGCGCGTGAGTTATAGTGAGTACAACTACTATAAAGGGGGAATTTCAATGGTTTTGTATGAGTAAAATGTCCAGCTAACTATAACTGGTGTGAAACCTATGGTTTTTTCAGTGAATTTCAAAGTTTTTTTTTAATGCTAATTCCTAACTATAGCGAGTGTGAAACCTATGGGGCCTGATTTACGAGCCCCTTGCGCCTCCGGAACGTCACTTTTTGTGATGTTCCGGTGGCATAGAAGACTGAGTGATATTTATCAGGCAGGACTAAGCCACTTTTTGTGGCGTAATCCTGCCTGATAATTATCAGTCCCTTTAACGCAGTGTCCTGCGTTAAAGGGGCGTGCAATGGGTGTTGCTGGGGCGTTCCCAGCAGCATCCATGGACTTGAGTAATTTATAGCATCCTCAAAGTCAGTCTTTGAAAAATTCCAAAGTATAGGACATGATAATCCAAATCCAAATGTTTCTCAAGAAAAGTCGTAAACCGTGTCCGTGGGTCATATCTGCCCAAACGCCGATATTCCGAACGATTGAAAATGACTTTTCTTGAGAAACATTTGGATTTGGATTATCATGTCTTATACTTTGGAATTTTTCAAAGACTGACTTTGAGGATGCTATAAATTACTCAAGTCTGCCAGAATTGTGTGGGTAAAAATGATACCTAGTCACTTTGAATAAGAATGTACTCACGACTCGTCTAACATTTGGAAGAAATATCTAGTTATATGACAACAGGATACCGACATAACTTGAAGGAAATAAGAACGCCCTGAAGAAGTTCTGTTGTACAGAACGAAGCGCGTCGGCTGGCTGTGGTACATAAACTTAAGGAAAATAAAAGCATTTGATTATACACCAAGATTTAGCGCTTCAATAAGGACTCTAATTGATATGATTTGATTGGACTTGTTGTGCAAGTGGTGCTGTGCCAAACTTTGGAATATTCTACACTACTCTCTACTACTCACTCTCTACTACTCCACTACTCTCTAATACTCTCTGCTACTCACTCCTTACTACTCACTATCTACTACTCTCTACTACTCACTCTCTACTACTCTCTACTACTCACTCTCTACTTCTCACTCTCTAATACACCCTACTACTCACTCTCTACTACTCTCTCTCTACTACTCTCTACTACTCACTCTCTACTACTCACTCTACTACTCACTCCACTACTCACACTCTACTACTCACTCTCTACTACTCTCTACTACTCACTCTCTACTACTCTCTCTCTACTACTCACTCTACTACTCAGTCTCTACTACTCTCTACTATTCTCTGTCTCTCTGCTACTCACTCTCTACTACTCACTCTCTACTACTCACATTCTACTACTCACTCTCTACTACTCACTCTCTACTACTCTCTACTACTCAATCTTTACTACTCTCTACTACTCACTCTCTACTGCTCTCTACTACTCACTCTACTACTTACTCTCTACTACTCTCTACTACTGACTCTTTACTACTCACTCTCTACTACTCTCTACTACTCACTCTACTATTCACTCTACTACTCTCTACTACTCACTCTCTGCTACTCTCTCTACTGCTCTCTACTACTCTCTACTACTCACTCTCAACTCTCTATTACTCACTCTCTACTCTCTACCTTTCTCTACTTCTCTCTACTTCTCTCTCTACTAGTCTCTACCTCTCTACCTCTACCTCTCTACCTCTACACCTCTACCTCTACACCTCTACCTCTCTACCTCTCTCTACACACACACATATACACACATATATATGCATATGAATTAATATATATGTATGTGTATATATATATATATATATACATACATATATAAACACATATAATCTGCATATCTATATAAATACAAATATAAATGCATGCATACATATACATATATGCAAACATATGCATGTTATTTACATGAAAGTTTGAAAAACACTAATAAAAGCAAAGCTAAAAAGCCACCTCATTACAAACAGAATGGCTTTAACTTAAACGAGGGCGAGATCTATTGCATTTTCAATGCTTGTTTACTTTGGTTCCATCAAGAAGGCATTCAGATGTGTCACACATTTGCCATAAATTCTGAATGTTAGTACTCTAGTTGCTCATTAGATCACTGTAATAAAGCTACTGCTCACCAGGGAAGTCTGCTGCTGGTATTCAAAGTGCTTGTTTCAGTCTGCATGTCAGTATTTTTTTAATGAAATAGAAGAGGATTTGAGAAGTCAAAATTTGCCCTATGTTTTCTTTCTTCAGCACTAATCATAATTTCTATGGCAAAATGAACCCCCTCATTTTGTTCCTTTGCAAATTAAATGTTTTAAGTGTTAACACTTTATTCCAAGCAAGATGACTTCAGGTGTGCTATACTTTTGTCATAAGTAAGACTGTTAGCGCTCTAGTTGTTCTTTAGAACACTCTTGGACATTCTATCATTGGGCTATACTTGGGCTACATCTGGGGGATATTTGTGCTACATGTGGGCTCTTTTGTCTCTGGTGGCCATCTTGGGAGACTTATTTGTTATGAAGTTTCCTTATTTCCTCATTTACTACAGTCTCCTCAGTAGGAAATACTTTCAGTTTTCTACTTTGATTCCATCAAGAAGGCATTCAGATGTGACACACATTTACCATAAATTCATAATGTTAGCACGCTAGTTGCTTATTAGATCACTGTAGTAAAGCTATTGCTCACCAGGGACGTCTGGTGCTGGTATTGAAAGTGCATGTTTCAGTCTGCATGTCAGAATTTTTTAATGAAATAGAAGAGGATTTGAGAAGTCACTCAAAATGTGCCCTAATTTTTCTTTCTGGAGCTCTAATCATACTTTCTATGGCAAAATGAACCCCCTCATTTTGTTCATTTTTAAATTAAATGTTTTCAGACTAACCACTTCATTCCAATCAAGATGGCTTCTGGTGTGCCATACCTTTGTCATAAGTAAGACTGTTAGTGCTCTAGTTGTTCTTTAGAACTCTCTGGGTCATTCTGTCATTGGGCTATACTTGGGCTACATCTGGGTGATATTTGGGCTACATTTGGGCTCTTTTGTCTCTGGTGGCCATCTTGGGAGACTGCATGTCAGAATCTTTTAATGAAATAGAAGAGGATTTGAGAAGTCACTCAAAATGTGCCCTAATTTTTCTTTCTGCAGCACTAATCATACTTTCCATGGCAAAATATACCCCCTCATTTTGTTCCTTTTTAAATTAAATGTTTTAAGAGTTACCACTTTATTCCAATCAAGATGGCTTCAGGTGTGCCATACCTTTGTAATAAGTAGGACTGCTAGCGCTCTAGTTGTTCTATAGAACACTCTGGGAAGCTGCAGTAGAACACAAAGGAATCAACTGACAGTCTCTGTCCTTGTTGGATGTACATGTTTTACTGAGAATGTCAGACTTCATTCTCACATGACTGAGAAAGATAATGTGAATTTACAGAAAATATGCTTTCAATTTAGCTTATAGATCCCCTTCCAAACCACTGTGGGAAAAGCATGAGATAATAGTTTTCTTTCAAACATGATTCATGATATCCCAGCAGAAGGCTTTTTTCACATGGTAAAATCACCTTAGAACACACCACAATTCCTAAAATGAGTATGGTACCGTCAACAAATGATTTATAATGTAACTAAAGTCCTAAAAACCTTCTATTAACTGCAATGCTTTTTAATGAGGTGCTATCATGTATATTGGTCCCAAGATGGCTGCCAACACTTCTTGGATAAAGTGCTGACAGCCAATCAGATCTCACGATGAGATGTGTGGTTAGGCTCTGCCCAGATATATACACATTTTTTCACATTTGATTTTCTCAGGAACTACTGGAGGGATTTACACCATTTAACCTAAAGGGCGATCTGCGTACCAGACCCTACCATTTTCCTAAATTTGGTGTAATTCCGTTCAGCGGTTCGGGCTGTAGCCGTGTCTAATCGTCCTATGGAAAATAACATGGGGAAAACACGTTTTGGGACTCCCCTTTTTTCTCGGCTCCCACTTTACGAATCCCCCCAAAACTTTCAGGGAAGAAGCAGAGCGGAGCGGGCCATCTTCTTTGAGAAATTTGCGAAGATTCATCAACCGGCGCCAAAGCTATTCCCAATAGAATGTTGCGGATTTCCTATGGAAACTAGGTCCTAACTATAACTACCTACTGGCGACCGCCAGTAGGTAATATATATATATGATGTGATCAAGGTTACTGGATAACCGAAACACGTCATGCCTGGAATACCATTTTGTGAGAGCAAATAAATCTTCCCACTGAAAACTTACCTGCTGCTGGGGGTCCTTCTTTCTGTTTGGTGTGGAATCGCCGACGAAACAGAATTTGCTACGATATATATATATATATACATATATGAAGAAATTCCTTTTCAGCGAAAAAGAACAGAGGCCACAAGGGGAGAACAGGGTGGACACAGCTTTATTTCAAGGTCCCAGCTCTGGCGGATGCATTTCGGCAAGGTAGCCTTCTTCAGCGCTTTCAGCTGCAAAGAACACGTCCCTAATATTCTCCTCCTGTTTAAACTATCCGCTGGCACCTATTCCCCTCCTCCTTAAGCTGTCTGCGCACCAATCAGAGTTTGTGTGTGATGAATCAAACTCCAAGTCCCAGCATGCCTCATGTTAGCATCCTGAGATGGTGGCGTGGGGGAGTGAGTGTTAAATGATTGCGGTGCGGGCTTCAAGTGAGACGGGCGGGTCATGGAGCAAATGAAACAGGATGAGTCCTTTCTGTGTCCCCTTGCAAACTGCAGCTTCCAGTTGCGGCTAGTTGGAATATGAGTGAGGGCAGTCAAATGCGAGACCATGCCCCCATTATATATATATATATTTATATATAAAGCTTCAGCCTTTCCATTGCAATTATTTTAAAACTTTATTTCATAATTTGTGAATTTGTTAGATGTGAACTTGTTTCTGCATATTTGTATATTTATTTGAGCTTCAAATCATAGACACTGTGGTCCACGCCTTCCAAAAATCTTTCAGTGGGGTCCACCTTCGTTAAAAGGTCAGGAAACCGCTGCTACATGTCATCATCCATCTTTAAGTCCAAAACACATGTGCAAAATGGTGACATTGTGGATCATGATATCACTCCGAGTTTTGACGTGCACTCCTTGGAGATTAAATAGGAATAAATAACACAGTGTACAACTGCTCGTTTTGTTTATACCTTAATTCTTAGAATCATCAAAGTAAGGTTGTAAGGAGTTTTGTGGTATAGTAATAGCTTTGTGTAAGGTATATTTCCGACTACAGATCACTATGAGTTCTTATAAGTTATCTTACTTGCCACACCACCCAATAATCACTAATATGAAATGTTTTGATGCAGTACAAGCATTTAGATAACAAACATTGACAGAGCCAATATATTTCATCATCCGTCTTAACCAGACAGGCTTTGCAAACTTTGTCGGAACAACAAGAAACATCTTGGCCATGACTGCTGATTGATAAGGCAGAAGCAACAAAAATGCAGTTACACCTATGCTTTATTGACCATGTGTACCGCAATAGACTCTGGGTAAAACTGGCACAATAGGGGATCCCACAGACTCTGCTAAACCTGGTAATTAATCTTCACACAGATACATGGATCCAGATGAAGCTGGGCGACGGTTCATCTCTCTCAAGACGTATTCCAACCAAGACGGCACTTAAACAGGGGTCTGTCCTGCTCTGACCCTATTTAACTTCTTTTTAGCCTGCCTGCAACACAGAAGCTCCAAGAATAAGAGGAGCAGCACTATGACCATGCCTTCTCTATACCGACGACATAGTCCTGATCACCCACATGCACGTGGGCCTTCAGCACCTTCTCACCATCACACAGGAATTCTCCAAAGCCAACGGCCTAACCATCACCCTGGAGAAAACAAGGACAATGATGATCAGGAAAATCTAAATAAATCACTGGTTAGGCACTGGGGCAATACACGCTTTGAACTTGCAACGGAATATAAATACCTTGGTGTGATAATACACAAGGGAGGGTACTTCGACACCCAGAAGAACTCAATAAGAAGGAAGGGCCTTGCCCTGGCAGTCTCACTAAGAGAACGTGGTTCAAAACTGAGTGGTCCATCGCTACTTCTCTTAGTTCAAGTTACACAAGCCAAGCTCTAACCAACGATAGCCTATGGCGCTGAAATACAGGGGGGCAGGGATTCAAAAAAGCTGCACAGTAATGATAACAGCGTACAGAATTATCTTCGACCTACCCAAATATACCTCACCAGCACAGATTAGGTTTGAGTTTGGACTACAAATACAGACTCTGGCAAGACAATGAGCGTATATCATAACCTTGGATAAAGTCTGGATATCTACACCAGAAACTCTCAATCAATACTTATGATTAGAATTACAACAGAGACACCCATCACCTGCATAATCCTATCTCAAAAGATGCTTGAGTAAAACAAGGCTAGCACAGCTCTGGGAAACACCCACCAACAATAAAGTATTCAAAAACCTTGTATGGAAAACCTTAAAACTGTTATCATTGACCGAAGACAGAGGTACACTATCAAAGAGGACCCACGGCTGGATGACCCTGAGCACTTATACGGCGCTGGCCTCCTAAAAATATTTCAACTTATGATACGACAAAACTGTCAAAACTCAATTCCTGAAATATTGACTGGGTCTGCTACCTTGCACAAAGCACCTCGCACACTGGCGTAAGGATCAAGTGGGCTCCGCCTGCCGCTTATGCTGCTAAGCACCGAAGGATCTGTTGCACCTCCTAGGCACATATAAAGATCTTCAGAAGGAATGGAGACAACTATTGAAACCTCACTTCAATCAACAAGGGATCCAAACACGGAGGCAAGCCGTGCTGGCTTGCTTCCCACCAGAGAACCCACAGCTGAACTGTAGTCTGGTGAAATCTTTGAGACTGGTGGTCAAACAAATGCCAGCTCACTGATGGAGGGACATTTAGCCAGAACAACCGTGCAACCTCAATCTTTTTTGATTAAATCATTGAACCCACGTCACACCTTATCCCACACAGAGTCCATATAGTATAACAACACTGAAAAAAACTGGGGGGAAATGGGCTGTCCACCGATGACCACATCCCTAAAGAAGGATATTAATGGATCTAATAACCCCATCAGTAATGAAAGTGGTTAACAAATTAATTTTAACAATATTTTATCATCTTTTACAAATTTTAATCCTGTGCCTTGATGCAATGGTTTTAAAAACTACGCTAATAAAATACAATTTTTAACTGACCGTTTGGCGTTGCCAGTGATGCTTTCATTTTGTATGCTTTTTGTATGATTTTCGAGTGACCCAGTAGCAGTGTTTGGGGAGTTGTTTCTCTCCCGCTTAAGTAAAACAAGAATTTTTCAAAAGTTAAAATACATGTTTTTAATGTGAAAGCATTTATTAAACTAGTAGTCCCTGGCACTGAAGAGGCGCCTTATTTTGTGTGTGTACATTGTGCAACAGCAGAATGCTGTCACTCTGTACGCTATAGTGGGTGGAAGGAAAATATGAATGACATTGCACTAGACCAATAGATGAAGAGGCCAGATTAAAAGCCTCTGTAAGTATGTATGTGTAGAATATATAATTGTATTTCTAAAAAGCCTGACTAACGCCAGACCTAAAAAAGTAAATGTTACATTTAACAATGCATGTTGGGATTATTATTTGGCGAAGTTATTCGGTTGTTGAGACAGATAAATATACCGTGTATGTATAAATATGCATGTGAACCACATGATGATTTCCGTTTGTATGTTTGCAAAATTAGAGGGGAAACGCCTTGCATAGCAGTGTGCCTTGCTAACACGAATAACGAAGGGATTGTTGTTATGAACGCAAGCTGAGAAGCAGGTTAACATTCAGTTATAGAACTGCAGGTCGCGTTCATTTGCTCTGGTGTGTATTCATTCAGATGCCCACCACGCAGAGGGGCTATGGCTGTGTACAGCATGGTGTTCAGAGAGACATTCAAGTACGTATTTATAATTAAAGCAATACAGTTGGACAAGTTTGTTTTAATTGGTAAAAGAGTTCGGGACTGGAACGGGAACGTTGTGCTATGAAATCCACGGCATCAGTGGGCTTTAATACCTGAGAGATGAACCTACATTCTTCCAAATGACTGTAGATATTTCTTTCCCCAAACCAGAGAAATATTAGTTACTTTTTCCAGCGTGGCATTAATGTTTATTCCACAGTGACCTCTAGCAACGCTTGCGGTACTGCATAATGTATGCATGGACTAATCGTGTCTTGCTCCACAGTGACGTCTTGTGACAGAAGTGCCACAATAGCATGACTTTTTTCCGCGCCTTTGCCTGACTCCTCGTGACAAATAGAAAATGGCTTTTTCTACTCCATTTTACAGCATCAGGGTCAGTGTCGACTGCAAAATGACATCGTAGAAAATATCTCTAGTGTTACACTCGGATATATTCAGTGGAATTGTTGTTTTATGTTAAAATGTATATATGGAGTGAATTAGATCCAGATGAAGGGGTGGAAGAACGCTTTAAGCATATTACAAGCTTGAAAATACAGACAAATGTATGCAGATATAAAATAATAGACTGTGAACCGAAGCAGTTATTAATATTTTTTGTGTCCAGTCATACACATGACTGACCCCACAGCACAGCATCCTAATACACCCAGGGCCTCATTTACGAAAGCTGCGAGAAAACAGCGATGCCTCGCTTTTCATTGCACCCTCCTTGCGACACCAATGATGCATCATATTTACAGTATGACACTTCATGTAGCAAGGAGTGACCAATACATCAGTATTTCTGACGTATCGGTATGCGTAAAAATGATGCATTGCTGGAGTGTGACACAAAAGTGACGCAACTCTAGCAATGGGTCATTACACATGGTCATGTCCCATGTGAAATGTGCCTGCATCATTCTTACTCCTGCCATGAGGCAGGAGTAAGATATTGACGCATTGGCGTCCTACAAGTGGCACAGTGAAATCTTATAGATTTCACTCCGTCACTTCTATGACCCTTTCTTTTGTCGGAACGTCCACCCTGCATACATTATACCTGGCGCAGGTATAATGTGGCGCAGGGGTTTACAAAGTGACGCATCTACCTAGATGCGTTACTTTGTTAATTTGATGCAACCAGGCACATTTTTTACGCCTCTGGTGAGTCACAAAAAGTGATGCACCAGTGGCGTAAAAGTGATGCAAGGGCTCATAAATAAGCCCCTAAGAGAGCAAGCGTACGAGCATTGTTGGTGCCTGACGCAGGAGTTATATTTGATAAAGTCAACCAGCAGCGGGACCTAGTACACACACAGCATGGTGCCCCGGTACATTCAAAGATCGTGCAAGACACTGCTGGTTCCTCACCACACAGTTATATCTGGTAAATGCATACAACACAGCACCTTGTACACACAAAGCATGGTAGAAATACATCACAGCATCCGGGACCACCCAGAGGATGCGCACAAGCACTACTGGTGCTTGTCCACAGAGTTATACCTGGTAAATGGATACAGCACGGCACCCTGGTGGACCTAAAGGATGGGCATGAGCATTGTTGATGCCTAAAACCAAAGTTGGATCAGGTAAAGGCACACAGCACAGTACTCTGATCCACATACCGAATGCCATCCTGATACACATACAGCACTGCACTCTGGTACACTCAAGAGGATACACACGAGCACTGCTGGTGCCAGACCCCAGAGTTATATCTGATATCTGATAAAAGCATACAGCACGGCACCCTTTTACACCCAGAGGATGCACAGTCTGCTTGGACTGGCAGTCTAAATCATTGATCTTTTGCTGACAACATCACCTCTGATTAGACACACCCATATGCAAATCAGTCTTGACCCTACTCCAATAGGCACTTGCCTGACTTGCCAAGACAGGTCATCCCTGAACTGGAACACCAGCATCCCAAAACTTGTTTTGCCCTTATTGGGGCACTTCATTTGGGTGTAGCTTGGTTCCAGTGGCACAGCGAGCAAAGGACTCACATTTTGGTACACCAATGGCCACCTAGGGCGGTGCATCAAACATACAAAAGGTGATGGTGAGGATGCTTGCAGTAAGTCGAACCAGTGGCAATTGCTCAGTTTAGCCTTCCAACTCATTTTTCTTTTGCCCAAGATGCCACTTCAGATTAGACCAGTCCATATGCAAATCATTCTTGACCCTGCAGGAAGAGGAGAGCCTGAACAGCCAAGCAACACAAACACAATCACTCCAATGCTGGGCCAAGACTGTCAATCAATAAATATTTTTATTGTTTGATAAATTAAAACCGTAACAATGTTATGTATGTAACTGCATTATTTGAATATACATTAAAACCGATAATATTTGATAAAGTTGAGGCTCCACATATCATAAGACAGTACATTTTGCCTTTTTCATCTTCTCATTATAATCAGGTGTCATAATTACTTCTTAAAATTGTCATTTACTGTAAAACGGTTTGTTCATACCAGTCAAGACTGATTTGCATATGGCTGGGTGCAAACTGAGATAGCATGGTGTGCAAAATAACGATGAACTGGGATGCACTGGCTAAGATTAATGTGAGCATTCTATCCATCACTTTTTTGCAAACTTTATTGACAGTTGGCTGGACACGACAGGTGACATCGATAGGTGCCTGAGTACAATGCCTGGAATTGGCAGGGGCGGTAGTGCAAAGCAGTGTTCATTTTGTAAAAATGTTAATGCCAGGGCTCTTGTCAAGAGGCCACTGCAGATTGCACCACACATTACCCCTGTTATACTCCAAACGATATTAACAACCCAACTATTAATCATTACACTCCTACAAGTGTGACAATTCTGGCTATTTCAGTCCTCCAAAAATATAACAGTGGCTTGGGTGGCAGGTAATAGTAATTTCTAATGTGTATTGAATTAATATTTCTCTGTTGTTATGGAAATCTCTAAATTAGCTAGATAGTGCCACCTTGTGGCAGACTGTTACAAGTGCCAGTGTTGACAATTAAGTGCAGGTGCTCACTACTGGCTCAAATTAAGCACTGGTGCAAACAGGACACAGAGTTTGATATCCTGTGAATTTCGCAATATCCAAATGACTATTTGCCTTGGAGAGACAACAATGAATGTGTTCACCTTTTAAACTCGAAAGGGATAATGTCTGAGCTATGTTTCAGAGGCTCCAGTGATTATGCAATCTTCATTTGTGTATGGATGCAGAGGAGAACATACCACCTTGACCCATACGGATAAAGGTTCCTGAATGCCATCATGAACAAATAGGAAATACAGCGTCGATAATCGGACCATCATCTTTTCCCCCTGGTTTTAATGAGTGCTATTCTGAATTATATGTTTTGAACATTTTGATGGGCCGATACTAGGACAGCTTAAGATCATGCAGTGGGTTTTCTCATGCCTCCCCCTTGCACTGTAGGCTCCAATAACTACCTGGCCACGCTACAACTGCCAATGTCATCTCTCGTAATAGGTACCCGTCTTCTCTTAGACCTTGTCAGGCTTACTCTGGCAAGAAGCTCCGGGTCCGGATTCACCCGTAATTTTAGCACTTTTTGCAGTTTGCACTAAGCCCCAAGTGCGAACCATTAATGCACTGAAACCCCCATCGATGATCTTGGAATTGGATACTTTCCACTTTTCAGCCCATGCCAGGCCAAGTTTGCAAGGAATTCTACCCCTAGAAATATTTGCAACCAGCATCCTAGTACGAATTTTAACTTTGCCCTCACTCTTCTGTCTAATACATCTGCAAGGCAATTTCGCAAATATAGATCTGGCTAACTGCTCTTAACTCCAACACAACCCCAATTGGGCATTGAGGAAAGGTAACATTCTAACTGCCCTCCTGTTTTATGACTATGGCTTAAAGATCTTAGGGCGCATGGGACTTTCCCCTGTGGGATAAGAGGCTCTGCTAGAAGAGGTTTTGGGCTAGCCGTCAGAGATATTTGAAGCCGGTTAATCACTAATCACTTGTTTTTATAGCTTTTATTTTGCACTTTGAACAAGCAGCCTTTTCGCGATGTCCTTCTATTGTAATTTGTTGTTCTCTCCGTTCTTTTAGCACGAAACTGTGTGAAATGGAGACTGTTTGTAATGGTTTTAATTAACTGCACAATAAATTGTACTTATTTACTTAGTCATTTGGGTATAATCTGATTTTTTTTTCATATGTATATATATATATATATATATATATACATTTTTTAAGCCATTCACATTGTCATGATTAATAGCAGGTGTTATTACAGTTAGGAATACACAAATGCTCTTCTTCTAAAGCTGATAAATGAAGGGAGATAGTGCTGGAGAACGCTTGCCCCCAGCGCAGCAGAATTATCTCTTTGGAGTTGTGGAGATTAAAGATAAGTAAAATTGACTGCACGTCTGAAAAGAATGCCAGCCGTCACTGCAATTTGCATGCACACCACAGTGAAATATAATCAGTATGCCGGACGTGATAACACGATCCGCGCATGAATTTCCATTCTCTCTTTGAAAATGCCACTCTGCTAAGTATAAAAACATTCACAATCCTGTGTCAAATGAAATGGCACCTAACCGTTGTTTGCATACGACCGTCTCAACACAGTGACAGCGCTCTCGTCTTATGATGCTGGCGTCAGTAAACAAGGAGCTCAAGGCATCTGGCGTCTGCCCTGTATACTACACGGCATGCTTTCTTTGAGAGCCTTTTTTTAAAATAAATTATACTGAAATAATTCACAGCGCAGGGAAACTCTTCCTCTCTGCTATTTGTTAAATCTGATGTGTGTGGCTATAGGTGCATTTTGAATAGCCAGCTCATCCTATCGACAGTCCAGTCGCCCAGTTGGTAATGGTTTATGCAGCTGAACTGTATAGAGCGCTATGCCTGGTCTGCTGGCACTAGCGTGTGTTTGCAAAGCTCTGAGCTCTACCTTGAATCTACGGGCACGGTATTTGGGGAAAGACAGCCTGCATCCAGGTTTTGAATCATTTGCCTAATAGGCGCCTAAGGAAGGAGTCTCTATGACACGAGCCATAATTCCTGTACGCTGAGTGATGGCGCAGCGCTAGCTTCGTGGGTGTCTTATTGGTGCGTTGAAAAGAGCGCTGCGTTCGGCGCCTGTTGGAGAAGCTTCCTTCTCTTTGCTAAATATAGATAGGGTTAAAATGACGGTTCCTGCATGCTATGACTATTGAGCCAGGGCTCCCTCTCGGATTCATTTTACAGGGGGCAGGGATTGGTCTGCGGGGGCTGCTGCTGGCTCCGTGGTACAGTATCAGCTCCAGCCGATGCATAATGCACTAGACGGAAACGGCGTGAGCCGCCGGCACTGTGCGCCGCGAGCTCAGATAGGACAGATCACGTCCCAGCTCCTTTAATTCCCTAAACACTGCCCGCCGCAGCGCCGGGTCACCTTCCACAAACACTGCTTTGTAATCCACCTCACGTGGGAGCCGCGAGGCGCTGCGTCCGAGCGGAAGCCGGGGGCCGCTGGGGACTGGGGGAGCGACGCTAGGGGGAGGGGGGCTTCTTATAGAAATGTACTTGTCATCGTGATTAAAGTCCCAGTGTGCGGTCTCACGGTGGCCCAGGGGCGGTAGGTGCATCTCCAAATCAGGAGAGGAGGCAGGGAAGGGACAGAGCGGCCACCGTCAAGCACCGCGCGCAAAACACGTTTAAAAATGAAATTAACAAAAACAATTAAAGGAAAATGAACATAAATGTCAATATACATAGAATATGAATACAAGATAATGATTGTGTGAGGAATACTTGTAAATACTTAAAATCAACCGGTATACACTCGGCTTTAAATGAAAATACCACATTCTCTGCATAGAATATCTGTTATATAGTAAAAAATCCCCATGCATAAATTAGTTAACCTTCTATTTTAGAGACTTTGAAAGTGTGCGCATTAGTGGGGGGAGGGGTTGCACAGTTTATATTATATTACATTATATTATATTATAATATTTTATATTATATTTTCTTATATATGGTCAACCGCTGTACTCTCACCACTCCAGACACGCTCTTTGGAAGAGCTTAAAATAGAAGGGCTATTGCCTGTGAATCACGCTAAGGTGCAGAGTTCCCATCTCCCCCTGGTGGAGATCAAGGTCAATTACACTCTCCAAAGGGAACGTCCTCTCTGCGTCACCGTTAAGGGGCTGCCTGCAACCACCTGCTGTGAACCGAGGCTATTCTCTTTCTCTAAATACAGCAACGCACACATTAAAGCAAAGGGACGCACTAGACCAGGTGAACCGCGCAGATTCAACGCGCTGATATGATGGTTAGATTTGATGCAGGGGGGTGTAAAAAGGGGGCTGCCCGGCCTGTTCCTTAACCGACCTCTAAGCTAAGAGGAAATGACTGGCTTCCCATTTTAAGTTTAAGGGCCTACGTAGGGAAAGGGGACAGTGGCTTCCAGCCAGGCTTCTACTGCTGGGGACAAATCTATTTACTGAATAGAGCTTCTCTATAACATGAAAAAACGATGTAATAAATCAGAAATTGTCAACATAGGTCACTCTCTCTGCAACAAAAGGTGTCAGAAAAGGATTTTGATTTTTTTTAAAGTGAATATTCCAATATTTCACACAATTGAGACCCACTGTAATGCGCCCTGACGTTTCGTGGCAAGTCACGTGCTTCACGCAGTCTATCCGCTTATCATTCCTGGCGTGTGGGTACGTAACTGGCCGTTACCCCCCCCCCCCAAACCAAGCTGACCGCACAAGGTGCACATCATTAAGAACCCGCTCAACGGGCATAACAACTATTAATTTAAAAATATCTAAGCAATAGTAACCTTTGTAGAACGCCTGGCATTATATTACGACAAGTCCAACAACATAACAGCGCAGAACAAATTATTTATTTTTTTACCTGATCACGAAAACCAAGAGAATTCTACACACTTTTCACCAGCCTCAGTTTGGTATATTTTTTCAGTTTTTCAATGTATACTCAAAACGTAATGCATTAGGATAGGGAAAACAAGTCAGGCATATTAAATACATATTAAGGAGTACATAGATTGCTATTTATTATACAAAGTGTTTCATAAATATGAATTATATTACAAAAATAGTTTCTGGCACGCTTGCATAGTAAGCATTTTCGACAATATTGGGCACACCTTTGGGGCTGCGAATGGTTCTTGTAACTGAGCATGACCTCTGACCTTTTTGGATGTTCGCAGCCTGCCATCTCTGACCTATCCCCTTCCTCCTGGAGAGGTGAGACGCCACTCGATGTAGCATCGACAGGGATATAGACAGACAGGTATGCTTCCTGTCCTGACATTTATTCCACATGATTGTAATGCATCTTTAGGCTCATTTTAAAACGATCCTTACGTTTTTATAAATCCAGGGGTTGCAAGATGCAGGTCAAAGACGTAACCTTTTCACACCAACTATTGAAAGTTCTCTCCTTGCATGCTTTTTACTTTTCACATAATCTTTTAAAACTGTGATTCACAACCTCACGCATCCAGTTTCACCAGCTTAATCCACGTGCAAGATGTAGAACCCATTGGAAATCAGTACGAAAGTGGCAGTAACTGAGTCCATGTGCCTGCTCTGGAAATTAAAAGTGAGTAAAGATCTGTATGTGAAATAACAAACAAAGCGGGGTCTCTGAAGCACAGGGCGCACTTGGTGCACCCCATTTTTAATTTGAACGATCCCTTTGGCAATAGAGTTTGGGGTACCCTTCCAGGATGGCACGGGGCATAGCAGATTTCCGGCCAGTGGTAAATCGGTGTAGATAAAGAGACTCTCTGCGCGTCCCTCTCCTCGATGCATAAGCACACTAGTATTTGGAAGTTAAACGTCGACAAAAGGCACTTTCGTCATTCAAAAAGGTCATGTATGCAAGTGCGTCCGGCCTATAACTTGTTGAGTGCAGTTTGCTCCTCGAGCACCTGGAGGTAATCTGGGCTGCCCTGGAGCTTTGCTTTCAAGTCAAAGTACTCGCTCTTTCTCTGCTCCACCACGATCTTACTGTGGTTGCCGCCTATCAGGGACTTGGTGTTCTTCCTGTCCGAGAGCTTCTCGGGGTAGCGGATCTCGAAGCCGCTCACCCCGATGCTGCTGTACTCCTTTTTGCTCTCCAGAAAGTTCTGGATGAAGAGGTTGGAGTCCCTGCCCGGGAAGAACTCGTCGAGCTCGTCGATGGTGCTGAGGCGCTTCCGGTTCTCGGCGTGCAGCAGGTCGTGCTCCTTGTCGCCCAGGCTCCTGAGGACCACCTTCTGCCCGTGGGGGTCCGAGAAGGAGAAGCCGGCCTCGGCGTCGGCCCCCATGCAGATGTGGCTCTTGCTGACGTGCTCGATGGTCTGCGGGAAGAAGGTCTCGGCCGAGAGGCCGTCCTTCTTGTGTAGCTTGTGGTCGTGCTTGCGCAGCTGCAGCTGCATGGAGCTGCACTCCGGGCCCCCCATGCCCTCGTGCTTCACCGACGCCTTCTTGTTCCGCCTCAGCACAAACACCAGCAGGCAGAAGGCAACAAACACCGTCAAAATCAGCACCACTAAAATGCTTAGTATCAAAATGGACAGAGGGACCGGGCCTCCTGGGGGGCTCCTGCCAGGCCCCTGGGTGGCGGTGACAGTCACAGAGGGCATGGGGCTGGTGACCAGGTTGGAGGCTTTGTTGATCAGTTTCGGGCACAGGATCTCGTTCTTGAGGGCCCTCAGTTCGATGTTGGCAAACTGCACCGGGGTCTCACATTTGATCTCCTTCACCACAATCCCTTCATTGATCTTCTCCAGCCAGAGCTTGAGCGCCACCAGGTCGCACGTGCAGTCCCAGGGGTTGCCCTCGAGGTCCATCTGCGTCAGCGCCCGGAGCTGGTCGAGGACGCCGCTCACCGGCAGGTACATGAAGTGGTTGTTCCTCAGGTTCAGCCTGGCCAGGGGCACGCCGGCGAAGATGTAGGCCGGCAGGCTCCTGAGCAGGTTGTTGTTCAGGTAGAGCAGCTTCAGGTTGGGCATGGCGTCGAAGGTGCCAGCCAGGATCTCCCGGATCACGTTGTACTCCAGGTAGAGGTACTGTAGGTTGTAAAGGCCGGTGAATATGTCCGGGTTCAGCCGCTCCAGCTGGTTGCCATTGAGGTACAGCCTCCGTAAATTCGTGAGGTTGCGGAAAACCTCTCCCTTCAGGGCCACAATTTGGTTGCTGCCCAAATGTAGCAGGTCGAGCCCTTCAAAGTCCACGAAATCGGAGTTGTCCACGTCTTTGATGTAGTTCCCATTCACGTGAAGCTTCTTGGCGTTCAGGGGCCTTGGCTGCAGCTCCCCCATGGATTCCACGTTCCTCTCCTGGCAGTTCACACTCAGTCCCAGATCAGAAGGGTGCGTTTTGCAGACACAGGCCATGGGGCACGGGGTGAGAGGCGGTATCCTTGTCTGATAGGACACCACCTGGCTGAGATTTCGAGGCGATAGGCCCTTCCCTGCCACTATGCCAGAGATCTTGGACGGGTTGGTGGTCTTGGGTGGCTTCGTAGCCAGGCGGTTGAGGGGGGTCTGTGCAGTGTGCCCGTTTGGGGTGGTGAAGCCTGACTCCAGTTGAGGCGGGGGTAGGATGCGCACGTCGAAGTCACTGCCTGTCCCCATGGCGCACAGCTCCTGCTTGTTGGTCTCCTTCAGAAGCCGCCCGTACAGGTCACTAGGGGTCTCGCAGATGGCCTCTCCTATGAAAATATTATAGGGCATATTTTCCAGCCAGGCCTTGAGCGGCAGCAGGTCACAGGTGCAGTTCCAGGGGTTGTCCTCCAACTGCAGCTCCACCACGCGGCCGATGTGCTCCAGCACCCCGATGTAGGGCAGCTTCTGGATCCGGTTGCCCCGGATGTCCAGGTGGGTGAGGGAGGCGAACCGGAAGATGTTGTCTGGGATGACGCCAATCAGGTTGTCGTTGAGGATGAGCACTTTCAGCTTGTGCAGCTTGTTGAAGGCCCCGCGCTCGATGTACTTGATGAGGTTGTAGTCGGCCTGGAGGTACTCCAAGTTCTCGATGCCCAGGAAGGTGTCGGCTCGGAGCACCTTCAGCTCGTTGTTGTTCAAGTGCAGCTGTTTGAGCGCGCCCAGCCCCTGGAAGGCCCCGCCCTCGACGTTCTGCAGCTTGTTGTTGCCCAACTGCAGGGACACAGCGTGCGTAAAATTCAAGAAGGTGTTCGGGTAGAGGATGATGAGCAGGTTGTTTTGAAAGTTGAGGTGGTAAAAGCTGGAGAGCGGAGGGTTGAGCTGGTTGGGTCTGTAGACGGCCACCTTCTCACAGTTCACGTAGAGCACGTGCTCCACCGACAGGCAGGAGCAGACGTTGCAGATCTCCATGGATATTTCGGAATCTGGGTTTGTGGAGGATATCGGGGTGGACAGGAACAGAAAAAGCCACAGAAACATCTTCTTGGACTTAGCAGCAGCTCTCACCCTCCTGGGAATGTTAATCTAGAAACGGAGACAGAGAGAGAGAGAGATGGTTTCAGTGCCTGCTCTGCGGCGCTTTCCCTGCTCATTCACTGCGTTTTGATGCTCTGCCCATGCTGGATGGCCCAGCACAGGTGCGGAAGGGACACACCGAGAGGAGTTCACAGGGCACATCCAAAGATGCACACGTACAACAAACAAACAGACAAACACGTGTCTCACACAAACAGACACAAACCACGTACATTCACAGTTAGCACCACAATCACATCGCAAGAAGGTCACCACACACATTTACAACACAGATCACACACATACACAGTTGGCACACACAATCACATCATAACAAGTCACCGCACTCATTTACAGCAAACACACAACACACACAAACAGAACCACCACATAGCAAGAAGATCAACATACATATTTGCAACACACACTAACCATACACAGTTGGCCCACACGAATATATCTCACGAAGGCCACTACACACATTTACAACAAACACAGGCCAAACACATTCACAGTTGGCGCACACAAAAACGTAAAAATAAGGTCACCACACTCATTTACAACAAACACAGGCCAAATACGTACATTCTACACACAAGCACATCGGTGTAAGGTCAAAACAAACATCAACATTTTTATTACACACTCTCATACACATGTTCTCACTAACTCACACATTGCGGCACAGGGCACAAAAACGCATGGACTTACTGGCACATCTAGAGACAGTGAGACAGAAGAACAAACACACATATATTAATACAAAGTTCACACACCAACGAGCACGCTGAACACATATACTACTACACAATACACATCCGATCACGTAGGTAACTAAATGCACACACTCAACATCAACAGAAACGGACACAGAAGTACCCATGAATGTCCACTCATATGTATGTACATAATAGCGCACATACGTGACATATATGGGCACACAATGCATGCACACACACTCCCACAAACAAATCACACACCTGAAGACACATACAAACGCACAAACACACTTGGGCTCATACAGCCACTGCTCACAGAACACACACAAGTAGGCGAATACAAACACTGATACACACACATACACTTGTGTTCATCGTCACTAACACACACACCGTGCGTTCAATGCCCCCTCCCCTGCGCAGAGCAATGGATGAGATGATGAATACATGCGGTCAGTAAGATAGCTATTGAACGACAGGCGTCCTCTCTCGAGCTGTTGTGCGTAAGACCATCGCAAGCAGTGTCGGAACCTGCGTCGACTCCAGAACATTTGGGCACATGGTAGTCGGCTCCTCTTTTACTGTCAGGGGTGCGGGCACGTGAATGCACTGACACAATCAACATGTTCAACTTCCACCGCACCTCTCGTCCGCCTCGCTCTTCCTCCCACTCTCTGGCCGTCTCGCCCACCATGCATCCACGGCGTGCGCTCTCCTCCCGGAACATGAATCATGCCGGGAGCACTGGATCGCTGTGCATCTGCGCGCCTACCTGACAATACCTGCATACATGCACCCGCACATACGTGTCCCCGTGTACTCAATATGCGCGTATCATCACACATATACAACGTTTGACCATCGTACAATAATGACCGCAAGAAGCACGCTAAGCAAACCGAACACATACTTGCGAAGCTTTAAAGCCCCGAGGCCAGCAGCTGGATTTTACCTACTACAGAGCGGTGCATGTCCTGGCGTCTCCGCTCGGACTCGAGAGCGGTACCACAGCGCTCCGCCGCAGCATGCTCCCGGGCGCCGGTTCGAGGTCCGATGGGCGCAGAGAGGGAGCTCGGCAGAGACGGATGGAGTCAGGGAGCGCGCTGCTGTCCGCGGTGCTGAGCAGACGTGGAGAGTTCATGAGCTGCTCCTGCCGCACTGCACAGCGCAACCGTCAGCTCTGCTGCTGCCCGGGCCCACCGCCGGAGGGCGCCCACTGCCCCGGGACTCAGTACAGGCAGGAGGCCTGCTGCCCCAGGGCCCGACACAGGGCGAGCCCAGCTGCCACAGGACCAAACGAAGAGAACGCTCTGCTGCTCCAGGACCCAAAACTGGCAGGAGGCGTGCTGCCTGCGTCCCAGCACAGGCACGAACTCAGCTCCCACAGGGTCACATGCAGAGGAGAGCTCTGCTGCCCCAGGGCCCAGCAAAGGGACGAGATCAGCTGCCACAGGACCAAACGCAGACGGGAGCTCTGCTGCCCCAGGGCCCAGCAAAGGGACGAGCTCACCTCCACAAGATCAGGCTAAGTAAGGAGCGCTGCTGTTCCAGGACCCAATACAGGAAGGATCTCTAATGCCACAGGATGAAGCGTAAAGGGGAGCTCTGCTGCCCCAGAATCCCCCAAAGAGACCCGCTGTCATCAGAATCCAAAGCAAGAGCGAGCTCTGCTTGTCCCAGAAGCCAAATCAAGGGTCACCTCTGCGGCCCCAGACCCAATGCATGCGCGAGCATCTCTGTCATCAGATTCCATGCAGGAGGAAGCCGTGCTGCTGTTAGCGCCCAGGGTGAGCGATGTGTGCTGCTCGTAGAATCCAATCCAGGAATATCTCCGGTGCTAACAATATATAAAGTACGGGAATTCCAGGTGCTGCCAGTGTCCACAGCACGAAGGGCCTCACACTACGACAGAGCCCGAAGTGAAAGGGTATGCGCTGCCTCGAGTAATAAAGCAGGATTTTCCTAAATGCTCCTGTGAGATGCGCTGTAAGAAGCCTCACATGCGAAGAGGCCCGGGGAGCTGTCGTGGACAGGAGCTTGGAAGAGCTCTGTTGTGTCCCCGGTCTAAACCTGAAGTAGGTATTCCTGGGCCCAAGGGTGGAGGGAACTTCTCAGGTCCAAGGCTGGACGGTACTTCACGAAATACAAAGCCGGTGAGCGCTTGCAAGGTCAAGGTCTTGGGGGAGTTCCCTTAGGTCCGAAGCAGGATGGAGCTTCCTTGGGCCCAAGGCTGGCCGGTGCTTTCTTGTCTGTCAGGACGAAAGAAGCTACCTCAGGTCCAAGCCTGGGGAGAGCCCCCTCGAACCAGGGCTCAGGAGGCTTCCACAGGTCCAAAGCTGACACGAGCTTCCCTAAATCCAAAGTCACTGTTTCCTAAGGTCAAGTGAGGTGGGGGGATCAAGAGGTCCAAGTCACGAGTGAGCTTCTCTAGGTCCAGGCCTGGATGGACCTTCTCTGGACACAAGACAGGGGGGGCTGCAGCCTGGTCCAAGACTGGGGGGCTTCCTCACTTCCACGGCTGGCTGGGGCTCCCTAAGGAGGATTAAGGGAGCCTGCACCGGCCCAGGGCTGGAGGGACTCTGCCCCTTCCCAGGGGCCGGAGCTGGAACGAGCTCAGATACTTCCCACGCCGGAGAGCATTGACTCACGCAGGGCGTCCGCGTCTAGGGACGGCTTCCATCTGCCTACACAAACAGAAGAAAAGCCATTTTGATGCAGTGATACATACAGGAAGCCGGGACCAAAACCTTCTGCAGGGAAATCGGAACATAATCACCGTGTAAAGCAATATCTACCCCAATTACCACGCAGGTATCCTCATACATATTGTGTGATCCTCGTTCACCCCCACCCTCGGATCTCTGAAGCATTTTGCTTCTCATCGGAGAATGCTATACACTTTAGATTATGCGTTATGCAAATTAGCTACACGATTTTACTCGAAATGTCGAACGTTATTACCAAATTAAAGCTATTAATTACACTTAAAACAAAGGGCACATTCATTCCTATGACGTCGGAGCGCGTTCATTTGGCCGGGTTGCGTTACACACGGGGAATTTTAATGCTCGACAAAGAGGTACCGCATGTTGACTGTTCGAGAACCCCATCCCCACTACAAATCGCGGTAATCCCCCCAGGGCTGTACTTGGATAGAACCCCCACGTACCTTTCAGATCCGACGGCATGGTCGCCCGCGCTGCTGCATGCTCTGCAGTTCCTGCGATTGTCTCGGCAAGATCTCGGCTTGTGCTCTCCGCCTCCCCCACCCCCCTGTCTCCATCGCACACAGAGCGGAGTCTCAACCATGGGAGGGGGGCAGACACAGGCACACACAATTTGCCCGCATACCCACAGTCACACGCGCTCACAGCGCCAGGCGGGACACAAGCCGAAGGAACACGACAGACAGAAGGAAAAGATGCGCAGCGATGGGGCGGGGGAGCGAGGTGAGGCGGCGAGGGAGATGGATGAGGCAGGCCAGCGGTGCTGCGGGCCAGGTACCCTCTGCGGAGACCCCCGTAGACCCACGCGATGACGAGGACCCGTCCCATCCATCATGAATGCTGTCGCCGCAGAGATGATGGCATGCAGGCGGGGGGCGCCAGAGGTCCCCCCTTTCCTACCTGTGCGAGCAGGTGATCAGCGCCAGCATCTCGCGACTGCTTTTTTGTTTAGCCAGAAGGCAAGTGGAGATGTGAGCTTTACAGGGACGAGCAGTCAGTGTCGGTTCGTTTGTGTCTTTTGAGAAGGCAACCTACTGTCTGCTCTAAGGCACGGTCGTGTGAATTCCGTTGAACTTCTGATGTCCCCCCCTCCCCACCCCCCCTCTCAACATCCTCAAGACCAACCTTTTCCCAGAGAAACAATCCCCTCGAGACGTCGACATAACTCGGAGGCTGAGCGCTGCGAATGGATGCTTGCGGTTACCCTGCTGCTCTGTAACCTAGTGCACGCACATTAAAGGGGAATATTGCCTGGCGATGGCCGTGAATACATAAGATGTCAGCGCAGCCCTCGCAGGCTCGTGGGGGCCTCCTCCAGTGGCATGTGGCTAACCGCTGCAGTGCGCGAGCGCCCAGTGTCAGTCGCTAAGGAGATCGAGGCGACCGAGACAGCCCATCTCTTTTGTATCACAGGTGGCTTTAAAATGTAGAAATCCAAGCCCCGCAGCTCTTGTGTGGAATGCACGGGGCAGGTCTCGTTGGGGTGCTGGGAAGGTGTTATTCTTTAGGAAGATTTGGGCAGAATCACCGAGGCCCCAAGAAGAAGCCACCGTGCGGGAATGCCGGATGCAGTGACACGATACACATTTCAGCAAGGAGTTTTTTGTACAAAAATGTGTGACACAAAAACAGATACTGCATCGTTAGTAGCACGCCACCTCACAACACGACGACTTATTAAATGCGAGCGAGGGCCTATGTGATTTTGAAACTCGCTACACCATTCCATCATTTTACCCCTCATGACTCACCAATACAATATTTCACTGTCTTCAGCAGACATCATTTTTTCATGGATTGGATTACTATTCCTGGGCGTCGATTAAATGATTCAGGCCGAGCAGCGTCCTTTGAATATGCGCTGCATTAATTGGGTGAAAAATATGCTTACAGCAAATGACATCCTCTCTCGGGCGAGTTTTCCCATGGCCTGTGCAACTCACCGGCAACAGGGCAATCCTGGACCCAGGTATCGTCATGCCGGATACTCAGGGAGCTCGCTACAACCTTGAACACTCAGATACAATTAGGGCCAGGCGCGCAACACCCATTGGACTCACCGGGCTTCAGCCCCCCCTCCCTCGTGTGTGGCAGCCCGGGCACACACAGAGCCGCACCCGAACGTTTCACAGGTCTTTACATGACCATTTGAATGTTAATTAGGCCTTGAAGTTGTTTCACCTCCTTCTACGAGCCCCTGCAGCTCCACTCTGCCTACTGATTAAAGGTTCAGCCCCCCCCCCGAATTTTTTTCTTAGCCCCCCCCCCGAAATTTGGCTCTAGTTGCGCCTCTGATTAGGGCCATATTATTGACAAGAGTTACCTCGCTCTTGCACCAGCAATGTGACCGTAAGTCCTATTTTGAAGTCGCTTTCAATGGCTTAAACAATCTGGAGTAATGCAACATAGTGCAAATCTGCACACGGGAGGTGTTCTATGGGCGTTACATGGGTGTTCCCACACAACTCACCTCGTTTTTTATGCATTTTCAAATTGACCAAACGTGGTAAACCTGGGAATGCTCGAAAAAGATGCGCCCCCACCCAGAAGAGGCATAACGAGAAGAAATATCTTCATTTCTCCTCGTTAGGTCATCTTTCTATGTGTGCTTCATTCTGTAGCACGCATAGATAGGGGATTATGCCTGTAATTATTGTTTTTGTGCAGGAAGGTGCCTCTTCCTGCACAAAAACAATACTGCATACAACCAAGGCACCCTTGCACCATGGTGGGTGCAAGGGTACCTGCATTGACCCTAGGCAGCCCCTGTGCACCCGTGCAGGGGGAAAGCACATCAATATGACATACGCCCTAAATATGATACATTCCTGTCCTTTCCCAGTGAAACAGTGCATCAGGTGACTTGCTGCACTGGACTGCGCCACTATGCCATAAATATAGATCTAAACCCTTATCTAGTACAGAGCAAGTAAAGGGCAAGAATTTTTAAAATGTCCCACAATGGAGCGATATCAAATACAAAATAGACCTAGACCTTGTAGGCACTTAAACTTTTATTTCTTTTAAGATATACTGAATGTTGCATAATCATTGCCGGACTTACTCCCCATCTGTTAACTATCAGGGTAGTCAGTATATCCTAATGATGTGCCTCCTTTAACTATCGCCCATTCCCTGAGAGTAAAAATCCAGTTGCGAGACAACACAGATGCACACACTTAGTGTCTGATAGTAACACAAGAAGACCGAAAAAAGTGTGTGAGAGCAAGATGGCACCTCACGGGCGCACCACCAACGGGAACCTGGCAGGTACTCACCAGGGTAGCCCTGTTCTCATCATTGGCACCATCAAGCTCATGAAAGAAAAATGTGTCCCATAAGCACAAAAAAAGAGATATTTTGTGAAAATATGCAGTGAAAGAAGACCACAAAACAACCAAACAGTGTCAAAACAACATATAAACCAACACGACAACACAGATATGCAATTTTATTCTGTCTCTTGTGTTGGGTGTGGAATCCAAAAAAGTGAGTGTGGTTACTAACTATCCAACCAACACCACTTAAACTAGGTCTATTTTGTATTTGATATATTACGAGTGGAGGGCGACCTATGACTAGCTTTACCCTCTAAGCTCCTTTTGTTTAAAAAATCAACCACAATGGAGCGAGACAACTTGCTGCATTAGGGTGCCTGACAGGGGGTGAGCATGAACACACCATATCAAGTAAGATATGCATATCTACTTTCTCCCTGTGCTGGCACACCAAGGGGCATATTTATAAGAGGTTTGCATAGCGTTTGCACCATGCAACGTAGTACATGCACAACACAGACCTCCATGACAGATTTATGAAGGTGCGCAGAGCCACTTTGCATAGCTCTGAGTGGCTTCTTAATTCTAGAGTAGAGCAAAACAGCACAAATCGCTGCATTGCACTACTCTGCACTGGGTGACGTGAGTGTCCCCACTCAACTCCCATGGATTTTGATGAGTTCCCAGATTTACAAGAGCTTCCAAACCTGAGAATGCACCAAAATCTTACTGCTTCCCAGGGGAGACATAACAAGGAGAAATTCCTTTATTTCTCCTCGTTACTTCCTTTTTCTATATGTGCTGCATTTTGCAGCACACATACATAGAGAAAGATGCCTCTCCAGATTTTTTTTTCTTCAGGAAGGTGTCCTTTACTGCACAAACATAATCCTGCCTAAAACAGGTACCGGTGCACCATGGTGCAAAGGTCCCTACATTGGCGCTAGGTTGCCTAAAGTGTGCCAGCGCATGGGAAAAGGCAGGAATGCACTTTATTCCCTTAAATATTGTGCATTCCTGCCCTATCTACATGGTGCAGCACAACAAGATGACTGACTGCCCTGCACCATAGTTTAATACATTTGCCCCTGAGTGCTGCCTGCCTGTATTACAATCAGAATTGTTTTTTTGTGCAGGAAGGGACATCTTCTTGCACAAAAACAATCCTTAAAGACATTTTCCTCTTTTTATGTGTGCTGAAAAATGCAGCATAAGTAGCAAGAAGAAATAGCAAGGAAAAATTAAAATATTTCTCCTTATTATGTCTCTGTTGGGAAGACGTACCATTTTGATGCAATGCCAGGTTTACTACTATGTTATCGGCTTACTTATGAGAAAGACTCGCAGTGCAGTGCAGTGCAGCAAGTCACCTTGCTGTGCGAACTACGTGACAGGGAAAGGGCAGACATTGTTGTATTCCTGCCTTCTCCTCTGTGCTGGCACTCTTTTGACAGCCTAGCATCAATGGATGGACCCCTGACCCATGGTGCAAGAGTGCCTGAGTTGCATGCAGGATATTTTGTGCAGGAAAGGACACCTTCTTGCACAAAAATAATCATGAGAGGCTGTTAGAAAGTGGGTTATTGGTAGGGGCAAATGTAGGTCTGCCACTGGCAATAAGGCCACTAACACATGATAGGACTCAGCATAGGTTTTAGAAAATTATTCCTTTGGGGCGTGGCTTAGGAGCCTCAGGAGATGGCCGCGTTCTGCCGGAGCTCCGCCAAGACGTGAGGAGTCGGGCGGCTTCTAGGACTCTAATTTTCTCTTCGGACCGGATTTTTTACCATTTCCGGATGTCGGAAGTCATGCTGCTCACCATGTCTAGCAGACAACTCTCTTCAGTAAGGCAATCCTCCTTTTTTTGAATTCTTCGTTTCTGCGCTACGCCACAGCATCGCGGCCGCCATTTTCTTTTCGGCGCGTCCGCATTTCTCTGCCTGCACAGATGTTTCCTATGCTGTATCCTCAGAATTCACCTTTATTTTTTGGTCACTACTGGTTCCCCTCCTAAATCTCCTCACCTATATTACTCCTACGCTCGTTTTCGCTGTGCTGCAGTGATTCTCACAACTGCGACTGCCGCCTCTCCTATCTGTGTACAGTTGGTTTCTGTGAGGTGTTTTCCGCCATTTTTTGCAACAGGAATTGTGTTCCTCCTGGCTTCTAGTTATGGCTAAAGCACGCAACAACCGTAGTGACTCCACTCTTCAGAGTGACTCTACATTGGAGGATTTTAATCCGTTTAACGCGCTGCAGGACCCTCAAGAGGATTCTCACATGGATTCCACTAGTTCCAAGGGGTCTGCTACCTCAACGACACGCACCAGTACTAAACAAAATACTAAAGCAACCCCAGTGGTACCAGGTTCTTTCTCTATGCCCGGAAAGCGTCTTAAGGTTCATCCTCCATCTCCTCCTCCTGCGTCTTCCTCTATTCATTCTTCAGACCTTATCCTTGAGGAATTACGCGCGCTTAAGCCTCACATGGAGGAAACCAATCGTCGTTTACTTAATTTAGAAACCAACTGGTCTGTCACAGAACAAAAAGTTGAAGTGTTGGAGAGCCGCGTTGGTCTCATTCAAGATTTTGCGGATCAAGTCCCTTCTATCTCCAAAGAGATACTATCCCTCAAACAACAAGTTGAGAATTTGGAAAACCGAAACAGGCGCAACAACCTACGCATTTATGGCCTTGTCGAAAATTTGGAGGGTCCAACACCTATCTCCTTTTTTCAGACTTTTTTACCAACGTTGCTTGGCCTTCCTGATTCGCCCGTTCTAAATATTCAACGTGCACATCGTCTTGGTCCAAGTCGTTCCTCTGCTGCATCCTCATCCAAGCCTAGAGGGGTCATCCTATATTTTCTCGAATATACTGACTTACTTCGTGTTCTTCAGGCTGCTAAACAACGTGGAAAAATTGTTTGGAATGGTTCTACTCTCTTCTTTGCCCAGGATTATGCTAAGTCCACTGCTGAAAGACGTAAGAAATTTCTGGACACTGCGCAAATTGAATGCGAGATATGGTTTATTTCACCCTTGCCTTTTTAAAGTGACTTACAATAATAAGACTACTACGTACGAAGACCCTGCTCTTCTTCAACGGTTCCTGAATAGTTGCAGTGTGGATCCCATGGATGTCCCGCAGCCATGAGGCCTTGATTTCTTCTCATTGATACATGTTCTGCTTTCCGTTTCTATTTGAATTCTATTTTTGTTCTCTGTTTTTGTATCTGCTTTCTTGGTGAATCTTATTTTTCCACCATACTACGTATATGTTTTTAACAAAAATTTGTATTTGTATATTTACCGTTTCTTTGTTGTTGTAATTATCTTTTGGTCCTTCCACATATTTTTCTCTAATATTATTTTGTCTCCCCCTTTTTCTCTCCATTATAGGTACTGTTGAATATGGTCCCTTATCGTGTTTCTACCTTCAGTGTTATTTCCTGGAGTTGTCTCCCTCCCTGATGTCTCGTTCAGGAGTTTTTGCATTTCGTCATCCATCTCCGTTTTGTGGCTCCACCATCCCCGTTTCTTTCTTGTCTCCCTGTGGTATGTTTTCTATATCGGTTACTTCTCAGATTTTTGCTCTCCACTTTTCTTTTCTTCTTACTTACTTTCTTCCCTTCTTTTGTTTTCCTTCTCACCTGTCAGCTCCTTTTTCTTCCTTTACTTTTTAATCATAACTTTCCTTCCCTTACAGTTCTTTCAATTTTCCTTCATGCTTCCTGTTATTACCTCTCGATTCCCTCTCAATTCTGTCTTTTCTTTGGTTGGGTTAGGTATTTTGCTGGATGTTTATGCTATTACTGTTTCATGTTTTCATTATTAGCCTTTTTTATGCAAATTTAGATGACAGTTAATATAGTTTCTTGGAATGTTAAAGGTTTGGGGTCCCCGATTAAGCGCCAACGTGTGCTGTCTCATTTAGCTCATCTGAAGACTGATATAGCTTTGTTACAAGAAATTCATGTTCAAGATGCTGAGGTAACCAAATTACGCCGCAATTGGGTGGGTCAAGTTTTTGCATCCCCAGGGTCAGGGAAACGTAATGGAGTGGCAATTTTATGTCATAAACGCTTATCCGTACAACTCCTTTCTCAGGAGAATGATTCTGATGGTAGATGGGTAGTGGTTTCATTATTGGTTAACAAGATTCCGTTAACTATTTTTAATGTTTATGCCCCTACAGTGCCTGATAAACTGTTTTGGCCCCACATTCTTCAGTCTTCCATGAAATACACAGATGATTATTTTGTGCTTGGTGGGGATTGCAATATGGTTATGGATCCTTTTCTAGATAGAAAATCCAACTCTCGCTTTTCCCCCTCTTCTGCACATACACAATTTACATCTACTATTTCTCAAAGGTCCCTTGTCGATTCTTGGAGGCTTTCCAATCCTTCTCTACAAGAATATACCTTTTTCTCACCCGTCCACTTTTCCCAATCCAGACTGGATTATCTCTTTGTCTCTAAATCATTGATACAACACATCACTCATTCTGACATTGGCTCTATTCTGATTTCCGACCATGCCCCAGTTTCCTTAGGCCTTGAATTACTCCCACCTATCAATGGTTCCCGCATATGGCGTTTTAATAATGCTCTCCTTTTAGATGCATCTCTCACTTCTGCTTTTCTTGAATTTGCACCACGCTTTTTTGCTGAAAATGACACACCTCTCTCCTCTCCTCAGTTGATTTGGGACACTTTCAAGGCTGCTTCTAGAGACTTCATTATTTCCTATGTTGCCAAGGAACATCGCTGTTCCCAACAGTTACTATCTTCTCTAACTTCTCAAATTAAACAACTGGAGCAGTCCTATTACTCGACCAAATCTCCTTTGACCCTTACTCAACTCATTAAGGCTAAACTTTCCTTTAACAAACTCTCCACGAATTCAGCCAATTTGGTCTTGCTCAAATCTAGCGCCAAATTCTACTCTGCTCGTAACAAAGGTAACTTTCTTGCCAATTATCTTAAAGTTAAAAAAGAACGTACAAAAATTGATTCCATTCTCTCTTCTTCTAATACCACTCTCCATAAAGACGAAGATATCTTAAATGAATTTACTACCTTTTATCAAAATCTCTATACCCCTGAATCTCCTCCTTTACCCGCGGATATTGATCAATACTTATCCTCCCTCCCACCTCCCCAGACGTCTGATGTGGACTTTTCTTCTTTAGATAAGGATATTTTGGCCAAAGACATTTTGGAGGCTATTAAGGTCTTAAAAAAAGGTAAGGCTCCAGGCCCGGATGGTTTCTCTATAGAGTTTTACTCCCATTTTTCTTCTTTTCTTGTTCCTAAGCTTCATCAATTGTTCTCCTTTTTTATATCCTCCCGGAAGTCTGAAGGCTCTTTCCAAGAAGCTTTGATTTGTCTCCTCCCCAAGGAAAACAAGGATCACACTTTATGTAAAAATGTTAGGCCTATTTCATTAATTAATTTAGATTACAAGATTTTTGCAAAAATGTTAGCTTTACGTTTAGATAAAGTTCTTCCATTTCTCATTGGTAGAGAACAATGTGGTTTCATCAAGGGACGTCTACTTTCAGATAATACCCGCCTATTTTTTAATGTTCTTAGCAGATCCCATTCTTTCAATCATTCTTTGGCTGCGATTGCTTTGGATGCAGAAAAAGCTTTCGACAGGGTTAACTGGTCTTTTATGCTTTCTACATTATCCTGGTTTGGCTTTGGTTCTAAATTTATTTCCTATATCTCTCTTCTATATTCCTTTCCTCGATATTTTTTTTTTGCTAATGGTCTTGTGTCTTCTTCCTTTCCTCTTTTCCGGGGTGTACGGCAAGGATGCCCCCTTTCTCCGTTACTCTTTATCTTGGCATTGGAAACGTTTTTGTCAAAAATTCTTTTGAATACTGATATTACTGGCTTCCCGTATGGACCTCAGCAGTTGAAACTCTCTGCTTATGCAGATGATATTCTTTTATTTATTTCCCACCCACAAACCTCTATTCCTGCATTTCTATCTGAAGTCTCTGCTTATGCTACAGTCTCTGGCTATAAACTTAATGTTGACAAATGCGAGATTCTTCCTCTCAATAAGTATTGTTTTCATGCTGATTTCGTGGTTTCTTCTTTTCATTGGAACCCTTCTAAAATTAAATATTTGGGACTCAAATTTACACCCTCTATCAAAGATACAGTGGCCTTAAATATTAAAAACTTACTTGGTACTCTAACTGCATCCACAACTAGATGGCATCCTCTTTTCCTGTCCTGGTGGGGTAGATTAGACTCTATTAAAATGATGTTAGTTCCAATAATTTTATTTTTTCTCTCTAATCTTCCTGTTACTTTGCCTAAATCTTGCTATAAAAGTATTTCTTCTATCCTTTCACGGTTTCTATGGCAACAGAAGAAGGCTAGGATGTCGTTTGCCAAACTTCAGCGCCCTAAATCTCTAGGCGGTGTCAATTTTCCAGACTTTGCTGCTTATCACACCTCTTTTTTCCTTTCCCATTCAGCTCCATATCTCTTAGTTTCATCCCCGGACTCCTCCTCCCTGCCAATATGGGTTTCCATTGAATCTTTCTTCTTCCAGCCTTTTTCTTTCAAGGAATTTGTCACCTTGTCACGCGTTCCATCTAAGATGTCTCTCCCTATACTAAACAATGCTAGAAGGCTTTTCCATCCACTTTTCTTTAATGGTCTTGATGATCGCGAAAAATTCTTACAATCTCCCATTTGGTATAATCCTTCTGTTAAAATTAAGAACAGAACCCTGTTCTGGAAAGATTGGTATTCTCATGGCCTTGTTTGGGTTTCTCAACTCTTCCAGGGTGATCTGTTTCTTTGCTTTCCGACTCTCCAGTCTTTGTTTTCTCTTCCTCCTTCTTTCCTTACTAAATATAATCTTCTCCGGGATGCTCTTCTTACCGCTTCTGCTTCTTTGTCTGCTCCTTCTTCTCCTTCTGTGGCTTCTCCTCTCTCTCTTCCTTTTCTCTTGTCCTCACCTTCGGCTTCGCACATTTATAAAAAACTGCAAGTGGTACCTTTACCTAGAGATAAGTCCAAGATAGAACTGGATTGGGAATCAGATTTGGAGGATACTTTCTCAACCGAATTATGGTAAGATATATGGAATAAAATACGGAGCTCCTCTAGAGCAGCCAACACCACTCAAACTCTTTTCTTTATTTATAACAGACTTCTGATTACTCCTAGCAAGCTTCATGCTATTGACTCCTCTATCCCTTCTACTTGCTGGTCTTGTTCTCACTCTCCTGCAGATCTCAAACATATGCTTTTTACCTGTCCCTTAACTCACATATTTTGGTCTAAAGTTTGGCGTCAAATTAATTCTATTTTTTCCACTCATTTTCCTTTTTCCCTCACGCACATTTTTCTCGGTAGCTTATCTGACATATGGTCTTCCCTGTCTACCAATATATCCATTATTGATCTCCTTTTAGCAGTAGCTTTCCAGCAGATCACTACATCGTGGAAGTCTACATCTACTATCTCTTTTCAGGCTTGGTGGTATGGGGTTTGTTATAACCACAGGCTTGACAGAGCATATGTCTCCCCTATTACTTTGGCTGTTAAACGTGATATTTTGTGGTTACCAATTACTAATTTTCTGGATGCATCCACCCAGTCTCGTCCTTTGCATGTCCCCTCCATTGAAGAAGTTCCCAAACCTCCATGAAACATTCAAGTACATAGTTTTTATATTTGTATTTCATACTTGTTATTTCATTCTTTTTGATGCCTGCTATCTTTTATATGAACAATATGGGGTTTTTACGGGTTGCATATGATATATAAAGGATGATTAATGTTTTTCCCCTTTTTCAGTCCACCCTCCCCCCTTTTTTCTTTCTTTCTCTCTCCCCTTCCTTTTTTCTCTCTTTTCTTTCCTCCCCTTACCCCCTTCTTGGTTCTACACATATATTATTGTTATATTTGATTGCTTTTTTCTCTCTGTATTACACTCATGTTGTATACGATTTTCTTGCAATCTTTTTCTTTAATAAAGTCCTTTTAAACTTAAAAAAAAAAGAAAATTATTCCTTTGCTCAACACTTGATAACGTGACAGGCTTAACTTCAAAGACAGGTAAGTAAAGCATTCAAAAACACAATTTCAGTAAATAATTAAGACACAACACAAAATAAAAATCCAACACCAATTTATAAAAATAGGTAATATTTTTATCTTCCAAATTACACCAATACGAAAATAATCCACTGTAGGGAACCAGAGATATGAATTGTTAAATATTAGTCACTTTCTAGTGCTTAGAACCCTACAGCGCCCCTTTAAGTCATTTTGATTTCTCTGTCAGGGACACACCTTTATAAATTGTTCTGAAGAATTCTCACCACTGTAGTGGACCGCCTTCTTCAGCAAGCGGGGTCCAGTTAGAATACTTTCCTGGCGTTCTGCTTGCGGGTCCCAAAGTATTCAACACAAAATCCAAGGTTCTGGAATCTCCTAGAGGGTCCTTGAAAGTGTGAAACTTTAATTCCGCAATCCACTTGAACAAAACCCTTACAAATCCACTGGTAATCCAGGCTTTGAATTCTTTGTGGGGCTGTCCAGGTGAGCTCTGTTAACCTGTAGCTTGCAGGGAGTCCACTCTTAGTCCTTTGGCAGCAAGGTATTCCACATGGCTGCAGTTTCAGATGGTGCAGTCTTCATAGGTCAGGCCTAAGAGTTCCTTGCACAGCAAAGCTTTCCAGAAGGGCACTTCTTGCTTCATTCAGTTTCAAGCAGCAGATCTGAAGGACTCTGCCCCTCTCAGATACTTATTCAAAATTCTCTGGGTCAAGCACAAGGTCACTGCTGACCAATGAGAGCAGGGCAACTCCTCATAGTTATGACCACATCCTGTAGAGTGTGGCATTAGTTTGTCACAGAGTGCATCATTCTTCCAAATCCATAATGGCTGATTTTCCAGCAAGGAGGTAAGAGCTGGCTAAACACACCCCCTGGGATTGCCTATTTCCATGGACTCTCCCCCTACCAGCTGCACATACCTTCCTTAAGCCTAACCCTGACTCTGGGTCAAAACTGTCAGAGTGGACTGAAACCCAGGCCTCCCCTCTGCCTTTGAAGAGCATAGTTTATGACGCCACCTCCTGGCCTGGCATTCCTATAGACCAGCACACTGCCCTCCCAGCAGCCTGGCTAATCCACTTAACTCTGACCAATCAGGGCAGACCACTGAAAGGCTGAATTTGGACTTACAAAAAAGAAAGTCTCATAATTTCTTGTATGTACACTTTAGGAGAAATTCAACAATATAATATTGTTGGATTTACTGCTACCATTCTGGGAAGTCTTTGAATGGTCCGGCTAGTCCTCTCCTATCAATATTTATTAATCAATCACTTCACACCATGTTAAACTATGGGCCATGGGGTTTGCAATAGGAAAAATAACTTGGGCCACTTTTCAAGAACCAGGGCTTATAAAACCATATTTAATAAGTATTTCCCTAATTTCTACAGGACTCCCACCCGCTGTGCAACTAGGGGAGACTTCAGGGGTTATGAATCTGCATAAATCATGCAGATTATTCTTACCCAATTCTTCTGGCATCAAAGTCGAATTTGAGCAGCTCTTTAACACAATATGGGGAGTGACATGTAAAATTTCACTTTACCCAGCCATATAAAAACTCATTTTATAAGGGCGCTCCTAATAAATAACTGACCCCCCACCCCAGGGATACCTAGGGGTGACCCTGGGGGTCCCTAATGTGCAAAAACATGGTAGGGTTTTCATTTTTAAGGGCCCCTACCCCAAAAGTCGAGTTTGGGCACAATTTAAGATTACAAGCTCTCCTGGCCAACAGGGATGCTTTTAAACTGACCTCAGGCTTCAGCGCTGCACACATGCTAGTTCAGAAAATCTGTTGGCCTCTAAACAGCCATGCCCCAGGATGCTGGAGACTTCGAGGTAGTTTCAATCCCCTGCCCTATCACATACTAGGGGCTTATGGGGAGGTCATACCAATTACAGGGGTACCCCACCATACCATAGTGTACCCTAGTGTATGCTGGGTGTCTTAACTGCATTCTAATGTGTTCCTTTTAGCTTGGCACTGGCCCTCAGCCTGATTAAACAGAGCCTAGGGTCAGTCAGAGTCAGTTAACACCAGGTCCAGTCAGCATAAAGTTGGGGGGTGCCCAGGGCACAGGATGACTTTGCAACAGAGGCATATTCCTCTTTTTATATGTGCTTCAGAATGCAGCACCTATAGAAAGAGGACGCAACATGGAGAAATAAAGATATAGCTTCTCGTTACTACTCACCTGAGAAGGTGTATCTTTTTGGTACATTCCCAGATCTACCATTTCTGGTAAATCTGGAAATGCGTCAAAAACCATGGGACTGGTGTGAGAACACCCACACACCATCCATGGAACGCAATCCTAGGACAGTGTAAGGCAACGCAGCGATTTTTTTCTGTGTCGCCTTACTCCAGATTTATGGAGCCACTCAAGGCCACACAAAGTGGCCTTGCATGATTCATATATCACATGTAAGGTTTGCATAGCTCTTCCACCACATTGTGTGGTGCAAGAGCCATGCAAACCATCTCAAAAATAGACACCATAGTAAATCTGGGATTGCGTCAAAATCCTTTGGTGGATGAGTGGCATTCCAATGATCCACCTTCCCAAAGCAGAAGAAGGGAAGGAAATGATTTGCACTGCCCTGAGTTACTCAAGATTTATTAAGCCTTGCAGAGCCATGGAAGGTGGTTTTGCACGGCTTAGTAAAACTCCTTTAAGCCCTTGAGTTGCCTAGCATTGCATTCCTTGACACAAGGGCAACACCAGGGCTTCATAAGTTTGGGCGTAGATTTGTAGTCAGTTCCTATGTTTGCTTCTAAAACATGAGTAATCATTAGAAACATAGGGACAAATTTGTTAACATTTCAATGAATGCAGCAAACCACTGCTCTGCGCTGCATGAAAGGTAGAGGACAGGAAAGCTCCATATCAATCAAGTTATAGCACATTCTTGCTCTCTGACTGTGCTGGTGCACAAGCTGCTGCCTAGTGACAACTCAGGCAACCTTGCACTGTAGTGCAATCGTGCCTGTGTTATCAGCAGAAATTGATTTTGTGCAGGAATGGGCACATTACTGCACAAAAACAATCCTCTGAGGCCTTTTCCTCTTACTGCGTGTGCTGCAGAATGTAGCACACATAGAAAGAGGAACAAATGAGCAGAACAAATAAAAATATATCTCTCCTCGTTATGTCCCCTCAAGAGAAGCAGGGCATTCTGAATCATTTGTAGGTCTACCAGTGTTGGTAAATCTGGTAATGCTTCAGAATCCATGAGTTGATGCTAGGGAACACCCACGCTCCACCCATGGAAAGCCTCCTTGGGGTGAGTTGCGCTACCTTTTCCGGATTTACCAAGCTAAGCACGGCCACTGGAGGTGGCCTTGCATGGCTTGGTAAATCTTTTATAGATTTTGTTTCAGCCTTGAGTTACCCTATGTGGCACAAGTGCAAAGCAAAACATTGATAAATATGCCCCTTAGGGCCAAATTTACTAATATTTCATGCAACACAGTTCAACAAGGAAAATTGCTGTGCTATGTTGCATGAAAGGGAGAGAACAGAAATGTTCCATACCTAATAAGATATGGTGCACTTCTTCTCTCACTTTCTGCTGGTGCACTCTGTCACCCTAGCACCAGAGATTTGTTTTGGTGCAGGAAGGCATACCTTCCTGCACAAAAGCATTCCCTCAAGGCATTTTCCTCTTCCCATGTGTGATGCAGAATGCAGCACACATAGTAAGAGGAAATAACAAGGAGAAAAAAATATTTGTCTCCGCATTATGCCATCCTCTGAGCGGGCGTAGCAATTTCACACAATGGCAGGTTTACAAATCTTTGTAAATCTGGGATAGCGTGAAATCCTTGACTGGATGCACGCTGATGCCCATGCTCCACCCATGAAATGCCTCCAAGAACTAAATATCATTCAAGCTAATGCAAGCCTCGGCATTACGTTACATTTCCTTTCAAAGCCATGCAAGGTGGCGTAAATTGCCCTTGCATGGCTTTATAAATGTCTACTAGCATTTTGCGTTGTGGCTGCAGCACAAAAGTGTAACCATGAGTCAACAGGTTATTAAATCTGCCCCCAATGGGCCTCACTCCCCTAGTAGAGGGCCAACATATTTTGGGCCCCTTACGCATCAAAAGGATCTCTGACCCTTCAGTGACTGCATCGCTGCAGTGGTTCCACTGAAGTCCCTGATCCTTTTCCTAGTAGGTGTTGGATGCACGAGCTTGGCAAACTATTTTGTTATTCAAAAATTGGAAGTTTGTTCTTCTAAAACAAAATAAAAATGATCCAATGCACATGAAGTTTTCTGCATGAGTGTTGGGGCCAATATGCTATTTCCCTCCTGGAGACGCCATGTCATGCCTAACAGTCCTGGGTAAGAAAAATTGCTAATGGTCACCCCACCCTAGAGCAAGATAACTGTTACTATGACACCGTGGTCCTGTGATGGACACCGGTCTCAGGTTCTGCAAACAGAAACCCCAACCCCAAAATAGAGTGGAAAAACCACACGTTTGGCAGAATGGTGCATCTGGATGCACCGATTGCCACCCTTTTAAATTAACCTTTAAGATTTGTATTCTATTAAGGTGAATGTCTTAGTAGATCTGCAATAGCTTTTAACAGTTGAATGCAGTACTACTCTGCATGGTAGATCTAATGACAACCTCTAACCTGAAGAACACTTTAACATACTATGCAGTAGAATTCAGGCATGGGAAACACATGCACAGCCAATCCACAGGGCAGCATGGGTGTTGCTTGCTTATGCAGAGAAGTTTTTTAAGTGTGGTCTAGAGCAATCACATCATTTTACATGCCCAATAAGTGTGTGAATATATCTCGGAAGTTCTTAGAAACTTTGTAGCTCCAAAATGAGTTCAAGGTGTACTAGAGTCAAACTGAATGGAGAGCAGATCCTGGTAAAAAGAAGAGAGGGTTCTGCCACCGTGGGAGCCCACAATTCAGTGTAGAGAAGATTGCAGGGCACCCACAGGAAAGGGAACTAACATTATCTACACAGTTGTTTTGCCACAATGCTGTGCAATGTGGTCATTAGGTAATCACAATTAAAGCCACAGTATAGTTGGATAATGAATACAAAGAAGTGGGCAAGGTGCTTGACCAACAAAGAACAACCCAGGCTAACCTGTGACTGAGAGTGGTTTTCTTGAAAAATCATTGTCAGCTCTTTCATCCTCAGCCTATTGAGCAACCTGTCTTCTTTTCCTAAGTTATCTGCAACATCAGGTAAGCATATTCCCCTATTTGTAAAGCACCGTCTCTAGTAAAGTCCCAGGTCTAGTTTTTCCACAGTGCTGATATTAACAGTACTGATGTTGGAAATTGGGTTACTGGTTTAGGGGGTGAAATCCTACTCAACAGCAACAATAGTCTTTATCAGGTTGAAACACAAGCAAACCCCAAAATAACCCATGCTTGACCCTCTGGAAGCTTGCACAATGCAGTCAGGCTTAAGTTAGAGGCAAACTCTGTAAAATATTTATGCAGCATTACAAACAGTAATAAGGTGAAACACATTATTTCTCCTCATTTATGCCTTTTTCTATTTATGCTGCATTGTGCAGTACACATAAAAAGAGGAACACCCCTTAATGGATTGTTTCTGTGCAGGAAGGTAACGCTTTTTGCACTCAAACAATGCCGCCAACAACACAGGTGCCCTTGCACCGTGAATGCCAGCATTGGCACTGGGATGCCGAAATGGCACCAGTGCAGGGGAAAACGGCAGGAATGCACTACATTGGATACATTAGTTGGTTAGTTGTCGGGAAACTACCCTTGTATGGGTAGCTATCTTGAGTGGCCTCCAGGGAAAGTAATGTGGTTTGGCAATTATATAACATCTGCACAAGTAAACCCACAGTGTTACACTTGATTAATTAGAGATTGTGAGGACAGTGATGGTAGTTATTAATTAAGGGGCATTGTGTTATCCAGTAATGAAACAATCATGAAAATTAATAAGAAAAGCATGGCATTTGTTACACCCAAACATACAACAACCACATACTACTACGCATGATCATGTGCCCCAATAGGCTAACCGTGTCTTACACTAAGAGTGCAGCCATTCATAAGTCCCGTCCGTGAGGGATCTCAACATACTCTTGTAGTGTTCTCCCTGTTGTGGTGGTTTATACACTAATCGGTTCAGTGCTTGGCTTCATTACATTCACTCTGCATACCTGTGTAAGTGAAAAATATATACATCATGTACATGTATATTCAAGAAATAAAATCAGTTCACGTTGCCAAAATGATTCTAGAAGCAGCATGTGAGAAAACAATAGGTATATGACTACACATATCCACCCTAAGTGAACAGACATTTCTTCACTGGAGTTCAAACACCCTGGTGTCAGTGTGTATTGAAATCAAAAATATATTTAGATTCCAGTACCTTCAGTTTGTGTTCCCATCACCCCCTCTAAAATCATGGGAGATGGCATCAATCACCACAAAACTCAGAATGTTTTCATTCTGAAAATGTGTCTCATTGAAGAGTTGTGCTACCAGATTTTCATTATGACGAATGAAACATCTGTGCTCCAGTGTCCGTTTCTTGGCTCGATGTATGGTACTGCCTATGTACAGTTTGTAACATGGGAGAATGAGACAGTATACACAATAGTCTGTGTTACAGCTATGGTTCCCTTTGAGCTCATGCACCCTAGTACTGTTAGACATTTTCAGGCTCTGATACTATTGCTACATGCTCTGAATCTCATGCTCCATAAACATGCCATGGGTACTTCCTCCAAGATGATTGGAATTGCATTGGGTGACCCAATTGTGACTCAGTTTGTCCTTAGTGATACGCTCTTCCCGAAAGTGGTCTGAGGACTTTCATGTAAGTATTTGTTGAGTATCTGATCAGGTTTAAAGCTAGTTTTATTAAAAACCTTTCTGAGCTGATAAGCTTGTTTGGAGAATGTTGTGATACATCTGATATGCTTATGTTTATCTGATGAAGGCTTATTGCTAGTTTGTAGTAAGCCATGTCTACATACCTGATCCATTTTGGCACATGCTTGTTTTATGACTTTCTTGCTGTATCCTCATTCCTGGAACCTCTTATTCATTATGGTTTTCTCCCTCTCAAATATCTCTTTGGTGCTGCAATTATGTTTCACATGTAGGAGTTCCTCGTAGTGAATGCTGTAGATCAGGCACGATGGATGGGCATCACTGGCACAGAGAAAACAGTTCCCTGCTGTGGGTTTACGATGTAACTTATTTTGTAAATGTCCATCTCTAACCTCCACCTCTATGAACAAGAAAACAATGTTGGTCTTACTGATTTGTGCAGTGAGCTGAATATTGTGTGTATTGGAGTTCAGGTTGGAAAAAAAGTTTGAGGCAATCTCCTTGTCTCCTTTCCAGATAACAAACGTATCTTCAATAAACTGATTCACATAAACACTTGGTCTTCAACGTTTTCTAGCTGCATGCCCACCTGTTCCTCCCACCAGAACATAAACAAATTGGCATGAATGGAGGCAAAACAGATGGAGAAACAAGATGGCCGACGAGTAAGGAGGTCTCGTCGGGAGCTCCCGGGCTGGGGATCACCTTTCCAGGCTGGGGATCGCCTTTTGGCATTTTCCCAAGCTTTTGGACTCCCTCTGAGTCATCTCCCCCCTTTGGCATCTGGGTGCCCGGTTCGGGAATCCCCCTCGGTTCCCCGAGGCGTTTGCTAAAGGAGAGATAGCCAAAGCTGGTGGGGGTGATAAACGGGTGAACTTCGTGGTCTTCCTTAAAATGGCAGTCTCCTGGGATGGAGATGTGGATCAGGAGCTGGCCTGCCTCTCTACCCACTGCTGAGAGGCGCTAGCCTCGTGACCCTTCAAGCACTGTAGCATTTGCCGCTTTTCCCAAGCGAAGGTATGGTCAACCCAGCGAACCTGGAACCTTACAAAGTCCAAAGCACCATGGCATGCTTCCAGCGGCGCCTGCCAGTGCATGAGCCAGCACCCAACGACGACCCCCAGCAGCATGGCTGTTCAGTGGCAGTCACCCGCACGCCGGCCATGGGGAGGACGGACAGCGTTTCCCCCCGGACAAAGCTGGCGGAGGTCCGGTCGCAGAGTGTCCGCATGCGGCTCGGCCCTCCCCAGATCTGCGGGAGCGCTTGGTACAGAGGCGGTTGCGTCAGGGAAGAGTTCATCGGCTTCTCAGGCTCGTCTTGCAGCTCACTTAGAGGCCGCGAGCCCAACTACTTGCTTCTTTTTTTCCTTCTTCACTTCTCCTGGGATTCCGTGCTTAGCGATCATCGGAGCACATGTTGTACTCGGAAACGCAATCTGAAAGACGGTCACCGGAGGGAGCCTGAAGTAAATCACTGATCCTTCACTACAGATTTACAAAAAAGAAAAGAGACATATCCAGAAGTAAGGGGCATATTTTCTTACTTTTATGATTTGTTAAGTACTACTTGGGAACAGCCTGACTTCAAAATGGTGACCAAAAGGTTCCCAATGCATTAACCGACTTTCACTGTTTTGCCTGACCTTAAGATGGCGACTAGCAACAGAGTATTTGTAAGAGAACCACTAAACCCTAGGCAAAGAACCTTAAATTGATCTCCAGATCAGTCATAATCTCAATTGACCTAATAACATCAGAAAAGTCTGGACTAAAAACTATAAAATAAATGTTGTATGTTATACTGAATGGGGAGCCCGAGCAACATGACAGATTCCCGGTGGAGTTGTTTAGGCAGCTATAGAGGAGATTGGCCTCAGTTTCACCCCCGCAGCTGTCACCTACCCAGCCGGACATTGGACATAGGGCCAGATGTAGGAGCCCTAATACCGGTCAGTAACGGCCGAATTCGGCCGTTACCGACCGGTATTTGGGTTTTCTGATGTAGGGGGCCTATATTTTACCGATTCTGTAAATTTACCAATTCGGTAAATTGACAGAATCGGTAAAATACCAAATCGGTATATTTACCGATTCGGTAAATCCATATGTAGATGACACTCCTAAGAGTGCCACAGGCCCTTAAGAGTCGGTATTTTACTGAATGCAGGTGTGCATGCACATCTGTGCATGCACACCTGTGCAATGTGACACACAGACATGCCCTTAGGGCATGTATGTGTGCCACATGTCACACAGGCCTGTACTCGGTGTGCTAGAGGGTGTCAAAGTGACACTCCCTGCACCCTTGCAGGATTCGGTTCGGTATTGCCCATTGATTCCTATGGGCTTCAAGGCCCATAGGAATCAATGGGCAATACCGATTCGGTATTTACCGAATCGGTAAATACCGAATGTTACAGAATCGGTAATCCCCCCAAAAATATTACCTACATCTCCCTCCTTCTAATTTACCGATTCATAAATACCGAATCGGTAAAATTCGGTATTTATGAGTCGGTAAATTAGAGTTACCTACATCTGGCCCATAGTTCTTTCTTGCCTCTCTGCTGTGTGTCCTTTCCCCCCTCACCTTCCTCCCTCCATGTTCCTGTAGGTGCCTCCCCATTCCAGCTGAGCCTACCTGACCATATCAGCATTCCTTACCCCTTTTTTACCATTCCCCCTCTGCCGTCCACACCTCATGTGACATATGTTGTGGCTATGCTATGCACCAATAACCCATGTTATTGTTGAATTTACAGTTTTCTTTCCCAATGTTTTACTTGGCTCCTGCCACTGATGTAATTTTGTAACTTGCAACTCACTGATCCTCATGTAATGCGCTCTGATACCTCTGGGTCTAGCCAGCGCTATATAAAACTCATCAAATAAATAAAATCAAATAAATAAAACAGGCGCCCATTGCTGTCCCTTGCAGCTGTATATATATCTGTGTATCAAATACAAAAAAAATTGTTAGTAAGGCAATATAGGATCATGTCTAACAACAGCTCTGTGTGGAACACTAAAGAGATTGATTGTGCTCTTAAGAAATGCCTGGCAGCCTGAATTCCCAAATGATGCCTGATGCCAGTATAGAGGCTGCTCACATCCATGGTTAGTAATGATTGATTGATTGTGGGTTTCTAAAGCGCTAGAATCGACTCCCGAAGGAGTATCTCTGCGCTGTAGACCGCTGGGGAACCCGTCCTGGCTTTCCCTGTGAGATGGTCCCTACTGGGTATCTCCAAGGTGAAACCAGGCATCCCCGGCGTATGTGGGGGGCCGTTGTGGAGATGAGGCAAGCTAATGCCCAGAGTTGCCGAATGTGATCCCTGGTTAGAGTAGGCACCAAGGCGAGAATTATCGATTCCGCTGACCCTGGTCCACGACCCTGCCGCGTCGGGGATAGAACCCTGGTCCCGGGCCGTCCTCTGCTTCCGGGTCTGCCGCCTCTAACCAGTGAGCCACACCACTCCATGAGTGGTCATTTTCTCTGTATATATTCTAAATCAGAGTCAAAAAGTGTGTGGTGAATTTTTTGTATGCTGGTGTTGGTGTGCAAATGGTCTGAGATAGTGGTTTATGTATTTGGAAGGGTTTTCAAGCATTTGAGGAAAATATATTCTTCCCACTCCGAAAGTCCCCGTCTTTCCACTATCCAAACATTTCCCAGTATTTCCGATTAGAGGCTGTGACTTCTGAGGTATTGGAAGGGGCATTTGCATGTAACATCACTAACTTGTCTTTTCCCCTCACAAAGATATTCAGAATTGGACAGTATTGCAACATTTCCCCCTTTGGTTGAATGATGAATGACTATGGAGGGATCACTGTGTAGGGTTACTAATCCTGAAAATTGGCTCAATGACAGATTGTTTCTAGTGAAACGCTTCTTTTAAAATCTCATACTTTTAAGTTCTTTGATGAAGTTTTTTCAAAAATGTCAACAGCATCGCAATGAATAAATAGGTGGTGTAAACATGGACTTGGACTTTAACGCAGTGAGACACGGTATGTCCACCTCAAAATTCAAATTGCAAAGAGTGAGGAAAGGATCTTCATGACCACTAGTGCTCTCATCAAGTGTGGCTAGGGTATGGAGCAGCTCATTCTTGGGGCAACGTGTACTCAAAGGTTCTGAAGGGTCGTCTCTGGGGGCTCTGGATTGTCTGAAATGGAACCATGTTTAAAATTTCAGTTTCCTCAAAAAACAAAACAATTACATTTTAGTCCGCACATAGTTCATGTTACTACTGGGGCAGAAGGACACACCGAGTAATAAGAGATCAGTCTCATCCTTGTTTAACTTATGTACTGATAGGTTGACCACATACATTTTCATGGTTGTCTTGCCTTTACCATCATTCCCACAGGTCTTTTTCCTTCTTTTTTGATTCTTGCTTTTGCTTACCAGTTGCTTTTGCTTTTCCTCGACCTCCTCTGCCTTTCCCCCTGCACCTCTGAGAATTTTTTTCAAATCAACTGTTGGAAAGTGGATTGTTAGTAGTGGTAAATTAGCATCTACCATTGGCAATAATACCACAAACAAAATATAGGGCTCCAAATAGGTCTTAGAAAATTATTACCATGCTCAACCCTTGGTAGCTTGGCTGCGAGCAGGCAGGCTTAACTTAACACAAAGGTATTTAAAGCATTTAAAAACACCAATTCAGTAACTAATTAAGAAACAACTCACAATAAAAATCCAACATCAATTGATAAAAATAGGAAATATTTTTATCTTTAAAATGACACCAAATTGCATACAATCCATTGTAGGGAACTGGAGATATGATTTTTTAAAGATTTAGCACTATATAGCCCTTTGAAGCTTATTGAGCCTATTTGGATACTAGTTGCACTAGACCGGGGCAAAGTAAAAGTTTCAGGCCAACCGCAATGGAGTCTAGTGCGGCTACCCTGCGTGGTAAGTCTCAATCAAAGTTTTTACCATCTGATTTCGAAACTTTTCGAGAGCTTTTCTTCCCGAGGTTCCTCGAAGCTCTCAGCCAGTCCGGATTCAGTGAGGGTTTGCCAGCTTGCCTTGCAACAGGCTCCCAACCATATTTATGGAAGTTAGACCTCTGGTGCTTTCCAGTGGGACAACCCAGAGATCCAGGACGGCTCGTGGTTGAAGTTGTGGTGGCTTGACTCTCGCGGTTGGTTCCAGTCACTGTTTCTACGTCCGGACGTAAGAAATTTTGCAGAGCTTTTTATCCCAAGATCTTTTGATGCTCTTCAACAGGCTGGATTCGGTGAAGGTTGACTGGCTTGGGTTTTGACCAGCTCCCGGTCAAACCCTGGAAGTCGGACTTCCAGTGCTTTTCACCAGTATGAACTTGAAGGGCAGACCAGCTTGCTATTTAGGCTTGTCGGCTTGGTTGGCCAGGTCGAGTTGGTCCACTTATGGAACTTTTTCCCAAAGTTGCTCTAAATTTCTTCAAACATCTGGAACTTCTTTCTGAAGTTCCTTTGAGGGTCGCAAAGCATCCAAAACTCACTCCAAGGGTCTGGAAGCTCCAAGATGGTCTTTGAAAGTTTAGGACTTCAATTTCCACAATCCACATGGACAAAACCCTTACAAATTCAAACTTCCAGCATAGACCCCCCTTCTTCCTCTAGTTTCAAGCAGCAGATCTGAGATGCACCACTCCTCTCAGATACTTATTCAGTGTTCTCTGGGGTCATACAGCAAGGCACTCCTGCCTAATGCGCTGCAGGGCAACACCCCACAGCATGACCATTTCCTTCAAAGCGTGGCACAGTGGTCTCACAGAAAGCACTATTTCTCCAAAACTCAATATGGCTGAAGTCCCATCACAGATGCAAGAGCTGGCTAAACCCACCTCCAGGATGGGTCATCTCCATAAACTCCCTTACCCTGGCATCTGCATACTCCTTCCTTAGGCCTGCCATCTGGCTGGGTTCAATGAGTAGGGGTATAAATGAAACTTGCTTCTCCTGCCTGTCTCCTCTTTCATTTTAAAACCATTGTTTATGACCCCTCCCCCTTGCTCTGGCATTGTTATATTTCAGAACCACCCTCCTCCTAGAATGGCTCTTTCACTGCAGGGGCAATTTATCACCTCATCAAAGCAGCCTGGCTAATCCACTTAACTTTGATCAATGAGGCCAGATCACTAGAAGGCAGAATTGGGCTTTCAGACAACAAAGTCTTATAATTTCTTGTCTGTACATTTTAGGATACATTCACAATAGCATATTGTTGAATTTATCAATACCATTCTAGTGACTCCTTAAATTATATTTTTTGGGTTTCCCTCGCAGGAATTGTTAGTTAATATCTTCTTGTCATGTTAACCTATGTGGCCGAGGATCTGCAATGGGGAAAATGAACTCGGCAATTTCTCCACCACCAGGGCTTATGAAACATATTTTAGAAGTATCCTGCCTATAGCTACAGCAACCCCACCCCTGGAACACCTAGGAGAGACTTGAGGTGTTCGGAATATGTACAAATATTGCAGATCCAATCTCCAAAGTGCTCCTTGCACAAAAGTCGATTTTGGGAAGCACCCTACTACACTGGGGGAAGAAAAATGTTCAGTTTCACTAAACCCAAGGTATATAAAACCTATCTTATAAGGACCCTGCCTATAAATACCTGACCCTCCCTCACGTTCAACCTCTGGGACACCTAGGATAGACCCTGGGGTTCCTAATATACCAAAATATTGTTGTTTATTATTTTGTAAGGACCCTTCCTATATCTAAAGGGTCCACCACCCATGGAGCATCTAGGGAAGACTTTATGAGTTCTGAATATTCACAAATATTGTAGATCCTCACTTTATAGGCACTCATAGCACAAAGTCGATTTTTTGAAGCACCTTACTACAATGAGGGAGGTGAATTATGCAATTTCATCATCACCAAGGCATAAACATCCTCTTTTATAAACGTCCTCCTCATAGTTACCTGACCTCCCACCTATGGGACAACTAGAGGAGACCTTGGGAGTACCTAATATGCCAAATTATTGTTGTTTACCGACTGTTAAGTGCCACAAACACCAAAGTCGAGTTGGGAACAATGTACATGTTAAAAGCAGCACAGCAACACAGGGATGCTTTTAACGTGACCTCATGCCTCAGCAGTGTGCCCAGGCAAGTGCAGAAAGGGCTGCTGGCCTCTAAACCACCATGCCCCATTATATACTAGGGACATAAAGGTAGTTTTGATCCCCTTGACCTTTTATGTACTAGGGCCTTATAAGGGAATTCATGCCAATAATAGGGGTGACCTAACCCATAGTATAGCCTAGTATATGCAGGTGTTTTTACTGTATTCTTATTGTGGTTTCAGCAGAGCACTGGCCCTAGGCCTGGCAAAGCAGAGCCCAGGGACATTCAGAGTCTGTTGCCACCAGTACCAGTCAGCAAAACATTTGTGTGCCTGGGGTACAAGGATGACTTTGCAACGTAGCCCCCCCTTAACGAAAGATGATGATTTGCTAACACCCTGCTAGTTCTCATGAGATAAGTGGAAAAACCTGGAATGTCCATCAGCATTTGCAGGGGCAACCCAAGTTCGCATTACACTGTTATGTTAACTAATTGTTATGTTAATTAAACTCAATATAGCGCACAACTCAACTGTGGCATCTCAGCCCTGTAGCAGTTCTAACAAGTATCAGCAAAATGTGAAACTAAATGAATTTAAAATAGATGGACTTTAAAAAATTTCTTTAATTTGCAGTAGTTCGCACAAGTGAGAACATGCAGCAGAAGCTTATTCCAATAGGAGGGAGCAAGGTAAGAAAAAGGTCTTCCCCTGCACCTCGTTAAACGAATGCGAGGGACACTCAGTAAGACTTAATCACAAGATCCTAAGCTTCTGCTGGGTATGTACAGTTTAATTTTTAATTGAAGAAATCTGGGGCCTTTGCCTCTTAGAGCTTTGTAAGTGAGAGAACAGATCTTATAAATGCTCCTGTTGTCACTTTCACCCAGTGCAGACCCTTTAACAATGGAGGATTAGGAAGTGGGGAACCCAATATACCCTTGGAGGCTTGAACCCTTGAACAATCAATGCATATGTCAAGTTATTGGAAACATAAATATCCAATGAATGAAAAGATAATATCAAAGACATGGGAATATCTTTTTTTTTTTAAAAAGCAACATTTTTATAGATACAATTTAAAAGGGTACAGTCAAATGCAATCAATGTCGCAAAACACCATGAGAGAGGATGTACAAATCTACCTACTCATCACAAATGTAAAAATCTATTCCAAAGTAAGCAGAAAAGTAACAAAACTGTAAAAACAGAAGAAGTTACTTCAAAACAATGAATGTTTGGGAAATAGATGGAGAAGTTGGCGTTTCGGTCTGTTGTTGTGTAATTGCCCGTCAGACCATCTTCAGGACGTACAGTCAATTGCATATAAAGATCCCTGTACACATATAATGCATAAAATGACATTTATAAAAGTAGGGTTTAACATACACAGATAAATGAAAGAAAGAATGATAACCCGTGCAGAAAAATAGAAAAAGCACCCTGGTGATCTAGCCAACAACATATTTGTTTAACCTTCACACCAACAGTGTAGTTAAGATAAAGCTACATCAAAAGTTTGTGGAAAAAGTAATTGAAAAGAGGTCCAATGTGATTGTAGTCACTCTCACCAGGACAGCATACATTAGTGAAAAAGAGTCTATGGCTTACTTTGCAGCTGTCCAATAATCAAGTAGGACCAAGTCAAGGTTAACTTCTAGGTTGGCTGTTAATTGTTTATAAATTACTCCTACAAGCAGTTTGCCCAAAAGAGGTAGCACAGATTTAGAGCGATAGTTGTCCAAAGTCTTTTGGTCCAGGTTTGCTTTTTTTCAAGATAGGTAGAAAACAGTCAGTTTTCCATTCAGAAGGGGTGGTGCCTGTTTCCACAGTAAGATTGAGCATCTCTAGAATAGTCCGGCAAGGCAGTTGGATAAAATGCCATCACTTTAAGAGGGCAGGTGTAAAGAGGAGAACCTGATTTAGGAGTAGCCAGGGATCTCCGAATTTCCTCTAAGGTAGAGTTTAAACCTATTTAAGGCGTAAGTCCTGACGGCTATCAGATCAGCTTTACTGCTTGAATCACCAGGATTAGAAGAGGATGGAGTGTTAAAATGTAAATAGATATGTGAAATTTTCCCCTGTAAGAAATTGGCAAGAGAGTCAGAGAGTTCCTGGGACCCTATGAAGAGTTGGGAACATGCCCATGGACTAGTAAAGTCTTGCACAATTTTAAAAAGCACTTTCCGAGAATTGCCTGCCTGTTCAATTTGATTGGTGATAATGTTTTATCATGAGATTTTGATTATTCAGGTGATATCGCAATAATGGTTGTTTATATTAGTCTTTGTCATGCAGCTTTTCGGTTCTGTGCCATCTTCTTTCTAAGTTCTTGCACACCGATATTCCATTTTTGGGTTGAACTTAGTGCAGCGCGCATCCGCCGCTCTAGGAAAACTACTTCTTGGAATCACTCTGGACTCTGCCCACAGCCTATGGCTTGCAGTTACGAGCGCTCCACTCGAGGGACGATGCAGCTGCGCATTCTCTGCGCTTGTTCCTTCCGCTCTCACTCATCTGCCATCTGTTTTTAATTACAGCGCTCGCCCCTCTTGTTTCTCTGCCTACCTTTCTAAATTTCTTGCATTTGGCTTTTGTCTTGGAGTGCCACAAATCATTTAAGAACAGAATGGTATGCGTGAGTACGGATTGCGGTTACGAGCGCTCCACTCGCAGAACGCTGCACCTATGCATTCGTCGCACTTGTTTTTTATAAGCACTCATTCTTTTTATATGCACTCATTCGAATGTCTGTAAAAGATCTTCCCTTTGGATCTGATAAAGGAACGTGTGTAGGAGCACCTTAAATCAAGATGGGGGTTTCATGCTTCCAAGTTGAATAAAAAAGCTGTACAGGTGCAAAACAATACAGAATTTGGAACTCCTTCGTCCTTATGCCCTTCGTCCTTATGCTTCTCTCTACTTAAGTGCGAGAGAATATGGGTAACCCAATAGACCCTTGTAGGCTTGGGCAATGTATGAGATAAGGTAAAGAATGGCTACAAGGGGTTTTGTTTATGGACATAGGGGGTCATTAGGATGGCGGACGGACTTGCGTCCGTCCGCCACCCCTGAGTTTGAGGGACCGTCCGCATGGGCAGCGGCGGTCCCTCCATAGCAAGTAGGATGTGACCGCCACCCTGGCGGTCACATCCTGTATGTTTTACATTGCGGCGGATGCTGCTTGAAGCAGCATCCGCCGCAATGCAAAAAACGAAAGGTGTGCATTTGCATGCACAAAGCGGCAGGCACCGCGTGGTGCCTGCCGCTTCGTGCACGCAAGGGCAGGGGGGTACCATAGGTACCCCCCATGTGCACCCCCCACGCAACCTTCACCCAGGGGGCCCGCAACGGGCCCCCAAAGTGACTGTCCGTATGCTTTTCCACGGCGGAAAAGCCGCCGCGGAAAAGCATGACTCACCCTGCATCCTAATATGGCTGGCGGTGTCTGATAGACACCGCCAGCCATGTTATTGCTTTTCCGCCGTGGTCGCCTTCCGACCACGGTGGAAAAGCGGCGGACGGATTGGGAGACCCACCAGCCATCCTGATTTGGCGGTGGGTCTTTCAGGCCTCCTCGGCGGATTTCCCGCATACTCCGGGCCGGCGGTGGCTTCCGCCGGCCCGGAGTATGCAGGAAATCCGCCATCCTAATGACCCCCTAAGTACCTAAGATTTAGCATATAGCATTTAAGGGTTGTTTAAGTAATTACACCCTATTGTATCCACAGGATAACTATATCATTCTTATTTATTCTTAATATCACCTGTAACTGCAGAGATCGGATTCTGTCGGGAGACTTGACTGGGTGGACAAACTTATCGTGGTATTAATCACACGAACGGGAGTCGCCTGCTCTGGAAGCTAACACTATGCCAGGAACAAGTGTGGTGATCACACTTGTTCCTAGCATATTGTTAGATATTACTAATTACTACAGGGGCTTTTTGCATGAAAATTAGTCCTGATGATGGTCTTATTGATGTCTACAAGAAAGACCGAAACGTCAACTTAATCACCATCTCCACAGCATCAATGTCAGAAGGATATCTCTGTATATTAATGAACTTGGTCTCCTTCTTTTATTTATGGAGTTATTGATAGGTTATGAATTGATTTGTTGATTTCTATGTACATCTATTCATAACGTCTAATATTTGATTCGCTATTTCTTTTTATCCCCATGATTTGTACTGTTTGATCAATTCAATACTAAATTTTCACCAGAAAATTATTTTGCTGTGTGCCTTTTTCATTTCATCTTCTCTTTAACTTGATTTCATTGAATGTTTAAGAATAAATAACAATGATATAGTTATCCTGTGGATACAATAGGGTGTAATTATTTAAACAACCCTTAAATGCTATATGCTAAATCTTAGGTACTTAGTCCATAACAAAACCCATTGTAGCCATTCTTTACCTTATCTCTCTACTTAAAACCTCGCCCTTGTTATACCCTTCCACTCTTTCAAACGTCCTTCTCTAACCTCTTCTAAATACCAATTTTTCATGTAAGTTCATTGCAAACTCATATCTTTCCATGCCTGCCAATCTCAATTCAAGCCTCTTCCTCCTTGATGTGTTTTCCCCATTCTTAAGCCTTGTTCATCAGGAGTCCCTTTGATATTAATAGGTCTGGCATTAGCCAATACCTCCATTATCCGGGTTGCTTTTCCCCCTCCTACCATTCCTGCTCCTCTCACCCCCGCTCCATGTTGCTTCTTCCCCTCCCATCCTCCCTTTGTATTGCTTCTTCCCCTCCCACCCTCACTTCGTGTTGCTTTTTCCCCTCCCACACTCACTTCATGTTGCTTCTTCCCCTCCCACTCTCACTTCATGTTGATTCTTTTTCTCTCTCTCTCCCCTGTGCTTCATTTTTGCTTCTTCCTCTCACACCCCTGAAAGCCTGTTTCTTCTTCCCCCTTGCCCCTGTTGCTTTTTCTCCTCCCTCCCATGTGCTTCTGTTGTTTCTTCCCCTCCCACCTATGCTTCTGTTGCTTCTTCCCATTTGAAACCTCTTGCCCCCATTGTCTGCTATGTTTCATCCCTCCCAGCCACACCCTCCCACTTTCTGTGTTGCCTTCCCCCCAACCACCATAAGAAAAAAAGTTGCTTGAATGATGCCAGCGCCAACCACATCTTAGCCTTTTTGTCACGTAAATAGCTCCTAGGTTAATGTGCTGCATGGCTAAATACTTACAAGGTCCCAAAGGCGAGACCTATTGGCTATGCCAATGTTTGTTAACTTTGTGGTAAACCAAGGTGCCAAGGAATGCAGTTTGGTGGAGCTACACTTTTTTAATCCAGAGGCTCCGTTAAAGTAGTGCTAAACGTGTCCAGAACATCATTGGATGCAAAATTATTTACTGACAAACTGAAGTGAAATGAATCATTGAAAAGTTTGAGAGAAAGTAGATGTCAAGGCCTGCTAGATGTTCTAGCCTTTCTGCTATTTCCTGTCGAGTTGAGTGATTGAGAAGACTGAATGTGGAACGGAATTCTAAAGTGGGGGTCCATGTTAGAGACATTGGTGCTTCACATACAATATGCTCAGAATTAGTTTTTAGTAGATCAAGCGAGTGACCTGCTTGATGGGTAGGGCCTCTGATTCCTTGAGACAGACCGAGCGTTTCAAAGCCTGCTATTAGCTTTGCCACTTCAGAGTTAGTGTAATCTTCAGCATGGTAATTAAAGTCACCCAGGAGAAGAAATGTTTTCGTGGCTAAATCATGGGTGGTTACTTCTTCCACCAACCGTTGGCTGTGGCCTGTCTTAAATCCATGGGGATGGTAGATTAAGGCTCCTTTCCAGGCCTCTCCGTGGCGGATACATTTATTAAAACAAATCCTAAATCCACCATGTCAGTATTAGTGGTAATAATCTATGTCACATTAAGAGTGTTTTGAAAGGCTATTGCAATGGCACCTCCTGATTTAAAGCCTCTGTCTAGCTTGATTAATTTATCATTATCAGGAATGGCTAATGTGATGTCTGGTAGATTAGAGGCATTCACCCACATTTCAGTCAAAAAGCAGATATCAGGTGACTGAGTAATACTTAAATCCTAGAATTGGGTTGCGTGGTGCAGAACACATAGCAGCTTTCAGGCTATCAATAGCCTTCTAACACTCTGAGGTCCAATCCAACTTGTTAGGCCGCTTTTTAAAATTCAGTTTGGTCAGGGGCCGCACAATGGCCCATAATTTTTAACAAACCTTCTGTAGTGCCCAGTCAGTCCACGGAATGCCTGACCTCGGTCTGGGTCACAGGAGCAGTCCAATTCAAAATAGCTTGAATCTAGGCCTGTAGAGGCTGTGCATGGCCTCCACCAATCAGGTGGTCCAGGTACACCACATAACTCTGCCCTTTTTGGCACCTATTTGCCTTAACCCCTTCCGTGCTCCCGTCGGCTGTTGGCCGTCGCAAGCACTACCTGTCTGGCGCTGCAAACGTCCAACGGCAGACGCGGCCCCGCCTACTCCTTAGAACTCCCTCACTGCGCCGAAATAACGGCCGCGGTAAACAGGTGAATAGTCAGGCCTGCCTGCTGCATGACCTGAAGCACCTCCCTCAGGTGGCTTAAGTGATCCCCAGGTATCCACAGCTATATCCACAGCTATGTCATCAAGATAAGCTACACTGAACTGCTTCAATCAAGACAGGACCCTCTTCACCAATCTTTGGAAGATGGCAGGTGCATTCTTTAAGCCAAAGTACATTACCTTGAACCGATAATGTCCACCTGGTGTGGAGAATGCTGACCTTTCTTTTTCTCCATCTGTGAGGGCAATCTGCAAGTAGCCTGAAGTCAACACAAAAGTACTAAGATATTTGGCAGCCCCTAAACTGTCAATGACCTCATCAGCTCCAGGTATAGGGTGAGCATCAGGCTTTGTGAATGCATTCAGTCCTATGGAGTCCACATAGAACCTTAACTCTTTTGGTCACCCCTGGGGATTAGGTTTGGGGACCATCACCACGTGACTGGTCCATAGACTATCAGACGGTTCAATTACCCCCAACTCCATCATCCTAGCTACCTCAGCTTGATGCTGGCTCTTACATGGTAAGAAAACCTGTAGAGTTTCTTTTTGACCGGTAGGCTGTCACCAGTGCCAATGTGGTGCTCACACCACTCAATGATTCCTGGGGTCAAAGAGAACAGAGCAGCAAATTGCTCCAGCACCTATTTGCAGTCTCTGTGATGCTGATCTGACAATTTGGGCGAGAGTACCACTCCCTCCACTGAACCATCTTGCGCATTATTGGAGAGGAGGTCAGGCACTTGTTCATGTTCCTTCTCTACTCCCTCATCAGTGACCAGTAACATGGTCATATCTGCCTTATCATGGTAGGATTTCAATCTATTCACATACAGGACTCTATGAGGGTTCCTAGGTCTACCAAATAAGTCACATCACCCTACTTTCTAAGATCTGATAGGGCCCATTCCATTTGTGACGGAGGGCCGTGGAAGCCACAGGCTCCAACACCCACAGCACCTGCCCTCTAGTATACTCAGGTATAGTAGCTTCTGAACATAACAGTTGCAGAGAGAGTTGGTCAGTTTAGGATAATGCTTGACTCGCTTCCGGCTGAACACCATTTTGTGAGAAGATGATGGTCTAGGATATTGTGGTTAAAACTACAGAAGATGGGCAAAATCTAGGCATGCAGTGGGGGCGCCGCTGGCACGCCGAAGGCAAGCTTGTCTGCACCCATCTGTGCTCGGAACGTGCTCAGCGCCGGCCATGCTGCTGGGTTTGAGCCAGAAACTTCCAGTCTGAAGCCTAAAATACAATACAGTTGAGACACTCTTACTGAACTACAATGGGCAGTTAAGACGTGTTCCGAAAAGCGTATGGATCTCCACCAAGCTCATGGCGGGGAGCAGTGCATGAATTGCGGCCTAACAATTTTGTACACCTCACCAGCTGCCTAAAGCCACATGGTTACTAAGGCCCATCCTAGAGGAGTATCCTGTGTTCTAATCAATGTGAGGTCACCTTGTTATGTTATGTTACGTTATTTTGAACTTCTAAAGCGCACAGCTTCTCAAAGTGTCCCGGCGGTAGCTCCTTGGGGGAAAGAATGTCCAATTGTCTGAATTAAAACAGCAGAGTCTTGAGTTTCTTTTTAAAAATCAATGGGTCTTGAGTGGTCCGCAAGGCTAAAGGCAGCATATTCCAGGACAGCCCTGCGCACAAAAGATTTGCCACCAAGTCGCTAGCGCTTAAACTTCGGGGTCTGTATCAACCATTTGGCAGAGGACCGAAGCAGACGCCCAGGCACATAGAAGGCAAATCTCTTTTGTAGGTATAAGGGGCCGGTACCATAGAGGGTCCGATGAGCAATAGTCAGCATTTTTAATTTCAGGCGAGAATCGACAGGCAGCCAGTGCAGTGTGCGCAAATGTGAACGAACACTGTCTTTGGGAGAGAGACCCAAAAGGAGTCTGGCCGCAGAGTTCTGCAACACCTGCAATTTTTTGACCAGGGACTCTGAGCAGCCCACCAAGAGGGCATTAGCGTAGTCCATGCGGGACAAAATAAGCGCACGGACCACTGTTTCTCTGGAAGTACTCGGCAAGAGAGGGAGAAATTTCCTCAGGCTCTTAAGTATACCAAAACAAGTGCTGGCCAATTTCTTCACATGCGTCACAAAGTTCAGGTTTTGATGGAACCAGACGGCGAGATTTTCACTGCGCCAATTCTCTCAGAAGGCCGTTGAAAACCCGGAGGCCAAAGTCTCTCTCTGAAATCCGAAGGAAAGGAGCCAAACAACAACACCTCCGACTTCCCTTTGTTACATTTCAGCTGAGCATTGGAAAGCCAGTGAAAAACAGAGGATAGGCAGTGTTGGGCCATCCCCACCGAGCCATCCGCCTTGTACCAGGTGAACAATAGCTGGGTATCATCGGCGTAAGCCATAACCTTAGACCCCAGTGATTCCGCCAGATAAACCAGCGGGGTCACATAGATGTTGAAAAGAAGGGGGCTAAGTGATGAACCCTGTAGCACTCACGTAGGCACTGGCAGGGCCGTAGAGGCACTCGGAGGGAGCCAAACTTGCTGCTGCCGGCCCTCAAGAAAGGAGCTAATCCAGTGCCATGCCTTGCCCACAATGCCTATAGTCGAGAGGCGATTGAGGAGCATGGCATGAAGCAACAAGGCAGATTTGGCGCTGTGCGCAGCACGGAAACCCGACTGGGCCGGATGAAGCCCTTTGGACTCCTCGATGAACTTAGTAAGTTGGAAAGTGACAGCCTTCTCGGAAACTTTCGCTAAACTTGGTAGCAGCGAAATAGGGTGATAGTACTCAGGCGCAGAAGGGTCCAAAGATGGCTTCTTAAGCAGCGGAAGGATCAGGGCATGTACCCAGGCCGAGGGCACAGAAGCAGTACAGAGTGATTTATTAATCAGGAGGTTCACCTCTGTATTATTGGTGTCAGCCAGGTCGGAGAGAAGCCTAGCGGCACAGGGATCGTTGGGTGAGCCGGATTTAAGGGCCATCAGAATTTTGAGAGAGCTAGCAGAGTCAACTAGCCCAAAATCCGTGAAGGTGGAAAGTGGCTTAACCCTACTGATAGGTGGGAAAGATACCACCCCCTGGAGCCCAGGGGAGATGGAGTGCGATGCTTGGATACTAGATATTTTATCCTTGAAGAAGGCCGCTAGGGAATTGCACCAGGTATCTGAGACGGGAGTGGCAGCCACTTGAGCGCTAGGAGCCAGGAAGCTTTGAACAATGGAGATCTCCTTCGAGTTGTTGTTAGCACGCTCAATACGAGTGGCATAATAATGTCCCTTGGCCTCTCCAATAGCTGTATATTAGAGCCTTTGTTTTGCTCTGAGAGCGTTCTTGTCAGCAGAGCAGTAACCCATGGCACGCCAGGTTCTCTCGGCTATTTTGCACTCATGTTTCAGAGTCCTCAGCCTAGAAGAGAACCAGGCCTTGGAGGGGGATTCTCTCCTCAACTTGGACTGACACGGGGCAGGCAACGACGCTACCGAACCTGTAATCCCATCAGCAAACTGGGCTACGTTGTCCTCAAGCTCCCCAAGAAGGGAGGGACGATATGCACTCAGAGAAACCCTGAGAGCCCCTAGGTCCTGTCTCCTAAAGGCTGGGGGGCGATGGCAGCGAGCAGGGCGAGGGGAGTTCAGCAAGACCCAAGAGAAAAAGATGGGGAAGTTTTCGGACCAAGCAACCGGTCTCGGTCTCTTCACCAATATAGGGAAGTTAACCCCTATAATATCTAAGGTGTACCCTCCAAGATGGGTGGGAAACAGGACTTTTTGAGAAAGATTCGCCAGATAGAAAGCATCAAGCAGGGTAGAGGAATCCAATGCCTCAGCATGGTCGAGATGGATATTAACATCGCCGAGAGAGATGTACCTGGAGAAGCGCAAAACGCGCTCTGCCAGGGCATCCCCACAAGAATCCAAAAAGCTCTTGGGCGGTCCGGGCGGTCAGTAGACCAAAGAGCCCCCAAGCGTGAAGTGGGTTGGCGGAGAATTGAATGCTGAAGTTGAGAACCTCACAATCACCCAAAAGGGAGGAGGACTCACTGAGCAAGGTCCAGCTGTCCCTGAGCCAAATGGCGAGGCCACCACCTCTGCCTGACTGGCGATCAAGCCGATGTACTTTGAAACCAGCAGGAGTGGCCAGAGCAACTATCAGATTGGAGTAGGCATCAAACCACGTTTCCGTAACAAACAGCATGTCCAGATCGTTGTCAATGATGAGGTCGGCGACATCAACAAGGTGCATTCTCACTGACCTAGCATTGATAAGGCAGGCGCTGATGGTCCCCTCCCTAGAATTCTTCGCAGAGATGGCCGTAGTCTGAGGTTCAGACGCAAATCTGAAGCCACACTCGGCACAGGCAAAATCACTAGCAGGTCCAATGGACCACACTCTGTGGGAAGGACAGGCCGGGGGTTTGAGGGATTTCAGACCCTCACTAGTAAAGTGGATAGAGCTGTTGCCTTAGCTGCCCGTGGCAAGCCGAGTAGAGTGACTCGCCCTGAGCGCTGACTTAGCGCGGACGGGCGCAGATGGGCCTGCCTTAGGCGCGCCGTCGGCACGCCATCGGCGTGCCCGCTGCGCTCGTCCGCAGCGCTTCCGAGTCGGCATCGACTTAAGGGGTGTGGCTGAAGCTGGCGAGCAGCGTGAAACAACTAGGACGCTGACTGCTCGTAAAGCAGGTCTCGTCCAAGATAGCCGCTGTCACCGGAAAAACTCCCAGGAGAGCAGCCCCAGAGAGGTGCACTCTGGGAAGTATCGATTTATTTTTTTAAATTTCGAACAAGGTGACATGAAGCGCCAAATATTAACAGAACAATGGCCAAGTAAAAATAAATGCAGTGCAGGCTGTGAAAATCCCCAAGAACCCTCTATCCACCCCCCAAATTCCCTCTAAAGAAAGTCACAGCAATGCGAAGTTTAAAAACAATGAAACGAACAAACTAACTTCAGGAATGCTAGCACATTTTGAGATTTCCTGGAGTCCAAACAGATAGAAATAGCCTTTGTCACAGAAACCTGGGCAGATGCCTCCTCGGACCCAGATCTATTACTGGCCTTACCTGTAGGGTACAAAATTCATAACGTAGAACGCGAAGGCAATAAAGGCGAGGGCATTACCCCATTCTCAAATCCAGCTTTAGGTCCTATATTCAAATGAATATAGACAACAAGGACTGTGGAGCATTTGATTTTAAAATTGGATTGCTTGGTCAACACTCCTTTAATGATATTTTACTTTATCGCCCGCCTAAATCCAAGGCCGATTTTTTATATAGCTTAGGCAATTTGCTAGCACACAAAGCAGAACACCCCAATTTTACAATGCTAGTGGATTTTAATTTCCATTTGGAAAAATGTGCTGACCCTGTTACTTTTAGATCAAATGGATAGGGCGGGGATTTGAAAACTTGTGAAGGGTTAACCCACAATGTGGGACACTGCTTAGATGGTATTTTCTCAGATAACCCCCTGATAAGCTGGACTGGAGTTTTACCCTTGATCTGGTCAGATCACAAGGCTATCCTATTTGACAGTTCACTACTGCAAAAAAATGTATCCCAAAGCCCCCAGAGTACTTTACATCAGTTGACCTTGGAAGAAAGTAGAGGCTAGCTCTCTAAACACGATCCTTTTAAAAATTCTGCCTAATTTGTCCACTGATTCTGATCAAGCCGCAGTTCAATACCTCTCTTGGCTGAACTCTGCATAGACACAATTAGCGCCCCCCAAACAGTGTCATCAAGCTAGGAGAACACCATCAGAACCATGGTTTCATGACACATTCTAAGCCCAGAAACAATTATATCGCAAATTAGAGAGAAACTGGAGACTTGAAGATAATGCAAACAGTCGTATAGAATATAAGTCATCTCTTCAAACCTATAAGAAACCTATCCTCAGGGAAAAAGCCCTATACATTTCTGTGAAAATTATGATGGCCAACAGATGTCCTAAAGCCTTGTTCACTACAGTAAAGAAACTAGCAAAGCTGCCATCTGCACCTGATATCAGTATTAGTCAAGCATTCTGCAACGCATTAGCAGAATCCTTTCAACACAAGGTCAAGGCTGTAGTTGACGTGTTTGTGCAGCAGAATAATCGCCTGGCTCAAACTCCAGTTGAGCTTAATAAGATTTAATCAGCCTTTTCTGATAAAACACAAGTCCCCTTTGAATCAGTCTCCTCGTAAACGTAAACTTTGTACTTATATAGCGCGCAACTACTCAGAGGTTTCTCGGCGCTGTACTGATACCGCTGTAGGAACCCTTCCTGGTTTTTCCCTGTGAAGTGTCCACTCCTGGGCACCCCCATGGTGAAACCAGGCATCCCAGCTCTGTTGGGGCCGTTGTGGAGACTAAGCAAGTTATTGCACAGAGTTGCAGCGTGGGACCCATGATTAGAATAGGCACTGAGGCGCGAATATCAGGTCCGAGGAATTTTGAGCCCGAGACCCGCCGAGGCGGGAATCAAACCCTGGTCAGAGTTCTGCATCAAGGTCTGCCGCTCTAACCATTGAGCCACACTCCTCAACACTTTCTTCTTTTAATACTCTGAAAGTCCTACAAATTTCTAAACTCATTGCTCCTACTAAATCTGGCTCTCAATCAGATCCATGCCTGCTGTCTCAGGAAGTGGCTTTGGGGAACATTATGTCACCATCCTTTACATTACCTTGTGGGGTTCCCTAGGGCTCTTCCCTGAGCCCAACTGAGGTTCCGTGAAAATCGTCACGACGTTTTGGGCATCACCAAATATGGACGAGTGTGGTATCTATGAACCGTAAATGACGAGTTTAGTAAGTGTACACGGTATCGCCATGCTACTCAGAAGAATTCATCTCATTTACGTGTTTCTACATCTGAACCCTTGGGTTACATTTTAGATACGGCACCCATTTTGTTTCTTGCCCTCACGTAGTCAGCGAACAGGCAACTGCCCACATCGTGACCCTCTGTTCCCAAGCTTTACGGTGGAAGTATATTCCTTTCATGCGTCTTTTATGAGTAGGGGGAGGACACTGCTAAAGCAGTTGCCTCCGCCCGGAGGTGATCCTGGCGTGCCGGTCTATTGTTTCAGCCTTGCACGTGCTGGGATCAAGCCCTTTTAAGCCACGATTACGCATCCAATATTATCCTCACATTCTCTCCTCCCTGTTGTCTGATTTTCCCTGCAGCTGTTCTTGTCTCTTTCTCTTGCTTATTTACAACTCAAGTGGAATGTACCTAATGGTGGGAAGATGTGCTTTTACAGTTGGAACTGGTGATGTTAATGTAATTATGTTCCGGAGCTCTGAATACATGAAAGCGACCCTTTGAATTATACTGTGGGAACTGAGCTGTAACCTTTTGCTTACGTATTGTGCAATGACAAGATCTTGTATAAAAGAGAGCGACACACAAATGCAATTTGAAGCAGACTCTTGGAACCTACACTCTGTTGTACTTCTCATGACTTTTGCATCTCTGCAGTAATAAACACTGATCTTTGACGCCGAAGGAAGTCTCCCATGTCTCTGTCTTTAGTGCGCCAGAACAGGTATCCCACGAAGGTTTTAGGTGTTGTTCCCTGGCACCGCTGGGCCTTAAATAGCCTAGTCCTTCAGTTGGCGCCCAACGTAGGGCGACATCGGCGGTACCGGTCCAAAGCCTGACGATTGTGAGGAACTTCGTGTGAAATCTCCGAGGAAAAGGTGCACCCCGCTTCATCGATCCTGTTGTCGAAATAAGTGGTCCGAAGATTTTTCCCGCGAAGATTCCCGCCTCCTGACGGCTGTGACGGACCGATGCCCTGACTGTCGACCTGTTTTCGACGCCTGGCGTAGACCTTTCGTACAGCGAGACGATAGACGGGCCTTCCTGGTGACGCCATTGAAGCTCTCAGTTAAGTATTTGTGGGTCGCTCCCAGTCCTTAGTTGTTGTTTCAGCTTGTTGAAGCTTTGTTGTTTGCATGGTTCCATTGCATTTGTGGTTCTTAGTTGTTGGTTCTTAGTTGTTATTTGACAGTTGCAATTGCCAAAACCGAGGGTTTTGTCTTCCACGAAGAATTAGTGCTTCGGTAACCCTTGAAGTTTGATACTAGGTTAGTGTGCACGATGCCTAGCCATAGTGGTATTCTTGGTTTCTTTAAATGTTGCAACAATGATTCCCGGTTGGAGGACTCGTGTCCGATACCTCCAGTTGGAACTCCGATATATGAGCTCTATAGTCGACATGGTGTGGGCCCTATTATATATAATAAATATTGGGTCCGTTACACGAAAAAAGATGGTGTCCTTAGTTGGCCACCGCATGGAAGTTTTGAACTTACGATTTTAGATAATCTTGAAGCTAAATTATTTAAAAAGAAAGCTAGGCCAGCTATGTTTGATTCTTTTCGGTTGTGGCGTAAAGAGGCCAAACAGAAAGAAATCAAACAGCTTAAAAAGGATCGAAGAGAAGGTTTCGTCCCGATAATGCAAGTTGTACAACAATGTCAGCGAGATAAAGAAGAAAAAGAAATAGAAGTTTCCACTAGACTGCATCACATGAGGATAGACAAATGTTATCCGGTTTTACCAGCTAGTCAGGATAAGAAAGAAGAGGATTTAAAGGAGGATTCCTTGTTAGCGTATTTGATGAAATCGCCACCTCCTTATGCACAGGGTGCTACAGCCCCTGTAGTTCCTCCTGTAGTTCCGCCTGTTGTTCCTCCTGTTGTCCCTCCTGTTGTTCCGGCGGCTGTGGGTCAGCCCGGTGTTGGTCCTACGTTTGTCCCACCACCTGTCTCTATTCCTACTGCTCCTTTGCCTGTACCTTCTCAGCCTCTTGTCCCTGCCACCCCCACTACCTTGCCTGCTTCTGCTGTGTCGGCTGTCACTTCAAACGTTGTGGCTCCTGCTCTCCTTTCTCCTTCTGTTCGTAATCGTATCCCTAACACTGTTGCTACCCTTTATTCACCGCTTTCTGGTCAGTTATTTCCATCCGATACTTCTGAAACTCCCCAAAGACGGAGTCAGATCCCTAGTGGAAGGGAAAAAGAGACGTTAGTGACAATGGCACATAGGTGGATAAGACATCCTGCCAACTACCCTCCACGCATGGTTTTCGAGACGTTTTCTCAGTTTAATGAGCCTACACAGAGACTCGTGTTCGAAGAAATGTGTAACTTTTTGAGGGAAGAATGGTATAATAACAATTTAGATAACGTACCGCCCGATATGATTGAACTTCAGAGTCAATTTTTGAGCGGTATGATTGTAGGTGGAGATGTACGACGTGCCTTAGAGCGACTGTTAGCCCATAGGTCGACAGTGCATTCTCGAGTGGCGTTTGATGACGACTCTGAGAATTGGAAAGCGGCTCCTGGTCAGTACCCTATGAGAGAGGTCCCGCCAGTGTGGATGCCAGGTGATCCTGGTGCTGCTCCCCCAGTTTTGCCACATTTTCATAGAGTCTGGATACACCTCCCATGGAAGCGATCAGAAGTCTTACAGGTCAAACAGTCCTTGCCTGATCCACGCAAGAATCCGGCGGGTTACTATAAGGAGTTGTCCCAATTGGTAGATGCCACTATTATGAACCTTGCCGACATCGACATGCTGTTCGGTAATGTTGTGCCACAACCGGTTTGGGCGAAAATTCGCCAGGAAAATCATGCGAATGAGTTAGGCGGTGATTGGGCTGCACTAATAGCAGCTGCTGGCCGACAAGTTGGTGGGGCTAAGCCTGAGCAGTTAATTACGGATCTACCTCAGAGAATAATTACACTTATGAAAACTCTCATGCCAGCGATGAGGGTGAACTGGGATAAATTATCAGCTTGTAAGCAAAAGAAAGACGAGAGTGTCTCGGACTTCTTTACTAGGTTCGAGGAAGCATTTGTCGATCATAGTGGTCAGGATATGAGCACTGAGGGAGGTCAGCGGTTATTCGTTGATAAGTTCGTGTTAAATTTGTTACCTGAACTATGCAACAAATTGAAGAATTCTGAAAGTGCATGGGCTGTTTCAACCACTGCACAGATATTAGCAACGGCTCAATATTATGAGAATAGGGAAAAAGAAGAAAGTGATTGTGTAGATAAGAAAACGAAGGAGCTCAAAACGAAGGTTTTGTTGCAGCAAGCATATCCTCCACGTTCAAATCAAAATGATTTGCAACAGCAATATAGACCACAATCGCAATCCTCCAGAATACAGTCACGTCCTGACTCCTCTGACTTCAGATCTACGCTTGGGTATAACCAGTGTGCATATTGTAGAAGAGAGGGACATATAAAATATGATTGTCCGGCTTTACGTGATCGCCTTAATGGTGTATCGGCACGAGGGGGTCGTGGTGGTCCTCAACAATCATCTCGAGGTAGAGGTCGCGGTACCTTCCAAAATCAGGCTGAGCGCCCTAATACGTCCTCGGACGCGATTAATTGTTTTGACCAGCGAAATGTAAGGTCCGATAAATCAGCACAGTATTATGCGGACGACTATTACGTTGAACATGAAACTGTTGTAAACGATCGTTACTAGGACAGCCACCGACAGAGAGAGGGAGTAGTATCAGTTCCGGTTGATCAGAGTGGGCCTTACGTCGCAGTTGCTACATCTGGCGTAGTTGAGCCTTTTCTGTTAGACACTGGTGCGACGAAAAGTTCCATCATGCATTCGAAACTCCCTGGTGCACCTTTGTCCGGCTTAACAAATGTTTCCGTTGGATTCTCTGGCGCCCCTGTTAGCAATCCTGTCTCTAGCCCTTTACCCCTTACAATTGGCCCTCGTGAGCTAGAGGCTCCATTGATTCTATCTACTGGTTGTGGTGAGAATCTTCTGGGCTTGGATTTGTTAAAACGGTTATATGCTACATTGTATTGCTCTCCTGAAGGAGTGGAGCTTACATTAGGTCGAAGAGTAATCTCTCCTATGTACTTGTCGATCGATAAACTCCCGCCGGAATTGAGCTCCCTTCCTGCGTCTCTATGGGCCACAGGTCCCAATGACGTGGGACTCTTGGACATCCCACCTTATATGATCAAGCTGAAACCCAATGTGCGATTGCCACGTATACCTCAGTATCGTATCTCCATTGAGGGAGAACGGTTGCTATTAACGATTGTGCACGATCTGATCGAAAAGGACGTCGTCGAAGAAACTCGGGGAAATGTGTGTAATAGTCCTGTGTTACCCATTTTAAAACTAACTGATCCATCTAAACCTCCTGTGTACCGTTTCATAATCGATTTGAGAGAAGTAAATAAAATCGTGATTCCACAATTTCCCGTGGTCCCTGATATCACGACTTTGTTGACCCAGATTCCAGCATCTGCCTCCTGGTTCACGGTGATCGACCTAAAGAATGCTTTCTTTAGTATCCCGATTGCTGAGGAAAGCAGAGACCTATTCGGATTCTCATTAGGTGGTCGCAGTTTTAGACTGAAACGTGCACCACAGGGCTATTGTGAGAGTCCGTCTATCTACAGTCAAGCCCTCAAAAGTCAACTTGATTCATTTGTATTACCGGCAGGCGCAGCCTTGATTCAGTACGTTGACGACCTGTTGGTAGCTGCTGATACCGAAGATATTTGTAGAACTGCTACAGTATCGTTGTTGCGGCATTTATGTGACTTACATCACAAGGTGTCACCTTCCAAGCTGCAATATTGCTGCCAAGAAGTAACCTACTTAGGTCACTTATTGTCAAAAGAAGGGAGAAGGTTGACCCCAGAGAGAAGTGCAGCGATTACCCGAATGACTGTGCCAAAAACTCAGAGAGATGTACGTGCCTTTCTAGGTATCACGTCATACTGCAGACAATGGATCCCAAATTTTTCACTATTGGCGAAACCATTGTTAGCTCTCACCTGCAAGGATGTTCCGACTCCTTTGCCATGGACTGAAGAGTGTCAAAAAGGTTTTTCTGAATTACGTGATGCGTTGTGTTCGGCTCCTGTGTTAGGTACTCCTGATTACAGTAAACCGTTTACACTGTACGTTCACGAGAGGGATGGTTGTGCGTTGAGTGTTCTGGCGCAACAATTTGGTGACAAACAGCGTCCCTGCGCATATTTTTCTTCGACCTTAGACCCAGTAGCTAGAGCTTTGCCGAGTTGTTTAAGAGCAACAGCGGCAGCTGCGGCGTCCATTCGACAGTCCGCAGGTCTGGTCATGGATAATATGCTTACGGTGATGGTTCCGCATGCAGTTGACACTCTCTTAAACCGAACGAAAACTCAACATTTGACGAGCGCAAGGTTGTCTGGGTATGAGCTGACGTTACTGGCTAGTCATATACGGATAAAAAGGTGTAATGTGTTGAATCCAGCAACATTATTGCCGATCCACACAGAGTCAAGTGATGTAGCATCACATGACTGTTATCTAAGAACTGAGGAAGAAACGAAGGGTCGTATCGACCTAAAAGATACTCCATTGGTAGATCCCGATGGTACGTTGTATGTTGACGGTTCCTGTTTTAAGTTACCGAATGGTGATGTGACGACTGCGTATGCTGTAGTGACGTTGAGTACGATTGTGGAAACTGCGAGATTGAGTCAGAAGTCGGCCCAGGCAGCTGAGTTGGTCGCCTTGACAAGAGCGTGTGTGTTGTCCAGAGGAAAGCGGGTGAATGTGTTTACAGACAGCCAGTATGCTTTTGGTATGGCACACAGTTTTGGGCGATTGTGGAAAGAAAGAGGATTCTTAACGTCGCATGGCACGAAGATTCAGCATGGACAGCTTGTGAATGACCTTTTAGGTGCACTCACATTGCCGAAGCAGGTGGCCATAATTAAATGTAGTGCGCATCGAAAAGTGACGGATGATGTTGGTCGTGGTAATGCGTTTGCAGATGAAACTGCTAAAGAGACAGCTAGAAATCTGACAAATCGAATGTACGTTGCGAATTCAGTAAGATGGCCAGCAGAAACTAGCATGTGTGAGGACACAGTGGAGAGTGTGAAGGAAATACAGAATGAGGCCACTGAAATGGAAAAGACTAAGTGGAAAGAAAGCACGGGAAAGTTAGACGAGAATGGATGTTGGGTTGACTTGTCAGAAAAACAGAGATGGATGTTACCGGATGCATATGTGCTTGCTGTTGTTACAATGGCCCATGGCACAGCACATATTAGCTCGAAGGGCATATGCAAGTTATTGTCTCCTGTATGGAAGAATGATGGGATTACTAAATGTGCAGAGAGAGTGGTTAAGAATTGCATGGTATGTTTGATGCATAATCCCGGTAAGGGCACCCCCACTCCACCTGGTCATTTTGCCCCTCCTACATGTCCCTTCGAAGTTATCCAATTGGACTTCATCCATATGGAGAGATGCAACAATTTGAAGTATGTGTTGTTCGTAGTATGCGCATTCTCCAGGTGGATTGAAGCTTACCCTCTTAAGGATAATACTGCTCTATCCACAGCTAAAATTCTGCTCAAAGAGTATTTCCCCAGGTACGGCATGCCTCGGATTGTATGGTCGGACAACGGAAGTGAGTTTGTGGGAAGTGTGATGAAGAGTGTGTGTCGTGGTTTAGGAATATCCCAAAAATTTCATAGTGCTAATCATCCTCAGTCAGCAGGTTTGGTGGAAGGATATAATGGCACCCTGAAATTGAAGCATGCTAAAATCCAGGCTACGACTGGTTTATCATGGCCCGATGCTTTGCCTCTAGCTCTCTTATCGACCAGGGCTACTGTACACTCTCGAGTAGGGCTTAGCCCATATGAGATTGTGTTCGGCCGTCCTGGGAACATTTGGGGGGTTCCAAGGCCTAAAGAATTGAACAGACTTGAATATCCGATGTTACTCGATTATCTATATGATCTGACTGCTAAATTGAGTTTGATTCATCAACAGGTCTTTGAGGCTCTGCCGTCACCAACAGAGGGTCCTGGTCATCGGCTCCAACCAGGGGACTGTGTCCTCACCCGTAATTTCGGACGAAAACGTCACCTTGAGCCGAGATTTGTGGGACCCTTCCAGGTGCTACTAGCCACGAGGACGGCGGTTCGGCTGGAGGGACGGAAACACTGGGTGCATGCCACCCACACCAAGAAGGTTCCGCTTCCTCTGCCGGCAGACACATGGATGCGCAAAGGTTTTTCTTCGTCTGAAACTGACGTTCCCCAACGCTTTGTCCCATTTAGCGAAGCTCAAACCATAGGGAACACTTCAGTGTTATCTGACACCCCTGTTGATTCCCCTCAAACAATTTCCCTTCCTTCAACATTGGGAAATACAAGTACTGAACAATTGCCTGGACCATCGAACACTTGTTCGCCATCCAATCCACTGTTTGAAGATCAGACTCAACCCGGGAGAAGTCGATACTTTCTTCGACCGCGCGTTAAGGACAAATAAAAGAGTTCTGTTTTTATCCCCTTTTTGAAATTTACAGTACCCCTTACCGTTGTCATGAACATTGTGGACATTTTATATTGTGTTTACCTTTTCCTTTCAGGCAGCTAAGAGACTATTATTGAAGTGATTCTAATTCACTTAACCTATCATCTGGGTTGGCCGTAGGGCCGTGCGGGTACTTCCTTCTGTTTAGCAGCTATCGACACTAGGTCGGTTTCTTTTGTCGATTTCTGGGAACTCCTGGGAATTGGCAATCGCTACTCAGAACGAAGTGCGTCAGGAACGTTGCGGACGGTTGTTAGAGGATGGAGTTCTCCAAGCTGTCGAAGCTAGAGGAAAAGGCGGCGCAAAGATCTAAATTGTACAGCACATTTCGAACAAAATGTTTTTTATTACAGGTTTTCATGTTGTTCCTAACTGTTTCTATGCTGCTGGTGGGTGGAGTATATTTTTGTTTTCAATCATTACTGCCTTCTGCCTTACCTACCTCTCCTTCTCACGATCTAAATTTCGTCTCTACCGTTTCTCCACATTCTTTTCACTTACTGCCCCAACATGAGCAAGTCAGACGTGCGGAATTTAGAAACAATTCCTTTGTGCAACTTTTGCATCAGCATCAGTTGGTGGTAAATACTACAAATTGTTGGGTGTGTGGGCTAATGCCACATACCATGGACAGGGGTATCCCATATTTGGTTCTTCCGTACAGCCCCCAAGGGTCAGCTCGGGCATTCCAAATCATGTTCCGTAGTGCACTAGATTCCTACCCCCATCGAGAACCACGCTCAGCAAACTTTGGTCCTGGCCCGTACCATAAGTCTCTGGCGATAGCGATGGCTGATTTAGATAGAGACATTTTTGATGCTTCGCTCATCCCAGAGGAGGAAGTGCAGGCCTATAAGTACCTTAGTGAGGCTGAGTATAGTAAATCAGTGGGTGATAGGCAGCTTAAAAGCTTATCTCCGATCTGGATTGTACCTCACCTAGGCCACTTTTGTCTGCAAGGTCGTGGCCGAAATCCAAGAGCCCAGCTTGGGAAGAGTGCTTGTGTGGATACTTACGTTCTACCGATGCTCTTTTCTCCTGTCTTTCTGACTGCCAAGGGTACCTATTTTGTATGTTATGACCGAGCATATACGTGGTTACCTCATGACTTCTCAGGTACCCGCTATATTGCAAATCTCTTGCCCCCGACTTTCACTGTTGCTGCCGACTATCACAAAACCAGAGTTGTGAGAGGTGTCATTAGTAAGGAGGATACTTCCGGTCAAGAAGCAGGAGACTTCTTCAAGGGTTTTCTACCGTTTTGGGGCCCATGGTCAATAGCAGAAACCTGAGACAGTTAACTCGTGTAGTAGAGTCAACCGCTAACATAACTGCAAGCGCCCTTGGTAATCTGACAGCAGAGCTTCAAGCGGATAGGCTTATGACGTTACAGAACCGTATGGTTCTAGACATTGTTCTAGCAGATAGAGGAGGTGTGTGTAAGGTCATCCATTCGAGCTGCTGCATATTCATACCTGATAACGCTCCAACGGTTTATCAAGCCATCTCCAAGTTGCACAAAATCTCGGAGTCCATACACGTGGACGAGGACGCTTCTAGGATGGTTCTGGGGTCTAATGTCGACTTGGGGTTGGAAGATTCTGATGGTTATAGGGGTTGTTGTGACGTTTCTGTTCACATGTTGTCTTTGCGTACAGTGTGGTCCTGCCTTATGTGGCCTTTGTGCTACAACGTGTATAAGAAGGCCATCTGTTACCAAAGAGACATTGATGGATAGAATTATGTTCCAACAACATCTGAATGATCTAATGAGAATCGAGATTGACTCCGACTTCGACTAGTTCTTGCCTACATGAGGGCAAAAGGAGCGTCTGAGGTTCCGTGAAAATCGTCACGACATTTTGGGCATCACCAAATATGGACGAGTGTGGTATCTATGAACCGTAAATGACGAGTTTAGTAAGTGTACACGGTATCGCCATGCTACTCAGAAGAATTCATCTCATTTACGTGTTTCTACATCTGAACCCTTGGGTTCCATTTTAGATACGGCACCCATTTTGTTTCTTGCCCTCACGTAGTCAGCGAACAGGCAACTGCCCACATCGTGACCCTCTGTTCCCAAGCTTTACGGTGAAAGTATATTCCTTTCATGCGTCTTTTATGAGTAGGGGGAGGACACTGCTAAAGCAGTTGCCTCCGCCCGGAGGTGATCCTGGCGTGCCGGTCTATTGTTTCAGCCTTGCACGTGCTGGGATCAAGCCCTTTTAAGCCACGATTACGCATCCAATATTATCCTCACATTCTCTCCTCCCTGTTGTCTGATTTTCCCTGCACCTGTTCTTGTCTCTTTCTCTTGCTTATTTACAACTCAAGTGGAATGTACCTAATGGTGGGAAGATGTGCTTTTACAGTTGGAACTGGTGATGTTAATGTAATTATGTTCCGGAGCTCTGAATACATGAAAGCGACCCTTTGAATTATACTGTGGGAACTGAGCTGTAACCTTTTGCTTACGTATTGTGCAATGACAAGATCTTGTATAAAAGAGAGCGACACACAAATGCAATTTGAAGCAGACTCTTGGAACCTACACTCTGTTGTACTTCTCATGACTTTTGCATCCCTGCAGTAATAAACACTGATCTTTGACTCCGAAGGAAGTCTCCCGTGTCTCTGTCTTTAGTGCGCCAGAACAGGTATCCCACGAAGGTTTTAGGTGTTGTTCCCTGGCACCGCTGGGCCTTAAATAGCCTAGTCCGTCACAACACTCTTTAATCTTTATGTCACCCCTCTCGTCAGTATAGTAAGAAGTTACAGTTTTGCCCTTGTGTTGCACGCTGACAACTCTCAGATCATCGTCTCAGTGAGCAGTTTTGTCAGCCAGACAGCTACTAGGTTTTGCGACTGTATTAGCCACATTGCAAATTGGATGTCAGACAACTGTCTGAAATTGAATTCTTCCAAGACTGAAGTTTTGTTGCTGGGGAACAATCCTTAATTTTGGACAAACAGCTGGTGGCCGGTCAATTTGTGCCCCTTACCTAAACCCGTACGTAAAGCTAAAAACCTAGGTGTTGTTTTTGACACCAAGCTTTCCTTTGAGGCTTCTTTATCTTAAAGATGTTGAGGAATATCCGTCGGCAATACCTTTGGTTTTAAGGAAGACAGTGGTATCAGTGTTGATTTACTCAAGACTGGACTACTGTAATGCCCTCTTTTCCAATGCTCCGCAGCGTAGCATCAATAACTCCAAATGGCTCAGAAAGCAGCATTAAGAGTACTGTTGGGCATCTCTAAATTTGATTCAGTCTCCTCAGCTTTAGTTCAACTCCACTGGCTGCCAGTAGCCAAGAGAATTCAATGTAAATCATTATATATCACCTTTAAATCTCTTTACAACATGGAGCCACAACAGCTGACAAATTTCCTTTAGCCGTACACTCCTGCCAGAGCCCTCAGATCTGCCAAACAGGGAAACCTTCTCGGCTACAACTGCCAGCCGCTGGAACTCTTTGCCTAGCACATTGAAATAAGAACCCAGTCTCTTTACATTTCGGAAGGGCCTCAAAACTTGGTTGGTTATGCTTTAACTGTTTATGTCTCTGTTTGCACTGATTGGATCAAAGGCAGCACCTAGACACCCCAGGGTATATGCCGTGCTTTATAAATACCTCATCATCATCATCATCATCATCAGTGCTTCTTGATTTCCTGGCTAGCCTTCAGTTTTCTGCTTGTATTGTACATGTACTCTGCCATTCTTGATCTCAGGCTTAGCACATGATCAAGAACATTGTCTTTTGCTTTTATGAGAGTCTTCTCCAAAGACTCTCTCAGCAGGCAGAATGGCCCTCTCACAGGCTGTCCAAACCACAACTCAATGGGACTGAATCCAACTCCTTTTCGGTGGAACCTCCCTGTAGCCAAACAGTAGGGATGGGAGGAGAACACCCTATCTCATCCTTAGTTTCTCAGACAACCCGTATATCATGCCCTTCAGGGTCTTGTTAACCCTCTCCAACAGACCATTTGTCTGTGGATGATAGGGGGTGGTGAACTTGTAGTTGACACCACACTCATCCCACATTGCAATTAGATAGTTGGACACAAAGTTTGTGCCCCTATCTGACACAACCTATTTCAGAACACCCACTCTGGTGAACACACTAAGCAGTATTCTAGCCACTGCAGGAGCATCTATGGTTTTAAGAGGGATTGCTTCAGGGTACTCAGTGGTATTTTCCTCTAACACCAAGATGTACCTATTTCCTAATGTAGTAGATGTTCATTACCACCCTTTCAAAAGGAACCCCAACCACTGGCAGTGGCACTAGGGGAGCCTTTTTCTTGTCCACTTCCTTGCCACTGGACTGACAGTTGACACAGGAGCTGCAAAACTCCATTACCTTTTTAGACATATGGGTCAGTAGAAATGGTTTCTCAATCAGTTCCAAGTTGTTAGAAATGGGGGTTCTGGTTGGTTAGGGTATACAAATAAGCCAGGCAGAATCCATCACTCTAGTAAGGGTAATGGAGTTACCCACATAAGATAAACCCTGCTCACCCCCTTGGATCCTTGACAGAGCAGTCAGGCTCATCCCAGAGGCAATGTATAAAGTGTTTGTGCAACAGGCACACACACACACACACACATGATCCACTAGGCACACCACAGAAAGAGAATCCAAACAAGGCTATACTAAAATTTGTTTTGTATTTTACATAATACACCTTTTGCTACACTTACATAAAACACTTTGCCAACTAGGCAATTTCATGACATCCCATAGACCATAAATCACTTTATAGTATGTAAAGCACATTAGACCCCAATCACATAATCATAAATCACTTTGCCATAAGGAAATTGTCATAATCTCACAAATAGTGCACTGAAGTAAGTACTCACAAGTGGCACCTGTCATCAAAATCATCCTGAAAACATTTATGCATAACATAATATAAGTGGGAGATAAAGCAACCATTTATAGGTTGGTCCTGTCATAAAAACATCAGGGCATTAAACAAACATTCAGTAGTTAGGCTCACATAAGCTACTACATATTATTATACATACATCTGCCATATATCACCCCTAGGAATATCACCTGGATTACCAGCACGCCCCCTAACCACGAGGCCACAGCAATCCTGTGCTGGTTTTATGAGAAATATGGTACTTCAGGACCAGCTGCAGGGTAGAGAAGCTCCTGCCCATCCACTGCTGTTGCTTTAGTAACTCTCTGTGGTCACCCGACACTTCAACCAGCAACCTGGGGATCCTTCATCGAGAATGTCTCCTTCAACCACCAGGAGAGAATTCCCCCGAAGGTGGGTGCATATACCAGAGGAGCAGGGCACACATCCTCGCCCACTAGTTCTGACAGAGACTACCCTCGGTGCCCTCAGACTGGGAAGTGGCTGAGGCGGCTGCACGCAGGCCAAACTTAGATGTGAAGGAAATGCAGCAAACAAAAAAAGAAAAATAAGAAATGCCCCCATCAGCGGCCATATCCAGGGGTAGACCTCTCTGGGTCCCCCGCAGACAATTTTTCACTTTGGCAACTGCGTGTGACTGTGAGGCGCAGCTGCTCACCTCCCCTGTGTGCGTCGACCTGCTGCTCCTCTTTGCTGAAGTTTCCTTCTCCCCCGAAGGGCAAAGGACTGCTCGCTCCTCGCTGGTTTTTCACAGGACCGCCATGCCTCCCTGGGTTGATGAGGGTGCCCAAAGAAAGCTCTCAGGGCACACTGCTGCTATTACCAGCAGCAAAGGGTGCCTCAGTGTGGCCTTCGCCACATACCACCTGCTAGTCATGGCTTCCCCTACGGTGGGAGGGCTAGACCAGGACGGCCACGAGCAGAGCGGTCCATTGTGTAGTGCCCGTTGGCAGTCCCCAGCAAGGAGCTTTCACACACTAGCTGCCAGGGAGGAGGAGAGCGTTTCCATCACCACAAGCTGTCCCCGCTCTTCACTTGGAACCACAAGGGCAGTGCTGCACACGATGGCATGCAAACCAAAGCACTCCTCAAGTGCTTTTGCTTGAAAAATAAGGGGTAGAACACACCACTCACCATGCACTATTGGGCCAATTCGTAAGAGATCAGTCCAGTCCTTTCACCTGCTCCACACAGGAGCAGAAACTGCAGGCCGTCCCACCCCACAGGCATCAGGGGCAGTGCTCCTCATGCAGTTCTGCAGTTTACCTCCCAGGCAGGTTGCCTTTGAGATCCAACAAGGATCTTTTCATTAAGTCTTTGATTTTCCTAAGAATTCCAAAACGGGGCAAGCATACATAAGCCCTTGGAGATTGTCTTCACAAGCAAGATACCACAGCAGGGCAAAAAGAGTCAGGGGCAGATTTATGTCGGACTTGCGGTACTTTTGTGCCGCCGTTGCGTCACTTCGGTGATGCAGCGGCGGCATAAACCCTGCCCCACGTTGTGACCTACTTACATCGTGACAAATCTATGGAGATGCGTCACGATGTAAGGCCATGCGCCACATGAAACCTGCGTCAGGTTTCATGTGGGCGTTTCTATGCAGCGGGGCGTTCCTTCGCAGGAACGCCCCTGAAAAGTGACTCATTGTCACTTTACTAACGCTGATGTGTCAAAACCCTGCGCCTGCTTGTAGCAGGCATAAGGCTTGACGCACCACATTACAGATAGGGCAAAGTTGGATTATCATCATCATCATCATCATTTTATTGTGTGATTAATTAAAATCGTTACAATATTTACAAGAAATAAAAACAGTGCAACAACAAATACAAAAGACTTGTAAAATTGAAGTGGAATCAGAGTGATCTGTTTCAGAAAATGTTCTCTCAGTGGTCCTATGTCTTGGTAAAAAACGTCCTAAGTCTGTCTGTGTCACCTTTGTCACCTGGTATTCCATCCCTGTTCTTCTTTTTGTTCGGGGCGGCAAAATACCTTATATCTGATCCTTTTCTTGTAACAGCTGTGTTGCCTTCGCCATAAATTTGATTCCCCGACATGAAAGGGTAGGTGAAACACCGCTTAGCCAACATATCACCGCCTGCCTGCAGGTGCGGATTTTCAGTATGTTGAAGATTGCCCGAAGATATCTTCTTCTTAAGACTTGCAGCGCTGGGCATACACATAATAAGTGTGACACTGTTTCGTTCTTATATCCGCATAATCTGCAGTTAGCACTTTCTAGTTGTTGTTTCCAAGAAGGCCTTAGATCTTTTGAAAAGTGCATGCCCAGACAGTACGCTATCAGCGATTTTTTCAGATGTTGGCAGTAGTGTAGAGCTAGGTAGACTTGCGGTTTTTGGATGGTGTATGAATTAACTACTGTCCAGGCATGTCTCCGTTTTATTAGAGTTCTTTTATCTGTGAGCAAGGAGATCCTTTTTGCTGATCCTTTTGCTATTTTACAGAACTGCTTGTGGTCGATGTTTTTTTCCCACACTTCGTGTAGGCCCAATGTTGGCAAACTCTGGCTGAGAAATTTACCCCATTGGGTGGTGTTGGGCCTGCCTACCAAAAAGTTTATATCCTCCCAGCATAGATTGTGCAGTGACTTACTAGGGGTGGTTCGGAGCTTGTGACAGAATTTTACAAATGTGGACTTCGACCCAATTTCTTGGTTTTGTAAGCCGAATTCTAATCGAACTTGGGCTGGCGATGCTGCATATGGCAAACCAAACACAACTTTATATATTTTATTTTGTAGGTTTTTTCGTATCGTTGATTCGCTTCCGAGCCATCCAATTAGCCCGTAAGACAAGGTTGGAATGATTTGTGCAGCCATTACTTTAAGTAAGTCCATGTAGTTTGGACCTCCCACTGTCTTTTGCAGTTGCCTATATGCAAATATTAATGATTGCGCCTTCCCTCTTAATACCTGTATGTGCCTTTTTTTTTGTATTGCCCCGCTCAATGGTCATCCCCAAGTATTTATATGAGGCCTGCTGTTCAATAACAGAGTTGTTGATTGACCATCTGTATTTTAATTTCTTCCCCTCCATGATTTGGAGCACTTTTGTTTTGTTTTTGTTCAACTCCAGGTTTTCCTCTGCTAAATAAGAGGCTAACATGTTTACTAAGAGTTGCAGTCCGACAGGTGTTTTGCTTAGTAAAACTATGTCATCGGCGTACAGCATTATGGGCACTGGAACATTACCAAGTTTCGGTTCATGACTTTCAATTGCGTCTAAATTTCGTCCAATGTCAGCAAGATATAAGTTAAAAAGACTGGGGGCAAGGACGCAACCTTGTTTTAGACCATCCTGTGTCTCAATTTTGTGAGTGAGGCTGCTACCGTTCCCTTGTTTAACCTTCGCCCATGTTTCACTATATAGGCTGGTGATTGCATTTATTAAATAATCCGGCATCCCCCACTTTCTTAATTTGCTTCAGAGCCTTGGCCTGCTTATGTGGTCGAAAGCTGATTTTATGTCGACGAAACAACCATATAAATGATGTTTTCTTTTTTTGGCGTTATCAGTTAGCAGGCCCAAGGTGGCCAGGTTAGTGGTAGTCCCCATCCCCAGTCTAAAACTAATTTGAAACCTGGGGATTATTTCAGATAATGTTTCCCAATCCTGCAGCTCTTTCAACAGGCACGAGGCGTACAGCTTGGCTTCAACATCTATTAAGGAAATTAATCGGTAATTTCCTGGCTCTTTCCGGTCCCCTTTCTTGTGGATTGGATGGATGATGTTTCCTCTCCATGTTTCCAGAAGAGTTCCTTTTTTTAGGATGTGATTGAACAATATAGCTAAAAGTTCGGCCCAGAAGTCTGTGTTTGTTTTGTAGACTGCAGTTGGGATACCGTTCGGCCCCGGAGCCCTTTCTGATTTTAATTTTTGGATTAGCCTTTTTATTTGGGCCCGTGTGATCGATAGTTCTTCGAATTTGGGGTTTGTTTCCGGGGTAACACTGTCGTACAATTTTAAACTGTCGGCTTTGATCTCCATTGGTCTCCCTTGTTGTTTTTTTTCAATTCTTTGGGGTTCCTTTGTTAAATAAAGGTTCTTCACGTATGTCTCCCATTCCTTGTTGCTGATCCCGGGATCCTGTTGCAGTGCCGGACCCAGATTTAATTCATTAATGATTGCCCAAAATTCTCTTGAAGATGCTTTTTTGCTGGAAATCAGTAGCTTTGTCCATACCCGTTCTTTGTGTTGGGCTTTTGCTACCCGTAATTTTTTACGATATGCCTTTCTCATGTTTCTGAGCTCTGTGGTGTTTGTGCATTGTCCCTTTCCAACCGATCGTTGAGCCCTGGCTAATTTTCTTTTTCTTGTTTTAGTTCTGCGTTAAATCAGGGCGCAGGTTTTCCTATTGGATCTCTGATTGCTCTCGGCTGAGCTGAATGGTTTTCCTTTAGATTCTCCAATAAGTTTTCCCAGTTGTTTATAGGGTCTCCACTATCGAGGCTCCCAAGTTTCAACATAAAGTTGGTGGCCGTGGTCATGATTTTTTGTGTTTCTCCGCCCCTCCATTTTATTTTCCGCAGGTTAAATTCTTCTGTTTTTTGACATAATGAGCTCATTCTCTCTGCTCTTGGTGCTGCGATATCCATCCTGATAATTTGTGGAAAATGATCGCTTTCCAAGCGCTGAACTTTTAAATATTCCACAATTAGATTTATCAGGCTCGCAGTTACTAGTGTGAAATCTAGAGTCGATTTGACGTTACCGCTCACGTAGGTAGGGCACGGCTGAGACTGGCCTTCTTTTTTTTTACTGTTTAATATTGTTAGGCCCAATGAGGTTATCTTGCCCCGTTCCGTTTGAGTGGACCCGGATGCTGCCCTTTTTACTCTGTTCGATCCGCCCCTATCAGTGCTGAGTAAATTAAAATTAAAGTTTCCTGAAATTATCATGGAGCATTGTTTATTGGTTTTTTGTAAGGTTTTAATCAGTTTAAACAATGTTTCCAATTTTTCCTTTTTTACTTTGCGATCTGGGTGTATATAAATGTTTAAAAATAACATTTGGTGCAGGGGCTGTATTGTAATTTTTATTGCTTGAACCCAGTTTAGCCCAACATCCAGTATTTCTTGGTGCCAATTGTATATCTGAGAAACGAGGATTGTTAGGCCACCCCGGGGATGACCATATTTTGCGTGCTTTTCTGCGAGTATGTGGTGATCCGTGAAGCCTGGAAGTCCTAGTTGAGTCAGGTTCCAGGTTTCTTGTAAAAGTATTATATCCAGTTCATCAAAAAAAATTGTGTTTCATGGTCCTGCTCCATGGTCCTAAAACCGTGCACGTTCCAAGAGCATACGTTGATTAAATCCGCAGTTGTTTTTTCCTTCTGCCTGAGAATTGGTCGTTTTCTGGTTATGGTTGTTATATCAGTTCTAGGAACCCTTTTCGCTAAGTGCTGTCGGGATCCATGACCAGTCTTGAGTACTGCAGGGGAGCCGATATGTGATTGTCTGTTTTGTTAAGATGGTTTTTGTTTCTATTCCTTTCTCTGGAGATGTTGCTCGGGCTGCATATAAGCATGATTTTATCTTGGGCGTTTGGGGCTCCGTATCCTTATGGTAGTCCGCGCTGTTGTGGAGGGGGTGGGGGTATTTCGGTTGCTTGTGTTGTTGTAAGTTGATTCCCCAATTCTCAAATGTTTCTTTGTGAGCGTAGATTTGTGCTGCGAGCTCTTTTGATTTCCAGGTAATGACTGAATTTTCTATTCCAGGCCTTGCTCTATGTTGCTGGAACTCTACTGCTTCCATGTCTTGAGAAACTATTCCTTTGAGATCCGGAATTTCCTTGAGCAGTTTTAAGATGTTTCCTCTATTGAGGATATCATGCCTTCCTTTTGTTTCAAATTCTGGAATAAAAGTAACAACAGGTTCGATTTCATCTGATGTTCGTGTTAGGTTGCCCACCTGTTTATTGCATTGTTTTTTGTTCTTAAAGGCCCAGTTATTGATTTGGTATCTTTTACATGGGCTGATGGTATCTCCCTACTGATTTCTGATTGCTTCCCGAATCTAATTTCTGTACGTTGTACTGATTGCTCAAGTTCGGGGGGGGCTCTCTTTGTTATGACGCTCCTACCTGTTGCGTTAGTGGTAATCTTTAAAGCTCTCTGATCGTATTCGCGTTGAGAGGTATTTTGTCCCCTTACATTCGTACTTACATTTTTTGCTCTGGTACTTATTTTTGGGTTCGCGTAATTCCTCTACTTCTTTTCTTTGAAGTGAGGACAAATTGGCCTGTGTGTTGCCGGCGTCTTTATGGATATCCATGTCTTTGTCGTGGTCGTTTGGGCCATTGTCCACATAAACTCTTGTTCGTGGAGTTTCCTTTATGTTACGTCTAGGATTAGTTGTGCCTTCGGTTGTTTGTTTGAGTCCCCTTGACCCGTGAAGGATTTTTACTTCTAATTTTTGTGTTGACTCCACCTTTATTGAGTTCTCAAACGAAAAGCTAACCTTTTCCAAATATTGTTGGTCCAGACTACTGTCTGGAGTTTTAAGCGTGTCCTTGTTTGTTTCGGGACCATGGCTTACTTTCTTTATAAAGATTGGGAAGATGTGTTCTGGGGCGCCAGCGTGTTTCTTATTTTATTTGGGCCATGCCTTTCTGGCTCTTTTTCGTTGACGTTTTGTTAGTTTGTCCTGTTGTTCAGTCGGAAGGGTAGGCGAGTCTTCACAGTTTTGTTCTTCTTGGCTTTCCGACACCCCTACGTCTTGACCTGTGGTGGTTTTCTTCCCGGCCCCTTTAATGGGTTGAACCTGGAATTGGCTTCCGGATTGAGCATTTGGAATTTCTTCGTTCTTGGTGGCATCCATATGCTCCCGGTTTCTCTTTTGTTCACCGGTGGATTTCACTGCACCCAGGATATCAATTAGAATCTCTGGGAGGGTGGCCAGTTTTTCAATTATACTGCCACAGTTACAGCGACTGAATTTTGCATAACTTTTGATTTGTGTTCTGTTTCCTGAAGTTGTCTGGTCTGTATTTATATATGAATTTTATTTCCACGTTTTCCTTCTTGGGTAATAAGGTCAGTATTGTATCAACTTTGGAGCTTATGTTAGAAATGTGCTCAGCAATGATGTTTATTAGGTCTATTTGTACTTCCATTTTATCTGATTGGAAGTTTAGTGCCCTTATTGCTTGGTCCAGTGTACTAATTAGGGTCTTCCCCCAGTTTGTGTTGTGTTGAAGAACGACTCAGTTTTCTAAGTTTGCGCAGGACTGTTGCTTTATTGTCTCGCTACCGACACTACTGGTGTCGTCGATCAAAAGTCTGTGGCTGCTATCTCGATCCTTTGAGTTTCGCGATGTTGATCCCACTAACTCGTGGGTGCCCGCCTTTGTGGACGGAGGTTCAGATGTAGATTGCCCAAAGTCTAATGCTCTTTTTGTTTTTTTCTTAGAGGTTACAGACGGCATTGGGGTATTTGTAATTGAAGGGGGCTCTTCAGTTTCTGCCTCCCCTTCAAGTCTCTGGCTTAATGAACCTCCTTGATCCACCCCTTCTGATGGTTTATTGCTCTTAGTGTTCTCTTTATGGCTTGTGTTTTGAGAACTTGATTTAGCAAAGAGATTTTCAAGCGACTCTAGACCGTGTGTTGTCAACAGATAAGATGCTGATTTGTTTGTGTCCTTTGTTTCTTGAGTGCTTGAATGAGTTGCAATTTTGCTGTCCACTTCCTTTTTGAAATCCGTTTTCTTGGAGGGACCAAATGTGTTGTGCACTTGGACCTGCACCGTTTCTGTCTGTTTTTTTTTAGTGTTGGTTTTCACTGTATGACCAGATTTGCCTAATAGGTTTACAGTATTCTCATGTAAACCTCGGTCAATTTGCTTTGTTTCCTTGATTGAAACCCTTGGTGCAAATAACGTTTTAATTGAATCTGGCAGTATTGGGCTTGGGAGATTTTGCGACTCCACTGTTGCGGCAAAAATCGCCGAGACCGGGTCTTTTAGAAAAAAAAGTGTTAATTTTTTATTGCCCTTGTATATACGTCGCTAAACCGGGGTTCTCAGGTATTGCCACCAACTTTCCCGTGTCTTGCCTCTCCCTTACTCCCTCGAGCTCGTCGTCTGATAAAGACGTTGAGGGCTCTTTGAGGTTTGGTTTCGGATTAGTTTTTTTTTTGCTTTTTACTGGGAACGATTTTCCGTTTTGTGCCGGATCTCATTCTAGGTACTTTTTTTTTTTTTTTGTATAATTGATTAAGAAAATCTTAATTTATATGTACTTCCTAGGGATGACTTGAGCCTCACCTCCCTGTGCTTATTGTTTCCCGGCTGACTCCCCCGCAGCTCTCCGCTGGACCTACCGCGGCCGCGGCCTGTCTACAACAGTCGGCTTCTTTCTGGCGTGTCTGGTGGGCACCACCTCGCCTCGCATCCGGGACCTGGGCGTATCGGTACCAGTTTCAAGCACTACCTACCGACCCCCGTCTGGTTCTTCGTTCGCCTCTCCTGCCTTCACGGCACACCTGCTCTTGGGTCTCCTAAAATTTCCTGGGTAAAGAAGTCAGTCTTGGCTACGGCCGCCCAGGAGAGGGACTTGCTGACTTTGGGCACTGTAAAAAAAGCTTCGACCACAAAAAAAAAAAAAAAAAAGAGGAAATTTGGTACTCACGGCTCATGGGCTCTGAGGCACTGCCCGCTGGCTTCTGACCGCGTCTGCAGCTGATAAGGGGAGCCGATGCAATCCTGACCCAGCCCAGGTGCTTGGAGGGCTTGGAGGCTCTCCCCCACCTTGGCAGCGGTAGTGGCGACGGCGGCGGCGGTGTTGTTGTCACAGCGCTCTCACCCACTCACGACTCCCCACAGACTGCTCCTCGCACTCGGTTCCTCGCCTGCGACCCACATCGTGTTCTTGGCACAAGCTCTAGTGCTTAGGGGGGCTCTCCCCCTTCTTAGTGGTGATGGCAGCGCCGGCTCGTGAGCTCTAAGGTGCTGCCCACTGGCTTCAGACCACGTCTGCAGCTGTTAAGGGGAGCTGACGCTATCCCGACCCAGCCCAAGTGCTTGGAGGGCTCTCCCCCTCCTTGGCAGCGGTAATGGCGGCGGCGGCAGCGGTGTTGTTGTCGCAGTGCTCACACCGCCCGCTCGCTCGCCCGCTCACGACTCTCCGCAAACTGCTCCTCCTCCTTAGTGGTAATGGCGGCGGCAGTGTTGTTTTCACAGTGCTGTCACAGCGCTCACACCGCCCGCTGGCTTTCCCGCTCACAGCTTCTCACAAACAACTCCTCGGAACGGCTCCTCAGAACGGCTACTCAATTTTAAGACTATTTTTAAATTGCTTCAGAGAAAGCGGAACTCTGACTATTTCAAGGCTGGATTAGTGCTGGAGTTGCGAGCCACACGCAACACAACTTCAGCAATGCGCCAACTTCACACCCTAGATACGACACGCATTGTTTATTCCTGCGCCATGGTGCGCCGCATTGTAAATACGGGGCATCATGGGTGGCGCAAGGATAAACTTGCATGCCGTATCTTTCCTGGCGTATCTCTGCTGATTTGCAGAGATGCGTCAGGTAACATAAATCTGCCCCCATGTCTTTAACCTCCACCATTGACAGAAGCAGCAGCTGCAGGGCTACCCACACCTCACACAGAAACGGCAGTGCTCCTAACAGACTTTTTGCTTTTCTTCTTGGCAGTTTCTTCTTGCATCTTGACATAATCTAATGTCCTGGGGTTTCAGGTCTAATATTTATACCCCGAATTGTCATTGTGCTCTTTGTGGGAAGGGTCTCTGAACGCAGCCCAAACTAGTGCTGTCCTCCCTGGTGCTTTTGCAAAAAACACAGTTGATGGACAGAATGTAGAACAATGTCATACATTCATCCCAGTACAAGGATCTGGGCCTAAATCCATCGTTTTTTTGCACTCCACACCACCCTGGGTTAGACACTGGCTATATGCAAATCAGCTCTGACCCTGTGCCTCATGGGAACAGTCCAGTCCGAACTACCAAGCCATGTCTTTCCCAGACCGGAATCAAGCATCCAAGGACCGGTTTCTGGCTATCAGCCTTCATCAGCCTGGATAGCTTGACTCCAGTGATGTGGAGAGCCTGGGACTCACGTCTGAGCATACCCAGCCCACTCGGGGTGAAATTGCAAAAAACACAGTTGATGGACAGAATGTAGAACAATGTCATACATTCATCCCAGTACAAGGATCTGGGCCTAAATCCATCGTTTTTTTGCACTCCACACCACCCTGGGTTAGACACTGGCTATATGCAAATCAGCTCTGACCCTGTGCCTCATGGGAACAGTCCAGTCCGAACTACCAAGCCATGTCTTTCCCAGACCTGAATCAAGCATCCAAGGACCGGTTTCTGGCTATCAGCCTGAACACACGGTAGGGTGACTAAATTTTGAGAACCAAAAAACAGGAAATTTAGCAAAAATAGAAGAAGTACTTCAATTTTACATCAATGGAGTGACGCAGAATGACAGCTGTTATCAACATAGAAATACAAAAGAGTCACTAAGAAAATAAATAACATGTAATTTCTAAAACCAGTATCCTTACTGTTATTTAAATTGCTTACTTATAAAAGATGCCCAACAGCACTGTTTTAGAACACCAAAAAAGTGCCTTTGATTGGTTTCTGCCGACCCCATCTAAAAACCGGGACATGAGGCAAAATTGCCAAAATCTGCCGGGACAGCTGGCAAAATACCGGGACTGTCCTTGCAAATGCCAGACGCCTGGTCAGCCTACCACAGAGGGGTGGAGACAGCATTGTGAAAAGAAGACACAACCTATTCAGGTGCAAGCAAAGCTCCTCCCACCACTCTAAATGTCTATTTAGCCCAGCAATTAGTCACCCAGGCGAGGCAGAGCACACCTCAACCCCCTTAATGACTGTCTAGAGTGAATGCACATCCCCATGCCCTGTCACTGAAACACCAGATGCTGAATACATAAGAAGCCAGAGAAAGACAGAATGGTAAAGTAAGGAAGTGCCCACTTTCTAAAAGTTGGCAGTTTGGGCTGGACTTTTCCCCTGAGGCACAGGGTCAAGACTGATTTGCATGTGGCCAGGTCTAAACTTGGGTGGCATGGTGAGCAGAACAGTGATGGATTTAACCCAGAACTCTTGACTGGGGTAAATGTTTTTATTTGTTCTGCATTCCGTCTATAAATTCTGTTTCTTTTTCTTCCTCACCCTAAATGCGCCGGGTATGGCCAGAGGTGGGCCCGAGGCTCACTGTGCCACTGGATTCAAGCTATCCTGGCTGATGAGGGATGAAACCCCAAAACTGGTCCTTGGATGCTTGGTTCCAGTCTAGGGAGGACCTGGATTGGCAGTTCAGGTTGGACTGTTCCCATGAGGCGCAGGCTCAAGACTGATTTGCATATGGCCAGGTCTAAACTGATGTGGCATGGTGAGCAAAAGAATGATAGATTTAATGCAGATCTCTTGACTGGGGGTGAATGTTTTGATTTGTTCTGCATTCCTTCTGTCAATTGTGTGTCTTTCACTGTCTAAAAGTGGCATTTCCAAACACAGAATTTGAAAAACATGTTTTTAAACATATTTTTTCAAACCAGGAGGAAGTGCCCCTGAGACTCCAACTTCCTGTTCCTGTCCAGCAGGCTCCTCCCAGTGCTTTGCCTGTCTCTTGATCACTTTTCATTTGAATTTGGAGCTCGAGGGATAACTCTCCTTGTCTGCTGCATATATCATTGGATTTAAGGTCTTTGTTTTTGAGATATGACAAGTCAGTTGAAAAACTGGTGTATAAGGGTATTGTTTGATTGGGGGCATGCATCTGGATTTGTTTGTGCTATTTTTTCAATTTTTAAAATGTGTTGTGGCGGGTGATTTTTAGTTTTAGTAGGGGTCTACTTATTTTTTTGCATTTCATTTTTCTTCTTTTGTGATGGAAAAATGTTGCATAGTTTACTACATTTTCTCTCCATTTTTTAATACATTTGCAATATTGATTTAATGCACTTTGTCACCTTGTCTGAGACTGGGCCTTCCAGCCAGTAACCCCTGTACTATTCATAGATGCATGACACAACTGTTTCTGTGGTGTCTGCTGAATTGAAACACCATTTATTTCATGAATGGAATTGGATTAAAATACAAAATGTGTTTTTTTTCAATGGCATTTCTCTTTTTTCCCATGCAAATAGTGTATTGATGTGGTAATGGCTTTGGGAGGATGTGTGTTACTGTAAAAAATGTTAGCCCCATTGTTGGACTTGGCCCTTTTTGCAGGGTCATCCCCAAACCTTTTGCCTTTCTACTAGCCTTTTCTCTGACATGGTGTTGGTGGTTTTAGGCCTCCGGGCACTTTAGCACTGCTGTCCAGTGTAAAGTGCATGTGCTCTCTGTGTTACATATGGTAAGATTGGTCTACACCTGTTTGGCCTTTTTAATTTACCTGCCAGTCCCTTGTAAAGTGATATCTCATATACCCAGGACTGGTAAATTAAATGCAACTGGTCGGCTTGCAGCGCTGATTGCGCCATCCACCAAAGTAGCCTTGAAAGCCTATCTCAGGCCTCTGCCATTGCAGAGCCTGGGCGCGCAGTGTTACTGCCGCTGTGACGTGGCACCTAAAGTGTGTGCCATGTCTGTGACCCCTCATTTACTGAATTCAGTCATCCCTAAGGTAGGCCCTAGCTAGCCCTTTGGGCAGGGTGAATTGTAGATAAAGGAAAGGACATGTACCTTAAGTGTGTGACATGTCCTAGTAGTGACAAACAGCCATTTTGGTTTCTCACTACTGTGGGGCTGCCCTCCCATAGGGAGGCATTGGGGATTCCCTGATAAGTATTTCAGTGGTAATTCCTAATATGAGAGGAGCAGCGTGGTCAAGTTTAGTATGTTTGGAATTGTAATAATAAATGTTGCACAATGGTGTGCGCAGATTTTTTATAACTATTTTAGAAATGCCACTTTTAGAAATTTAAAAAAAGAAAATGTTAGGGTGTGTAGGTTTGAAGATAATTCTGAAAAGCACTTTGACAATTAAAGTGATTTTGGTGTCTTTATTCACCAATCTTAGTTAAGTAATTTAAGAAAAACACGATCAACATTTACGTCATGTTGACGTGTTAAACACTTGATTAAGAGAATGCACAAAAAATAAAATGTACATTCAACAGTCAACAGATACAAACCAATAAAATGACAATAAATGTACAGCAAAAAAACGACCAGTCCAAGTTTCAAAACAAGTGGCGTCAAAAACTATTTACAGCATTTAAAAACTACTGCCTGCCACAACAAGCTAGCCTTATGTAGTGGCGTGCAACAGGCCAATTGCCTGGTTTGCACCCAGGGTTACTCTGTATGTTCACTTGTTTTTACGAGTAGCTGGACTTTTACCAGCTAATCGTTTCTTAAATTACTTAACTAAGATTAGTGGAATAAAGACACCAAAATCACTTTAATTGTGGAAGTGCCTTACAGAATTATCTTCAAACTTACACACCCTAACATGTTCTTGTTTAAAACTATTGTGGATGCCCAGTTTGCGTGTTGTAAAGGGCCCATCCCCCCTTTTTTGAAAAACCTTTAGAAGTTGGCATTTCTGTGTGCTATGTGTCTGCATGCCTTATGTGAATTGCATGTCTAGCTTTTTAGTGACAAGGGTTGTGAGGTGTGTGTGACTCCAAGAGGGGCAGGGTGAGTCAGCAATAGGCTGAATAGGACATCTACATTTGGAGTATTGGGAGGAGTAGTCCCCTGACCCAGAATAGGATTGTGCCTGCCCTGCACAATGATTTCTCCGCCCTCTGTGGTGTGTCTGATCACCGAGCCCCCACCTGTCAAATGGGAAGAGGAGCATGGTAAACAGAGTGCTCCAATTCCCCCCTGAACCAGTTTTTGCTGGTTCCCCCCAAGCCCTGTATTGCAGACAAAGGAATGTGTAGTATACATATAGGGGCTGTGACACCATATATTTTGTGCTGTTCCTGGACTTGCTGAGGGCTTGCTGCTGCTGGGGGCCCAGGAGAAACTGCCACGAGTGCTTGCCTCCCTGCTGGAGGGCCCTGTGTGCTGGCCTCCCGGGGCCCAGCTGTGCCCCAGGAAACTTTGCTTTTGGACCTTTTCCTTTGGAAGCCCAGTCTCCTAGCGCCTTGTGAGCACTATGTGGTAATTTGCCCAAAAAGAGGAGTGCATGCACTTTGTAGCGCTGAGCTGCTCATGTTCCAGAGGGAATCCCCAATCGTAGGGAGTCCCCCGTCCTGCGTTGTGAAGCGGATGCCCACCCCGTGTTTTGCCGAGCAGGAGCTTACCCCACTTTATGTATATTTAAAATAGCGGGTCCCCACCCGGAATTATGGTGCTTTTTGAGTGGGAGCCCACCCCGCTTAATGTTTTTATTTTTTGAGTGTGTGCCCATCCCGCATTGCTGCCGAGAAACTGAGCAGCCTGCCCGACCAGGAAGCCAAGCGGCCTTGCCTGACTCGTGGCGGGGCCCAAAACAAGAAGAGGCTGCCATGGCCGCCAATCGCAACTTGGCAGGTCGGAGGAATGGCCCAGTGAGAGCTGGAGAGAAAGCGGGGCTCTCGTGAGCGGAGGAAAGCCCCGCGTACACTGCCTGAGAGAAGAGAGAGTCCCTGAGGAGTGGGGACTCTCCTGATGCCTCCCGCCAGCACCACAAGAAGAGTCCTGGTGCAGGGGGGCTGAGAGCGGAGCCATGCGGAGTGCTTTATCAACCCTGTGAGTGCCCAGGTGACTGGGGCTTCACCATGGTCCTTTCAGTGCCTTCCAAGGCACATTGCCGGTGTTTGGTTATTTTGAGCGGACCTGCAGGAGAGCGGGCTGCTCCAACGTGGGCCACATTGTTTTCAGGGACCCCACGGGTTCCAGAGTACCCAGGGGTGCTAGTTTGTTTTTTAGATATTATGCCAGCTGCCCCATCTGACAGTGGTCAGCTGCAACATTGGGCCGCATATTTGCTGGTAGGGCCCCAGTGGGAGCCCAGAGAGCATTTTGATGAGTGCCAGTGGTGATTCATTTTCCTCAGTTGCACCGCCGTAGCGGGCAACTGCAATGATTGGGCACGTGTTGTTTTAGAAAGTCCCAGGGGGGACTAAGGTCACAGTGAGTGCCAGTGCAAAAATTTCTCTGCACAGTGATCTTCATAGCTACACAGCAATTAGTGGAAGCCGCAATTGCTCCATTGGATTCTGCTGCATTGGCAGCCTGCCCTGACATTTTGGACAAAGGGCATTTGAGCCCTCTGAGAAAGGCAGGTGGCCAGGGGATCAGTGTGAGGTTGAGAGAGCAGCAGACCCTAATGTGATTTATGTGGTGCCTAGGAAATGTGATTCATGCACCATGATTTATGCCTCTGTGTTTATGTTTAGGAGGTTATTCCCTAATCTGAGGTTTAGGCGTATTGCCTAATTTGATTTTTCCTTATGAGGTTGGCGCAGAATGTGTTTTACGCCTGATGTGATACTGGTTGCATAATATGATTTATGTTACAGGCTATAATGCTTAGTACAGTGTTTTGCCAGTAGTTACTGGTTGTGTTCTACATATACTATGTATGCTTTGTGATGGTTCTGACAGTGGCCCAATTGACCCTGTCATGTGTATATAATCCTCTGTAAATATTGCCTAGTGCCAGTTGGCACAGTGTATATTGTGTGATTACCATTCTAATGGGTTTTGGATAATACAAAGGCTATTATAACCTTGTGTGGAGTTCCTTTTGTGGAGTGCCTAGTGTGTTGCAAAAATGCTTTACACATTTCCTCTGGGATAAGTCTGACAGCTCATGCCAAGTTACCAAGGGGATGAGCAGGGGTTATCTTCCGTGTGTAACTCACTTGCCCTGACTCGAGTGGTAGTTTCTGCCGGGCTTAGGCGCAAGCGCTAGCCAACCAGAAATCCCATTTCTAACATTGGTTGTAAGCGGTGAGGATAGGACTTGCTTTGTACAGTAGCAAAGCAACAACTAGTTGCACTACAAACTCTGCATTTAGATAATCACAAGTTTGGGGATTATTGTTTTTGATTTTGATTTCACCTTAAAAGTATAATTTCTTTGAAATGTGTTCTCTCGTTGCACTATGAGTTGTATATCCTGCCAAGGACAGAAACAAGAGAATCAGGAGGAGTTTTTGACTGCCCTTGTGTCGACTGCTACATCTGGGGTGGCCCTGTAGCGCAAGCTGGAGGAGGAAACTGCCCCTGTGCTGTCTGCTATTTCTGGGGTTGGCCTACAGTGGTGACTTAATTGGCAAGGAGAAACTAGCTCTGGAGGGTAGATTATCCCCTAAGTGAAGTTTTAGTTTTCTGGATTCCCCAGTAAGGATGGGATCCAGTGGTTGCAGCAATATGGAGTCCAGTGCAGGAAGTCCCATTCCCAGTGCCTCTAGTATGGTACCTGGTTCAAAGTTAGAGGGATACAGGTTGAGATTCAGGGGCAGTAAGAAACTGTCTCACTAGTCTTGTGGGGAGTTTGTGGATGAATGTTGTGATGCACTGGATGATTGGTTGATAGTTAGCATGACCAATGATGTTAAAGGGCTGTTCAATCTGTTTGTCAGAGAGCACAAGTTCAGTAATTGTTTTCTGGGGTTGGCCAACACCTGTTGGAGTGTGAGTTCTCTGATCCCAGGGAGGTTTCATGGGAAGCAGACCTCGGGGTGTTTGACAGAGGTTCTGAAGAGGCATTAGATAGTGATCCTAAGAGGCGTGGTTCAGGTATCTTCCAACCCAGAGTGGTGGAAGTGGTTCAGAGTAGCCCAGATAGCTACCCTTATGGTGAGGAGGTTGCAAGGCCTCACATCCTGTGTTGCAGGGGAAGGTGAGAGACTGGGCCGTATTCAGAGCCTTAACCTCAGTCTCCAGTACTGGATGGTTCCTTTAGGGAACACCAGGTAGGGAACCTAGTCTGTCCTGATGGACCGTCCGTTGAGGGGGATTTCCCCGTGTCAGGTGAGCTGGGAGTGTCTGTAATCAGAGCTCCAGCAGTTCTGGCATCTGGCAGTGCAACTCTTAAGTGGAGGGTACAGAAGTCCAGATTGAGGGGTGAGAGAGAGAAAGAGTCCCCAGTGGAAAAACCAGTGGGTCAGGGGCCAGCCAGAAATGCTGAGCCACCAAGAGTGGAATATGGGAGTGTCTCTCACTGCAGCCTCCCCAGATCCTCAACGGCCCCGCTAAGAGCTACTATCAACGCAGCAGCTAGACTTATTACTGGCTCCAAATGAAACTCCCATTTATCCATGGACCTAAGATCCCTTTATAGGCTACCTTTCGAAGCCAGAATGTAACTAAAAATCGCACGCATGACCCATAAAGCCTTTCATTATAACACTCCCAGCTATCTGGCACATAAATTGGTGCCGTCTTGTAACAGAGCACCCAGAAGTGCAAGTAACCTGTTACTGAAACCACAAAGAATTAAAAAAAACAAAAAAACAACCGAACCTTCTCAGGGATGGCTCACAGGATCTGGAACGCTCTGCCCCCTGAAACTAGACTGAATCCCTCTACTGCATCCTTCAAAAAAGAAGTGAAAGCTCTTCTCATGGCTAAATTCATCTGAGCTAGGGTGATTGTGTTTACATGACTCTTGATTTGTATGTAACTCTATGGTTTTTACTTGATGCCTATGTGTCCTCGATACTTACCTTGCTAGCTTCATTGTGATTACGTTGTAGAAGCTGAAATAATAAATAATAAATGATTCCACACATACGACTCTCTGTCAGCACATGTGATAGCAAAGTTTATTGGAGACGAATAAACAGCAAATTAACGTGCAGCACGGAGACGTCAGCAAAGTCACTGAATGTTCAAAGAGGTGACATGTCTGGCAGTTTTTATAGGCCCAAACTGCAAAGAATGCAGCATCATAGCATACATAGCACAAATTAAGCATAGTTCATTTGACCAATTAGCAAGGGTCTAAACAGTTGTATACCATTTAAGGTCCAAATCATACTAATGCCGACTACGTGACCCAGGTGGGCAGCTTCTGGGACTTTCCACTATAATGTAAGATATATGTCTGGTGCTTTTCCAGTTAATAATTGCAACATAATAGTAATGACCAGAAACATATTGCGAAATGGGATATGCTGAAATGTACGTGTAAGTGCTTAAGCGAGTATCTTCCCTTGTTCCACGTATCCTGTTTTCGAGAAAGCCTTGCGTTACTAAAGCTGTTTCTCTGAAGCTAGGAAAAACTGCAAGCATCTTGTGCAGTGTTTATTATGTCAACTTAACAGGACCTAGAAGCTTACTACATTGCTCCTTCTGATACCAAATCACTATCTCCTAACCCCTCACCTCCATCTCCTCTCCTTCATCATCATCATTGTTAATGTGTTCATGAGGTCCATGCCATTTGTTTTGGGGCATACTGTGTGCACAGCAGGATACAAAGGCTGTACAGCATGCTTGGCAAACCTGGATCATCACGTAGAGTGTAATTAATACAGTATTTATTACAATCACTTCCAATATCCATGATCCCCAGCTTGCTAGCCATAACATTAAGTCTTTCCACATGCTCCCTGTATATATTCCTTGTGCTTCATCCCTAATGTCTGTAATCTTGTGTATTGCATCATCTTTAGTGCGGCTGTTGTCAGGTATATACGAACAGCACACCTGAAGGATGACGTGGCAAACTCCGCCCTTTCTGGCCAGAATGATGTCTAACGCAACTCTGTTCTGCATCAATACGTCCCTCATGGCTGTCAGTTCCTCAGTTATATTTCCCATCCCTGCTGCTGTTGAGTCAGCTATATCTTCAATCATTCTTGCTAACTGATGTATTCTTTGTGTTGTGTAGATAATCCCCGCACCAGGGACCATCATCCCAAGGCCTGTCATTACTTTGTCTGCCCATTCTGGTGTCCTCCTAATTCACCTTGGCCGTGGGCCTTGGCATGTGATCTGCACTATGTCGAAAAAATTTGCCATTTGTGGTATGATGGAGGCAAGATAACAACTGCCATACCATCCTGGTGGCAGGTAGAAGTATGCCCACTGGCCGCATACAAATAATAGTCCCCTATATCCTACTAGTCCAGATGAGGATCTCTGATTATTGTTCCTGATCCATGATAGCCTTGTTGTGTGTGTGCAGTTACTCTCGCCCACAAAAATGTGTTCCACGTTCGCTTCCTCCTTAATTCCCTTTATTTTGTTTACCCTGTCTTCACAATCTAGCAGTCCCCTGTTCCCTTGTGGCATTTCTGCTACAGTGCATCCAAATGAGACACAATCCTTCCATACGTCTTTCTGCAGTAACTGTTGTATTGAGCAGCTTTTTCTCTCCTGTGGCAGCTTAGGTATTTTTTTGGGCGGTACCACCTGGTTATTCTGAATACAGGAAGAGGCAGAAGGAAGTTGTGCTACTTTAAATCTGGGTATCTTAAACTCTCTTCCCTTCTTTGTCCCCAAGTTGTTCCAACCTGCCCTTCCTTTCCATCCTTCATTTCTAGAAGTCTTATCAAATGTGTATAATATTTTCTTATCCCTTCTTGCTGGATGCATATTCATACATGGTGTTCTCTTTCTCCCAGGTATTTCCCCACCCTGTTTAGTTGCAATTCTGCTACTCTCTGGTGGTGCAACTGCCTCTGACATGTTATGCTGGTTGAGGAGCAAATCTTGCATTAATATGCATCCCACATATTTGGGAACCGGCAGCACATTGTAGCTCATGCTGTTCTCTCTGTCTCTTGGCAAATGTGTGCAAACATAACATCCAGATATGTTAATTATGCGTTCATACATTTTTAGCATTTCAACATATTGGTTTCCATTATATTCGTCCCACAATTCCCTTTCCTCTCCTGCTTTAATGTCAACCCTCCCCAAAGTGTCTTCATTTTCAAAATCTGTTAGTCTTTCATCATTAGTTACATTTTGGTCCCCCTCATCCCCCTGCCGGCCATTGATGAACGATATTTCAATGTCTTTTCTAAATATTATTAACAGCGCAGTCTCTATTATCCCTGGGACTGGTGTCAATATTGCTCCAATCACTGATGGCCATTTTCTGTCTGGTCTTTTCATTCTTGTATTGTTCCTTACTTTCACTTGTTCAGTTAATGTCCCTGATAAGACCAGATCCTATGTCTTCTATTGCATAGATCACGCAATCCAAAATGTCAAGGCGTACGTCTGCAATATCTTGTGATGTTGTTTGAAGTCCAAAATTGGGAAATGAAATGTCTCGCAAGATCAGGTCTCTCAACCCACTCAAGAGCGGGGGATTTGGCACAGTCAGTTGCAGCACACTATTTAAGTCTATTCCAGGACACAACAGCCTTATATGAATTATTAGTTGTGACTCTTCTACTCTCACCTGTATAGACCTAATCCTTCCAGATCTGTTTGCTGGCATTTGTTGTAAATGTGGTCTACTTAGGAATTAGAATTAAGCAAGCATTCAATTTAGTTCTTTGATGTTCCAAAGTCTTGTCTTCGATATGTAACTAGAGGGTGATGCTCCGCTATGTGTCTTATTGGAGCATCACCAGAAACTCTAACTAGTGGGCTCTGCACCTCCTAGGGGTCTTTTGGTGCAGACACCAGTCAACCATTTAGAAGAAAAAATTGGTGCCTTGATGGTGTACCATCAGAGGTTACTAGCACATGACTGTTGGTACTCCCTTGTAAGGCAGCTGGTACAGGGGTCTTTGGAGGGGTGATACCCAGAGGCCTGGACCTGGACTTGTTGTGCGCAGTAGTTGACTGCCTCTGGTGTCTTCAGTCTTCTGTTGGAGGCATAGCCTGTCCCGGGCAGGTGTCTACCTCTTACTTCCCGTTGGTCTTGTCTTGCATGGTGGATTGAAGGTTGTACCTGCGTGGTGCTTCAGATGTTGCTGGTGGTGCTGGTGGAGCTGGTTCTCTGATGTCTGCTTTCTTGGTGTGAGAGATGTGGATCCAGGATGTCAGACATTGGCACATGACTGCTATTTCTCTGCTGAGGATAATCTGGTTGGGTCCTTTCCACCTAGGCTGGGGGCAGTGCCGTCGGGTGTGGGCCTTTACCTAGATCCAGTTACCAGGCTGTAGGTCATGTGGCGGTGGAGTTGTTGCTTCTGGAAGAGCTTTCAGAACCTGGCGGTGAAGGTAACATTAAGTCCCTGTTAATTTCTTGCAATAACATAAAAGCAGATCATCTGTTACTGATAGTGGAGCCGTGGACATGTGGCCTGCAATGTTCATGGGGTGGCCAAATACTATTTTGTGGGGGCTGAGCTTTGTTACCCTATCTGGTGTGCTCCTCATTGCCAGCAGGGCTAGCGGGAGTGCATCTACCCATGAACGTTCAGTTGATGCACAAATGTTTCCAATCTAATTCTTCAACACCCCATATGCTTCGGTCCACTTACTGAACATGCACACAATTACCAACACATGTTTGTACTTGTGGGTGGGGGCGTGTCAATAAAGCCCAGTTGGAGGCTCTCAAAGGGTCTGTGGGGAGGTGGGAAGTGGCCAGGTGCATCTTGTGTACCTTTCCCAGTAATGTATTGTACGCAAACGGTGCACTGCCTGCATAGTCTTTCTGCTATTTGGCAAAACTTGCAGCTGTATCAGCATTGGGAAAATAACCTGATCATCCCATCCCTGCCAACATGTGAGGGTCCATGAAAAAGGCATGCCATGGAGGGGAGCATAGATAAAGGTAGGCATATTTTTCCATTTCGCCCTGTCCATAATCCCTCCTTTGTTTGCACACACCCTCCCTTTACCCACTCTTCCTTTTCTTCTTTCTCCACTTTGCTCTGAATGTGTATTGGGTCAAAATGTAGGGAATCATTGGTATCCTCTGTGTTGTTGCTGATGCTTATCATCTGTACCATAGCTAGCTGACAGCCTGTCAGTGTTATTCTCTTTGCTTCTCCATCAATGAATGCATTTCCTTTTGACACTTAGTCTTTTGCTGAAGTGTGTGTGGCACATTTGATGATAGCCACCTTTGATGGTAGTAGCAGGGTATGGAGGAGTTCACTTATCAATTGGGCGTGTTGTATTTGTTGGCCTGTTGATGTGAGGAATCCCCTCATTGACCACAGCTGGCCAAAGTAATGGACCACTCTGAAGGCATACTGGCTGTCTATTAATATATTTGCTCTCTTTACTTTAGCCAATGTGCATGCCCACGTTAGCGCCATGAGTTCAGCTGCTTGTGCACTCTTTGCATTTGCCAGACTTCCCCCTTCCTGTAGTTTATTAGCTGGGTCCACTGCATAGGAGGCATGCAAAGTTCCTTTGTCATCCCAAAGACATGACCCATCTACAAACAAGGCCCCTCGTGCATCGGGAAGTTGAGTTTCTTTCAAGTCTGGGCACATCTTCGTGTGTCTGTCAATGGCTAATACACAATCGTGAAATGCATCGTCTGATTCTAGGTCATGCAACTCGTGCTCTACTGGCAAAAGGCATGCTGGGTTCAAAGTGGTGCACCTCCTGATGGCAATGTGCGGGGCTAGCAGTATCAGTTCGTACCTAGTAAGACATGCATTTGTCAGGTGCTGAGTCTGAGTAGGGGGTCCCCCACATGGGGAACGTGCAAAATCATGGTGTGTGCAAGCACTATGCTCTCTGACTGTTCTACTGCTAGTGCGGCTGCAGCCACGGCTCGGAGGCAAGGCGGAAGCGCGGAGGCCACTGGGTCTGGTGTGGCTGAGTAGTATGCCACTGGGCGGTAGTAAGATCTGTGCTTTTGACTCAGTACCCCCAGTGCGTACCCTCCCTTCTCATAGCAGAACAGGTGGGAATCTTTGCTGTAATCTGGGAGGCCTAGCGCTGGTGCTCCGCTCAGTTCGCTCTTGAGTCTGTTAAATGCCTTGTCACCATCTGATGGCCAAGGTACCACAGCTGGGATCTCTTTGTGTGTCAGGGCTTGTAATGGCTTTGCAATGAGGGAGAAATTTTGGATCCAGGACGACAGTATCCCGCCACCCCCAGAAATGGCCGAACCTCTTTTTGTGTGTGTGGTCTGGGAAAGTGGGTGATATCCTGTCAGGTAGTAATCTCCTGGTCCCTTCGGACAGTTTGAGGCCTAGATACCTCACAGCAGTGAGGTAGAACTGTCATTTCTTTGGGGAACCTTGTAACCTTTCATTGCTAGATGGCACAAGATGGCAATAGTGTCCTGAATGCAAGACTCCCTTGAAGGTAAATGTAGTTGAGCTTATATAGCGCACAGCTACCCGCAGTGGGTTTCCCGGCACTTGCTTAGGGAACCCTTCCTGGTATTCCCCTGTGAGATAGCAGGGTATCCACAAGGTGAAAGTCAGGCATCCCGCCGCGAGGGGCCGTTGTGGAGATTAAGCAAGCTATTGCCCAGAGTCGCAGAGTGTGAACCCGTGAGTCGAGGAGGCACCGGGGCGAGAATTATCGAGTCCGTGGAATTTTTAACCCCTGAGCCACACTTCTCCACAGGTGAGGCCAGTAGTAAATCATCTATGTACTGGACAAGAGTTGAGCCACCCTTCAGCACTAGGGAGTCTAGATCTGTCTTCAGTGCATTCCTAAAGATGGAGGGTGATCTGTAAACCCATGAGGATGCCTACACCAGGTGAATCTCTTACCTTTGTAGCAGAACGAGAAATATGATTGGCTGTCAGGGTGCAGGGGGATGGTAAAGAAGGCGGAGCTCAAATCAAGTACTGTTTGGATGTGACTGGGATATTCGAAAATATTGTTGCTGGGTTTGGAACAACTGGGAAGGAAGGTATCACTATTTTGTTAAATTCTTTCAGTTCTTTTGTAAAACGCTATACAGGGGCCCCATCCGGGCCCTTGGATGCTTTCTTTACAGGGAGTATGGGTGTATTGCATTGGCTAGAGCGTATCTCCCTTATTATTCCCTGTGTCAGGAGGTCCTGTATAACTGGTGCTATGCCCTCCTCCCCTTCTTTTGGAATTTTGTACTGTGGTACTCTCGGAAACGGGGCTCCTGGCTTCAATGTAATCTGTACTGTTTGGTAATTCAACACTTGCCCTACATCATTTGCACTGGTAGCCCAGACTTGGGGTAGCACGCAGTCACGCAGTCACGCAGCTCTGAGGGTCTGACGGGGTCAGTGCAGGTCATGAAGGCCTGTAGAATCAGACCATTAGGTCTGCTTTCCAGGAAGACCCCTGTTGGTGAGCAGTGTATGGTGCATTGTAATTTACAAAGCAAGTCCCTTCCTAGCAAGTTCACTGAGCAGAATCTGCTGAGGATAAACTGATGGTTGACAGTTATTGTGCCTACCCTTAATTGCCATGGCTGTGTTAGATATTCATCTATTGGTTGTCCAGTCATTCTGACTGCCCAAACCTTTATTCCGGAAAGTGGTGCCTCCAGCATCACTGACGCTTTTAGCATGGATCTTTGAGCTCCTGTGTCTATCAATAAGGTTACAATTTTACCCAAAACTGTTCCTTCGACATATGGACCTGATTGATCCACTGCTATGGCTGGACCTATTAGGCAGTCTCCCACTTTCAGGCATCCCTTGAATAAATCTTGGGGTGGTCGGTGGGAAGCTACTGTCCTGCTGTCCCCACCCGTCCCTCCTTGCCCAGTCCTGTGGTGTTGAAAGCATTTCGTTGGACATGTTCCCCTGCTGTTCATTGTTTCTATACTCTGTGCGCTGGGTATTATGCTGGTATTGTTGTTGGTCCTGTCCCCTATTCTGTGTGTGCCTTTCTTCCGCATTTTTCTTTTTTAATATGGGGGGAGTCTGCTTTCCAGTGCCTGGGTTCCTTACAGTAGAAGCAAGCTGTACCTGGTGGCGGTAGGGAAGCTGACCTGTTATTCTGTTGCCTTCCCGTACCCTTTCCTCTACATCGGTCGCTCCCTCTTCCTTGCTGGCTTGTGTAGAACATTTCTTGCACTTCCATTAGTCTGACCTTTTACTTCTTTATTTTCTCTGTTTCCATGGTCTGTACATTGGACCGATAGTCAGAGCAGTACCTTGCTGCTGCCAGCACCTTTTCTATTGGCTCCTGCTGCCAGCAAACAAAAGAGGTTTTTAGATGTGTTTTAATAGGCGGTCTCAGGCCTTGGACGAAAGTGGTGACACAGGCTGGCATGGCTTCTCCCATTTAATGTTTTAGACCACTGTTCTGCTGATAGACTTGCAGAAGGAGGTCAAAATACGAGTTCACACTCTCATCCTTTTCTTGTTTAGTATGTGTGATCTTGTTCCAATCTACCTTGTTTTCTGGTATTTTGTCTTTTAAGTATACCACTACTTCTTTGTACTTCTCACCTAATTCATCTCCTGGTGCTCCTCCCTTCCCCCTTCCTGGCTCCCCTTTTGGCCAATCCACTTTCCTTTTACAATCTTCCCACAGATCTTTTGGAACTATTATATTAAATAAAGTGTCGAAATCTCGCCATAACAGTCCTCCCAAAGCTGCCATCCTGTCTGGCTCAGCCTACCATTTCCTTTGCTCTTCTCTGAGCTTGGGAAAGTCCTTCTTGAAACACATAATGTCTTGTCTAGACCAAGAGACATGGACATATGCTAATTTGACATCCTTACTACCTGGTATTTCTCTAAGGGGCATCATTAGTATTAGTGGGGCGGCCGGTGGTAGTGCTGTGGTTCCTGCGTGAGGGGTGAGGGTCTGAACTACTTCCAACACTGCAAATGTGTGCACCAGCTGCTTCCACTGTTGCAGTTTGTCTACCACATATTGTAGTCCCCATTCTCCACCAAATGTAGAAGCTGAAATAATAAATAATAAATGATTCCACACATACCACTCTCTGTCAGCACATAAGATAGCAAAGTTTATTGGAGACCAACAAACAGCAAATTAACATGCAGCACGGAGACATCAGCAAAGTCACTGAATGTCCAAAGAGGTGACGTGTCTGACAGTTTTTATAGGCCCAATCCGCAAAGAACGCAGCATCATAACATACTTAGCACAAGTTAAGCATAGTTCATTTGACCAATCAGCAAGGGTCTAAACAGTTGAACACCATTTAAGGTCCAAACCATACTGTTACCGACCACGTGAAGTGGGCAGCTTCTGGGACTTTCCTCTTTAATGTAAGATATAAGCCTGGTGCTTTTCTAGTTAATAATTGCAACATAATAGTAATGATCAGAAACATATTGCGAAATGGGATATGCTGAAATGTACGTGTACATGCCTAAGCGAGCATCTTCCCTTGTGCCACTTATCCTGTTTTTGAGCAAGCCTTGCGTTACTAAAGCTGTTTCTCTGAAGCTAGGAAAAACTCCAAGTATCTTGTGCAGTGTTTATTATGTCAACTTAACGGGGCCAAGAACCTTACTGCATTTGGTATCATAAAATGGCTTCTACAACGTTATTCTTGATTTCTATGGAACTTTATGTTTTTTACTCTATGCCTATGTGTCCTCGATATTTACCTTTTAAAGTGCTCTGGTACCCGCAAGGGTATTGTTCAAGCTATATACAACTATCAAAATAAAATAAAATAAATTGTGACACCACTTCTGTCCTGGAAGATTTTCACGCACTGTCAAATGAACAGGAGGTCGGGAGAGCTGCGCCAGGCAGACTGTCACATGACACATGGTTTGCCAGGCAATTGCTCAGCATCAGGGTTGTGTCCCTGGGTTGGGACTGAACCTATGAAACCAGGCTCAGGATATGCCTGATCTGGAGGGAAGCAAAACTGTAATCAGTGTCCTGACTGGTGTAGCTCCTAGGGGTACCACTCCAGTTGGGAGGGTGCAGGGCTCTCAAAGGGCGTGCAGATGAAGAGAGTCCTCGCCTCTGACCCCGGTGCAGTCTGAGGGTTTAGATCCCAGGTTGGAAGACCAGTGGCAGGAGAGAGGTCATGAACTGGTGAGTGAGTTGTGTTCTGAGGTTGCCTCTCGTAGGAGGAGAGTGCGGAACCCCTGGTTGAAGGATCAGTGTCGGGTTGGAACTACACTGAAAGGAAGGGTGGAGAATGGCTATTGTGTGCCAGGGGTTACTGCCCCCCACTCTGTAGATTGGCATGGACCAGTGACATCTGGGTGACTTAGGGCCTGGTCCTGGCAGTGGACAGCTAAGGAGCACCAGGGTAGCTTAGTTGTCCTGAGAGTGTTTACAAAGGGAACCACATGGATTCAGAGTGGCCTAGAACCAGAAGGTGTCCAAGCAGTTGCGGGCCTGCATCCGTGTTCTATCACCCAAAGCAGGGAATCCCATCAATGTGGTGATAAGTCTACCCTGTGTTTTCGCTGAAAGGGGGTTGTGTTGGACCTTAGATCTGCTGTCCAGTGAAAAGTGCTTGTGCTCTCTGTGTTACATATGGTAAGATTGGTCTACGCCTATTTAATTTTCCTGTCAGTAAAGTGGTATCTCATATACCCAGGGCTGGTAAATTGAATTCTACTAGTGGGCTTGCAGCGCTGATTGCGCCACCCACCAAAGTAGCCTTGCAAACCTATCTTAGGCCTCTGCCATTGCAGGGCCTGTGCTCGCAGTGTTACTGCCGCTGTGACATGGGACCTAAAGTGTGTGCCATGTCTGTGACCCCCCTTTTACTGCATGTCAGTCATCCATAAGGTAGGCCCAAGATAGCCCTATGGGCAGGCTGCATTGTAGGTGTGTAACGTCCTGGCAGTGAAAAACAGCCATTTTGGTTTCTCACTACTGTGGGGCGGCCCTCCCATAGGGATGCATTGGGGATTCCCTGATAAGTGTTTCAGTGGTAATTCCTGATATGAGAGGAGCAGCATGGTCAAGTTTAGTATATTTGAAATTGAAATTATAAATGCTGCGCAATGGCGTGCGCAGATTTATTATAACTATTTCAGAAATGCCACTTTTAGAAGTTGGCATTTTTGTGTGCTATGTGTTTGCCTGACTGCCTGATGTGAATTGCATGTCTGGCTTTTGAGTGACAGGGGCTGGGAGGTGTGTGTGGCTCCAGGAGGGGCAGGGTGAGTTAGCACTAGGCTGAGGAGGACATCTACATTTGAAGTAGTGCGAGGAATACTCCCCTGACCCTGAATAGGATTGTCTCTGCCCTGTACAATGCTGGCTCCGCCCCCTGTGCAGTGTCTGATCAGCGAGCCCCCACCTGACAAAGAGGAAGAGGAGCCTGGTAAACAGAGTACTCCAATTCCCCCCTGAACCAGTTTTTGCTGGTTCCCCCAAGCCCTGTACTGCAGGCAAAGGAATGTGTAGTATAAATATAGGGGCTGTGGCCCCATTAATTCTCTACTGTTCCTGGACTTGCTGGGGGCTTGCTGCTGCTGGGGGCCCAGGTGGAGCTGCCACAAAGGCTTGTCTCCCTGCTGGAGGGCCCTGTGTGCTGGCCTCCCTGAGCCCAGCTGTGTCCCTAGAAACTTTGCTTTTGAACCTCTTTTTGTGGAAGCCCAGGCTCCTAGCACCTCATGAGCGCTATATGGTAATTTGCCTCAGAAGAGGAGTGCGTGGGCTTCGCAGCACGGACCTGTTCATGTTTCAGAGGGAATCCCCATCGTAGGGATTCCTGATGCTGCCGTGTGAAGTGGGTGTCCACCTCACCTTTTGCCCAGCTGAGCGGGAGCCTACCCCGCTTAATGTATATTTAAAAAAGTGGATGCTCACCCCTTATTATGGTGCCTTTTGAGCGGATGCCCACTCCGCTTTATGTTTTTATTTTTCAAGCGGATGCCCACCACACATTGTGGCTGAGAAACTGAGCCGCCGGCTTGACCAGGAAGCCAGGAGGCCTTGCCTGACTCAGGGTGGGGCCCAAAACCGGAAGAGGCTACAGAGGCAACCAATTGCAGCGCGGCCGGCTGGAGGAACTGCCCAGTAAGAGCTGGTGAGCAAGCGGGGCTCCCGTGAGCTAAGGTAAGTCTTGCTTATACCGCCTGAGAGAAGAGAGTGTCCCCAAGGAGTGCGGACTCTCCTGATGCATCCCTCCCGCACCACAAGAGGAGTCCTGGTGCTGGAGGGGCTGGGAGCGGAGCCATGTGGAGTGCTTCAGCAGCCCTGTAAGAGCCCAGGTGAGTGAAGCTTCACCATTGTCCTTTTGGTACCTTTAGAGGCACATGACTGGTGATTGGTTATTTTGAGTGGACCCGCAGGAGAGCGGGCCGCTCCAACGTGGGCCACATTGTTTTTAGGGCCAACGTGGGGGTCCAGAGGGCAAAGGGTGCTCATGTCTTTTTTTTTAGATGTTATCCCAGGTCGCTCCGCCTGACAGTGGGCAGCTGAAACATTGTGCCGCATATTTGTTGTTAGAGCCCAAGTGGGGGCCCAGAGAGCATTTTGAGGAGTGCTAGTGCTGATTCATTTTCCTCAGTTGCGCCACCATATTGGGCAATTGCAACAATTGGGCATGTGTTGTTTTAGAAAATCCCAGTGGACAACTAGGGCACAGGGAGTGCCAGTGCCCACATTTCTCTGCCAGTGATCTTCACATCTACCCTGAACTACTACCCACACTACTCCCACCCCAAGCACAATCACCCTTACCTCTCTTTCCTCGTGGTTCCTCTCCAGCCTCGCCATCTCTGCTCCCGGTTCCTGCTTCCTGCTTCACGTCGAGGGGCGGTGCATATCGTTGTGAGGAAACGGAAGAGCCTCTGTTTCCTCACAACAAGGTGAATCAGCATTACATCGCATGCGTTGTAACAGCGCATGTGATGTAAAAAGATGCGTAGTAATGGCCATGCGTTGTTACATCGCATGCGTTGTTGCGTTTGCGATGTAATGGCATTGCAGGGAAACAGCTGCATTGTAATGGCTGTTTCCCATTTTCTATAGTCAGTGTCCACCCTAGGCCTGCATGTGTTCTTTGTTTTCCAGGCCTCCTGCCTGTTGTATTGTCCATGTGGCTTGCAGACATTTTGTGTAGCCAGCCAGTGTGCCTTCTGCATAGGCCTTAATTATATAAAAAAAAGTGGTCCAGACACAGTGTGGTCTTAAAAAAATTTCCAAGTATGTCCAATTATCAGCACTACTAGAAGATAAAAACCAAAAATCCGGATACGACTCATCACAATATGAGCAAGGAATATACAATTTTTTGATTTTCACTTAGCTACCTCTTATTTTATATGACTCATTGGGAGACCATGAGTTAACTGTTAATATTCACAACAGCTCTTTATCTTTGTCTATCCAGTTGTAATGTGCGAGACCAGAGCCAATTAAATACGGTGGCCATCCCATGTACAGCACATATATTGCTTTTGATTGTTACCTAACAGGTATGTGATATTGTGCACGGATGATGAGATGTACTCAATTAATATTATTAGTATATCTACACACATCAATACAAGTGGTGGTGACTTTCATTTATGTTTTGATAGGTTGTTTTATTTACCTACACCGGGACCGGCAACAACACAAACCATAAGGCTGACTTGTTACTTTTTAAACTAAAACCTGATTACTAGTCTCCATGTAAAGACTAGAGGTATGTTTTCTATTGTTCTGGGATCACATTAAGAAATTTATGCCAGCCTGAATTCTTTTGATATGATTAGTAATGTTATAGGTCCATACGGACAATGATCTTTTATGAATACAATGATTGTCGAATTAAAGCACATGTATGTAAATTTTTGTTTTTTGTACTGATAACAATTCCCTGATAAAGAGATATATGTAGGGCATTCCTTTTTTAAAATAACAGCTGATTTGTTTTTAATATAATATAATTAAAAATAACAATTTGTACTCAGATGTACGTCAGTATATTGGGGAGCCTGTAAAGAATTCAAATATTTTTTCTGTATAGATAACCGTCCTGAAGAAGGTGTCACATCACTAAATCACCGAAACGCTGCGTCGACTGTTTGGTTTTTCTGTATATAAAATGTATATTGTTTTTAAAATGTGGAGGCTAATCCCTCTTTTTTATAATAAAATCTGATGTTTTTAAGTATTTTTTGCTTTTTTGTTGAATGGTGCAGTGCTCTACTGACATACTTAGTTTTGGTGCATATTATGCTTTGAATTAATAACCACACAAGTGGTAATAGTGACATAGTGACATTGTATGTTTGTAGTAGGGACTGTTATTGCTTTGTAATACTTCACCCTGTCCAATTGGATTTAAGGGTATCTTTTGTTTTGGGACATTTTGTGTAGCCAGCCAGTGTGCCTTCTGCATAGGCCTGAATGTCTTTTCTGTTTATGACCATGCCTACTTGCTGGTTGTTGTTGTTTTGACCATGTGGCTGCAAGCCATTCTGTGTAGCCAGCCAGTGTCCTTTTGCCATAGGACTGCAAGTCTTCTCTGTTTGTGACATTGCCTCCTTGCTGGTTGTTGTCGTTCTCTGACCATGTGGTTGGTGACCATTTTGTGTAGCCAGCCAGTGTGCTTTTGTCATAGGCATGTACGTATTCTATGTTTGTGACCATGCGTCCTTGCTGGTTGTTGTTGTTCTCTGACCATGTGGCTGGCGGCCATTTGGTGTAGCCAGCCAGTGTGCTGCTTTCCCCATAGGGCTACATGTCTTCTTTGTCTTTGGCATGCCTTCTTGCGGGTTATTGTTGGTGTGACCACCATATGGCTGGTGGCTATTTTGTGTAGCCAGCCGGTGTGCTTTTGCCATTGCCCTGCATGTCTTCTCTGAAATTGTGACCATGCCTCATTGCTCAGTGTTAATTGTTGTTGATGTTGAAGAAATTCGAGCCAACCACCAGGGAAAAGCAAACAACCAGGAAAACCCGCCGAAGTAACAGAAGAAGTTCGCACAAGGAGCTAGAAATTAATCTTGTAATCAATATCTCAAAGTCTGAACTAACGCAACAGGAAGTGAGAGTGCTGAATAAAGGTTTGGTATTTGTCCCTACATACAACACAAATCTTTTAGAGTGCGAAATAGCATTTTTCAAATTTATGAGAGTATTGAGACTACGTCATTTTTTCTCAAACGTACTACCAAGTCAACCTGAAAAAGAAGAAGCAGAGTTGTTGGAATTCAGACCTAAATCGATATATCAAGCACCTGTGTCACATAAGATTCTTGATGCATTAGAAAAATCTGTACGGAATGATCTTCAGAAATTGAACATGCAGAAAGCAAAAAAGAAGAATTTGTCAGTTCATGACAAGAATGTACTTAAAGGCCTCCAAACAAATGAGCAAGTGACTATCCAGAAAGTGGATAAAGGAGGAGCCATTATAGTCATGGACAGAAGTTTTTACCAGGATAAAGTCAATGAACATGTTTCAGATGAACTTACATATTTGCTGTTGGAAAAAGATCCTACTGATGAACTCAAGGCAACACTTCAGATCATTCTTAATCAAGCACATGACATGGGAAACATTGCACCAACAACTAAATCATTTTTAACAGTTGAACACCCACGGAGACCATGACTCTATATGCTCCCAAAGGTTCACAGGAACCTCCACAATCCACCAATGAGACCCATAGTTACAGGATACTGCACTATTTTTGAGCCATTGGGACAGTACATTGATAAATTTCTTCAGCCCTTCGTACAACAATGGCCTTCATATGTGAAGGATACAAATGATTTTTTATTGAAACTACAAACGATCAGTCATGAAACACAGATGTTGTTGTGTACAATAGATATTAAATCTTTGTACACCTCGATCCCACATAAATCTGGTCTTGAAGCTGTTGAATGGGCCCTGTTGAAGCAATCCTCCATAAGAGCAGACAAAGTCTTTATTTTAGAACTCCTTCATTTTTGTTTATACCACAGTTATTTTCAATGGGACAACAAGTTTTTCTTATAACAGAATGGTACATCCATGGGGTTCGCAGGGGCGTCTGCGTACGCCAATACATTTATGGCCAAATTTGAATCGGATTTCATTTACAGTGATCAAGAATGGCAGGAACATGCAGCTCTTTATTGTCGATTCATTGATGATATTTTTGTGTTATGGCTCAGCAGCAGAGAACTTTTGGAAAAGAAAATCGCATCATTAAATGAGTTTAATGAACACATTAAATTCACCCACACCATCAGTGACACTGAAATTTCATTTCTAGATGTGGCCATCAAACTTACAGCATCAAAAATCCAAACAGAAATCTTTCACAAAGAAACTGATGTTAACAATGCTTTATTGTTCCAAAGCTTTCACCCACAGAATCTTAAAACTAACCTCCCATTCTTGCAATATCTGAGGATTAAAAGGATTTGTTCTGAACGACAGGACTTGGAAAAACATCTGGATGCACAAAGTAAAAAGTACAAGGCAAGAGGGTACCCAAAAGCAGTTCTAGATAAAGCAATGAATTATATATCTGCCTTTGACAGAGACAAATTGTTGAAACAACAAAAAAAAAAATGGTAGAAAGGCATGTATTTGTATCCAAATTTTCGACAAGTTCAAGGAAAATCAGAAACATTGTCACTCATCATTGGGAATTATTGCAAAATGAACCTGATTTCTCAGGAATATTTAGTCAAAAGCCCATTTTTGCCTTTACCCGGTCCACAAATCTCAAGGAGATATTGACGAAATTGCCTGAGCAACAAAAAGGAAGAATCTTTAGAGGAATGAAAAGATGTGCAAATTGCGTGCACTGCCACAATGTAATTGTAGGTGCAACACTAAATCATCCTCATACAGGGAAAACCATTCCTTTAAAACACGATTCAGATTGCAACCCTAGTAATCTCATTTACTACATTAAATGCCCATGCGGGAAATTATATGTGGTGAAAACGGAAAGAAAATTAAAAATTCGAATATCAGAACATAAGAGCACCATCAGGAACCAGAATGTGAAAAGCAATCTCGCCAGACACTGGCTTGAGTTTAAACACAACATAGCCCAGATACAGTTTTCTGTACTAGAAAAAATCAGAATTTATGAAGACATGGATCTGACTAGATCTCTGCTTCAAAGGGAGATTTACTGGATAAAAAGTCTTGATACACAAGATTCTAGGTGTCTGAATGAAAAAGTAGATTACATCTGCTTTCTATGAAAAATGGCCAACATTTATATATGTGGTACTATGTTCAGCATTGAAAATTGGAGTTTGTTTCCTTAATATACCTGTTTTTAAATACAGTTACACTTCATTCTTGTTCGTTTATTTATATTTTGTTTTCAGCACAATCAATTTCTTTTTTCATGCACGTTTTCGTTCACGTTTTGGCATGGTACCAGAATAAGAGAGCGGGTGTCATTCTACATGCAGCTCGTAATGATCTTGACCGGTTTAAGATGGCGCGTGGTTTTTCTAGGGGTAGTCCGTCATTGATGTTGTGACTCGGGTTCCGAAAAGGTTACCGGTGACTAGTCCGTTTTTAACGTCGTTGTCGGCTCAGGAATGGTTCCGGTTCCGGCAGGGTCCATGAAATGGAGAAAGGTCGGTGTACGACCACAGAGATTCGTGGCGAGTCGGGATCTGTTGTGGTAACTACTTTCGAAGAGGAGAGGCGTTCCAGGAGGTATGCACTGTTTAGGGTTGTTAGACATAGCGCGGTACATGCAGTCACTGGTGCTACAGTGATGTATATATTTTTTACATGTAGTTGTCCTGCGAACGGAGTTCCTGAACGTGAGGATTAGTGCCTTTGAAATTGTTAGCGCAAGTAAGGAGGTAAACTGATGACTGGAGTGGGCAGCAAGGCAATCTCATCCTTGAATTTCGTTGTTCTCAAAGGGTTATATTTTTACAGTTTGCAGCCTACCGCAGCAGAAGTGGTGTATGAGTAGAAACAGCATTTTATTCGCAGTCACATTGGGTAACAGGTGTCAGGAGTGGTGTATTGGTTACCACACGTTACTTTATTTTTATTTTTATTCTTACTTTTTATTTTTCGTTTTGTGTTTTTGGAGTGTAACACTACCGTAAATCATCATATGTAATTCACACAGCTATTGTATTCGAAATGGTGTTGGAGCATTCAGTTATGTGTAAAATGTATCCAATGGAACAATGGAGTAAAACTATGTTTTTGTTTTTTATTTTGTCTTAGCTTTCATGCCCCTGAAGAAATGGCTCGAAATGCATTGGGCATTAACTGAAATGAACTGAGCGGACCAGAACCTCTCCCAGGCTTTAGTGCTCCTGGATCTGTCGGCGTCGTTCAACACTGTTGACCATACCATCTTACTCGAACGTGTCGAGCACGCCGGCATCCGGGGGCTACCACTAAAATGGATTGCTTCCTTTTCTCAGGATCGCACTCAGGCAGTGTCCCTCCCACCTTTTTCCTCAGCCGGAAAGCCCCTTGCCTGCGGGGTTCCGCAGGCCTCAGCGCTTTCACCACTTCTCTTCAACCTCTACATCGGTCCCCTCATCTCGGCCTCCATCAAAAATCTGTCACCATTTTCAACTACGCGGGCGACCTGCAGTTAATTTTCTGCATTGACCCCCTCCCCCATCCTCCATACAAAATGTCCACTCTGTCATGAATTTCATCAGCTCTTGGATGAACCTCAATCAACTCAAACTCAACCCTGATAAAACTGAGTTGGTTCTCACCGGCCCCCAGAGCAATCCTTGGAATTCTTCCTTTTGGCCACCTTCACTCGGCCCCTCTCCTTCCCCCGTTGACTCTGTTAAGAGCGTAGGCATCACCATCTCCACGGACCTCTCTATGAGGCCACAAATTAATTCTGTTGTATCTGCTTGCTTCTATCATCTATGCCGTATCCGTAAAATTAGTAGACTTCTTTCTCACGAAGCTCTTGTACAAGTCACCCTGGGGCTCGTCATCTTTTGCATTGATTATGCGAACTCCCTATATGTGGGCATACCAGCATACCAATCCACACATCTCCAACTTATCCAGAATCAGGCAGCCAGGTTGGTCTATGGTCTACCAAGATCCTCCCACACCAAGCCCCTCTTAAAGAACCTTCATTGGCTCCCTGTTGCTCAACGCAGCCTTTTCAAGCTCGGCTGCCTGACCCACAAAGCTCTCTCCTCCCAGGGACCCTCATTTATTTCCTCTCTCTTGCACCGATATGTTCCCCAGCGTGACCTCCGCTCCTCCAACCACAATCTTCTTACCCCCTGCCCCTTCAGGCAAAAAAAAACACGGTGGTCTGCGATTCTCCACTCAGGCCCCTCTTTTCTGGAACTCTCTACCTCCAGCACTTCGCCTCCTCTCATCCTACTCCCACATTAGGAAATCTCTGAAAACTTGGCTCTTCTCGTTAGCCTATAATTAGCTTACCTGATCTGTACTGGATAGCCTTCCCACCCCAGCGCCAAGAAACCGTAGGTGTATGTGCGCTTTACAAGTCCTATTTATCATATCATATCGTATCAGCATATAGTTAATCAATCAATGTTTAATTTTTCTTTACCTATCAAATGATACAGTTCAAAGAATTGTTATTGGTGATGCAACCAATTGAATTTGAGGATTAAGCATGTTATTTTGATGTCTTGATGAAGCAAAGATTTTCCTATGTATGCATAATAAATTATACTTGTTGATGCAATAATTGTTGGTGTATAATCCGATGAAAAAATAAGCATTGTGTGTTAAGAGTCATTGAAAAAACATTGCAACAGTGCGCGGAGGTCGAGTTTGATCAACTTGATTTAGGAATTGTTGTTGATGACCATGTTGCACTGGCTGGCAGACATGTTGTGCATCCAGCCACTGCCTTAGGATTTCACGGATGGTTGACAATAATAGCAGTTTTATAAATAATTAATATGGTTGTCGATATTTATTTTTCACTTATCTATAATTTTTGTATTTTTTATTTTAGTTGTTATTTTTTGTTTTTGAAAGTTTTTGATTTTAAATACAAAAACATATATAGTTAAAATATGTCTGTTGATTGTTTTTATTTAAATTTTTTAGTTTTATTTTTTTATTTAATTTTTTTCTAAACTTAGAAAAAATCTTCAGAAATTACTATTACATTTTTTTTAATTTAAATTTTTTAAAATTTGATCCAATTTTCTTGTTTCATTTTCCTAACATCTGGCAACAACCCTGTGACTAAATAGGTGCAATGCACAGCAGCATTCATTGTCTAAGGCTTATTCCATTGTCATCTGCACTTCCCTGAGTGCCACATCCCAATGTGATGCACATTGCAAAAGTTACATCTGTATGTTGTTTTTGTTACTCTTTCTGTTCCTTCCTGAGTGTCCTGTACACAATGAAAGTTTTTTGGTGTAGTTTTACGAATGGATAGTTAGACTGTATTATTGCTAACTCGCCATACCAAATGATATTGTTTGTTTGTACTATTACTTGAACTGCAAAAATGCCATGTTTTACTGATGTTTTTCTTGATTGTTTGCTTTAAGGTGCACACGAGAAGAGACATCACCCACAGCACTGCCAGACAGAGGGCCTGTGCATGATGTGACACATGATTGACTACACAACACAGTCATCCCTTCAGCTTGTTGTGAAGCTAAATGTCACAGACCACTGACAGAGTCAAGATGGCCCAAACGAACGTTGCTGCCAAGAAAGTGGCTAGTGTTGAGCAGAAGAAGCAGATTTCCACCACTGGTGTGCTGCATACAACCTTTTTCAGAAAAGTTGTGCCTGGCGTACCGGCCTCTGGCGAGCAAGCTGAGAGCAGCACTCGTGCATCAACAGCATCCCCATAACCTAAGCACAGGACCATGTCTGTCAGTGAAGCAGCCAGTGCAATCATGTCACCGCTGACGCATAGTGATGCTGAATTGGATTTGTCCCTTTCACAAAGTAGTACGCAGTTGTTTCAGGAAACACAGCAAAGTGAACAGCAGCCACATCCAGCAATAGCACATTTGTCCCGATGTTGGAGCAGAACAGGAGATTGAGCTTCCTTCCGAGAAAGAATATGAACTTCCTCTTTTAGAATCATTGGCTCACAGATCTCCAGCTAGGAAAAGGAAGGGTACTACTGCACCATCTTCTCCAAGCACTGCTTCTGAAGATGATGATAGGGACATGAACAGAGACAGAGACCTGGAGACCACAAGCGAGGCAAAGGAAAAGCAAATTTCCAGAAAGACTTAGGGGCAGATTTATGATAACTGGCGCATCCCCAGGGATGCACCAGTTATTTTCTGTGCCGTAAAGGTGGTGCATTGCTGGAGTTGCGTCGCAAGCACGACGCAGCTCCAGCAAGGCTCGGGGGTGCCCCATCTTTACAATGCTGCGTCAAGACCTACACCTGCTTCAAGCAGGTGCAGGGTTTTGACGCAGCATTGGCCTGAAAGTGACTGAGTGAAATCTTATAGATTTCACTCAGCCACTTTTGCGAGGCGCACCTGCCCCAGAACGCCCACCCTGCGCCGGAACGCCCACAAGTGGCGCAGGGCTTTACAACGTGATGCATCTGCCTAGATGCGTCACGTTGTAAATGGGTCGTAGGGATGCGCCACGTTTACGCCGCAGTTGCGTGACGCAAACGTGGCGCATTCCCATCATAAATCTGCCCCTTAGGATTATGGAAGGGGATGAAGAGGAGGATGATGATGATGAGGTAGTCATGGTGGAAGGTGACACAGAGGACTCTGACATTGCTATTCAACCAACTCTGAGGGATGTGGCACAGGTGCCACTGCCACCAGCTCACATATTGGCAAAGACCCAGCTGAGACCTGCACCAACCCCTGCCTCAGGAGAAGCAGAGAGGCAGTCAATGACATAACCATCTACCTCCAATTCTTCTTATTGCAATATGCATCATTTGACACAAAACTGTTTGCCGAGGTAAGCCTAATATTGTAATGGAGGCCTGACGATCCACATGAATAACGCCACCCAATCAAGTGGGAGGAGCAGCTTAATAAATTGCTGAACATGGTTGTGATGGTGGGGAGAGCCAGGGAACATCAGCTACAAGTCTAATTATGGGGAAAGGAGATGATGAGAAACAAGAGAGTGACATTTTCACACAAAGCAACCCTGTCTCCAAGCAGTGTGCCAGCAGATTTACCCACATCAGCGACTCCACAATGGCATAAAAAAACTTAGAGTGAGATGATGGAGTCACCACAGCATACAATGACTGCCCCACCACCATGACACACATTGAGTTACCTCTAGCCTCTAGTTCTCAAAAGATGGTTGTGTCAGTGCCCCAAGAAAAAAGAAAATCTGGGCTACTATTACGGGCATGTTTAGGCAGGAGAGACCCTATCAGCGAAATCACCCAACCACACGTTTGTACAATGGGAAGCTGGACAAAAAATGTTTTTGCGCTGGATCTCCTCCCTTTTTCTTTTGTTGAAGGAGTGGGATTCATAGAATTTGTGGCAGCCATCTGCCCAAAATGGAAGGTACCATGTAGGACCGATTTTGCCAGAGTGGCTATTCCAGTGCTGCATCACAATGTGCAAGCTTTGTAGTATTGTTTATACCGACAACCTGACAAGAGACATGTGGACCAGTTGTCTGGCGCCTTTTTACATGTTAATCACTGCACACTGGATCTCCTTTGTAGGGATAAAGCAAAAGATACATTTTCAGGTGTTGGCCCTAAAGAAAGTATTCAGGGCATTCAGCGGCATGAAACAGTGGCCATGTTTGTGATAGAGAAATCACATACAGCTGTAAATATCTTGGAGGAATTTAAACAGCAAGGTGTTTGAATGACTACAACCCAGAAGTCTTACAATTAGATTTGTTGCCACAGACAATGGCAGTAACATAGTCAAGGCCATGTCCGATTGAGGCTATTTCTGTGTCCTCTTGGTCCATTGTATCAACCTGGTGGTACAAGACTTCCTCAAAAATCAAAACATAATCAGCAACATACTGACCAACTGCAGAAGACTCTGCACTCATTTCAGCCATTCTTTTAAAACCCTGAAGCAGCTGTGGAGTATTCAACTGAATACTAGAGCACCCGTTAAAGCCCTGATACAGGAGGTGCCAACACATTGGAACTCTACATTTTACATGCTGCAACCTCTGTTTGAGAAATACAAACAGATCAATGACTATCTCATTCACAGAGTAGGGATGCAGTTGGGAAAGCTATGACCATGGATGCGGAAAAAAGGGCCTAGTCAAAGGTCTGGCATAGATGCCACTCCCTTTTGAGGTTTTCACACTGGAAGTTAGCAAGGATGACAGTACGATAGGCCAAGCTTTCCCGTTGTTGCATCTCCTACAAGACCAGGTAAAGAAGGCATCTGAAAGGTATGCCCTCACAGGAGTGAATGAAAACACAGAAGTGCATGCCTTGGTTGAGACCTTCATCCTGCGCATGGCTTCTAATATAAGGCTGCAGCATGATATCATCGAATCTGAAAAGTACATATGTGCCACACTACTTGATCCAAGATACAAAGGTACAAAAGAATTCTGTTCACTTTTATTTGTTTTTCTGAAGGGTATATTTTAAAATACAAGAGGTGGATTGTAGAGCAATCCAGAGACTTGGAAGAAGAACGGCTGGCTCTTCAAGTCCCACCCCATAGTTCTTGTCTCGGAGGCTCAAACAACACCATCAACCAAACACCAGCAACAACAACAGAAGGACCAGAGCCAACCTCAGCATTGTATTGGTTTCAATTGGCAGGGTTCAAGTCCAGTGCAGAGGCGATGGCAAACAGATTGAGCAAGTAGCAGCACCAATGACCATCCACAGGATGTTTCAGGAGTATCTGGATGATCCCAAAGAGGTCTATGTGGATCCAAATCTATTGATGTATTGGTATGGGAAGACGCGACAATGGTCAGAGCTCAGAAGGCTGGCAATAAAGTAAATGCCAAAAGTATGTCTGCTGAACGTGAGTTCAGTGCAGCTGGTGCAGTCGACACAGTGAGAAGGACCAGTCTCTTGCCTCAAAATGTGGAAAGATTTACTATGATCAAACCAACATTTTATACCACACAATTACACCATTCTGAAACAGCAGCACAGGAACGAGAAAGAGGGTGATTGGTCCAAAATTGAATCAAATGTGGTGCCTGACCAAATTCTGGGTGAACTACCTAAGTTTGAGGATAAACTCTACTTCCCTGACTAAGTCCCCCTATAGAATAAAAAAAAAACTTCTTGTTGAACTTAGTTCTTTCTGTGCAAAAAAAAAATAGCGAGAGGAACATTATTATATTTGTATCAGATTTATTGTGCCCCACCTCTTTTCTAAATCACATATATTTTTCCGGATTGTGGTTGGACCAGTGTGCTTTGAAGAAGCCTCAACAATTCCTTTATGACATTGGGTACAATGCCTGCCCCCCTTGCACGCCTAGTTTGCATAGTGCCTACTCCTTTTTGCATCACTTAGCACTGGAAGCGCTGCACCATAACATTATTTATTACCTAAGATTGCCTGCCAATACCAAATTCCAAATGTGTTGCCTGCATCAAAGATGATTTAATACCTACCTGAACTACCCATGCTTGGATTGGATGAGGTAACCGCAAACATTGCAACAGTGAGTGACTGATTGCGTGAGTGATGATTTAAGTTGATTGATGATTCATATGGTGGCAGGCAATAAGGGAGGGCGAGTGTTGAACTGTAATATGGGAAAGTTCTTGAGATGATTATTGATTTGCATTGTTTTTGGCTTGAGGGATGGGCGCTGATTTTCTCCCTGTAGGTGATCAGCCCTTTCACACTTAGCCAGATTTAATTGCAGGGTGTTCTCCTTTTTACTGTTTTTTCAGAGAGCAGAACAGTCACTTTAGTTAACAAACAAAAACCTATGCAAAATATGTAAATTAATGTTTCTCAGCTTGTTCTTCAACAGTAGTGCACTGCACTCCACATCTCTCTTGCTTGGGTCATCATGATTCATGATGATTATGACTTGTCTAGGACGGCGTGTCTAGGACGGCGTTACTTGAAATCAGGACTGGAGGAGTATTGTGGAATAACTCGGGCATGAGCTGCAGGACTACCTCATCAATAACTGGATGCAGGAAGTTACTGAGTATCAACTTCAGTTCAAAGGCAAACCAAGAGGCTGAGGCCTAGTACTCAGCTGTGTGGAATAGAGAGAGGTGTATTTGTGAAATACTGCTCTGTGTGTATGTGTGTTTTTGTGTGTAAGTGTGTTGTACTTGAGGCAAAAGTGATACTCTGAATCCCCCCTTTTTTGTGCTGCCTCTGAGTCTTCTTGATACACTCCTCATGAAGCATACCTTCCTCCTATCCTTCTCATTGACTCTAAAAGACAGTTTCCCTTTCCCAACCCGCAGGCCTTTTTCTAGTCTCCTTCACAAAAAAGACCAAAGCTAGCTGAACTCAACAACACTCCTGCTTACCTACCGTACCTGTGCAGGCAGGCCCCAAAGAAAGGACATTTGTGAGGAGCATGCAGACGCACCATCCAATTTTGCAATACAGTAACATTTTTCTTTTAACAATCTTGTTAACTAAGAGAAGTGTGTGGGTGGGTTGGGTTCCCTCCCCAACCTAGAAGAAAGAACATTTAGACCCTGAATTGGGTCTCAGGGGCATGAGGACTGTTTGCCATGCATGGATCTGCACTCTGTCATACCTGATTCCTTTGATTCCTTCTAACAACACATTGATGGCGAATGATGTCCTTCTGCTTATTGCCCAGATGAATATTGGCCTTGTGTTCTAGTGTTTGTCTTTATCAAACCTTTCTCCAAATCCTATTACACATCCATTCATCAAACCCCTAACCCTCTTCCCCCGAGCTATGTGATTCATTGAGGTATAGCTTAAATTACACCATCAATGGAACACACACTTGGTGGGGGGGATGTGGTGAAAGCAAGCCCAACTTACCGTAGAATCTTCTAAGCAGTAGCCCACACCAGCCCATTACTAACTTGTGCATTAAAATGTTTCCATATTTGTATTAGATATAGAATGTAGAACAGCAGTCATCGGCATCAACATACAGGCCTAGTGTTGCCTAACCGCAATCGCTTAACCGAAGCTTGTCGAATCCAGACTTTGAGTCAATTTTTTATATCTTGAAGATTTCCCAAATAACACTGCTAGCTCCATAGTAGGACCTCACTTTTACAGTGTCACTTCTAAAGTTGTGATGCCTTTCCTGGTATTGCTGCATGTATATTCAGGTAAGACAAGTAGTGTGGATGTAATTTAACTTAGTAAGAAATACATCAACTGCTACTGTTTTTTTTATCTAGTTAGTTCTACACAATATAGGTCATTATGACAGCATTCCCCATAATGGTCAAGCTAGTTAGAGAAGTATAAACCTAGACTCTATAGCTAAGTGCTATGTTCTCTCTTAAGTTATAAGCACACACACAGGCTGTGTAAAACTACTTGAAGGCAGCAGCGCAAAGTAAAAGTAAAAGAAACTACTTCAAGCATGAATTTAGATACACAAATAGTTCCCCCCTTTATTTATTTACAAAGAAACCCACCCTATCCACCCAAATATGACCAACCTTCTCCCAAACAACACTGACTAAAGCCCCAAAACTCAAAATTTCCAACAAAAAGTCTATCAGTCCCAACCTCTCCACCCAGCCTCAACGAACAACAAATGCCTCCCACCAAAACAATGTGCCCCCTAACCATGAGGCCTCAGCACTCCTGAGTGGATTTTATGGGATATACAGTACTTCTGGGCGAGCTGCAGGGCATGGGAGATCCTACCTATCCATTGCCATTACTTTGGTAACTCTCTGCGTCACCCAACACATCAACCTTCAACCTGGGGATCCTCTTTCGAGGATGCCTCCTGCATTCACCAGGAAAGAATGCCCCAAAGGTGGGTGCATACACCAGAGGGGAGAGTGCACACATCCTCCCCCCCTATTAGTGGGGACACTTCTCAATCCCCTCCCCAGTGGCTGAGCCGGCTCCCTGCAGGCACACTACGCAGCCAACAAAGATACTGGGGAAATGGAGCAAACAGAAAAAGAAAAAAAATCCCCATTCAGTGGGTAAATCCAGAGGGAGACCTCTCTGGGTCCCCGGTGGCTAATCTTTCTCTTAGGCAGCTGTCCCGTAACTGCAATGGGCAGCTACTCACCTGCCCTGTGTGCGTCAGCCCGATGTTCCTCTTTGCTGAAGCTTCCTTCTCCCCGGGAGGCGGTCAAGACCACAGAGTGCTCGCTCCTCGCTAGATATTCCCAGGTGACATGATCTCCAATGGGGTCTGCACTGGGATTGGCTCCTTTCCCTCCACGCCTCCCCAGGAGGAAAGCATTTCGGTTGCCACAAGCTTTCCCCTCCCTCCACTTGGAACCACAAGGGCAGTTTATCACTGCACACACTGAGATGCAACCAAAAATGTTCCTCATGCACTTTTGTTTGAAAAATAAGGAGAAGACCACAGAGCTCACCAGGCACAATTGGGACAATTCATGAGATCCGTTCAGTTCTTTCGCAAGAGCAGCAACTGCAGGCCGTCCCTCCCCAGAGGCACCAAGGGCAGCCCTCCTCACACAGTTCGGCAATTTCAATTCCAGCCAGGTTCCCTTTAAGATTTAACAAGGATCTTTCTATTAAGTCTTTGAGTTCCCTGAAACTTACAACATGGGACAAGTACACATAAGCCCTTGGAAATTATCTTCACAAGCAGGATACTATAGACGGGCAAAAAGAGTCAGTCCTTTTCCTCCACCACAGACAGAATCAGCAATTGCAGGCCAACCGACCCCTCACACAAAAAAGACAGCGCTCCTCACACAGTCCTTCTACTCTTCTTGGCAGGGTCCTCTTGTTTCTTGAAGTAATCTAAAGTCCTGGGATTTAGGGCTAATACTAATACCCCAAATTGTCATTGTTCTCTTTGTGGCAAGGGTCTCTGAACCCAGTTCAAACCAGTCCTGTCCTCCCTGGTGCAGCATGACAACAGGGGTCAGAGACAGGGTGAAGACAGCACTGTGAAACGGAGACACAGCCTATTCAGGTGGAAACAAAACTCTTCCCACTACTCTAAATGCAGAGCAAGGTCTATTCAGCCCAGCGATGAGTCACACAGGCAAGGCAGGGCACAATTTAACCCCCCTGATGACTGTCTATAGTGAATGCACATCCTCATCTCCTGTCACTCAAACACCAGATGCTGAATACACAAAGGGAAAGGCAGGGCACACAGAATGGTAAAGTAAGAAAATGGCCACTTTCTAAAAGTGAAATTCTCAAACACATAATTTAAAAACCACTTTCACCAAAAGGTGCATTATTACATTTCGAGTTCAGAGAACATAAACTTCATTTTACTATCTTGTCCCTACTAAGTGGGTGCACTTGCCAGGTCAATATGGCAGTTTACCTTTATAGGGCTACTCATGTGGATGTCAGATCTGACAACTCTAGCAGGGATGGAGTCCCTCCCTCAGAGGTAGTTCCTCGCCATCAGAGTTACATTCTTCCTTACCTGGGGTGTCCACCAGTCCGAGTACCCTTGTCTTTGTTCTAGGGGCCAATCGTCCAGCCTTGTTCTTCTAGATAGTCTGTGACCTAGTCTCAGCACATACCTACTCAGGGAGCACCAATAATTTCAAATGGGGACCCCTCTCCACTTCTACACTCAGATGTTTTGAGGTAATTGCACAGTAAACACTTGCCTGGGGGCACAGGAGTCACAGCTACCTTCACAGAGCCAGCCATACCACCCCATTCCAAATCCACCACAACCATACAATGGAGTTTGGCAGGGCTGTTTGCATAGGTCACCTGGTGAAACTCACCAGGTAGCAACCTCTCCTGAGGCACCAGCTTGTCCAGGACCATAGTTACACTAGCCACTGTGTCTCTGATAACCTCCACATCAGCCCATTAACCTTAGGCCACTGCCTGTACCTTTCCATGTTTGGAGGTAAGGTAGCAAGGGTTGCTATATTCACCCCACACAGGGACACAAAGGTTGCTTCAACAGCCTTCTTCCCTCTCTCTGGGACACCCTTTTCTACCCCCCACACTTACACTGACTATCTCTGAGGATGGGCCCTTAGTGGGGTTTTTCTTCAGGCAGACCACATCTCCCTGTGTGTGCCCTGTCTGGTTAAAATCAAAGCACTTTCCTACCTTTGTGACACCACTCCCTATGAATTTGGGTTGGGTCCATCCTACTTGTTCAGGTTTTTGTGGGTCTTTGGACAACTCCTTCTGTTTTTAACCTTCGTTTCCTTGGGCTTTCCCCTGGGGAGAGTCCTTGGCCCTTTTCTCCTATCTTCTGACCACCCCCCTCTGGTGCTGACTGGAAACCCACGTTCTCATCCACTTATCCGCTGCTTCCCACTGCTCACTGGGGTCTGTCAGCTTAGAGTACACTGAAAACTGGTGTAACTTCTCATCTAAAACAATATTTCAAAATACGTTCTTTCAACAATAAATTATACAATCCTTCATATGGATCACATTTTTTTCCCAACAACCCAGCCTCCAGTGCCTTTAATGAGACATCCAAAAAGTCTACCCAAGACTTTTTACCCACTTTCTGGGTGTCTTTAAACTTCACCCTGTACTGGTCAGGAGTCAGACCAAATCTCTTGGCCAAGCATGCCTTCATTTGCTGATATGATTCTGCATTCTCCCACTTCAGGAGCCTACCCATTCCAGGTACTGGAATCAATTCCAGTAGGAGATGCAGCCCAATACTTAGAGTGGATTCTACTCATTCTAAGGGCCCTCTCAGAGGCTGCTTGCCACTTATAATCATAACACTCCCTATGTAGCTGTGTAGAAATTAAAGGAACGTAGTTAAACAAGAGTGGAGCACTGACCAGGTCAGTATGACTGCTCTCTGTTCTTGCAGCTCCAACACTAAGTGCTGCCCCTGAGCCCCCTGAGCTCAGTTCCACAGTGTTCGAGGGCCTCCTCCATCTACAGGCTCCTGCCTGCAGTTCATCCCTGGTGGTTGGGTGGGAGAACTCTCTTGACTTTTTTCTCTGTGCCCTCTTTTCTCTCTTTGTTCTCTTTCTCTCTTATTTTCTCTCTTCTCTCTCTTTTCCCTTGCATGCTCCAGCACTTTTCTCCCCACCGCTGCTGCCCCTGCGGCCCCTCCAGTATGTCCTTCCCACTCCTGCCTCCCAGCTGACAGCCCTCCCTCTGACCCCTACCTAATGGTGGCTGCTGTGACCACGCCAGACCAATGCGCCTGACATCTCCTTCCTCACAGGAACCTCTGACAATGCCAACTCTGCACCCGATATCACCAATGCCATTCCTGATGGATACATGATCCTGCAGAAAGACTGACCAACCTGCCCACAAGGAGGCATCGCCATCATCCACAAAAGCACCCTCCATATGACTACCAGTGGCCCGGACAACACCACGACCCTCATGGAGCATCTCTACGTCCAGATTCAGACCAATCCTAAAACGACTCTCCAAGGAACCCTCATCTACAGGCAGCCCAGCCCGCACGCTCCTTTCACTGACACCATCACCAACCTCATTGCACACAGCATCCTTGCCTCCACAAACTACATCCTACTCTGAGGCCTACACTTCTACCTGGACAACCACGATGATCACAACACCACCACCCTCCTAGAGAACCTAGCCAACATAGGACTGAAGCAACTTGTCACCACCCTCATGCACACAGTGGGCCACACACTCTACCCCGTCTTCGCGAAAGGAAACAGCATCTTCTATAGTAACACCACGGAACTACTCTCGATAGATGACCACTGCATCCACTTCTCCTACAGATAACCCAGCGTACACAAGTACACCTACCCTCTCCCCTGTAGGATCTGGAACAAAGTCTTTCGAAGACCAGCTCTGCCCTCATCAGCTCCCCACCACCGACGATGCAGGCGCTAAGACCGCGGCACAAAACCCCGACTGCTGGGTCACAAACTGCACCAACACACTCACACCCCTCAAGAAAGCCGCAAGAAGACACATCAAGAATGCAAGCTGGTTCACCGCTGCACTCAAGCAATCCAAGCGCTCCTGCCGGCAACTTGAAAAGACATAAAGGAGCAACAGAACCGCAGAAACATGGACTGCCTACAGAGCAGCCACCACAGCACACCACAAACTCATCAAATCCACAAAGAAGAAATTCCTCCAAGACAGAATCCTCACCAATGTTCACAACACCAAAGAACTCTGCTCCATCATCAAGGAATTTGCCAAACTCTGCATCGAAACAATAGACGTTCCACCCTCTCAAGATCTCTGCAACAGACTCAGCACCTTTTTTCACCTCAAGAGATTAAGATGATCCAAGACAACTTCGACAACCAAGACCTCTGCACCGCTCCAGCTCCTGCCCTGCCGACACCACCCAACAGACCCTGCTCACTTGGACCCCACTCTCGACAGAAGACACCTTAAACACCATGAAGAGCATCCACTCCGGAGCACACTCAGTCCTCTGTCCACTCCACATCTTCCACAGATCTTCACGGCTATTGCACCCAAACTATGCTAAACTATCAATTGCTCCCTTGAAACCACCACATTCCCTGACAACTGGAAACACACCGAAGTCAACCCCCTCCTGAAGAAACCCTCCGCAGACCCGACAGACTTCAAGAACTTCAGCCCTATCCCCCTGTTTTCATTCACAGCAGAGGTTATTGAAAAGGCTGTCAACACACAGCTAGCAAATTTCATCGTAGCCAACAATGTCCTGGACATCTCCTAATCCGGATTCTGTGGCAACCACAGCACTGAGACCACCCTACTATCTACCACCAATGACATCCACACCCTTCTTGACCAGAGCTAAACGGCAGCCCTCATCCTCATGGACCTCTCAGCTGCCTTCAATACTGTCTCCCACCGCACACTAACCACCGTACTCCAGGATGCTAGCATCCGTGGAAAGGCCCTTGTCTGGATATGCTCATTTCAGACAGGCAGAACGCAGCAAGTCAGACTCCCACCCTACTGCTGGGAACCAACAGAGACAAGATGTGGGATCCTCTCTCAGCCCCACCATCTTCAACATCGACATGTTCCCCCTCGCAACCATCATCAGAAATCATGGGCTCAATATCGTCTCCTACGCTGATGACACCCAGCTCTTCCTACCGCTCACCAAAGAACCCAACATCACCAGACACAACTTCCAAGAGGGGGGAAGCTGTCACTACCTGGATGAAGACAAGCTGCCTGAAACTAAACCATGAGAAAACAGAAGTCCTTATCCTTGGCTCTACCCTCTCCACATGGGACGACACCTGGTGGCCCCCAGCCTTGGAAACCACCCCACCCCAATGCAAGAAAGCCGTATCCTCAGCCTGTTTTAACACCCTCCGCATACTCCAAAAACATTCAAATGGATCCTAACTGAGCCCAGAAAAACAGTCACACACGCCATCATCAGTAGCAAACTAAGGCAGCGCTCTCTATTCCGGAAAAAACAAGAAAATACTTTGCAAACTCCAGACCGTCCAAAACGCCGCAGCCAGACTGATCCTAGATATCCCTTGTCAAAAGTACACCACCCAACCCCTCTGCAATCTCCATTGGCTCCCCATTGAAAGAAAAATAACCTCCAAGCTCCTCACGCACGCATACAAGGCCTTCTAAAACATAGTAACAGTGTACCTGACCAACCACCTGTCCTTCCACGAACCCACAAAACATCTCCGATCAGCTGACTGTCTCTGGCTATCATTCCACGCATCAACAAGACCAGAACAGGAGGAAAGTTCTTCTCCTACCTCGCAGCCAAGGCCTGGAATGACCTCCCCCTCCACCTCCGGCAAGTCCCTACAATGCTCCAGTTTAGCAATGACCTCAAGACTTCGCTCTTAGGATGACCCCAGCACTCAAATGAGCCACCTCCCACCATGTGCCTTGACACCCTTGGGGGTGAATTGCTGCACTTTATCAACCCTCATTGAATAATTGATTGATTGATTGAGCACTTTGCTGTTGGGACAAGAACGCTCACTGACCCGAAGGTGCCATGCTTCATCATTGGCTTCCCTCCACACACAATGGTACACCAAGAAACCCAGTGTGGACTACAACTCCCCGCAGGGAGAATCAGAGATTTTTTCTACTCAATATGAGCTTTGTCAATGTATATGAGTGAGGGGCAGAGTACAAATTAAGTGAGACAAGTGTGATCTAAAATAATCTTGTAGTGGGTGAACATTGTATATTATTCTAGTGCCCCCAATGAATAGAGATAAAAACAGGATGGATAGGGATTGTTATAATTCTCTACCCTATATAGTCAACATGCTTCTGCGAAATAAGACTTGAAAAAGGTCAAGGCATTCATCAGAACCATGATATGCATGTCACTCTACTGTTGTGTTAAAAAATATTCAGATACTAGCCATAGAGTCAACTTAATGGCTAATATTGTGGCCTGTCACAGTTGTAGGGTCACCTCAGAAAACTGAATGACAAAGAGATGCCAATTACTTGTGCTACAATTTAATCCACTGCCACTAGTGACCATCACCAGTATTACAACACTCGTGTCAAGAAACCATGGTATACAAACGAGCGACGGTGAATTCTTACCTTGAGAATGTGTAAAATCTCCGCTCAAACTTCATCAATCCCCACCTGAAATACTTTGCTGTATATATACACAATACACAAAACAAACTTGATTAAAAACTTGCTGTGACCCAGATTGCATTTTTATAAATATATATTTATGTGGCTTGGTTGGAATACAGGGCTTATTCTAGAGGCCTATGTTAGTATTCTTTCCCACATATTCAAAATGAATGTGATGGGTAGTAATTCCATTCTTATTTACAGGCACCCAGGAGGATTTCTCCATGCGGATCACTGACACAATATCAAAACAATTAATATTATGATGCCAAAATATTGTATCAAAAATATCGATCACAAAAATATTGTTTTTCTATACATATAATGGTAAGTACAAAAATATGGAAAGAAAAATATCATTTGACACTAATATCTAAAAATATATACAATATCATATTCTTTCATATATAGTTTAAATAAGTAACACTTACAATTCTTAACATATACCAGTAATATAATGTAAATTAAATATGTTTAAATAATGTTTAAACATATATAAACCTAAAAATAAAAAGTTCAACAAATAAACTACACAGAAAATGTAAAATATTTCCAATTTATATATATTCACTGAAAAAACCATAGGTTATAGACCATATATAGTTAGGAATTAGCATTTACAAAACCTTGAAAATTCACTGAAAAAACCATAGGTTATAGACCATATATAGTTAGGAATTAGCATTTAAAAAACCTTTTTTTACTCACACAAAACCATTGAAATTCCATATATAGTTAGTAGTACTAACTATATATCGCGCACCCGCAATCCACTGCTGATCATGTCACATATTACATCATTCATGACATGGTCAGTGACATCACTGATGACATCTCAAATGACATCACTGATGACATCACTGATGACATCTCAAATGACATCACTGATGACAACATCCAATGACTGTGTATTTCTGTAAAGTTAAAATATATCTTACATATTGAAGAATGAGTGGATGTAGAAGTGTCTGGATGAAGGATTTAGTAGGTGCATGACTGACTGTATGAGTGAGTGGTTAAATGTGTCTCACTGAGTGCATGGGTTAGTGACTGAACTGTGTTAATTTGTGCATCATTATGTTTGTTGTTCTGTAAACTGCTGCATGTGTTGATCAGTAGCTATATGAGTAAATATATGGGTTATTGATTGGTTGCTCAAGTATTTGTATGGGAGACTGAGTGTGTGTGTGGGTGGCTGGGAGGTGTATGACTCTGTGCATTGGTGTGTGGTAAATAAAAAATTAATTACCGGTTCTCTTTTTCAGGATACTCATATAAACAGATAGCTCAATAAATAAGAGTCAAGATTCGAGGGAGCTGGAGTTTACAGGCTTTAATCAGACATAAAGGACAGGAACAGGACAGCCTGCATGGGAATGGGATGGCAGCTGCCGGGGGCAGGATCTGGGAATTGGCTAGCTTTTAATAACAGTGCACAATATTTATAGTTAAACAAATACATTACATTCAATACAGGGGGCGTAGCAGTAGGCGTGGTTTGTAGCAGTCGCGAAAGATAAGGGCAAAATGATGTAACAAGAAGGCGTGTACAGGGCGTATACATAGACATGTGATGTAAACGTAACAGAATATGTCATAAAAAGGGGCGGAAACATGGAGGGGGCTACCTGAGCAGCTGGGACCTCTAACCTAGTGGTGCGCGCAAACTGGCAATGACGTGTTACCAGGGAGAACTGGGGGCTATGACTTCTGCCCTAGAAGAGGAGACTAAAGTCTGGAGGGTCAGAGCGACATGTACCCAGGCATATCTAGTATCTGGTGTTTAGAGTACATGTTGATAGAATCCAAAAGTTATCAGGGCAAAGGCTAACAGACACTAAGACTGGTGCATACATAATTCTATATGTAGTGCGTGTGCGAGGAATATTCTATGAATATTAATACAGTATTTCTCTTACATGGAGACATAAAGGCTAGACCATGACGGAAACTATTGATGTGATTCAGTAGCTTAGGAATGCAGAGAAGGAGGGCTGGACTGATAACTAGAAACATAACATACTCTTGGCAGACTGGGAGGCAGAGCCAGGCCGGGCCGGGCACTGCGAGGCATGAAGTAAGTGAAGGGTCAGGGATACAGGTGGGGGCTGTATCGCTCCTCGGAGAGGGTTCAGGAGACAGGAGCTGAATCTGAGTCCGGGCCCTTTTGAGGCCTAGAAACGGGGACAATTCAATAAATTAACGTGCACACTGTAAAACGTGGCAACGTAGGTTTACATAGGCCTAATATTCGTTGTTTTCACGAGGACTGGAAACTGGCATACTAGAGATGGACACAACTGTAATTGCGTCTTTAATCGATCAGAAAGGGGATACATGCATATCGATCATGCACATATGACATAACATGGGGAACACGTAGGCACATATGACATGGTAAAATTTACTTTTCCACATTCCCTCCTTGTGCCCTACGTTTCCATCAGGAAACATCAATATTCATGATACCATCTATCATTTCATATAGCATCATTTGCTCGTCTCGAATTGTCTTGGAACGGGATTTAGGACTAGGAATACAAGAGGTAGCACACATGCCGCAAATCGCAGGGCCACATTGTATACAGAGGCAGCAACTGAATATGATCATTACTGCAATACCTAGGAATGACAATACTTTCCATCCCCAGGCAGATATAATACTCCAGAGCCAACTGGACCATGTCCAGGTGCCTGGATTCTGGTGTAACTGATGGGCAATTTTATGAAGTCTGGTTATAGCTGAATAAACAGACGGCGCGTTATTAGGAATGAAAATGCAGCAACTAGATCCGATGACTCTACATGCTCCTCCTCTATCGGCCAGTATGACGTCAAGAACGAGACGATTTTGGAGCACGACAAATCTCATAGCAGATTGCTCTTCAGTTAAGTTACCTAGAGCAGAAGTAGTCTCATTCACTACTGCTTCAAGGGTTCTGGTTAGTCTACGTATTAACTTACTATTCTGGATAGGTCCTATAAAGAAGAAGAAACCTTTATTAAAGTCTTGATATTGTTCTAGAGTAGTTTCAGTTTGATCGACAATCGGGGACTCAATCTCCCTTCTATGTCTGACGCGTACTAGATGTGTGTTTCTATGATAATCAGATGGGGCTAGAAAAACTGGTGGCAGTAGGAAGGCAATGTAACATGTTCCATCCCAATCGAGGGGCAGACGAATATATGCGGTCTGACCACAAACAAAATAAGAATGACGTGAGGCTTTGAAAATAGATTTCCCACTGTCACTATACTCGACAGTAGTAGTACAATCACTATGTCCTACATATGCGGAACCATTCTTTCTGACACATAATTCGCCTTTGACTGGTAGTACTGAAATAGCAGGCAAATCTGGAGTAGTATCAGACTGAACATTCAGGACCATAAAATTCGAAGAATAATTACCTAAATTATAAACTTCATTTTCTAGATCTAACCCTGTTCTATGGGGGAGACCTTGCTTGTCTGGAAAACATGTTCTATTCAGAAGGGACATATCATTGGAGGATGACGTTAACGTGGACCATGCTCCACACGAACCATTATGTGAAAACGGATAAGGAAAGAGTGGCAGAACTCCCTTCGGTGTCTGGAAAGGGGGGAGTCGACCACACACCCAACAATTAGTAGCATTGCTGGTCTGGTGTGAATAGTGTAACATTCTTATAAATGTGTTATTGCGCATAGCAAGACGATAGGATAACTCGTGAGGAGGCAGATCACTGAATGTGTGCTCTACTGTAGTATTAGAAAACGTATTTACATGTGAACTTGGAAAACATAAATGTAATGCATAACTTGTGCAGGTAACCATCAAACTTAGAAACAGTATAAAACTGAGGAAAACGATACATCGGATAGAGTTTTGACTAACTCTCTCACTATGGGGGTCTATCTCATACATGTCAGATACCTGTCTAACCGTTTCACCCGAGAGGGACTTAGACAATTAAACTGGCTGACTTATTTTACTAGACCGTAGCTTCAACTTATACTCCTGCTGCGGAGTTTTCTCTAACAGAGGAACTTTCAGTTCGGGATTTAGATCAATGTCTGGTTTCAGGCAGTCTTTAGAAATGTCCTTTAAAAATGTCCTTTTCCGGACTCCATGGAATTTCTTGATATGGGACAGATGGACCCAACCCTTGCGGCCTTCCAACTTGACGGCCGTACGGGTGGTCAGGAGGACAAGTCGTGGCTCCTTCCAACGAGGCTCCAGCGGACTTGATCGATCAAAGTTCCTTACAAGGACGAGGTCGCCTGGAATGACCTCATGCGGTTTCACTTCAGTATTGTCTGGAAATGCAGCGGCAACCTGCGAACGACAAGAGTGTAGGGCAGACATCAAGGAAGCTAGGTAATCTGTCAGCATATTACTGGAAACATCTGTAATACTGCGGGGTCTAGGTGTACCCCACATGTTTGGGGGGCGGCCGAATACGACCTCATAAGGGGACAGACCTGATCTGGAATGTGCAACCATTCGCATATAAAATAATGCAACTGGCAGGGCAACTAGCCAGTCTACACCTTTCTCTTTGCATATCTTAGCAATACGGATTTTCAGGGTCTGGTTATGTCTCTCTACGAGACCGGCTGCTTCAGGATGGCGCACACAATGGAACTTCCACTGGTACCCTAACAGAAGGGAAACATGTTTCATTAACTCGGATGAGAATGGCTGGCCGTTATCAGAATACACGACCCTAGGGAGTCCATAACGGGGAAAGAATTCACGAACCAACTGCCTGGCAGTGGTCGCGGCTGTGTAATCTGGAACTGGATATGCTTCTGTCCACCTGGACAAAGCGCATACAACTACGAGGACATACTTGAAACCTCGACATCGCTCCATCTGAATATAATCCATCTGGAGGACTTCAAAAGGGTGGTCAGGAGGTTGGAATCCACCTTGTTCCACCGGGACACTTTTACCTGGATTGAATTGACAACATATCATACAAGTACGGACTTTCTGCTTGGCTGCAGCTCGTAGGTGCTTGTTGAACCAAACGTTCTGTATACTGTCTAACATGGCTTTTTCTCCTAGATGTGCTGGACTATGTGCGGTATTAATAATGACTTGAACCATAGAGTCGGGGAGAAACCATGTGGCTTTTCCCTTCGTCACCCATCCTTGATCTGTCTGGACCCCTCCTTGTTCGGACCATTTCTTGATTTCTTCGGGAGTAGCATGTAACTGTATGTCTATGACATCTTGTGTAGGGTCCTTAACTGTCATACAAGTAGTCGGATCTAGAGTGAGTGTTCGTGTCGTGTTAACTGGAATGTCTGGGGTCTGAGCTGTAAGCTTGGCTGTTCGATCTGCTAGATCGTTACCTTGGGAAATGATGTCAGTAACTTTCGTATGTGCCTTGCACTTCATGATAGCGATAGCTGTCGGTAAATGTATTGCATCTAACAGAGCTTGAATGAGGAGACCATGCTGAATCTTGGTTCCATGAGAAGTCATGAAACCTCTCTCCTGCCAGAGCACTCCGAAGTCGTGTACAACTCCGAATTCGTAACGTGAATCTGTATATATGTTTACTTTCAGGTCCTTGGCACGTATGCAGGCTTGGGTCAGAGCAACTAGCTCTGCTGCTTGAGCAGACAGGGTGTCAATACGGTGTGTTTCAATAACTTCGGTGTCAGTAGTCACTGCATACGCAGCTACTAGTTCTCCTGTACTAGTTCTCATACATGAACCATCCACATAAAGTGTAAGGTCGGGAATAGGTAATGCAATGTCTGTCAGGTCTTGTCTTGGCTTAGTCATAGTGTTAATGACTTCCACACAGTTATGTGTGGCAGGATTTGAAGTAACTGACGGTAACAGTGTAGCAGGATTTAGAATGTTGCAGCGTCTGATTTCTATGTGTGGCTGGAACAGTGTCAGTTCATAACCTGTTAAACGTGCAATTGTCAAGTGCTGAGTCTGTGTTCGGTTTAAAAGAACTTCCACGGAATGTGGAACTTGTACTGTCAGGGAGTGTCCTAATACTATGGAATCACTTTGTCTGATAGCTAGAGCTGTAGCTGCAACTGACTTGAGGCACGCAGGCAAAGCCTGGGCTACTGGATCTAGTGTGCTCGAAAAATAAGCACAGGGCTTGTACTGTCCGGCTTGATCTTGTGTGAGAACAGATAATGCAGTACCATCACGTTCTGTGACAAAAAGTGTAAAAGGCTTACTGTAGTTCGGTGTAGCTAGAACAGGTGCTTGGCATAAGGCTTTCTTTAATTCATTAAAAACAAGTGTATTTTCAGATGTCCAAGGGAGGACAGTCGATACGGCTGCCTCCTGTGTCGTTAACTGTATCAGTGGCTTAGCTAGAAATGCATACTGAGGAATCCATTGTCTGCAGTAAGAAGTGAGGCCAATAAAAGCTCGTACCTCCTTCTGTGTCTTGGGCTGTGGAAGACTCGCTATTAACTGGATACGATCTGGTGTCAACTGCCTACCCCACTTGGACAGTAAGTGGCCTAAGTAGATCACTTGCTGGACACAGAATTGTAATTTGGAAGGGGACACCTTGTGCCCCTGCTCGGCCAGAAAATACAGGACTGTAAGTGACGCATGCTCGCAGTCACGTTCAGAACGGGCTGTGATCAATAGATCATCGACATACTGGAGCAGGGCAGTGTCAGTTGGCATGTGAATATTGTCTAGCTTTCTTTTAAGTGCTTGACTGTAAATACTAGGACTTTCTGTGAAACCTTGAGGAGCTCGTGTGAATTTATAGCTCCTTCCATTTAAACAGAATCCGAAAAGGTACTGGCTGTCTGGATGAATGGGAACACTGAAAAATGCGTTCTTGAGGTCGATAACAGTGAAAAACGTAGCTTCAGAATCAATGGCTGTCAATAGGGATGAAATATCTGGGACTACTGGGTACTGGGGTATGATACATTTATTAAGTTCTCGAAGGTCAATCACTAATCGATATACTGAAGGTGCATTTGGATCAGTACGTTTCATGACTGGAATGATAGGAGAATTACATACATTGGAGTCAGTTTCTACAACCACTCCTTGAGCAATGAGCTCATCAATAATTTTGGATAAGGCTGCTACAGCCTCAGGTGGCAATCTGTACTGTCTGATTCATGGCAAGACTATACCTTGCTTGAGAGTCACACGATGGGGTGTGATGTGCATAAAACCTACATCAGTTGGACCTTGCGCCCATAAATGCTGCGGTACATTTGATAGTCTTGGATCAAAATCACGCAATACATAGTGACCTTTAAAGTCTCTTAAAAACAATCGGATTCCTTCTGGGGAACAGCAAATTACTGCACTTAATTCTTTCAATGTTTTAATGCCTAACAGATTTTCTGGACATGACTTCGTAAGTAACAAATCAGTAGTTCGGGACAATGGACCAACTTCTAGGGAAGCTGGTTTTGAAATCTCGTTAACAATAGGCTTTCCTGAAAATCCAAGGGAAACATTTCTAGAGCCTGAGAGCGGAGCCCCTGGAACCTCGTCATGACTGATAGTAGTCCTACTTGCCCCTGTATCAATCAAAAACTTTCTGTCTTTCCCTAATACTTGACTGTGCACATAGGGACCCTCTTGATCTACAGGTATCTCGATGAGAGGCAAGCCTACCTCCCTCTCTAGGCTGTTTCATGAATACTGTTGATACTCTGGATACTCTGTCTGGGCATACTGGTACATCTGCTGTGTAACATGCTGTGTTGCAGCGATAGGCTGCGGTGCTGGAACTGTCTGTTGTGCATTCTGTGGTGACTGAGAAGTCTGTGAAACTTGTTCTTGTCTAGGCGGACGTGGTCTTTCTTTAGTCTTACCAGTTGCTATATTGTGTTTCAGAACTGCACACTCGTTTATAAAATGACCTGGCTGTTTACAATAATTGCATGTCCCTTTAACGGGAGCTGCAGGATGACTGGCTTGATTCGGACCCCTTTTCTGACTGTCTTGTGGAACAGATTGTGCAACTAATACTTTCATTTTCGTGTCTTTCATACGTCTCTTTTCGTGTTCTTGCTCTTCCCTGATTCTATTCTGGTGATACTGGAGCATCTGAAGCATTTGTGACGGGGTACTAGCTTGCCAGGTACTTTCGACTTTCAAAACTCGATTTTTAACTTGTGGACTTGAATTCTCGACTAGTTTAGTAACAAAAAGATGAGGGTATGACTCGCTACTCGTCTTCAGACCACTGTTAATAATAAAACATTTTTCAAATCTAGAATAAAAATCGCTAGTGTCTTCATCCTGTTTCTGTTTACATGCTGAGATTGCATCCCAATCTTCCTTTTTCGTGGCTAGTAACCTTGGCAAAACTTGTATCAATAACTCGGGCAATTCTTTACATTTGTCCCCAAGACCGGTACCTGGTACTCGTATTTTATCTTCAGCTTCTAGAGCTGTCCAATCAATCTTTTTCTCTCCCACCTCCCATTCTTTTTCCTTGAGTTTTTCATATACCCCTGCGGGCAACAGGACTTTTAGCATTTTAATGATATCTGGATACGTGTATTCTCCCATACGGAGCATGTCTTTTAATTCTCGATGGAATCCTGCTGGGTCTTTGTCGTGACAGGGAATTAACTTTTTCATCTCTAAGAGTTCCATCTTTGTGATAGGGGTGTAAACAAATACTCGTTGCATTTCACCACCCGCTGTCCTAACTGGGTGTACTTCTCGTAACGGATGCTGTCTATCTATGTAGAATGGTTTACTTCCTGGGGGTGAGACGTGAATAAAATGCGGATTCAGAAACGTTCTATATTTGTGGCGCTGTTCTAGAATGACACTAATTAAATCGGTACCTAAACCTCTCCATCTATATTGGAGTAGCTCGTTCAGAACATCATGTAACGGACCTGGATCAGAATGTTGTCCCTCATACAGTGTAATGAGGTGCTGGATCATATACATACCCACCAGTCGCTGCTCGGCTGGGGGCAGTTTCAGAAACATTTGTGCCACTATTTCGTCTGGAAAAGTGGTAGAATCAGTAGTCCATCGGACTGCTGATCGGGCTAGTTCTTGTTCATGCATAGTACTAAGTTCACTATAACCGATTCGTGATTTCAGAATGTGATCGGTAACTTGAAATACTTGTTCAAGAGAGCCTTGTTCTGGTGTTGGAGGAGGAAAGACTTTCTTGTGTTCTAGGCGTGAATGTCGGTCTAGAAGTCTAGATTTACCTACATACGCTATTCTGGTAGGATTCTCGTCGTCTACCTCTTCAGTATCAGAGTCGTCTTCTTTCTCGCTTACTTGTGCTGCTTTGCGTTTCTCGTGCAACCTTATTATTTCCTTACGAATTTTCTTGTACATACTCTCTATACAACTTAATGTCCTGTGTCTTCCCTCGGCTATATTATCACTCCACTTTGTCAGGACTCTCATTTCGGTCGGATCTTTAGTCGGATAATCTTGTTCCCTTATTAAACAATTAATTAGAAACTTTAATAGCATGAACTGAGTCTCAGCTTTCCTTAGAGACATGATTTCGCCAATACTTTCTGGATCCTCTCCTGTACGGATGAAACGATATATTCTGTCTAGATCTTCTTTCATATTCGGTAGGGTGTCCAAATACTCGGTCACCCGTCTTACGCGCAATGAATATATAACCATATTATCATCGCCTGGGACTGGATCATAACGGCATTCGTTAAGAGCTCGCTTGATATCTGCAACGGACTGATGTTTGGGCGTACGCTGTAACGCACGTTCATGTAACTCGACTAACGTTACACGTTTGTGTGGCGGCGGGGTACCAGGAGGACCTCCCCCCGCGGCTCCTAAACTAGAATCGTCGACGGGTACTGTACGGGCGGGCAGAGTGACTGATGTAGCGGGAACTTGTACTGTGGGTTGGACCGGGGGTACCGTAACAGGTGCTGTAACAGGTGCCCCGGTGGCTGGAGGAACAGGAATTACATTATTTACAGGAGCGGGCGGAACAGGATTTGCATATTCTGGGACCGTGTCGTCCAAATAGGACGAGAGAAAAATTCAGCTGCGGTCGGTTTGTGACGTAGCTTAATCGGAACTAATGGCGGCGGGAAATTACATGGTGCTTCCGGGGTTGCTTTCGACAAGCCCTCGGCAAGAAGAGGATACATACCCTTAATATTTTTTATTTTTATTTTTATTTTATTTTAGCGATTTCTAAAGCGCCTGGTGACCCAAGGGCATCCCCACGCTATGTAACTTGAATCCCATTGAGAGGGTAGGTAGCCGAGGGGTATTATTTGGGGAACAGATGGGTCTTTAGTTTTTTTCGGAACGCAAGGAAGTTGGATTCCAGTCTGAGGGCGCGAGGGAGTGCGTTCCAGCCCTTGGCCGCCTGAACTGAGAATTGACGACCTCCTGTTCGGGCTTTTTTGAATCTAGGGATGCAGACAAGATTCTCATTTTGAGATCGTAGCGATCTGGTTGCTGTATAAGGAGTGATCACAGATTTTAACTGGGAATTAATCAGGCACTCTGACACCTTTTTCACGCTCTCCACTACTTCCCTACCTCTGTTGGTGGCGACTTGATCTCGCGTCTGGCAGCGGTGGGCGCCATCTTGGGGGTAGCGGAGTCAGCGCTCTAGTTGCGCAGGACTCCCGCCCTCCCAGTGTATTTAAGTTAGGCTCCCGGAGGCCGCGCTGCCTAAGAAGCTCTCCCCGGTGATTGCGACTGGGGCTGCGAGCTATTCGCGTTTAACCAGTGACAGAAAACGAAGATTGCTTTTAACTGTGTGTAACAGTGTTTTTTAATTAGTTTGTGTCAAAAACGGTACTTCGTCAGACAATTCATACTTGGGGGCTTTTTATCACAGATTTTAACTGGGAATTAATCAGGCACTCTGACACCTTTTTCACGCTCTCCACTACTTCCCTACCTCTGTTGGTGGCGACTTGATCTCGCGTCTGGCAGCGGTGGGCGCCATCTTGGGGGTAGCGGGGTCAGCGCTCTAGTTGCGCAGGACTCACACCCTCCTCAACTGGCTATAAAATGTGTGTTATCTCCAGACGGCGCAGCGGGCAGGCGCAGCGGGCGCGCCGGGCGCGCGCCGAAGCCGCGCCTAAGCCAAGCCCGTCTGCGCCCGTCCGAGCCTGGATCGAGCCCAGGGCCACCCCCCTTACACGTTTATTTTCGGAAAGGTTAATTTATACCGCCAATGAACTTCGTGATCTCAATAACACCTTACAGATAGATCACGAGCCTCCGATATGCATATTAGCGGACCCTATTGGGGGGCCTTTTTTATGCACTAGGTGCACTGATAAGAGCCCGGTCCCCCCAACCCTCATCCCTCAAATCTCCCGGAAACGTGTACATGCGGCACTTGTCAACGCCCGCTCGCTCCCTTGTCATAAAATTGACATATTGGAGCTGCTTAATACTCATGATATCGATTTATTATTTGTGACTGAGACCTGGGGAGACAATGCATCAGGACCGGACTTTAAGGCCGCTATGCCAGAAGACTACTGTGTTCATAGGCAGGACCGTATTGCTGCCCATAAAGGCGGGGGGATTGCAATTATATACCGCAATTGCCTCCGTGTAAAGACCATTGACCTCAAACATACAAGCAGTGAGGCTCTGGCCTTTACGATTATTCTCACCACCAACCAATCATTCACAGGTATTCTTCTTTATCGACCTCCAGGTTCTCGCCCAAACTTCCTTTCCCAACTTCATCATTTGAGCGAGTTAGCTGCTGATCATAAATATTTCACCCTCTTAGGAGATTTTAATTTTCATCTTGATCTAGTGTCAGATAAAGACACTGATCAGCTCATTCACGATCTTTCCGCTGTAGGTCTAGAACAGCTGATTACAGAACCTACACACGAAGCAGGCCACACGCTTGACGGTATATTTACCAATAACCCTTATATCGTCAAAAACAAATTACTTCCCTTAACGTGGTCTGACCATTTTGCTATTTTATTCGATATTAACAGCGAAACTGTAGCTCCCAATACTACATTTGCAAACTCTCATGTAATCTCTAGAGACTGGAAACATCTAAACTTTAATCAACTTGCAGAGACTCTTACTGATGCTTTTGCTAGTTCGGATAAAATAACCGACCCTAACACTGCAGCCACCACTTATACTTTTATTCTAGAGGAAGCTTTCAATATTTTAGCTCCTTCTAAAATATACAAACGTAATAGGAAGACCCCCTCGGCTCCATGGTTTACCGAAAATCTTAGACTCCAGCGACAATACTGTCGCAATATGGAACGACACTGGCGTAAAAATTATAACTCAGCAGACAAAATCATCTATAAAGCTGCTCTTTTTGGTTATAAGCAGAGCATAGTACGCGAGAAAAACTTCTACTACACCACCCAAATCGACCAAGCTTCTTGCAGCACGAAGAAACTGTTTGAAGTTGTCAACCATCTTTCCGAACCGTCTAATCCCCCTACTGAAACATCTCAAAATTTCTGCAATGCACTGGCCGATTCTTTTTCTGAAAAGGTCACATCCATATTTAAGGATTTTAACTTAAAGGTCAAAACTTCTCAGATACATGAGTCCCCGACAGCTTTTACTGAATTTAGTAGGACAAACCCACACGACATTTCTAAATTAATTCAGTCAATTAAATCTGGATCCCCTCTTGATCCTTGCCATCCATCCATATTCATCAACATTCCGGACATCGTTTCCTTACCGCTGACAGATATCTGTAACAGCATGTTTTCCACAGGTTCTTACCCTACCATCTGGAAAAACACCATTATCAGGCCGCTTCTAAAGAAACCCTCTCTGGACCCTTTATTACCTTCCAGTTATCGTCCTATTGCCTCCCTGCCATTTCCAGCCAAGATCTTTGAATCGGTCATGAACAAACAACTTTCTGACTATATTCAAACTAATGATCTGCTGGACGAAACTCAGTTTGGTTTCCGTCAAGGTCACGGAACTGAGACTGCCCTAATTAAGGCGGCAGATGAAATCAGGGCTACAATGGACAAGGGTGGTCAGGCTGTCCTGATTTTGTTGGACCTGTCGGCGGCTTTCGACACGGTCGATCATGTAACTTTGATCGGCCGTGTCGAGGCCATTGGTGTTAAACATAGAGCCAGGGACCTTATTACATCCTTCTTAACCGACCGCAGACAAGCAGTTAAGCTGGGCACTTTCACCTCACCCACTTTCAGTCTTCCCTGTGGAGTCCCTCAAGGTTCCTCGCTAAGTCCGACCCTTTTCAATATCTATGTTTCGGACTTAGCGAGGGTAATAAAAGAGTATAACATCAATCTGACAACGTACGCCGACGACACCCAGTTGGTGTTATCCATACATAAGGACGGACCCACTGTGGCAGCAAACTTCAAAAATGGTATGAGGGCTATTAGCAGTTGGATGGCCTCCAACTGCTTAAAACTCAATTCGTCCAAGACGGAAGTTATGCTTTTTGGAAAGATTCAACCTTTGTGGTCTCCCTCATGGTGGCCTGAGGAATTGGGAACTCCACCACAACCTGTTAGCAAAGTCAGAAATCTGGGAGTGATATTTGACAACAAGCTCCTCTTTCATCACCATGCGAATGCGGTAGTCTCATCTTCCTTTAACATCTTAAGGAAAATAAAGAAAATACTACCGTACCTTCCCATAGCCACGGGAAAAACGCTAATATCCACACTAGTGTTTTCGCGCATTGACTATTGCAACGCACTCCTCCTCAATGCCCAAAAAAAGGTTATTTCTAAACTGCAATTAATACAAAATGCCTCTGCCAGAGTTCTTCTGGGGATTCCCAAATATAGCTCGGTTTCCAGACATCTAGACCAACTGCACTGGCTTCCAGTTAGAAGCCGTACGAAGTTTAAGACCCTCTGTATTGTCTATAAGGCAATAAAAGACATAGGACCTAAATTCTTGAGAAGTTCTTTTAAACCTTTGGCAACCCCTAGAACGTTGCGCTCTAACACAGCTCACATGCTTCAAATTCCTAGAACAAGGACAGTTAACTGGGGAGATAGGTGTTTCACCATAGCAGCAGCTAAACTGTGGAACTCCCTTCCCCTTAACATAAAGACCAGTCCATCTTTAATAGTTTTTAGAAAGCAGCTAAAGACTTGGCTGTTTTCTTATCGACACGATACATAGATCCTTTACTGTTGTCCCTTCGATTCATCACTGGTTTATTTTAGATTTAGCCTCAGCGCCGAGACACCTACGGGTAATTGTAGCGCTTTAAAAATTGCAAAAATAAATAAATAAATAAATCATTTCACTAAGGATCACAGGGCCAGATCCGTTGTAGAGCTTGTGTGTGATACACATTGCTTTAAAGTGCACCCTTTGGCGCACAGGCAGCCAATGCAGGGCTTTAAGGGCTGGCTTGGCGGATAACCTGGAGTTTCGTGAAGGTAGCCTCTGGGGCTCCCAAATAGACCAGATTACTGTAGTCCAGACGGGACAACACTAGGCCCTGGATGAGGAGCTTTCTGGACATGGGTGGGAGTAAGGGCAGAATTTTACGGGTTTTACGCATTAGCCCAAAGCATGTGCCCGAAGTTTTGGTTGCCTGGGTCTTCATTGTAAGCTGTGGCTCTAGCCATACCCCGAGTGTCTTGATTTCCGATTTGGGGGGGGGGATTTCACCGAATACATCGGGCCATATCGTGGGAGGGATGGTTGTCCATTGTTTGCCGAGTAACATTACCTCTGTCTTAGTCCCGTTCAGTTTCAATGATGATTCGTTCATCCAGTTGTGGATGTTTATGAGGCAGTTGGTAAGATTTTCAGGATGGTCAATCAGCTGGGACAGGGAGACGACTAGTTGGGTGTCGTCAGCGTAACTCACCATTTTGATGTTAAAAGGTGTTACCACGTCCTCGAGGGGGGCCATATAAACGTTAAAAAGCGTCGGGCTTAGGGAGGAGCCCTGGGGGACGCCGCAAGTGAGTGGGAGGGTGGATGAGTGGTGGCTGTCATCCCATACTTGAAAGGTGCGTCCTGTAAGATAGGATTCGATCCATTTGATAGCTGTCCCAGTAAGTCCTGCATTTGTCAATCTACTCAGAAGGACACGGTGGTTGACCGTGTCGAAGGCTGCACTTAGATCCAGGAGGATCACTGCCACTGATCCTCCTGAATCTAGTAAGCCCCTTGCCTCTTCGATCACTGCAAGGAGTGCGGTGTCAGTTCCATGGCCTGGACGAAAACCGGTTTGGGATTGTCGAAGCAGTTTATTTGTTTCGAGGAACTGGGATAATTGGATGTTTACCAATTTCTCGGTGACTTTGCCAATGCCTGGGAGTAGGGATATTGGCCTATAGTTGGACAGGTCTGATGGATCTAGCTGGGGTTTTTTTAAGAGTGCTTTAACCACAGCACTCTTCCAGCTGTCGGGGACGGTTCCATGGGAGAAGGAACAGTTGATAAGGTCCGTAATGGTGGGGACGATTACTGAGGCTACGGTCTTGAGGAACCTGATAGGGGCTGGGTCTAAAGGGGAACCACTTTTCATTTTAACTAAGGTTCGCTCAACCTCTGCGTGGGTGACAGGTCGGAAAGTCTGAAGCGTAGAATGACAGATGCTTTTAGTCGGTTCAGGGGAAGTGCTACTTTCCGTGAGGTTGGGGGAGCAGGGGGGAGGAAGGGAAGCCAGGATCCAGGTGATTTTCTCGTTGAAAAAGTTGGCTAGTTCGTTGCTTCTGTCAACTTTAGGGGTGATGGAGGAGGAGGTGGAGGGGACTTTGGTCAGCTCTTTGACGATCAGAAAAGATTCTCGGGCTGAATTGGATGCTTCTTGTATACGTGTGTTGTAGTAGGAAGCTTTGGCTGATTTGATAGCCTCTTTGTAAATTTTGACCGCAGACTGGTAAGCTTCTTTGTTGGCATGTTGCCAAGTCTTTCTCCAGAGTCGTTCGGCCTTTTTGCAATTTTTGCGCAGTGTTCTCAACTCTGCGGAGTACCATGGTGCTGAGCCATGTTTGCCGTTTTTATTCTCTCTATTTCTGAGTGGAAGTATAAGGTCTAGGGAGACGGTAATCCAGTCTCTGAATCTTTTGTCAGCCGTATTTGGGTCTTCGGCCTGGGCAGGGATGTTTTTTTCCAGGGTCTGAGCCCAATCGTCCGTGGAGAGTCTGGGCCAGGTCCTATCCTTACTGAAGGTAGGGGGAGTACGGTTTGTCGTGAAGGTTCCCGGTAATTGAAAAGTGACCAAGAAGTGGTCTGTCCAGGGGAGGGGAAAGGCCTCCTTGGCAAGCATTGAGGACGAGTTGGTAAATACGGGGTCTAAAAGGTGGCCCTTGGTGTGGGTGGCTCCGGAGTTTAAAAGATGGATATCGAGAGCCGCTAGATCTTGAATCAGATCATGGGCTACCGGGTTGGCCGGGTCTTCTAGGTGGATGTTCAAGTCTCCAACTATCATGTAGTTTGATAGGGAGTGGGCTTGCGTTGTGACTAAGTCCAGTAGCGAACAGGTGAAGGGACCCGGGATACCGGGAGGGCGGTAAATGAGGAGTCCTGAAAGGGAGGTGGTTGCGCTAAGTGTGACAGAGAAGTGCAGACTTTCTGCGTCGGTAATCTGTGCGTCGTGGGTTTTGCAGTGGAGGTGTTCTCGATGAATGATGGCTAACCCGCCTCCTCTGCCTAGAGGACGGGGTAAGGATTGAATACAGTAGCCCTGTGGGGTTGCTAGGACCATGTCAGATTGAGAATGAGGGCCGAGCCATGTTTCCGTGAGGAAGAGTATATCAATTCCATGGTCTTCTATGATGTCGGCAATCTGAGTCGCATGTTTGGGTAGTGAACGGCAATTCAAAGAGGCAAAGTTAAGGGTGGCAAGTTTGCTGGGTTTAGAGGGTAGCGTGAGCTGCACTGGTTTACATGAGGGGCAGCAGGTGAAAGGTCCCTTGAGATTATAGATGTAATCACAGGAGGGTGGGGGAGGTCTGAGGCTCAGTAGATCTCTGCGGGAGTACTTTATAGTTGGGTGAAGGGATTCGGGCAGGGGTTCTGGCCCTGGACCCGGCCGTGCGCGGACGGGCGCAGACGGGCTTGCCTTAGGCGCTCCCGCTGCGCTCGTCCGCTGCGCTGGGGAGGTCGACACATTTGTAAAGGATGTAATGGGCGTGGCCTCGCAGTGGGCGTGGCTCCGCCTTTGGCGCGCTGGCGCTGATGTCGTTTCCCTGAGGGTGGGGGTCTGAATGAGCGCGTAGCAGCAGCGCTTTCAGCCAGGTGAGCAAGAGCGTTTTGTGATTTTAAAAGCAGTAATAATTCGTGACAGTTTTAAAATAGTGAAGTTTAACAAAACCTCCGGCTTCCGCCTCAGAGGGGTTCAATGAATGAGATCGTTGCGCTTTCAAGCGTTTAAGTAGTCGGTCGGTGGGCGTGGCCTCGCAGTGGGCGTGGCTCCGCCTTTGGCGCGCTGGCGCTGATGTCGTTTCCCTGAGGGTGGGGGTCCGAATGAGCGCGCAGCAGCAGCGCCTTCAGCCAGGTGAGCAAGAGCGTTTTGTGATTTTAAAAGCAGTAATAATTCGTGACAGTTTTAAAATAGTGAAGTTTAACAAAACCTCCGGCTTTCCGCCTCAGAGGGGTTCAATGAATGAGATCGTTGCGCTTTCAAGCGTTTAAGTAGTCGGTCGGTGGGCGTGGCCTCGCAGTGGGCGTGGCTCCGCCTTTGGCGCGCTGGCGCTGATGTCGTTTCCCTGAGGGTGGGGGTCTGAATGAGCGCGTAGCAGCAGCGCTTTCAGCCAGGTGAGCAAGAGCGTTTTGTGATTTTAAAAGCAGTAATAATTCGTGACAGTTTTAAAATAGTGAAGTTTAACAAAACCTCCGGCTTCCGCCTCAGAGGGGTTCAATGAATGAGATCGTTGCGCTTTCAAGCGTTTAAGTAGTCGGTCGGTGGGCGTGGCCTCGCAGTGGGCGTGGCTCCGCCTTTGGCGCGCTGGCGCTGATGTCGTTTCCCTGAGGGTGGGGGTCTGAATGAGCGCGTAGCAGCAGCGCCTTCAGCCAGGTGAGCAAGAGCGTTTTGTGATTTTAAAAGCAGTAATAATTCGTGACAGTTTTAAAATAAGGGCATTTCTCTGTCTGTCTGACTGTTCGGCTTTTACTCGTTCACCTATTTCGATTAATTCCCTTTCTTGGGCTCTTTCTGAGGATTCCCTACTTAATTCTAACTTTCTGATTTCTTTTTCGGTTCTTTTATGAGATTCTTTGCGCCATAACTCGATGGCATCTTTCTGGGACTGTCTGGATTTCTTTTTCCATAATGCTTCTTCTACTCGCATGATGCACTCGGCATCCCATGTACCTGATACAGGCCATCTATATTTCTCTTCTAGATCTTTAGTATACTCGACCCATAAGTCTAGATATAATATGGCACTTATGCCATGTTTATGATACATAAAATGACCTGGACTGTCCCTAGGCGGGACAGGAACTGCTTCTTCGAGCAGACCTTTTCTGGTTTTTAACTGACGTAATTTCGAGAACAGAGGCATGACTTAGACTGGAATCTGGACACAATACAATACACGATAAACACAATAATAACTTGAAAAACAAATCACTCATACCACGACACTGAAAACACATGAATTGACATTTAACAGTTCGGACAGAATATCACCTGGAATACTGAGAACAGAACACATGAATTTCTCAGTGGTTTCGGTCCTTTCTGGCAGACCGCTCCTTTAAAGTGGCTATACCACCTGGTCAATCTGCCACCTATCCTTTGGAGCTCGGGGTACCACAGGGATCTTCGTTGAGCCCAATAATGTTCAACCTCTATGTGAAACCGTTGGCTGGTGTCGTCAAACAGTGGGGTCTTACGATGACCTCATACGCTGACGACACACAGCTAGCGGTGACACTTAGTGAAGACCCTGAGGTGGAGGCCCCCAGATTCCGTGCGGGTCTCTTGGCAGTAGCCGGCTGGCTCCGCACCAACTGCCTCCAGTTGAATGCCACCAAAACGGAGGTATTGGTTCTAGGGAAGCACGCGGAGCAATGGGGAAATCAGTGGTGGCCTTCGGAGCTTGGTGTCACTCCTATTCCAGCTGCTGGAGTGAGAAATTTAGGAGTATGGGTAGACTCTGCGTTGACCTTCAGAGATCACACCATGAAGGTGGCTGCCACGTGCTACGGAATTCTGCGTGGTACTAGGCCGGTCCTAAAGTACTTTGATCCCCCTACCAGACAGCTTGTAGTCCAAGCCTCAATACTTTCTCGGCTGGACTACGGCAGTTCACTGCTATTAGGGGTGAATCAAGCGGAGGCCTCTAGGCTCCAAAGAGTACAAAATGCCGCGGCACGAGCCATTGTGGGCCTTCCCAGACACTGTTCAGTGTCTGGTACCATCACGGCCTTGCACTGGCTCCCGGTCAGACAGCGCATTAAATTCAAGGCGCTGTGTCTGGCCTTTAAAATTCTAAAATTTTCGTCGCCGCCGGCACTTGCTCCTCTTCTTATACCCTACAAGCCTTCTAGATCCTTGAGATCAGAGGGGCTTCATCTAGCCATCTGTCCACGCTTCAAGCTGAGCAGAATGGGTGGCCGATCCTTTAGGGTGCTAGCGGCAAGTTTATGGAATTCGCTCCCTGTTCACATTCGAGCCCTTGAAGATTTGCTCACCTTCAGGCAGGCGATTAAAACCTTCCTGTTCCCGGCATCTAGTTAATTCCTTTTCTTTTATTATGTGTTATGTTACAGCATCTGTCAGAGCGCCAGGACGCCCCTTTGCTGGGGCAGCTGTGCGCTATAAAAATACCAAATAACATAACATAACATAACATAACATAACATAACACGTAGGCACATATGACATGGTAAAATTTACTTTTCCACAGGTGAGTGAATGGATATCTCAGTGCTACATGTCAAAGTAAGTACATATGTAAAACACAGTACATGTGAGAGTTGGCATATATAAATAACTGTGCATAAGAGCCAGTGAATGTGTGAGTGGCTGTATGGATGATTGTGAACTTGTATCAGGGATTGTAAAAGAGAGTAAATATGTGTTAGTATATGTTTGAATAAGTAAGGTGTGTATAACTGTATAGTTGAGGAAATGGAGGTGTGATTGATTCTTTGCATGACTGACTAGGTGTGTAAGTAACTCCATGGATGAGTGACAGTCTGTGAGTGTCTGTTTACACTGAGTGTATCTAAGGTTATATTAGAGTCTGAAGAGGTTCATCGTATTATCACATGAATGATGTCATCAGTGATGTGATCAGTAATGTCAAATGAGATGTCATCAGTGATGTCATCAGTGATGTCATTTGAGATGTGATCAGTGATGTCATCAGTGATGTCATTTGAGATGTCATCAGTGATGTCATCAGTGATGTCATTTGAGATGTCATCAGTGATGTCATCAGTGATGTCACTGACCATGTCATGAATGATGTAATATGTGACATGATCAGCAGTGGATTGCGGGTGCGCGATATATAGTTAGTACTACTAACTATATATGGAATTTCAATGGTTTTGTGTGAGTAAAAAAAGGTTTTTTAAATGCTAATTCCTAACTATATATGGTCTATAACCTATGGTTTTTTCAGTGAATTTTCAAGGTTTTGTAAATGCTAATTCCTAACTATATATGGTCTATAACCTATGGTTTTTTCAGTGAATTTCAATGTTTTTTTAATAGCAAATATCATAAGCTGTCGAATGTCAAGTACGTGGTAAGAAAAAACATTTTCGTGTTTATGCACACTGATCTGCTTTGAATGCTGCCCCCCCCCTCATTTCTATTAGGAGTACTCTCTCTTTGCAGATAGTGAAGGGTAGTTAACGCAGGCCTTTGCCCCCGTTGTAATCCGTCGTGCCTGCTTCTCTCTCCATTTGATTGATTGTTATCCAAGCATTTACTGTTTTAGAATTGGTTCTCTTTGGTTCATTCTCTATTTACAAACAAGCACAGAGTCGCAATACTCTGTTTAGTCTTTGCAGATAGCGAAAAATCGTGTAAAAAAACAAAAGGAATCGAGCAAAATCAGTAGGCCACTAATGGGATCTCTTTTTGACCTCGCTAAAATAGAAACATTAGGAACAACCCCTCATGACAAATACGAAACTAGTGAGATGAACTGAACTCCACACCATGATGGCTGCAAGACAGCTCGGCTCCGCCACCCACCCCGCCCAAAATAACGATAAACTCTATGCAAATATATACAACACACCAGCAAAGTAACAGGGTAAAACATTTTATTAAACAACTATTTACATAACTATTTTAAACTTTTTGTTGCCCGATCCGGCTAGCTCAATCGATCGAGCATGAAACTCATGCACTCTGATGATTCAAAGTTTTGAAGAGTGCTTGTAACACTGTCTGAAGCCTATTTGCACTTGCTTCATCTTCACTATTCTAAAAGTAAGTGGGGGCTGTTTGAGTACGTTACTGCATTTGTAAACAATGTGATGCGGTGCCACCCTGAACCATTTAACGGAGGCCCCCGAGGGACGGTGTGATGGCGCGGACTCGGAGGGGGCGCTTGGCTCCGGCCCCCTCCCCAAGTCGTGTTCTCCTGGTGTGGCCTGAGATCGCCCCCGACATAGGTGGCCGGCTCCCGGGATCAAGCGGAACTTTTTGCCTTTTGGTAACTCTTCCATTCTTGACCTTGTCCCACAATCTGTTTCACCTAAAGACACGCTGTAGTGGGGCGCCCCTTTACCATTTCAGTTGCCATTCCGCCCGCTTTTGCTACACTGTGCCTCTTCCGCTATTCAGCTGTTTACCGCCCACTCTTTCGACTACAACGTCTCGCTCACCATGTACTTGAGTTGCTCCCGCTCTTGCGGTGCAGCGATAGGCGGCTGCCACAGGACTCTCAAAATGGCGGCCGGCTCTTCAAATTTGGGCGTGGTCCACTAAAATGGCCCTGCGACACCTTGGAACTCGGACGCTTGTCTGCTAGAGCTTGGGCTCCATTCTCGAAAGCGTCCCCTCAGCCTTGAAGATTCTACAAAAGTCTTGGGGGCCCCCGACTCCCGCAGGCTTCTGGTGGGGAGCGGCTAGCATGATTGCTCGTGGAATGGCCACGACGGAGCTACGAAATGGTGGTGCTCTCATGCTAACGCCAGCTTCAGTCTGAAACATCCAGAAACTCTGTAGACTACCAATTCGATCAGTTCCGGTAGCGCCCCAACGTGACCCGGTAGAGAAGAACTTGCCCTCCCCTCTTTGACTGATGGTTCTTGTTGCCTGTCCCTTCTGTTGTCATTTAACAGAACTATTTAGCCTGCTGAAAGGGGTTGTGTTCCGACCGCTGGTTGGTGGAGACATTTTGACTATATTCTGGACCTGCGTTGTCGCGTAATGCGTCATATGACGCGCCGCGTTAGCGCATCCGGAAGTGATCCGGGGCGCGGCGCGCAGCGCGTAACGTAAGCATAACAGATCATGTAACTTGTTAATAAAACTTTTCATTGGTTCATTTTACTTTTCTTATTCTAATGATGAAATGCTTGGTCATATGACCTAAAAATTACGCTTTTTATTACTTTCGAACATTATTTTTTCTTAAACATATGTTATAATGTTCCAGGCTAATGTACTTTCCCGGAAAATTTACAACTGTCCTGCAAGTAAAATATATTCCTTTTTCGAGAAAAAGGGCGTTTCTTCGTCCCATGACGGAGCCGTTGAGCAAAAGAGGGTCGGCCTGCTGTCTTAGTCGCCGATACGCCAGAATATCAGATTCTTATCAATCACTTTATGTTGCAGGAGTAGAAAACACAACAACCCATGACCATTTATCTTTACTGCGTTCCTGCGTATTATACCTTTTACCCTTCATGTAATTCGAATGCTTTATTTCACTTGCCTTTTACTGATTCTAAAACAGTGACTATTATTAAAAACTTTACCAATGTAAATACTACTACCATGTTTTCTTTTAAAAACCTTTATTGTGAAAATGTCAGTATACAAATACGGGCCTATAACCACGTGGGCCGGCCACGGAGCAAACTGTAATCGTATATGATGAGTAGACATTTACACTGTAGAGGAACGTAACGGGCGGGCCATTAGGTTGCAAGAACTAAGGTGTCTAACAGTTGCGGAATCGGTGGACGTACATTTTATAATTAAAATACGACAGGGCCAGTTACAATAAAATTATCTAGATATACATTTGCGGGCAAGTACCATGGGTGACGTTAATTCGAACTTTCAATAGTACAGTAATCAATAACACATCAGAACTTAATATCAATAGGGATGTCGAAATATTCAATCAATTCTCGTCCCCGCCCGCCATGTGCTTCAAAACTGCATACGTATCTCGTGATTTCAATGTTCTGCAACCAGTACACAACAAGGAGTTACGACTCCCATTTATTCTGGCGCCATTTTGGGCGAGGACAGGCAGGTCCAGGATATAGTCAAAATGTCTCTACCAACCATCGACTATGATGATGTTCATATGCTGTATTTATTAGAGTAACACTCATCTGTCCACATGAAATTAATTTGCCACAATCTAAACATGTCATTTTAATCTTTCCAAAGTTCTTCTAAATATTTGGGACCGTTTCCCTTGCCTCTGATGCTGTCAGTGCCAGTTCTTTAATGAATGTACTGGCAGGTCGGGGGTTCTCCTCCAAATCTCTCTTTTATGCAGCACTATAATTAATCGGTGCCACCTCTCCATATGACGATGCATGGTATAGTTACCATAACTATATTTTTTTTCGGTTCCTCTGGAGAGTACATCGTGGCAGATGAAGCGTGTAACGTACCGGGAATTTACCTTTTTTGCATGTAGAGGAAAGGAAAAAAAATTCGAGCGTCCGAGTTCTAAGGTGTCCCAGGGCCATTTTTGTGGACCAGGCCCAAATCCAAAGGACAGGCCGCCATTTTGAGAGTCCTGTTGCAGCCGCCTGTCGCTGTAGCATCAAGAGCGGCCGAAACTCAGCTGAATGGCAACTGAAACGGTAAAGGGGCGCCCCACTACAGCAGACGAGCCTCCACCTGGGAAGGCCCGTTCACGCCGCCTCCCCCCCCCCCTTCGGGCACCCCACGCCGTTATTCGGAGCAGGATTGTAGGATGGCCACACCAATGCGGCAACTTGCTAGACACCACCTCGGTGCCAACCCAATCTCAGCGCCTTGTGGTGTCTTCTATTCAGAAAACATTGTTGTGCTGCCTTCGACCTATTCGCCGCAAGTGCGCACGCAACTCAGCTGCATAGCTTGCTAGACACCACCTCGGTGCCATCCGGATCTTGGCGCGTTGCGCTGCCTTTGGCCCCATTCGCACATCGGTCCGCTACTGACGCCACCTCACAGGCCAACGGGGCGCCCCACGCCCACTTTCAGCATTGTAGGATGACCACACCAGTGCGGCAACTTGCTAGACACCACCTCGGTGCCATCCGGATCTTGGCGCGTTGTGCTGCCTTCGGCCTATTCGCACATCAGTCCGCTACTGACGCGAACTCACAGGCCAACGAGGCGCCCCACGCCGACTTTCAGCATTATAGGATGGCCACACCAGTGCGGCAACTTGCTAGACACCACCTCGGTGCCATCCGGATCTTGGCGCGTAGAGAAGCTGCAGCAGCTGCAAATAAGCTTCAGACAGTGTTACAACCGCTGCTCAGAACTCTCAACTATGACACCACCTCGGTGCCATCCAGATCTTGGCGCGTTGCGCTGCCTTTGGCCCCATTCGCACATCGGTCCGCTACTGACGCCACCTCACAGGCCAACGGGGCGCCCCCCACGCCCACTTTCAGCATTGTACGATGGCCACACCAGTGCGGCAACTTGCTAGACACCACCTCGGTCTCATCCGGATCTTGGCGCGTTGTGCTGCCTTCGGCCTATTCGCACATCGGTCCGCTACTGACGCTGCCTCACGTGCCAACGGATTTTCTAAGCTTTTTATACCCTATGCCGCATAACAGGTCATGTGACTTGTTTATAAAACTTTTCATTGGTTCATTTTAATTTTGGTTTCCTAATGATGGAAGGCTTGATCATATGACCTAAAAATAACACTTTTCATTGGATGAAAACTTTTTTTTTTTCCCAAACGATGAAAGCCCCACCTTGTTTCTGGATGTTTCAGACTGAAGCTGGCGTCAGCATGAAAGCACCACCATCTCGTGGCTCCGTCGTGGTCATTCCGCGAGCAATCATGGCAGCCGCTCCCCACCGGAAGCCTGCAGGAGTCGGGGGCCCCCAAGACTTTTGTACAATCCTCAAGGCTGAGGGAACGCTTTCGAGAATGGGGTCCAAGACCTAGCAGACTAGCGTCCGATTTCCAAGGTGTCCCAGGGCCATTTCAGTGGACCAGGCCCAAAAAGGAAAGAGCCTGCCGCCATTTTGAGAGTCCTGTGGCAGCCGCCTATCGCTGCACCGCAAGAGTGGGCGCAACTCAGCTGAATGGCGGATTTTGACACAGTGGACCAAAAGCGGACGGAATGGCAACTGAAACGGTAAAGGGGCGCCCCACTACAGCAGACGAGCCTCCACCTGGGGAGGCCCGTTCACGCCGCCTCACCCCCCCCCCCCCAGGGCGCCCCACGCCGTTATTCGGAGGGCGGCAACTTACTGGACATCACCTTGGTGCCATCGTTCTGCTGCCTTGGAACTATTCGCACAACAGACCGCTACTGATGACCCACCCCCCGCGACGCCCCACGCCGGATACCGAAATCAGTGCGGCACCCAGGCAAGATCACCTGGGTGCCGTCCAGAAATCTGGACGTTGTGCTGCGTTGGGACTATTCGCACAACCGACCGCTACTTCCTTCTTTTTCCCTAAAAATGTTTAAATGTTTTTACTGTTTTTGTTTTGTTGTATATATTTATAAGTTATTAAAGTTTTATAATCCTACTACTTTGTTGGAGTGCTATATATTTTTAATGTGACACATAATTGTAAAAACTTTGATGTACAAAGAGGCATCCCTGGAATCTTCCGCTTCAGGCTCGGTCCCCTCCCCAATCACAATACAGAATGGTTTTCAGATAGTAGGAACGCGTGTGGTGTGACGGATCTCATCGGGTGTGGGCCTTGATCTACTATAACTCCTTTGAAGAGGGGTGATTCTTTACAGCTGGGGCCATAAACTACATCTGCAGGGCTAGCTGATAGCCTGGGACCGGCCTGGACAATCGGACACAGAGGAAGAGGAGTGTCAGAGGGTGCGGTAGTGAATAGGGCGAAAGGGAGGTGTCGGACAGGCACAGGGTGTGATTCTCAGGGAAGAGCAGCGCAGATGGGGGGAGGTTTATTGCCCATGCGTAAGACAGAGAGCGGGGGTGACCAGTGCCTGGGGGAGATGCTTGCGAGGGTGGGGAGCCATGCTAAGGATCGACAGCGTGCAGAGAGTGGGTCTGGTCAAGGCATCTAAAATGGCTGCCGTGCACGACAAAAGTGTGGCATTTGAAAAAAGGCAAGATGGCGCAGACAATGTTTATCAACACTTCCTGATTTCCTTCGAATCGAACGTTAACAGACGTTATCTCTACCACACTACCGGTCCCCCTGGGCTTAAACGCCGAGATGGTAGGGACTGCATCCCGTGGAGATAGGCCGAGACGTCACTCAGCAGAAAAAAAAGAAAAAAAAAAGTCTATAAACATACAATAAGTTAAAAGTCAATCATTCTTGTTTCCTTGTAGTACGCTCCCCAGGCCCGCGGGGCCCTTTTAAAACCTCCACATCAAACCTAGGGGGTCAGGGAGGATCTACTATGCCCCCTTATGGTCATTTGCCCCTTCGCTTTGGCCTCCTCTTGTCTCTCGATCCTACAGAGAGACAAGATGGCGGCCGCTACGGACTGTTTGGAATGTTTACAGACGCCGGAGAACCAATCAGCTTCGCTTCACAAAGCTCCGTAACGCGAAAAGTACGCGAAGCGGAGCGCTGCCCGGTCCGCTGTCAGAGATATATATCTTTTTTTGAACGTTAATTTCTCAAAATCCACTGGAGCACATATATTGAGACATAGCAAAGGCACATCGGGCTACCAGTAAATATGAGTAAACTTACTATGTAACATAAAAATGTTGCACTCTATACTATAAGTCTCATTTTATACTACAATCACTTCGCTACAACCTCATAAATTAAAAATAAAAATAAATAATGTCTCAAACAATTTTTGATTTCTAAATATAAATTTATTCTTCTGAATTTTCATAATTTGAAAGAACTAGTAACATGTCCTCATCAGGAATTTCCTCTTCAATCATCTCATCAGGAATCTCCTCATGAAAAGTCTGCAATGATGATTCTTGTAACTCTATGGTCTCCAAACATTCGATAAATTCGCCGTCAAGAGATTGATCAAAAAAATCATTCAAGTCATCTCCTCCTTGTGAGAATATTTCATTATTGGTGCTGTCAATTTCAATAAATGTAGTGGATAATTCAAAAGAAATTGCCACGGTCTCTTCATTGTGATCCATTTTATTTTGAAATTACTTGCTGTAAATTGCAGAAAAAAATAATCACTTTCATTTATCGTTTTTAGTAATACATAATATAAAACTAACTTTATCAAGTATTTAGTATAACAGAAGGACTGTAAATAAATAACAGAAAACATTTTTCAAATTATCTTAAAGTGTACAACATAGTTCCCCTTACAAATTAACAACTCACCTTTTTGAAAGTAGGAGAAGCGTTAGTACTGTGTAAATCAAACACCAGAAATTGAGCACCAAAAATTCCTCACAAATGTACCTCAGACAGTAGTATCACAAAATGGCTGTGGTTTCCTCTCATTTTAGATATATACATAACCAATTAACTTTCATCACACACAAATACAAAACCAAAGTAACATTTTAATTGGTTCTAAATTTCAACACTTTCAAATGTGTTTTCCCCATGCAATTTTCCATAGGACATTTAGATACGTCTACAGCTATGGTCATTTGCCCCTTCGCTTTGGCCTCCTCTTGTCTCTCGATCCTACCGAGAGACAAGATGGCGGCCGCTACGGACTGTTTGGAATGTTTACAGACGCCGGAGAACCAATCAGCTTCGCTTCACAAAGCTCCGTAACGCGAAAAGTACGCAAAGCGGAGCACTGCCCGGTCCGCTGTCACAGATATATATCTTTTTTTGAACGTTAATTTCTCAAAATCCACTGGAGCACATATATTGAGACATAGCAAAGGCACATCGGGCTACCAGTACCTACAATTTTGCCAAGTTTCGTGCAAATCCATTCAGCCGTTCGATTATTATTATTATTTATTTATTTTTTTGCCCCGCGGGGCCCTTTTAAAACCTCCACATCAAACCTAGGGGGTCAGGGAGGATCTACTATGCCCCCTTATGGTCATTTGCCCCTTCGCTTTGGCCTCCTCTTGTCTCTCGATCCTACTGAGAGACAAGATGGCGGCCGCTACGGACTGTTTGGAATGTTTACAGACGCCGGAGAACCAATCAGCTTCGCTTCATAAAGCTCCGTAACGCGAAAAGTACGCGAACCGGAGCGCTGCCCGGTCCGCTGTTACAGATATATATCTTTTTTTGAACGTTAATTTCTCAAAATCCACTGGAGCACATATATTGAGACCTAGCAAAGGCACATCGGGCTACCAGTCCCTACAATTTTGCCAAGTTTCGTGCAAATCCATTCAGCCGTTCGGGCTAAAAGTGAGGCCAACCGCCCTATGGAAATTAACATTGGAAAAACGCGTTTTGGGACCCCCTTTTTTCTCGGCCCCCCCTTGACGAACCCCCCCAAATTTCCAGGGGCTGCTCAGAAACAAAATGTTCCATTTTCCTGAAAATTTCTGCCAATTCCGTCCACAAACGCCAAAGTTATTAGACATAGAATTTTCAAAAATCCCATAGAGAAAAAATCCTAACTATATATACCTACTGGCGACCGCCAGTAGGTAATATAGATATATATATATATATATATATTCATTGAAAAAACCATAGGTTTCACACACAATATAGGTAGGAATTAACATTTAAAAAACTATGCAAATTCATTGAAAAAACCATAGGTTTCACACGTTATAGTTAGCTCAACATTTCTCTCATACAAAACCTTTGAAATTCCTCCATTATAGTTAGCTCAGCTAACTATAACCTACGCGCCCGCAATGCACTGCTGATGACGTCACATATTACAGCACTCATGACATGGTCAGTGACATCACACATGACATCACTGATGACATCTCAAATGACATCCCTGATGACATCACTGATGACATCATCCAGTGAATGTGTGTCTTTCTGAATTTTTTTTATTTTAAATATGTATATCCAGGTCTATGGAGGAATAAATGGGTAAATAAGTGTCTAAATGGATGTTTTGTTTGAAAAATTGATTGTATAACTTACTTAAGTATATCTTAGTGAATAAGTGTACTAGCGAGTAATCTTTAAATATTTAAATATCTGTATCAGTGTCTCACTTTGTATATAAGTGGCTGCATGGGTTGGTGAGTAGCTACATGAGTGTGTATATGGGTTATTAGTTGTTTTTTTGAGTACCAAAATGAGTGTTTGTACGGTTCGGTGGGAAGTATTACTTAGCGTACAGATGCATGAATGACTGACTCACTGTTTGTATGTGTTTTGACGACTGTATGTGTGCAGGACTGTATGGGTGGATGAGTGTGTGTATGGGTGTGTTAGTGAGTGAATGACTGTCTCAATAGTATCTTTATGAGGAACTACATATCTTTTAAACTCGTATATGTGAGTATTGATGTACATAAGTGAGTATATCTGAGAGCGAGAGATTCTAAGACCTCCTGTATAAATTAGTATGTGTTTCTATAAGTGATTGTTTAAGAGAGTAAGTATGTCTACGATTCTGTAGAAGTTAGTGTAGTGGTGGTTGTATAGCTGTATATGCAAGTAAATGGATATTTGATAGTTTATTTGCATATGTGAGTATGTGTGTGAGTAACTCTATAGATGAGTGTCGGTGTATAACAGGATATATAGGTGTATGAGTACATATGATGAGTGAGTACATGTATGAGGGACTATATAGAACTGTTGGTGAATGAGTGGATGTGTATGTAGATTTTGGGATTACTCAATAGGTTGTTCTAACTGGAATTGGTATCTCCATTTTTTTGAAAATTTTAGTTTCTATTTTTGATCGTGTGTATCAAAGGTTATATTACAGTAAGAGGAGGTCTGCCACAAGGATGATGTCATCAGGGATGTCATTTGAGATATCATCAGTGATGTCATGAGTGATGTCACTGACCATGTCATGAGTGATGTAATATGTAACGTCATCAGCAGTGCATTGCGGGCGCGCAAGTTATAGTTAGCTGAGCTAACTATAACGGAGGAATTTCAAAGGTTTTGCATGAGAGAAATGTTCAGCTAACTATAACGTGTGAAACCTATGGTTTTTTCAATGAATTTGCATAATTCTTTAAATGCTAATTCCTAACTATAATGTGTGTGAAACCTATGGTTTTTTCAATGAATTTGCTAGGTTTTTTAAATGCTAATTCCTAACTATAACGTGTGTGAAACCTAAGGTTTTTTCAGTGAATTTCAAAGGTTTTTTAAATGATAATTTATAAATGTATTAATTATTATGTCTTTCTTTTAATACTAATTTCTTATATTTTTTATATAAATATTTATATTTATTTTATTTTTTAGATTATATTTCATATTCTTATTATAAAAAAATAACAATACTAAATTGCAAAATAATTTTTGGATGAATTATTGCTTGACGTCGGGTGCAAGTATAACACAGCTCCAGCAATTCTTTTGGAGTCCTATGCTCACAATGCTGTATCAATCCTTACACCTGCTTCAAGCATGTGCAAGGTTTTGACGAGCATAAGCTCAAAAGTCACTGAATAAAATGTTATACATTCACTCAGTCACTTTTACGAGGCCTTGCTGCACCCCCTTCTGCACAAGAAAGTCTCTTCTGGCGCAGCGCTTTACAATGTAATACACCCTCCAGATGCATCACATTGTTAATAGCACACACCATGGCACATCTTTTGCACCACCGCTGTGTCACAAAAGTGACGCAACGGCTGTGTAAAAGAGGCATTGTAAATCCGCCCCTAACACATACAAATTCACCCAGGCACTTTCACCAGCAGCGCAAATTGAAGCATACACTTGTAACATATTTATGTACATATGATACATCTTCGGACATACTACAGTATACTATAGATAAACACCTTATAGATTTATGCTGTAGCAGTTCCTTATAGTTCTGCACTTTCACGTTCTCCATACACTAGTAACATATTCATTCATTTATTTATGAACTACACATTCATTCTGACAAACTTTTACACACTACCATAGAAATATAGTTCTTTCTTTGACCAGTGTAGGTAGTTCTAAAAAAAACTGTATTTTTTGTTTTGTAGTTTTTTTTTGTGTTTTCTCAACAAATTCCAAGCGGAACAAAAGAATGAAAACAACTAATGTCGAGGACAGCAATGATCCTGCATCCTGCCTTTCATCAAGTCTGTAGACTGTTCCCCATAACACAAAAGTTTATCGCAATAAATGCATAGAATTTTAACTTTCGAAAAGTCAGAATCAATATGTGGGTGTGGACTGCTTGCTGAACATGCTGCTGCCGCAGTTGATGTGCTTGGTGTAGCAGCAGGTGGGTTCTCATGCAACCTCCGTCTTGCAGCTCGAGCAAAGTTCTTGGTGTGCAAGTTCTTCACGTGTCTCACCATATTTGCTGTGCCAAAGGAGTATTTTTTACATGGATCACCCCTTGAAAGAGTTGTTTGGCAAATTTTACAGGTTACTTTTGGAGCAATAACCTATTTTTGACCTTCTGGAAAAGTGAAAAACTTCCAAATTAAAGCTTCTTTCCTCTTCTTTGGACGTTCTTCAGGAATGAAATCTCCCTCTGAAGAACTGCTGGAAGATGACTCCATTGCTCTTATTATTGTGATCTTCCTTCTATTTGAGAAGATTCTCAGAACAAATGCTTCTTCTTAGAAAGTCAAAGTCGAATAATTATAATGGGACAGAACTTTCAACAGTCGCAATAGGAAAAGTTATGAATCAATCAAATCTCTACTTTTAAAGTCACATGGCTTTGCGTACGCTTATGATGCGCTTGCGCAGCTCTTTCAATACGAGTACGCATGATGTTCTACCGCGATTTGTGTAATTCTTTTTAAAAGTAATATATGATTATTACAAGTATTAAAAAAATTCATAGTTATCCCAAATGTCTTCCCTTAGTATGTACATTAAATACATACTGTTTTAAACCAAGTAGAAACATTGCCCCCTTTCGCGTACAGAACGCCGTACATGACGTCACACCGAAGCTTTAATGCGGTGCGTAACGTCAAAGCATATTTGTACCGTATGCGTGGGTACGCGCTGAGTATGATAAGCAGTACAAACTATGGTGCAATCACCCTCTCAGTGACAAATCAGAGCTCAGGGCGTGCTAAGGAGAATAATTATAAGTGCTGACTCATTGCAGATCCGATTCTGGGCCTGCCTCTGCGCACATTATAACACCGCCCCCATCTCTCTCTGTTGTTAATTGTTAGTGCACACACTCATACTTGCACATGCGTGGTGCACACCCGCCCACACTACCCACATGCCACCACCTAGCATGCTTGCTATCATTTAGCCTGGAAACCAATACATTACCCAACGGCATGTCCCCCAGGGCCATCATTTTTACAGACTGCGAAAACGCTACCAATGACGGCCCTGGACTTGGTTTGGTCAGCCCCCGCGGTTCCCATATAATGCGGGCACTGACGTGAGCATGCTCTCTTTTGCCTGCCTCTGCTGCGGTGACAGACAGACTGTCGAAAACACCCTAGACTCAGCGAAACCGCAGCGAAACAAGGCAATTAAATACAATTAGTCCTGATGATCATCCCAGGTTTATTAGGAGCCAGGGGATCGAAACGATGACTTTAAATACAGTCCTACATGCGTAACCACTGTGTACATCCAATTGTAGCAACTGTAATTGTGAGCTTGCGAGCATACTGTAACTACGTGCAAGCTACAGCAATTGGCTCCCTTTCTTTTGCCTGTTATTCTTTTCTCAACTCTCACTACCTTCTCTACCTTCTCTGTTATCTTTTTGGATGATAGGTACAGGATTGTGCCCTAACACTTGTCTGTATATATATCAAGGTTCTGATCACCCTACTATCTGTTTAAATAAGTATCCTATGGCCGGCTGGGTCTATGGATTAAACATATAGAACTGACTCTAGTCTATAATACCATTGTGTTAAGCCATTTTTCTCCCACTACTAGGACCTACGTTCTTTATAATACTTGCCTACCCAGGGTCCTAGTATATCCATTGGGTCCCCTTGTTTATAAGAAGAAAAAAGTATTTCTGTACTACGCCACGTGCTTAGGACTCTATTATTAGTAATTGTGCGTCCATGAAAGTATTTTTTTTTCTGCGTCTCGAGGCCGTCCCAGGCCTCTATTAACTTATTGATCTTCCTTTGTTTGCTGGATCTGCAACAGTCTAACTTCGGAATATTAAGAACCCACATTAAAATTCACTTTTGATAATAGTTACGCAACTCAGTTTACAATGACTAATCAAAACGTCCTTTTGTTTCCTTCACCAAACATCGTTCAGAAGCAACCACGGCGTATCGAGCAACAGCAATGGAATTCTCTGCAACTTATTGAATATACTTTGACGTATAGAAGCAGAGTTCAAGTCGAATGGTGAACTCCGGTGGCCGCACTCTTTATACAAGGTAAGCACAGTAGCCTAGATCCACAAAGCCTTTATAGCAATGCATTAGAAATAAGTCGCCATAACGGGCGTCAGTAATGCAGTAGGCACTTCCATATGGACACCACTTGAACGCGGCACTATAACAACTGAAATATACCAGGTACACTGCACTCGTAAAACTATAGTGTTAGCTTTATTTGTGAAACGAGAGTGGGCCATATTATCAAACCTTGGCAACAAAATTATCGCCACTTTAAACCAGCAAACTGCTGCTAAAGTGGTCATAATAGGTTTGATATATGCTCTGTTGAATTCCAATCGAAGCTCATGTTAGATGTGAAGGACATCTAACATGAGCTTCGATTGGAATTCCATAGAGCATATTATCAAACCCATTATCGCCACTTTAGCGACACTTTCCTGCCGATAAAGTGGCGATAATTTTGTCGCCCAGGCTCGATATTATGGCCCAGAGTGCGTAGTGTGCAGTAGCTTCTCTGTAAAATCTATAATTACCTCCGAGCAGTGTCAACAGATAGCTCACAACAGTCTGACAAACAGATCCACAACCTCATTACGCCACTTTTGAGTCACTTTTAACATGGGTAAAGTGATGCAGGGAGCTAGTAAATATACGTCTAACTTTTCAAGAAAAAATCTCAACTCCAGACTCTGCGACACAGTTTTAATGTTGTTTTCTCTCTCTTTCTCTCTCTCTCACTCTCTGTGACATCATTTCTCTTTCTCTCTTAAACTTAGACACTGCTGTCTGCTTGGACGTGTAGAAGAATTGTTGAACTGAAGTTGTCAAACCAACTAGCTGAAGTGTTTGGCCGCAATGTTTATACAACGGTTAGCACAGAGGCCTAGATCTACAAATCCTTCATAGGAATGCATTAGAAATAATTCGGCATAACGGGCGTTAGTAACGCAGTAGGCAGTTCCATATAGACACCACTTGAACGCGGCACTATAACAAGTAAAATGTACCAGGTATGGCATCGCAAGGCATACTGTCATGTGTCTAAGATCATAGTGTGAGTCAGAATTCATTTCAGAAAAATGCGGCAGAATAATTTGCTTAGTTGATGTGTTTTAAAATATGGCAAAACATGTAGTCATGGAGTGAGTTAGTCCTTAGGACAGTTAGTGCTATAAAGTCCAAAGCAGCATGTCTGCCAGGCCTCTGAATTCCCAAAATAGTCTCCATGCTGTGTAATAAAGATCCTGGGTGTGCTGTATAAATTGCATACCAACTCTCTCTGTAGTATGTAAAAATCATTTCAGTGAATTCTCATTTCTACATTCTCAGTCCCACCTTGAGCCCCTACACTGCCTGAACACCGCTGCATGAGAAACAACCTTTTCAACGCACTACCATTACAACAAAACTTTTACAACGCAACATCCATTACATAGCATGCAATTACAACGCAATCATTACAACGCATTACACTACAACGCATACCATTATAATTCATGTCCTTACAACGCAGTCATTACAACGCATACCATTACAACGCATACCATTACCATCCAACACTTACCCTTCTGCTTTCACCCCTTGGATTTAGAATAGTAATTTTTACCCCTACACTATCCAACATTTACCCTACTGTTGCACCCCTGGAGTTAGAATAATAATTGTTACCCCTACACTATCCAATACTTACCATACATGCAATGTAATGTTATGCATTGTAATGGTATATGTTGTAAAGGTAGTATGCGTTGTAATGGAATGCGTTGTAAAGGTAGTTTTTAAAAATTCATTGTAATGGTATGCGTTGTAATGAAATGAGTTGTAATGATGTTGCGTTGTAAAAAAATTGTTGTAAAGGTGTGCATTGTAAAAGTATGCATTGTAACATCATACAACCCCACTGCACTGTCCTAAAATGTGAAACAGCACTCCCAGCAAGACTCTCTTTCACTGTAGTAATCATTTTACGGAATTGCAAGGCATACTGTCATGTGCTTAGTTGATGTGTTTAAAAATATGGCAATACATGTAGTCATGGAGTGAGTCAGGCCTTAGGACAGTTAGTGCTATAAAGTTCTATGCAGCATGTGTGCCTGGCCTCTGAATTCCCAAATAGTATCAATGCTGTGTTATAAAGATCCTGGGTGTGCTGTAAAAATTGCATACCAACTCTTTCTGTAGCATGTAGAAATCATTTCAGTGAATTCTCATTTCTACATTCTCAGTCTCACCTTGACCCCCTACACTGCCTGAACACCACTGCACTGTCCTAAACCCTAAAACACCATCTGTACCAAAATCTGCTAAACTCTTTCAACACTTCTGCATTGCTTTAAACCCTGAAACAGCACTCCCAGCAAGACCCCCTTCCACTGTAGTAATCACTTTATTCTGCCACCATTTTTTTTTTAATGAATACTAACTCACAGTGTGATCTTAGACACATGACAGTATCCCTTGCAATTCAGTAAAATGATTACTACAGTGAAAGAGCGTCTTGCTGGGAGTGCTGTTTCAGGGTTTAGAAAACTACACTAGTATTCACCCAGTGTAGGTGGTATAGCAAGAGGTGTTCTTTCAGACTTTAAGACATAGCAGCAGTGTTCGGGCACTGTAGGAGATCATGCAGGTAGTGCTGTTTCAGGGTTTAGGGCAGTGCAGTGGTGTTTCAACATTATAGGGGTATTTGCTGAGGATGGCTATTCTGGATTTAAAGCAGTGCAGTAGTGTTGAAAGAGTTTAGCAGGTTTTGCTAGGGATGGTATATCAGGGTTTAAGACAGTGCAGTGCAGGTAATACCATTTTATAACAGAGTTGTTGTAAATTTATTAAAAAATATAAAGAATTGTAAAAGAAAAACAGCTTTTTATAAGAAAAAAACATATACAGACAATTGTTGAGAAAGCTTTTGGATAACAAAAAAAATTGTTTCTTTTAGTAATCAGTAGGATTCAAACACTAGATAAGCCAATCAATGTTATGAAGGTCAAAAGTAAGTGGAAAAGACTAATTAATAGAACACATTTTTGTAATGTTTTCTCTGGAGAATGGAAACATAGTTCAAGTTGTGAGCCGGTTTTAATGAAGAGAGTTACTTTCAGAGTAATGATTTGCTGCATGCAGTTGACACCAGTGGTCGAGCTTATGAGGTTAAGAATGGTTGTCCGATTGAAAAAGAGAAAATTGTCCCTAGAAATGCAGAAGAGGTGTTAGCTGATGAAGTTTTAGGGAGACGTCCTAAGGCTCCAGTGTACACTGGGAATTGTAGTAGTATTTGTAGTGTACGACAGGATTCAATTGATTTTTTTCACAATTTTTTCCGTAAGTATACTAAGAAAAGTGTTAAACAGAAGATTAAGATGTTGCAAGAATTAGACCCCTGCAGAGTGAGAGAAAAAACAGGCTTGCAAGGTCATTCTCTGGCTTGTCTTTCTAAAAAAGTATGTCAGAGTGTTTTTCACCATTTTAGTATGTTAGCAGTGCATCATACTGAAGTGAGGAAATTAGTGAGAAGGTTGTATTTTGCAAAAAGTCCAGCACTAATGTTAAAAAAGTTGAACAGTGCTCTTTTGCATGGATCCGTGTTAGATGTGATCAACATTTGTGAAGAAATTGAGGTTAGTTACTTTGGTCCTGAAGAAGACAGTGCAAAAACAGATACATTAATAGAAGGAAATGTGGAAGAAAATGTACAGAATTTTAGTACAGAAATGTTTGAGCAAGAAATTACAAGGTTTAAGGTAATTTAAGAGGAAATGCCAAACTTTTCTTGTATTTGTTGCAGACAAATTCATTATAAAAATCAGACTAGGTTAGTTGATCTATATTTAAAAAGTGAAAAGGAGAATAATACAACGTATTTGTTAGTAGAGAATTGTTTTGATTTGGGTTCTGATCAACCTATTTGTAAATATTGTTATAATAAATTAGATGAGATTAAGATGCCTGCTAGAGCTGTTCATAATAATCTTGAGTTGGTAAATATTCCTTCTGAACTGATGGATTTAAATACTTATAACTCTATTCTCATTCAATGTGTCCATCCATTTCAGGCTATTGTTCGCATGGAGCCTAAGACAGGGAAATTGCCTCCTTCAGATTTACAGAGAGGATTAAAGAAATTTATGAACATTATAGTGTGCATCCACTTCATTCTAAATAAGTGATAGGAAATACTATTGAGTTATTTCAAATGAAAGAAGCAAAAGGAAGTCCCATTAGTGTATGGGAAGAAAGCTTGGAAGCTCGTTGCTTCCCTCAAATATTTCCAACAGGCAAAGGCGGGCGATATGATGAACGACCTGTGCAGATTCCTGCATCTGAATACCGACTTCAAGATTATATGCAGAAGATCCAAGGTTTTGGCAATGTATTCCATATTTGTTTCATCTTCTGTTTGAGAGTGACTTGTCTGGACTTTCCTATGCAGTGAACCATATACAAAAAACTGGAGTACATTTGCAAAATGTTTCGGCAAAGAACTTTATGGATAAAGTCCAACAGAAAGATACTGTTTTGGAATCTCAGCTAATTAATCTCATGGCATGTCAGCGTGGTACTAATGAGTATTGGTACCGTCGTCATGGGGAATTGAAATGTATGCTAAGAAACTTAGGAACTCCTACTCCTTACTCTAAGCTGTGCAGAGTATGCTTGGGAAGATTTACTTCAATTTCTTCGAGAGGCAAATGCTAACATAGAAAATATAGAATACAAGACACCTGGAGAACTGTGCTCTTTGTATTCAGTTAATGTATGCAGGTATTTTGATCATAGTTTTGAAGCTATGATATCTTTTATCACAAACAAAAAAAAAACCTCCTCTTGGAGAGGTTCTGGATTTCTATTGGAGAAAGGAGTATCAAGCAAGGGGTGCTTCTCACATACATATGCTGCTATGGATCAAAGATGCCCCCAAATTTGGAACAGATTCAGATGACACAGTGATGAGTTTTATTGAACAATATTCTACATGTGCTGTGGAAAAGTAAATTTTGCCATGTTCTGTGTCCCTACGTGTCGTCCATCATATGTTATGTGTGCATGATTAAATATGCATATGTACTCCCCATGTCCGATTAATGACGCAATTACAGTTGTGTCCCCCTCTAGTATGCCAGTTTCCAGTCCTCGTGAATACTACGAATATCAGGCCTATGTAAAGCTACGTTGCCACGTTTCTCAGTGTGCACGTTATTCTATTATAAAGCCCCCATTTCTAGGCCTCAAAAGGGCCCGGACACCAGATTCAGCTCCTGTCTCCTGAAGCCTCGCTGAGGAGCGATACAGCCCCCACCTGTATCCTCGACCCTTCACTTACTTCCTGCCTCGCAGTGCCCGGTGCAGCCTGGCTCAGTCTCTGAGTCTGCCAAGAATATGTTATGATTCCAGTTATCAGTTCAGTCCTCCTTCTCTGCATTCCTAAGCTACTGAACTGCATCCATAGTTTCCGTTATTGTCTAGCCTTCACGTCTCCACGTTAGAGAAATACTGCATTTAATGGTCATTTAATATTCTTCATCACGCACTACATGTAGAATAATGCATGGTCCAGTCTTAGAATCAAGTTAGCCTTTCCCCTCCTAACTTATAGTTTATATCAACATGTTCTCTAAACATCAGATACTAGATAGGGTTTAGGTACATGTCGCTCCGACCCTCCAGACTTCAGTCTCTGCTCCTAGCACAGAGTTCATAGCCCCCAGCTTCTCCTAGTGATACGTCATTGCCAGTTTGCGCGCACCATCAGGTTAGAGGTCCCGGCTCCTCAGGTAGCCCCCTCCATGGTTTCCGCCCCATTCATGACATATTCTGTTACGTTTGCATCACATGTCTATGTATACGCCCAGTTACACCTACTTTCCCCCTTATCTTTCGCGACTGCTACGCGTCACACCTACTGCTCCACCTACTGCTACGCCCACTGCAATGTAATGCTATGTGTTTGCGTTATGTATATATGCTCATGTATTGTTATTAAAAGCCAGCGCGCTCATCCCAGACCGAGCCCCAGCAGCTGCTGGGCCCTGTCACCCTGTCATCCTATTCCTATGCAGGTTGTCCTGTTCCTGTCCTTATGCTGTATTAAACCTGCAAAACTCCTACTACCTCGAATCTTGACTCTTATTTATTGAGCTATCTGTTATGATATATGTCTAGTCAAAAATAGGGTATTATTTATTTATTTACCACATAATGGCGCCCGAATAGGGACTTGCCCTTTCCCCACGCGTCGGTGAAGCCACGCCGACCCCCTGACCCTCTGCAGTCGTGACGGAACTCTTCTGCGCAGTGGCAGATATTTCTGCTCAAGTATCCCTTAGGCCCACGGAGGAGACGGAGGAGGCGGTCCAGCATCCAGACGAGACGGTGGAGGAACGCGGCGAGTCCCGACCAGAGCCCAAGCCAAGAGTCCAAGGTCCGAGGTATCCGGAGGTCCACCCGTAACTGAAGTCCGAAGTCCGAAGTTCGTCGTCCGTCGTCGTAGCAGTCCAGTCCAGTCCGAGGCTTTCCGTTCTTGCTGCCCGGTGAGTACCGTTACTGGGGTGGTATCTAGACAGGGTCAATTTCATTGACTCTGGTCTGTGGGTTGGTGGTACACAGTCCCACAAACAAAGTGTCCACTTCGGTGGATGCGGGTCCTGACGTGTCTCTTTATGAGACCGGTAAGTTTCGTACTGTTTCAGCAGTGCATCTAGTTTCTGTTCTAGTCAGTTTCTGTTCTCGAGAAAATTTATGTGTTCGGTTCTCAATATTTCCAGGTAGTATTCTGTTCGAACTGATTATTTTAAATGTTTTTCATGTATTTTAATGTCGTGGTATGAATGGGGAATAAGTATCGTGTTCATTGTGTATTGTATTGTGTCTAGATTACAGTTCAGTCATGCCCATATTTTCCAAGTTACGTCAGTTAAAAACTAGAAAGGGTCTGCTGGAAGCAGCAGTTCCCGTCCCGCCCAGGGACAGTCCAGGTCACTTTATGTATCAGAAACATGGCATAAGTGCCATATTGTATCTAGATTTATGGGTAGAGTATACCAAACAGTTAGAAGAAAAGTATAGATGGCCCGTATCGGGTACATGGGATGCTGAGTGCATCATGAGAGTAGAAGAGGCATTATGGAAAAAGAAAGCCAGACAGTCACAGAAAGATGCCATCGAGTTATGGCGCAAAGAAGCTCATAAAAGAACCGAAAAAGAAATCAGAAAATCAGAATTAAGTAGAGAATCCTTAGAGCGAGCCCAAGAAAAAGAATTAATCGAGATAGGTGAACAAGTCAAAACTGAACAGAGAGACAGACAGAGGAATGCCCTTATTAAGGGTATGTATCCTCTTCTTGCCGAGGGCTTGCCAAAAGCGACCCCGGAGGCATCCAGTAATTTCCCGCCACCATTAGTTCCGACCAAGCTACGTCACAAACCGACCGCAGCTGATATTTTTATTTCGTCCTATCTGGACGACACAGTCCCTGAATATGCAGATCCTGTTCGCGCTCCGCCAGTCCCTGTAAATCAGGCACATCCTGCTCCTCCAGACACCGGGGCACCCCATGCAGTACCTGCTACGGTACCCCCGGTCCAGCCAGCATTTCAATTTCCCGCTCCGCCACAAAGAATATCAGTCGACGATTCTAGTCTAGGGGCCGCAGGAGGAGGTCCTCCTCAAACCCCGCCGCCACGCAAGCGTTTATCAGCACTCGAATTACATGCTCAAGCATCACAGCGTACTCCCAAGAGTAATAAGTCTGTTGCAGAAATCAGGCAAGCCCTTGGCGAATGTGCCTATGACCCAGTCCCAGGCGAGAATAATATGGTTTTATATTCAGTACGCGTAAGGAGGGTGACCGAGTATCTAGTCACCCTACCCAATATGAAAGAAGATCTAGATAGAATATATCGTTTCATCCGTACAGGGGATGATCCAGAAAGTATTAGTGATGCCATGTCTCAAAGGAAAGCTGAGATCCAGCGTATGATATTAAAGTTTTTAATTAACTGTCTAATAAGAGAACAAGATTACCCGTCTAAAGATCAGGCCGAAATGAAAATCCTGACAAAGTGGAGTGATAATATAGCCGAGGGTAAGCACAATACCATTAGTGCAATGGAGAGTATGTACAAGAAAATCCGTAGAGAAATAATAAAGATACACGAACAACGTAAAGCAGTACAAGTAAGCGAGAAAGAAAGTAACTCTGATACTGAAGAGGTAGAGGACGAGAATCCCGCCAGAATAGCGTATGTAGGAAAATCTAGATTTCCAGATCGCCATTTACGCCTAGAACACAAGTCAACTTTCCATTCAGCACCAGAACAAGGTTCCCTAGAACAAGTATTCCAAGCTACCGATCACATTTTAAAATCACGAATCGGTTACAGTGAGTTAAGTACCATGCATGAACAAGAACTAGCCCGATCAGCAGTCCGATGGATTACTGATTCTACCACTTTTCCAGACGAAATAGTGGCACAAATGTTTCTGAAATTGCCCCCAGCCGAGCAGCGACTGGTGTGTATGTATATGATCCAGCACCTCATTACTTTGTATGAGGGTCAGCACTCTGATCCAGGTCCGTTACATGATATCCTGAACGAGTTGTTCCAGTATAGATGGAAAGGTTTAGGTACCGATTTAATTAGTGTCATTCTAGAACAGCGTCACAAATATAGAACGTTTCTGAACCCGCATTTTGTTCATGTCTCACCCCCAGAAAGTAAACCATTTTACATGGAAAGACAGAACCCGTTACGAGAAGTGCATCCAGTTAAGACAGAGGACGGTGAAATGCAACGAGTGTTTGTTTACACCCCGATAACAAAGATGGAACTCCTCGAGATGAAGAAATTAATTCCCTGTCATGACAAAGATCCAGCAGGGTTCCATAGAGAATTAAAAGACATGCTCCGTATGGGAGAATACACTTACCCAGATATAATTAAAATGTTAAAGGTCCTGTTGCCCGCAGGGGTGTATGAAAAGCTAAAGGAAAAAGAATGGGAGGTGGGAGAGAAAAAGATCGATTGGGCAGTTCTAGAAGCTGAAGACAAGGCACGAGTACCAGGTACTGGTCTAGGAGAGAAATGTAAAGAATTACCAGAATTATTAATACAAATTTTACCCAGATTATTGACAACTAGAAAAGAAGACTGGGATGCAATCTCAGCCTGTAAACAAAAACAAGAAGAGGATATTAGTGATTTTAATTCTAGGTTTGAAAAGTGTTTTAGCATCAATAGTGGCCTCAAGACAAGTAGTGAGTCATACCCTCACCTTTTTGTTACTAAATTAGTCGAGAATTCAAGCCCACAAGTTAAAAATCGAGTTTTGAAAGTCGAAAGCACCTGGCAAGCTAATACCCCGTCCCAGATGTTGCAAATGCTCCAGTACCACCAGAATAGAATCAGGGAAGAGCAAGAACACGAGAGAAAACGTATGAAAGACACGAAAATGAAAGTACTAGTTGCACAATCCGTTCCTCAAGACAGTCAGAAGAGGGGTCCGAATCAAGCCAGTCATCCTGCAGCTCCCGTTAAAGGGAACTGCAACTATTGTAAACAGCCAGGTCATTTTATAAATGAGTGTGCAGTTCTGAAACACAACATAGCTACTGGTAAGACTAAAGAAAGACCACGTCCGCCTAGACAAGAGCAAGTTTCACAGACTCCTCAGCCACAGAATGCACAACAGACAGTTACAGCACCGCAGCCTATTGCTGCAACACAGCATGTTACATCGCAGATGTACCAGTATGCGCAGTCTGAGTATCCAGAGTACAAGCAGTATTCATGAAACAGCCTAGAGAGGGAGGTAGGCTTGCCTCTCATCGAGATACCTGTAGATCAAGAAGGTCCCTATGTTCACAGTCAAGTATTAGGGAAAGACAGAACGTTTTTGATTGATACAGGGGCAAGTAGGACCACAATTAGTCATGCCGAAGTTCCAGGGGCTCCGCTCTCAGGCTCAAGAAATGTTTCCCTTGGATTTTCAGGAAAACCTATCGTAAATGAGATTTCAAAGCCAGTTACTCTAGAAGTAGGTCCATTGTCCCGCACTACTGATCTGTTACTTACTAAGTCATGTCCAGAAAACCTATTAGGCATTAAGACACTGAAAGAGTTGGGTGCAGTTATATGCTGTTCCCCAGAGGGAATACGATTGTTCCTACGTGACTTTAAGGGTCACTATGTATTACGTGATTTTGATCCAAGACTGTCTAATGTTCCACAGCATTTATGGGCGCAAGGTCCAACTGATGTAGGTTATATGCAAATCACACCTTATCGTGTGACTCTCAAACCAGGTGTAGTGTTACCACGAATCAGACAGTACAGATTGCCACCTGAGGCTGTAGCAGCCTTATCCAAAATTATTGACGAGCTCATCGCTCAAGGAGTAGTTGTAGAAACTGACTCCAACGTATGTAATTCTCCGATCATTCCAGTCATGAAACGTACTGATCCAAATGCACCCCCAGTATATCGATTAGTGATCGACCTACGAGAACTTAATAAATGTATTATTCCGCAGTACCCAGTTGTCCCAGACATCTCTTCTCTATTAACAGCCATTGATTCCGAAGCCACGTTCTTTACAGTAATCGACCTCAAGAATGCATTTTTCAGTGTTCCTATTCATCCAGACAGCCAGTTTCTTTTCGGATTTTGTTTAAATGGAAGGAGCTATATGTTCACACGCGCTCCTCAAGGTTTCACAGAAAGTCCTAGTATTTACAGTCAAGCACTTAAGAGACAACTAGACAACATTCACATGCCAACTGACACTGCCCTGCTCCAGTATGTCGATGATCTACTGATCACAGCCCGTTCTGAACGTGACTGCGAGCGAGCGTCACTGACGGTTCTGTATTTCCTAGCCGAGATGGGGCACAAGGTGTCCCCTTCGAAGCTTCAATTCTGTGTCCAGCAAGTGGTCTACTTAGGACACTTACTGTCCAAGAGGGGTAGGCAGTTGACACCAGACCGTATCCAGTTAATAGCGAGTCTTCCTCAGCCCAAGACCCAGAAGGAGGTACGTGCTTTTATCGGCCTCACTTCTTATTGCAGACAATGGATTCCTCAGTATGCATTTCTAGCCAAACCACTGATACAGTTAACGACCCAGGAGGCAGCCGTATCGACTGTCCTCCCTTGGACATCTGAACATACACTTAGTTTCAATGAGTTAAAGAAAGCTTTATGCCAAGCTCCAGTTCTAGCGACACCGAACTACAGTAAGCCTTTTACACTTTTCGTCACAGAACGCGAAGGTACAGCATTATCTGTTCTCACACAAGATCAAGCAGGACAATACAAGCCCTGTGCTTATTTTTCGAGCACGTTAGATCCAGTCGCCCAGGCTTTGCCTGCGTGCCTCAAGTCAGTTGCAGCCACAGCACTAGCTATCAGACAAAGTGATTCCATAGTCTTAGGACATACCTTGACAGTACAAGTTCCACATTCTGTGGAAGTTCTTCTGAACCGAACACAGACTCAGCACTTGACAATTGCACGTTTAACAGGTTATGAATTGACACTGTTCCAGCCACACATAGAAATCAGACGCTGCAACATCCTGAACCCTGCTACACTGTTACCATCAGTTAATTCAAATTCTGCCACACATGATTGTGTGGAAGTAGTTAACATTACGACAAAACCAAGACAAGATCTGACAGATATTCCGTTACCAGACCCCGACCTGACACTTTATGTGGATGGTTCATGTATGAGAACTAGTACAGGAGAACTAGTCGCCGCGTATGCAGTGACTACTGACACTGACGTTATTAAAGCACACCGTATTGACACTCTGTCCGCTCAAGCAGCAGAGCTAGTTGCTCTGACACAAGCCTGTATACACGCCAAGAACCTGAAAGTTAATGTTTATACAGATTCACGTTACGCATTTGGAGTCGTACACGACTTTGGAGTGCTCTGGCAGGAGAGAGGTTTCATGACTTCTCATGGAACCAAGATTCAGCATGGTCTCCTTATCCAAGCTCTATTAGATGCAATACATTTACCGACATCCATTGCCATCATGAAGTGCAAGGCACACACGAAAGTCACTGACATTATTTCCCAGGGTAACGATCTAGCAGATCGCACAGCCAAGTTTACAGCCCAGACTCCAGACATTCCAGTTAACATGACACATACTCCAGATCCGATTACATGCATGACAGTTAAGGACCCTACACAAGATGTCATAGATATCCAGTTACATGCTACTCCCGATGAAATCAAGAAATGGTCCGAACAAGGAGGGGTCCAGACAGATCAAGGATGGTTAACGAAGGGTAGAGCCACATGGTTTCTCCCCGACTCTATGGTTCAAGTCATTATTAATACCGCACATAGTCCAGCACATTTAGGGGAAAAAGCTATGTTAGACAGTATCCAGAACATTTGGTTCAACAAGCATTTACGAGCTGCAGCCAAGCAGAAGGTCCGTACCTGTATGATATGTTGTCAGTTTAATCCAGGTAAAAGTGTCCCGGTGGAACAAGGTGGTTTCCAGCCCCCTGACCACCCTTTTGAAGTCCTCCAGATGGATTATATTCAGATGGAGCGATGTCGAGGTTTCAAGTATGTCCTTGTAGTTGTATGCGCTTTGTCCAGGTGGACAGAAGCATATCCAGTCCCAGATTACACAGCCGCGACCACTGCCAAGCAGTTGGTTCGTGAATTCTTCCCCCGTTATGGACTCCCTAGAGTCGTATATTCTGATAACGGCCAGCCATTCTCCTCAGAATTAATGAAGCACGTTTCCCTTTTGCTAGGGTACCAGTGGAAGTTCCATTGTGTACGCCATCCTGAAGCAGCCGGTCTCGTTGAGAGACATAATCAAACCCTGAAAATCCGCATCGCCAAAGTCTGTCAAGAAAAAGGTGTGGACTGGCTAGTAGCTCTGCCAGTCGCTTTATTTTATATGCGCATGGTCGCACATTCCAGATCAGGTCTGTCCCCGTACGAGGTCGTTTTCGGCCGCCCCCCAAATATGTGGGGTACTCCTAGACCCCGAAGTATTACCGATGTTTCAAGTAATATGCTGACAGATTACCTAGCTTCCTTGATGTCTGCCCTCAACTCATGTCGTTCACAGGTTGCCGCCGCATTTCCAGACAATACCGAGGTGGCACCGCATGAAATCGTCCCAGGATCCATGGTGATGGTCCGCAACTTTGACAGATCAAGTCCGCTGGAGCCTCGTTGGAAAGAGCCCCGACAGGTCCTCCTCACCACCCGTACAGCCGTGAAGTTGGAAGGACGCAAGGGCTGGGTGCACCTTTCTCATGTTAAACTTTTTAAAGGACTGAAACCCGTCTTTAAGAACATTTCCCAGGATTCAAAGGATTGCCAGAATATTGTTCTCAAGGACTGTCCCGCAAATGACATTGTTACAACCCCTCCCCTGTTAGAGAAAACTCCACAGCAGGAGTATAAATTCAAGTTAAGGTCTAGTAAATTAAGTCAGTCAGTTTGATTGTCTAAGTCCTCCCCTAGGTGAAACGGTTAGACTGTTTCTGACATGTATAAAATAGACCCCCATAGTGAGAGAGTCAGTCAAAACTCAATCTTATGTATCGTTTTTCTATGTTTCATATTGTTTTCCAGCCTTATGATTTCCTGCACCAGTTATTCATTTTACCTATGTTTCCCAGTTTCACATGTAAATAAGTCTGCTAATGCTACAGTAGAGCACACGTTTAGTGATCTGCCCCCTCATGAACTCTCTTACCGCCTCGCTATGCGTAATAACTCATTTATCCGCATGATTACATTACTCACACCAGACCAGCAATGCCACTAATTGTTGGGTGTGTGGTCGACTCCCCCCTTTCCAGACACCGAAGGGAGTTCTGCCACTCTTTCCTTATCCTTTTTCACATAATGGTTCGTGTGGAGCATGGTCCACGTTAACGTCATCCTCAACAGATATGTCTTTTCTTAACAGTACATGTTTCCCAGACAAGCAAGGTCTTCCCCACAGAACCGGGTTAGATCTAGAAAATGAAGTGTATAATTTAGGTAATTATTCGTCGAATTTTATGGTCCTGAATGTTCAGTCTGATACTACTCCAGACTTACCTGCTATTTCAGTACTACCAGTCAAAGGTGAATTATGTGTCCGAAATAATGGTTCCGTACATGTAGGACATAGTGAATGTACTACTATTGTCAAGTATAGTGACAGTGGGAAATCTATTTTTAAAGCTTCACGTCATTCTTATTTTATTTGTGGTCAAACCGCATATGTTCGTCTACCCCTCGATTGGGAGGGAACCTGTTACATTGCCTTCCTACTGCCACCTGTTTTTCTAGCCCCATCTGATTATCATAGAAACACACATCTAGTACACATTAGACATAGAAGGGAGTCCCCAATTGTCGATTATACTGAAACTGCTCTAGAACAGTATACAGATTTCAATAAAGGTTTCTTTTTCTTTATAGGACCTGTCCAGAATAGTAAGTTAATCCGTAGGTTAACCAGAACCCTCGAAGCTGTAGTAAATGAGACTGCCTCTGCTCTAGGTAACTTAACCGAAGAGCAATCTGCTATGAGATTTGTCGTTTTACAGAATCGTCTCGTCCTTGACGTCATACTGGCCGATAGGGGCGGGCCTGTAGAGTCATCGGATCTAGTTGCTGCATTTTCATTCCAAATAACGCGCCGTCTGTTTATTCAGCTATAACCAGACTCCATAAAATTGCCCATCTGATACACCAAGATCCAGGCACCTGGACATGGTCCGGTTGGTTCTGGAATATAATTTCCGCATGGGGATGGAAAGTATTGTCCTTTCTAGGTATTACAGTAGCGATCATATTCAGCTGCTGCCTCTGTATACAATGTGGCCCTGCGATTTGCGGCATTTGTGCTACCTCTTGTATTCCTAGTCCCAAGCCCCGTTCTAAACCCCGTTCCAGGATAATTCGAGACGAGCAAATGATACTGTATGAAATGATAGATGGTATCATGAATATTGATGTTTCCTGATGGAAACGTAGTGACAAGGAGGGAATGTGGAAAAGTAAATTTTGCCATGTTCTGTGTCCCTACGTGTCGTCCATCATATGTTATGTGTGCATGATTAAATATGCATATGTACTCCCCATGTCCGATTAATGACGCAATTACAGTTGTGTCCCCCTCTAGTATGCCAGTTTCCAGTCCTCGTGAATACTACTAATATCAGGCCTATGTAAAGCTACGTTGCCACGTTTCTCAGTGTGCACGTTATTCTATTATAAAGCCCCCATTTCTAGGCCTCAAAAGGGCCCGGACACCAGATTCAGCTCCTGTCTCCTGAAGCCTCGCTGAGGAGCGATACAGCCCCCACCTGTATCCTCGACCCTTCACTTACTTCCTGCCTCGCAGTGCCCGGTGCAGCCTGGCTCAGTCTCTGAGTCTGCCAAGAATATGTTATGATTCCAGTTATCAGTTCAGTCCTCCTTCTCTGCATTCCTAAGCTACTGAACTGCATCCATAGTTTCCGTTATTGTCTAGCCTTCACGTCTCCACGTTAGAGAAATACTGCATTTAATGGTCATTTAATATTCTTCATCACGCACTACATGTAGAATAATGCATGGTCCAGTCTTAGAATCAAGTTAGCCTTTCCCCTCCTAACTTATAGTTTATATCAACATGTTCTCTAAACATCAGATACTAGATAGGGTTTAGGTACATGTCGCTCCGACCCTCCAGACTTCAGTCTCTGCTCCTAGCACAGAGTTCATAGCCCCCAGCTTCTCCTAGTGATACGTCATTGCCAGTTTGCGCGCACCATCAGGTTAGAGGTCCCGGCTCCTCAGGTAGCCCCCTCCATGGTTTCCGCCCCATTCATGACATATTCTGTTACGTTTGCATCACATGTCTATGTATACGCCCAGTTACACCTACTTTCCCCCTTATCTTTCGCGACTGCTACGCGTCACACCTACTGCTCCACCTACTGCTACGCCCACTGCAATGTAATGCTATGTGTTTGCGTTATGTATATATGCTCATGTATTGTTATTAAAAGCCAGCGCGCTCATCCCAGACCGAGCCCCAGCAGCTGCTGGGCCCTGTCACCCTGTCATCCTATTCCTATGCAGGTTGTCCTGTTCCTGTCCTTATGCTGTATTAAACCTGCAAAACTCCTACTACCTCGAATCTTGACTCTTATTTATTGAGCTATCTGTTATGATATATGTCTAGTCAAAAATAGGGTATTATTTATTTATTTACCACAGTGCTGTACCCAAAAGTACAGTAGAAAAGAATTAAAGACATCAAGTCTTACGGTTTCAAACCCATCGTTATGGAAAATACTGTTGCCGAAAGTACAAATCTAAGGATAAGTTCTACACAAAATGTCGATTTGCATTTCCACGTCCAGTATTATTAAAAGGAAGAGCAAACAATTCTATGTCATCTTTGCGACATACTGTCACAAGAAAATCACCGAAAAATACCTACAACCTAAGAAGAAATGAAGAGTCAAAATACATATATGACTATAACCCAGTCATTTTGTCCATGTGTACTGCTAACATGGATATTCAATATGTTGCAGACAACTCCATTGCTGTGGCTCGATATGTAACGTCTTACATTACTAAATCTGAAAAGACGGAACTAAAGGAAATGTGGGTAAGAAATTTCTCATGATAAGTAAGAAATTGTACAGCTACAGTTTGAAGATGTTGTCTCATCGAGAAATCAGAGCATATGAATGTTCAGATCGTTTATCATCTGCAAGTCTATACTCCAAATCTAGAACAATCATTTGAGTGAGTTTAGGTTTTGCGAGAACACGAAACCGAGTTTTGAAAACTGTACAAGAAATTGAGTATTTAGCAGAGAGAGAACCAGACAGTACAGATATTTTGAAAACAAATATGTTGGATACATACTATCCAAATAGAAGTAATCATCTTAAGAACGTTTGTCTCTATGAAGTACTGCAAAGCTATACTTTTAAGAAGAGTATTACAGAATTTATCAATAAAGGAGTATATGCTGTGATTGGATCTGAAGGATGTTTAGTGAAACAAAGAAAAGGACATTTGATTCATCATCGAAAACTGAGTTGCGAAACTGCTGACAAAAGGGAATTTTTCTATTTAGCTCTTTTGCACCTCTTTAAGCCATGGCGAACAGAACTGGAACTACTTGGAGATTTTAACAGTTATGAAGATTCATTCAATGCAACTAAAAATACTATAGAATGTCCTGCTTTTACTAATTATCTGAAAATGTTGCACGACGAAATACAGCAAGAAGCTACAATTGCAGCAGAGATTGCTAGAGACAGTTCTCAAGACAGTCAAAGTTCTCCTTCGTTGAGTCAGGATCCACTAGGAGAACCAATTATTCAAAATGAAGCAGCGACTGCCATGGATGAGGTGGAAACAGCAATGCAACAAGCTCAAGAGGATGTAATAAACTTAGAAGAATTGGAAAAACAACTAAATGTTGAGCAAAAACAAATATACAATCAAGTGACTGAACAGATTGAGCATGGTTTATATCACGAGAAAAAAGAGTGCTCATGTGTGTCATTTAAACCTGTCTGACTGTACGTGAGTGGAGAAGCAGGAACTGGAAAAAGTTTTCAAATTAAACAAATTGCAACTTATCAACAGAAAAGAACTGAGTCGTCACTCTCTTGTGTTGTTACTGCTCCAAGTGGGTTGGCAGCACATAACATTAAAGGGATTACTTTACATCGTTTATTGATGCTGCCATTAGAGCATGAAAATAAATTAGAATACCACAAGCTATCTGGAGAAGCTTGTTGTGAAGTTTCTAGAGTCTTGAAAAAAATGAAACTTCTCATTATTGATGAGGTAAGCATGGTATCAAATTTAATGCTTGCCTTTGTGCATTTAAGAATGCAACAAATCCTTAAAACAGAGTATGATGTGTTATTTGGAGGCAAACACGTCATAGTTTTTGGAGATCTACTACAACTAACTCCTGTGAAAGGACAGCCAGTATTTAAAACAGTTACACATGAAGACACCAGAAAGTGCCTGGGAAGCATTGGAAATTTAAATATTTGGTCATATTTAGAATATTCAGAACTCATTACAAATATGCGACAGGCAAAGGACGCTGATTATAAAAGTATTCTTGAAGATAAAAGAATTGGAAAAGGGAGTGAACACGGCAAAGAAGCTTTACAGGCACGATTACTTACAAATTTGTTTCCAGACGATCACGATCCAAGTGAGCAAGGTGGTGATACACCGAAACGCGTAGATCTAACGCGCTGTATGCCCTGTAACTAAAAGAAATAAAGAAGATTGCAAACACTGCAACTGGTTGTGCGACCCATTTTTCCCCTTACGGGGGAAGTTGGTGAATATATATATATATATATATATATTCACGCTCCAAGGTTGTCAGCGTGAATATATATATATATATATATATATTACCTACTGGCGGTCGCCAGTAGGTATATATAGTTAGGATTTTTTCTCTATGGGTTTTTTGAAAATTCTATGTCTAATAACTTTGGCGTTTGTGGACGGAATTGGCTGAAATTTTCAGGAAAATGGCACATTTTGTTTCTGAGCAGCCCTTGAAAATTTGGGGGGGGTTCGTCCAGTGGGGGCCGAGAAAAAAGGGGGGTCCCAAAACGTGTTTTTAACATTGAGTTTTCCATAGGGCGGTTGGCCTCACTTTTAGCCCGAACGGCTGAATGGATTTGCACGAAACTTGGCAAAATTGTAGGGACTGGTAGCCCGATGTGCCTTTTGTAGGTCTCAATATATGTGCTCCAGTGGATTTTGAGAAATTAACGTTTAAAAAAAGATATATATCTGTAACAGCGGACCAGTTAGCGCACTGGTTCGCGGACTTTTCGCGCAACGGAGCTTTGTGAAGCGAAGCTGATTGGTTCTCTGGCGTCTGTCAACATTCCAAAAAGTCCGTAGCGGCCGCCATCTTGTCTCTCGGTAGGATCGAGAGACAAGAGGAGGCCAAAGCGAAGGGGCAAATGACCATAAGGGGGAATAGTAGATCCTCGCTGACCCCCTAGGTTTGATGTGGAGGTTTTAAAAGGGCCCAGCGGGGCAAAAAAAAAAAATTATAATAATAATCTTACGGCTGAATGGATTTGCACGAAACTTGGCAAAATTGTAGGGACTGGTAGCCCGATGTGCCTTTGCTAGGTCTCAATATATGTGCTTCAGTGGATTTTGAGAAATTAACGTTCAAAAAAAGATATATATCTGTAACAGCGGACCGCTTCGCGTACTTTTCGCGTTACGGAGCTTTGCGAAGCGAAGCTGATTGGCTCTCCGGTGTCTGTAAACATTCCAAACAGTCCGTAGCGGCCGCCATCTTGTCTCTCGGTAGGATCGAGAGACAAGAGGAGGCCAAAGCGAAGGGGCAAATGACCATAAGGGGGCATAGTAGATCCTCGCTGATCCCCTAGGTTTGATGTGGAGGTTTTAAAAGGGCCCCGCGGGGCAAAAAAAATAAATAATAATAATAATCGAACGGCTGAATGGATTTGCACGAAACTTGGTAAAATATTAGGGACTGGTAGCCCGATGTGCCTTTGCTAGGTCTCAATATATGTGCTTCAGTGCATTTTGAGAAATTAACGTTCAAAAACAAGATATATATCTGTAACAGCGCTCCGCTTCGCGGAGATAAAATTATATCTGTATTACCTAGCTGTTGCTAACACCAGTTAGCGACGGCTAGTAGGAGATAGCGACCATCTTGGGCCCCACTTTGCATGTGAGTGATATTTATCACTAATGACATGCAAAGTGGGCATGCCAAGATGTTAGCGACTGGAAACAGTCGCTAACATCGCTATCTCCTATTATCAACTTTTGGAAATATTCGAGATAAGCGCGAATATCTCCAAAAAGTAACAGCTGCCCTGAGCAGTTCTTAGCCATGTTATCCTATGGGAGGTGGATAACATGGCTAAGAGGATTAGCTCGGTAATGCATGAATATCGCTGAGTTTTCAGCGATATTAATGCATTGCGGTCGGTTTTTATCGTATTTGCGATAAACTTTGATAATAGCAACGTTTATCTGCGATAATTTCTGACGGTAAAAAAATCTTTGCAATGCATCATTAGGGATAAATATCGCTTAACTTTGGTAATATGCCCCAACGTCTGTTAACGTTCGATTCGAAGGAAATCAGGAAGTGTTGAAAAACATTGTCTGCGCCATCTTGTCTTTTTTCAAATGCCACACTTTTGTCGTGCACGGCAGCCATTTTAGATGCCTTGACCAGACCCACTCTGTGCACGCTGTCGATCCTTAGCATGGCTCCCCACCCTCGCAAGCATCTCCCCCAGGCAGTGGTCACCCCCGCTCTCTGTCTTATGCATGGGTAATAAACCTCCCCCCATCTGCGCTGCTCTTTCCTGAGAATCACACCCTGTGCCCGCCCGACACCTCCCTTTCGCCCTATTCACTACTGCACCCTCTGACACTCCTTTTCCTCTGTGTCCGATTGTCCAGGCTGGTCCTAGGGTATCAGCTAGCCCTGCAGATGTAGTTTATGGCCACAGCTGTAAAGATTCACCCCTCTTCAAAGGAGTTATAGTAGATCAAGGCCCACACTCGATGAGATCCGTCACAGCAGAAGCGTTGCTATTATCTGAAAACCATCCTGTATTGTGATTGGGGAGGGGACCGAGCGTGAAGCGGAAGATTCCAGGGATGACTCTTTGTACATCAAAGTTTTTACAATTATGTGTCACATTAAAAATATATAGCACTCCGACAAAGTAGTAAGATTATAAAACTTTAATAATTTATAAATATATACAAGAAAACAAAAATAGTAATAACATATAAACATTTTTAGGGAAAAACAACGAAGTAGCGGTCGGCTGTGCGAATAGTCCCAACGCAGCACAACGTCCAGATTTCCGGCGTGGGGCGGGTCATCAGTAGCAAACTGTTGTGCGAATAGTTCCAAGGCAGCAGAACGCGCTGAAATCTAGATGACACGAAAGTGATGTCTAGTAAGTTGCCACCCAGCAAATAACGGCGTGGGGCGTCGCGGGGGGTGGGTCTTCAGTAGCAAACTGTTGTGCGAATAGTTCCAAGGCAGCAGAACGATGGCACCAAGGTGATGTCCAGTAAGTTGCCGCACTGGTTTTGGTATCCTACAATGCTGCTCCGAATAACGGCGTGGGGCGCCCCGGGGGAGGCGGCGTGAACGGGCCTCTCCAGGTGGAGTGTCATCTGTTGTAGTGGGGCGCCCCTTTACCGTTTCAGTTGCCATTCCGTCCGTTTTTGGTCCACTGTGTCAAAAGCCGCAATTCAGCTGAGTTGCGCCCACTCTTGCGGTGCAGCGATAGGCGGCTGTCACAGGACTCTCAAAATGGCGGCAGGCTGTTTCCTTTTTGGGCCTGGTCCACTGAAATGGCCCTGGGACACCTTGGAAATCGGACGCTTGTCTGCTAGGTCTTGGACCCCATTCTCGAAAGCGTCCCCTCCGCCTTGAGAATTCATCAAAAGTTTTGGGGGCCCCGACTCCTGCAGGCTTCTGGTGGGGAGCGGCTGCCATGATTGCTCGCGGAATGACCACGACGGAGCTACGAGATGGTGGTGCTCTCATGCTGACGCCAGCTTCAGTCTGAAACATCCAGAAACAAGGTGGGGCTTTCATCGTTTGGAAAAAAAAAAAAGTTTTCATCTAATGAAAAGTGTTGTTTTTAGGTCATATGATCAAGCCTTCCATCATTAGGAAACCAAAAGTAAAATGAACCAATGAAAAGTTTTATAAACAAGTCACATGACCTGTTATGCGGCATAGGGTATAAAATGCGGAGAAAATACGTTGGCACGTGAGGCGGCGTCAGTAGCGGACCGATGTGCGAATAGGCCGAAGGCAACACAGCGCGCCAAGATCCGGATGGCACCGAGGTGGTGTCCAGCAAGTTGCAGCACTGGTGTGGCCATCCTACAATGTTGAAAGTCGGCGTGGGGCGCCCCGTTGGCCTGTGAGTTTGCATCAGTAGCGGACCGATGTGCGAATAGGCCGAAGGCAGCACAACGCGCCAAGATCCGGATGGCACCGAGGTGGTGTCTAGTAAGTTGCCGCACTGGTGTGGCCATCCTACAATGCTGAAAGTCGGCGTGGGGCGCCCTGTTGGCCTGTGAGATGGTGTCAGTAGCGGACTGATGTGCGAATGGGGCCAAAGGCAGCGCAACAATATTTTCTGACTGACACCACAAGGCGCTGAGATGCCAAGATCCGGATGGCACCGAGGTGATGTCTAAGTTGCGGACTGATGTGCGAATGGGGCCAAAGGTAGCGTAACAATATTTTCTGTATGGAAGATACCACTAGGCGTTGAGATGCCAAGATTCGGATGGCACCGAGGTGATGTCTAGCAAGTTGCTGCACTGGTGTGGTCATCCTACAATGCTGAAACTCGGCGTGGGTCGCCCCATTAGCCTGTGAGATGGCGTCAGTAGCGGACCGATGTGCGAATAGGCCGAAGGCAGCACAACGCGCCAAGATCCGGATGTCACAGTGGTGGTTTCATAGTTGAGAGGCACTTCATCTGCAGTGGGGCGCCGAGATCCGGATGGCACCGAGGTGATGTCTAGCAAGTTGCTGTACTGGTGTGGTCATCCTACAATGCTGAAAGTCGGCGTGGGGCGCCCCATTAGCCTGTGAGATGGCGTCAGTAGCGGACTGATGTGCGAATGGGGCCAAAGGCAGCACAACGCGCCAAGATCCGGATGGCACCGAGGTGGTGTCCAGCAACTTGCCGCACTGGTGTGGCCATCCTACAATGCTGCGCCGAAAGTCGGCGTGGGGCGCCCCGTTGGCCTGTGAGTTCGCGTCAGTCAGTGGGGGCTGTTTGAGGATCTGACTGCATTGGAAAGCAATGTGATGCTGTGCGTCGCCCCCAAGATGGAGGTTCCTCGGCTGCAGTGGGGCGCCCCTTGGTGTTTCATTCGCTATGCAGCTGAGTTGCGTGCGCACTTGTGGCGAATAGGCCGAAGGCAGCACAACGCGCCGAGATCTGGATGGCACCGAGGTGGTGTCCAGCAATTTGCCGCACTGGTGTGGCCATCCTACAATGCTGCGCCGAAAGTCGGCGTGGGGTGCCCCGTTGGCCTGTGAGGTGGCGTCAGTAGCGGACCGATGTGTGAATAGGCCGGAACCAGCACAAGGCGCCAAGATCCGGATGGCACGAGGTGGTGTCATAGTTGAGAGTTCTGAGCAGCGCTTGTAACACTGTCTGAAGCTTATTTGCACCTGCTGCAGCTTCACTATTGCCCTGGTGTGGCCTAAGATCGCCCATGACATAGGCGGCCACCTCCCGGGGTCCGGCGGAACTTTTTTCCTTTTCCTTTCTGCATCTTGTCCCAAAATCCGTTTGACCTGAAGACACGACCAGGTCCCTGAATGTGTGCAGGGGGACGCTATTGATTGAATCAAAATGGCGGCTTCACACAAAGCTGACTCAAGCGTTGGTGCTGATGCTATACAGACAAAAACTGGTTTTCAGTTTGTACATTCTTCAGGATTTTTCCATCCAAGGCTGGTTGAGAGTTTGTATAACAATGGCTTCAGATTTTCAACATACTACTCTTCAACATTCTTCCTAAATGTAACAATGTGAGACTCACTAGGAGAACGGTGTAGTGAGGGCCACAAACGGCTGTTTGTCTTTCCTTTCAAAATGCTGCCAACAATATTTTCGGAATGGAAGACAACACAAGGCGCTGAGATTCGGTTGGCACCGAGGTGGTGTCCAGCAAGTTGCCGCACTGGTGTGGCCATCCTACAATGCTGCGCCGAAAGTCGGCGTGGGGTGCCCGAAGGGGGGGGGGAGGCGGCGCAAACAAGCCTCTCCCGCTTCTCCATGTGGAGGCAGTTCATCTGCAGTGGGGCGCCGAGATCCGGATGGCACCGAGGTGGTGTCTAGCAAGTTGCCGCACTGGTGTGGCCATCCTACAATGCTGCGCCGAAAGACGGCGTGGGGTGCCCGAAGGAAGTGTCCTTATCCAGGGCATTATCGCTGTATCATGTCCTCCACTAAAATGGCCCTGGGACACCTTAGAACTCGGACGCTCGATTTTTTTTTCCTTTCCTGTACATGCAAAAAAAGGTAAATGCCCGGTACGTTACACGCTTCATCTGCCACGATGAACTCTCCAGAGGAACCGAAAAAAAATATAGTTGTGGTAACTATACCATGCATCGTCATATGGAGAGGTGGCACCAATTAATTATAGTGCTGCATAAAAGAGAGATTTGGAGGAGAACCCCTGACCTGCTAGTACATTCATCAAAGAAGTGGCACTGAGAGCTTCAGAGGCAAGGGAAACGGTCCCAAATATTTAGAAGAACTTTGGAAAGATTAAAATGACATGTTTAGATTGTGGCAAATTAATTTCATGTGGACAGATGAGTGTTACTCTAATAAATACAGTATATGAACATCATCATAGTCGATGGTTGGTAGAGACATTTTGACTATATCCTGGACCTGCCCGTCCTCGCCCAAAATGGCGCCGGAATAAATGGGACTCGTAACTCCTTGTTGTGTACTGGTTGCAGAACCTTGAAATCACGAGATACGTATGCAGTTTTGAAGCACATGGCGGGCGGGGACGAGAATTGATTGAATATTTCGACATCCCTATTGATATTAAGTTCTGATGTGTTATTGATTACTGTACTGTTGAAAGTTCGAATTAACGTCACCCATGGTACTTGCCCGCAAATGTATATCTAGATAATTTTATTGTAACTGGCCCTGTCGTATTTTAATTATAAAATGTACGTCCACCGATTCCGTAACTGTTAGACACCTTAGTTCTTGCAACCTAATGGCCCGCCCGTTACGTTCCTCTACAGTGTAAATGTCTACTCATCACATACGATTACAGTTTGCTCCGTGGCCGGCCCACGTGGTTATAGGCTCGTATTTGTATAATGAAATTTTCACAATAAAGGTTTTTAAAAGAAAACATGGTAGTAGTATATACATTGGTAAAGTTTGTAATAATAGTCACTGTTTTAGAATCATTAAAAGGCAAGTGAAATAAAGCAGACCAATTACATGAAGGGTAAAAGGTATAATACGAAGGAACGCAGTAAAGATAAATGGTCAAGGGCTGTTGTGTTTTCTATTCCTGCAACATAAAGTGATCGATAAGAATCTCATATTCAGGCGTATCGGCGACTAAGACAGCAGGTCGACCCTCTTTTGCTCAACGGCTCCATCATGGGACGAAGAAACGCTCTTTTTCTCGAAAAAAGAATACATTTTACTTGCAGGACAGTTGTAAAATTTCCGGGAAAGTACATTAGCCTGGAACATTATAACATATATTTAAGAAAAAATAATGTTCGGAAGTAATGAAAAGCGTAATTTTTAGGTCATATGAGCAAGCCTTTCATCATAACAATAAGAAAAGTAAAATGAACCAATGAAAAGTTTTATTAACAAGTCACATGACTTGTTATGCTTACGTTACGCGCTGCGCGCCCCGGATGACTTCCGGATGCGCTAACGCGGCGCGTCATATGACGCATTACGCGACAACGCAGGTCCAGAATATAGTCAAAATGTCTCCACCAACCAGCGGTCGGAACACAACCCCTTTCAGCAGGCTAAATAGTTCTGTTAAATGAGAACAGAAGGGACAGGCAACAAGAACCATCAGTGAAAGAGGGGAGGGCTAGTTCTTCTCTACCGGGTTACATTGGGGCGCTACCGGAACTGATCGAATTGGTAGTCTACAGTGTTTCTGGATGTTTCAGACTGAAGCTGGGGTTAGCATGAGAGCAGCATCATTTCGTAGCTCCGTCGTGGCCATTCCGCAACCAATCATGGCAGCCGCTCTTTATCGTTATTTTGGGCGGGGTGGGTGGCGGAGCCGAGCTGTTTTGCAGCCATCATTGTGTGGAGTTCAGTTCATCTCACTAGTTTTGTATTTGTCATGAGGGGTTGTTCCTAATGTTTCTATTTTAGCGAGGTCAAAAAGAGATCCCATTAGTGGCCTACTGATTTTGCTCGATTCTTTTTCTTTTTTTTTACACGATTTTTCGTTATCTGCAAAGACTAAACAGAGTATTGCGACTCTGTGTTTGTTTGTAAATAGAGAATGAACCAAAGAGAACTAATTCTAAAACAGTAAATACTTGGATAACAATCAATCAAATGGAGAGAGAAGCAGGCACGACGGATTACAACGGGGGCAAAGGCCTGCGTTAACTACCTTTCACTATCTGCAAAGAGAGAGTACTCCTAATAGAAATGAGGGGGGGGGGCACCATTCAAAGCAGATCAGTGTGCATAAACACGAAAATGTTTTCACTTACCACGTACTTGACATTCGACAGCTTATGATATTTGCTATTAAAAAACCATTGAAATTCACTGAAAAAACCATAGGTTATAGACCATATATAGTTAGGAATTAGCATTTACAAAACCTTGAAAATTCACTGAAAAAACCATAGGTTATAGACCATATATAGTTAGGAATTAGCATTTAAAAAACCTTATTTTACTCACACAAAACCATTGAAATTCCATATATAGTTAGTTGCACTAACTATATATCGCGCACCTGCAATCCACTGCTGATCATGTCACATATTACATCATTCATGACATGGTCAGTGACATCACTGATGACATCACTGATGACATCTCAAATGACATCACTGATGACATCACTGATGACAACATCCAGTGACTGTATGTTTCTGTAAAGTTAAAATATATCTTACATATTGAAGAATGAGTGGATGTATAAGTGTCTGGATGAAGGATTTAGTAGGTGCGAGACTGACTGTATGAGTGAGTGATTAAATGTGTCTCACTGAATGCATGGGTTAGTGACTAAACTGTCTTAATTTGTGCATCATTATGTCTGTTGTTCTGTAAACTGCTGCATGTGTTGATCATTAGCTATACGAGAGGCTATATGTGTTATTAATTGCTTGCCCAACTATTTCTATGGGAGATTGAGTTTGTGTGGGGGTGGCTGGAAGGTGTGTGACTCTATGCATAGATGTGTGAACAGTTTATTCACTAGGTGTATGAGTTCAAGAGTGCATGTGGAAACAGCTACATGGGCAGTTGACTGTGTGCATGAGTGTATTGATGAGTGAATGGATATCTCAATGCTACATGTCATAGTAAGTACATATGTAAAACACAGTACATGTGAGAGTTGGCATATATAAATAACTGTGCATGAGAGCCACCGAATGAGTGAGTGGTTGTATCGATCATTGTGAACTTGTATCAGGGATTGTATAAGAGAGTAAATATGTGTTAGTATATGTTTCAATAAGTAAGGTGTGTTTAACTGTATAGTTGAAGAAATGGAGATGAGATTGTTTCTTTGCATGACTGACTGGGTGTGTGAGTAACTCCATGGATGAGTGGAAGTGTGTGAGTGTCTGTATACACTGAGTGTATCTAAGGTTATATTAGAGTCTGAAGAGGTTTATCGTATTAGCACAAGAATGATGTCAAATGAGATGTCATCAGTGATGTCATCAGTGATGTCATTTGAGATGTCATCAGTGATGTCATCAGTGATGTCACTGACCATGTCATGAATGATGTAATATGTGACATGATCAGCAGTGGATTGCAGGTGCGCGATATATAGTTAGTGCAACTAACTATATATGGAATTTCAATGGTTTTGTGTGAGTAAAATAAGGTTTTTTAAATGCTAATTCCTAACTATATATGGTCTATAACCTATGGTTTTTTCAGTGAATATATATATATATATATATATATATATATATATATATATTATCTACTGGCGGTTGCCAGTAGATAGTCATTGTTAGGACCTAGTTTCTATAGGAAAAGTGTTTTTGGTTTTCCCAAAAATCCTTGCAAGATTTTCAGAACTTGTGGGGCGTTCTGGTCAGCTCCTATCTTGAAAGTTTTGGGGTGATTCGGCAAGCGGGGGCCAAGGAAAAAGGGGGGTCCCAAAACATGTTTTCTCCATGTTATTTTTCCACAGGAAACTTTAAACACGGAATTACACAAAATTTGGCGAAAAGGTAACCCTTGGTTCAGAAAGAGACCTTTTTGTTAAATGGTGTAAATCCGTTTAGTAGTTCCTGAGAAAAAAAAAAAAGAGGTCGGAAAATTAATTTCCAATAGAAAACTTTAGACATGGCTACAGCTCGAACTGCGGAACGGAATTACACCAAATTTGGCAGAAAGGTAGCTCTTGGTTCAGAAAGATACGTTTATTTTTTAAATGGTGTAAATCCGTTCAGTAGTGGCTGAGAAAGTAAAAAAATTAAAGTTTCGATATTTAGAGGTGCGGTGGATCCGCGGACCCTCCCGGCCACTAGCTTTAATCTAATTGCTGTCAACACTCCAAACCAGGAAGAGTTGGCAGCCATCTTGTGAGAAAAACAAACGCAAAAAACATGAAAAGGAAGCAGGGTAGAAACCCCCTGACCCCCTAGGCCTGCTAAGGGCCAATAAAAACATTTATGCTTTAAGCTGGGCTCCTGCGCTTCGTTGTATTGAAGCCCCTGGGTGGGCCAGAGCCCCAATCCTCCCTGGGGCAAGATTAATGAGTTGCAGGGGGCACGCAGCCCCCCCAAGCCCCAGGGACCGCCCCACCTGGGGCTTTTACTAATTATTTTGCAAGGGCACATGGCCCCCCACTGCCCTGGGGACAGCCACCCTCTGGGGTTTTTTGAAAAAAAAACACCTGTGTGGTGGGGCTCGAGCCACCCCACATGTTCCGGGGACCGCCTCCTCCCCAGGGCACTAATATTCAAATGCAGGGGTCGGTTACTGTCCCCTGAGCCCTGGGGACCACCACCTCCCTGGGGCTATGCATTATGTGGGAGGGGTGCTGCATGCCCCCCTCCTGGAACCCTTGATGGCCCTGGGGACCGCCACCCCCCTGGGCCAGCTCCTTCAGTGTCCCGGGGTGCCCACCCCTGGGACACTGCTGTTTGCAATGACAAGGGCACGAGTCACGTGCATGTTGGCACAGGGGTGAAGGGAGGGGTGGGGCCTGAGGTGACATATGTGCAAACACGCCCTGTGGCCCGCTTTAAGTTGGGGAATTGATTCCCCTTCAATCCTGCGAGCCCCTGGGGGCCAACTAGCCCACCAGGTACCTCCAGTACTCTCCACAGGCATGTGTTGCAGAGAGGTAGTCCAGGCCACACCCCTTTTTACGCCTCTATGGTGCTTACTGGAGGTACCTGGTGGGCTAGTTGGACCGCAGGGACGCTCAGGATTCAAGGGGACTTAATCCCCCAACTTACAATGCGCCAGGAGGTGCATTTGCAGAGTGGTGGAGAAAGGGGACATGGCCTTTGTCTACCTCTCAACATTCCCACTGTGTGGGTGTGGTGTTGGGTTCAAATCAGGCCTACATACTCTGCTAAACTCTCGAACCCCTTAGTATAGAAGTTGGCACGGACACTGGAAAAGGTAAAAGACAAGTTTATTAAGACCCCATGGGGTGGTGATACATTCCTACAGCACCCTTCGGCAATGTAAGAAGTAGCACACCGAACATCGGTGCGCGACCTCTTTTATATAGTTTAATAGCAATAAAAAGATAGGCGGTTACAAGTTACATATTTTAGGTACATATAAGGTCATTTTTGGAACACAGCCAGCACGTGGGAGGAGTTCAACGGCACTGGTCAGTTAGTGTGAACATTCCTAAAGAGTGACCAGTTGATGCATAGTGCGCATGTGCGCTTGACCAGTACTAAAAATAGCCTGTTGCCGAGCAGAATAGTGACCATGGGTATCGAGAAAGGACGAAAGGGCACACTGACCACGAGGCAGCGTGTTCATAGGAAACGGAAGTCAGAGGGATTCAAAATGGCCCCCGTTCGTTTTGGTCAAGTTAACAGAAAATAACCGTGTAGCTGTGCTAAACGCTAACTCAGGAGCTGCCAAAACACGACAGACGGCCCTTTTAGCGTTTAGCAAAAGCTACCTCATAGTGGACGTAGTCAGAATGTTCATCCTCAATGTTAATAGCCATTATTTTCAATACTTCATCATTGATCAGTTTCTCTTGCTTATCAATAGCTCGTTTGGACGGAATACAGGCTGTGACACATACAGAACATAATGTAGGGCCACATTGAATACATAGACAAAGGAAAAATAGTACTCCAATAAAAACACAGAGAATCGTTAATAATTTCCAACCCCAAGTACTAAGCAGGGTCCAGAACCAACCAGAAAAGGTCCATGTTCCATTTTCTGGGTGGATCTCAGCAGCTATCTTATGTAATTTTGTAATCGAATCATATACAGAAGGTGAGTTGTCTGGTACGTACACGCAACAACTACTTCCGATGACGCGGCATGCTCCACCTCTATCAGCTAGTATCACATCTAGAACGTTCGATTCTGGAGCGCCACAATTCTGGTAATTTGCAATTCCTCAGTAATATTCCCTAAAGCGGAGGCAGTTTCGTTAGCGACTGCTTCCACCACACGCGTAAGCCGCCTTATCTTCCTGCTATTCAGTGCAGCTCCTACGAATGAGAATAACCCCAAATTGAAATCTACATATTGTTGTAAAGTGGTATCAGTCTGGTCTATTTCATCAAGATCTACTGTTCGTTTGACCCTGTTTAGTATGAAATCATGGTACAGAACGTAATCATTGTGGTACATGGGAGGAGCAATAAATACAGGTGGTAATACAAAAGCTATATAACACGTTCCCAACCATCCCAATGGTAGACGATGGTATCCCTTATTTCCACAAATGAAATATGTGTTATGTGAAGCTACAAATGCAATTCCACTTGGTGTATCAAAGGTGAGTGTAATATTACATTCACTGCGGCCTACAGGGATTGTACCTTTATTTCTAATACACAAATCTGCTTTTGTATCAATGACTGTTATCATATGCGAGCTCGTCACATTTATAAGTCTTTGATTCGTATATACACGAGGTGTAGAAACATTGTCCGGACGGTACTCTTCCCATTCAAACTTAGTTCCTTCAGCGTGTGGATAGCCGTCTTTGTCGTTATAACATATTTTATTCAACCGAAAAAGTAGTCCACCTTACGTTGGCCATCGCAGAGTAAAAAGAAGAGTGTACCAAGCATGACAAGAACCATTATGAGAAAACGGGAGAGGAATGAGTGGTGTTCCTCCCTTCTTCTGATGTCCGGGCAACATTCCACATACCCAACAATTGGACGTGTTGGTCATGTTATGAGTATGATGCAAAATCTTAATAAAGCTGTTATTCAAATAAGTCTGCCTATGTCTTTCTTCGTGAAAAGGCAGAGTGAAATGAAAATGTTCAGATGGACTTGGAGTGGTGGGCAGCAAATGTTCTCGTACAGGAAACAACAGTTCTATAGTCCAAGCTAATACTGCGATCACCACTACGGTCAAGACAAACAAAACAACACCAAGAATTCTCCCTCTTCGTGTCGAAGGAGATGCCATAGTTCACAAAACAATACTCTTCAAGAAAACAACACTAAGCGGGAAAAATAAAAACGATGGTTCTGAACCGAGGCTGCCGTTGATTTGTTCTCCGGGATTCAAGACGGGTGTCGCTACACTGGGCAGAACTGATCCCCCCCCCTTGATATTCCCGGCTTCCGTTTCACAAACCTCAGAGCGGTTACCAACCAGTTTCAAAAACACAAAAGGAATCTTATTTCCTGGGGCGTAGATTGTACTTCACTTTATCAGAAACAACGTGGTCCGGGAAGGCTCCCTCCAATTCATCAGGCGTGACAGCTGGGCTCTTTTCTGTATCCAAAATCTCTCTGTAGTTGGATAGCACCACAGGGCTCACCAGATCCGGAGAGACACGTCGGCAGTGCGTTGAATGTATCCACCGCTTCTTGTTAGTGACTCTCACAGCAGTTCGCGTAGCCAGCAGCACTTGCTCAGGGCCATGCCATCTCGGTTCCAAACTGCTGGATCGTTCAAATACTTTGACCATCACGTGGTCCCCAGGGCGGAGATCGTGAGTCTCACCAGTGGAGTTATCAGGGAGCGCCTCTCGAACCTGTTGATGGATAGAAAGCAAATCATTTGTTAATCGTGCCAGATAATCGTTCATCATTATACAAGGCATATCATGTATCAAACGAGGTTTTGGAACTCCCCAAATATTCATAGGCCTTCCAAACACCACTTCGTAGGGTGTGAGGCCAGATCGAGAATGTGGCACTGACCGAATGGACAGCAATGCCAGAGGCAAAGCGTCCGGCCATTTCAGAGATGTAGATGCCACTATCTTTGCTAGCTTCAGCTTCAGAGTTGCATTGTATCGTTCTACTAAACCTGCTGATTGCGGATGAAAGACAGCATGGAATCGTTGCTTGATTCCCAATCCTTTCAGGACGTATTCCACTACTTTTCCAATGAAATGAGGGCCATTATCACTCCACATAAGTTTACAAACACCGTAGCGCGGGAAGTACTCCTTGAGTAACACCTTAGCTGTTGTCAATGCTGTATTGTCTTTCGTAGGGTAAGCCTCAATCCATTTGCTGAAGGCACACACCACCACTAGAACATACTTGAGATTATTACAGCGTTCCAGCTGGATGTAATCCATTTGTAGTACTTCGAATGGTGCAGTAGGTGGAACAAACCCTCCTTTAGGAGTATGAGTCCCTTGTCCAGGATTGTGCTGCAAACATATCAGACAGGTCTGCACTACTCTCTTAGCCGTGCTAGCAATGTCAGCATTTTCCCAAACTCGTGTAAGCAATTTAGTAATTGCGAGAGCTCCAATGTGTGCCAGCCCGTGTGTCATTTGCACCATTGTTTGTAAATAGGCCATGGGTAGTTTCCACCTCTCCATATCTTTACTACGCCAGCAACCCTCATCATCCAATACTCCTTCAGTGGCCCATTTCATACGTTCTGCCTCAGATGCTGACTTCTGTATATCTAGTATTTCTTCTCTAGCATCATGCCACCGCTCAGCTTGTGACTTCACCACATACATGGGGAAATTATTTTGCAGCATAGCGGTCTCTCTCGCAATGCGGTCTGCGAAAGCATTGCCTTGCCCTATTTTGTCCGTCACCTTTTTGTGTGCACTACACTTGACTATTGCAACTTTCTTTGGGCATAACAGTGCATTCAGGAGATCGCGTACCAACTCTCCATGCATGATGTGTACTCCGTGTGAAGTCAGGAATCCTCGTTCCTTCCAAAGTAGGCCAAAATCATGCACTACTCCAAAAGCGTAACGACTATCCGTGTAAATGTTCACACATAGCTCAGCACTTAACTCACATGCTTTCGTTAAGGCTATCAATTCAGCTGCTTGAGCCGATTTCTGGGGTATTCGTGCTGCTTCTACCACGGTCTTAAGTGTCGTGATCGCATAAGCTGCGGAAGTCGTACCATCTGGTAACCTCACACACGATCCATCAACCCACAGTTCCCCATCTACATCTGGAAATGGCGTATCCTGTAAATCGATACGACCCTTTGTCTGTTCCTCAGTCAGAAAAACACAATCATGTTGTTCTTCCTTCTGGGTCTCAGCAACAGGATCTGGCAGTAAAGTAGCAGGATTTAGTGTCGCACATCGCTTTAGTGTGATGTGCGGCGCCAACAATGTTAGCTCATATCCTGTCAAACGGGCACTGGTTAGATGCTGCGTTTTTGTTTGATTCAGTAACGCATCTACCGCATGGGGAACTAGCACCAACAATTTGTGTGACAAAACTATTCCCTCACTTTGTCGTATCGCAACTGCTGTTGCTGCAACTGCTCGAAAACATCCAGGCAATCCTCGAGCCACAGGGTCGAGTACCGCCGAGAAGTATGCACAAGGCCTCTGTTTGTCTCCGTGTGTCTGCACTAACATTGACAATGCGCACCCATCCTTCTCGTGTACATATAATGTAAAGATCTTCGTGTAATCAGGTGTACCCAACACTGGTGCAGAACAAAGAGCTTGTCTCAATTGCTCAAAAGCATTCTGACATTCATCCGTCCATTCAATGGGAATCGGTGTATCTTTAGACAACAATGGTTTAACGATATGTGAAAAACCCAATATCCATTGCCTACAAAAAGACGTCAAACCTATAAAGGCGCGAACATCCTTCTGAGTGCGAGGGACTGGAGTATCTAGGATTGCTTGAATTCGATCTGGTGTCAATGCACGGCCCTCCTTAGACAAAAGATGACCGAGGTAGGTCACCTTTGGTCTACAATATTGTAGCTTTTTCTTCGAAACTTTATGATTATGTTTGGCCAGGAAGGAAAGCAAAGAAAAGGTACTCTTCTCACATTGTTCTGGCGTGTCTGCAGCAAGTAAGATATCATCTACATATTGAATGAGAACCACTCCCTCTTGTAAGTCAAAGGAATCAAGCTGTCTTTTTAATGCCTGACTATAAATGCTAGGATTTTTAGTATAGCCTTGAGGAATTCGACAGAATCTGTACGATTTATTATTTAATGTAAAGCCGAATAGATATCGACTGTCAGGATGTACAGGGATCGAAAAGAAGGCATTCTTCAAATCGATGACTGTAAAAGTAGTTGCCGTCGATGGAACCGACGTAAGCAACGTGGTGATGTCAGACACCACCGGGTACTGAGGCACTACTATCTTGTTTATTTCCCTCAAATCAATAATGAAACGGTAAACCTTAGCATCTGTATCTCTTTTAAGAATCGGTAAAATTGGGCTATTGCAAACATTGTAGGGGACTTCCTCAACTACTCCTGCCAAAATCAAATCGTTCACAATGTGCATCAAAGCAAGTTCTCCTTCTCTGGAAATCTTATATTGTGGGACACGTGGTAGAGATACTCCCTCCTTTACAGTAATACGTACTGGAGGGATTAACATCTGCCCCACATCCGTGTCAGAAGTGGCCCACAGCGTGTTTGGTAAGGAGGCCAATACTTCAGATTCATGGAGAAAACACACTCGCTCAAAGTCTGGGTAATTCTCATTCAACACAACTCGCACTCCTTCTGGGGCACAGCGAATAGTAGCTCGAAAGTGTTTTAACATATCGAGTCCAATAATATTATCTGGTGTATTTGGAGACAACAAAAAGGGACATGGGGCAGCAAATTTATTAACATGAAATGCAACTGGTTGAGACAATGGGCTAGAAGTAGGTGTTCCATCGAACCCTATTGCTGTAATTACCTCGCCAGACAGGGGAGCCCTTGGAACCAAGTATTTGGACAAAGCGCTACGAGTAGCTCCTGTATCGACCAGAAATTGATCAGTGGAACCCAGAACATGTGCTTCTATGTATGGACCCCTTTGATCAACTGGTACCTCAACCGATTCCACACCCCATCCTACGCAATCCTATGCATAATGCTCATCCCGTGGTTCAGCAGGACCACCCTCATTTATCTGATATTGATTGCGGTTATCAAACGTATTATAATCAGACTGACCACGACCCCTTGCTCCATATCCTCCACGATCATTCGTACCATAGCCTCCTCGATCATTCGTGCCATAACCTCCTCTTGACCCTCCATAATAATTCCTAGACCTTCCACTTCCTCGACCCCTCAAATTACGCTGCTCTCGAAACACCGGACAGTCTGCAATCCAATGCCCAAACTGTTTGCAGTATGCACATTGATTCACAGAAATGTCAGAACGAGGGGGAGGAGCATTACTGTATGATCCTCGCCCTCCTCTGTTATTTCCTCTCGTAGCCTGAACCTGGGCTAACATTACCTTCGTCTTCAAATCCTTTGCTTTCTTTTCACTACTTTCTTTTGCCTCTAATTCCTGTCTTTCATAATATTGAGCCATAGTCAATAAAGAAGCAGGGGTTGCTGTGGTCCATGAACTTTCACTCGCTTTCAATCGTTTCGCAATCTCCGGTAGGAGATTAGCCACATACTTATCAATGAACAAATGCCTGCCAGTATCTTCTGTCAATAATTGACCACTGTAATCATGGAACGCTTCCTCGAAGCGAGAGAAAAAATCGGAAACTGATTCATCCGCTTTCTGCTTACAAGAGGCTAATATAGTCCAATCAATCTTTTTAGCGGGAGCAAGAGTCTTTAGTTTTGTTAGTATGGCCCCTGGAAGGTCTAATATTAATTGACACGGCTTACATGCTGGTTCTCTATCTAAATCAGCCTGAACAAGATCTTTCCAAGTGGCCCCGAGAGTCGTGAGGTCATCAAACCTACGAATCGCTCTCCACATATCAGGGGGCAATATCAACCCGAAAAATAGATCAATATCAACTAACGTCATGATACATGAAGAAATTGCACTTTCAACATTTTCATAAAAAGCCGCAGGGTTTTTACGGGGATCAGGTAAAGCATTCTTAAGCGCCATGACATCTGCTCTATTCCAAGGCGTATAAACCCAATTATATACAAAATACCCTTTCGCGTCTTTGGATCTTTTATCATCATCTGTGCCATCCCCTTTATGAGGGACATATAAAGGCGCAGCTTCTCGCATAGGTCTAACATTAATCGCAGCGATCTTATCTGTTTCAAAGATAGGGCATTCTTTGGATATCCCCGTCGCTCCGGACGTAGACGAATTCTTCGACTTTTCCAACTCCCGTAGTCGTGTCGCCTCATTACGCAGTTCAATCAAACGCTTGAAGAAGTCGTCCGCATCTGAAAGAACAAAAAGACCTTTACGAAAATTCTCACGACCCTTGGATATCTCCTTTGGTTCTAACTCGAGAGAATATTTTCTATACCGCTCAACAACTTCATCTCCAAAATGATCTAAAAAATACAGTCGTTCCTTATCAGGCCACTGTTCCATTTGTTCAGTAACGTCAGAAACAGTAACAGTATTAATATTTAGTTTTCGTGCAAATGAACGTAATTCCGCAGCTCGTTCCGCATGTAACCTGGTACGCTGTGTTCGATCACTATCCTCGTCCGAGTCCTCGTTCGGAGCCGTAGGTACGACGTACGGAGGCGGACAACGATCTAGTAATGAAAAATCATCTGTTTCATTAGTAAGGACTGGATAAAGAGGACGCCTGATAGGGAATTGACCATTAACCTGTAAATTGCGTTCTCGTCTCTCCCTCACTTTCTTTTCCTGTAATTCCTTCTCCTGTAGCTGTAAAGCTTTGTCATGTGCAGCCTTCCGCTGCACTTTCTCCGCCAAGGCTTCCTCACGCTTCGCTCGTTCACGCACCTCTTTCTCCCACATACGCACACAATCAAACATATCTTGTCTAGACCTTCGCTGAAACAAACACTGCTCTACATACTGGACCTTTCGAAGGTCAAACGACCCATATAGCGGCCACTGTAATTCACGATCAGTCTTAGTATACTTATGCCATAATGTACTATACATTATAGGTGGAATACCGAATTTGACATACATTTCACGATTTGGAGTCCCCTCTGGGGGAGCCGGCTGCTTTTCACTTAATCGATAATTGGTACCATTTTCAGAACAGCACATCCTACGGAGTGTGCTAAAAACAGGCATGTTCCAAAAAGTACCACGAAAATGTGATACTACAAAAATGTCACCTAACGCGGTGTACCGTTCAAATCAAATAAATCAGAGAAATATCCCTACATGCCTGCCTATGTGAGGTGCACTTCACATATTCAAATTCAAATTCAAAGATTCAAAACGTCAGCTAACAAATTTCAAATTCAAATTCAAAGTTTCAAAAAGCCACAGTAAGTGTCAGTAGACTACCTCACCGCTCAAAAGCTTACCAAATATTTTCAAACGTCCAAAGTCCAACTGCCAAGTTCTGTGGTCAAATCAGCCAAAACGGCACATCACGACAATCCAAGATCAGAATCTCAGTCGAGGACCGGCGCCACCTGGAAGGTCAGATCGGAAGGAAGGGAAAACACACCGTGGGTGCCAAGACTCGGGTCACTCAGTGGCAGCGTACGCGTCCATGGCGAGTTTCCTGACCTTCGTCACGACCTCTCCTTCGGGCATCCGAGTCGCCGATGAGTCCCTTCGTGGTCGCCAATTGTGGTGTTGGGTTCAAATCAGGCCTACATACTCTGCTAAACTCTCGAACCCCTTAGTATAGAAGTTGGCACGGACACTGGAAAAGGTAAAAGACAAGTTTATTAAGACCCCATGGGGTGGTGATACATTCCTACAGCACCCTTCGGCAATGTAAGAAGTAGCACACCGAACATCGGTGCGCGACCTCTTTTATATAGTTTAATAGCAATAAAAAGATAGGCGGTTACAAGTTACACATTTTAGGTACATATAAGGTCATTTTTGGAACACAGCCAGCACGTGGGAGGAGTTCAACGGCACTGGTCAGTTAGTGTGAACATTCCTAAAGAGTGACCAGTTGATGCATAGTGCGCATGTGCGCTTGACCAGTACTAAAAATAGCCTGTTGCCGAGCAGAATAGTGACCATGGGTATCGAGAAAGGACGAAAGGGCACACTGACCACGAGGCAGCGTGTTCATAGGAAACGGAAGTCAGAGGGATTCAAAATGGCCCCCGTTCGTTTTGGTCAAGTTAACAGAAAATAACCGTGTAGCTGTGCTAAACGCTAACTCAGGAGCTGCCAAAACACGACATGGGGCTTATTGGAAGTAAAAGTTAGGCTAGTTGTCCCCTAAAGACCCCCAGCTGTGAAGGGGACTTCAATCCTCATCCAGGAGCGTGCCAGGGAGCACGTTTGTAGAGTGGAAGAGAGGAAGTCCTTGGGGGCCAACTACTCCTCTTGTTACCTCCAGTAAGTCCCACACAGTGGGATTGCTAAGAAGTCTTTGGAAGCCATGGCCCCTTTTCTCTACCACTCTGCAAATGTGCCTTGTGGCAGACTACGGGATGGTGGATGAAGTCCAATTTAGACCTGAGGGAGTTTGGGGGCCAAGAATCCCTACTGGCACCGCCTGTAAGTCCTACACAGTAGAATTCCTGAGAGTTAGTTGGACTCCTAGCACCCTTTCTTCACCACTCTACAAACGCGACTAATAGTTAAAGTAGCATATTTCTGCACCTCCGACTTAGAGGTAGTTTTAATCCCCCTGCCCTAATATGTATTAGGGAATTACAGAAGAGGCCATGCTAATCACAGGGGTACCCCAATGCATAGTGTTCCCTAGTGTAGGTAGGTGTTTTCACTGTATTCTAAGTGTCTTTTAGCATTGCACTGGCTCTAGGCCTGGTTAGTTAGAGTCAATTACCACCAGTATCCATCTGAAAAAGTTGTGGGCACAGGTCGATTTCGCAACAAGGCTCTTTCTGCTCCTCTGTTGTTTCTTTCTGCTCATGTCTTGCTTCTTCATGCACTTTTCTTTGTATTTGTGGACTTCTGTTGCTTCTTTCTGCATTTCCTTTTGCTTCTTTCTGTGCGTTTTTTCTTCTTTCTTCACATGTCCTACCTCTGTAGGCATAGTTAGAAACTAGCATTTAAAAAACCCTTAGAAATTCATTAAAAAAAACATAGGTTTCAGGCATGTTATAGTTGGAAATTAGCATTTAAAAAACCTTTGGTATTTACTGAAAAAGCCATAGGCTTCAGGCATGTTATAGTTAGAAATTAGCAATTTAAAAACATTAGAAATTCACTGAAAAAAACATAGGTTTCAGGGGCGTTATAGTTAGTTGGACATTTCACTCGTACACAACCATAGAAATTCCCCCGTTATAGTTAGTTCAGCCGCAATGCACTGCTGATGAGGTCACATATTACATCACTCATTACATGGTTAGTGACATCACTGATGACATTACTGATGACATCTCAAATGACATCACTGATGGCTTGGGTCAGATAGTGGTGTCCCGTCGACCTGTGGTTTGTATTCAAATTGATCCATAAGTTATGGGCCAGGTTACCTTCTTTTGAGACCCTAAGCTTATGACAGCTAATCACAAAGGCCGCCATGCGAGCCAACGCATGTCTGTGAATTCCAAATTCCAGTCGTATTTGTAAGGGAGATGTGTGGGGTGGGAGCTGAACAGCAGTAAGAACACATGTCCTTCCTGATGGAACAAATGCAGCATCTGCAATTCTATAAAACATGAATAGTGTAGTCAAGAATGTAATAAATATAACAGAAATATTTAATATTTAGAAGTTCAACTGCCAAATTTAACACAACATGGTACTAATTGTACAACTCTCTCATTTTGGGTTGGATATCCTACAATTTCCAAGTCCATAGATGCCAGCCAGAATTGGTATTTCCGGTCAACCGGTATCTCCACACCTAATTCCAGCTGATATGTAAACAACAATATAAGCAGTAGAGCAATGATTTATTTTTTCTTCTTATATTAGAGATCTAAACATAAATCCAAGCATTGACAAGAACATGAATTAGATGGTCTGGTCATTTAATTCAGCTGCTGTGGTTGACGATTGGAGAAGGAGATAACTTGCATCACCAGGCTTCGTCATGATATCCATGAAACTCATAGAAACCGATATATAACAACTGGGAGCATGTTTCTGCTTTTGAAGGAATGGCAGTTTGTATTAGAAGTGTGGTAAATGGCAATGTGGATTCAAATTTGCAAGAAACATTTTGTTCCTCACAAATGAGCAAACTAATTTTCCTGAATCTGGGACTGAGGTTGAACGTTCTCAATATTTGCTGATGTTACTTCATTAGTTCGGAATCTCCTACTGTCATTAAGGGACAGATTTAGAATATAGCGGATGGGTGCCTCAACGCAAACGTGACATCCCTTTGGCCATATTACAAGTGCATTAGGATATAATGGATTTGTAATAAGGCAGACAGGATGTTTTCCACTTTTGTGATGGGATACCTTTCTGCTAAACTCTAAATCAGGTCCCAAAGTTTAGTGAATGAGTACTCCATTACAAATGTGATAGACATCCCATCTGCTGTCGGGAAAGTACATTAGGATATAAGCACTTGCAATAAGACAGAAGAGACACCAGTCACGTAGGTAATGGAGCACCCATCCACCAACCTCGAAATCGAGCCCTAAGTTTTAATGAAGGCTACATTAAATGGTCTATAAAACAGCTGAAAGCTTGTAGTTTTCTGTTCCACCCCCAACTCTGTTCCTGCAAGTAAATTCTGTTTACAAACCTGATAAGTTCTTTTTTTATATGTTATATCATTATTGAAATTTTTGTTACTATGGACAGTTGGAAACTTTGGTGGAGTATTACCAATTCTAAATGCCTGCAAAGGTAATCTTCTACAATATAAGGGCTTCAAAGTGTTTTCTAGATCACAGAAAATATCTATTTACATAAGTATAAGTGCAGAGATAACCAATAGGATTGTAGGCAAGGATATTAGAAGAGCACTAAACAGTGAGTGCTTTATTCGTTTGCAAGAATCTTTTTACGATCTCTCTCAATTTTAGAATGTGTCAGCTTTTTTCTGGCATCTTTGAGTTAATCAGCCCAGTGAACCATAAATCACAAATTCATTTCCTCTGAGGCATTACCAAGCAAAGCCTAATTTGAAATGAAATGCAAATAGTATCTTCTTACATGCACAATTATTTAAATGCTAAGTATGCTTTTTTAAATAACCATATATTAAGAAAGAATCATTAATACATTCACAAGACATATGCCTTTTCAGATATGGCTTTAGGAATAGTACTTTTCCTAGTTATATGCAATTCCAATGAGAGCGATAAGAATAAATTAGGGCCAGTGTTCATAATAGAAAGACAGGAAGTGAGACGGGATGAGCTGTCATGGTCATGGCCAAGGTTCAGATATGGACTGTGAATTATTTAACACAGTTTTAAAACACATTTTTTCAGGGGGTGGAGAAATGTAAGCCTACATTTTGTAGTAAATGTAATGCCCACAATGGTGAATACACAAAGGGCCTGATTATGAGTACAGCAGTCCCAAGACTGCCATACTAACATTGGCAGTCTGACCACCGCCTCCTCTGCTTTCCGATTGCCCAATCAGGACCATGGCAGTCAGACCACCACAAGACCAATGACACTGCAAGGATATTGGATCCTGGAGTCGCAGCTATAACAGTGATCAAAGGTGGCGGTACCAATGCCGTTCTGATCACAACCTGCATTTCTCCCAGCCTTTTAATGGCAGGGACCGCACCATGAAAAAGTCAGCAGAAAGGCGGGGAAGAGGCCCCAGGATGATTTTGCCCATGGGGGTGTGTGCATGGGGACACATGATTTGTCCCCTCTGCTTGCACAATTGTACATGCACCGTGTGCCATGCATGACATGGTGCATGGTACACAGTGCACCGATGTGCAAGTGGAGCTGTCACAGTGGCAGCATGTGCTGCAGGCTCTCGATGAGTTGAAATATGCCACTGCCATGCCACCGCAGCAGCAACACCGCCAGCCCTGCAGTAAAATTGTAATGCAGCTGTCGAATGCCTCAAGCTTAGTGGTATTCTCCAGACCCCTGCAACAGCGGCCCAGCAATCAGACTGACAAAAGTCTGGATAGGGCAAACAATTTATGTTAAAACAAAGTGTAAGAATACATTTACACATATAGAATTGCTTATCTGCAAGTTTATCTTTGTGAAAAGGTCCCTATCTTTTTTTAAAAAGCAAACACAAAGAGCCTTTGAACTTCTGTAGACATGTCACAGCCAATAGACACATCCCCTGTGTCTTACTGAACATTCTAAAAAATATAACAGAACTGAGAAATTAACAGGGGTAATTGTTATGATCTTCCATGTTCATCCTATATAAGGCACATGCAATCTATAAGTGACAATGTAAACCTAGAATATGGTGGGTGGATGAACACAAGTATGCGACAGTTGTAACCTGGAGAGTGAAGGAGGGACTGCTGCTCCCATTTGTTGTTGTCTGCACTTAATAAAGTACTAAATATTAGCTCTTGTGGAGAATGTATTGGTAAATGAAGGGCTAACAAGTGGCGGCTTCTTGCCTGAGGGGAGAGAGGCATGCTGAGCTCCAATCTCTCCTGGACCCATGCCATTGGTGCACTAGTATTCTGGCAGATCCTCTTCTGTAGTCATGGTACAGCCAAAATATACATCACCTCTGTTGCACTGATCATTTAAAAAATATAACTTGAACTGGTCTGAAGCAAGGGCTTTAGCTGAGAAATTAACTGGGGTATTTGTTACAATCTTCCATTTTCATACTATGAAATGCACAAGCAAACTAAAAGTGACAATGTGAGCATAGAATATGTTGGGTGATGGAACTCTGTGATGGAGGGACTGCTCCTGATGGTTGTTGTTGTCTGTACTTAATAAAGTACTAAATCTTACTTTGTAGACGTAACATGAGTCGGCGACTTGCCTGAGAGGAGAGAGGGATGCTGAACTCCAATTTCTCCGGAAACCATGTCATTGGCACACTGATATTATGGAAGATCCTGTATTCATTGTGGATATATCTGCCTGTAATTTACTGGTGGTTCTAGCTGAAGGCAGGAGAAGACAAGAAAGGAATGGAATAGTGGCCCATTGCATAAATGTTTACCCTTGCTGTCCTGAAATGAGTACACTATTTTGCTGGGAAACCTGCTTAAACCTAGTGAGAATAGCTTTTGATATTTCTTTTTGACTCAAATTGCCTTCAACGGGTGAATTTTAGTAGCAGCCCAAGCCGACAAAAGGATGGCTCGAGGGAGCAGCACGAGAGAGAGGCTTGAGAGCAGCAAAGCGAAACAGGGAGCACCGACAGAGAACAGCTCAAGGGTGATGCAGCGGAATAGGGTTTTGCCAAATTTCACCATCAGGACCCAAATTCAACACCTACCAGTCCCTTCCACTCCGTGTTTTAAAACACTTTCCGAAACAGGTTACCTATATTCATAATATTCTGTGGTCCTTACACTCTGATGGACTTTTGTATGTTCTCAGGGATTAAATAGACAGAATCCTAACCTTATAATGACCAAACAAGGGAAATAATTTGAACATCATAATACACATGACATCAATAATGACAAACTCTGGTTACTTATCAACTTGATTTTATCTAATTTAAGAAATAGTGAACGCTCATCAAAGTACAATACAGTTTGAATCATAGACCATCACACAAGAGATACATCAATACAGTAGTTTATAATATATCTCTCAAAGGAGTCATGAGAGAGTGGATAAGTTAAGAGACATTTGCAAATAAATAAATAAAATAATGCAAATTTGAAATTTCATACAAACCTAGGAATAACTATAGCACCAGATGCTATTAGTCTGAAAATCCACTCTCCGGCCGGAAGAGTAAGCTGGGTACCCTCACAAAGATATAAGGAGCAAAGTAAAGAGTCAGGACCAGCAGAGCAACAGCCAACCTGTTAAGTAAGGAAATCAGCAACACACCCTTTCCTCTCATGAAGTCAGTTTTGAACCCTTACTTTTGTCAGGGATATATGTGCAACACTGTTGGATTTTCAACATGTTACAGACTCCGCCCTCTTTTGCCAATAATAGATCAAGAGCGAGCCTATTTTGTAAAACAATTGATCTCATAGCCACAATTTCAGTATCAATCATTAAGCACTCACCAACAGTGTCTGTTGATAAACGATCAACCACTGTGGATATTTTTCTCATGTTATGCAAATTCAATGTTACTCCAACTGAAGGTATCAATGATCCAAAAATATCACACATCATTTCCAGAGCATTAATTCCCCTTTATTGTTGTGTTAGTCCACTCTTCGTTTCATTGGTTCCATGACTTTTATCCCATTGGTAGATTTTAGTAAATACAATTCCCATATAACAACACCCATACCAACGTGCGGGCAACCTATAATAGGCATTCTTACCACATACATAATATATACAAGAATAAACAGGATCCATACCACCTTTTATTCGCCAACCCCCTATAATCAGAAAAGTATGGTCACATACACTAGAACCAATGAAAAAGTTGGTATACTCTGTTTTCTGTCTAAGCAAAAAAAGCTTTCCCCGATGATGCCAATCCAGGGTCATTGCAGCATATGTCTTACCATTTTTGTAATTTCCTTCTCTAAAAGCTCAAGGAGGTATATGGGACTTTTGCTCAGCAGCTTTTTCTTTGAAACTGTGTCTCCTATCTTCCACTACATTTATGAATTTAATCTCTTCCTGATGTAAACTGTAGGTTATGTTATTACAATGTGCATACTATCTGTTGTTTTAGTAGTATGTAAACATTCCCTACAATATTCAGCGTTTCTCGTTCTATTTACCATATTCATGGTCTTTCTAATAGGCACCTCAGAAAAGACTAAATAATAATTTGAATAAAAGTACTGAAAACTGCCCTTTTCATATAAAAGACTTGTTAGTACACAACATGAGATTCTATAAGTTAAAGGTAGTTGATAAAAGGTCACCCCTTTCGACACAGATGACGGTAATTTCATGCACACGCAACAATCTCTTGCATCCATAGTATCCACATATTCATAAAGTAACTTGGTAAAAAAAAATAACGAGAAATCATTAATGGATTTATCTTGGTGTAAATTATCACCCATGAATCTCTTAATGTTAGTCTGTGGATCTTCTTTAAGACCTTCCACGTCTATTTCTTCACTCACCAAATCATTGTAATATTATTCTTAATAGGATAATTAAAATTAGGCACAACAACACTTAATGTTAACCAAACAAACATCATTAGTAAAACACCTATAAAGCAAGCATTTGTAAATCTAAGTTTAGAATCTTGATATTGATATCCAGTCTCTTGATATTTTGCTCTTGCCATTTTTTCTAAGAGCTAAGGAAAAACTAAAAAAATGTAACAAAAAAATTATTTGTGAATTTGTTTTGGTATCCAAGCACCTCCTAAGCATTCTTACTTCCCCCACTCCTTTTCTTTTTAACTTATCAGCCTTTACCTTCATTTTTTAACACTTAGGGTGGTTCCTAAGTGTTTCTGTAGCCCCATTCTGCAATAGTCTTTTCCTCACAATGATCTGTAGGTTCAACTTTTTTGGTTACCACTTATGTCCATTCAGGTGCTGTGTCCTTCTTGTTCAGAACTCTTGATCTTTTTGTTCTCCGAATTGTATCTTCTTCAGTGTCACTTTGTTCAGATTGGCTTGATGCTTCAATTATTGAATTTGGAACCTTCTTATTCAGAGTGTATGTCAGTCTTTTTTTACTCCTTTTGGCCATATACCTTTCTTTCTTGCCTTTTTCACTTGCACATAACTCCAGATTCAAGACTTGACTCAAAACGTCTTTTGTTTGATTCTTTTCTTTCTTCTGCTCTGGGTTTCTCCTGCTATTGAATCAAACTCTTTTCTGTATTGCCATTGACAACAGTCTCATTCGACACAGTAACTGGTGCCCATCTTACTCAGACTTGTCCGGACTCTCTTTGGCTTTCAGTCTGATCTGGATTTCTTTGATCACTTTCTCCTTTTCTTCCTTGATCAATTTCATTTGTTTCTGTTCTTTCAAGTAGACTTGGGACTCTTCTTGTGTGACTTGCGTGTATCCAGTTCGGTAAGCCACCACACTTCACTGCTGTCGTTGTCACCAGTGTCACTTGGTATTGTCCATGCCATCGTGGATTCAAACACGACTTTCTCACATGTTTCTTCACTAAGACCCTCTCTTCAGGGCTTAGATCGTGTGCTTGTTCTTGCTGTGTTGTGGTTGCAACTTCTCCAACCAGATAAAACACAGAAAACACCACATCAGACAATCCTTTGCAATAACCTAGCAATACATCATCAGTTATATTCATCAGTTGATTTGCTGGAACTATTGGCTGTCTCGTTGCTCTGCCCATAATGACTTCATGGGGCGATAATCCAGTCTTTTTTTATCAGGGATACTTTTCAGACTCATCAGAACTAAGGGTAAAAGATCTGCCAACTTTAATGCTGTGGATGCATACACTTTTGAAAGTCTTGATTTAATTGTACCATTTATTTGTCCGACCACACCTGAGGTTTCTGGAAGATAGGCACAATGTAATTTTTTCTCAATTTGCAATGCTGCACGAATCATCCAAATTATTTCATTGTTATACATGCACCTCTATCTGTTTCTAAACAGACTGTAAACCCAAACCTTGGTATAATCTCTCACAACAGCAGTTTAGCAACAGTTAGGCTATCATTTTGTCTTGTTGGATAAGTCTATACCCAATGAGAGAATAGAAAACCACCACCAACACATATTTTAATTTGTTACATGGAGGCAGTTTGATTAAATCAGCCTGCAATCTAGTAAACGGATCTTCTGCTTTTCCAATTCGTCTCCAACTGACAAATGTCTTTCTCCCTGCATTTCACTACTGGCAAGTGATACACCTGTGACAAAGACTTTTTGTAATGATGCTGACCATGGTACGTTCTGTCCATTTGTGAAAACCGGCTGTCTGGCATTATTGGTCTTCCGTCAGTATAGACACTTCACCTTCAGCCCTACGTGAACAACCTGCCTTGATCCACATCTCCACTTCTTCCTCACTAGCTTCCTCCTGCAGTTGCATAATCTCCTCCCATGTCTCCACAGAAGAAAACAACAGATGACAATCCACATCAGATTTCTGCGTACTTGGGGCGCTAGAGGGCGCACTACAGAATGGCCGCCTAACGGAGAGGCTCCTGTAGCCTGGACAATAATCCGACATTTATCCTCATAAACTGGCAACGGAATCAGCTGAAACTGCATGTAATGGTAGATCGCAGCTATATCTGCCCTCGGTGTAATTTTTAGATTGATTGGCCTTCGAGAACTGCCACTTCGGAGCCCTGAAATTCACTCGGGACTTGAACTGGAGGTCCGAGGGAGGGCGTCGTCGGCGTACGAGTCCAGGAAACACTGCGGCTGCACACGTGGAGTACAGGCCGCAGCGCCGGAAGATGGAGGGGAGAGCGGCGTGGAGACCGGTTTGCGAGTGCCGATGAACAGCACTAATAAGCGGACCTATTTATTTATTTATGAGATTTATAGAGCGCGAACAAAAGCCCGAGGGCATCTTGGCGCTAAACATACCTACCTACCTACCTACCCAACATAGTGCCTGCTACACAGAGAGACGTGGTGGGTGCTCGGCAGCGGCAACCTCGACCGACTTGAGATGAGATAACCCCAATCACTGGCGGTGTCTGGCACGACGTGTGGCATTCCTTTGGGCCCGGCCTGGGAAGCACAGTGGCGGAGGCATTGAACTGGCTCGATCCCATAAGCTGACAGAGGATATATCAGTGAGCCCAGGAACGGCTGCTGGTTGTGCTAACTGAGGACCACTTAATTGCCTGGGCTGTGCTGCACTCTGAATGCACCACTTCGCCTATGCACACTGCCTGTGTGTCCAGGTGCGGCTGCCTGTGACTCAATACCTCCTGGACCGCGAGCCCCTGAAGCGACTGTCCACTGCATTTTGGTGGAAACTTACGGAGGTGGTTGAACCTGCAGGGACGGCGCACTGGCTGATCGTGACGATTGCTGAGGCATAACGCCACACAAGATAAGGCCTTTGGCTGTGCCCTGAGTTCATGCACGTAGTGTGCTGCGGTAACCTACCCTTGCGCCATCAGCAGGACGGAAAGAGCTGTGTGGCGACTGCTATCTGAAGCTGCATGGTTAGTGCCGGAATAGCGTGGTGCCCCGAGGTACGCAGTCATGGGAAAGCCAGACTCTCTCCAACCGAAACTTACATTTGACGCTATGAAAAAATGTCCGAACTCCAGTTGAGACGCTGCGCCGCCACATGGGGTTGAACAAGCGACAGGTGGGCCGTCTACCACCGAAACGAACAACCAACAGCTCCTGCAATAAATTAGGCAAGGCTTTGCCACAGTGGTTGACAAGGTGGACAAAATGTCGTGCCGAATGGACGCCATAGTACATAAGATGGACCAGCACGAAGAACGCATTGTGGAGACGGAACGGCGTATATCTGAAAATGATGACATCACTACGGGACTTACGGCACAACTAACAAGAATGGAGAACCTGCTGCAGGTCATAGCAGCGAAAAACGAGGATTTGGAAGCCTGCAGTAGGCGCAATAATATACGCATAACGGGGGTTCCGGAATCCACGAATACTGGACGTATGGAAGACTATGTTGAAAAATTGCTGTTGTCCGCTGTTGGGTCTGACGCTTTCTCCACTCAATTTATTGTTGAACGAGCCCACCGATCCCTCGGTCCTATACTTTAACCTGGGACTCCTCCCAGACCCATCATCGCACGCCTCCTAAATTATAGGGATCGGGACGTGGCACTGCGAGCGGCCCGTATTAAACAAATCCTGACTTATGATGGAGTAACCTTTTCCGTCTATCCAGACTTCACCCCGATGGTCCAAGAAGAGAGGCTCAAATTCATCGTGGTGAAGAAAAAGCTTAGAGCTGCGCAGATAGACTACGCCTTGCTATACCCGGCCCGGCTCAGGGTTACCCACCAAGGGAAACAACGGTTCTTTACCATCCCGCAACAGGCAGAAGATTACCTGCGATCACATAAGACGGTGCAGCGCGGACCGACGGATCGAGGTTCGGCGGGACGGGCCCGTCAACCAGAAACTGATGAAGAATCCTGAGGTCCCTCAGAGTGGCAGGGAGCTGCCCCCCTAACGGTTTTGTGCTGCTGACTTGACGTGGTTCGATCATGATATCGAGGACTAGGAACATTCAATGTCTATCCAGCCTCCAGATTCCGGTAGTTCCAGTGGTAATGTATTCCAGGCCCCACTCCCCCTCCCCGACACAGCCCAGATGTACCTCAGGTCGAGAGGCTAGGGGAGGGGTAGTGGCAGTGTTGCCAACTAGACATGTCCCCCAACGGGTGTTCCCCCTGGTTACGTATTACTATTATCTGATGTTGTCCATGTTGTGGATGGGTATGCAGGGAGGGGGAAGGCGATGAATACTGGCACGTTGGGGATGCTTCAGTGGGAGGAGGGTGAGGGGAGAAGGAAAGTTTGCAAAGAAGTGGTTTTTCAGAGACTTGTGTTATCTGTTTATCAACGGATGAGACTGATTTGGGAATTGCTGGTCGTTTTGATGATGCTGGCGTAGTGATGGGGATGAGGGATAGGGGGAGGGTTACAATCACTGGTAAGTTGGGGGCGCTCCAGTGGAGGGGGGGTGACAGTTCAGGGGATTCGAGGAGAGGTGGGAATGGTAGCGCCTAATGGTCAAGGCACTCTGCTGGCAGAACACGAGATGGTGGAGAGTGGTGGTGCTGGTGGGGCGACTCACAACTTGATACTATTGCTGATGTGGGGATTCAACCGTAAATATGGGGACTTCCGGTGATACCAGAACTAAGCTGTTGACAATACTATCATGGAATGTTAGGGTTACAACTGGGGGTGGGGTCGCACACTACTCACACACCGTCGGTGTCGCCCCTAAGGACTCTGGTCAATGTAGTAAAGTGTTTGCGATGCATCATCTTTCGATCTTCTGCTATCTTCGCTGTCTTCGCCATCCCTGGACACGTGTTTCGGGGTATCACCCCTCATCAGCAGGGATAGGCCATGTACTGGGGTTGCCGATGGCTGCCAATATCTGCCAGTTATAGTACCACTGAGGCGCGTAGGTGCGGGATCCCAGGCTCGTCAGCCCACTGCTCACGGGAGCTTTAAAGTTACAACTGGGGGTGGGGTCGCACACTACTCACACACCGGCGGTGTCGCCCCTAAGGACTCTGGTCAATGTAGTAAAGTGTTTGCGATGCATCATCTTTCGATCTTCTACTGTCTTGGCTGTCTTTGCCATCCCTGGACACGTGTTTCGGGGTATCACCCCTCGTCAGCAGGGATAGGCCGTGTACTGGGGTTGCCGATGGCTGCCAATATCTCCCAGGTATAGTACCACTCAGGCGCGTAGGTGCGGGATCCCAGGCTCGTCAGCCCACTGCTCACGGGAGCTTTAAAGTTACAACTGGGGGTGGGGTCGCACACTACTCACACACCGGCGGTGTCGCCCCTAAGGACTCTGGTCAATGTAGTAAAGTGTTCGCGATGCATCATCTTTCGATCTTCTGCTATCTTCGCTGTCTTCGCCATCCCTGGACACGTGTTTCGGGGCACCACCCGTCGTCAGTAGGGATAGGCCGTGTACTGGGGTTGCCGATGGCTGCCAATATCTGCCAGGTATAGTACCACTCAGGCGCGTAGGTGCGGGATCCCAGGCTCGTCAGCCCACTGCTCACGAATGTAAGGGGCCTTAACAATCCTAGAAAATGTAGACAGATATTATCTTATTTAGATAGACACGGAGCACAGCAGGTGATGTTGCAGGAGACACACATTTCCCCACAGACCACTCCCTCCTTTGCAAACCGATGGGCAGGGGGCAGATACTTCTCTTCCTACTCCTCGTACGCTCGGGAAGTTGTAATATTAATTAAGCGTGGGATACCATTCCTGCTCCACGGTAAAGTAACAGATGCTGCAGGACGATATGTGATAGTGTGGGGCAGACTAGGTGAGTCCACGATCACAGTAGTGAATTGTTATGCTCCCAATATTGATACACCTGAATTCTTTATACTGTTATGAGGCAAGATATTATAGATTGGCTCCACGCATGTGATCTGGGGAGGAGATTTTAATGTTGCACTATTCCCGACAGTGGATAGGGCGGATGGTGTAACACAATATCACCCTAAAGCTAGAGAGGTACTGCAGGGCATAATGGAGGACGGCCTACTGGTCAATAGCTGGAGACACTTACATCCCCAGACGCTGGAGGGCACATATTTCACATCTTATACGGGAACATGGGCAAGATTGGACTACTGTCTATTAACACCGCAATTGGCGGGCACTGTGTCTGCTGCGAGGCACCTGGCTCGCACGTATTCTGACCACTGCCCCGTGATGGTCATCTTGGAGGTGCCGGGCCTAGACTGTCCTAGACCGCATTGGCGCCTACAACCCGCAGCGCTCTTGGACTCGGTATTTAGGGAAGAACTACGGGAGGACATTACTGACTTTTTTCCACGAAATCAGGGATCTGTGGAAAGTGTTGAGGATGTATGGGAGGCCTTCAAGGTCACTGTGCGTGGCTGGTGTATTGCAAAAAGCTTCGGGGTCTTGCGGGACATTCAGCGTACGATTAGTAGATTGGAAGATGAGTTAAAAGATTTAGAATCTCGCATGCAGAGAGGAGAGAGTCAGGAAGCACAGGCAGAGTTCAAAAGCAAACTAACGGAGTATGAGAATGAAGCGGAGCGTGAAGCGCGATTCCGTACTAAATACTGGAATGCCAGGCGGTATGGGGAGGGTGAAAGGCCTGGAAAGACACTAGCCACCATTATACGGAATGCCCGAGGTACCAACACTATCCTAGAGATCATTGACTGCCATGGTGACACGCGGAGGGATAATGTTCAAATAAGAGAGGCCTTTACTAGCCACTATGCAGCTCTTTATACCTCCCAGGCCACGGGAAATACAGACTTTGATGCATTTTTGAATGATGTGGCCCTTTGCTGGTTGAGTGATGTGGACAGGAATTTTCTGAACGCCCCTTTGGAAGTCGATGAAATAAAAGATGCAATTATGTCCCTGAAAAATGGGAAAGCACCGGGACTGGATGGTCTTCCGGCGGAATTTTACAAATGTTATATAGACATAATGGCCCCAGTGTTACACGAAGTCTTTGAGGAATCCTTAGAAGTGGGTATCCTACCTCGATCCATGCGCGAGGTGGTCATAACATCTCTCCTTAAGCCCGGTAAGGAACCCTACATGTGCGATTCCTACCGGCCACTGTCACTCATTAACTGTGATGCGAAGATATTGGCTAAGGTTCTCGCCACCAGACTATCGCTGCTCATGACCCAAATAGTACTGTCGGACCAATCGGGGTTCGTCCCCTCACGAGCTACGAGTCATAATCTTAGGACTCTATTCTCCCTTATCCAAACTGTGGCACCTGAAGTCCCGCTGGCTGCCATATTTTTGGATGATTCTAAAAGCCTTTGATTCTGTGGAATGGTGTTACCTCTTCACGGTCCTACAAACAATGGGCTTCCCTCCTGCCTTCATGGCTTGGGTTAAACTATTGTACACTGCACCCACTGCGCGCATACTTATGAATGGACACCTGTCACCTGCGATCTCCCTCACGAGGGGTACTTGGCAGGGATGCCCGCTATCACCGCTGCTGTTTTCCATCGCAATAGAGCCGTTGGCATGCCGGATAAGACAGATGCATAAGGATAGTGAATTCCGCTGTTTCCAAAGGCAAATATCTGTGTCACTATACTCAGATGATGTCACACTCTATGTCAAGGACCCACAAACCAAACTAAATGCGATACTACGAGAATTTCTAGTTTTTGGCAGACTGTCGGGAGTAAATATAAACTGGTGTAAATCCTAATTTATGCCATTGACACCTGCTGTAACCAGGTTCCCGTTGGAGTATCCAATTGAATGGTGTGATGCTGATTTGAAATACCTAGGGGTGCGGATCTCGAAAGACAGGGAGGAAACATTACACATGAATTATGGTACCGCCATTACAAAATTGACCATTACACGCTGGATTGCGCTGCCATTGTCCATGGCGGGACGCATATCATTAATTAAAATGATAATACTCCCACGTTTCTTCTATTTTTTCCTGAACATCCCCCATTATCCAGGGACTTTTTTTTTCAGAACTCTCAAGTCAGAGCTTATCAGACTGGTGTGGGAAGGGCGACAACCTAGACTTCAATGGAGTGTAATGGTACAGCCATATACTAAAGGAGGGTTTGATATCCCTGATTTCGAAGCTTACTACCTCAGTGCCCTAGCACACTTCCTATTCCACTGGCTGCGACCCACTAAATACATGCCACAGTTAGCCGCAGAGGACTGGATAGCGCACCCGCTATCACTCACTGGCATTGTTCATGGGCTGCCTAGCGTCCTGTACACGCCACCTATGACGGTTTCCAGCACGATGGACGCATGGCATAGAATAATCCGCAGACTGCAACTGCCCTTGTTGTATGCACCACGTATGCCTATGATGTATCACCCACGATTGGTGGTCTTGCAGGAGTCTGGTTTCCAGCGCATGTGCAGACGACTGCAGAAGGCCACGTGGGGAGACATGTTTCACAACGGGATATTCTGCACTAAAGAGCAATTCTTTGGCGATTATGTGAGGTTCGGAGAGGGGATGAAACACCTCCTATCGGACTCCCCTAATGAACCTGAGATCGTTCCTCCATTGGCTATCATACTTAACAGCACCGACGGCACACACCTCGTATCTAGTATATATGGAAGCATTCGAGCACACACATCAGAGATTGGAGGAAGGGCACGCAGACACTGGGAAGAGGACATTGGTGAAGCTATCTCTGATGAGACCTGGGGGTATTGTTGCGAACTGACAGGACGCATAACGTCCAGTTGCAGGTTTAAAATCATTCACTACAAATTTCTACATCGCATCTATTATACCCCTGCACAGAAATACCAGTTTCAATTGACAGACTCTGATCACTGCGAGAGATGTAGGCAATCCGGGGCTGATTTTTTCCATCTAGCTTGGCTCTGCCCACAGGTTGCAGCCTATTGGGAACAGGTTCACGGTGCATTAGAGAACATGTTGTCTATGACACTGACTAGGGATCCAATGCTCTTTTTATTAGGACACACACCGCACATACCCAGAACATATAGGAAGTTTATGGATACTGCTCTTCTGTTGGCTAAACGGAAGCTGGCATGCAGATGAGGGAGGGGTAGAGCCCCGAAATTCAAGGAATGGCTCTAAGATGTGTTATACAGTCAAGACCAATACAGTCTATATGCTGAAACACAGCCTATGATGTATCACCCACGATTGGTGGTCTTGCAGGAGTCTGGTTTCCAGCGCATGTGCAGACGACTGCAGAAGGCCACGTGGGGAGACATGTTTCACAACGGGATATTCTGCACTAAAGAGCAATTCTTTGGCGATTATGTGAGGTTCCGAGAGGGGATGAAACACCTCCTATCGGACTACCCTAATGAACCTGAGATCGTTCCTCCATTGGCTATCATACTTAACAGCACCGACGGCACACACCTCGTATCTAGTATATATGGAAGCATTCGAGCACACACATCAGAGATTGGAGGAAGGGCACGCAGACACTGGGAACAGGACATTGGTGAAGCTATCTCTGATGAGACCTGGGGGTATTGTTGCGAACTGACAGGACGCATAACGTCCAGTTGCAGGTTTAAAATCATTCACTACAAATTTCTACATCGCATCTATTATACCCCTGCACGGAAATACCGGTTTCAATTGACAGACTCTGATCACTGCGAGAGATGTAGGCAATCCGGGGCTGATTTTTTCCATCTAGCTTGGCTCTGCCCACAGGTTGCAGCCTATTGGGAACAGGTTCACGGTGCATTAGAGAACATGTTGTCTATGACACTGACTGGGGATCCAATGCTCTTTTTATTAGGACACACACCGCACATACCCAGAACATATAGGAAGTTTATGGATACTGCTCTTCTGTTGGCTAAACGGAAGCTGGCATGCCGATGGGGGAGGGGTAGAGCCCCGAAATTCAAGGAATGGCTCTAAGATATGTTATAGAGTCAAGACCAATACAGTCTATATGCTGAAACACAACCAATCAAATCTAGACCAGCAGATATCTGGGGAACACTATAGTCTTACATATTGCAAACGGAGGCGGGTGCTGTGGGAGGAGAAGGTCAACTGGATGCTGTAAGCCCAGAGGGGCAGAGGGAAGGGGGAACAGTGGGACCTCATTGAATATTGTTGTTCTGTACTATTGATACTTGAAAATGCTGGGATCGAATGGTCTATCACCAGAATGGACCCTGATGTAGATGATCACGCCAAATGCTTATTCCGCTGAACCTTAACTGCTGTTATCAATGAGTGTTGATTGACACACTGGTAAAATGTCGCCCCATCGCACGATTCCGCATTTATGAAATGGTCCCCTCATGCGCTACCCTACTGCCTTGATTGAACATTTGCATATTGTTAACTTACAGTGCCTTGTCGATTGCCCATTGACTATGTATGAAAAAATGTTATAAATAAACGTTTAAAAAAAAAAGATTTCTGCGTACTTTTGTTAGTCGAAATTGAATTTTGAGCACAAAATCATTCAACTTTATCCGCAAAACAATTTCCACTTGTAATGTATCCATTTCCCGATTTGTGTTCTGAGCATTTTACAACTCCAATTCCTTTGGGCAATTGTAGTGCAACCAATAATTTCTTCACATAATTTCTATTTCTAATTGGTGAACCAGACGAGGCTAAAAATCCACGTTGCAACCACAATTGTAAAAGGTCATGGACAACTCGAAAACCATAGTGACTATCAGTGAATATGGTTATTTTCAAATTTGTGCCAATGATGCATGCTCTAGTTACTGCAACCAGCTCACTCTTTTAAAACATGAAGCTTTGAGGACCATGGCCACTGTACAGACTGCATATGAAGCAGTAATGATTTTTTCATCTCTCAAGCATGAGCCATTCACAAACATTACCCAATCTGAATCAGGCAATGGTACATCTTTTACATCAGGCCTTGGTTTTGTACACAGCTCAGTCACATTCAGACAATCATGATCAGCTTCGTCCACCAGTTCCTCATAACCTGGACTCAGTAATAAAGTAGATGGATTCAAAATTGTACATCTTTTCACAGTCACAGTTTCAGCTCCCAGAATGACTCTTCCATATTTTGTCAACAGACTGCTTGTAAGGTGCTGTGTTTGAGTTAATTGTCAACAAGATCTCAACAGAATGTGGCACGTACACTCTCAAAGGATGTCCCATAACAATAATTTTACTCTGTTCCAAACTCACGTAAATAGCAGGAACTGAATTCAAACATACTGGCAAAGCTGCAGCCACTGAATCTAGGGTTGCAGAGAAATATGCCACTGGACGACGTGCTGTTCCATGCATTTGCATTAGAACTGAATGTGCACAATCATCTCTTTCACAGCAGAATAAAGCAAAATCCTTATTATAATCTGACATTCCTAATGTGGGTGCTCAACAAAGGCTGTCTCGCAACTCCACGAATGCCCTCATGCATTCCTCATCCATTTCATTACGATCAATTACATCTTTATGTGTCAATCTCTGTAATGGCTTGGCTGTCAGTGAAAAACCACTGATCCATTGTCTACAGTATCCTACCATTCCCAAAAACATTCAAACTTCTTTCTGTGTTCTGATGGATTCATTTGCAAGATCACAGTTATTCTATCTTATGTTACCTTCGTGACTCCTTTCTTAATCTTGTGTCCCAAATATAGAACTTCTTTTTGAAAGAATTGCGGTTTTGCTGGTTGACACTTTATGCCCACCTACTGCCAAATGGTTCAGTAGAGCAATAGTATATGTTACACATGCTTCCCCAGTCTTTGAAACAACAAGCAAATCATCAATATCTTGCACCAAAGCTGAGTCTTCTGGCATAACCAATGACTCAAAGCACTTCTTCAAAATCTGATTGAAGATTGAGGGACTCTCTGTATACCCTTGAGGAACTCGGCACCATGCAAAAAACACAGTCTCTGAACCAGAACACAAGCAGATATTGGCTATCCGGATGCAAGGGTGTCGAGAAAATTGCTTGGCATAAATTGATCACTATAAACCACTCTGCATCACATGGTATTAGGTAAAATTTGGTACTACTAGACAACAGGGTATCACTATTTTATTAATCTACATCAGATCTTGAACTATTCTGTACTTGCTGTTCGGTTTCTTAATCTCCATAATAGGTGAATTAAAGGACTCCCTTATATCTCTCTCAAAATACCCAGTTCAATCATCAATTCTATCACAGGTGTTACTCCTACAATGATCTCAGGACTCATTTTGTACTGTGGCTTTTTTGGAAATTCTGCACCTTGTTTGACTGAAATTTGAATAGGATCAACTCCTTTCTTAAGTCCAGTGTCTTTCTCTGAAAAATCCCTCCCATCAGTCAGCACTGTGTCTCTCAGCGCAACAGGCAAATCCTTTGCTGTAAATAAAGGAAATAAATCATTCACCTCTGTCCCTGGCCTTGTTATTATTTTGAACACTACATCCTCATCCTGCATATGAAAAGCTATTCCATCCAGTGTACAATGGATGCTGCATTTCATTTTGCATAATAAATATCTACCTAGCAGGTTAGCTGGATTTGTATCACACACCACAAAAAAATGCAAGTCTTGAAAATCCCTAATTTGTACCTTCATTGGTTTTTTCACTGGAGTTTTGATTAATTGATTTGAAACACGTACAATTTGGATAGTATCTCCTGAGAGGGGTAGGTTAGATTTCCACAGTTCTTACAGTGAAATGGGTAGCACCAGTATCTACAAGGAATGTAATCACATTACCTTCTACTTCAACATCCATGAATGGACCACAATGATTTACTTCCAGAGATGTGCTAAGCACGCACTCTTCCTCCCCCCTCAGACACCGTCATTGAGATATATCTGAATCACTCTCCTGGCACTGCAACCAATATTTTGAAGCCATTTGTAAATTTTTATTAAGCGATTCACCTGTAAGTAAAAACCCAAATTCGCACTGTATCTTTGCACTTGAGCATTTATGTTTTCATTTGGCATCTGGGCTTGTGGTATTTGAACCTGTGTTATCACCTGTTGTGGTTGTTGATTCTTGTTAATTTCAACCTGCATCTGCTCATTAGAGTTCTGATTCATCTCCTTATTCCCTAAGAAAACCTTATACTTGTGCTTGCAGTGTCCCAACTAGCTGTATGCATAACACAGATATTTCTGTTTCATCTCCTCTTTATTACCTCTACGTCTTCCTTGAGTAGAAACACCACCATTCACCATGTCACCTCCCATGGGTGCAATCTGACTTTCCTGAATATTTTGATTCTGACCCTTTCCTTGGAAACCTGTTGGAGAGAAATGTACAAAATTACCACCTTACTGTGCCTCTTTCATCTGAGCTTACATTTATTTCTCTTTCAACTTCTTATGTCTTGTTTCAATATCATCACTACAATATTTTGCGTACCGCAGTATCTCGTCTATGCCTTTGTTTTGCCAACAAATCAAATGCTGCTGAATCATATCACTAATCTCCGGCGTCAATCCAAACACAAACCTGTATACGAAATGTCCCATATCTTTATCAGTAATGCTCTCAAAACAACTATACTGTTTAAATACTTATAGATGCATTTCATAATAAGTTTGTACTGTTTCTTTCATTTCCTGAGTTGTTCTATCTTTTTCTACCCAATCTGTTCCCTTTTGTGAAATCTTTCCCTTTAAATAGGTAATGATCTGATTATATTTTTTCATCACTTCATCTGATGTTGTTCTGGTCTTTGCATCTCTGGGGTATTCTTCTTTTGGCGAATCCATAGCAATCATACACTCAACCCACACATCAGCTGGAACCACACTATCAAACAAACCATATAAATCCTTTCATAAGACCTTTGAAACCTTTACAAACCTCTCTACTTGTTTGTACCATTCATGTGTTTTTCTCTCAATCTGGGAAAATCATTGATAAAAGACATAATATCCTGCCTTGACAAGGGACATGAACATATCCACCTCTTGGCACCTCTCTCAATGGATATATCATTTCATTTGTCGTCTCTCTATCTGTCTCTCTCAACAGAAACATTGATGAAGCCCCTTGAGTTGCAACCATTTCTTCTTTCTTTTTACCCATCTGCCTTTCCATCATTCCAATTCACCCCATTATCTCAATGTATTAATCAACTCCTTAATTTGCTATATCTTTCCTGAAGCATTCAAACTCTCCAAGTCCTTGTCACTACAATCCAATCTATATGTTTTCTGCAAAGCTTTCGATTTTTCTATGTCAACATCATAGGTCTGTGCAACTTCAGCAAATCTCTCATGAAGACTCTGCTCTCATTGTAATATTCCTATATAAAAATAATCACTCTTCCTCCTGATATTTACTCAATCTTTCAGGACAAATTGTACCCATAATCATTTCCTCCAAATCCGCTTTCAATCTACTCAACATCCATGCTCGTATCGACTTTATTAAACACCATACCTCTAATCCCGTAATCCTCAAAGTACAGCCCGGGGGCTGCTTGCGGCCCTCTCGACTTTGACATGCAGCCTGCTTCATGAACAGCAGCACGAGCTGCAGTCTAGTTGCTGGGCACTAATATTCAGAAAGAAATGTTAAATGAAAGGGCAAGCATTTATTATTGCCTGTTTATTTAACATTTTTAGGTTAAAACTTTAGCAGCAGCGCGCATGCGCTGCTCGCTTTGCGAGGCATGCAGTATTCAGTATGGAGTGGAACTCCATGGAAACTCCGCCAACTCGCTGCCCAACTTCTTCATTGGCTTGTGTCTTTATCATTCCCAAATGCGGCCTTCCGATTGGTTTTAGGCTTGTTGGTCCCTCCTTATGACGGCCATGTCGTTATTTGTATCCTTCCAAAGCTACTGGCCCCTTTACATTGAGTGTTGCAAAGTATGTTTTATTTGGATTGTGAACACCAATTTCTTCCTGTGCCTTCTCCTCCCCCTCCTGTAGTTCATGCCTTCTAGCCCCCCGCACTCCTCTGGTATGTGCCTTCTCGCCCGCCTGCACTCTCGTTTGCAATGCAATAAGTTTTGCGAAAATACGAGTCCCATTGCATTGCAAATGCTTGTTTATATAAAGGTGCCCAATTAAGCTTTGGCAATCCATTCTTGCCACTACCGTATTACCAAAACACCTTGCGTGTACCATAATGCACATAGAATTAGTGGGGACTCGTAACTAGTGCATGCATTGCCCACCATTGGCACAGCCACATTGCTTTCCTGTTTCTGCTTGCAGATGATGTTTTAAGCTCTATAAATGCTCTGACGAAGGTGCATAGATGTTGTTTCTGCCCACTATTTTAACTACATGCATAATAAAGTTATTCATGACTCTAGGTACGCTCAGGAGAAAAAAAAGTTTTGTTTACATCTATGTGACTTGTTCTCAATTCACTGCTGTTTCTTTTGTTCACCCGATTACCATGTGTAGTAAAGTTTGTTTAGATCCGGTTGAAATGAAAAAAAAGATTGATGCAAATTGCGTGCTCGTGTATGCATGTGATGTGCAGCCATGTCTCAGGTACGTCCTCCTCCTTGCTTTGTGCTTTTAAATCGAGCATGAACAGTGAATGGTTAGCTGGATAGATTACGTTGTAGCTACCTACGGAGACCAAAATCGTAGCTGAACACGGGAAAGCATTTGGAGCAGGGTTTCGGTAGTGAATGGTATGAACAATACACACGTTTCTTATGCGAGTCCTCCTAAAATCTTCCTCTGATGGGGCAGTATTGAAGGAGGGTGTTGTGGTTACTATGCATGTCGTGTCTTTACCCGTGGTGGTTTAATCAGGTTCATAGTGGTGTTAGCTAGTACTCTTGACAGAGACCATGTCTTTTTGCCCATTCCCGTGCGGTGGGCCTCTGGTACACTTAAGCAAACACTGTGTCACTGGGGTTCTTTAGAGTACCACGGTTTAGTTGAACGGGTATATAAGAAGGGTTTGCGGCATAGTTTGACTTCTGTTAATATGCTATTTTGAACACTTGGAAAAGTAAAATATACGTAGTGCATTAATTTTGTAAAGAACCTTGGATATCATTGCTTCATAGAGCACCTAAGTCACAGTTTGTGATTCCCATTTGCGGGGAAGTAGTGGTTGCGCCTGCCTTGAGTTACCAAGCCACACTTTATGATTCCCAACTGCCGGTGAGTTGTGGTCTCGCCAGCTTTTAGTCACCAGACCGCCTTTCAACTGGGATGTACTCTATACATTTTGTACATCTCTAGAGGGTTTTGTAATCATGGTTGTGTTATGTATGAAGATATGAAGTTTAGGCTGATATCCTGTAATATGTTAAACTAAACCTCTGATTATATTTAACTATGAGGCTTACAAACTTATCATGCCTTTTGCATTCTAGCGCACACCAGCACAACTAACTCCCATATGTGGGAAGTACGGAGTGCCTACGCAACGGGGTGCCATTTGCAGTGGTGTGTTTGCCTGCTGCTGAAGGAGTTCGTTTACTGGGGACTGCAAGGACCAGCAGCCCATTTTGCCCACAGCTGTGTCCTCTTCCCCTGTTGTTCCCGCCCCTGCCTGGACCTTGAATACCGCTCACGGCCCCCGCTCCGCGCGAGCCGTTCCCAGTGGTGTGTTTGCCTGCAGCTGAAAGAGTTCATTTACTGGGGACTGCGAGGACCAGCAGCTCACTTTGCCCACAGCTGTGTCCTCTTCCCCTGTTGTTCCCGCCTTTGCCTGGACATACTTAATTGGTTACACCTTCCAGCCACGCGGACACGTGCGGGCGAAGCCCGGGCCAGTTTTAGCCTGTTCTAGACCGCGAAAGACCGGACCGGCCCACCCCTCTTGGCTATCACTGCGATTTTCGTGGTGTGTTCAGGCTCTTTCACTAAGCCCGGTCATATTACCACTCGCCAAGAAGGATAATAACGGGCAGAGAGACCAGGAGCAAAGCAGCATCTTCGGGCACATATGTGGCAGGTACTTTGGACAATTTTCTGGTCAGAGCAAGCTCGGTTTTATCTCATGAAATAACTATTTTAGAACGGTGACTTTCCCAGGAAATTGACAATGTTAAGAGATCCTCGCTGGGGCACATAGCGAATGCTAGAACTCCTGAAAGGTGCATGGTCTCCCCTGTTGTTTCCTTAAACCATGATGATTATTTAATAATCACTGACTCGCCAAAGCCCAGGAGTAGCCTTGCAACGTGCAGAGATTCTCTACCGGCTATCCCTGAATTTATCCTAGTGCCTAATATTTGTGATAACTTGATAGCAGACAGCCTGCCTGAGCTGAATATTGGTCAGCTACGAGGGAATCGGGAGGGGGCCATTCCAAAAAGAAAACGCGGGGCACAGACAAGCAGGGGGAAAAAGGCGAAGTTAGCCAAATGTTCTAGCCACTCTGATCCTAAGGCCCAGGTACAAGGTAAGGTGGTTCCCCCAGTAACCAGTGAAATTATTACTTGCTCTGCCCCGAGTTTCCCCACAGAGCAGCCTAACATTTCTAATTTTGGTGGTGTAACTCTGGCTGAGGGGAAGTGTTCGCCACAGTGGTATGGGAGCACTCAGTGTTTGATAAAATACCCCTCACACACCAAAAGGCCCCTTGGTGTCATGCTTCATCATAGGGGTCTTCGCACCCTTCTAACGAGATGCGGCGTGCTGCGACCTACGACTACGCGGGAGCACTTATAGTAATGACTATATGTGGTGCATGTGATTGGGTATATTTTATATGTGAGTGGTGGGTTGAGGTGAAAAAATTAAAAAGCACCTGGCTCGTGGGTTACCTAGAAAAAAGTTTTATTCATGACCTCGGACTGGTACTATTAAAAGAAGTGAAGTGCGAGGTGGACCTGTTGTGATTATGGACAGTACCTCAGGTGTGCGTCAACATGTTTCGGAGGCACAGCTCCTTCTTCAGGACGGGGGCACAACTTCCCCACCATACTCACGTTTCACTATAATGTTGAAAAAATGTATTTTATGTTAATTAACAAAAAGTGAAAAAGCTATATATACATGTGTATGTAACTACAGGCTACTATGTGCCTACAGCGGATTGGTTCAAGTAGATGCGAATTGCATCCCCTGAAAAAAAGAAAAAGAAAAAAGAATAATGGTCACCCAGGAAATGGGTAGTTCAAACAGGTGCAATCACCTGGAACAAACCAAATGCTTAGTAGCCCTGTGGAAAAAGGGACATTTACAAACACACACAACATTGAAACATAAACCACCCTAATAATGATATAGAAGCTGCGGTCATACTCGTCAGGTATTGCTTGCTTGCTTCATGAGCATTCAAGAACGTCTGGGGGGTGATTGCAGTGTGCTATCTAAAGTAGAAAGTTATGCAGGTTTTAATGCAGGTTTTGGCGTGTATCTTTACTCACTTTTGTTGCCTTTATAAATGCTTGTTGCAAAACCTATACTCACGAACTCGGGTTTACTCGTCCTGCGGCTTACCCCACACGCTCCTCCGCTGTAGTGAATAGGAAGCCCATGGTGTGTGGTATTTATACTCGAAAATACGTGTTAATTACTTGCCTTGTTACCGGCTAGGCGGATGTAAGTTTGTGCCCATATATGGGTAATCCGGCGTTAATTAGGTGTTAAGCGAGTAAATTAGTCAATTGCAAGCCCTTTTTAGGAAGATCCGGGCAGCCCCGGTGAGTCTTTAGCCTCGTAGTCCGGTTAGTATAGTTCGCGCATGCGTGTGAAACGCTAACTGTTCCGCGCATGCTCAGTGAGTGCCGTTGATACAGCAGATGCGCTAAGGATGGATAGGTTCATCCGCGCATGCGTATTTGGGGATATGGTTACTCGGGGATGCTTGTTCTCCATATAATCGACAGTTCATGTTGGAGCTGTGCCTGTGATCGTAAAGTCGGCATTATTCACCCATAATTAACTATTGTTTCTGTCCCAGCGATCGTAAAGTCGGCATTATTCACCCACAATTGACTATTGTTTCTTTTGGAGTCGTAGCTTAGCGATAGGCAGATTGAAATGGCTCAATGTTAACCAGAGTGCGGTTGTTCTACAAAAACATATGCTAGGTGAAGGCGCCACCTCTGAGAGAACATGCTGGCAGATCAAGTGGACAGCTGTCCCCATGGGACCTCGTCATTAATTCCACTGATATGTGTGCCCAGTCGAAACACCCATCTTTGTTCCTTTTGGAATAGGCCTTTATCAGCTGGTAATTGTTCGATAACTGACCACTTTAGATCGTTGACACAGTGTTGGGCATTGAGATAGTGTGTTGCCATCTTTGTCGTGCTTTTTTTACAACGGACATTGCTTTTATGTTCACCTATGCATGTTTTGATGGCCCTAGTGGTCATGCCCACGTATTCCATGCCACATGGGCACGTGATTAGGTACACCACGTTTTTGCTATTGCAGTTGGTCATTTTGCGCTGTTCCCACATGGTGCCGTTACTGAATGTTAATTGCGTGCTTTTCTGTGTCAGGTGACAACTGCTGCAATTACCACAGGGGAAATGGCCCTGCACTCCTAAGGCAGGTTGTCTGGCTTCATTGGTGGGTTTGGGTCGTGTGTGCACCAGTATGTCCTTCAGATTCCTGCCCCTGCGGTGTGCGAACATCGGTTTCTCCAGTACTAAGGTACCGCATGTTAATATGCCCCAGTGTTTATTAACAATTTTCGAAACCTCGTTTGACATGGTATTATATGTGGTGACGCATATTGGTCACCTTACCTCTGGTGTTGCTTGTTGTCTGTCCTCAAGTAGAGCGTCTCTGTTATTATTTTTCGCTCTCTTCATGGCTTTGTCAATTATCCTCACAGGGGGCTCATTCATAGACAAGAACAACGTGTGCCTCTTCAAGGAAACCTGGGCTAGGGAGGACCAATTACGGAGTGGTTTTGCATCATTTTCAGTTCCGGCTAGGTGGGGGGGGGAGGGACACCCATCTGGGGGCCTAACTATTTGGGTGGGCTCCCACCTGGGCTGTAAAGCCAGGGCCATGAACACTTTGTCTGAGGATGTCCAATGTGTGGTCTTAGAGTGGCCGAACGCCTCAAGGCTAGCATTGGTTAATGTCTACTCCAGACCTGTGAATATTACAAGCGAGTCCAGAACCATCGAGGAGCTCTCTTTATTCTTGAACACCATTCCTCACAGCACCTCGCTTGTGGTAGGGGGTGACCTGAACTGCCACTTCAAGCCACTCCTGGGCTTGATGGATGGCGCAAACCTGGAGGAGAATGAGCACTGGAAAATACCCCCAATAGTGGGCCCCCCACCCAGGTCATGGACGCCGTTAGCCGTCCAAATCATGGCTCTAACACTTAACCATTCAATTAGGGCCTGTAATGGACGAGTAAAATCTGATATCCCCCCAACATGTACTTTCAACAAGCCTGGCCAGGAGTCACACTTGGATTATATATTTGTTGAAAGTAGTGCCTGGGCTAAGGTCATCGACTTCAGGGTTAATACTAGAGCTGAGAGCGATCACAATGCGCTGATCTTGGAGCTTTCCTCCCCGGGCATCAGCAGGAGACATCTGTACGCCCAATGACGCTCTCGATTCGAGGGCGATTATATCTAACAATAGGCGCAGAGTTAGATGGGACAAACTGGTAACACATCCCGAGCAAGTGGCTGAGCTTTATGCTCGGATTGTACTGGTATTGGAAGCTGTTGGTGCCTTAATTTCGCAGCATTTCACTCCTGACAAATACCAAAAACTTGGGGACCTCCACCCGGAGCTAACTAGCATTTTAGCAGAGGTCCTTAATCCCCTGGCGCCAAAACGGATAATCAGGGGCAATAGAGCCACATGGTACAACACTGCCTGCAGAAAGGCAAAGGCAGAATTGCTTCGGGCTGTGAAACAAAATAACAACAAGGCACTAATAAAAGCTAGCAGACTAGAATACAAGCGGCTAATCCACCATGCCAAGATCGAATGGGATAATGATAACTGGGCCAATTTAATGTCTGCTCTCAAAACAAGAGACGCTCGGAAATTCTGGTTGATTGTGAATACGGGGTCGGGCGACCCACTACCGGCAGTTGCACCAAACATAGCCGCGAATGTGTGGGAGGATCACTTCCGCACCCTGTACGGAGGGGGCAATGCCGAATGTGATGGGGACCAAGGGGGACTGTTGTTTAATCCTATTTGCCATACTGATGGGGTTGATTTTACCAAGGGAGAGGTCTGTTTTGCAATATCCAAACTTGCAGCCGGTAAAGCGCCAGGGTTGGATAAATTCCCAGGCGACCACTTCAAACATGAACCCATGGTCTGGGCCCCTTACTTAACAGCTATATTCAATGCAGTCCAGAGGGGAATGGCGGTCCCTAGTACTTGGCTGGGAGCAGAGATTGTACCTATCTTCAAGAAGGGCTCTCCTCTTCTCCCAGCCAACTACAGGCCTATCAGCCTCATTGATGTGCCACAAAAGATCTTCGCGAGGCTGATTCTAGACCGCCTCCTGGACTGGATGGAGGACTGTTCAGTTTTGAGCCCCTACCAGGCAGGGTTCAGGAAAAATACATCCACTACGGATCACATTTTTCGCTTGACCCTATTATTCTGGAAAACTGTCAGGATTGAGGGTGACACACTTTACACTGTTTTTGTGGACCTGCGTGCGGACTTCGATCTGGTCCCATGGGGAAAATTATGGTCTGTGATCCTAGAGCTGGGCATCCCTCGCCAACTTTTGAGCATGATAATGCGGCTCCATAAGGAGAACTTTGCACGCGTCAGGTGTGGAAAAAATGGCGTTTTGTCATCTAGATTCCCCGTTGACAGGGGGGGGAGACAGGGTTGTGTCCTGGCACCGACCCTGTTTTGCCTCTATGTCAACGGGGTAATCGCCCACCTGAACGCGGTACCAAACAGCGATGCCCCCAAGCTCGCTGGTTGCCGGGTTCTTGCGATTATGTTCGCAGATGATACCCTGCTATTGTCTAAATCCCCTATGGGTATGCAACGCGTGTTGGATGGTTTTGTGGCATTTTGTCTCGAACGGGGACTAGAGATAAATACCCTAAAAACTAAATTTATGATTTTTAATCCCCCAGCAACCACACGCTCAAACCCGAGGATAGGCACAGCTAGGTTGGAAAGGGTCCAGACCTTTGAGTACTTGGGGCTGACTTTAAATGAAACCATGACTTGGGCCCCACATCAAATTAAATCCCAACTCAAATTGGCCCAATTAGCGGGGGGGCATCCTTAAGCTATCAAATAGATCTTCCGTCAAATCGATTGGCCCACCCCTAGAAACATATAAATTGCAGGCAAGGGGGGCAGTAATGTATGGCGGCGAACTCTGGGGCTACCTGTGTAGACCCGAGATTGCCGTCACTGAAAATACATTTCTAAGACAGCTTCTGGCTTTGCCCCCCAGCACGCCTCTCATGCCGCTGAGGCTCGATCTGGACCTCAGACCTATAGACGAGGAACTGGGTCTCAAACCGCTAACATTCTGGCGGAGGCTTTGGACCACTCCAGAGCTTCTGAATTACAGGCAGGAGCTTCTGGAAATCCTAAGACTCCCGAATGTGGGGAAACACCCATGGTTAAAGTATTTGAGAGATGAATTTGGGAGGATAGGACTTCCCCTACTGTGGTCTGACCCGGAGAGAGCCTGCATCAGGGTCCCACGCAAGCGTTTGGCAAAGTTGTACTATGAAAGCAAACTAATTGCCTCTACACAGAATGCACAAACTGGCACCTTATCTGGAACATTTTTGATGATTAAAGACTCTTACTATTTTGAGCATGTTTTAGATTATATTTATCCCATTTTAATCAGAAAATTGTACTTACAATGGAGATACGGCACCCTGCCAATCAGAACCTTTATGAGTAAATGGTGTTTGTCTTCTCCAAAAAACTGTCCCAGGTGTAATTGCGAGCAGGAATATGAATTGCATATATTGTTCTTTTGTCCAGCCTACCAAAAGTCTAGAAGGTATTGGATTATTCCCCGATGTAAAAACCTGGGCTTTACGCATTGTATGCAAGCCTACAGAATTTTTAAAACCGATCTATCCACTGCGACTGTATTTGCTGTAGCAAAATTTTTGGCAGCCATGTGGAACAAGAGAAGGATGTTAACAAACAGTGCCTGAACGTAGATCTTTTCTGTGCAAGCCTTTTATATCCGTTTGCTATAGTTGTTCAGATGTATAGATGGATGTATTGAAATTTTAGGTATGTAATGGATGAACTTATGGACACTTAATTAACTGTGGTCTGCTAAGCATTAACAGGTCATATGGCTAGTTGCATTTTCCTCGCTTTCACTACATTGATTATTGTTTACACTGTATTATCTCTTTTAAATGCTCAATTTTGTAGTTAAAAGAAGAGTTTTGAGGGAGAAAATTTGGGCACCAATCGCTGAATGGATTTAATGTATCATGCTGCTTGAATTATCTACATTTTATAAATTCTTCTGTATTTAATGTGGCTTTTTTTTAATTTCTGTAACTGTGTACCACTGTATTTCCTTGCAATAAAACAATACAATTTAAAAAAAAAAAAAGCTCAACTTTGTGAATTCTTTTATGACAAAACTTGTCGAAATAAAGATACAATGATGATGATGATAAAGCTTACGCAACTTCTCACAGAAGCACACTTACATGCGAAGGCTTTTCAGATGCCTACCCGACCTCGTTTGAGTACATCGTGCATCTGTTCTAATAAGGAGATCACAAAAGGTTATTATAAAATTATTTTACCCATTTAAAATAAGTGGCTTTCAGTCTGACCTGGAGTGATCAAACATCAGTTTCATGTGATTACCAGCCCCCTTTTCTATTATTCGTATTCTCTACAGCCAAAACAGTTTGAATGGAACAGTGCTTACCAAGTTATTACTCATACCACAAACAAGTACTGGTTAGTGGTGTTGTGATAGGTAAGAGGGTTGCCTCGCCTTGACATTAGGCCCACATTTTTGGGTAGCACGTTAGGACACCACGGATATGGTCTTGTCTAGTTTCCAGTGTGGTATGTTTATTTCACTCTGCTTCACAATTCTGTTTCATATTTCACTGTTGTAGTCTGTTTCCTTTCTTGTGAACTATGCCTTTCATAACAACTAGATAGCTATTAGTCTTTATCTGGGGTCCTCATGTTCTTTTGGACTTATAGGTGCTTATTTATTTCTCTTGGGTATTCTCTTACTCATTTTGCAAACATTTGAACTATTGGTATTGTAAATGCCAATGCCTTTTAATATTATAAAAAGGCAATAGCTCAAAAAAATCATAAATGCGAGACCTATTGCATTGTAAAGGCTTGTTTAGACCTCCTTCCCCCATCTTGCTGGCATCAGTGCAGCCCTCAGTCACACTACAGAGTGTACTTTGTGGCCCCTAGGCAAATGTTAGCAAGAACCCATGCTCTAATCCATTCATACAATTCTTCTGGAGATGGTTCTATTGAACCTCCTGATGTAGGCATCCTTCCTCTCTCATTCTGCACTCGTATCCTTGGTTCTATTTGCACGTTACGCTATGGGGTTTCTACTGACCTTTCTGAAATGTAATTAATGATCCTGTCTTTCCTGTAACAGCACAACCACTAGTAACAGGCACTGTTAGTGCATTTACTTAAGAAATACTCTGAGCATCAATATACAATGGAATTATAGGATCAATAGTCACTGGGACTGACAAAGCCTCTGCATTCAAATTCAATTGAGCAATCTTTTTTGTCAATTCATCTTTCGCCTGACACACTGCATTTGTATTTTTCCTTTAAGAATACTGAGGAACATCTACTTGATTCAACGGGGCACTTGGGGTAATTCTTTCTTGTTCTTCTTGATATTGTGGAGGTCTATTTAACAATCATTTATCCAACAACTCGTCATCTACCTCATTTGGATCTGGACCTATTTCCACAACATTTTTCTTTTTCTCTTTACACTTTCCTCCTACCTGATTCTCTACTAAAACAACTGGATATAATCCTTTGCCTACTGCTATCACGTCTTCCCTCCACTTCTTCATTTGAGCATCCCATTTTGCCTCTGCATATCTACTCACTGCATTTCTGTATTTATTCTCAGACCTGTCTCTACCTCTTTTGTAAGTCTCATGTTCCCATTCCTCAAGTGCTAAGATTTGGTCTCAACTCATTAATTTGATGTCTCAGGTTTTCTAGAATCCTCACATTAAAATACCTTATTCCCATCTCCTACTATATATATTACCCAATTTTACAACTACGTACACCTGTGACATCCTCTTTCTAAGGACATAAAGGAAGCAGGACTACCCTCAGGCGCTACAGGAATTCCCTCTCTAATAGACATAGGCTCACCTTTTCTAAACAAGGTCTTCAACAATTTCAATAATTTCATTTTGTTTCATTCACTACTAAAACACACACAAATAGAGAAAAACTCTTCCGTATTTCCACTAATACTATTCGTTCACACTGACCAATACCAGCACGACTCACACCAAGCAACAAATAGTAGCACAGCACCATTTTGTGCCGATTCACCCTACCAGACCAATGCCAGCATGGCTCTCTGTGACATCAGTATAACTCCTGTGACTGACCCTCCCTTTACAAAAATAATTGTCAGTAAACTAAAAGTTTCCTTATGAGACAAACAGTATTAGAACATATAAGACAACCTGCTTGTCTGCTCCCCTAAAAAAAAGAGATTCAATCACTCTAAGAATTCTTTCGCTGCTAGCCAAATATCGACCAGCATTATTCTACCCTCAATCAAGTGAAAATTCTCGGGACTTCTTCAGCTATGTTTTCTAAAGGTCCCCAAGTAAATCCTCACAATAATAACTCCAAAGTTTTGTACCGGATCAACAGCAGACAACGCAATATTGCTTAGTGTATGCCAGACTAAGACACGCCCCTTAGGTTAATATCATCCCGGGATCTTAGGCCACGTTGGACATATACTCAGCTGCATTAAGGTCGACAGCGGACCACAACATAAAATATAAATACAATTATTAATAACAAAAAACAATCAATTCTGTCCTAAGCAATTGCCAATTTAATCAATATAACCATCAAGTCTTCTACCAAAAACTAATGCAGCGGAAAGTGGTTTTGCCAAATGTCACCATCAGAAACCAAATTCAACACCTACCAGTCCCTTCCGCTGCATGTTTTACAACACGTTACCAAAACAGGTTACCAATATTCATAATATTTTGTTGTCCTCACTCTCCGATGGACCTTTGTAAGTTGTCAGAGATCAGCAACGAATAGACAGAATCCTAACCTTATGAGGACCAAACAAGGGTAATAATTCAATGACATTAATAATGACAAACTCGTGTTACTTATCAACTTGCTTTTATCTAATTTAAGAAATATTGAATACTCATCAATTACAATAGAGCTTAAATCATAGATCATCACACAAGAGAAACATCAATACAGTAATTCATAATATATTTTACAAATGAGTCATGAGTGAGTGGACAGGTGAAGAGACAAAAGAACATTTGCAAATAAGATAATACAAATTGCAAATATCATAGGAATAATTATGCCGCATAATGCTAATAGCTGAGAAGCCACACTCTAGCCAGAAGAGTGACCTGGGTAGCCTCACGAAGATATGAGGCGCAAAGTAAAGAGTAAGGATCAACAGAAAAACAGCCAGCTAAGTAAGTAAATCAGCAACACAGCCCTCTCTTTTCATAACATCAAAGTCTCAAACTCTCTCTTAAAATTCTAAAACTAGTAATTATACCCTTATTCACAAAAGATCCACCCCCCATGTATTAAAACACAAAAATACAGAATTCTGATTGGACTAGAGCAGGGGGTGTCTAATCACTCCACTTCAAGTACACCTGACTCAACAGTTCCTTTGTCTTTAAGAAACTTAAGCAGAGGAAGCTCCGACAATCTCTTCCGCAGCTTGCACATAACTCTCAGCAAAACTGTAGCTAATTTCTTTTAGTCCAATTTCCACAAAAACATTTCTCAGATGAGCAAGGAAATTCCTTCAATAACATTCATTGCTTCCTCAGCACAACCATGGCCATCTTCAGGAACTCTCGATAGACAAAATACATTTCTTTGCATTCTACATTTCAGAAAGCAAATTAAACCTAGAAAGACTTTTGAGGCCTGCTCTGCAGAACAGTAAAGTGTTATTTTTCTCTAGGGAAAACAAATACACAAGTAAATATCATAACACAACAAATCTCCATTATTAATGCTTTGTATTTCTCTACTCATTATGGGGCCGATTCCGATCTGGGTCGGAAGGGCACCGAATGCGATCCGGCCAGAAAAACAATGAGCCATACGCGTGTTTTCTGCCCGACTCGTACAGCTGTACGAGCAAGCAAGTACGATGCGAGCTACATGAAATTCATCGACCAAGTCGTTTCTGGGTCCGAACCGCTTCGTACGTTTCGGCCGTAAGCTAACCGTGGCGTGCAATGGTTGCGATTTACGACTGACCAGTAGGATGCACACGTTGGACAGCCGATGCGAGCTAGAGTGTCTGGCTCACAAAACGTCCCGGAAGTTGCCTTTGGGGGTCGGTGTCATACCCCCTGTCACCCACAGCCCTATCACTCGGACATGGGGTAAACTCAAGGGTCTCACCAACACAGGCATGTAGGGTGCGGATGGCACCAACGCATACCCACTGTAGGGGGGCCCTCGTGCACGACATACGCATTCAGTCAATGGGAGCCCATGTACGAGTCGTACGACCGGCTCCCATTGAATTCTATGGGAGTGCGACCGAACCAAGTCCGGCAGTATATGCCTGCATCGTCCTTGCTCGGTCGTACTGCAGGACTCCGGCTCGGTCGGAAAACACTCTGGATCCGGCTCGGTCGGAGAACTTCCCGACCCGGATTTGAATCGGCCCCAATGTATGTGATTTTGAATAGTTAGTGCAAAGGAAAATATTCTCTTTTAAAAACTCATGATTTCCATATTTATTTCTTTTTGCAGTTATTTCTGCATTAATCATTCATGTTTGCGACCTACTAGAAAAATACTGGAAAAACTAATCTCCTTCCAGCACGCATTGCGCAATTTCATGTTCTCCCAATTTTTAGTTTTTCACAGTTAATTTCACACAACTTTTGTTAATAATCCACTCAATGATAAGTTTGATCCAAACAGGTCTTATTTTGCAAAACCGTGCTTTATCAAGGGGGCAGGCGAGATAGCAGCTCAAGAGCAGCTACACAATATCTTTATTGGTGCATGCAGATTTATAGTTGTGTGGGAAAGGCATTATCACCAGTCGGGAAGTTCCATCTTCGAGTGCTGATTCACATCTGATGTCACTGCTTCCAGATATGTGACTTCGGCGTGTGACGTGCCACCGGCTATCGTGAACCATGTTTACATGCAGCGCAGTTTTGCACTCACTCTGCAGTGTTTGAAAATAGCCCAATTTGTGCATATATTTACTTTTATGATGTGCACAGCAAAGTGTAATCAATTAAATATGTGGATTTCTAGAGATATTCACTGCAGCCCTGCAACGCATCCAAAGGTAATTAATTAAGATATGCTTTTCCATTGCGTAGTATGTTGCATTTCTGGTGCCCGTTGGGTATTGGAGTGCCGACTCACCAAGGAGCAGGTCCAGATGATGAAGCATGACACCTAGCTTGCTGGGTGTGTGAGGACCCTAATTCCGCATCAGCAGGATCCACCCATCTCCTGGTACCCCTCCACCACCACCAACCCATTGTTGGTGTCTGGTCCCCTTATCTCTATTAACTAGGCACCGTGTCAGAACTCAAGTTATGTACTTTAATGACTTACCAAATTCTTGCATGGGAACAGAGATGCTAGGTCCCAAATCCCGCTCGGCAATGTTAGTAGGTCTTACTCAGAACCTCCAAATCATTACCTTGGGGGACGGGGGAATTGGATAAAATAACAAACAAAGAAGAGACTGGTCCTGAATGGCTCCTTCAGTCAGCTATCCGCCAACGTCGTTTGTTCTTTAGTGGAACCTGAAAATTAATACAACATTACTACCTTAACTTCTACTCTACTCTAGAATTACTCTACTGTGTATTTCACCCACCCTAGTTCTTCTGGACCTTGCTTCTCTTCTGATTATTAGGGAGATTCTGTCTTCCTCGCCAGTTAGTTGTTACTGATAGAAGAAAACAAACATTAGTTCCACCTGTCTGCTTATTTCTAATCAATCTATTTATTTTATTGTAAGTGCATTTACTTCACTAACTGAAGAGTACTTCTTTATTTGGGTTTCTGTATTTTTCTTTCTGTACTTTAAGCTGCTGTCCTTTTCAATGCGTCTTCTCTTTTAAAACCTGTTTCTTCCTCTCACAGGCCTTCTTGCAGACTCGACGTCTTCTCTAGTGGTTATTTACTATTTACATGCAGTTAATGATTAGCTTTCCATGTACTCTAGAATCTGTCTAATTTTACTTTCTTTTCCTATCTTAGGATTCCTGAATTTGCACGAGTTCAGTTCAGGTAAATATGTACAAATTTACAAGTGACGTTTTATTTTCATTCCTTGTGACTAATGAATTTGAAAACTAATTCTGTCCTTTTCTTTCACAGGTTCTCACAACCACTCGACTGCAGTTCTGGTAAGTTTGAAAACACAATTCTAAAACTCCGTGACAGATTTTACTTAGCTCTGGTTTCTGCTTTCTTCTTCTGCTGTCCGAATGTTAACCTTGATGAACTCTTAAGCGGACGAACTCTCGAACGCTCTCCGGCTCCTCAGACCTACAGCTCCTGGAAATACTCACACCGGAAACTGGTGCCGAGCACGGTGTAGATTTCGGTCTTCTGCTCTCAGAACACAATTTGGGGAATTTATTTTATTAACAGGACTAGGAAACTCTAGGGATCGAGCGCTAACTATGACGACCTTCCTGACTGAAAACCTCAGTGAAGTGCGTCCTTACAAGGGCGCTCGCGCCGCACCTCTACTCTCCTGCAGCTGTGGGCTCAAAGACTAGACCGCTCACCTCCAGTTCTACCTTGGTGGCCATCTTATGTCTCCAACCACGAACTAGACCGGTCCATGTACTGCAGCTAGGGAACTCCTGATCCTTTGTTAAAGAACATACTCCGCAAATACTGGTACCTAATTTAGCAGTCCTGACAGTACCCCCCAACAAGGTAGTTCGTTTCTTTCTTGGTTTTGTGGGGAATCGTTGATGAAAAGACCTAATTAGCCTAGGAGCATGGACATCCTCCTCCAGTTCCCAAGACCGCTCCTCAGGACCATAACCTTTCCAGTCATTTAAGTAGTATAGTTTCCCTCGGGACCTTTTAGAATCTAAGATTTCTTTTACTTCGAACTCAGTTCCTGTCTCTAGCTGAATTGGTTTTGGAGGTGTTTTGGTTCTAAGGTCTGCGGAAGCCTTTTTTAACAAAGAAACATGGAAAACTGGGTGAATCTTTAACTTAGATGTTAACTTCACTCGACAGGTGACCTGATTGATTTTTTCTTCCACCAGATATGGGCCAATGAATCGGGGTTGAAATTTCCGATTACCTTTTAATCTTAAGTTCCTAGTGCTTAAGCAAACTGGATTTCCTGTATTCAGAGTTGGCCCTTCTCTTCTTTTCTTATCAGCATAGTCCTTATACTTTTCCTTAGCCCTTGCAAGATTGTCTACTGCCCTTAGCTGTATTTTGTGCAAATGCGGTACTGCTTCTTTAACTGCTGGAACTGAGATATCAGTTTGCCGAATCGTTGCATTTGGATGCCTGCCATAATTTAGGTTAGCTGTTCTTCGCATTATTGTGGGCAAATTCTGCCGTCCACAAATAATCCAACCAATCTCCCTCCTCTTTTAAAAGGAATAGTTGCAGATACTGTTCTAATTCTTAGTTCACCCTCTCTGTCTGCACATCAGTTTCTGGATGATAACTAGTGGAGAATCTAACTTCCGTTCATTAACCTTCCATAAAGGCCCTCCAGAAGTGAGACACAAACTGAGAGCCTCTGTCTGAGATCATTATCTTCAGTATTCAATGTATCCTTACAATCTGGGAGCTGAAATGGGCGGCTAACTGTTTGGCAGAGGGAACCCCCTTTAGAGCAGTAAAATGGGCCATCTTGGAAAAGGCATCTACCACTACTAGGATAGTATCAAACCCCTGACTATTGGGTAAGTCTGTAATGAGATCTAGCGTGACTGTATGCCAAGGGTATGGAGGAGTGGGCAAGGGTTGCAAAAGACCTCTTGGGGCCTGCCGTTCCGACTTTCCCTGAGTGCAGATCTCACAGGACTTACCATACCTCTCGATATCTGAAGCCATCCTCGGCCACCAATAGTGTCTCTTTATCAACTCCTCGGTTTTGGCTTCTCCTTTGTGACCGGCTAATTTATCATCGTGGCTTTCTCGCATTATTTGTTGTTGCAATTCAGCAGTGGGAACATACAAGGCCTTTCGATAGTAGGGTAATTGCCGGATGATCTCTCTATTTGGATCTTCTTTTGCCCAATCCTACATGGCTTCAGGACTCATGACTTTTGCGACATCTTTTTCTAAACTGATCGAGGTGGTGGCCCCAATAATTTTTGCACTCGGGATGATTGCTTGATTCTCTGTGAGGGTCTTCTGTGCCTCTGTGCCTATTCTGGACAACGCATCCGCCTTCCCATTTTGGGCTCCAGGACGATATGTGATCACAAAATCGTTGTCTGCAAAATATAAAGACCATCTTAACTGCCTAGGTGAAGGGTTCTGGCAGTTTTTAAAGAATTTTAGATTACGATGATCTGTGAACACGGTCACTTGATGTTGAGCCCCCATCAGGTAATGTCGCCACTCCTTAAAGGCGTCCTTAATAGCTAGTAACTCCTTCTCCGTGATGGTGTAATTAACCTCGGCCAAAGTTAATTTTCTGGAGAGATAAGCGACCGGGTGTAACTGACCTGTGGTTTTGTGTCGTTGGGATAATACTCCACCCACCGCTTGATCGGATGCAGCCGTCTCAACATAGAAGGGTTCAGCAGGATCAGGATGCAACAGGACTGGTGCTGTGGTGAAATCCGTCTTCAAGGACTGAAAGGCTTCCTCGGCCTCTTTTGTCCATTCGAACTTGATTCCTTTTCTCAGCACCTTGGTAAGAGGGTATCCCGCTCAGCAATGTTAGTAGGTCTTACTCAGAACCTCCGAATCATTACCTTGGGGGACGGGGGAATTGGATAAAATAACAAACAAAGAAGAGACTGGTCCTGAATGGCTCCTTCAGTCAGCTATCCGCCAACGTCGTTTGTTCTTTAGTGGAACCTGAAAATTAATACAACATTACTACCTTAACTTCTACTCTACTCTAGAATTACTCTACTGTGTATTTCACCCACCCTAGTTCTTCTGGACCTTACTTCTCTTCTGATTATTAGGGAGATTCTGTCTTCCTCGCCAGTTAGTTGTTACTGATAGAAGAAAACAAACATTAGTTCCACCTGTCTGCTTATTTCTAATCAATCTATTAATTTTATTGTAAGTGCACTTACTTCACTAACTGAAGAGTACTTCTGTATTTGGGTTTCTGTATTTTTCTTTCTATACTTTAAGCTGCTGTCCTTTTTAATGCGTCTTCTCTTTTAAAACCTGTTTCTTCCTCTCACAGGTCTTCTTGCGTACTCGACGTCTGTTCTAGTGGTTATTTACTATTTACATGCAGTTAATAATTAGCTTTCCATGTACTCTAGAAGCTGTCTAATTTTCCTTTCTTTTCCTATATCAGGATTCCTAAATTTGCACGAGTTCAGTTCAGGTAAATATGTACAAATTTACAAGTGATGTTTTATTTTCATTCCTTGTGACTAATGAATTTGAAAACTAATTCTGTCCTTTTCTTTCACAGGTTCTCACAACCACTCGACTGCAGTTCTGGTAAGTTTGAAAACACAATTCTAAAACTCCGTGACAGATTTTACTTAGCTCTGGTTTCTGCTTTCTTCTTCTGCTGTCCGAATGTTAACCTTGACGAACTCTTAAGCGGACGAACGCTCGAACGCTCTCCGGCTCCTCAGACCTATAGCTCCTGGAAATACTCGCACCGGAAACTGGTGCCGAGCACGGTGTAGATTTCGGTCTTCTGCTCTCCGAACACAATTTGGGGAATTTATTTTATTAACAGGACTAGGAAACTCTAGGGAACGAGCGCTAACTATGACGACCTTACTGACTGAAAACCTCAGTGAAGTGCTTCGTTACAAGGGCGCTCGCGCCGCACCTCTACTCTCCTGCAGCTGTGGGCTCAAAGACTAGACCGCTCACCTCCAGTTCTACCTTGGTGGCCATCTTATTTCTCCAACCACGAACTAGACCGGTCCATGTACTGCAGCTAGGGAACTCCTGCTCCTTTGTTAAAGAACATACTCCGCAAATACTGGTACCTAATTTAGCGGTCCTGACACACCGCCATTAGAAGAACAGCATTCACATTGGCTTTAAGGATCTGACAGGGCACTTTTGCTGAACCTCTTTAAAAAGCCCTACAGTCCCCCTTTTTGAGAAAGATGAATACAATTCCAACATGCTAAACACATCCTTAGCTCAATATATGTCTGTGGCCTTTTTTGATTTGTACTCAGCAACAAAAATTATCATCAGTGGAATTACTCCTTTCTCAATCTCCTGGACCAACCTGAAGCTTTTAAAAATTAGAGATCCTCCCCTCAGAACCTTGGTCCATTGATAATCTTAGAATGCAAAAACAATTTGTCAAAGTTAGAAAGGAAATGGCACACTAAGTATGATCACATAGACACAGAATCTTGCAAAGAGGCCTATTGGCTACAAGGATATGATTACTAAAGCAAAATCCAACTACTTTACATCCAAAATGGAAACCTCCTTAAATGTACCCAAAGAGCTTTTTGCCACAGTGAGACAACTGAGCAAGCACAATTAAAAACAACACAGTCGACCAAGCACTGTAATGTCTTAGCCTCCTTTTTTCATAATAAGGTTGAAGCCCTGTATAACACATTTTGGACTGACCATGCTCCCACTGGCCCTCTCAAGGAGAAGGACATGCTTGATGGTCAGAAATCATCTGGACAAACCCTTCCTGTGATACCGCGTCACTAGGCAACACCATAGCTCACCTTCTGATTTCATTGGGGAGGTTCCTCCCATTTGTAAATGTAAATGTGGGATACTTGTAAAGCGCACTGTTACTCTACCCGAGTCTCCTGGTGCTGTAGACCGCTGGGGAACCCGTCCTGGTTTTCCCTGTGAGATGGTCCCTTTCTGGGTATCTCAAGGGTAAAACCAGGCATCCCCGGCGTCTGTGGGGGGCCGTTGTAGAGATGAGGCAAGCTTAATGCCCAGAGTTACCGAGTGTGTTCCCTGGTTAGAGTAGGCACTGAGGCGAGAATTATCGAGTCCGTTGACCCTGGTCCAAGACCCTGCCACGTTGGGAATTGAACCCTGGTCCCGGGCCGTTCTCTGCTTACAGGTCTGCCGCCTCTAACCAGTGAGCCACACCTCTCCACTTGGCAATGCCTTTCTGACATATTTTCTCCCTTATTCAGACCTTGCTCAGTCAAATTATTCAGGCTCCCTAATGGGTCCCCCTTCGCAGCAATATCTTCAATTTGATGTTCAAGTTGGCCTAAAAGGGTAAAAAATTGTCTCCATCTTCCCTCTTCAACAAACTCCCAATATGGATGTCAATGATCCAAATAACTATAGACCTATTTCATGTTTTCCTTTCCCTGCTAAGATTTCAGAGAAGGCTATTAACCCTGAACTCTCTTCTTTCATGAACACCAATGGGCTTCTGGATGACACTCACTTCTGCTTCTGATATCAACATAGCGCCGAATTGGTTCTGATCACAGCCTCTGAGGAAATCAGACAACCCCTTGATGTAGGAGGCAATGCTGTTTTGATCTTATTAGACCTCTCAGCAGCATTCAAAAAGGTTAATCACTGCCTGCTTATTGACCGTCTCTTTGCGAGCAGAAGAAGAGGTAATTCCCCTAAACTCCTTACATTCTTCCTCTCAGATCGTAAGCACTTCATTGAGTTGAACACGTTTAAGTCCCCTTCCTTTTCCTTCCCTTTGGGGTACCACAAGGCTCTTCATTGAGCCCTAGACTTTTAGACCTTTATGTGACCCCCTTAGCCAGCCTGATTAAATCCTTTGGCTTTGCAGTGGTATCGGACACCAACGACATAAAGATTGTGGTGTCAGTGCCAGCAATCTAGATGATGCAGCTACTCAATTTCACAACTGTATGATCCAGATCAAGGATTTCATGGCTAATAACTCTTTAACATTTAATTCAGGAAAGACAGAGATTTTGTTATTTGGTAGAAGTCAATCATTTTGATCTTCTCCTAGGGCAGTGGTTCCCAAAGTTTTTTGACCCGTGGCTCCCTTGACCTAATTGGCAGTTGGCCGTGGCTCCCCACCATTTTTTTACCCGCGCACCTTTGGGAACCACTGGTCTACATGAAGAATCAAGGCTAGTTGTGATGAAGGATTCAGAGAGTAGCCATCACTGTCATAAAACTTTATTTGCAATCACAAACATCTTATAAAGTGCATCTCAATGCATACATAGAGTAGTATAAAGCACTCCCACTAAAAGTAACCAGGCTAGAGAAAGGCTGAAGGAGCTCTGTGGCGTTACAAGAAGTTTATGTGAGGTGGGCTCTGATCATGGGTATCCGCAGAAATGTTTTCGGGGGGGGGAATTTTTTACTTCATCACCATCCTCCTTGCACTCTTTCCCGCTCCACCTTGCACCCTTCCCCCCTTCCACCTTGTACCCTACGTCACCTCAGCCTTGCACCCTTTTCTACCTTGCACCCTTCTCCCCTCTACCTAGCACCCTTCTCCCTTCTCCCCTCTACCTTGCACCCTTCTCCCCTCTGCCTTGCACCCTTCTCCCCTCTGCCTTGCACCCTTCCCCCCTCTGCCTTGTACCCTTCTCCCCTCTGCCTTGCACCCTTCTCCCCTCTGCCTTGCACCCTTCTCCCCTCTGCCTTGCACCCTTCTCTCTGCCTTGCACCCTTCTCTCTGCCTTGCACTCTTCCCTCTGCCTTGCACCCTTCTCCCCTCTGCCTTGCACCCTTCTCCCCTCTGCCTTGCACCCTTCTCCCCTCTGCCTTGCACCCTTCTCCCCTCTGCCTTGCACCCTTCTCCTCTTTGCCTTGCACCCTTCTCCCCTCACACTCTCCAACATGCAGCAGTCACGAGTGACGACCCCTCAACAAGGAGTGAGGCAAAGACAGAAGCTGGCAGATTGCGGCTGCATCAAGGCATAAGGCGCCCACCCAACGCTCTCTACCAGGCCTCTCACCCTGCACGCACCCAATGCTCTCCACCAGGCCCTTGAACCTGCACCCACCCAACGCTCTCCACCAGGCCCCCCACCCTGCACTCACCCACCCAACGCTCTCCACCAGGCCCCTGACCCTGCACCCACCCACCCAACGCTCTCCACCAGGCCCCTGACCCTGCACCCACCCAACGCTCTCCACCAGGCCCTCCACCCTGCACCCACCCACCCAACGCTCTCCACCAGGCCCCCCACCCTGCACCCACCCACCCAACTCTCTCCACCAAGCCCCCCACCCTGCACCCACCCACCCAACGCTCACTACCAGGCCCCTGACCCCGCACCCACCCACCCAATGCTCTCCACAGGACCTGACCCTGCACCCACCCACCCGACGCTCTCCACCAGGCCCCTGACCCTGCACCCACCCACCCAATGGAGGTTAAAGATAGTCATTTTATGCGTATCTGTGCTCCCAGAGAGAACACTCGGATCCCGCCACAGGTTTATTAAGCAGCGCACAAACACCCTCTCTCTCTCCCAATCATTAAATTATTCCACCATTTAAAGAATCCAAAATATATGTCATCAATAATGTGATTTTTCTGCCTGATAATCGACTTGGTACAATGTTGCACATGAATTTGAAAAAGCCGTCCTAATAAGAACGTTCGTGAATGTCATTTGACAGTTGAAAAGTTTTACCCTTTTTCTGTGTTTTGGTCGGCTGGATTTTTTTTTTACTGCAGATTTATATAGCGCAAACTCGACCCGAGCGCCAGTCACGTTACACAAGGATACATTCATGTATTCTTTTTTTGTAGGCGCTGGGAGATTAAGTGATTTGCCCAGAATGACACAGGATTCTGAGCTGACGTCGAGGGTCGAACCCGGTTCCCCAGCTCCAAAATTGGCAGCTCGCAGTTTCACATTTTGAGGATAATTATATATTTTTTTCAGACCTATGACATAGATATTAAGAGTGTACTCCCTGGAGAGGTCCTGAGCATGGGTAGAGGAGGGGAGAAGATGGAGCTTGAGGTCAGAGCTACCCACTTTGGAACTGAGGAATCAGGTTTGATTCTGGTTTTGGCTCAACATCCTGTGATCCTGGGCAAATCACTTAATCTCTCCGTATCTAAAAAAGGAACATGTCCTTATGAAATGTCACTAGTGCTCATGTAAAGCACTCCAAAATGTTTGGGTTGGGTTTGCTCTATATAAAAATGGAGGGGAAAAAAATGAAAAAATGAGTTTCATTTACTCTTTCAATGCTATTTGCATCTAAATAACCAAAGGTGCTCCTGACTCCACAAGGAGCATGACCCCCCTCCTGTGCTGCAACACCTTCCTTTCTGCCACTGAATGGCATCTCTTTCACAGCTCATCAGCAGCTGAAAGAGTTGATTGGCTTTTTAAATGGTAAGATCTGCCAGGCGCCAAAATGCGGGATTATGGGCATCATCTTTTGCCTTTGAGTAAGAAGTGCCTGGATCTTCATTGGCAGGCGGGCCTCTCAACTATGTCTGTAGCCGAGTCCCCCACCGCCGTGATGCTCTGCTTCAGAAAGGCAGAGACTGGGGCAGAGCAACCTATTAATCACGGAGGCGAGGGGGGGGGGAAAGTGACACATTCTTAGTGTGACTTTCACACTTCCTTTCCCATATGTGCGCGGCGCCCCTGGCTCCTGATAACGGCGCACCAGAGCACTGTTTGGGAACCACAGTCCTAGGGGGTGGCCGCAGGAGCTTGGGAAGCTTCCCTCCCCTGTCACCGAAGTAAAGAACTTAGGAGTTTACTTTGATGATAAACTCTGCTTCGAAAGCCATATAAAGTTTATCACCTCTACCTTTTCTAATGCTGAAGACACTTATGAAAGTCTTTCCTTCCATCCCATATGATTTACAGAAATCCATGATCTCTACACTTATGTAATGTAAAAGAAATTTATAGAGCGCACTGCAACCCATCGGGCATCCTGGCGCTAAAGAGGGAAAAACAGTAAAAGACAACTGTGATCTGAATCAGCTAGAGGTTAAGTTCTAGGAAAGGGCAAAAGATCATTTTTCTGCTGCAGCTCCAGGGGTAATTTGTTCCAAAGTCTTGCAGCAGCAACACTGAAAGCTTGACCCCCCAACTTAGCTCTTCTAGTCAGGGGTACTTTCACACAATTAGCTGCAGAGGACCGAAGGCAGCGGGAAGGGGCATACCAGCAGAATTTACTCTGCAAAGGTATGGGACCCAAACCATGCAGTGCCTTAAACACAACACCGTGGGATTTGAAATAAATTTGCCGCACTATAGGAAGCCAATGCAGCTCTACAAGGGCCTGAGAAGAAGAAGAATGACGGGGACATGACAGGGCCAGCTTGGCAGCCATATTCTGAATTCTCTGCAGTCTTACCAGTTAAAAACATGGGCGACTCCAACAGAAGAGAATTACAGTAGTCTAACCTAAATCACACTCCTAACTACCAAGGAGCACGTTTGAGCTTCAAGAAGGGAAGAATTTTCCTCAGAACCCTAATGAGGAACAAAAAAATTCCCCATGGGTTTATTAACATGTGTCTCCAAGGTCAGCTCCTCATTAAATGAAACTCCCAGATTGCGAGCCGAATAAGATGGTAGCAGTGGGGGGTCCGCAGGAATAGGCCAGAAGTCGGTCAGGAGGAGATAAGGCACTCTCCCACTATTAGTACATAGAATTTCAGTATTATCTGCATTAAATTGCAGAGAGTTGTTTCTTAGCCACTGAACCACATTCTGCATGCAGATATGAACATTCTCCCATGAGGATGACTGTTCTCCCTCCAGTGATAGAATCAGCTCGGTGTCATCAGCATAGTTTACCACACCTATACGAAAGGATTTAATAATATCCACCAGTGGCCGCATATAAACGTTAAAAAGAATAGGGCTTATTACAGAGCCTTGCGGCATACCATGGTGGATCTTACTAAACTTCGATTGAAAAGGAGTGAGGGCCTGCCATCTGTCAGATAGATATGAGTGGAGCCATTTCAATGCCTGACCAACCACCTCAACTACTTCCAGCTGTCCCAAGAGGACTTTATGATTGATCGTGTTGAATGCGGCAGACAGATCTAATAGGATCAGGATGGCATGTTTACCCTTGTCTGCACGCAAATGAAGATCATCCAACACAGTCAACAGTGCAGTCTCTGTCCCATGTCCCGGGCAGAATCCAAAATGAACATCATCTACTAGGTCATTAGTCTCCAGGAACTGGGAGAGTGCCCTGCTTCTTCAATAATGGGGAAACGACTGCTTGCTTCCAGCAGGAGGGGACCATCCCGCTGGGTAGAGATTGATTGCACATCTGTCTGAGAGGAGGAAACAGTTTGTCATCAAACGCTTTCCAGACCCTGTGTTTAGAAGGGTCTAAAAGGAGACTCCAAGCGCAATCTGCTCAAACACATCAGTGGAGAGAATGTCAAAATGATCCAAAAGAGGCCTCTGAGCCGAGGTCTCCCTTCTCACTCCCAAGTCTTCCTGCCCAACCAGTGAGAGTTCAATGATCTTATCAACCATACTGTTCTCCTCTAACCCTTCAATGATTTTATTAATCTTATCGTCAAAGGATACGGCCAGACTTTCGCAAAGTTCCTGCGTAGGGGGGACCTTATTTTTAGTACAGGCCGGGTTGGCAATATCGTTCAATACCTTAAAAACAATTTTGGAGCTATTGGTGGCATTCAAAATTACATCTGCAACATACTCGGATTTAGTAGAAGCAATACTTGTTTTATAACTAGAAATGTTCTCTTTCCAAATTGATTTATCTATAGCAGAGTACCCCTTCCTCCATTTCTGCTCTGCCTGTCTACAGCCAAGTTTAACATTTTTCAAGGCAGTGTTGTACCAAGGCGCTGATGGTTTACCATCTCTTTTTATCATTTTAAAATGGGCGATCTGATTAAGGTAATCATTAATGTGTGAACAAAAGGCAGCATAATTGTACTCCACCTGTTCCCCCAGCTCAAACAAGCCTTCAAGATGGAATACTGGAAGAGCTAGCTTTCCTCAGCAGACCATTCCAGTCCCTGCTAAGGAAACGTCTTGTCTCCTTCCCAACGGAGTCATTACGTTTGATATCAACCACATCAAATTAGATCAAATTGTGATCCGACCAGCCAACCGGAGACACCTCCACAGCTTCCAATGAATTTTCCTTGGTAAATCAGGTCCAAGGCATATCCCACCTTGTGAGTAGGCTGTACCACCCATTGACTAAGAGACAGATCTAGGCGCGATTGTAAAAGCTTATTATACCCTGGGCCCATGCTCACATTATCCCATAGATTAAAATCCCTAGTATAAGAAGTCTGGCATGAGAGAGAGCCATGTTGCTGATGTTATCATTTCTAAAATTCATTACTACAACGCTCTCTTCACCAAATCTGGATATAATTTCAATATAAGTTGCATATTCTACAGAACACTGCTGCTCGACTACTGCTGGGCATCCCCAAATATTAATCAGTGTCTCACGCCCTCTCTCAGCTCCATAGGTTTCCCATAAGAAAAGGATAGAATTCTAGGCCCTTTCTATTGCCTTTAAAGTTTTGCAATACTTGGAATCTGATTATCTCAAACAACGCTTTCAATGGTATACCTCCAGAAAATCCCTTCACTCCGCTTCCACATTTAATTTACTTATCTCCAATGCAGAAGATCCAACTGGGGAGTCATTTGTAACATGAATGGCCAAGCTGTGGAACTCCATCTCTTCAGCTCTCAATAAATTCCTAAAACCTAGCTTTTCAATTGGTAAGTCATCTTACCTCTTGTGTCTTCATAGTCCTACTTTAGGTTGTTCTTCTTCCCGAGCTTAGCGTCCAGACTCCCCTGGGAAGTAGTGTGCTTTATAAATAAAATATTCAATTAATTTTAATTTTCATTGGAGCTGCAGGCTTGATAGGTTCACTAGGAAAACATTTGTAATGCCATAGGTCTGATCTATGTATTTTTAAAAGTTACAATAAATGCAGTAGGCCTAATTTATTGATCATGAAAAGCATATGTTAAAAAATCACTCGAGATTTAAGGGTGGATTTCTGTTTATCTGTATTAATGCTTACAGAGATGTTTCTGGTACATGAAGCATCGAACATTACCTTTGTAGGTAAGGCTTTTGGTTTATTTTACCATCCACAGGGGGAGAAGATTTATACTGTATTAATTCTTGCTAGAATGTCTTCTTAGCTGCCTGCAAGAATCGTCAAATAAAAAAAAACTCATTGAATAAAACACACAACTTTATACATATCTAAATCTATAGCCATGTAGGTACATAGATGGCCTTTGGGCAAGCTGTTTTCTGCCACTAGTCTGTCTGAATGCCATTTACACTCTGCTTCTATGCATGACACCCAACACATTGGTTCTTGGTACAATCCATATCAGTTCTTGTTCTCTTGCCCTGTGAATGATGGTAATTTGTGATCCCACATATACATCCACCTGAAAATGAGTGCCTTTCAATGTTTGGTCTTGTTGGACAGTCCTTTAGTTTTCAATTTTCTCCTTTTATCGTTCCCCTTTCATTTCTTTTCTTCTCCTCATTTTATCTTAATAATCTTCAAAAGGATACTACAGCTCTGCAGGCAGTGCTAACAGGTCACGTACTTCCAGTGCATTTCACCTGCAGTACCCCACATCCCACTTGGCTGCATCCTAAAACCTAGGATATCATTATGGAATGCTATTTCCATACTGTAGCATTGTTTTGTCATTCCAAGATGATACAAGGTTGGTTCTAAATTAGTTAGCTATGCTGGAAATTGAACTTGAAAACAATGATAGAGTATTTGTAATACCTCTGCAAGATGAAAATTCTACTGCTGTTTTATTTTTGTCAGCATATGGCTGCCATATTTATATTGCATGCTTTCTTTTTTTAATTTGCATTCTTTCAATTTATTGTGCATGTGTTGTTGAGATTCTGTCTGTTTTATTGGGGTTGTTACAGAAGGTCAATGCAGTAATGAGTCAATGGTTGGATGAGTGAAAAAATGAGTGACAGAATGCATTAATGATGACTTATTGTGTGCATAAACCCAACATTGACCCAAAAGGTGCTTTCATTCATAAACTAGACCTGTTGGCATTGCCAATGTTTGTTTGTGTTTTTCAGCAACAAGCCTGTGATTCACAGTAGGGTGAGGTTTGCTCTGGTAAAAGTTTGATAAGTAGGGTTCCGCAAACCGCTATGCCTTCTAGGCAGCCAGTGGTGGCCTGATGGCTCGCATATGTGAGGGTGTGCGCGGTGGTTTTGAACTGGGTTTCAGGGGGAGGGGTGTCGTGGGGGGGTTGCACGGGTGGGGGAATATAACAAAACTTATCTGGAGGCTGGGTCCAGCATCTCTGCTCCTGCTCTCCTGTCTCCGACTCCAGGAACAGTGAGCAGGCAACAAGGCTCCCTCCCCTAAACAATAACAACTCTGCCATTCAGCATTGTGATTGGTCTGAGCTCTGTCAAAGGGGCTGAGGGGGTGGGCATGTTCTCCATGCCACCTCCATGCAGCCTGCATGGAAAATGGGGCAGTGTGTATGATTGGTTCCGGCGGCCCGAGAGGGCTGACCAGTCATTGGTGAATAACACTTACAACGCAACTTTTACATCGCAGAGCCTTTACAACGCAACCATTACAATGCAAACTATTACAACGCATTGCTCTGGGGGGCGCTCTAGGATAGGGAATAGGTTAATGTACTATCCAATAACCTTCCCTAGTGTCCACGGGGACTGGAGTTGGAATAGTAAATTAAACTATTCACTATCCAGCACCACAAAGCACTATGCGTTGTAATGGACTGTGTTGTAATACTTACGTTGTAAAGGCATGCGATGTAATGTCATACATCCCAGTCATTGCGCTCTTAGGAGTGGGCATACCACTCCTCCCTTGCTCCGAAAGCAGAACTGCCACAGCCACCCACCTGCCTGCCACAAAGCAGCATAACAGGAAGCATAAAATGTTAACTCGAAGTTAATATCATTTTATGTTTCTACTTGGCACTGCTTAAGAGAACCGGAACTGTGTGCAACCACTGCTTGGTAGTGACACAGAAGGCAATGAGATGTCTGCCAGGCAGGCAGGGTTCTCCTGACCTAGCGGATGAGAGGAGTGGAAGCCAAAATGTATGCTAAAGGACTGTTTGATCCCAAGAAGGTACCTTAATGATCATTTGAGACTTTTATGCTTGAATTAAAACCAGGAGGCTGCCGATAACACACAGACTCAATTAGTAGCAGGCTATCACTATCCTGCCATCCTTTGCTGCAATAGTGTTGGTTGCAGGTACCAAATTGTAAGAAGTAGGGAAATGCATCTTTCTACAACACCGTAATGGCAGGATCCAAAACGAAAGTAAAAGCAGAGTTAGACAGCAAACGATATTTCAAAAAACATGATTTTTGCAAATCAAGCATCACAACCATGTTCTCACAGATCATTTTACGCATGTGCAAATAAGTAGGGAAAATATCCACGGAGACACAAACATAACAAAATAGTATATAACCTTCTTTCAACCATTGTTCAAGATGGTAGTAGTACATATCTCTACAGAAACTTAATTCAAGGGCACATGAACTACTAAAATTGTTATATATCGAATTAGAGCGCTGGATATATGTTAAAAATATGACAATAAAACTAATAAGAGGCAATGGGATGTGTTCTTCGTCGATCTTGAACTAACTGAAGTTGCTGAACCTCAACATCCCAGATATCGTTAAAACACAATAGAGCCAGGCGTGAAGAGACAAATACTCTTTAAAACATGAAACTTTCAATAATCAGATGCATAGATAAATGGCGTCACGCCAAACCCAAGGATCAATTAATTGATGGCGCGTCCTTTTAGAATTGTATGCATTATACCTCCATTATATTCCAGTAATGGACTACAGTGTGTCAATTAAGACAAGTTCAAGGAGATTAGCTCAGTGCTTAGCCTTGAAATGGACAGAGGGGAATCCAGAGGTGCAATGAACTCCTATGGATTTTAAGTGATAAGTCTATTATCCTTAGAACTGAAAGACTATATGGAGTCGTTTGCCAGGCAGACCAGATAAGGGTACACATTGACAGTTCATATCATGTACCTTATTAGACAACCTATGCTAGTTTTTTTTTTAGAATACAGGTGGTATTAGTAAAGAGTTTAATGAATGTAGTGACATATCCTACTCTTATATATAGTGTCAAATGCAAAGTATATATTTGGCATAGATAAATTGTGGAACAAAATACGCACAATCAAAATCTCTACATAGAGAGCCTTAAAGCAGAGCACAATCTGGAATTGTGGAGAATATTACCAAGCAATAGCGATAATTATCGCTATTGCTTGGTTATAGACAAAAATTTACCGCTGAGCTGCGGCGATTTTTATCGCAGATAAACCTTGGTATTACCAAGGTTTATCGCAAATGCGATAAAAATCGGCAGCAATGCATGAATATCGCTGAAAAGTCAGCGATACTCATGCATTACCGAGCTAATGCTCTTAGCCATGTTATCCACCTCCCATTGGATAACATGGCAAGGAACTGCTCAGGGCAGGTGTTAGCTTTTGGAGATATTCGCGCTTAGCGCGAATATCTCCATAAGTTGGTAATAGGAGATAGCGATGTTAGCGACTGTTTCCAGTCGCTAACATCTTGGCACGCCCACTTTGCATGTCATTAGTGATAAATATCACTGACATGCAAAGTGGGGCCCAAGATGGTCGCTATCTCCTACTAGCTGTCGCTAACTGGTGTTAGCGACAGCTAGGTAATAGGGAGATGATTTTATCTCCGCTTTCTTGGCTTTTAAAGCCAAAAAAGCGGAGATAAACCCCCTTGATAATATGCCCCTGTGTTCTCTGTTCATACTGTAATCTATTGCCCAGAACTTGGGGACATATGTTATTGGCTCTGGGACTGTGAATGACTACATGGGTTCTGTAAATACGTATTTCTTTCTCAGGAGGAAGAGCGAAGGAATTGCTATAGATCACAATATTACGTCCCCTTTGCTGGGAGGTGACATTCTTGATTTTTTTCCTTCCCATACAGCTTTTTTTCAGGACTATAAATGCACGTTCCTACATCTGGTTGGAGTTCTGTGAAGGCCACGACCTGTGAATACATTAGGAAATGCATTTTCCAATGCAGTTCAAATAATTATTTTATAAATTAAGGGACACATGTATCCACACTTTGTGCCAGTGCAAAGTCACCAAAAGCGATGAAATCAAGCACAGAGTGTTTATATGTTGTTTACTTTCAAGCACAACATTTTCTGGAAAGTTGCTTGAAAGCAACACAAAGTAAGGCTTTGTGCAGCTTTGTGTTACTTTGCATCACACTACAATTCATGGTTTTGGACCCAAGTCCTATCCACTACCATTTGCAGACATTTGTACAAAAATAACACATCGTCCAATCAGGTGTTAACTTGCAGAAATATTTTTCTTTCTCTAAAACTCCCAACCTTTGCACTTGTGCTGCACTTTTAGAGCCCACATACAATGTTTGAAAAGTTTTAAAGTATATCTTGTCTTTGCCTAGATCTTTTGTACTGGAAAGGTACACTTCTAGTACATACCGAAGCAAGATATGTCATACACATATTTGCACTATAGTTTAAAGGTGTGAGCCTGTTTTGGAGCTGATGAGTACTAGTGAGCCTGTTTCTGTGAAGTTTTCCCCTTGTCAAAAACTCACAGCAACATAGATTTATTTTTTGTGCAACCTCTTAATTAATAGGCCTCAGTATTTGAGGATAAATGGTAAACACTGCACTTATGCACTCCAAATATCAGATGCTACTATTCCCAAAATTATAGTACTGATTTTATCCACCTCCGCCACTGTGTTGGTCAACTTCCTGATGCTGCCCTTAATGTCCACCATGTTGTTCTTCAGACACACCTGCTGTGTTTGCATTGACCACAGGTTATTCAATTGCAGGTGCTGCACTTCACCATTGTGCCCTCCAGTCGAGCAAAGACAGAGGAGCCCGCTCCTTCATCCGCATTACTGTGTGCTCTTCCTCTGTGTCTCCTGCAATTGGTGTTGTGACACGGGAAGTGGGACTGGTCACTTTGGGTCTGTGCCTGCTCATCTGGTCTTGACTGCAACTTTTCCTGGGTGTCTTCTACTTCTACCTCAAAGTCCTGTAGTGGAGTCACAGTGTACCGGTGTGTTCTTGGTACAGGTGCTATTGGCATTGTGGTGACAGTCTCTTCTTCTCCTGCTTGTTCTTGGGTCTCCCCTGGATTTTCGGTTGCTGTGCCCTCACCCTGTGGTGCGGGGTATCTGTGAATGTAACAGAACTGCTTCAGTATTATGTGTGTAAAGCTTTGTGACATTTTTAACTTAAATAAAAATGGTTTTAATCTACCAAAATATGGTGTGTTCATTGGATTGGTCACTTGTGTGTGGTTCTTAACTGCACCTATGGTGATAAAAAAAAAGAATTCTAGCTTGTGTGCCTGACTACATCTCCCATGATGCATTGCTGGGTGCTAACCAAGAAGTGGACTAAAGTGAGATTTTACCAAAAATGTTGATCAACTTACTAAGAATGCATTTTGTGAATTATTGGGCAAGTGTATTTTAGCATGCATCCTACCATGGCCGGTGTTGGGGGGGGTGACTGAGATATCGATGTCCGTAACTCCACTGATAGCCTCAGGCTGTAGGGTAGACTCCACCAAGTGTTCAAGGGGCATTGACACAGGCTGAGTAGATGGTCCTCTCCTGGTCTTCTTGGTGTACACAAACCTGCTTGCCACATTCTCCTCTGTCCTTGACTGCAAGTCGTGCCAGCGATTGTGTAAATCTTCAAGAGAACGCTATGTGATCCTTACAGCATTGATTTTTGCTTTTATGCCCAGCTAAATTTTTCTTTTCTCTGACTCTGGGACTTAGGGGGATTTTTTGCCAAATATTTGTTCATGAGTCTTGACCATTTCCTCTATTAGGACCTCCAATTCCTTTTCACAACATTTTTTTTTCTTTGGTTTTTTTTCTTTTTATTGACAATTTTTACATAATAAATGCATTCCCACCCTCCCCACCCCCCTTTTCCCAGACCAAGGACATGTCAAAATAGTTAAATGAACAACTTATTATATACATATAACAGAAATTAATCCAGTATAATATACTTTTCCATAAGGATACAAAGAAATAAAGATGAAGATGATACTATATACACCAAATACCATCATGTATGTCTCTGAATCCACAATAGCATAGGTGACCACATCCGCATGCCCATTATTTTTTTTTTAGCGCCTTTGTTTTTATAAATTGCAACTTCCAGACTACAAGTGGCTAATAGCCTAGCCCTCCATTGTTGGAATGCGGGTGGATCAGGATCTAGCCAGGCTGAGGCAATAGTAAGTCGAAGTATTGCCATGGCCACGAATATTAACCCCTGAGTGTTTGCCTGCAATTCACGATTTGCTACCCCCAATAATATTTCCTCCGTTGAGATTTCAATTCTTGTTTAACAAACGTCTGATAGAAATTCCGAGATGTCATTGATCAGCTTAGTCAGCTTGTTACAAGTGGCAAATATATGTATAATATCGGCCCCATATAGTGCACAGCGAGGACATGTTGTTCCCTTCCCTGTTCCCCATTTAGCGATTTTCTTAGGAGTGTAATATAGGGAAAAAAAAGTTTTATATAATTGCGCCTGTATCTTTATCGACATTAATGAGTTTAGAGCAAAGTCATATGCTATGCGGGCAATATTAAAATGTACTCCCAGTTGTTCCTGCCAGATTGCACATTGTTTGTCCATATCATCTTGGGCCATTAAATTCAATGTTTCATAGATTTCCCCAATCCTGGGAGTCGTGTTTTTACATAAATTATCAATCAATTGAGAGTTCCAGAAGTTCTCACGCCCACCGGTTTTCTTTGTTAAGAAGTCTCTAACCTGCAAAAACTTAAAAAAAACTCTGTGGCTAATATTATATTCCTCATGCAAATCCTCGAATATCTGAAGACATCTTTGTTTATAAAAGCAGCCCAATTGGATCATCCCTGCCGAAGTCCATCTGTTTATGCAGTTGTCATGAAATATTAGAGGCAAATCATTATTACTGTTCATTGGTGTGTAAAATGAAAATCGCCCAAGCCCCAACATCTTGCGAATACTGCTCCATGCTTTATAAGCCCCTATAATAGTCTTAAACTTGACTTTCTTGAAATAATTATCGTTTGTATGTTGCCAGAAGCAACCAGCACAGTCTTCTCCAAGTAAGAGTTCTTGCGGGGACGGGATCTCTTGATTACTACTATCGATCGAAATCAAATTGGCGCAATATTTTAGGACAGTTGCCCAATAATACAATTTGAAGTTCGGTAGGGATAAACCTCCCTTTTCCCTCGGTAATACCAATTGTTTAAGAGCCCTTATAGGTTTTTTGTATCCCCAAATAAAACTTGAAAGCATAGAGTCGATAATCCTAAAGATTTTGGGGGGAAATTCAAGGCAGATAGTCCTAAAGAAATATAGAAATCGGGGGAAAAAAGCATCTTAATCAAGTTACAGCGGCCCCCTATAGTTAGATGTAAATTATCCAATCGGACCATCTCCTTTTTGGTTCTAGAAATCAATGGTTTTAGGTTAATATCAACAATGTTTTGAAGTTTTGGCACTTATTGTAACCCCTAGATATACGGCCTCCTCAGTTACTCTTGAGTCTCCCATCACACTATTGTGATTTAGAACAATCTGGGTTTTATTAGAATTTAGTTTATATCCAGATACTAATCCAAATAGGTGTGCTTCTTCTTCTATCACTGGCATGGCTATGTTGGGGTCTCTAGTGACAATCGCGATATCATCGGCGCATGCCAAGGTTTTTGTATTATGACTATGTATTTGGATTGGTTATATATTTACACAATTGTCCAACCATCGGATAAATGGATCGATATATATTGCAAATAAGAGGGGTGAACAGGGGCATCCCTGCCTAGTTCCTCTCGTGATCGCAAAGTTTTCTGACAGGAGCCTATTGACTAGTACTCTAGCACTCGGTTTATTATATAGTCCTTGAGTGGCCATAATAAATTTATCGTTAATTCCACTATAAGACATTGCCGTCCATAAAAATCTCCAGGAGACCCTATCAAAGGCTTTCTCTGCGTCAAGGAGTATAAGCGCCATAGGGTCTCCTGTGGACTCTGTATAGTCAAACAACGAGATCACCCGTTGAACATGGTCAGTTGTTGACCTTCCTGGTATAAATCCATGTTAGTGTTTAGAAACTATTTTATTTATAATTGGTGCCAATCTTGCCGCCAGGAATTTTCAGTAGATTTTTGAGTCCCCGTTAATTAGAGTAATTGGTCGATATGAACCTAAATCAAGCGGATTTTTTTTTTTTCAAGAAGACCACGATCTTAGCTTCTGACCAGGAGGGTGGAGGAGTACCTCCCTGAAAAATGTGATCAAACAAAGTCATCATTATTATTTTCAATTGATCAGCAAATTTCAGATAGAACTCAGATGGTATCCCGTCCATTCCTGCTGCTTTCCCACTTTTCAATGTTTTTAGAGATAGTAGGATCTCATCCCAGTTGGGTAATTCATCAAGCATGTCCTGGTCCTTCTTCTCAAATCTAGGACCTCGATTTGCATCTAAGTAAAGATCTGAAGAATTGAACGCCGAAAACGCCAGATCGCCATTTCTCCGCCAGTCGCCAGTCGGAGACGGGAGCAGGCTCGCCGTCTTGCCCCTTGCCATCTTTATCCCATCTTTATCCCGTCGCTATCCCGTTGTGCCCGCCAAGCAGGGGTGCAAGAAGTATTCAGGGGAGAAGCAGCGCAGCGGAACGGCAGGAGCGGGAGCAAGAGCACCGGGGCCGTCCAGCGGCCAGCCTGTCCACAGCCGTCAGCCACAGCCGACAGCCGACCACACAGCCACGTAACCGGTGAGCAGGAGTTGAGGAGGGTGGGTGAGACTTCGCGGAAGTGGCAAGTTGCAGGCAGCGGGTGTGAGTGGTGTGCGCTGAGACAACATCACCGTCTCCACTCTGCCACCGCCCCACCATCGCCATCTCCTCCTCCTCAATCACTGTTAGAAGCCGTACCACGAGCCACGAGCCCCCAGCTTCCAGCAAGGTGTAAGGTGCAAGGCAAAAGGTGCCACAGGTGGGGGTGAGCGCTATCCCAAAAGCTACCCAAAAGCTACCCCAAAAGCGCCGAGAGTCCAACGCCAGCTCCCGTTGCCTGGAGGTGGGCGTGAGCACTGAAGCTCCACGGTGGGAGGGGAGCCCGCCTGCCTGTCCTAGTCTTGCTTGGCTCGCCTGGCCCTTGGGCGGTCCGGCCCCCGAAAACCCCCCAGGGGGGCCCGAAATCCCAAAGCTGGAAGCAGAGGAAGGGCGTTGGGGAGACAGACTGCACTGGAGCATTGGAGCAATGCTGAAGTCGGAATCGGAGGACAAGAGGATCCACCCACTTAGCCACCCCATCCATCGGCGTGCCAAAACAGAGGCAGCCAGACAGCCAGACAGCAAGACAGCCAGACAGCAAGCACCCACCGGGGACAGGGCGGGGGGGTACTCGCAGCAGCGCACGCATGCAGAGTGAGATCAAGATCAAGACTAAGAGCAAGAGTTTTACTCCCCAAAGGTCGTGCTGAACGGAGAAGTGGCTGACAGCCCTAACTGGGGGATAATGAGGTCAGGGAGAACTCGACGACCGTTGGGAAACAAAAAAAACCCAAAAAATTCAAAGAAGTCAAACGTAGCAGACTCATCTTTGGGGGCTCAAGCTGGCCAAAGGGAGAGGTTGGTCTCAGCGCCCACCCCCGAATCGACATCAAAACTCGCAAGAAAGTCGGGGCTCCTAAAATTCTTTTATTTAAAAGATCCAATTGCAGCGATCTACACGCCAACAGCCGAAGCCAGCAACTTACCAAACCCAATTTCCCCAATAAATGTCTATCCTCTCTGGACAAAAACAAGCCAAGCATGAGCGACGGGCCAAAGCCCTGCACACAATCTAAGGGTCCCACACCCAAGGGAAGTACACTGACAATAACCGCACAAGTACACCATCTAAATCCCCACTCAGGGGAAATCGACCATGCAGAAACTCGAAAGCCCACCTTGGCGGATGCCACCATAAAGGACTGCAGCCGGAAAACTCCTGACAGCACAATACTTACCGATGGGGTGGAAGTAAACGATCCTAACGGTCCAATTAGACCCAACGAGGGTCCAACAAGCCTTGGCAACCTACACGCAGAATCTCCGTGCGATAGTGACCCATGCCACAAACCATTGTTTTTGTCAAACGATTCCGAACTGGAAGAACTGACGGAAAGAATATCAATGTACCTAGAAACTCAAGGCAGAGCATTACGATCTGAGCCAAGTCCGTAAAATCTTCACCCAAGTCTAGGTCTGGCGATGTCTACTCCCCGAGGGCCAGTAGAAAAAAGAAACCATCAAAATCTTACTATAAATGACAGTAACTTCTTGACAATAAATGATCCTTACGTAAATCAAACTGCACCAATAACCATCTCGTCGGGCAGCTCGATGGACATTGATACTAAAGCTCCAAACAAGACTCAAGGAGGTCAGTCGTCCAATTGGATTAAGACCTTACTAAGCTCTTTAGATCAAGCCATAAAAGTTTTGAACTTTCAATCAAACAAAATGGAGGTGCAAATCGACCTCATCACCCTAGTGGCAGGCCACATTGCAGGCTTAAACCTAAAAATGGACACACTTACCTCACTTTTAAAAAATCAGGGGAAACTAGAGGCCCAAACAGGCTCTAATAAACAACAGCTTTGTTGTGGTTGTGGCTCAATAATTGAAAAATTAGCAAGCTTGCCGGCCATTCTAATGGACATCTTACGGGAGGTAAGACACCCTCACAATCCAGCTGAAAAAACCACAAATCTTACCCCGGAAAAATCACACTCCTCCAACAGGCCTATCATAAAGGAGCACTTAACCAGTAACTACCTAAAGAGTTTAGAACATTTCCCGAGGGAAGCAGGCCAGAAAGATCAGCACAAGACCAGGAAACATCATCGCCCCCCCAAATATCAGTTGAAGAGGAAAAAATTGTTGTTAAAGAGGAAAAAATAGCAACCAAGAGACAAAAGAAAAAGGCCAGTAAAGCCAGATTAAAGTACAAGCAGCAACAAACTACAGACCCAGGCAAGCTGTTTCTGATCTTCAACGCTAACTCCGCCCAGGACTCCAACTTCGATTCTCCTATCATGACGCAAGACGGCAAGGAGGGCCCAACTCAGCCGCTAGTAAAACGAGAATCCCAAATCCCTTTAAGGGAGGACAATACAAGGCAGAAAACGACAATAACATCTGTCAACCAATCCTGCACAATGAACTTGGTACCCGCGAAAGTTGCCAGCGGCCCAAAGGAAAAAACACCAGTACCAATGAGCGTCCAGATTCACAGGGAAGGAATTCTTAATTTTACCCGGATTGTTGAAAAAGGAGGACCAGAGCAAATAAGGACCAGAGAAAACACGGGAGCCCACATAGAGGGACAATGTCCGTCATATCTGGCCGACAATAACAGCCCAAACTCCACCGGAAAACAGTCCAGCCGCCTGATACCGGTATCCCTCCAAAATAAAAAGTCAGGAGAAAATCTAGGACCACAGTTAAAAACTGTATCCTCCCGCATGTGCGTTACCGTTTCGGAAAATGAGCGGACCTGTGCCTTATTACAAGCTCGGCAAAACTCTTCTTCAAAGGAGCATCATAACCCAGGTCTAAACCAAAGTCCAATTAATCAGACAACGTCAGCAAACACGGACCGGGAACGAGACCTCCCTTCTATAATTCCCAAACTTAATGAATTTACGAAGCCTCAACAGTCTAAAGATTCCAACGATCATCTGGAAACTATACACCACATCCTAACATTCATCCCGGAATATCCATCAGAGGGGCCTCAGGATTTTTAAACCGAGGCAACCTGCTAAAACTGTTCCAGGAAATAGAGGAGCTAAACGAGATAACATCGAATTTAAAAGAATCCCCCATCATACAGAGTCTGGAGTCACCATCACAACGTGGGCCTCAAAAGCCATTGCTGACAAGATATTCGCCACAAAAGATCACTTCGAAACATGGGGCATCTCGCTTGTACGAAACACACGCCCAAGATATCCATTTCCGTTACAAATAAACATCCACAACGAATCAAAGGGCAACGGAAAAAAACGTCCTCCATTCTCCTGTCTATTAGGAGCACGTGCTGCCTCACCAGCTTAGCGGACGGGGAAATCGTGACAGACACCAAGCAACCAACCAGGCAACACGGCCGGGATATAACAGACTGGTCCTGGGTCCCCACGTTCCTGTGTAAAAAGGGACCCTAACACGGAGAAACATTTCTCATCGTCTCCATGTAGGATGGAGGAAACGCAGAGTGCCAAAACAACCTCAACAAGATCTCAGTATGCGCATGGAACGTACACGGATTCCGAGAAATGGAGCTGGACTATGATCCACAATCCTTTTTTTCCAACCAAGACATAATCCTCATTCAGGAGTCATGGAAACTAGCACCAAGCGTAATACCAGGCTTTAAGACCCACCACATCCCGGCAGAAATACACTCAAACTTTGGGAACCCCCGGGGAGGTCTATCAACTCATATAACTCAAAAATGTAACTGGTCATCAGAAGCACTGGATGTAGGCCTCAATTGGGTACAAGTGACCAGAATCACTGAATCCATGTCAGTTGGGCCCAAACAGTGGCAAATCATAACCCTCAATGTTTATATGCACCCGGACCGGAAGTTACAACAAGAAAAACAAATTAGCCTGACGTCGCTGATTAAAATGATGCAAAAAACCTATCTAGGATGTCAACTATTAATCGCAGGGGACTTCAACTGCGACCTAATTGGCAAACATAGGGCAAAAGGAATCATGCGACAGCCCAAAAGAGGCCCCAGGTTATCCCTCGATCTAAGAGACCTGGGTCTGACGATCTTGAACGGTAACACGTCGGGGGATAGGCCGGCAGGTATTACGTACCTGAGTGGAAGGGTCCACTCAATTATAGATTACACAATAGTAAGTGACGACTTAATTCCAGGCCTTTAAAATTGTCCAACGGCCAGAAAGTGACCACTTTCCCCAAATAACTTCCCTAAAATCTGCGCCCAACGTGGCACCGAAAATATCAAGTTTAACACACCAAGCCTCTAAATTCAATTTAAAGAAACTAAAATGGAGAGGAGAAACGCTGGAAAAAATCCAGCTCGCCGCAACAGCTCGAAAACTCGAGTTAGGGTTGCAAAAAAAGGAGGACCTGGTAAAAAACTGGGAGCAATTGGTCCTGGACCTTCTCCACAAATTTCCAGCAACTTCAGGTGTACCTACTAAGTCTACCCTTAAAAAGGAGCTCTGGTTTTCCAACGAATTAAGAACAAAAAAAAGGAGGGTAGCGAAGGAGGTCCGACTTTTAGCTCGGCAAAAAAACACTGGGGTTACAAACAAATAAGGGGGTCCTGATAGAAGACAGAAACGCTTATAGGAAGTCACTAAACATCGCAAAATCTGCCTATAAGGAGAAGCTATGGCATAAACTACTAAGTGCAGGAAAACACCCCAACAGTCGAGAATTTTGGGGTATCATTAATGACTTAAATTACGGACCAAAATTCTACCAGGAAGCGGGAGTAGGAGCGGACTCTTGGACCCAACACGTGCAATCCCTCTACAGCATAACAACAGCAGGCCTCCCGAACACTTACAACATAGGTACAGTAGGACCGGGGTTAAAGGACAGCTCAAAAGAGGAGACGACAGTCCCAGAACTAACCACCAGAGGGGAACTCTGTAAAATCATTACAAGGCTAAAGGCTGAAGGAGCACCAGGCCCGAACGGGCTGCCCAACGCCGTCTTTAAACACGACCCGGAATTCTGGGCAGAAATCCTAACGACACTTTTTAATCAAATCTATCAAGACACACAGGTACCTGCATCTTGGAAGGGCAATGTGATTCATCCAATATTCAAACATGGCGACCATGGCAACCCAACAAATTACAGACTTATATCGCTGATAGACGTCGAAGCAAAGCTTTACGCTTCTTGTATTCTCCTAAAGCTGCAAGACTGGTTCGTAGAATCTCACAGAATCCCCTGGTTTCAGACAGGCTTTAGGCGGAATATGGGGACAATTACCAACTTAACTTGCCTGTCTCTATTAATGGACAGAACAGCAGCAAAGGGCGCACAATTGTATGCCTGTTTTGTAGATATAAAATCTGCCTTCGACAGAGTTAACCGAGAGCGTCTATGGGGTAAATTGCAGCATTGGGGGACGCCAACAAAACTAATACAGGCAATAAAAGTTTTACATGAAGAAACATGGGCAAAGGTCAAATTGGGAAATGGAGCTTATACAACGAGGAACATACCAACACACCAGGGCGTAAATCAAGGCTGCGTTTTAGCCCCCACCCTTTTTAACCTTTTTCTTTCTGACTTCGCAACAGTGCTGGACACAGATGAAGTGCACCCACCTTCATTGGCAAACTTGCAAATTCCCTGCCTGCAATACGCAGATGACATAGTCCTGCTGAGCAAAACCCCAGTTGGTCTACAAAGAGCCTTAAACATACTATCAGCGTACTTAAAACAAGAAGGTCTGGATCTAAACAAAGAAAAAACCAAAGTGGTCCGTCTAGTAGACCCAAAAAAACTTAGATACACATGGACGTACAACGGGACGAAGGTGAACGAACAAGGTTCGTATAAATACCTTGGAGTTACAATTTCCCAGGGAGCAAAACAAACGGAGCATATAACTGCAATACGCGCAAAAGCCCAAAGCCTAATTTTTGCTTATCGGTTGCTAAAAACAAAAATGGACTGTCCGAACCACAATCACCTCCTGAAGGTTATGTCGGCACAAATCTTACCATCCTTGTCTTACGGTCTCGTCACCTGGTGTGGCAAGGAAATAGACCTACTAAATGAGCTCCAAACCAAAATCTATAAAGCAGTTTTTAACCTCCCAAAGTGTGCTTCAGCCCCGCAAGTTAGGCTGGAATTTGGTCTGCAAAACCAGAAATATAGGAGCATGAGCGGCTTCATAAAACTGTGTCACAAGTTAAGATCAGCAGATCCAGATTCAATGGATTGGTTAAACTGGGAAGCTATAAAAAATCAAGGAGCGAAGGAAACCCTGTGCCCTTGGGGAAAACATCTGAAAATCTGTGTAAGAGAGCTGGAGTTGGAAGACACATGGGAATCCGTGACGGACAAAGCAACCATAAGTAGATTAGCCAATAAGGCAGCAAGGATGAAATCTTTTCAAGATGACAAAGCGTCACTTCTCAAACGGCGACATGGTTGGACCATAATCAACTCCTTTAAAGCTGGACTACCGCATGCATACTTATCCTCTCATTTCAATGTGCACTTAAAAAGAGCCTTCACAGACTATAGGATGGGGATGCACATTTCGAAGGATCTAGCAAAATCCTGGAAATGTAACTACCAGACGGAGAGTTGTAGACTATGTGGATACAAAACAGAATCACTAGCTCACTTTTTGTGTGTTTGTCCGGTTCTCCTGGCACAACGTCGTAGATTCTTAAAAAATATCTGCAACGAGTTAAACATCCACACCTGTAGGCAAACGGTAACTTGTTGGCTGGGAGGGAGTTCAATTATTTTGGCTTGCCGGGGAATAAAATTCTTGGCAGAAGTGAAAAAATGCCTGAGTCTTGTGGAACAAGGACAGGGCTAAAGAAGCAGGTCACCTACGCTGCCTCGATCCTAATGACTGGTAAACCCTGCGCAATTCACGTAATAACATTATGACCCTAAAGTCTGCGGGAGTATCCCCGGATGAAATTTTTTAAACTGTGTTACATCATTTTAACAAAGGAGCAGTCTGATTTTTTAGCAAGCATTTTGTCTTTCTGTACCATAAAATTATCATGTGGAAATTGTAATGATTTTAATTAATTATGCAATAAATCGTTTTGACTTTGACTAAGAAAGATCTGGATCCCCCAATCCACTTACAGGTTCTGTATAGAGATCTTGATAGAATCTCTGAAATGCGGCCCTTACTTCATCTGGTTCTGATTTTAGACCTAATCTAGGGTCTTCAATTTCTCTAATAGTACTTGCTGATGCATCTTCTCTAATGCGCATCGCTAGCTGATGCCCAACCAGTTCACTCAGCTCATATATCTTTTCCTTATTTACAGATGCTTTATTAATGGCTTTTTCCACCATTATTTCTGTGATGAGATTTTTTGCAATGGCTACCTGGGATAATGCGCTGTCTAGCTCCTGGCCTTGTTGAGCTGCAACGGTCAGATCTTTTTCGGCTTTAACCAAGTTATAATGTAGTGCATCTAGGTGGGATTTCCCTTCTTTGTTAGATCTGAGTGAGAAATGTAATGTCTCACCTCGTATGCCCGCTTTAAGGGCGTCCCACACGATTACTATAGATGTACTTCCCAGATTATCTGCGATAAAGCCCGGAATCCACCCCTTCATGTGTTCGCAGTACTTTTCATTCATTTACAGAGCCCTTTCGAACGTCCAGCTCTTAATTGGATGGTTATTCGGAGTGTATGATAGCTTTAAAGTTAATGGATTATGATCTGATAACAGGCGTGATAATTTATCTATCATACATACACTTTTCAGTGAATTTGATATAAACATGTAATCAAGTCTTGCATGTCGCGAATGTGGATATGAAAAGAATGTAAAACCAGAATCTCCCCAGTGATTATGTTGCCAACCATCTATTAGGCTATGTACCATACATAGGTCTTTTAGAGCCCGAAAAACTCTTGGTTTCCTACCATGATATTTAAATTCCGCACCCATAGTCCAGTCCCCGGGGAGATGTAGTTTAAAATCTCCACACACTATAAGGGGTAGCGGCCAATGAGCGAGCTCGTTGGAGACCTTTATTAGCAACTCTGGTTCATCAAAGACACTCCCATTTATAGTGCAGATTGTTATTTTATTTCGACCCTTATTGTACTTACATTCGGCAATTGCCCATCTCCGGAATTTATCGGAAAGTACTCTATCAAATTGGAGACCCCCACCTTTTGCTAAGATTGCCACCTCCTTAGTTCGGACTCCCTGAGTAGTAGCAGTGATGAGGTTATATCCCATAGATTTCAGTAAGTAATCCTGAGAACCTTCGATATGAGTTTCTTGTATGCAGGCGATATTAGCCTCCATTAGTTGCAGTCCTACCGCCAGCTTCTGTCTTTTTTTGATATCATTGAGTCCGCAGATGTTTAAAGAAACAATTTTTAACTTAGCCATAATAAAATTAAACTTATTGCCATCGGCCCAATGTCATACCCATGTCTCTGTTTCCTAGTCATTGCACGATTGTCTTTGACTACAGTAATACAATTTTTTTTACCCTTCATGTGATTGACATTCCTTGGTCCTAAGCTCCCGCCCCTACTTCCACGTCCCACCCTTGGTTCCCTCCACCATCCCCGTCCCTTACCAACCCATGAGGCATCCTAGGTCCCGGGTCCTAGGGCGGGCGCCCGTATGGTCAGATCGCCAGAGTGCACCCCGTAGCCTTGACAGGTTTATAGAGAAATTACAATTAACCACAACCTTTATACAACAACAACTTTTTTTATTTTTTTTTATTTATTTGAGCGTGGGGTTTTTAAACTGAAACTCATAATATGTTCCGCCCTACTTGTCTATTATAGTAATCCCCCATGCCTTCTCAGAATGATCAGTTTTCTTCTACTACTTCTTTATATGTTGTTAAGTTATTTCCCCGAATTTCGGGTCTCCATCTCTGAAATTTCTCTTAAGTATTCTTCAGCTTGCATTTCACTCATAAAGCTTCTGGTTGAACCTTTAAATAAAATTTTCAGCCGTGCCGGATTCTGTAGAAATACCTTAGCACCAATTTTTTTGAATGGTGCAAATAATTGGCGCATTTTCCACCTTCTCTCTACGGTGGTATGTGCAAAATCTGGCCTGACAAAAAAATGTGAACCCTTTATGTTCCCTTTGGTTTGTGGGTCTTGCAAGATCATAAATTGTTTCCCCAAGAAGAAAGTTCCCAAAGTAAATCAGCATAGCCCTGGGATATTGGCGTGTTTTGTGAGAATGTTTCGATAGAGTCAAAGGGAAGCGATGGACCCGCTGAATCTCTCTATCTATATCCCAGGCCTCCAATTCCGGGAATGCTGATTTGATTAGAGTAATCATTGACCCTCTAGCATCGTTTCCTTCAAAATTTTCTGGGATACCAAGAAATCTTAGATTATTCCGTCTGGATCTATTCTCATAATCCTCGACTTTTGCCATAAGATCTTTGATTATTCCATTATGTTCTTTTTCTGTCTTTTGTAGTTTGATAACGTCTGTTTCCAGGTTTTCCGTGCGAGTTTCAACTGCGGCCATTTTCTCCGAGATCTCAGTACAAATGTTTTTAACTTTTTTGACTGTGCTTTGTAATTTGTCAATGGCAGCACGGTTCCTTTGACTATCTTTTTTGACATCCTTATGGAAGTTCTTTATTGAGCTCAGAACATCACTTAATGAGGGTTCGCTTGTCAATCCAGATCCGTACCCGTTTTCCATTGTTTTTTGGCCTCCTTTATCTATCTCGGCCAAACTGCGTTTCTGGCATGGTGTTTCTCCCATTGATTTTATGATCGGGCTTTTTCGAGGAGGACTTGTTCTGGTTTTGCCATGATCCGTATTAGTGCCTGGGTCTGTTGTCTCTTCGTTAAAGAGGTTAGGTTCTTTTTTGCTTCTTATCCTCTTTTTTTCCCTCGTTTTTTCCTTGGATTTGTTTCACAGATATTCCTCGAATCATGTGAGCCAAATATTTCTGAAGATAAGGTCTCCATTCGTAGACCTAGACGAACTTTACTTGTATCACTTAGTTCACTTAGTTCACTTGACTTACTTGATATAGACATCCCTGTTTGATATATATCTGAGTCAGAATCTTCCTCGGAATATGATTTATTTTCTATATGTAGATCTTGCCCCTGTGGAGGCATCCCGCTTTGATCTAATTGCTCCCTTTGATTAGTCATCATTGTTTTTATTTTTATGGGTGCCCTAGGCCCTTCAATGCTCCCGCTTGGAGCAGTGATCTGGTTGGGGGTATTCGCATCTCGGATATCGTTTTCATCTCCTTCGATGTTCTCTAGGGGCACACCAGGGATATCTACACAAGTTCCGCTCGTATCGCTTGGATCTTTGATCTGTAATTTTTCGTTCTTTAGGGCGTTAGTCGCACCATCATTATGTAGAGGCCTGAAGATATTGGAGATTCTAGGCTGAGTAGTGGTCGGAGAGCCTGGATTTTTTGCGTTAGCCTTCAAATTTTTTATTGTTTGTAATCTCTGAGCTTTCTTGGCCATTAGCTCCAGTTTGGCATCTTCTTCGACATCTCTCCCCTTCTCTTTCTCTTTCTCCTTCTCTTTCTCTCTCTCTCTCTCTTTTTCTCTCTCTCTTTCTCTTTTATTCTTCGTTTTGTTTTCTCCTTCTCCTTCTCCTTTTCCTTCTCTATTTTTTTTCTGTATTTTTCTCAGCGATTTTACTTTTAATTTTCCCACTCTCGTGAGGTTCATTTCTTTCCAAGTCCTTTTCCTTTGCCTTTGACCCTCTGGTTTCAGGGCCTCTATGTCTCTCATTATTACTTTGTGATACATCAACCGTTTCCTTTTCCTTTTCCTTCTCCACATTGTGTGGGAGAGGATCGTTTTCCGCATTCTGAGTATTTTCTGCATGCTCCAGTATCTCTTGTGGTATTTCTTGGGGTTGTTCCTGGGCCTCGCATACTCTCTGCTGGGCCATGACTTCCCCTCCCACCTTTCCTCCGTCAGGTTCCGAGCAGGTCAGCACAGTTGTTTGCCTTGCTGTTCTTATATCTCCACTGTAGTCGGCAGCAGCATCTCTTTTTTCTCTTTTCTCCATGTCCTGGTTTTGGCTGAGAATCCTATTTTTTTCTTCCCTTAAGTATTGCACCTGTAGTTGTGTCCAGAATTGGGGTTGAGCTTGTTTTTTTTTTTAGTTCCTTGCTTCTCTTTTCAGTTTGCCAGTTGATTTGCAAGTTAATTTGCCTCCCTGGTGTTATCAGTGGCGCTTTACTTGTCTTATTGTTTTATTTTTCTATTGCGTACTACAGCCTCCTTTGCTGTCTCCTGTGATGCCACGCTGGGTTTTTGTGCATGTTTGTGCACTCTGGATGTTATCCTGAGTGGTGTGCCCTTGCTCTCAGCTTCATACACAGCCTTAGGCACTCAGGAGCAGCAAGGGAACCCTCACTTCCTGATTGTGATGTTATCATGCTGCATTGGATTAGTAGATTCACAATTTTGTGTTTCTTTAATTTGCAAATATGATATTTAAGAATCGTAAATTGGGAATCTGTATTTGCAAATGTGAATTTTATCAAATCGGTAATAATTAGCAATTTTTTTGATACATTGCATTTTGCGATTACCAAATAGCCATTTGGTAAAAATTGCTATTTGAGAATCGCAAAAAGGCTTTTTTGATTCACCTGGCCACAAGATACTTGGAATAAGAGAAAATGGTAAAGAAGTCAGTGGAGGATCAGAAATCACAGACTCAGCAGCAAGAGATTGTGTTTTGGCTGAAGAAGCTCTTTTCATTCAGTTTCAGCCTTAAAGCTTAGTAAGCCCTTTTGATGCAGGACTCCTGGCCAGGTGACAACTGCAGCTGATAAATCCCAGTTTCAGCATACGTCCACAGCCATCACCCCCACAACGTGCAAAGGCATGACTATCGTTGTCCAGCTCCTATACAAGTGTGAGGTCACTTCACATATTTTTATTTTCAAGGTTTTGAAGCAGGAAATTATGGACAATTGGTCATATGAAGTGGTTCAACAGTGTTATCAGGTTAACTTCCCGATCCGTCCACAAATGTTTTTTATCAAACTTTTGAAGAGATCCAATACATTGAGTTGCTCTCTTGGAAGGGAATTATTCCAGTCCTGTAAGCTGAGAAAGGGATGGTCTGTTACTCAATCATTTTTGTAGTACAGAAAGCCTTTTGAACCTACAGACTGATTCTAGATCTCACGGTTCTAAATAATAACGTGCCCCACCAAAGGTTTGGGATGCTGATGCTGCAATCTAAATTTCCACTGCTGCAGAGGGGTGAGTGTCTCACTACAATAGACTCAAAAGATACTTTTCAGCATATACAAATGCACAGAAAAATCCGAAGTATATATGTGCTTTTGTTTCAGAACCAGCATGTCTAGGTGCTTCAATTGGTCTGGCCTCAATACCAAGAACTTTGTGGAAAGTGCTGGCATCAGTGGTGGGTTAAATTCATTTGATGGTAACAGAATTATCCTAATCTGACTTACTGCTAATCTTTCTTTCTTAAAGGGAAACAAAGATTTCCGGATTGTTTTGGAGACCCTTTCCAGGTTTTAATTCCTTCTGAACACAGAGAATTACCAGTCATATCACATTGAATCCCGTCTTCTCTTCCAGCAAGTACATCACCTTCAGCCACGCTACCGGACTCCACTGGACCGACCACAGCTGCGTCCACTTCAGCTTCAAAAGATCCACGACCCACCACCACCCGCAACAGGTACCTCACAGGAATTGGAGCAAGATCACCGCAGACCAGCTCACCACCTCCCTCAGCCAGAGCCCACCCGCCAACACAACGGACCCCAACGAAGCAGCCCGCAACTTCACACAGTGGCTGACGGCCTGCGCCGACGACCTCGCGCCACTAAAGAACCCTCCCAGCAGACCCAGAAGCAAGAAGGCATCCTGGTTCACCGACGACTTCAAGAACTCCAAGAAGACCTGCTGCACCCTCGAGAAAGCCTGGTTCCTCGACCGGACCACCGACAACATGACTGCCCTCAAAAACGCTACCCGCAAGCACCACCAGCTCATCCGCACCACCAAGAAGGAATCCCTGAAGGAACGACTGGACAACAACGCCCACGACAGCAAAGAGCTCTTCAATATCGTCAAGGAGTTCTCCAACCCCAGCACCGGCACCAACGACATCACTCCGTCACAAGACCTCTGCGACTCCCTCGCCTCGTTCTTCCACCGCAAGATCGCCGATATCCACAACAGCTTCGGCGCCCCACCCACGCACCCAACCGTCGAACCAACGCCCCCCACCGCCACCCTTCGCACCTGGACCACGGAGACCACCGAAGACACACCCCGCATGATGAACACCATCCACTCCGGATCACCGACCGACCCCTGCCCACACCACGTCTTCAACAAGGCCGACTCCACCATCGCACCCCAACTCCGGAACATCATCAACGCCTCCTTCAACACCGCCACCTTCCCGGAGAGCTGGAAGCACGCCGAGATCAGCGCCCTCCTGAAGAAACCTACAGCGGACCCCACCGATCTCAAAACCTTCCGCCCCATCTCGCTCCTCCCTTTTCCTGCTAAAGTCATCGAGAAGATCGTCAACAGACAGCTGACCGCTTTCCTCAAGACGAACGGATCCCCCGACCCCTCGCAGTCCGGCTTCAGAGCCAACCACAGCACCGAGACCGCCCTCATCGCAGCCACCGACGACATCCGGACCCTGCTCGACAAGGGGGAAACAGTGGCCCTCATCCTCCTGGACCTCTCCGCTGCGTTCGACACGGTCTGCCACCGCACCCTAGTCCAGCGCCTCAGCAACATCGGTATCCAAGAGAAGGCACTGGAGTGGATCATCTCGTTCCTTGCCGGAAGAACACAAAGAGTCCGCCTCCCCCCGTTTCGCTCCGAGGCCACCTAAGTCATCTGCGGCGTCCCGCAAGGATCTTCACTCAGCCCCACCCTCTTCAACATCTACATGAAACCTCTCGCAGCCATCGCACGCCAGCACAACCTCAACATCATCTCTTACGCCGACGACACCCAGCTGATCCTCCCCCTCACCAGAGACCCCGACACCGCCAGAACCTGCCTACACGAAGGGATGAAAGACGTCGCCGAGTGGATGAAGGACAGCCGCCTGAAACTGAACTCGGACAAGACGGAAGTCCTCATCCTGGGATCTTCGCCCTCTGCCTGGGACGACTCCTGGTGGCCCCCAGCCCTGGGCACCGCACCCAAGCCAACCGACCACGCACGCAACCTGGGCTTCATCCTGGACCCCTCCCTCTCGATGACCAGACAAGTCAACGCCGTCTCCTCATCGTGCTTCAACACCCTGCGTATGCTTCGCAAGATCTTCCGCTGGATCCCGACCGAGACCAGGAAGACTGTCACCCAGGCACTCGTCACCAGCCGACTGGAATATGGAAACGCCCTCTACGCCGGAACCACAGCCAAGCTACAGAAAAGACTCCTGCGCATCCAGAACGCCTCAGCCCGACTCATCCTGGATGTCCCCCGACGCAGCCACATCTCCAGCCACCTGAGGAACCTGCACTGGCTCCCCGTCGACAAGAGGATCACGTTCCGGCTCCTCACCCACGCACACAAGTCTCTCCACGACCTGGGCCCCAAGTACCTCAACGACCGCCTGACCTTCTACACGCCCACCCGCCAGCTACGGTCCACCAGCCTCGCCCTCGCAGCCGTACCACGCATCCGGAGAGCCACCGCCGGAGGAAGATCCTTCTCTTACCTGGCTGCCAAGACTTGGAACTCCCTCCCCATCCACCTTTGGCTGACCCAGGACCATCTCGCCTTCAGGAAACAACTCAAGACCTGGCTGTTCGAGCAGTAGCATACCCCTCCCCCCCAAGCGCCTTGAGACCCTCCCGGGTGAGTAGTGCGCTATACAAATGGCATGATTGATTGATTGATTGATTGAAGGTGACATATCCAGTTAATCAGGTCAGTTTCAAAACTTCGGTGGAGAAGATTTTCCTGCCCAAACACAGAACAACTAAAATGCAATCTGTCTGCGGAGTCTATTAGAAAAACCAGTGGCATCAGCCAAGGAGGGTTTGGTGGTTCAGAGAGATATGGTGTCAATTATATAGATTGTTCCATGGGCTTGGCTACAATCATATCCCCTAGTTTGTCATCTATAAAACCCCTGCATCCCTATAACCCTGGATTCAAGTCTTCTAGTTCTAATTCAAACTCATATTTCCAAGGATCGTCAACAGTGACTAAATTCAGACACCTTAGCCATGGGGGTCACCTTTCCTTCATCCCTCTGCAAGGTGATTACAGTACATGCAGTATGAAAAGGGTAGGAGCAATCTTGGAAGATGGACCCATTCCAAGGCAGATGGTATTCTCAACTCCTTGTGAGATCTTTCAGTTATAAGGAGTTGAAAGCTGTTCACCTAGCCCATTTTTCTTTGCTCCAGTCCTAGTCAATCAGTCTATTATGAGTCATACAGACAATAAAATTGTCATGAACTATTTAAATTACCAGGGCTGACGGGATTTTCCTATTGGCAAAGGATCATCTCCTCAATCTATAAGCCATCTAACTTCTAAGGAAGGCAAATGAGCCTGCGGACCATCTCAGTTATTTATTTCCTTCCTCAAAATAAATGGTGTCTATTTGCCTCTATGTAGAATGCCTGACTTCCCAAGTTTTGCTTTCTCAGGCTGACAATGGAGGCTTGGAGCGGTGAATGTGTTATCCATAACTTGAACATGAGGGCTTCTGTATGCCTTTCACCCGAGTCCCATTATTGAAAGGCTTCTACAAAGGATTATGGCAATTTGTGTGTGGATACTTCAATTGGTTCTTAGATGGGCCAGGCGGAATTGGCCTTTAGCCCCTCATTGGTTGCTTCCTCCGGATTGATCCCCTTTGTTGTGCCCAACTCTTTATAGATCTCTCTTAGCTCACCAGCAGTAGGGGAATTTGAGATTGAAAGGATAAATCTTCAAGAACTGTGATATTCAGAAGAGGGCATGTCTTCACTTCAACATCCAGCTCTGCTAAAACTTTATGCTAGTCATTGGAAGTGTTTTTCAACCTGGTGGTCTACAACGTCTTTAGTCCATTCCTTGTGTGATCCTATAAAGATCTTACTTTTTTGAGGCAGTTGTTTGTATTGGCTCTAGCATACTCCACAATGGGTAGTCACTAGGTGGTAATCTGATTATTCAGAGGGTCTGAGTTTTAAAATGTGGACTCTTTGGTGGAGTTTTCGTATAAGAGGCCTGTAGTTCACTGACCAATGCTTTCCTTGGATCTGCCATTAGTCCCTATAGCCCTTCAGCATTCTCCCTCTGAGCCTTTCAAGATTACATTTCTTCCTCAAAAGGTGCTAATTGCAATGGCTATTGTTAGACCTGGCATCATTGGCGTGGGATTCCCTATATGTTATGCCTTGACCTTCGGTGTTTTTGCTGTGTGTTGGACATTTTGCTGATCTAGATGCTTTGGGCACTTTGCCACTGCTGTTCAGTGCCAAAGCGTAAGTGCTCCCTTTGTAAATTATTGTTATGGATTAGGGATTCCATGATTGGCATATCTGATTTACTACTCAGTTCCTTGTATAGTGCACTATGTGCGTCCACTGCCTGTAAATCAAATGCTGCTAGTGGGCAGAAGTACTGATTGTGCCACCCACACAAGCAGCCTATAAATGTAACTCCGGCCTGCCATTGCAGAGCCTGTGTGCAGTCTGGTACTGCCATGTCGACCTGCAAGTGCACTCACTTGCCAGGCCCTAACCTTCCCTTTTCTTGCATATTAGTCACCTCTATGGTAGTCCCAAGGTACCCCTGTGGGCAGGGTGCAATGTATGTAAAAGGTAGGACATGCCTTGATGTGTGTGGCATGTCCTGAAAGTGAATTTCTGCCAATTTTAGTTTTTCACTATTGCAAGGCTACCTATATAGAATGTGGCGTTTGCTTGTAAGATCTTATAAATATAACTACCCCTGGAAACAAGGTAGGAAAATAAAGTTTAGTAAGCTTGAACTCAGAATGTTAAAATGCATCTTTTAGTGAGGGTGATTTTTACAGTCTGTGTTTGAAAATGCCGCTTTTAGAGGTATTTTCTTGCTTAGCCCTCCAGTATGCCTCTGCTAGGATGTGGATTGACTGTCTGGGTTCTGGAGTGTCAGGGGCTGAAGAGGCGCAGTGGCTCCAGAGAGTCTGATGAGTCAGGGCTGGGGCTAATAGACCTGGCTGCATTTAGAGCAGGGAAGGAGATTTCCTTTCACCTGAATGGGCCTGGTCTGCCTTCCACAATGCTGTCTCCACCTCCTACCAGAAAGTTGCAGCAGAGAGGACAGATCTAGTTTTGGTTGAGCACAAGGCTTCTCTGCCATCAGAGAACAAAGGATTTTGTAGTAAAAATATTTGGCCCCGACCCAGAACTTTAGATCACTTCTAGGAAATCAAGAGGAACCTTTGCAAAGGAGAAGAGCCAGAGAAGCTGAGGAGGAATACTGCCCCTGTGCTGTGTGCTCTCTGGGGGTGGCCTGCAGTGGCTACTTGCTGCAATGGAAAGGAGAAACTGAGCTTGGCTCCTGGTCTGAAGTCTCAGAGACACAAAGACTTCACCACCAGCTTCCCTGCACTTCCTTGTGGGAAGTTCTGACATGCAAAGAGGTACCTGCTGTTGTTTTGGACCTCTAGTTGGTATTTGCTGCTCCCGGTGTGCCTGTCGGCCGGGCTGGTTGCTCCTCCTGCCCTGACGTAGTAGCTGGGGGTGTGCATTTGGTTGGGGAGTTGTTCCTGTCTCCCGGGTGTGTTCCGTGTGGGGGTTCGCCTGTTTTGCCTCCTCTTTCTGGTGGTCCCTGGGAGTCTGCGGTTCGTCCCCCTTCTGTCTGGGCCGGGCTGTTTTTGCTGGTGCTGGGACCCGGTTGTTTGGCACCTGGTCTACTCTCTTCTCTGTGGTTTCCCTGTCGGGGTTCCTCCTGGGTGCCTAGTTTGGTTGCTTGGCCTCGTGCCTCCAGCTTTTCCTCCCTGAGGTCTCTGGGTCTCATCTCTGGCATTTGTCATGCCTTGTATACTCTCTGCCTGTTGGATGGACGGTCCCTCTTTTGTCGGGTTCCTTTGCTGGTGGGCTTGGGGTGTTCCAGACATTTTTGGCTTCGTGGTTCCATCTGGGCCTGTCTTTTCCTGTGTGCCCCCTCCTGTCTTCCCCCTGTGCTCCCCGGGTCCTGCTCCCGATGTGTGTCTGTCGGTCAGCATGCCCCCTGCCCTCCCATGTCGGGGTGCGGTCCTGTGGTGTTTTTCTTGCCTCTTTTGATCCTGCCCTCCTTGCTGCTGGTTGTCCGGGCCTGGTGCTGTTTGTGCCTCTGGCTTCTCTACTTCCACCAGTTCCTGGTCTGACCTGCTGCATAGCTTGGTGGTTCTGTGCCGGTGGTCTCGGTTGACCTCCCTGTCATTTGCTTAGACCTGCGCACTGCGCAGGCTTCTTCAGGGTGAGGGTTGAGCCGCGGGGATCGCTTGGTTTTGGCCCTGGCTTCCTGGTTCCCTTTTGGCGTCTGTTGCCGCTAGTGGGGTCTGTTTTCTTGTCTTCTGCCCTAGGGTTTTCCCCTGCTCCTGCCTGCCCTTGGTGTGTGCTGCGCCGTGGTGCTTGGGTGCTTTTGCAGACTGTTTGGCTTCCGTCCTGGCTTCTGTGGCCTCTCTGGCTCTGCTGGTTTTTGGGGTTTCTTTTTCCCTACCCATGGGGGTTTCTGGGTTGTGGCCGGTGGTCCAGTCCTGCCCCTTCCGGGTCTGGGCGGTTCTGGGGTGTTAGTCCCTGGTCTATGCTGGCCCCTATGTTGTTTGGTACAGCTGTCTGCCTGGTCTCTCAGGGGGGAGTCTCTAGTTAGCTTGTTCTTCTGCTATTTCTGTGTGCCCTTGTCTTTGTGGCCTTTGGGGTTGGCCTCCTCTGACTCTCCTGCTCCTGGCTTTCATGTCGGGCCCTGGTTCGGTTGCGGTCTGGGTCCCCGTGGGGCATTTGGCCTCCTGGGCTCTGGTATCTGGCTCTTTCCCTGTCCTTTTGTGTTTGGTTGGGATATTGTGGGGTGCCTTTTCTTGGGTTGTGTTCCTGTTTCCTCAGCTTTCTGGAGTGTGCCTTGGCCTTTGCTGGCTGTTGGCCTGCTCCTGGGTTCTCTGTGTGGCTCCTCCTCCCAGGCTGGGTGCCTGTGGTTGTCATCTGGCGGCTCTGGTGGTTGGGTTGGACGTTCTTTCTGGGGCCTGGTCATCCTCTTTTTTTGGTGTTGTGTCCTCTGAGCTCCGGTCAATCTAGTTGGGGGGCCGGGTGCCTAGCCGGTGCTTTCCTCCTTCCTGGTTTGGTCTAGGTGGTCCTGCCCTTGTTTGTTACTTTGGGTTGCGCCTGCGCCTTGTGGGCTGGCACTGGATTTTTTCTCTTTTTTTGTTCCGGTGTGGTTGGGACTCGGTCTGTGTCTGGGCTGCCGCCGGGGCCACTGTGCCTCCCTGTTGGTGCTGGGGTTGTCGACCTTTGGCTGGTGGGTTCCCTTGGCCGTGTCCTGTGGGGCTGCTACGGTCCCGGTTGTCGGTTGTTTTGGCATCTGTTTCCCTTCTGGGGCTTTGCCTCTGGGGTCTCTTTGAGGTGCCTCCTTTTCGGCTTCCTCTTTTGGGCCTGGTCGCCTTTTTCGGCGTGCTTTCCTCCGTTTGGCAGGTTGGGGTTTCCCTATGGATCAATCAATCAATCACAGACATTTATATAGCGCACTACTTACCCGGAGGGTCTCAAGGCGCTAGGGGAGGGGGGGAGAGCTGCTACTGCTCGAACAGCCAGGTCTTGAGCTTCTTCCTGAAGGAGAGGTGGTCTTGGGTCAGGCGCAGGTCGGTCGGAAGGGAGTTCCAGGTCTTGGCGGCCAGGTGGGAGAAGGATCTTCCTCCCGCTGTCGTTCTCCGGATGCGGGGGACGGTGGCGAGGGCGTGGCTGGCTGATCGGAGATGTCGTTTGGGAACGTGGAAGTTGATGCGGTTGTTGAGGTAGCTGGGGCCTTGATCGTGTAGGGCTTTGTGTGCGTGGGTAAGGAGGTGGAAGGTGATTCTTTTGTTGACGGGGAGCCAGTGCAGGTCTCTCAGATGTCCGGAGATGTGGCTGTGTCGTGGGATGTCGAGGATGAGTCTGGCTGAGGCGTTCTGGATCCGCTGGAGTCTCTTCTGGAGCTTGGCGGTGGTTCCGGCGTAGAGGGCGTTGCCGTAGTCCAGTCGGCTGGTGACGAGTGCCTGGGTGACCGTCTTCCTTGTCTCGGTGGGGATCCACCGGAAGATCTTCCGAAGCATGCGCAGGATGTTGAGGCATGACGAGGAGACGGCGTTGACTTGTCTGGTCATGGTGAGGGAGGAGTCCAGGATGAAGCCCAGGTTGCGTGCGTGGTCTGTCGGTTTGGGTGCGCTGCCCAGGGCGGGGGGCCACCAGGAGTCGTCCCAGGCGGACGGCGAGGAACCCAGGATGAGGACTTCCGTCTTGTCTGAGTTCAGTTTCAGGCGGCTGGTCGTCATCCACTCGGCTACGTCTTTCATCCCTTCGTGAAGGTTGGCTCTGGCGGCGGCGGGGTCGTTGGTCAGGGAGAGGATCAGCTGGGTGTCGTCGGCGTAGGAGATGATGTTGAGGTTGTGTTGGCGTGCGATGGTTGCGAGGGGGCTCATGTAGACGTTGAAGAGGGTGGGGCTCAGCGATGATCCTTGAGGGACGCCGCAGATGACTTCGGTGGCCTCTGACTTGTACGGTGGTAGGCGGACTCTCTGTGTTCTTCCGTCGAGGAAGGAGATGATCCATTCCAGTGCTCTCTCCTGAATTCCGGCGTTGCTGAGGCGCTGCACTAGGGTGCGGTGGCATACAGTGTCGAAAGCCGCGGAGAGGTCTAGGAGGATGAGGGCCGCTGTTTCTCCGTTGTCCATCAGGGTTCGGATGTCATCGGTGGCAGCGATGAGGGCGGTCTCGGTGCTGTGGTTTGCTCGGAAGCCAGACTGTGAAGGGTCCAGGGATCCATTCGTCTCGAGGAAGGCGGCCAGCTGCTTGTTGACGGTCTTCTCGATGACTTTGGCTGGGAACGGGAGGAGCGAGATGGGGCGGTAATTCTTGAGTTCGGTGGGGTCCGCCGTAGGTTTCTTTAGTAGGGCGCTGAGTTCGGCGTGCTTCCAGCTCTCCGGGAAGGTGGCGGTGTCGAAGGAGGTGTTGATGATGTCCCGCAGGTGGGGTGCGATGACTGCGTCGGCCTTGTTGAAGATGTGGTGAGGGCAGGGGTCGGTCGGAGATCCGGAGTGGATGGAGTTCATCATTTGGATGGTGTCTTCGGTGCTGATCGGAGTCCAGGTGCGGAGGGTGGTGGTGGGGGGCGGTGGTTTGGTCGTGGCGTGCGTCGGTTGAGTGCTGAAGCTGTTGTGTATGTCCGCGATCTTGTTGTGGAAGTAGGAGGCGAGGGAGTTGCAGAGGTCTTGTGATGGGGTGATGTCGTTGTTTCCGGCGTTGGGGTTGGAGAGCTCTTTTACGATGTTGAAGAGTTCCTTGCTGTTGTGTGCGTTGTTGTCCAGTCGATCCTTGAATGCAGTTTTCTTAGTGGCGCGGATGAGTTGGTGGTGCGTTCGGGTGGCAAGCTTGAGGGCGGTCATGTTGTCCGGTGTTGGTTCCCTTCTCCAGGCTTTCTCGAGGGCTCGGCAGTTCTTTTTGGAGCTCTTGAGTTCGTTGGTGAACCAAGGGGCCTTCTTGCTGCCGGGTCTGCTAGGCGGGGTCCTCAGTGGGGCGAGTTCGTCCGCGCAGTTGATGATCCACTTCGTGAGGTTGTCGGCGGCCTGGCTGGGGTTCGCTGAGCTGGCGGGGGGGTGCTGGTTCAGGGAAGCGGCGAGCTGGTCGGCTGTGATCTTGTTCCAGCTTCTTCGAGCAACCGGTTGCTGGTGGTGGTGGATCGTCGTTCTTCTGAAGGTGAAGTGGACGCAGCTGTGGTCCGTCCAGTGGAGTCCAGTGGCGTGGCTGAAGGCGATGTGTTTGCTGGAGGAGAAGATGGCGTCGAGTGTGTGTCCGGCGAGGTGGGTGGGGGTGGATACCAGCTGCTTGAGTCCGAGGTTGGCGAGGTTGTCGAGCAGGGTGATGGTGTTGCGGTCGTTGTTGTTCTCCAGACGCAGCCACATCTCCGGACATCTGAGAGACCTGCACTGGCTCCCCGTCAACAAGAGAATCACCTTCCGTCTCCTCACCCACGCACACAAAGCCCTACACGACCAAGGCCCGAGCTACCTCAACAACCGCATCAACTTCTACGCTCCCAAACGCCACCTCCGATCAGCCAGTCACGCCCTCGCCGCCGTCCCCCGCATCCGAAGATCGACAACAGGAGGAAGGTCCTTCTCCCACCTGGCCGCCAAGACCTGGAACTCCCTCCCGACCGACCTGCACCTGACCCAAGACCACCTCTCCTTCAGGAAGAAGCTCAAGACCTGGCTGTTCGAGCAGTAGCAGCACCCCCCCCCCAAGCGCCTTGAGACCCTCCGGGTAAGTAGTGCGCTATATAAATGTCCATGATTGATTGATTGATTGATTGATTGATTGATTGAAGTTGATATCCCCCAAGAGGATGTAGTCGGCGGAGGGGAGGGCATGCGGGCTGATGAAGTCGGCGATGTCCTCGCTGAATTGTGTGCGTGGTCCCGGGGGGCGGTAGATCAGGGTGCCTCTGAGGGTGGTCCTCGGGTCGGTGTGGATTTGGAAATGTAGGTGTTCGGCGGTTTTCAGGGTGTCGTCGGTGTTGGTCGTGATGTGGATGGTGTCCCTGTGGATGATGGCGATGCCTCCTCCAGTCTGGTTGACGCGATCTCTCTGGGTGATCTTGTAGCCCTCTGAGATTGCGATCCCGATGTCGGGCGCTGAGGAGTCGTTCATCCAGGTTTCCGTGAGGAAGGCGACGTCAGGAGCTGTGGTGTCGAGGAGGTTCCAGAGTTCGATGGCGTGCCTGTGTACGGAGCGGGTGTTGATCAGGATGCACTTCAGGTGGCTGTTGCTGGTGATTGGCTTGGAGGGTGCTGGTGTGGGGCAGGTCCGGGTGCAGGTGAACTTGCAGGTGTTGCAGCTGAAGGGTCCGTGGGTGTGCTTCGGGGTGGCTTGGTAGCATCCAGGGATTCCGTCGGTGTTGAGTGCGATGAGTGTTGCGGCGTCGTAGGACAGTCGGGTCGACATCCGTCGGTGGGGGCCAGGGGTCCTGGCCCTGGGCGCGGTCAAGGCGCGGACGGGCGCAGACGGGCTTACCTTTGGCGCGCCTTCGGCGCACAATCGGCGCGCCCGCTGCGCGTGACCGCTGTGCGTTCGCACGGTCGCCATATATGGCGAAGTGCGAGGGAGGGCGGAGCAGCTGGGAGGCGGGAGCGGGGAGGGTACAGAAGGAAAAAAGGGGCGGGGTTAGCGGCGGTGGCGGGAAGCGGGGAGGGAAGACAGGGGCAACCAAAAAACAGGCAAACAGGCACTAAAGGAAGACAAAATGACAAATCAAAACAAAAATACAGGGGTACAAGGCAAGATAGCAGGTCAGGCGGGCATGGGTGACCTGAACGACCTAGATGGCCTGAGCGACTCTTGACCCTGGTTTCAGACAGGTCGCTCCCCCCGCTGTGCAGCTCCACCTGACTGCGCCCGTCCCTGGGGCACTGCTGTAGATTGTTCAAGGCTCCCCTGGGCTGCTGTGTCACTGCAGGTTCTGTTTTTGCCTGAACTGTAATTGTAATTATATTTTGTATTTCTCACTGCTTGTTTATTTCACTGCATATTTCCTTTCTGTGACTCTCGTTTGTCCCCGGCCCCCTTTTCGCCATCCCTTCTCCCACCGCTGCCTCCTCTGCGGCCTGCCCCCTTGCCTTCTGTTCCCTCGCCATTTCCCACCAATGTGTCCCCTGTGGCCCCGCCAACCCACCCCCCTGCTCCCATTCGCTTGTTCCCACCCTCCTCCTAGCTGCTCCTCCCTCCCATCTCCCTACTTATGGTGGCTGCTGCGAGGCCGCACTGCGGCGCCCCAGAGGCGAGTCCGTCTGCGCCTGGACCGCGCCCAGCGCCATAACCCCAGGCCCCCGAATATGCCACAATGCTAGACTCCGATACAATGCCATCACCCTCCGTGCACTCAACACCGGCCGAGACCACAGCTGCTTCCAGGCCGCCCTGAAACGCACCCACGGACCGTTCTCCTGCTGCACCTGCAGATTCACATGCGACAAACTACCTAGGACCGTACCCAACCACCTCCGCTGCTTACTCCTCAACACCTGCTCTGCCCACAAACACGTCATTGAGCTTTGGAACCTGCTAAACACCTCCACCCCAGACGTCGCCTTCCTGAACGTGACCTGGTGAAACGATATCTCGGCTCTCGACATTGCCATTGCATCCCAGACAGCTACTAGATCGCACGCAGAGACCGCACCAATGGAGTTGGAGGAGGAACGCCATCGTCCACAAGTCTACCCTTGAGGTCTCCAACTCCTCAGACGACACCCTCCGCACCACCGAACACCTATACTTCCTGATACACACTGACCCCAACACCACCCTCAGGGGAACCCTCGCCTACAGACCCCCCGGACCACGGCCACAGTACAGTGACGCCATCGCCGACCTAGCCAGCATCCACTCACTCGCCTCCATGGACTACATCCTCCTCGGGGACCTAAACTTTAACCTCAGGAACAACAACGAAGCCAACTCCACCACCCTGATCGACAACCTTGCCAACCTCTGCCTCAAACAGCTCGTCACCGACCCTATCCACGCCACCAGCCACTCGCTTGGCCTCATCTTCTCCGCTAGCAAACATGTCTCCTTCATCAACACCTCCAAACTTCACTGGACCGACCACCGATGCATCCACTTCACCTACAAGAAGGCCACAATGCACCACCATGCCCAACAACTATCCAGTCGCTGCTGGAGCAAAGTCAGCGAGGGCCAGCTGGCCACCACGCTTGCCCTGAACCCACCCACTGAACCCACCGACCCAGACGCCGCCACCCGCAACTTCAGACATTGGATCAACGACTGCACCAACACACTCACCCTGCTTAAGAAACCCGCAGACAACCACACCAGCAAGAAAGACACCTGGTTCACTGAAGAACTCCAGACCTCCAAACGCACCTGCCGGAAACTGGAGAGAAATGGCTCCACAAACAAACACCGGACAGCCACACAGCCCACAAAGACGACACCCGCAGACACCACCACCTCATCAGACTCGCCAAGAAACCTTCCTTCAAAACCTGCCTGGACAACATCGCACACAACAGCAAAAAGCTTTTCAGCATCGTGAAGAAACTCTCCAACCCTAGGCCAATGCCAATGACGACCCACCCTCCCAGGAACTGTGCGACTCACCGGCCACCTTCTTCCACCGCAAGATCACAGACATCCACAACAGTCTCATTACAACGACCAGCCCGACAACTCCAGCTCCCACACCACCTGGGAATTCCACCCGCTTCAACAGCCTGATCTCCTGGACCAATGTCAACGATGAAAAAACCCGCAAGACAATGAACTCCATCCAATCAGGATCACCATCTGACCCCTGCCCTCACCACATATTCAACAAAGCTGACGCAGCCTTTGCACCCCAACTTCGGAAAGTGATCAACACCTCCTTCAAGACAGCCACATTCCCGGAAAGCTGGAAGCACGCTGAGATCAACGCCCTCCTCAAAAAACCCATGGTGGAACCCAAGGACTTCAAGAACTCCCAACCCATCTCCCTGCTCCCGTTACCGGCGAAGATCATCGAGAAAATCGTCAATACACAACTGACCCGACACCTCGAAGACAACAACACCCTGGACCCATCCCAGCCCAGATTCCGAAGAAACCACAGCACCGAGACTGCCCACATCGCCGCCACAGACGACATAAGGGCCCACCTGGACAATGACGAAACATCGGCCCTCATCCTCCTGGACCTGTCAGCCGCCTTCGACACGTTCTGCCATGTATAACACATTTTGCTCTGACCATGCTCCCACTGGCCCTATCAAGGAGAAGGACATGCTTGATGGTCGGAAATCAGCTGGACAAACCCCTTCCTGTGATACCGCGTCACTAGGCAACACCATAGCTCACCTTCTCATTCCATTGGAGAGGTTCCTCCCATCTGGCAATGCCTTTCTGACATATTTTCTCCCTTATTCAGACCTTGCTCAGTCAAATTAAATCAGGCTCCCCAATGGGTCCCACATCGCAGCCATATCTTCAATTTGATGTTCAAGTTGGCCTAAAAGGGTAGAAAATTGTCTTCATTTCCCTCTTCAAAAAATTCCCAATTTGGATGTCAATGATCCAAATAACTATAGACCTATTTCTTGTTTTCCTTTCCCTGCTAAGATTTCAGAGAAGGTTATTAACCCTGAACTCTCTTCTTTCATGAACACCAAAGGGCTTCTGGATGCCACTCACTTCTGCTTCTGATGTCAACATAGCACCGAATTGGTTCTGATCACAGCCTCTGAGGAAATCAGACAACCCTTTGACGTAGGAGGCAATGCTGTTTTGATCTTATTAGACCTCTCAGCAGCATTCAAAATTGTTAACCAATGCCTGCTTATTGGCCGTCTCTTTGCGATCAGAAGAAGAGGTAATTCCCCTAAACTCCTTACATCCTTCCTCTCAGATCGTAAGACTTCATTGAGTTGAACAAGTTTAAGTCCCCTTCCTTCTCCTTCCCTTGTGGGGTACCACAAGGCTCTTCATTGAGCCCTACACTTTTAGACCTTTATGTGACCCCCTTAGCCAGCCTGATTAAATCCTTTGGCTTTGCAGTGGTATCGGACACCAACGACATAAAGATTGTGGTGTCAGTGCCAGCAATCCAGATGATTCGGCTACTCAATTTCACAACTGCATGATCCAGATCAGGAATTGGATGGCTAATAACTGTTTAAAATCTAATTCAGGAAAGACAGAGATTTTGTTATTTGGCAGAAGCCAATCATTTTGGTCTTCTCCTAGGTGGTGGCTTCAGGAGCTTGGGAAGCTTCCCTTACCTTTTACCGAAGTAAAGAACTTAGGAGTTTTTTTTAATGATAAACTCTGCTTTGAAGGCCATATAAAGTTTATCACCTCTACCTTTTCTAATGCTGAAGACACATATGAAAGTCTTTTCTTTCATCCCATATGATTTACAGAAATCCGTGATCTCTACACGTATATAATGTAATGGAATGTAAAAGAAATTTATAGAGCTCACTGCAACCCATCGGGCATCCTGGCGCTAAAGAGGGAAAAACAGTAAAAGACAACTGTGATCTGAATCAGCTAGAGGTTAAGTTCTAGGAGAGAGCGGGGTTTTTATTTGTTTACGAAAGGGCAAAAGATCATTTTTCTGCTGCAGCTCCAGGGGTAATTTGTTCCAAAGTCTTGCAGCAGCAACACTGAAAGCTTGACCCCCCAACTTAGCTCTTCTAGTCAGGGGTACTTTCACACAATTAGCTGCAGAGTACCGAAGGCAGAGGGAAGGGGCATACCAGCAGAATTTACTCTGCAAAGGTATGGGACCCAAACCATGCAGTGCCTTAAACACAACGTCTAGGGATTTGAAATAAATCCGCTGCACTACAGGAAGCCAATCCAGCTCTACAAGGGCCTGAGAAGAAGAAGAATGACGGGGACATGACAGGGCCAGCTTGGCAGCCATATTCGGAATTCTCTGCAGTCTTACAAGTAAAAAACATGGGCGACTCCAACAGAAGAGAATTACAGTAGTCTAACCTGCTTAAAATCACACTCCTAACTACCAAGGAGCACGTTTGAGCAGGGAGAAGGGAAGAATTTCCCTCAGAACCCTAATGAGGAAAAAAATAATTCCCCATGGGTTTATTAACATGTGTCTCGAAGGTCAGCTCCTCATTAAATGAAACTCCCAGATTGCGAGCCAAATAAGATGGTAGCAGTGGGTGGTCCGTAGGAATAGGCCAGAAGTCGGTCAGGAGGAGATAAGGCCACTCTTAGTACATAGAATTTCAGTTTTATCTGCATTAAATTGCAGAGAGTTGTTTCTTAGCCACTGAACCACATTCTGCATGCAGATATGAAAATTCTCCAATGAGGATGACTGTTCTCCCTCCAGTGATAGAATCAGCTGGGTGTCATCAGCATAGTTTACCACACCTATACCAAAGGATTTAATAATATCCACCAGTGGCCGAATATAAACGTTAAAAAGAATGGGCTTATTACAGAGCCATGCGGCATATATAATGAAATGTAAAATGAATTTGTAGAGCGCATAAATCACCTGAAGGTCTCAGAGCGCTAGCAGATACCTCAGTACAGATACAAAGAGCAGGACTATGGGTTGGTTGGTTGCCAGAAAGAGCCAAGTTTTTAAATGCTTACAGAACCTTAGATGGTTAGGTTCTGTCCTGATCTGGAGGGGCAGGGAGTTCCAGGCTTCGGGGGCTGTTTTACTAAAGGCCCTATCGCCATTTCTGACAGTACGTACCCTGGGGACCGTCAGAAGCGACTTGCTGGAGGATCTGCGAGATATTACTGGATTTTGAGGTTTGAGCTTTTGTTGTATGTATTATGGTCCGTGTCCATTGATGGTTTTGTGGACTAGGCAGCATAACTTAAATTTTATGCGCTTCTTTATTGGGAGCCAATGCAAGGTTTTTTGGCAGGGCAGAGATGGGGTGCGCGGGGGGAGATTAAGCACCAGTCTTGCAGCAGTATTTTGCAGGACCTGCAAACGGGCCAGGAGAGTGGTGTTAGTTGAGGACAATAGTGAGTTCCCATAGTCTATCCAACTGACAATGAGTCCCTGCATAATGGGCATGCGAGTTGGAAGAGGGATCCATTTAAAGATCTTCCTCAAACTACGCATAAGGCCGAAGCAGGTGTGGACTACTTTGTTGACATGTTCAGTCATAGATAGCTTGTTATCAATTATCATCCCGAGATTTCTGACTGAGGATGTAGGGGATGGGCAGGGACCGAGGGAGACTGGCCATCATTCAGCAGACCAGATCTTATCGGCCTTTCCAAAGAGCACAATCTCTGTTTTGCTGGCGTTCAGCATCAGGAAGTTCTCTGTCATCCAGTGTTGTACGTCTACCATGCAGTTTTTAAACCTCAGTTTAGTTTCGTCTGGATCCTGGTTGATTGTGATTAGTAGCTGGGTGTCATCTGCATAGGACATGGTTCCAAAACCGTGTGCTCGGATAACCTTTGCAAGAGGGGAAACATAAAGGTTAAAAAGGGTGGGGCTCAAAATTGACCCCTGAGGGACACCCTTGTCGTTGGTATAAAAGCTGGAGGAGTGGAAGCCAACTTGGACCTTAGAACGTCTGTTGGTAAGGTAGCTTTTTATCCACAGTAGCGCAGAGCCTTTGACACCAACCTCTGCAAGACGCTCTAGAAGAATGTGATGCGAGATGGTGTCGAAGGCTGCGGACAGGTCGAGTAGGACAAGTATGGCAGACTGATTGGAATCCAGAGTCATTCTGACATTGTCAACAATCTCGAGCAGGGCAGTTTCGGTGCTATGGAATGCCCTGAACCCCGACTGTGATGGATCCAAAAGCCTATTAGACTCCAGGTGGGTAATAAGTTGGTTATTTATTAGAGATTTCATGACTTTGCCAAATAGAGGCAGAAGGGAGATAGGTCGGTAGTTTGAGAGTAATTTTGTATCGGCTGTTGTTTTTTTTAGGATTGGCCTTATTATCGCCTCCTTCCATTGCAGGGGGACAGAAGAATATAGGAGGGACTGATTGAGGACTTTAGTTAGGTCGGAGACCAAGACAGGGGCAATTTTTGCTAGGATTTGGGGAGAGGCTGGATCTCCCGGGGCTCCTGACTTCATTTTGTACAGGGTTGACTCTACCTCCATTTCAGAGCAGGTTGAAAATTCCCTAAGATTGTTGATATGGTTAATTGGGTCCCTGTGGCAGTTGATGGGTGGCGGGATGGACTGTGACAGGGGGAAGACTTGGGGAAAAACTTTGTGAATGTCATTAATTTTTTCATAAAAATACAAGGCTACGGAGTCAACCCATTCTTTTGACTCATTGGGTGGTTGCTGACAGGCAGATGGATTGGTGAACTCTTTTACTATTTTACATAGCTCTCTCTGAGAGTTAGCTGCTTGGGAAATCCTATTTCCTAGGTATACTTTTTTGGCCATGGCAATTTCTTTCATGTAGGACCTGTGCGCTGTCTTTTAGTGATGCCTATCATTAGCGTCTTTGGTTTGACGCCATTTCCTTTCCGCTATCCTGACCAGGTGTTTGGTCTTTTCCAGATATGGGGTGAACCACGGAGAGATCTTGGAAGGAGGCCTGAATATTCGGGCTGGGGCTATAGAGTCTAGCGCTAGGGAGATGGCAGAGTCAAGATCGGTCGCTGCACTGTTAGGGTTGGTATTACTAGTGATGAAGGGAGAGGAAAAATGGGTGGCCAAGGAAGTCAGGGTGATTTTGTTCCATGGTCTGCTCAGCTTTTCTTGGGTGATTTTATGGGGTTCAATGCAGAGACCGGTGATAGAGAATGTTATTACGAAGTGATCCGTCCAAGGCACAGGAGAGATCTGATTGATTTCTACTTTGGTTGAGTTAGTACATATGAGATCAAGTGTATGACCAGCATTGTGCGTAGGGCCGGTCGTAATAAACAAAGTCCTAGAGAAGTCATATTGGTGACTAGATCTATGGTATGGGGGTCGCAAATTTGTTCCATATGATAGTTAAAATCCCCTAATAGCAGGAAAATCCCTGCGACCAGGGAGTAGGGAGCAATAGCTTCTACAAGCTTGTTTACAAAGTGGGTTTTTACTCCTGGAGGTCTGTAAATGAGGGCCACTTTCCACGACTCATTATTTCCGAGGGTCAGGGTAACAATGCACAATTCACCACAAGTTTTAGGTAGGAATCATGGGAATGGAGCTGGATGGTGGATTTATATATGATGGCAATGCCCCCTCCTTTTTTTGAACCATGCCGGTCAAGCCTATATAATTTATAGTTAGGAGGCAAGGCAATAGCTATATCTGGGGTGGAGGACTCTTGCAGCCAGGTCTCCGTGATGAATAATATATCTGGATTGCCAGAGTCAAGGAGCGACTAGATTTCTAAGGCGTGTTTGGGTAGCGATCTCGCATTGCAGTACATGCATGTAAGGTTTGTCTGAGGTTGGGGACCGATTATGCTGTTATGATATTTTACACGTTTAGCTTTGTTTGCGTTACTCCTGGTGCGGTTACTGGGTAACTGAGGTGTTTTGTTAGTATTGCCGGCTATGTTTAGGGAGTGAAGCTCCTGGTTTGTATATCGTAAGATGCCCATTAGAGAGGCAAACCCAGGGGGAATATGGAGCTATAGATAGAAGATAAAAAGAACAGGGTACCTGGCATCTGGTATCGGTCGGGAGCGGACGGGCGCAGACGGGCTTGCCTTTGGCGCGCCACTGCGTGCGTCCGCTCGGCGCACTGGTTAATGAAGTGAAAGTGTCCGGGACCGCAGCAGTGTGAGAACGAAGCTAGAGCGCTACCCCTGATAAATCCAGGAAGTCAGGGCGCCTAGAAAGATGGTGTTTGACCCCTCCGCTCAAACGGCACAGGCCGCGGCGGACCAGGGGGACACCGAAGTGCAGGTATGAGGCAATTCAGTTTTAAAATGGTACAATTCCGATTTTAAAATAATAACGTGCAAATATACAACAATTATAAATGACTGGCAGAAGAAGCCTGAGCCTGCAATGTCGTCTGTGCTGGAGGTTTTTACTGCGCGCGTCCGCTCGGCGCACTAGTTAATGAAGTGAAAGTGGGCGGGACCGCAGCAGTGTGAGAACGAAGCTAGAGCGCTACCCCTGATAAATCCAGGAAGTGAGGGCACGTAGAAAGATGGTGTTTGACCCCTCCGCTCAAACGGCACAGGCCGCGGCGGACCAGGGGGACACCGAAGTGAAGGTATGAGGCAATTCAGTTTTAAAATGGTACAATTCCGATTTTAAAATAATAACGTGCAAATATACAACAATTAAAAATGACTGGCAGAAGCAGCCTGAGCCTGCAATGTCGTCTGTGCTGGAGGTTTCTACTGCCATACCATACCATACTGCCGTGGCATACCATGGTGGATCTTGGTAAACTTTGATTGAAAATGGGTGAGGGCCTGACATCTATCAGATAGATATGAGTGGAGCCGTTTCAATGCCTGACCAACCACCCCAACTCCTTTGAGCTGTTCCAAGAGGACCTTATGATTGACCGTGTTGAATGCGGCAGACAGATCTAATAGGATCAAGATGGCATGTTGACCCTTGTCTGCACGCAAATGAAGATCATCCAACACAGTCAACAGTGCAGTCTCTGCCCCATGTCCGGGGCAGAATACAAAATGAACATCATCTAGTAGGCCATTAGTCTCCAGGAACTGGGAGAGTGCCCTGCTCACAAGGCTCTCAATGATCTTCACAGGGTATGGCAGAAGTGAAATAGGCCTGTAATTTTTAAGACAGGCCGGGTCCAGTGAGGGCTTCTTCAATGATGGGGAAACAACTGCTTGCTTCCAGCAGGAGGGGACCATCCCGCTGTGTAGAGATTGATTGCACATCTGTCTGAGAGGAGGAAACAGTTTGTCACAAACGCTTTCCAGACCCTGTGTGGAGAAGGGTCTTAAGGTGAATCATCTGCTCAAACTCATCAGTGGAAAGAATGTGCAAATGATCCAAAAGAGGCATCTGAGCCGAGGTCTCCCTTATAACTCCCAAGTCCTCCTGCCCAACCAGTGAGAGGTCAATGATCTTATCAACCATACTGTTCTCCTCTAACCCTTCAATGATTTTATTAATCTTATCGTCAAAGGATACGGCCAGACTTTTGCCAAGTTCCTGTGTAGGGGGGACCTTATTTTTAGTACAGGCCGGGTTGGCAATATCGTTCAATACCTTAAAAACACTTTTGGAGCTATTGGTGGCATTCAAAATTACATCTGCAACATACTCGGATTTAGTAGAAGCAATACTTTTTTTATAACTAGAAATTTTCTCTTTCCAAATGGATTTATTTATAGCAGAGTACCCCTTGCTCCATTTCTGCTCTGCCTGTCTACAGAAAAGTTTAACATTTTTCAAGGCAGTGTTGTACCAAGGCGCTGATGGTTTACCATCTCTTTTTATCATTTTAAAAGGGGCGATCTGATTAAGGTGATCATTAATGTGTGAGCAAAAGGCGGCATAATTGTTCTCCACCTGTTCCCACAGCTCAAACAAGTCTTCAAGATGCAATACTGGGGAAGAGCTAGCTTTCTACAGCAGACCATTCCAGTTCCTGCTAAGGAAACGTCTTGTCTCCTTCCCAACGGAATCATTATGTTTGATATCAACCACATCAAATTTGATCAAATTGTGATCCGACCAGCCAACCGGAGACACCTCCACAGCTTCCAGTGAATTTTCCTTGGCAAATATCAGGTCCAAGGTATATCCCCCCATGTGAGTAGGCTCTACCACCCACTGACTAAGGGACAGAATTAGGCACGACTGTAAAAGGTTATTATACCATGGGCCCATGCTCCCATAGATGAAAATCCCCTAGTATAAGAAGTCTGGCATGAGCGAGAGCCATGTTACTGATGTTATCATGTCTAAAATTCATTACTGCAACACTCTCTTCACCGAATCTGGATATAATTTTCATATAAGTTGCATATTCTACAGAACACAGCTGCTCGACTACTGCTGGGCATCCCCAAATATTAATCAGCGTCTCATGCCCTCTCTCAGCTCCATTGGCTTCCCATATGAAAAGGACATAATTCTAGGCCCTTTTCATTGCCTTTAAAGTTTTGCAAAACTTGGAATCTGATTATCTCAAACAAAGCTTTCAATGGTATACCTCCAAAAGATCCCTTCACTCCTCTTCCACATTTAATCTAGTTATCTCCAATGCGGAAGATCCAACTGGGGAGTCATTTGTAACATGAATGGCCAAGCTCTTCAGCTCTCAAAAAACCCTTAAAACCTAGCTTTTCAATTGGTAAGTCATCCTACCTCTTGTGTCTTCATAGTCCTACTTTAGGTAGTTCTTCCTCCCAAGCTTAGCGTCCAGACTCCCCTGGGTAGTAGTGTGCTTTATAAATAAAAAATTAAATTAAATTACATTTTCATAGGAGCTGCAGGCTTGATAGGTTCGCTAGGAAAACATTTGTAATGGCATAGGTCTGATCTATGTATTTTTAAAAGTTACAATAAATGCAGTAGGCCTTATTTATTGATCATGAAAAGCATATGTGAAAAAATCACTTGAGATTTAATGGTGGATGGCTGTTTATCTGTATTAAAGCTTACAGAGATATTTTTTGGTACATGAAGCATCGAAGATTACCTTTGAGGGTAAGGCTTTTGGTGTCTTTGACCATCCACAGGGGGAGAAGATTTGTACTGTATTAATTCTTGCTAGAATGTCTTCTTAGCTGCCTGCAAGAATCGTCAAATAAAAAAAAACTCATTGAATAAAACACACAACTTTACATATATCTAAATCTATAGCCATGTAGGTTACATAGAGGGCCTTTGGGAAAGCTGTTTTCTGCCACTAGTCTGTCTGAATGCCATTTACACTCTGCTTCCATGCATGACACCTATATCCGTTCTTGTTCTCTTGCCCTGTGAATGATGGTAATTTGTGATCCCACATATATATCCACCTGAAAATGAGTGTCTTTCAATGTTTGGTCTGGTTGGACAGTCCTTTAGTTTTCAATTTTCCCATTTAATCGTTCCCCTTTCATCTCTTTTCGTCTCCTCATTTTATCTTAATGATCTTCAAAAGGATACTACAGCTCTGCAGGCAGTGCTAACAGGTCACGTACTTCCAGTGCATTTCACCTGCAGTACCCCACATCCCACTTGGCTGCATCCTAAAACCTAGGATATCATTATGGAATGCTATTTCCGTACTGTAGCATTGTTTTGTCATTCCAAGATGATACAACGTTGGTTCTAAATTAGTTGGCTATGCTGGAACTTGAAAACAATGATAGAGTATTTGTAATACCTCTGCAAGATGAAAATGCTACTGCTGTGTTTTATTTTTGCAAGCATATGCCTGCCATGTTTAGATTGCATGTTTTCTTTTTTTATTTGCATTCTTTCAATTTATTGTCCATGTGTTGTCTGTTTTATTGTGGTTGTGACAGAAGGTCAATGCAGTAAGGAGTCAATGGATGGATGAGTTCAAATATGAGTGACAGACTGCATGAATGATTACTTATTGTGTGCCTAAACCCAACAATGACACAAAAGGCGCTTTCATTCATAAACTAGACCTGTTGGCATTGTGAATGTTTGTTTTTGTTTTTCAGCAACAAGCCTGTGATTCACGGTAGGGTGACGTTTGCTTCGGTAAAAGTTTGATAAGTAGGGTTCGGCAAACCGCTATGCCTTCTAGGCAACCAGTGGTGGCCTGCATGGCTCGCATATGTGAGGGTGGGTGTGGGGGTTTTGAACTGGGTTTCGGGGGGAGGGGTGTAACGGGGGGTTGGGCGGGTGGGGGAATATAACAAAACTTACCTGGAGGCCGGGTCCCGCATCTCTGCTCCTGCTTTCCTGTCTCCGACTCCAGGAACAGTGAGCCGGCAACAAGGCTCCCTCCCCTAAACAATCACAACTCTGCCATTCAGCATTGTGATTGGTCTGAGCTCTGTCAAAGGGGCTGAGGGGGCGGGCATGTTCTCCATGCCACCTGCATGCAGCCTGCATGGAGAATGGGGCAGTGTGCATGATTGGTTTGGGTGGCCTGAGAGGGCTGACCAGTCATTGCACTCTTAGGAGTGGGCATACCACTCCTCCCTTGCTCCGAGAGCAGAACAGCCACTGCCACCCACCTGCCTGCCACAAAGCAGCATAACAGGAAGCATAAAATGATAACTCGAAGTTAATATCATTTTATGTTTCTACTTGGCACAGCTTAAGAGAACCGCAACTGTGTGCAACCCCTGCTTGGTAGTGACACAGAAGGCAATGAGATGTCTGCCAGGCAGGCAGGGTTCTGCTGACCTAGCGGATGAGAGGAGTGGAAGCCAAAATCTATGCTAAAGGACTGTTTGATCCCAAGAAAGTACCTTAATGATCATTTGAGACTTGTATGCTTGAATTTAAACTAGGAGGCTGCCGATAACACACAGACCCAATTTGTTGGACCCGGCCTCGTGGCGTGGTCCTACCCCTCCCGCATGGTGGGTCCAGGACGACATCGGCCCTCCACCCAGCATCGGGCAGCCATTTTGCCCGACACTGCACGCCCCAACATTGCTGGTCCGGCCACCATCCCGGACCCCCACTACCGACCTGGCTCCAGCGTGGGCCCCTCACGACCTAAGCACGAGGCTGCGCCCGACTCCATCTTGGGCCCACCACGTCACTACCACGTGGCCTCAGCCCCGGCCCAGGCCTCAGCACAGCCCAGACATCGAGGCACCAAGATCCACCCAGGTGGTCGAGTGGCCACTCGACAGATCCCGGAGAGAAGGGTGTTTCGATGGCCCTCCAGCCGTCCCCGGACGCCTGGTTTCGATCGCCTCCGGCCTCCCTGGGCGCTGGCTCCACCCCCCTGCTGGGTGTCTGGACACCATCATCCCGGCCCCTCTGACGCCCAGGCACGAGGGTCCGGACATCAAAGGACTCCAGTCCTAAATCTGGGCCAGCCCTGCATTAGGACGTCAGTTGTATCCTGGACTGGAAAGCCCTGCTGACGCTGTCACGGCCGACCCCAGAAGAACTCATTTTCCTGGAACCTTACGAGAGCTTGAGAGCCGCGGCCCACCTTTGCCGAATCATCTTGAGAGCCTGCTGGCGCTGCCGCGGCCCACCTTAGCCGAATCATCTTGAGAGCCTGCTGGCGCTGCCGTGGCCCACCTTTGCCGAACCATCTTGAGAGCCTGCTGGCGCTGCCGCGGCCCACCTTTGCCGAATCATCTTGAGAGCCTGCTGGCGCTGCCGCGGCCCACCTTTGCCGAACCATCTTGAGAGCCTGCTGGCGCTGCCGCGGCCCACCTTTGCCGAACCATCTTGAGAGCCTGCTGGCGCTGCCACGGCCCACCTTTGCCAAACCATCTCGAGAGCCTGCTGGTGCTGCCGCGGCCCACCTTTTGCCGAACCATCTTGGGAGCCTGCTGGCGCTGCCGCGGCCCACCTTTGCCGAACCATCTTGAGAGCCTGCTTGCGCTGCCGCGGCTCAACCTCTCGGAACCCCCTGCTCGAGGATTGAGAACTGTGCGCAGGGTATCCCTTCATACACCCCAACCAAGACTGTCCCGCTTCCCTGACCCCCCTTTTTTGAGACTTTACAGACCCCTCGGTCTACTTGTACATATCGCTGGGAACCAGCGGCCTTTACTTCCTGATAAAGCTTACGAACTCGACCGCTGGTGTGGTGTTCATTTGTGGTGTGTGGTTTTTCTGCTGTGCGATCCTAGGAGAGGGCCCTCACCCAGGAGGCCTCTCAGTAACGCTCGGCTACTTCTTGATGGAGAGGTGGACCTAGGGGTGGTCAGTCAGACATCTTCTGCCTCCCCCGGGGTCACCTTTCTAACATTGGTGGCAGGCGACGGGATCCGAGCCGACGCAGATCGTACAAGAGAGTAATTCACTCACTACCGAGAAAAACACACCGCGACCATGACTACTCAGGAAACCAGACCGACAGCGGAATTCCAGAAAGAAAAGATGGAAGATTACAGCCACAAGGAATTAAAACAATTTTGCAAGGACCTAGGCATCGCTACCACGGGCCTCAACACCAAAGAGGATTTTAAATCAGCCCTGCAAGCCTGGGCGGATGCCGATAACGCCCCGCCCCAGATTGAAGATAACCCGGGCCCGAATGGACGCCCGGAGACCGACGCGAACCCAGCGGGGGAAAGAACAGCAGACCTAGACACGGGCCTCCCCCACGGAGACGCCCGAGAACGAGAGAGGAACCGGCTCCACGAGTTGGAGCTCGCCCGACTCCGACAAGAAGGAGAGATACAGCTGACAGAAAGGAAATTAGCCCTCGAGCAACTACGGCTGGAAGGAGACCTAGAGGAAAGGAGAAGACAACGAGACCTCGAAGAAAAGAAACTCGTGCTCGAGCATGAGCGCGGCCTCAAAGAACTGGAAATCAAGGCCAAGACAACAGAAACCGGCACCGCCGGGGGTAAGGCCTCACCCCCGCCGGGGGACACGAAGGTGCACATACCCAAGGAGGTCGTCAAAGAATGCTATAAGAACGACAACATCCAACAGTGGTTCAAGGCCTACAAGGTCACCATGACCGCCCATCGAGTACCCCTCAAGGACTGGGGCGCCGGCTTATGGGGGAAGTTCATCAACGAGGGGAGAGACGCCCTGCTAGAGCTCCCCGACGCCGAGATGACCTCGTACGAACACATGAAAACCACCCTCCTCACTCGCTACGGACTCACCCCCGAAATGTACCGGCAGCGATTTTGAGACTGTAAAAAAATCCCCGGTACAACTTGGGTGGAGTACGTGAACTTTTACAGCAGAGCCTTCGAAGGGTGGATCAGAGGCTGCCAGGTCACCACCTACCAGCAGTTGGTCGACCTCATCCTATGGGAGCATCTTTCCAATAATTGCTTCGTCGAACTCCGGCAGCACCTCCTCGACAGCAAATTGACAGAGCCACGAAAACTCGCTGTCGAGGCGGATAGATGGGTGAGCAACCGAGTTCCCCGGAGTCCGATGGGAGACTACGGCCGGGGATCCCCGGGGAACCACTGACCCCCAGGCGGCGGAGGAGGCCAGAGCAGGGACCGAGACACCCCCGCGGGGTCATCCCCTACCTCCCCGTCGCCATCCCTGGGTTGGAGGGGAGGCCCCCCAGCCAGGCCCGGGCCCCGCCTGAATGTTACGTGCCACAGATGCCAGCGACAGGGCCATTATGCGAACGACCCTCTCTGCCCGATGAACCAGCGACCCGGCACCACCGGTCCCCCGAGCCGCCAGATCGCGGCCGCCGCCCTGAGTGCAGAGGGAGGCGAAGAAGAGGGCAACGACACCGAGCAGGCCGAGTGGGAGCCCGCAGCCATGGTCTTAGCATGCCTGGGTGATCGAGACAGGATCCCCCGAGACCCGATCCCAGGTAACACCCAGAAATACCGACAATGGGTCACCATCAATGGACGCCGGGCCGAAGCCCTCCGGGATACTGGAGCCAGCGTGACGGCGGTCCGCTGCCACTTGGTGACCCCAGAACAAATTCTCCCCAACGTCTTGTGCCCAGTTCGGTCGGCTGACAACTCTGAAAGTTTGTGCCAGATGGCCCGCATCCCCTTCGAGTGGGGAGGGGTGTCGGGCATGCTGCAAGTGACTGTCCGAGACGATGCCCCCGTGGACTGCCTCCTCGGGAACGACCTGGAAAGTTCCCTTTGGGCCGGCGTAGAGCGGACAGAGCATCTGGGGATGCTAGGCCTTCCCGAGTGGGTTTGTGCGACCACCCGCTCCATGTCCGCTCGGGCCTCCCCCCCACGGAGGAAGCCCCGATCGAGGAGCCGGAGTGGCCCGCACCTCCACCGCCCGCCGTCCCTGAGGATACCGACCCTGAACCCGGACCCCCGGGGCCCAGCCATGAGGAAATCGCCGAGCTCGGCCACCTGCCGGAACTAGCTCAGTGGCGCCAAGAAGGTGGCCCCACCCGCGAACAATTCCGACAAGAACAGAGCACCTGTCCCTCCCTCGAGGGAATTCGACGACAAGCCGTCGCTCAAGCCGCTGGAGACCCTGCGGGGTCCCACTGGGTCTATTGGGACAATGACCTTCTCTACAGTGAACAGAAGATTGCCGAACTAGGGGCCAGCCGGGTGCTGGTCGTTCCCCTCCGATTTCGAGACTTCCTCTTGAACTTAGCACATGATGTGCCCCTCGCCGGGCACCTGGGGCAGGACAAAACTTACAGCCACCTGGTGACTCATTTCTACTGGCCGAAAATGCGCAACGATGTGCACAATCACTGCAGATCCTGCCCGACCTGTCAAGCCAGCGGGAAGAGCGGGGGGAAAGTCAAAGCCCCGCTCCAGCTGTTTCCCGTGGTCACCACCCCCTTCGAGCGAGTGGGGATAGACATTGTGGGGCCCCTGGACCCCCGCACCCCTCAAGGGCACCGCTTCATCCTCGTGCTGGTGGACCATGCCACCCGATATCCGGAAGCCATCCCCCTCCGAACCATCACGGCCCCAGTAGTAGGCCGAGCCCTAATGGGGATCTTTTCCAGAGTCGGCTTCCCCCGAGAAGTCGTGAGTGATCGGGGCACAAACTTTATTTCCAAGTATATGCGATCCCTGTGGCAACAGTGCGGGGTCACATATAAGTTCACCACCCCGTATCACCCCCAAGGAAATGGACTTGTGGAGCGGTTTAACCGAACACTGAAGGGAATGATCAAGGGCCTCGAGGAGCCACTACGACGCAAATGGGATGTTCTGCTGCCTTGCCTCCTGTTTGTGTACCGCGAAGTACCCCAGAAGTCCCTGGGGTTCAGCCCCTTCGAACTATTGTATGGGCACCCGGTCCGGGGCCCCCTCAGCCTGGTAAAAGAAGGCTGGGAGACAGCTGCCCGAGGTGCTCCACCAGATGTCTACCAGTACCTCCTGACCCTCCGCAACCAGACTCGGGAGTTCCGGAAACTTGCTGAAGCCAACCTTGAAGCCAGTCAGGAGGAGATGAAACGCTGGTATGACCAGAACGCCTCGTCCATCGAATTCGAACCGGGCCAGCAGGTCTGGGTCATGTCCCCGGTTGAACCTTGTGCCCTCCAAGACAAGTGGACGGGGCCCTTCAGAGTGGTGGAGCGCAAGAGCCCCGTCACCTATCTGGTGGACATGGAGTCCCCCAGGAACACCCTCCGGGTTCTACACGCTAACCGGCTCAAGCCGCACTTTGCCCGCACTGAACTAAGCCTGCTGTTAGCGACCGATTAAGGAGCTGAAGACGACTCCGAACCGCTGCCAGATCTCATGAGCACCACTGAGAAGGACGGCTCCATCGAAGGGGTCATGCTCTCCTCCACCCTGACCACGGAGCAGCACCATGACTGCCGGCAGCTGCTGGGGCAGTTTGCAGATCTGTTTTCCCTCACCCCTGGAGTCACCCGGTGGTGTGTCCATGATGTAGACACCGGAGACAGCCCGCCTGTAAGACACCGAGCTTTCCGAGTGCCCGATCGAGTTCGGGCCTGCATCCAGTCCGAGGTGGCCAAGATGCTAGCGCTGGGGGTAGTCGAACCCTCCGACAGTCCGTGGGCCAGCCCAGTTGTCCTGGTCCCTAAAGCCACCCCCCTTGGCACGCCCCCGGAGCTCCGGTTCTGTGTTGACTACCGGGGGCTGAATGCCGTCACCAGGACCGACGCCCATCCCATCCCCCGGGCGGATGAACTGATCGATCGCCTGGGGGCTGCGAAGTATCTCAGCACCTTCGATCTCACGGCCGGATATTGGCAGATCGGCCTCACCCCTGGAGCGCAAGAGCGATCAGCCTTCTCGACCCCTGATGGCCACTACAATTTCAAGGTGATGCCCTTCGGCATGAAAAACGCCCCGGCCACCTTCCAGAGACTCGTGAATAGAGTGCTGGCCGGGCTAGAAGAGTTCAGCGCCGCCTACCTAGACGACATTGCAGTGTACAGCCTCCGCTGGGATACACACCTGACCCACCTCCGGGAGGTCCTGTCGGCCCTCCGACGGGCCGGACTAACAATAAAGGCCAGCAAGTGCCAGATCGGCCAAGGGTCCGTGACATATCTGGGACACCAGGTGGGAAGCGGCCGGGTGGCTCCCCTCCAGCCCAAGATTGACGCCATCCAGGCCTGGGAGCCCCCAATCACCCAAACAGCCGTCCAAGCCTTCCTGGGGCTCACAGGATACTATCGGCGCTTCATCAAAGACTATGGAAGCATTGTGGGGCCCCTCACAGAACTGACCTCCAAGAAGCTACCCCAGAAGGTGTGCTGGACCCCAGAGTGCCAAGCAGCCTTCGAGACTCTAAAGACTGCCATGTGCACCGCCCCTGTGCTCCAGGCCCCCGACTACAGCCGAGAGTTTGTGGTCCAAACCGACGCCTCGGAGCACGGCATTGGGGCGGTCTTCTCACAAGTGAACCCTGAGGGAATCGACCTTCCTGTTGCCTTCATCAGCCGGCGGCTGCTGGCCAGAGAACAGCGCTGGAGCACCATCGAGAGGGAAGCCTTCGCCGTCGTGTGGGCCCTAAAGAAGCTCCGGCCCTACCTCTTCGGCACCCACCGACCACCGGCCCCTGCGGTGGTTGATGCAGATGCGGGGCGAGAACCCGAAACTGTTGCGATGGTCCATCTCCCTGCAAGGGATGGACTTCACTGTGGAGCATCGCCCCGGGAACGACCACGCCAATGCTGGCGGCCTCTCCAGATTCTTCTGCCTCGGCGAGGAGAATCCGCAAGAAGATGGGTGACTCTCCCCTGCCTTCAGCTGGGGGGGACGCGTGTTGGACCCGGCCTCGTGGCGTGGTCCTACCCCTCCCGCATGGTGGGTCCAGGACCACATGGGCCCTCCACCCAGCATCGGGCAGCCCTTTTGCCCGACACTGCACGCCCCAACATTGCTGGTCCGGCCACCATCCCGGACCCCCACTACAGACCTGGCTCCAGCGTGGGCCCCTCACGACCTAAGCACGAGGCTGCGCCCGACTCCATCTTGGGCCCACCACGTCACGACCACGTGGCCTCGGCCCCGGCCCAGGCCTCAGCACAGCCCAGACATCGAGGCACCAAGATCCACCCAGGTGGTCGAGTGGCCACTCGACAGATCCCGGAGAGAAGGGTGTTTCGATGGCCCTCCAGCCGTCCCCGGACGCCTGGTTTCGATCGCCCTCTGGCCTCCCTGGGCGCTGGCTCCACCCCCCTGCTGGGTGTCTGGACACCATCATCCCGGCCCCTCTGACCCCCAGGCGCGAGGGTCCGGACATCAAAGGACTCCAGTCCTATATCTTTGCCAGACCTGGATTAGGACGTCAGTTGTATCCTGGACTGGAAAGCCCTGCTGACGCTGTCACGGCCGACCCCAGAAGAACTCATTTTCCTGGAACCTTACGAGAGCTTGAGAGCCGCGGCCCACCTTTGCCGAATCATCTTGAGAGCCTGCTGGCGCTGCCGCGGCCCACCTTTGCCGAACCATCTTGAGAGCCTGCTGGCGCTGCCGCGGCTCAACCTCTCGGAACCCCCGGCTCGAGGATTGAGAGCTGTGCGCAGGGTATCCCTTCATACACCCCAACCAAGACTGTCCCGCTTCCCTGACCCCCCTTTTTTGAGACTTTACAGACCCCTCGGTCTACTTGTACATATCGCTGGGAACCAGCGGCCTTTACTTCCTGATAAAGCTTACGAACTCGACCGCTGGTGTGGTGTTCATTTGTGGTGTGTGGTTACTCTGCTGTGCGATCCTAGGAGAGGGCCCTCACCCAGGAGGCCTCTCAGTAACGCTCGGCTACTTCTTGATGGAGAGGTGGACCTAGGGGTGGTCAGTCAGACATCTTCTGCCTCCCCCGGGGTCACCTTTCTAACATTGGTGGCAGGCGACGGGATCCGAGCCGACGCAGATCGTACAAGAGAGTAATTCACTCACTACCGAGAAAAACACACCGCGACCATGCCTACTCAGGAAACCAGACCGACAGCGGAATTCCAGAAAGAAAAGATGGAAGATTACAGCCACAAGGAATTAAAACAATTTTGCAAGGACCTAGGCATCGCTACCACGGGCCTCAACACCAAAGAGGATTTTAAATCAGCCCTGCAAGCCTGGGCGGACGCCGATAACGCCCCGCCCCAGAATGAAGATAACCCGGGCCCGAATGGACGCCCGGAGACCGACGCGAACCCAGCGGGGGAAAGAACAGCAGACCTAGACACGGGCCTCCCCCACGGAGACGCCCGAGAACGAGAGAGGAACCGGCTCCACGAGTTGGAGCTCGCCCGACTCCGACAAGAAGGAGAGATACAGCTGGCAGAAAGGAAATTAGCCCTCGAGCAACTACGGCTGGAAGGAGACCTAGAGGAAAGGAGAAGACAACGAGACCTCGAAGAAAAGAAACTCGTGCTCGAGCATGAGCGCGGCCTCAAAGAACTGGAAATCAAGGCCAAGACAACAGAAACCGGCACCGCCGGGGGTAAGGCCTCACCCCCGCCGGGGGACACGAAGGTGCACATACCCAAGGAGGTCGTCAAAGAATGCTATAAGAACGACAACATCCAACAGTGGTTCAAGGCCTACGAGGTCGCCATGACCGCCCATCGAGTACCCCTCAAGGACTGGGGCGCCGGCTTATGGGGGAAGTTCATCAACGAGGGGAGAGACGCCCTGCTAGAGCTCCCCGACGCCGAGATGACCTCGTACGAACACATGAAAACCGCCCTCCTCACTCGCTACGGACTCACCCCCGAAATGTACCGGCAGCGATTTCGAGACTGTAAAAAAATCCCCGGTACCACTTGGGTGGAGTACGTGAACTTTTACAGCAGAGCCTTCGAAGGGTGGATCAGAGGCCGCCAGGTCACCACCTACCAGCAGTTGGTCGACCTCATCCTATGGGAGCATCTTTCCAATAATTGCTTCGTCGAACTCCGGCAGCACCTCCTCGACAGCAAATTGACAGAGCCACGAAAACTCGCTGTCGAGGCGGATAGATGGGTGAGCAACCGAGTTCCCCGGAGTCCGATGGGAGACTACGGCCGGGGATCCCCGGGGAACCACTGACCCCGAGGCGGCGGAGGAGGCCAGAGCAGGGGCCGAGACACCCCCGCTGGGTCATCCCCTACCTCCCCGTCGCCATCCCTGGGTTGGAGGGGAGGCCCCCCAGCCAGGCCCGGGCCCCGCCTGAATGTTACGTGCAACAGATGCCAGCGACAGGGCCATTATGCGAACGACCCTCTCTGCCCGATGAACCAGCGACCCGGCACCACCGGTCCCCCGAGCCGCCAGATCGCGGCCGCCGCCCTGAGTGCAGAGGGAGGCGAAGAAGAGGGCAACGACACCGAGCAGGCCGAGTGGGAGCCCGCAGCCATGGTCTTAGCATGCCTGGGTGATCGAGACAGGATCCCCCGAGACCCGATCCCAGGTAACACCCAGAAATACCGACAATGGGTCACCATCAATGGACGCCGGGCCGAAGCCCTCCGGGATACTGGAGCCAGCGTGACGGCGGTCCGCTGCCACTTGGTGACCCCAGAACAAATTCTCCCCAACGTCTTGTGCCCAGTGCGGTCGGCTGACAACTCTGAAAGTTTGTGCCAGATGGCCCGCATCCCCTTCGAGTGGGGAGGGGTGTCGTGCATGCTGCAAGTGACTGTCCGAGACGATGCCCCCGTGGACTGCCTCCTCGGGAACGACCTGGAAAGTTCCCTCTGGGCCGGCGTAGAGCGGAGAGAGCATCTGGGGATGCTAGGCCTTCCCGAGTGGGTTTGTGCGACCACCCGCTCCATGTCCGCTCGGGCCTCCCCCCCCACGGAGGAAGCCCCGATCGAGGAGCCGGAGTGGCCCGCACCTCCACCGCCCGCCGTCCCTGAGGATACCGACCCTGAACCCGGACCCCCGGGGCCCAGCCATGAGGAAATCGCCGAGCTCGGCCACCTGCCGGAACTAGCTCAGTGGCGCCAAGAAGGTGGCCCCACCCGCGAACAATTCCGACAAGAACAGAGCACCTGTCCCTCCCTCGAGGGAATTCGACGACAAGCCGCCGCTCAAGCCGCTGGAGACCCTGCGGGGTCCCACTGGGTCTATTGGGACAACGACCTTCTCTACAGTGAACAGAAGATTGCCGAACTAGGGGCCAGCCGGGTGCTGGTCGTTCCCCTCCGATTTCGAGACTTCCTCTTGAACTTAGCACATGATGTGCCCCTCGCAGGGCACCTGGGGCAGGACAAAACTTACAGCCGCCTGGTGACTCATTTCTACTGGCCGAAAATGCGCAACGATGTGCACAATCACTGCAGATCCTGCCCGACCTGTCAAGCCAGCGGGAAGAGCGGGGGGAAAGTCAAAGCCCCGCTCCAGCCGTTTCCCGTGGTCACCACCCCCTTCGAGCGAGTGGGGATAGACATCGTGGGGCCCCTGGACCCCCGCACCCCTCAAGGGCACCGCTTCATCCTCGTGCTGGTGGACCATGCCACCCGATATCCGGAAGCCATCCCCCTCCGAACCATCACGGCCCCAGTAGTAGGCCGAGCCCTAATGGGGATCTTCTCCAGAGTCGGCTTCCCCCGAGAAGTCGTGAGTGATCGGGGCACAAACTTTATTTCCAAGTATATGCGATCCCTGTGGCAACAGTGCGGGGTCACATATAAGTTCACCACCCCGTATCACCCCCAAGGAAATGGACTTGTGGAGCGGTTTAACCGAACACTGAAGGGAATGATCAAGGGCCTCGAGGAGCCACTACGACGCAAATGGGATGTTCTGCTGCCTTGCCTCCTGTTTGTGTACCGCGAAGTACCCCAGAAGTCCCTGGGGTTCAGCCCCTTCGAACTATTGTATGGGCACCCGGTCCGGGACCCCCTCAGCCTGGTAAAAGAAGGCTGGGAGACAGCTGCCCGAGGTGCTCCACCAGATGTCTACCAGTACCTCCTGACCCTCCGCAACCAGACTCGGAAGTTCCGGAAATTTGCCGAAGCCAACCTTGAAGCCAGTCAGGAGGAGATGAAACGCTGGTATGACCAGAACGCCTCGTCCATCGAATTCGAACCGGGCCAGCAGGTCTGGGTCATGTCCCCGGTTGAACCTTGTGCCCTCCAAGACAAGTGGACGGGGCCCTTCAGAGTGGTGGAGCGCAAGAGCCCCGTCACCTATCTGGTGGACATGGAGTCCCCCAGGAACCCCCTCCGGGTTCTACACGCTAACCGGCTCAAGCCGCACTTTGCCTGCACTGAACTAAGCCTGCTGTTAGCGACCGATGAAGGAGCTGAAGACGACTCCGAACCGCTGCCAGATCTCATGAGCACCACTGAGAAGGACGGCTCCATCGAAGGGGTCATGCTCTCCTCCACCCTGACCACGGAGCAGCACCATGACTGCCGGCAGCTGCTGGGGCAGTTTGCAGATCTGTTTTCCCTCACCCCTGGAGTCACCCGGTGGTGTGTCCACGATGTAGACACCGGAGACAGCCCGCCTGTAAGACACCGAGCTTTCCGAGTGCCCGATCGAGTTCGGGCCTGCATCCAGTCCTAGGTGGCCAAGATGCTAGCGCTGGGGGTAGTCGAACCCTCCGACAGTCCGTGGGCCAGCCCAGTTGTCCTGGTCCCTAAAGCCGCCCCCCCTGGCACGCCCCCGGAGCTCCGGTTCTGTGTTGACTACCGGGGGCTGAATGCCGTCACCAGGACCGACGCCCATCCCATCCCCCGGGCGGATGAACTGATCGATCGCCTGGGGGCTGCGAAGTATCTCAGCACCTTCGATCTCACGGCCGGATATTGGCAGATCGGCCTCACCCCTGGAGCGCAAGAGCGATCAGCCTTCTCGACCCCTGATGGCCACTACCATTTCAAGGTGATGCCCTTCGGCATGAAAAACGCCCCGGCCACCTTCCAGAGACTCGTGAATAGAGTGCTGGCCGGGCTAGAAGAGTTCAGCGCCGCCTACCTAGACGACATTGCAGTGTACAGCCTCCGCTGGGATACACACCTGACCCACCTCCGGGAGGTCCTGTCGGCCCTCCGACGGGCCGGACTAACAATAAAGGCCAGCAAGTGCCAGATCGGCCAAGGGTCCGTGACATATCTGGGACACCAGGTGGGAAGCGGCCGGGTGGCTCCCCTCCAGCCCAAGATTGACGCCATCCGGGCCTGGGAGCCCCCAATCACCCAAACAGCCGTCCGAGCCTTCCTGGGGCTCACAGGATACTATCGGCGCTTCATCAAAGACTATGGAAGCATTGTGGGGCCCCTCACAGAACTGACCTCCAAGAAGCTACCCCAGAAGGTGTGCTGGACCCCAGAGTGCCAAGCAGCCTTCGAGACTCTAAAGACTGCCATGTGCACCGCCCCTGTGCTCCAGGCCCCCGACTACAGCCGAGAGTTTGTGGTCCAAACCGACGCCTCGGAGCACGGCATTGGGGCGGTCCTCTCACAAGTGAACCCTGAGGGAATCGACCTTCCCGTTGCCTTCATCAGCCGGCGGCTGCTGGCCAGAGAACGGCGCTGGAGCACCATCGAGAGGGAAGCCTTCGCCGTCGTGTGGGCCCTAAAGAAGCTCCGGCCCTACCTCTTCGGCACCCACTTCCGGGTCCAGACCGACCACTGGCCCCTGCGGTGGTTGATGCAGATGCGGGGCGAGAACCCGAAACTGTTGCGATGGTCCATCTCCCTGCAAGGGATGGACTTCACTGTGGAGCATCGCCCCGGCAACGACCACGCCAATGCTGGCGGCCTCTCCAGATTCTTCCGCCTCGGCGAGGAGAATCCGCAAGAAGATGGGTGACTCTCCCCTGCCTTCAGCTGGGGGGGACGTGTGTTGGACCCGGCCTCGTGGCGTGGTCCTACCCCTCCCGCATGGTGGGTCCAGGACGACATCGGCCCTCCACCCAGCATCGGGCAGCCCTTTTGCCCGACACTGCACGCCCCAACATTGCTGGTCCGGCCACCATCCCGGACCCCCACTACCGACCTGGCTCCAGCGTGGGCCCCTCACGACCTAAGCACGAGGCTGCGCCCGACTCCATCTTGGGCCCACCACGTCACGACCACGTGGCCTCGGCCCCGGCCCAGGCCTCAGCACAGCCCAGACATCGAGGCACCAAGATCCACCCAGGTGGTCGAGTGGCCACTCGACAGATCCCGGAGAGAAGGGTGTTTCGATGGCCCTCCAGCCGTCCCCGGACGCCTGGTTTCGATCGCCCTCTGGCCTCCCTGGGCGCTGGCTCCACCCCCCTGCTGGGTGTCTGGACACCATCATCCCGGCCCCTCTGACCCCCAGGCGCGAGGGTCCGGACATCAAAGGACTCCAGTCCTATATCTTGGCCAGCCCTGGATTAGGACGTCAGTTGTATCCTGGACTGGAAAGCCCTGCTGACGCTGTCACGGCCGACCCCAGAAGAACTCATTTTCCTGGAACCTTACGAGAGCTTGAGAGCCGCGGCCCACCTTTGCCGAATCATCTTGAGAGCCTGCTGGCGCTGCCGCGGCCCACCTTTGCCGAATCATCTTGAGAGCCTGCTGGCGCTGCCGCGGCCCACCTTTGCCGAACCATCTTGAGAGCCTGCTGGCGCTGCCGCGGCCCATCTTTGCCGAATCATCTTGAGAGCCTGCTGGCGCTGCCGCGGCCCACCTTTGCCGAATCATCTTGAGAGCCTGCTGGCGCTGCCGCGGCCCACCTTTGCCGAACCATCTTGAGAGCCTGCTGGCGCTGCCGCGGCCCACCTTTGCCGAACCATCTTGAGAGCCTGCTGGCGCTGCCGCGGCCCACCTTTTGCCAAACCATCTTGGGAGCCTGCTGGCGATGCCGCGGTCCACCTTTGCCGAACCATCTTGAGAGCCTGCTGGCGCTGCCGCGGCTCAACCTCTCGGAACCCCCGGCTCGAGGATTGAGAGCTGTGCGCAGGGTATCCCTTCATACACCCCAACCGAGACTGTCCCGCTACCCTGACCCCCCTTTTTCGAGACTTTAAAGACCCCTCGGTCTACTTGTACATATCGCTGGGAACCAGCGGCCTTTACTTCCTGTTAAAGCTTACAAACTCGACCGCTGGTGTGGTGTCCATTTGTGGTGTGTGGTTACTCTGCTGTGCGATCCTAGGAGAGGGCCCTCACCCAGGAGGCCTCTCAGTAACGCTCGGCTACTTCTTGATGGAGAGGTGGACCTAGGGGTGGTCAGTCAGACATCTTCTGACTCCCCCGGGGTCGCCTTTCTAACACAATTAGTAGCAGGCTATCACTATCCTGCCATCCTTTGCTGCAATAGTGTTGGTTGCAGGTACCAAATTGTAAGAAGTAGGGAAATGCATCTTTCTACAACACCGTAATGGCAGGATCCAATACGAAAGTAAAAGCAGAGTTAGACAGCAAACGATATTTCAAAAAACATGATTTTTGCAAATCAAGCATCACAACCATGTTCTCACAGATCATTTTACGCATGTGCAAATGAGTAGGGAAAATATCCACGGAGGCACAAACATAACAAAATAGTATATAACCTTCTTTCAACCATTGTTCAAGATGGTAGTAGTACATACCTCTACAGTAACTTAATTCAAGGGCACATGAACTACTAAAATTGTTATATATCGAATTAGAGCGCTGGATATATGTTAAAAAAATGACAATGAAACTAATAAGAGGCAATGGGATGTGTTCATCATCAAACTTGAACTCACTGAAGTTGCTGAACCTCAACATCCCAGATATCGGAAAAACACAATAGAGCCAGGCGTGAAGAGACAAATACTCTTTAAAACATGAAACTTTCAATAATCAGATGCATAGATAAATGGCCTCAGGTCAAACCCAAGGATCAATTAATTGATGGTGCGTCCTTTTAGAATTGTATGCATTATAGCTCCATTATATTCCAGTAATGGACTACAGTGTGTCAATTAAGACAAGTTCAAGGAGATTAGCTCAGTGCTTAGCCTTGAAATGGACAGAGGGGAATCCAGAGGTGCAATGAACTCCTATGGATTTTAAGTGATAAGTCTATTATCCTTAGAACTGAAAGACTATATGGAGTCGTTTGCCAGGCAGACCAGATAAGGGTACACATTGACAGTTCATATCATGTACCTTATTAGAAAATCTATGCTAATTGGTTTTTTTTTAGAATACAGGAGGTATTAGTAAAGAGTTTAATGAATGTAGTGACATATCCTACTCTTATATATAGTGTCAAATGCAAAGTATATATTTGGCATAGTTAAATTGTGGAACAAAATACACACAATCAAAATCTCTACATAGAGAGCCTTAAAGCAGGGCACAATCTGGAATTGTGTTCTCTGTTCATACTGTAATCTATTGCCCAGGACTTGGGGACATATGTTATTGGTTCTGGGACTGTGAATGACTACATGGGTTCTGTAAATACGTATTTCTTTTTCAGGAGGAAGAGCGTAGGCATTGCCATAGATCACAATATTCCGTCCCCTTTGCTGGGAAGCTCAAAGTGACATTCTTGATTTTTTCCTTCCCAGACAGTTTTTTTTCAGGACTATAAATGCACGTTCCTACATCTGGTTGGAGATCTGTGAAGGCCACGACCTGTGAATGCATTAGGAAATGCATTTTCCTATGCAGTTCAAATGATTATTTTATAAATTAAGGGACACATGTATCCACACTTTGTGCTAGTGCAAAGTCACCAAAAGCAATGAAATCAAGCACAGAGTGTTTATATGTTGTTTACTTTCAAGCACAACATTTGCTGGAAAGTTGCCTGAAAGCAACACAAAGTAAGGCTTTGTGCAGCTTTGTGTTACTTTGCATCAAAAAGGCATCCCATGGGTTTTTTACACTGGAATTCCTACACTACAATTCATGGTTTTGGACCCAAGTCCTATCCACTACCATTTGCAGACAACATTTGTACAAAAATAACACATCGTCCAATCAGGTGTTAACTTGAAGAAATATTTTTCTTTCTCTAAAACTCCCAACCTTTGCACTTGTGCTGCACTTTTAGAGCCCACATACAATGTTTGAAAAGATTTAAAGTATATCTTGTCTTTGCCTAGATTTTTTGTACTGGAAAGGTACACTTCTAGTACATACCGAAGCAAGACATGTCATACACATCTTTGCACTATAGTTTAAAGGTGTGAGCCTGTTTGGGAGCTGATGAGTGCTAGTGAGCCTGTTTCTGTGATGTGTTCCCCTTGTCAAAAACTCACAGCAAGTTAGATTTATTTTTTGTGCAACCTCTTAATAAATCGGCCTCAGTAATTGATGATAAATGGTAAACACTGCACTTATGCACTCCAAATATCAGATGCTACTATTCCCCAAATTATTGTACTGATGTTATCCACCTTGGAAAGATGAGTCTTCCTTGTCAGGATTCAAACTCATGTCCTCCAAATCACTGCATTATCTCCTCAAACAAATTTGTCACAGTCCTTACTGGGTGTGAGGACACCTTTGGCAACAGAAAGTGTTTACTTTTCAAAGCAAAACCGTAGTCAACTGCATAGCTAGCTACTTCTTCTTCCTGCATTAATCACCTGTGGAGGAAGTAGTCACATTCTACTTCTTGTTGTTTTTTCATTTCTGTCAACATCATGAATAGCCTATTAAATCGTACTAGTGTGATCTGCTCTACCGATAGATGTAAGGCAGTTATGTTTGATATATGTGTTTGTAGTTGTAGAGATTCTTTCTGTGAGTGAGCCCTGTTATATGTACTCACCCCTATTACAGGTGCAGCAGAGCGGGCAGCTTGTCTGGGTTTAGAGTGGCCCAATGTTAACTACTCTAGTGCTCGTGGGCATTTTGGAGTGCTTCATCTTTTGACCGGCTCTAAAGGGCTAGTTCTGGGTGTGTGAACCTGCAAGGCTCTCAGTTGGTTTCATGTTTGGAAGGCTCATAAGAACTTGTCAGGCTGCAAAATCTGGTTTCTAGGCAGTACTTCAAGCAAAAAGTGTCTGGCAACTAGGTTTATTTAAAGCACCCGAGATTTGCTTATATTGCCATATCCTTATTTAGAAATCACTGTGCCTAAAACATGGAAGGCATGGCAAAATCCAAAAGACATAACATTGAGTCTGATCCTGACGACCCTGTTGCTGAGCCTGCCTCTGGGGAGAGGATTACAATGGATTGTCTATATCTGATTATCCACATTACGGTGAAGGATGCCTCTTGGCCAGAGAGGACCTCCTCGCCTCCCGGCTAAGGCTTCCAACTTGTAATACCTTCTGTATATCCTACGGAGGATGTGGATGCAGTTCATGGCAGATTTGTATAAGGTCCTAAACTGAATGAAGTCCTCCAGCACTTAAGGGAAAACATGTCCATGCCTGTAACATCAGAGTCACTGGAAGAAGATACCATTTTCAATGAATATCAAAAGTAGGAGCCAAGCAGCCTTCCACTTCACTTAAGAAAGGTCATGAATGTAGTAACTTGGAAAGAACAGTCTTTTCCAAAAGTTCCTTTAGAAATGATATCCTCGTCAGAAATTCACTGATAAATTCTCTCTAGTTGTGAAGGTGAATACACAGATGGCTGCATTATCCTCTCAGGAGTTATCATTTTGGAAGAGGCATAATCTTCAGATCCTATAGATAAAATGGTGAGTCAACTTTTAATAGAGCATAAGTAGCATGGTGGTTCTCAATTAGAATCGGCACATAGTTTAACCATTCAAATCAGTTTCCCCTAGGGACTTTTAATCTTGATGAGCAAGTACATCAAAACATTGACATTGGGGGAGGGCGTGGCTAGCGCCCGTTGATGATGGCGGCTCCTCTGTAGCTCTCCCGGGCGGCGCGGTGAATGGGCGGCCAGATGTGACTCCCTGCATTGTCTCCATCCTCGGCAGTCATGAACGTCTTTGTCGGATGATGTTGAGATTTACCAGGGTGTTTTTCGATGCTCAAATATGCCTGCGTGACAACTTTCTCAGGCAAGTGTAAGCTGTGACAATTCTCGGCATTACGGCCGCCATTTTGCAATACCGCGGACGGAGCTCCGCTCCTAGTGGTCCTCTGCTAAATTTGAAATCTGCAGCTTACTTTCTCTACCACCTTGGTTGCCAGCCTGCAAGTCAACTTGTTGCGCCCACTTGCCTTCACGGAGCGATTTTGCATATATTAATGCGTTTTTCGAGCGCTTTGGATTTCCTGTCACCTATGATGCTGATGCTGCTCCTTCACAGCGATGTTGCAGCCTGCTTGTTAAATCCACTGCAGTAATTATTTCTTCCGAAAATGCACTTACCAGCCACCTGTTATTTTCGCTCCTCTGTTTAACGTTTATTTTTTCCTCACAAATAAGTGTGGTGTTGACTTTTGGAATTGCGGCCGCCATCTTGTGAATCTGCTGACGGAGACCCACTCTTAGCAGTTTTGCATTGTATGGAGAATTTATTATTGTATTTACTGCCGCTTAACATTTTAATTTTTATGACAACCCACTTTGGATATACATTTATATCACTATTGTGACCTTATTGTTTTTGACGATTCCCTCATGCCTCTGGATGCCACTGATTATATTTATTGCAACTCATTTTTCCTCAAGCTGTTGCAGTTGACTGTCTAACTTCTCTGGGGTTATACCTGTTTATAAACTAAGCGCTTGTTTCACATTCTCTCCGATAGCGCTCTTAGTGTGTCACACATTTCTTTCTCCAGAACTGTTGTGGTTTCTCTACCTAAAAGTGACAATTTTTTCATTTTTCTTGTCATATGACCAGATTGATGTTGCATTACACTGCCTACTTGGCTCCAGAGTTAATCACACAGATGTTTTTACTCTAATGGTCCTATAAACCTTACACAATAATTAGCTCTAATGCTGTTTCTTTCACTTAACTGTTTTGCCTTTTTTATATAAATTGACATGTCTTTAATTGACCTTCCTATGTGGTTCACTTAGTAATAATTCTTGTTTATAGCATTTCAGCCTTACTGCACTTAACTGTACACGTTTGTGTTATTCATTTGGAGGCCTTTTGCGTCTTTTGACCTTTGTGGCCTCATACTTTCTGGTTTTTTTTTTTAATTCACTAACTCTGTTTTGATGGCATCTTTGCCTTAATACATCAGTATTAATGTGTATGGTCATGTTTTACTCACACTTGGATTTTCATCCATGGTAGCAACCTTATATTGCTCACTTACCTGTTCTAATGTACTCTAGTTATATAGGTCATTTACTCTATGGGTAGATTATATAAGGATCTTCGCAAGCCTTCTTCAACTCCACGTAAATTTCTCCTTCAAACAAGTTCTAGGTATCAGTGTCTCGAGATGGATGACCCCCTCGACGCTTCTTCTAAAAGCTCCTCATCTTCTTCGGCTCCACAAGAGAGTGGTACTACCAAAGGTCCAATTAAAAGACTAAAAAAAGACCCACTTTCTCCTCCCAAACAAACCTCATCAGTAACAATGGATATTCTTTTGGAGGAAATTAGGGCCCTATGCCCTTTTATTCAAGAAACTAAGACTACTCTTGAGGAAACCAAAACTACTCTTCAGTTGTTATCTGACAAGTGGTCGCATATTGATGAACGTGTAACCCTTCTTGAGCAAAATGTTGTCACTCTTGCCTCCTCTACTGCCAAAGTTGATCCACTTTGTGTCCAAGTATCTGCACTCCACAAACAAGTTGAGAACTTGGAAAATAGGAATAGGAGAAACAATCTTCGCATTTATGGCCTTGCGGAAAATTCAGAAGGGTCTGATGCCCTTACTTTTTTCAAATCTTTTTTGCCAAAGATTCTCCGGCTACCAGATGGCACTAATCTCAATATACAAAGAGCTCATCGTTTAGGCCCTCCTCCTACTGGGTTATCTACTACTCATGTTAAAAGGCGGAGAGGTGTTATCTTATATTTCCTCGAGTATACGGATCTACTTACAGTATTATCGGCAGCCAAAGCTCTCCCTCGAATTACTTGGTCTGGAAATCAACTTTTCTTTTCACAGGACTATGCAAAATCCACTGCTGACCGGCGCAAAGAATTTCTTTCACTCAGACCACAGCTGCGTTCTATGGGAGCGAGATATGGGCTTTTTCATCCTTGCCTTTTTAAGGTGACTTTCAACAACAAAACTACTACTTATGATGATCCGTTGAAACTAAAGAGCTTTTTGTACTCTCGTACTGACAACGAAATGGACACTGCGGCTTCATCAAGTTCTTAATGATTGTTCCTCACGCACCTATTTAGTATTAATGCTTTTATGATATGTTCTTTGTTGATCTTCATGATTGTTATGCTTTGACAGTTCTCCTAGTTGCTTGTTTTACACTAATTTTCTGTGTTCTTAATGTTTTAACTTTATTCCTTTTTCCCCCTTTGCACAGATTTCTTCCTTCACGTCACCACCCACCATCCTGTCGCTGGAGTCCGTTGTGGTCGTTTTTCTTCCCTGCCTTCCCTTTGGAGCTTCAGTCCCATCATTGTTCTATGTGGCCTTCATCCTCCCTTCCCTTTGTTTGTTCTCGACATTATGTAAGTTTTTCGTTCTTCTTATTTTGCTATTCTGTTCTCATACTCCTCTCTTTTTCTTCCTCATGTTCCTCAGATTCTTTACTCTCCTTTGGCTATTTTACTTTTCATCCTCTTTTTTGTATCTCCTTATTGCTTCAGTCTTCTAATTTTCCTTCTTTTCTTGTCACTTTTTTACTATACCTTTTCTTCTTTTTTCTCACCTTTTCTCTTCATTATGTAATTGGCCTTTACTTTGCTGGTATCTTTGAATTTATTTTCTTTTACTTTTGGTATTTCTTACCAACATGCTTATATGCCTTAATTGTTTTTCTTTCTCATATTTGTTCCGCAACTGTTTTTTTTATATGCTTTTTGAAAATTATTTTATGCCCTTGAAATTAATCTCATGGAATGTTAGAGGTTTACATTCGCCAATTAAAAGACAGAGAGTATTATCCCACCTGTCCAAACTTAACGCAGATATAGCTTGTATACAGGAATCACATTTATCTGCAGATGAATCTGCTAAACTGAAGAGGGGTTGGGTAGGTGAAGTATTTTTTTCCCCAGGTGATGGTAAGCGTAACGGAGTTTTGATTCTGTTTCGAAAATCTCTTCCAATCAAGTCAATAACGCATTTTGCTGATACTTCAGGTAGATGGGTGTTAGTTAATTTACTTCTAGATAATGTTCCTATTTCCATTTTAAATGTTTATGCTCCAACAAGTGGTGATGCATCTTTATGGTACTCCTTAGCACCGCTCATCACTCAACACTATGTTGACAATTTAATTCTTGTGGGCGATTGCAATGAAGATTTTGACCCTTTTCTAGATAGACATTCAGCTAGTGCATACATTCCACATAAGTCACAAAAATCTTTCACTCAACTCATTACACAATACAAACTTGCTGACGCATGGAGACTCTGCCACCCCACTTTGCGAGAGTACTCTTTTTTTTCACCTCCTCATCAAACTCCATCCCGATTAGATTATTTTTTTATTTCACATCATCTTACCCAATCCCTTATTTCTTCTGACATTGGCTCCATTTTAATTTCTGATCACGCCCCAGTCTCCATTGTTTTGGATGTATTACATAAACCTACTTCCATTAAAAAATGGCGTTTCAATAATACTCTCCTTCTTGATGCGCAATTTGTTTCTTCATTTACATCCTTTTTCCACGAATATTTTTTGCTTAATCATATGGGTGAAATTCAATTTCCTGTAGTTTGGGACACCTTCAAAGCGTCAGCCAGAGTCTTCATCATTAACTATGAATCTCGCAAGCGGAAGAAAGCCCAACAAGCCACTAATGACCTTCTTTCTAAAATTAAACAATTGGAGCACTTATATTATACTTCTAAATCAAAAGATTGCTTAAACGACCTCATTGCTTCTAAACTTCAATTTAATAAAGATTCCACTTATAACGCCTCTAATTTTCTTTTAAAATCTAGCTCGAAGTTCTATGGTGGGCAGAATAAGGCTGGGAAATTGTTGGCAAATTATCTAAAGGTAAAACAAAACAAAGTCAACATTTAATCTATTTATGGTTGTGACGGTTTACTAAAACACAAGAACGAAGATATCCTACAGGAATTCTTACATTTTTATGAATTATTATATTCCTCTGAATCATCTTCGTCTGAACAGTCCATTTCCCAATTTTTATCTAAAATTTCTTCTCCGTTTGATACTCCTCCGGACCTTTCCTCTTTAGAATCCGACCTTACACAAAAAGATCTCCTTCAGGCCCTTAGCTCTCCTAAACATGGGAAAGCTCCGGGCCCGGATGGTTTCACTGTTGAATTCTTTTCCTATTTTTCAAAATTACTTATTCCCAAATTACATACTCTTCTCTCTACTTTTCTTCAAACTGGCTCCGCTTCTGTGTCTTTCTCTGATGCCCTTCTTTGCATTATCCCGAAACCGGGTAAAAATCCACAGTATTGTAAAAATTATCGCCCTATTTCTTTAGTAAATATTGATTATAAAATGTTTTCAAAGGCATTAGCACTGCGTTTAGAATCTTTACTACCTGAGCTATTAGGGAAAGAACAATCCGGCTTTGTTAAGGGTAGACTGCTGTCGGATAATACTAGGCTATTTTTTGACATTCTCTCCAAGACCTCACATTATTCTCATTCCCTCGCAGCCATAGCTTTGGATGCGGAGAAAGCTTTTGATCGAGTTGAGTGGCCATATTTGTTTAAGACTCTGAAATGGTTCGGTTTTGGTCCAAAGATTTCCTCCCTGATTTCATTCCTTTATTCTTGCCCTAGAGCAGCAATCTCGGCGAATGGTTGGTTATCCTCCTACTTTTCCCTAAAGAGAGGGGTTAGACAAGGATGCCCACTTCCCCTTTTTTGTTTAATCTTGCTTTAGAACCTTTCCTCTTGCGAATTCGTCAGAATGATAATATACATGGTTTCAACTTTCACAATTCTAATATTAAAATTGCAGCATATGCTGACGATGTATTATTATTTATCTCCCAACCAGATACATCCCTTCCAGCATTTTTAGATGAAGGTCATTCTTTTGCTCAAGTATCTGGCTACAAATTAAACAAAGATATATGCGAAATCTTGCCACTTACTAAAGTAACTTTCAAGTATGATTTTTCTGCTTCAGGTTTTACTTGGACCCCTAATATTATTAAATATTTGGGCCTTAATTTCCACTCCTCTCTTTCAGGTACAATCACTAAGTGTATGGACGATTGTGTACAAAAACTGACCACTCGTACTAACAAATGGCATCCTCTATATTTGTCGTGGTGGGGACGATTGGACACAATCAAGATGATGCTTTCCCCCATTGTCTTATTTACAATATCCAACATACCACTTGCTATTCCCTTGAAATACTTCAAGAAAATGTATTCAATTTTATCTTCCTTTCTGTGGGGGCATAAAAAATCTCGTATGTTCTTGTCCAAACTAATGCGCTCTAAAAGAGAAGGTGGGGTGAACTTTCCGAACTTTTCCTTATATCACAAATCTTTTCTCTTGACCCAAGTCTCGCATTGGATTCAAGATCCCTCGTCATCCTCTCCTCTCTGGCTGACTTTAGAACAGTCTTTCATATCTCCCTTTTATTTTAAAGAATATCTTATGTTTTCTCGTAGACCTCAGTCTTTATCTACTCCCATTCTTACGTATACTTCCAAAATTCTTCCTTGCGTTCCTGTTTTATCCTTTTTCGATCAACCTATTTGGCATAACACATCTATTGTAATTAACAGCAAGCCAATCTTTTGGAAATCCTGGAGATCACGTGGTCTTATTTGGGTGCGTCAGTTGTTCCACCATAATCAGTTCCTTTCATTTACATTATCTTCTATTTCCTTCAATCTACCTCCACCTTTCCAAGCCAAATATTTGTCACTGTCACAAGCATTACAATGTGCCTATGATGCTTATCTTGCTGCTTCTTCTTCATCAAATCACACACCCTCGGATACAACTTCACTGACTTCTCTACTTCTTAAACATTCTAAAGCTTCAAAAATGTACGCTTTTCTTCACACTCTGTCCTCACCTCCCACTAAAACCAAGACAGAAGAAGCCTGGGAAATGGATTTTGAAACCTCTTGGCCTATTGAACTATGGGACGAATTGTGGTTGAAGATTCATAGGTCTTCCAGAGCTGCTAACACTATTCAGACACTATTTTTTATTTACAACCGTTTATTGTTTTCACTAGTTAATCTCAGCAAACACTTCCCAGATACCTCTGACAAGTGTTGGTCCTGTTCCTTACCATCCGCAGATGTATTTCATATGCTTTTCAGTTGTTTCCTTGTTCATACTTTTTGGAAGCAGGTTTGGTCTCAAATTAACAAGATTTTCTCCTCCACTCACTCCTTTTCTTTATCTCATATTTTCTTAGGGAGTCTCTCCCCCATTTGGGACCATTGCACTTGTAGGGTTAGAATAATCAACTTGCTGTTAGTAGTAGCTTTTCAGCAAAGAACAAAAAACTGGAAAGATATTATCAAAGTTTCCTATCAGGCTTGGTGGTATGCTGTTTGTTATAACCACAGGTTAGACACGACTTTTGTTTACCCCTTAACCTTAGCTACTAAACGGAGAGAACTCTGGAGTCCAGTTACAGGTTTTTTTTATTTGCATGCTCAAGGTTCTCTGTCTTTATCCCCGTTACAACAAGAAGTTCCTAAACCTCCATAACTTCCTGTTCTTTGTTAAACATAATACTCCTATTTTAATGTTTCTTATCACAATACTGTGTATTTAGTATTTCTCTCATTCCCTTATGTCATACCAATTACCAGTTTTGCTTATAATTACTTTTAATTTTTGATGTTTCATTTTACAGCCTATATCATTGCCATTACTTATCTTGATGTTTATATTTGCTTGTTATTTTCTTTGTCTTAATTTGTAAACTTTGATCATATTTTTCTTTTTCATTTAAAATTTTCTGAACTAAAAAACATTGACATTGTGGATGCCCTGTCCATTATGAAGCAGCAAGTGAGGATCCTAGTGGATTTCTATTTTGATGCACTAGGAGAAGGAGCTGTGGCATAATGAGCTCCCATTGCCACCAGAAGACACCTTTCGATGCACAACTGGAAAGATGATTCAGTTCAGAAGAACATACTAATGAATTTATCTGTCTCAGGTTCCAAGGGCCAGATGAATTAAACCATTTTACATCCACAAATGGTGCAAATCACAAAAACCTTGGCCTTTCCCAATGTATGAAAGGGTTCATATTCAAATGTTTTACTAGTAGTAAAGTGGCAGCTACCTGCTGCTGCGAGGGAGAGTCTCCGCAGGATATGTTGCATTTTATGTTTTTCTGCAAAATGTATGAATTTCATCGTAAACGCTATCTGGTTCCACTTTTAAATTTTTTTTATTTTAGGCAGGTTCATCCAGCATTAGTTTATCTTCAAATTTTGAAAGAGGAATGTTTACTTTTTATTGTGTTTTTTTTTAAAGAAACTATTAACTGTAGATATTACATGGACCAGTAATGAGTGCTCCCCTTGTCTTTTAATTTCTTCTGCTATTTTGATTGTCTTTTATATAACGCACTGTCACTTTTATTGTACTTGGTTGTGTAACTTTTATGGTTTACATCTTCTAAACCGAATAAAGTTTTATTGAATTGAATTGGGTTCATATACACAAAATTGGTAATTGCAAAAAACTTGAATCTTTATTTTGCGAATATCAATTTTGCGAATCTCAAATTGTGAATTCACATATTGGTAATTGCAGACTAATGTATGAACCATTCGCTAATGTGCAATTGTGCAAGTACAAATTACCACCTATTCCAATCAGGTAGTAATCAGGTGCAAACTTTTTAAATAGGCCCAGAGGGCCCCCAAATGTGTCACAATGGCAGCGCTGTACATCATTGCGAGGAGGATGAGAATTCAACCAGCAGCACAGAAAAGGAGGAACAGACAAGAACGCATTTTTCAGAGTGCACCTAACCCTGTTTCAGCAGGCAGAGGAAGAAATCCATGACAAATATAGATTAAACTCCACTACAATACTAGACCATATAGCTGACCTTCATCCACTACTGGAGCATCAGACTTGCAGGATCCATGTCATTCCCACACATGTGCAGGTCCCATGTTCACTGCACCTACTAGCTTCAGATCTATCAGGGGTTGATAGCAGTGCAGCAAGGGTCTCCCAGAGTGCGCTTTCGTGCTTTTTCAATTCCTTCTTGGAAGCAATGGTCCAGAGGATACACTAATACATTAGATTCCCCACTACACCACAGGAATTGCAGCAGACCAAATACAATTTCTACCAGCTACCTCAATTATCCCATATAATTTGGTGCATTGATGGTACACATGTAGCCATTTTATCCCTCTCAGTTAAGGAGTAGATGTTACGGACCCAGAAATCAGTATATTCAATGAACATCAGGTCATATGTAATGCCTCACTCATAATAACTGACAAAGTGGCAAAATTCCCAGGCAGTACTCACAATTCATTCACATACAGACACAGTGGTATATACACACATCTCCTTGGGAGAGAATTTGGCGAAGGATATTTGCTAGCTAAATGCATGTAACACAGTCTGGTAGACTCTCTGGATATGGTGAAACAGTACAATGACTAATCTATTGACTTTTACTTTAAAGGTGACAGTGCATATGCTGTGCGCTCCTTCATACTCACCCCATACCTGAATCCTGCAACTCAAAGGGAAAGGAACTACAATGCTGCGCATAAGTTGACAAGCAATGTGATAGAGCAGACCTTTAGCCTACTGAAGAGTAGGTTTCGCTACCTCCACAAAAGAAGAGGTACACTGCAATATAGGCCAGATATATATTGCAAACTTGTGACCATGTGAGCCATGTTGCACAACCTTATGATCTTGAAAGGCACATTCTGAGTCTGATGAAGAGGATGAACCACATAAACCTCGCAAACGGTGCAGGGGCAGCAGATGGCAGACAGAGACGTGACAACATAACACAGAATTTTTCAAGTGTGTAATGATGAGACAATGCACTTCATGACTTATTTTCTACTGTGTTTTACTCACCTTAATCTCAGTAAAACTGTATGCAAAAAGCTGTCATCATCCTACATGTGTGTACATTTTTAGGACAACATAGGATTTAAAAAAAAATGCGCAACATTCTGCACTGAGTATCACATGCAACAGGGTGCCTTGGTCACATCACTAACTACTTTTTATGGGCACGCACAGCACTGGAACAGTCAGTGTGTACACTGGACTCTCTTGATGAGGCCTTGGATGGCGTACCCTGCCTCGCACTCTGCCGTCTGGTCTCAGTCACTGGGCAGTGATGCTACTGATGTTGGAGGCCTCCTCACTGTCCCCTGCACTCAGTATACTTGTTCCAGCTATAGTAGCTGTCAGTAACTATTATACAGCAGTGGTGACTTGCACCAATACCATGGCTACATCAGAACTGCAGTGGGCCATTTCCACCTGCAAGGACAGTTGTGGCATTGCTCAGATGATTTATTGCCTTGGTGTAACAATCCAAACTTCTTAGTAGGTGGTGACTGTGTCTGAGTTTGTAGGTATTCTCCCTTTGCATGGTGTTGCAGAGGTCTCTAATGGCTTCTGTCATGTCCCTGAGGCTTTCTATTTTATATTTGAAAAGCTTTATTGGTAAATTGAATAATGTATAAAGACATCAGCAATGTATAAACATACATCAAATTTAAGTGTATAGCAACAAGATTGGCTAACATCTAGAAGAAAGAATAAAAGCAGTTTGTGGGTTTTCTAAAGAGGAGGGAGGGAATGGGAAAGAGGAAGGAGAAGAAAGAGGTAAAGGTGGGATAGGAGGAGGAATATCGAGGATATGACTCAAGAGATAAAACGGAGAGCAAACAAGTTAAATAGATACTTCAAATGAGCAATAGTAAATTTTCCAATAAGTAATTATATAACAAAGCTAAACATGGTGAATAATGAAAAACAGAGACGAATAACCTTCAAGGTGGTTTGAAGTTTTCGGAGGAGACCTGAGAAATATTGCGCAAAACAATGTTGTCCAGATAAGTAGTTAAAGGCAACCAAAAAAGACCCCTATCCATGAAAGGCTTGTAGGAGGAGGCAAATGCAACATCAAGTCTAAGAAACTGACAGAGGGTATTCCACCAATGTCGTATAGAAAGTTTTGTGAGCGTCTTCCAGTTAAAGGAGATATGTTGAAAAGCCAAAGCAAGCATAAGGTCAAATAGGCCATGTTCATGTGGGGGATTGGGGGGATCTAATGAGTCAAAGAGGCTTCCAGCAAATAGGAGAGGTATAGAATAAGGAGTGGAGATTGTAAATATGCGATAAATGTAACACCAAACCTTCACCCAAAACACGGACCTGAAGGACAAAGAAAGAAAAGGTGAAAGAGATCAACATTACAGTTAGAGTCAGTAGTTGAAGAAAAACAAGCAAGAGAGGCAGGTGTAAGATAGAGTCTATGATAAAGGAAAAACATAGATTGAATGAGAGAAGCAGAGCGAGGTATTTTTAAAGATCTAGACCAAAGTTTGTCCCAAAAAGCGATGGACCTTTCACAACCCAAATCCGATTCCCAGGAAGTTTCCAGTTTGGATTCAGCTCGATCTGGATTGGGAGCTGAAAATAATTTATATATAAGAGAACATTTGGGAAGAGTAAAAAGTACTTTGAGAAGAGGATTCTGTACATCATGTGAAGAAGAGGAAAGTAGGGAATAGTAAACCTCAAGAATAAGCACCATAAGAATTGTAAATTTGTGTAAAAAGGAACGAGGGTAATGAAATAAGGATTGGAAATGGGGAAAGGAGCAGGGTGATGATCCATCAAAAAGTTGCTTGACCCATAAAATACCTTTTAACAGTCACGCTTTCCAAAATAGAGGTCTGTTATTAAGGAGGATCAGTGAATTATACCAAATAGGAGACTCCAGAAAAGATTCACGGGAGATGATAGTGGGATGCATCAAAGGTTTCAAAAGCGAGCAGGTATGTTTAAAGAGAGGTAAGGAAGTGTAAGAAGATTAAGCAGAAAAACATATAACCTTTTTGAAGGAAAAAGGAAGTAATAAGGATCGTTCAATATCAAGCCAAAGAGGAGTAAATGGGGAGATGTCTGAAATAAGCCACCTAGAAGCATAATGTAAGGAGAAGGATTTGTGATAAAGGCGAAAGTCCGGGAAGTTTACACCACCATTAGATCTCGACTTTCGAAGAAAAGATAAGGCAATTCAGGATTTTATATTCTGCCAAGGGAATTTTGACAGGCATGAGTCAAAACTTTTTAAATAGAGAAAAGGAATGTGAAGGGGAAGCATAGAAAGGATATAAATTAAAATCGGAGCAATCATCATCCAAATCGAATCCAGACGACACCAACAGGAGAGAAAAAGAGGATTCCAAGATGAGAGTGATTTCTCAATGCGAGCTAGGGCAGCAGACATTTTGAATTTAATGGAAGAAGCAATGGAATTGGAGAACCAAATACCTAGATATTTAATTTTCGAGTTATTCCAAGCAAATCCAGTGTAAGAGAAGAAATGAGGCCGACAAAATTTTGTGAGAGGGAGAATCTTGTTCTTGTCCGAGTTAATCTTGTATCCAGAATCCTGTGAAAAGGAATCAAATTCAAGAAGTAAGGGGGGAATAGATGTCTCAGGATCAGAAATGAATAAGAGGATATCATCTGCATAAGCAGATAGTGTCAATTGACGATCATCATAAGGGAAACCGGAAATAAGATTGTTAGAACAATTAGAAGTTAAAAAAGGTTCAAGGGCAAGAACAAAGAGAAGGGGAGATAAGGGACAACCTTGACGAACACCACGCTGAAGAGGAAAAGAAGATGACACTTGACCATTCACCAAAACTGAAGCTTTAGGGGCCGAGTACAACAGGGAAATAAGTGAGATAACTTTAGGACCAAAACCATGCCAGCGCAATGATGAAAACAAAAAGGACCAACCTACTCTATCAAAAGCTTTCTCAGCATCAACAGAGATAGCAGCCAAATGAATAGAAAAAGAGGGGACTTTGTTTAAGACATTGAGAAGGAGACGAGAATTATCAGAAGTGAGTCTACCCTTGATAAAACCACATTGTCCTTTCCCAATACGATGGGGCATGATGGGATCTAGACGCAGAGCAAGTAGTTTCGCAAATAACTTATAATCAACATTGACTAAAGAAATTGGACGATCATTTTTACAGAATTGGCGGTCACGACCCTCTTTAGGAATGAGGCAGATAGTAGCCTCTTGAAAAGTGCCATCTGCCTTACCAGCTGAGTACAATGAATTAAAAAGAATTAAAAGTTTAGGAAGTAGTAGATCAGAAAAATGGATGTAGAATTCAACATAAAAAACATCAGGACCAGGGGTTTTCCCTTTAGTAAGGGTAGATAAGGTTTTGGAAAGTTCGTCAAGAGAAAGATCACTATCAAGATCAGGAATATTAAGATGAGAATTTGGAAGAGGAAGGAAGTCTGTCAAAATATGATTGAATGAGAGAAGGAGTAGGAGGAGATTTTGGTGTATAAGATAAAAAACGTTTAAATTCATCAAGAATTTCCTGATCTTTATAGAAAAGAGAATTAACGGAGGAATAAATTGAATCAATAAGTGTACGTTCTTTACGCAATTTAAGATAGTTAGCTAAAAATGTTCCTGCTTTGTTACGACCACCATAGTAACGCGCGCTGCTCTGGAGGAGTATTGAAGAAGCATTATCAGTAGAGGCTTTGTTAAACTCAAGACTGGCTCGTATCAAATCTGGGGACATGGAGTTTTGTGAAGATGTGTAAAATTCATGTTCCAAAAACTTAATATGAGCTAATATTGTTTTCCGTTCCTGAAGAAATCGTATTTATTTCTTAGAAACAAAATCAATAATAAAACCGCGGGCAGTAGCTTTAAAGAGTTCCAAAGAATATGAGGTGAGATGTTGGGAGCGGAGATAAACAGAAAAAAATCATTAACAAAGGAGCGAAAAGAAGAAGAGAATAAAGGATCAGTAAGAAGAGAATTGTTAAAGCGCCAGTGGGAAGATTTTGGATCTGAAGGGAGTAAATCAAAATCAGTCAGAATTGGAGCATGGTCAGAGATAACAATAGGTTCAATAGAGGAGGACAGTAAGTTTTGAGATAAAGATGGAGACAGAAAAATATAATCAATGCGAGACACGGAAGCATGAGGAGAGAAAAAAGACTAGTCAAGAGTATCTGGATGAGAAAGTCTCCAGGAATCAGAGGGATGTGACTGAGAAATAGTGTCAAGGAAGTGTTTATGGGATTTATTGGGAATGAAATGGACAGCAGACTTGCAATCCAAAAAATAATCTACAACTTGGTTGCAATCACCACCTAGAATAAAGAGATCATCACCAAATTGGATACAGTTTTGCATAATCAACTGCCAAAAAGAGCAATCAGGTTGTGTAGGACCATAAATATTAAAAACAGTTAACTGAACAGAATTGATTAACAATTTGGCAACTACCCATCTACCATCTGCGTCATTTTCTTGCAATAAGACCTTACATTTCAATTTTTTATGACATAAAATGACACCACCAAGAATCTACAACTTGGTTGCAATCACCACCTTGAATAAAGAGATCATCACCAAATTGGATCCATTTTTGCGTAATCAAATGCCAAAAAAAACAATCAGGTTGTGTAGGACCATAAATATTAAAAACAGTTAACTGAACTGAATTGATTAACAATTTAGCAACTACCCATCTACCATCTGCGTCATTTTCTTGCGATAAGACCTTACATTTCAATTTTTTATGACATAAAATGACACCACCATTTTTTTATTCATGGAATGAGAAAATAAAACCATACCCACCCAATCTCTTTTTAGTTTAAGTAATTCGGCTTCCGTGAGGTGGGTTTCTTGCAAAAGAGCAATATCAGGGTTATAGGAAGCTAGATGAGAGAGAATTCTCTGTCTTTTAATTGTACTAATAAAACCTTTAACATTCCAAGAAATTACTCTGAACGTAAAAACATTAGAAAATTAGAAGAAACAAAGTTCGCAATAATAGAAGAATCAACAATAATAACAATGAATAAAATATGAAAAGGATATAGGCAGAAAAGGGGAAAAGCGAGGTAGGAAAGAAAACCGTAGAGAAATTTATATGAAAAATTAGAAGAAGTTAACATGGGAAGAAAAAAGATAAATGAGTCAGGAAAATGATGGAGAAGAAAGAAGGGAGAGAAGTAAAAAAGAATAAAAAGGAAAGGAGGAGAGATAACAACTGAGAGAAGAGACAGTACATATCCAAAAAAGGATGACTGAAATTACCATACCTGTAGGGAGTAAAAAGAAGGACAACGAGGCAATGGCAACACACTACAAGACGAACCAACCACAATGGGATTCCGGACTGCATCAGGACAGAGGGAAAATGAGACAAAGAATAACACGTGAGTGAAAGGGACAAATCAATTCTAAAAGAGAAGCATGAAGAAAATAATTGACATAAGGACAATAGCACGAAACAGGATGATTAAGTACCATAAAACAAAAACTGTGTGAAATCTGAGAGACATGTAGAAATTAAATCTAGTGACAACGAAAAAGGTAATCTAGAAAAAGAAGTAGAGCAATGATAACAATCTATAAACATTCAACAAAGGCGAATCACTGTATAATGAAAAGAAAAAAAAGAATGCACCGCATCACCAAAAAACCTGTAAGGAGAGAGAAAGAAAATAAAAAAGAGCTAAATAATCAGCCATTGGGAGAATTAGTAGTGTCCATGCTGCTGGAGGTGTGAATAAGAATAAAGTGTGTGAGTTCGGCTGGATCTTGAAAGGTCCATGTCTTATTTTGGTATGTCACTTTGAAGATACAGGGATGGAATGAACCGTATCTGGCTCCAAGCGATCGAAGGGGAGCACGGAGGTTTAGGAATTCCTTTCCTCTGGAAGCTGTAGCATTGGAGACATCTGGAGACAGGAATACCCTCTGACCAAGCCTGGAAAGTTGATGCTTAGATCTGGCTGCGGACTGTACTGATAGAAGGTCCGTGAATTTAAAAAAAAAAGAATAATGACACCATGAGGTTTAGTTGGAGAAGTTATAGAGGAAAGTCTAGGACCCAGTCTATGAGCTCTTTGAATGCTGAGAGAAGTAGACTGTGGCATCTCTAGAAGTTTCGGGAGAAAAGAGGAGAAGAACGACACAGGGTCATCCCCCTCCAAAGATTCTGGCAAGGGGAATATACGCAAGTTATTCCTTCTATTTCTATTTTCTAAGTCCTCAGTGTGTTGTTGGAGGTTAAGAACCATCTTTTCCAAAGACGAGATTTGTTTTGAATTAACCTGAATTTCTGAAGATTGTTGTTCCAGTGCAGACTTTCTATTATCAATAGTAGACTACTTCTCCTCAAGAAATTGCATTTTACTGTTGGATTCCTCCACAAACAGCCACAAGGCACGTATTTCTTCTAAAAGAAGGATCCTGCTTCAAACGTTTAGTTGAGGAGATAGGCGGAGAAGACTTGCTTGGAGTAGGATGCAAAGTCGAGGCACTTTGAGAGGATACCCCAGCCATTTGAACTGAAACTGAAGGGGAGTTCAATACTGATACAGATGAAGGAGAAGAAGTGGCCGAGGAGCTACTTTTTGAGAAGACAAAAACAAAATTAGGACTGCGCAACCTTCCCATAAGTAATCAATAGCTGAATAAACCAATGTAAGTCATAGAACAGTTTTAGAGCAGTGGGCGCTGAGGTAAAAGTCCAATCTCCAGGATATTGTGAGCGCACTAGATAAAATAAAATCCAAGGACCTGTGTAAAGAGTAGAAGTTAAGAAGAAAGTTCCATCAGCAGAGAGTTATTTCAAACCCATTGTGAGCAGAACTGAGAAATAGTTTGAGCGTAGCAAGGAACTTCGGTATTATTGTTAAGCACATGTAGAATGAGATGCAATGGAAATACATGAAAGGCGTGGACTTTGTAGCGAAGCGCATGTCTGAAAAGCGCTAAGTGAGATGCGGCATCCACACTCCCAAAATGGCAGACGCCGTGGGGAGATGCAAGCAGCAGCAGGGAAACAATCAAGCGCGACGTGTAGAATGATGTGAAGAACTTCACCGGAGGCACCACATCTTCCGGACTCCAACGCGACTATTTCCCGGTAACAAATGCGGCTTGAAACGCACCGGCAGTGATGAAATCCGCCCCGATACGAAGAGCGGAAACTTCAGGCAGCCATCTTGATTGGTGCCGTAACCACACCCCGTCCCTGAGGCTTTCTCAATTTGTCATATGGCCCTCCGCCACAGTGTTGGTCAACTCCCTGATGCTCCCTTTAATGTCGACCATGTTGTTCTTCAGACACACCTGCTGTGTTTGCATTGACCACAGGCTATTAAATTGCACGTGCTGCACTTCACCATGGTGCCCTCCAGTCAAGCAAAGGCAGAGGAGCCCTCTCCTTCATCAGCAGCACTGTGTGCTCTTGCTCTGTGTCTCCTGCAATTGGTGTTGTGACACTGCAAGTGGGACTGGTCACTTTGGGTCTATGCCTGCTCATCTGGCCTCGACTGCAACTTTTCCTGGGTGTCTTCTCCTTCTACCTCAAAGTCCTGTACTAGAGCCACAGTGTACCTGCATGTTCTTGGCACAGGTGCTATTGGCATTGTGGTGACTGTCTCTTCTTCTCCTGCTTGTTCTTGGGTCTCCCTTGGCTCATCTGTTGCTGTGTCGTCACCCTGTGGTGCGTGGTATCTGTGAATGTAATAGAACTACTTCAGTATTACGTTTGTAAAGCTTTGTGACATTTTTAACTTGAATAAAAATGGTTTTGATCAACCAAAATATGGTGTGTTCATTGGATTGGTCACTTGCACGTGGTTCTCATCTGCACCTATGGTGATAAAAAATAAAAAAGAAATATAGCTTGTGTGCCTGACTACATCTCCCATGATGCATTGCTGGGTGCTAACCAAGAAGTGGACTGGGGTGATATTTTACCAAAAATGTTGATCAACTTACTAAGAGTGCATTTTGTGAGTTATGGGGCAAGTGTATTTTAGCATGCCTCCTACCATGGCCGGTGTTGGGGGTCTGGCTGATATATCGATGTCCGTAACACCACTGATAGCCTCAGGCTGTAGAGTAGACTCCACCAAGTCCTCAAGGGGCATAGTTCAGTTCAGAAAACGTTATTTCGGCAATACTGCCATAAAAGCACAATAGAAAACACATAAAAAAGTGCCACAGCATGAAACAGCATAATGAGTAAAACAATTACAATAGTTACTCTCTCGCATTTAAACCCTAAATATCAAAAACTAAACAATATGAAGAAGGAAGCTACCCCTCTACGGATTAACCCTTGGTAACAGTTAGGCAAAATTGAGCATCCCAAATATAATAAATCTTTAAAATCAAGATGGAAAAATACTGTCATTTAATACTAAAAATTTTAATTAAAAAATATAAATAAACTAGCAGGGGTTGAAAAATTACAACATCAATTAATACCATTTAAAATCAGGAAATTGATCAGTAGTAAAATACCACCATCTTGTACTCAATTCAAGCATCTCACTAAACATCTGCGCTTGCACCACATTGCAAATAAAACTTTTGCTATAGCAACAACAACAACCGTGTGCGTATCATGCTTTAATAGTCTATAAACCTCTCTGTAGTTTCTTGTAGCTAAGTTCTTACAAAGTTGGAGAATCCATCTAGATCTAGCTGGATGGTATATGGGGCAAAAAAAAATCACATGGATCTCCGTCTCTTCTATCTCATTGCACCCGGGACATAAAGATTTATTGGCGCCCACCCCCCTGTTGGTAAATACATGAAGGGGGAGCATCCCATGCCTGAATTGAAGAAACAATTTCTTAGCTACAAGAGGTTGTATCAGATCTAGAGCCGGCTCCAGGGTTTTTCATCCAAAAACCTGGAGGTTAAACTAGATGACTCAGTTTATTGCATAATTCTTGTCAATCTGAATTCCTTCAAGGCAGAGGTTAGTGATTGTTTGGAGGTAACCAAACAACTCTCCTCAGGTACAGACCACAAGTCATTTCTCCCTATTTTACGAAAAGTATCCCTAATGAACGACAGCCAAGGGATCTTTCCCGCCCCCAGAATCGACATAACCGATTTCAGTTTCTCTCTATAATCCACCAACTCTGGCATACTCCATAACCTACGCCAATAGAGTAGTGGACAAGAGGTGATCAGGTCAGAAATGGGAGCAATTCCCAAGTCCATCCTCAATGGAATTAGGGGAGTGCTCTGAGGTAGGCCGAGGAGTTGCCTTAAAAAGTTATTTTCTGTCACAACTAGAGTATTAGTTGGGCAATGACCCCAAAGTTCAGCACCGTATAACGAAGCTGCCCTAGTTTGGACCTTATATATTTCTGCAGGAGGGCCAATAACTTTAACAGCACAACTTCTATAGACTTTTTGAATTCCCCCACTTGCTTGAGTTAATTTTAAATTCGCCTTAAAAATCTGAGCCCCCCATTCCATTCTCAAAAACAGGCACCCTTTCTAGTGGTCTAGAATCCATTTTGGGATAGGGGCAGTTGGTAGAATCGGCATGGAAGACCATATACTTTGTTTTCAAAATATTGACCTCTATATTCCTTTTTTTGCAAAACAAGCTAGCTTCTTCTAAGACACGCCGCATCCCCAAAGGTGTTTTAGATAGGAGCAGCGTGTCGTCCGCAAACATTAAAGCTGGTATTCTGCAGTTAGCAAGTGTTGGCGAGACTATCAGCCTGATTCATCAAGGGGCCGTTTTGCGAGCCCCTAATAGCGAATCATAGCGATTCGCTATTGAGGACTCGCAAAACGGTATTCATGTAGGAATTGCTAAATAAATAGCGATTCCTACACATTCCTTATTTGCGAGTAGCAAATTGCTACTCGCAAATAAGGAATAACTCCCCATTCATTCCTATGGGCCAAAAGGCCCATAGGAATGAATGGGGAGTATCCCTTATTTGCGAGTAGCAATTTGCTACTCGCAAATGAGATAGCGATTTTAAGGGTGCCAGGGGTGTCCAAAGGACACCCTGTAGCACCCCTTAAATGCACATTTGAACAGGTGTTGCGCACACACATGTGTGTGTGTAACATGCAAAAGAAAAAAATGCACTAAAGTGCTTTTTACACTATTTTCGCAATTTACCACCAAGTCAGACTTGGTGGTAAATTGAGACCAAATATTGCGATTTCCTATTTCTAATTGGTTGATGAATTGCATTTAAGGAATCTCTATTAGAGATTCCTTAAATCCAATTCCTCGCAAATATGCGAATTCTTAAATAGCGATTTTTGCATTTGGGATGATGAATCCCAAATGCAAAAATTGCACTCGCAAAAGGCAAGATTCTGAGAATCTTGCCCTTTGCGAGTGCAATTTAGCTTGATGAATCAGGCTGTAAGTCCTTAACAGCTAAAAGGTCCTTTATAAGCCCATTTAGGAAGAGTGAGAAAAGAGTTGGTGCGAGCATGCAACCTTGTCTCACTCCCTTCTCTACAGGGAATGGTGCAGAGAGTGTCCCACTTTTTTCCGAATCTTATTTTGGCAAATGTACCGTCATGTAAACGTTTAAGCTGTTGGCAAAGGTAAACTGGAGCCCCCATTTCAAGCAGTAAATCCCACAATTGGTATCTATCTACCATATCAAATGCGGATTTAAGGTCCACAAACGTTAGAAAGAGAGAACCTCCCTCCAACAGTTTAGTTTTCCAATAGATCAGTTGAAGTCTAAACAACTGGTCTATAGTGGAGGTTTTAGACCTAAAACCTTCTTGTAGGGTGATAAGTATGTTATGGTCGTCCATCCAGCTCTGCAGTCTTCCCAAGAGAACACGTGCAAAAATCTTTTGAGTTACATCAATTAGGCTGATGGGACTATAGTTTGCCGGTTCTAAGGGGGAGCCTTTTTTGTAAATAGGAATAATCTCCGCACCTGCCCACGTTTGCCGGGGTGTCAGGCCGCGGAGAATTGCATTAAATAGGCACTGAAGATACGGGCCCCAGACTGTCAATTCAGATTTGAACAGGTCTCCCGGGATCCTATCCAGCCCGGGTGCCTTGTTTGGGAGGACTTTGGACAGGGCCACTGTGACCTCAACCAATGAGCAGGGGGTATATCTTCCTGCGGGTCGAGAATAAGATCGATGGTGGGCGACTCCATTGCAATTACTCCAGTTTGAGGTTTGGAATAAAGAGGTTCAAAGTGGGAGCGCCAAATCTCCTCCCCAAGGTTTGGTTCAATGGCATTCCCGCCCTCAGGCGTTCCGTTTTTTACCAAATTCCAAAACCCTCTGGAGTCTTTATCTTCTAGGGCTTTCTTAATGGCCTTCCATCTGTCAATTTCCCATTCTGATTTAGCTTCTAAAATAAATGTTTTAAAAGATGCTCTAACTTCCCTTATGCGTACAGTGTCACCCTGTCGTAAATGGGTCAACAGGGCATTCTTTGCCTCTCTGCAAGCCCTACTATACCATAGGTCGTTAGTTATTTGATTATTCTTTATGTGGGTTAATGCGCTAATAAAAAAACGGAGCTAGGGTGCTGACCATAGCCACATGGCTTTCCCCCAACGCTTCTATCGAGTAGGTGGCGCCGTCGCTATCTACAAATGTGCTTGCCTTAACTAGAAGAGGTATAATAGATTTATACAAGGAAGCCTTAGCCTCTGGGAATCCAGAAAGGTTCCCCATCGAATTCTTCTGCCTCCATCAACAGCAAGCAAAACAGAAGGGGGAGGGATGATCACGACCTGTCCCTCTACAGAATGACACCACTCCAGGGTAACAACCAACGGGTTGTGATCACTTTCGGCACAGGGCTGCACCAGAAAGTTCACAATCCTATGCCACTCCTCCACATTGGTCAAGATACAATCTTTTGCATGATGATTGGCCATCCCTTTCAAAGGTACATTTCACTGAGTTATCGGCAGATAGGATACCATTACATGCTCTCAATGAATGGCTGAGAGTAAGAGTGGTCAGTTGCAGGACTAGGGGGGTCCAGCCCTTTACTGGGTAATGGTTACACATTGGGATTCCCCAATATGAATCCTCATCATTCGTGATGGAATCAGGTAGAGCATTCAAAGGTTCAAAGTGACAATTGAAATCCCCACCAATGATGGGAAAAACTCCATAAGGCAGTATAGAACGAAGGGAGGATAGGTGGTCTAACGTCTGCGATGTCTGGCCATGCCTACCGGACGGGAGTAGACGTTAATAATGGCCACCTTTGGGAAATAATAAGGGATGATACAGAGGATATCAGGGCAGTGAGTTTCAATCGTCCTAACTGCACAGTCTAAATGAACGCCAACCCAGATACCCAACCCCCGACGGTCTTCCCCTCAAACCCTGTACCGCTGCTTTACAATAAGATACAAACCCCACTCTATGCATAGGCTTCAAGGCCCATTTTTCCTGAAAAGGCATATTTCATGAGTGTCCATGAATTCACCCCAATCGGGGAGATCCATTTTAGTACTCAAGCCAGCAATATTCCAGGAGAGCATCCTTAGCCCCTGTGCTATGGGTACCCTATTACTCTCCGGATCTAAAATGGGATCCCCTTTAACATAGGACACAGACAACGCTTCCTCATCATGGCAAACAATAGTTTCAACAATATCCTCAGGATAGAAAGCGTCTGACCCGTTAAGATTCTCTATTAAGGCCAAATCATTACCCAACTTCACGGGATGATCAGGAGCCTCAACTACCTGTTGTCTTTGGGCTTCTATAACCTGATGTAAAGGACTGGGTTTCCCACAGTGAGACACAATAGACTTGTTCCTTACCCTGCCAGGCAATGCACAACCTTTATCAATCGATCCCATAGACGGTTTCTTGCTCACCAGTTCCCTGTTTGGCATCAGTAACTGCTCGTGGGCCAAAACTCCCTCACCAGGAGTAGGGATACCTAGCCGTTGGGTGTCAGGAATTAAATAGTGGCTTCCGGTGATTAGTCAGTCTACCTGATCTAGAACACTAAATGTGTTGCTTACAGGGAAGGTGACAGGTAGGGTGGTGTCATAAATACAACGCCCATTGTAAGGTCTTCCTGCCTGGGCTCTAAAGTCCCTTCTTACCCAATGTTCACATGATATTTTGATATTTGAAAGGGTATTTCTAAAGCGCACGTTCGCTCCGGAGGGAGCATCATGGCGCTCAAAATCCTAAAGGCCCAGTCGTGGAGGCAGACGGAGGCTAGATGGCAGCTTTAGTCCAGTCATCGGGGAGGTTAAAGATCCAAGTCTTTAGGAGTTTTCTGAAGGGTTTCTCAAGGGTCTGTTGTCTCAAGTGTTTGGGCATGCCATTCCAGGCCTTGATGGCCAAGAAGCTTAGAGTTTTTCCACCTTTCGTTTTCAGGTTGTACCTGGGAGGGGACATGAGGTTGTCTTGAGCAGACCGGAGGGAACGAGTCAGAATGTAGTGGGGAAAACGTCTGGTTAGATATTTAGGACCAGAAGTGTTGAAAGCCCGAAAGGCAATGGTAAGAATTTTGAAACTTATTCTTTTATGGAGAGGAAGCCAATGCAGGGATCTAAGGGCTGCAGAGACAGATGATTTACGGGGTAGTTTTAGAACCAGTCGTGCAGCCGTGTGAAGAACGCTTTGAAGTTTGGTCAAAGTGGACTTTTTAGTCCCGGCCAGGAGGCCGTTACAGTAATCTAGGCTTGAGATTATAAGTGCTACTGTTACTGTTTTTCTGGCATCAAGTGGAAGAAAGTCGAAAAACTTTCTCAGGGACTTTATTATACCAAAGCATCTGCCGGCAACATTCCTGGCGTGCTGATCAAATGATAGATCAGAATCGAATAGCACGCCAAGGTTTCTAGCTGTTGTTACGGTCTGGGGGGGGCCACAGAGTTATTCGGCCACCAGAGGGCTGGGCAGAAAGAGATGTTCTTTCCGATGGGGAGGATCTCTGTTTTGCTAGAGTTACATCTAAGATGGTTAGTGTCCATCCAGTGGAAGACCGCTGTTAAACAGTTTTTAAGATTGAGCTCAGCTTTGGTTGAGTTGTCCTCCAGGGGTACAATCAGCTGCGTATCATCGGCATACGAGGTTACTAGTATGCCGAATGATTCTATCAGGGATAGGAGAGGGATGAGGTAAATATTGAAGAGGAGGGGAATTAAGATGGAGACTTGGGGTACTCCTGAGGGGACCCTTTTCTATTTGGATTGAAAGGGGCCAAGGGCGACAGTTTGGCACCTATCGGTAAGGAATGATTTAATCCATGATAGGGCGGTAGCTGAGATCCCTATTTCCGTCAATCTATTGATCAGGATTGTGTGAGATATGGTGTCGAACGCTGCAGTGAGGTCGAGAAGAATGAGAATAGCCTTCTTCCTCTGGTCTTGCAGCGTTTTTATTGTATCTGATAATTCAATCAGAGCTGTTTCGGTTGAGTGTTTGGGCCGAAAACCCGATTGTTGCGGGTGAAGTATATTGTGAGCATCCAGATAGATTTTGAGCTCTCTGTGGACCAACTGTTCAGTTATTTTTCCCAGAGCCGGGAGAAGAGTGATCGGACGGAGATTGGTCATATCTGTCGGGGATTTGTTAGCCTTCTTCATGAGAGGTTTGACAATGCCCATTTTCCATATGTAAGGGACCGATCCGGTGCTGAGTGACAAGTTGACTATGTCATAAATGATGGGGTTCACCACATCTATGAGTTGGTGAAGAATCTTGGGAGGGCAGGGGTCGAGAGGGGAACCGGACTTGCAAGATAAGATAGCATCTCTGGTTTGAGCTAGGGTGACAAGGGTGACATTTTTAAATCTACCAACTGGGGAGTCTAATTGGTCAGGAGTAGGAGGCCATGGAGGAGTAGGTGGAGGGGGGAAATTCATTTTGATGGAGGAGATTTTTTCGTCGAAGTAATCTGATATTTCGTCGCAAAAATCTTGGGATGGGGGATTTCGGGTTGAAGCGCTTTAGGCTGGGTGAATGATTTAACGATTGAAAACAAGGTTTTTTGTTTCTGACTGGCTTTATTAATGGCGTTGACATAGAAGATTTTTTTAGCAGATTTAATATTGGAAAGGTAGTTTTTCCTTTGTTGGATAAAAGAGAGACGTCGGCATTGTCGTATGTTCTGCGCCATTTACGCTCGGCTTTCCTGCAGAGAAGGTGAGCGGTAGCTAAAGCAGGGGTGAACCAAGGGGCGTTGGTTTTTGTTATTTTCTGAATTCTGCAGGGGCGATTTGTAGGATTCCGGCTTGTGATTTCTTGTGAAATCCAGTTATGGAAGATGTTTACGTGCTGTTCTATGTTGCCGGATAAAACGGGGGACTGGGATTGGAGAATGGGGTTGAGAATAAGATTATCTTGAACTGTTTTCCAGTTGACCGAATTGATGCGATGAGAATTTGTTCTATTGACAGTTTGAGGGTGTACTTTGATAATATGGAATGGGATCAGACAGTGATCGGTCCATATCTGGGGGAGAGGGGGTAAGGTGGTGAGAGAAGGGAAATTGGTGCAGACCCCGTCAAGAGTGTGTCCTAGTAAATGAGTCGGCATAGTGACACTCTGATGAAGATTGAAAATTTCGAGGGTCTGTAAAAAGCTATTAGTTTGTGAGTCAGATAAGGACTCAATGTGTAAATTAAAATCCCCAAGAAGAGTAAAATGCGGGTAACGGAGTAGGAAGTGGCCCAGTGCGTCGCTCAGGGAGTCTAGGAACTTGGAAGCGTTTCCAGGGGGACGATAGATCAAGCCACCTGAGAAAGAGGAGGATTGGCTGAGTTTGATAGAGAAACCCAAGCCTTCTGAACCGGTTAAGGGGTCTAAGTTGAACGTATGACATGTGAAATTATTTTTCAATATAATTGCAACACCTCCCCCTCTTCCTTTCAGTCTATCTTGTCTGAAAAAGGAGTAACCCTGGGGTAGGGCATTGACTATGTCTGGGTTGCAGTCTTCCGTTAACCAGGTTTCAGTAATCAGAAGACAGTGAAAATCAGAGTCTAGGATGAGGTCGTGAATGTCTTGGCTATGCTTGCACATGGACCGGGCGTTTATCAAACCGCCTTTAAAGGGCGGCCTGGAGACTTTGGGAAGTGGAGGGGGGTTAGAGGAGTGGGCTGGGTTTGACTTGGAGGACCAGCTACAGTCCTTGCAGCTGACCGAGCCGGAGACAGTGGACAAGTCGAATGAACATGACCCGCTCCTCCCCTCTGTTGATGGTTGAACGGGAGTGGGAGGATAAAAATAGGTTAAATGGAGAGACTGTATCTGGGTTGAAGACTGTGTCGGCTGCCAATGGCATATATGCTCTACCGCCCGCCTATCCCTAAAGTTATCAGGATTCAATCGCCCTCAATATGTTTTGTTCTTTGGCCCACCCAGTTGACTCTATGGGCAAATAAAAGTTCACTGTGTACCTGCGGCGGAAGTGGCCTGTTAATGTTTAACCAATGGATGCATTTGTTTTTTAGGTCAAAATACAACTCCTCTTTACAATAATCCAATGCAGGGACCCCAGCTAGTACAACAACATACGGAGTGGATGCGGGTGGTAAATCTATACTTTGCAAGCTTGGCTTTTTTGCACCCTGACTCAACGAGCTTGTGTGTAGGGCATAAGTTTTGTCTTTATTCATGGCTTCAGACACTAACCTCCCTCCCCCCCTCGGTCAATATCACTATATTCGTATTCTCGGTGTTGTCTACCCCCCACGTAGCATACTAGCAGAATTAGTAATAGCGGGAGCCTAAGCACTCTCACTACAAGAGGCTGGAGGAAGGTTGGACAAGACTGGAAGAGATGAGCTATAGGGGGCAGAGGGGATACACAATACTTTTGCTATTGTTTCAGAAGGCCCAAAGTCCCCCCCCATCAGGTTAGCAATATTAACATTATCAGGAGCAAATAAGGTTTCATAATGCAAAAGCCTTTCCTATAATAAAGGGAGTCTTTCCAGGAGTGGTGAAAGTGATCTAGTCAATAACGCTTCCATTCTAGCCCAAAAATCCACTCCAGTTTGGGATAGATGAACATCACTCAAATTTGGAGCAGTCATGCCCTCCATGTGGGGCAAATAACAGGTTTTAGATGTTGTTGGAGCTTCTATCGTTTCCGTCATTCCAACCATGTAGATTTTTGGATTATAGCATTTTTGTTTCTCTGGGGACCTCAACCCCGGCTCTCGCAGTTGGGTCGCTGCTTGAGGATGAAATACTAGCAGACTTTTTGTTTGCGGGATTAATATGCGAGGTCGTTCTTATGGACTCTAAAGAACAGGATGTATTTATGGATTCACTGGATTCTCTAAATCCTCTGGTGGCTGGCTGGCACATCCTGTGGGGGCTAAAGGATCAATGACCGAGACTAAAGATTGCTCGATGACCTAACATGCATTAACCCGCCCAGGGATGACCGTTTGGCTAGCAGAGGATCCAGTGATAAACGTCATTCAGTGAGTTTAATTTCGTGCTCCAATACCGATGTTAAACAAAAAGGGATGATGGACGGAGCTCTTCAAACACCCCCAGTCAACTGATCTGGGTTTAATCCATCACCATTCTTTAGCTCACCCTGCCACCCCAGTTCAGACATGGCCATATGCAATCAGTCTGACCCTGTGCCTCATGGGAACAGTCCAGCCCGAACTGCCAAGCCATGTCTTCCCTGGACCGGAAACAAGGATCTTGGGACCGGTTTCAGATTCATAATCCTCATCAGCCAGGCTATCTTGAATCCAGTGGCAAAGTGAGCAAGGGACTCACGTCTGAGCATACCCTGCCAACGTAGGGCAAACAAAGCGATACAAAGGGGATGATGGACGGAGCGCTTGAGCAAATCAAACACTCACGCCCAAGTCAACTGATCTGGGTTTAATCCATCACCATTATTTAGCTCACTCTGTCACCCCAGTTCAGACATGTCCATATGCAAATCAGTCTGACACTGTGCCTCATGGGAACAGTCCAGCCCGAACTGCCAAGCCATGCCTTCCCTGGACTGGAAACAAGCATCCTGGGACCGGTTTTGGATTCATAATCCTCATCAGCCAGGCTATCTTGAATCCAGTGGCAAAGTGAGCAAGGAACTCACGTCTGAGCATATCCTGCCAACTTAGGGCGAACGAAGCGATACAAAAGGGGATGATGGACAGAGCGCTTGAGCAAATCAAACACTCACCACCAGTCCACTGATCTGGGTTTAATCCATCACCATTCTTGATCTCACTCTGCCACGCCAGGTCAGACATGGCCATATGCAAATCATTCTTACCCTGTGCCTCATGGGAACAGTCCAGCCTGAACTGCCAAGCCATGCCTTCCCTGGACTAGAAACAAGCATCCTGGGACCGGTAACGGATTCATAATCCTTATCAGCCAGGCTATCTTGAATCCAGTGGCAAAGTGAGCAAGGGACTCACGTCTGAACATACCGTGCCAACTTAGGGCGAACAAAGCAATTCAAAAGGGGATGATGGACGGAGCGCTTGGGCAAATCAAACACTCACCCCCAGTCAACTGATCTGGGTTTAATCCATCACCATTCTTTAGCTCACTCTGTCACCCCAGTTCAGACATGATCATATGCAAATCAGTCTGACCCTGTGCCTCATGGGAATAGTCCAGCCCGAACTGCCAAGCTATGCCTTCCCTGGACCGGAAACAAGCATCCTGGGACCGGTTTTGGATTCATAATCCTCATCAGCCAGGATATCTTGATTCCAGTGGCAAAGTGAGCAAGGGACTCACGTCTGAGCATACCCTGCCAACTTAGGGCGAACAAAGCGATACAAAAGGGGATGATGGACGGAGCGCTTGAGCAAATCAAACACTCACCCCCAGTCAACTGATCTGGGTATAATCCATCACCATTCTTTAGCTCACTATGCCACCCCAGTTCAGACATGTCCATATGCAAATCAGTCTGACACTGTGCCTCATGGGAACAGTCCACCCTGCACTGCCAAGCCATGCCTTCCCTGGACCGGAAACAAGCATCCTGGGACCGGTTTCGGATTCATAATCCTCATCAGCCAGGCAATCTTGAATCCAGTGGCAAAGTGAGCAAGGGAAACACGTCTGAGCATAGCCTGCCAACTTAGGGCGAACAAAGCGATACAAAAGAGGATGAAGGTCGGAGTGCTTGAGCAAATCAAACACTCACCCCCAGTCAACTGATCTGGGTTTAATTCATCACCATTCTTTAGCTCACTATGCCACCCCAGTTCAGACATGTCCATATGCAAATCAGTCTGACACTGTGCCTCATGGGAACAGTCCAGCCCGAACTGCCAAGCCATGCCTTCCCTGGACTGGAAACAAGCATCCTGGGACCGGTTTTGGATTCATAATCCTCATCAGCCAGGCTATCTTGAATCCAGTGGCAAAGTGAGCAAGGGACTCACGTCTGAACATACCGTGCCAACTTAGGGCGAACAAAGCAATACAAAAGGGGATGATGGACGGAGCGCTTGAGCAAATCAAACACTCACCCCCAGTCAACTGATCTGGGTTTAATCCAACACCATTCTTTAGCTCACTCTGCCACCCCAGTTCAGACATGGCCATATGCAAATCAGTCTGACCCTGTGCCTCATGGGAACAGTCCACCCTGCACTGCCAAGCCATGACTTCCCTGGACCAGAAACAAGCATCCTGGGACCGGTTTCGGATTCATAATCCTCATCAGCCAATCTATCTTGAATCCAGTGTCAAAGTGAGTAAGGGACTCACGTCTGAGCATACCCTGCCAACTTAGGGCAAACAAAGCGATACAAAAGTGGATGATGACCGGAGCGCTTGAGCAAATCAAACACTCACCCCCAGTCAACTGATCTGGGTTTAATCCATCACCATTCTTTAGCTCACTCTGCCACCCCAGTTCAGACATGGCCAAATGCAAATCAGTCTGACCCTGTGCCTCATGGGAACAGTCCAGCCCGAACTGCCAAGCCATGCCTTCCCTGGACTGGAAACAAGCATCCTGGGACCGGTTTTGGATTCATAATCCTCATCAGCCAGGCTATCTTGATTCCAGTGGCAAAGTGAGCAAGGGACTCACGTCTGAGCATAGCCTGCCAACTTAGGGCGAACAAAGCGATACAAAAGGGGATGATGGACGGAGCGCTTGAGCAAATCAAACACTCACCCCCAGTCAACTGATCTGGGTTTAATCCATCACCATTCTTTAGCTCACTCTGCCACCCCAGTTCAGACATGGTTATATGCAAATCAGTCTGACCCTGTGCCTCATGGGAACAGTCCAGCTCGAACTGCCAAGCCATGCCTTCCCTGGACCGGAAACAAGCATCCTGGGACCGGTTTTGGATTCATAATCCTCATCAGCCAGGCTATCTTGATTCCAGTGGCAAAGTGAGCAAGGGACTCACGTCTGAGCATACCCTGCCAACTTAGGGCGAACAAAGCGATACAAAAGTGGTTGATGACCGGAGCGCTTGAGCAAATCAAACACTCACCCCCAGTCAACTGATCTGGGTTTAATCCATCACCATTCTTTGGCTCACTCTGCCACCCCAGTTCAGACATGGCTATATGCAAATCAGTCTGACCCTGTGCCTCATGGGAACAGTCCAGCCCGAACTGCCAAGCCATGCCTTCCCTGGACCGGAAACAAGCATTCTGGGACCGGTTTCGGTTTCATAATCCTCATCAGCCAGGCAATCTTGAATCCAGTGGCAAAGTGAGCAAGGGAAACACGTCTGAGCATAGCCTGCCAACTTAGGGCGAACAAAGCGATACAAAAGAGGATGAAGGTCGGAGTGCTTGAGCAAATCAAACACTCACCCCCAGTCAACTGATCTGGGTTTAATCCATCACCATTCTTTAGCTCACTATGCCACCCCAGTTCAGACATGGTCATATGCAAATCAGTCTGACCCTGTGCCTCATGGGAACAGTCCAGCCCGAACTGCCAAGCTATGCCTTCCCTGGACCGGAAACAAGCATCCTGGGACCGGTTTTGGATTCATAATCCTCATCAGCCAGGATATCTTGATTCCAGTGGCAAAGTGAGCAAGGGACTCACGCCTGAGCATACCCTGCCAACTTAGGGCGAACAAAGCGATACAAAAGGGGATGATGGACGGAGCGCTTGAGCAAATCAAACACTCACCCCCAGTCAACTGATCTGGGTATAATCCATCACCATTCTTTAGCTCACTCTGCCACCCCAGTTCAGACATGGCCGACCTTGCTCTAATTAAGAACTGGTCCAGTGTCGCCACCACTGACCCCTTTGTGGTTAAATTCCTAACATTACCTCCTCTGATAGACATCGCAACTTTATGACCACCCCTACAACCAAGCCCTAATTCATAGTCATCAGATGAAGATAGTAACACAAATGTGCAACAGTCTTATAAGCACTAATCTTGGAGCACAGCGCTCAGAGGGGGGGCCCAGCCCAGCCTCCACGGGGCTCCTACGGGCTCAAACGGGCCCGTCCATGGCCTGGGCTTCGCCCGGCGCTGTACCGCGCAGTGGTGATAATGGAGCACGTTAATAGCCCACAGCTAATGTTGCGCAGGTGTGGCGTCTCCTCTGGCCCCCTGGGACCTGGAATCCCTTAGCAATCCGTTCTCTCTTCCTCCTCTGTAGCAAAAACCAACAGCACAGCGGCTCCCGCGGAGCGGGAGCGGCAAGCTGTTTTTCACGCTGATGGTTGCGGGCAATGCGGCGCAGGTGTGGCGTCTCCTCTGGCCCCCTGGGACCTGGAGTCCCTTAGCAATCCATTCTCTCTTCCTTCTCTGCAGCAAAAACCAACAGCTTTTCACGCTGTTGGATGCGGGCAATGCGTCACAGGTGTGGCGTCTCCTCTGGCCCCTGGGACCTAGAGTCCCTTAGCAATCCCGTTCTCTCTTCCTTCTCTGCAGCAAAAACCAACAGCACAGCGGCTCCCCCTCAAGGGGCATAGACACAGGCTGAGTAGTTGGTCCTCTACTGGTCTTCTTGGTGTCCTCAAGCCTGCTTGCCACCTTCTCTTCTGCCCTTGACTGCAAGACATGCCAGCGATTGGGTAAATCTTTAAGGGAACGCTGTGTGACCCTTACAGCATTGATTTTTGCTGGTATGCCCAGCTAAATTTTTCTTTTCTCCGACTTTGGAACTTGGGGGGATTTTTTGACAAATAATTGTTTATGAGTCTTGACCATTTCCTCAATTAGGAACTACAATTCCTTTTCACAGAATTGTATTTTTCCCTTGCGTAGTACAGCCTCCTTTGCCATCTCCTGTGACACATTGATTCTTAAGGGCTGTGTATCCACACCGGTCTTTAAAATTAGCCTTTGACCCTCCCCCAAAAGTAATTAGTATTTTCCGTCTCCTGTGATGCCACACTGGGAATTTGTGTCTTTCTCTGCACTCTGGATGCTCTCCTGAGTGGTGTGCTCTTGCACACACAGCCTCAGGCACTCAGGAGCAGCATGGGAACCCTCACTTCCTGACTGTGATGTTGTCATGCTGCATTGGATTAGTAGATTCACAATTTTGTGATTCTTTAATTTGCAAATATGATATTTAAGAATCACAAATTGGGAATCTGTATTTGTAAATGTGAATTTTATCAAATCGTTTTTTTTGATACATTGCATTTTGCGATTACCAAATAGCCATTTGGTAAAAATTGCTTTTTGAGAATCGCAAATGCTTTTTTGATTCACCTATCCCCAAGATACTAGGAAACCAATAAGAAGAAATGGTCATGAAGTCATTGGAGGATCAGAAATCAAAAACTCAGCAGCAAGAGAATGTGTTTTGGCTGCAGAAGCTGTGTTCATTCAGTTTCAGCCTTAAAGCTTAGTAAGACCTTTTGAGGCAGGATTCATGGCCAGGTGACAATTGCAGCTGATAAATCCCAGTTTCACCACAACGTGCAGAGGCATGACTATCTCTGTCCAGCTCCTATACAAGTGTGCGGTCGTTTTACATGTTTTTATTTTTCAAAAGTTTTGCAGCAGGAAATTATGGACAATTGGGTATAGGAAGTGGCTCAACAGTGTTATCAGGTTAACTTCCTGATCCGTGCACAAATGTTTTTTTATCAAACCACTTTTGAAGAGATCCAATATATTGAGTTGCTCTCTTGGAAGGGAATATTCCAGTCCTGTAAGCTGAGAAAGGGATGGTCAGTTACTCAATCATTTTTGTAGTACAGATATCCTCTTGAAGCCTCAGACTGATTCTAGATCTCACGGTTCTAAATAATAACGTGCCCCACCAAAGGTTTGGGATGCTGATGCTGCAATCTATAATTCCACTGCCGCAGAGGGATGAGTGTCTCACTACAATAGACTCAAAAGATACTTTCCAGCTTATACAAATGCACAAAAAAGCCCAAAGATATATTTGCTTTTGTTTCAGAACCAGAATGTCTAGGTGCTTCAAATTGGTCTGGCCTCAATACCAAGAACTTTGTGGAAAGTGCTATCACCAGTGGTGGGTTAAATTAATTTGATGGTATTAAAATGTATCCTAATCTGATTTACTGCTAATCTTCCTTTCTTAAAGGAAAACAAAGATTTCAGGATTGTTTTGGAGACCCTTTCCAGGTTTTAATTTCTTCTGAACACAGAGAATTACATTGAAGGTGACATATCCAGTTCATCAGGTCAGTTTTAAACCTTCGGTGGAGAAGATTTTCCTGGCCAAATACACAACAACTAAACTGCAATTTGTCTGCGGAGTTTATTAGAAAAACCAGTGGCATCAGCCAAGGAGGGTTTGGTGGTTCAGAGAGATATGGTGTCAATTATATAGATTGTTCCATGGGCTTGGATACAATCATATCCCCTAGTTTGTCATCTATAAAACCACTGCATCCCTAGATCCCTGGATTAAAGTCTTCTAGTTCTAATTCAAACTCATATTTTCAAGGATCTTCAACCGTGACTAAATTCAGACACCTTAGCCATGGGGTCACCTTTCCTTCATCCCTCTGCAAGGTGACTACAGTACATGCAGTATGAAAGGGGTAAGAGCAATCTTGAAAGATGGACCCGTTTCAAGGCAGATGGTATTCTCAACTCCTTGTGAGATCTTTCAGTTATAAGGAATTGAAAGCTGTTCACCTAGCCCATTGTTCTTTGCTACAGTCCTAGTCAATCAGTCTATCATGAGTTATACAGACAATAAAATTGTCATGAATTATTTAAATTAGCAGGGGTGAAGGGATTTGCCTACGGGCAAAGGATCATCTCCTCAATCTATATGCCATCTATCTTCTGAGGAAGGCAAATTATTTTGCAGACCATCTCAGTTATTTATTTCCTTCCTCAAAATCAATTGTGTCTATTTGCCTCTATGTAGAATGCCCGACTTCCCAAGTTTTGTTTTCTCAGGCTGTTTTGTTTTCTCAGGCTGACAATGGAGAATTGGGCGGTGGATGTATTATCCATTACTTGACCATGGGTGCTTCAGTATGCCTTTCAACCGATTCCCATATTGAAAGGCTTCTACAAAGGATTATGGCAAGTTGTGTATGGATACTTCAATTGGCTCTTAGATGGGCGAGGCAGAATTGGCCTTTAGCCCATTGGTTGCTTCCTCCGGATTGATCCCCTTTGTTGTCCCCAACCCTCTATACATCTATCTTAGCTCACCAGCAGTTGGGGAATTTGAGATTTAAAGTATAAATCTTCAAGAACTGTGGTATTTAGAAGAGGGTATGTCTTCAATTGAACATCCAGCTATGCTAAAACTTTATGCTAGTTATTGGAAGTGTTTTTCAACCTGGTGGCCTACAACGTCTTTAGTCTGTTCCTTGTGTGATCCTATAAAGATCTTACTTTTTTGAGGCATGGGTTTGTATTGGCTCTAGCAGACTCCACTATGGGTAGTCACTAGGTGGTAATCTGATTATTCAGAGGGTCTGAGTTTTAGAATTTGGACTATTTGGTGAAGTTTTCTTATAAGAGGCCTGTAGTTCACTTCCAAGTCACTGCACTGACCAATTCTTTCCTTGTATCTGCCATTAGTCCCGATAGCACTTCAGCATTCTCCCTCTGAGCCTTTCAAGATTACATTTCTTCCTCAAAAGGTGCTAATTGCAATGGCTATTGTTAGACCTGGCATCATTAGCATGGGTTTCCCTTTATGTTATGACTTGACCTTTTGTGTTTTTGCTGTGTGTTGGACTCCGTTTTGCTGGTCTAGATGCTTTGGGCACTTTGCCACTGCTGTTTGGTGCCAAAGTGTAAGTACTCCCTTTGTAAATTATATTTATGGATTGGTGATTCCATGATTGGCATATTTGATTTACTAGTCAGTCCCTTGTACTGTGCACTATGTTTGTCCACGGCCTGTAAATCAAATGCTGCTAGTTGACTGAAGTACTGATTGTGCCACCCACACAAGCAGCCTATAAATGTAACTCTGGCCTGCCATTGCAGAGCCTGCATGCAGTCTGGTACTGCCATTTCGACCTGGCAAGTGCACCCACTTGCCAGGCCCTAACCTTCCCTTTTCTTACATGTCAGTCACCCCTATGGTAGATCCAAGGTACCCCTGTGGGCAGGGTGCAATGTATGTAAAAGGTAGGACATGCCTTGATGTGTGTGGCATGTCCTGAAAGTGAATTTCTGCCAATTTTAGCGTTTCACTATTGCAAGTCTACCTAGATAGAATGTGGATTTTGCTTATAAAATCCTATAAACATAACTACCCCTGGAAGAAAGGTAGGAAAATGAAGTTTAGTATGCCTGAACTCAGAATGTTAAAATGCATCTTTTCGTAAGGGTGATTTTTACAGTCTGTGTTTGAAAATGCCGCTTTTAGAAAGTAGGTATTTTCTTGCTTAGCCCTCCAGTATGCCTCTGCTAGGATGTGGATTGACTGTCTGGGTTCTGGAGTATCAGGGGCTGAGGAGGCGCAGTGGCTCCAGAGAGTCTGATGAGTCAGGGCTGGGGCAAATAGACCTGGCTGCATTTAGAGTAGGGGAGGAGATTTCCTTTCACCTGAATGGGCCTGGTCTGCCTTCCACAATGCTGTCTCCACCTCCTACCAGGAAGCTGCAGCAGAGAGGACAGATCTTGTTTTGACTGAGCACAGGGCTTCCCTGACATCGGAGAACAAAGGATTTTGTAGTACAAATAATTTGGGCCCGACCCCAGAACTTTAGATCACTTCTGGGAAATCAAGAGGAACCTTTGCCAAGGAGAAGAGCCAGAGAAGCTGGGGAGGGATACTGCCCCTGTGCTGTGTGCTATCTGGGGTTGGCCTGCAGTGGCTACTTGCTGCCAAGGAAAGGAGAAACTGAGCTTGCCTCCTATTCTGAAGTCTCAGGGACACAAAGACTTCACCACCAGCTTCCCTGAACTTCCTTGCGGGAAGTTCTGACCTGCTGTAGTTTGGGACCTCTGGAGACTGTTTTTAGCTGGGAGTTGGAAAATCAATGCAACACCGAGAAGCGTGACACATCTGTACCTGTTTTTGATGCGTCACTGAAGAAATGGTTGCAGCGCCTGCCGCGGCTTGAGAAATCCCCACACGCCGCATCGAGTGCAACGATCTCCAAAGTCCGAGATCAGCACACCGATTCCAACACAAGACCTGCTGTGCGGCTGCAAGAATCCACGCATAGTTCCGGATCATAGCATTGCATTGAGGCGCCAAGTATATTCCATCGTTGGGGATGCAGTAAGAAACCAATGCATCACCTTCCCTGAGTGTAAGGAACCGACACATCACCTTCCCTGTGGCCATTTTTGTTTGTGTGTGCAACGCTTCCAAGGTACTTTGTGTGAAAAGTGTTGCATCTGCAATATGCTTCGAACTGAACTATTCCTACCATTTGAAAGTCAGATGTTTATTACGGTATTGTGGGTTTTTGTTGTTTTGGGTCTGGTTTGGTTTATAATGATTATTTATTTTTATAAAGTATTGTAGTGTCCATTTGTAGTATTTTCACTCTATTACTGTATATGTTCAAAAATGCTTTACACACTGCCTCTGAGATATAACGGTCTGCTCATGCCAAGCTACCAAGGGGGTGAGCAGGGGTTATTTTAGAAGCGTATCCCCCTTACCCTGACTTGGAAGAAAGGGTCCCTACTTTGGCAAAGTTACCTACCTCTGCCAAGTAGAGACCCCCACGTCTAACAGCTATATGTTCTGGACAAAGGATAGGTGAGTTAAAGACTCTGCTGTGTGCTGATTCTTTTCTCTATTCTCTGTTCAAGATAAAGAGTTTTTAACACCAAAGCCTTGCTTTAAGTTTTTTGCTTTGCAAGACTTGGTGCTTCCAATCTGTTGTCCTTCTCTATCCATTCTTAGAGAGGTAAGACTCCATACACTGGACCTACATAACCCTTTATTGGTTTATCTGGCAAAACAACTGCATTGGGAAAGTGCAAGGTCTTTTTTATTATGTTCGGTATTTCAGGACCAGGTTTACAGTCTTCTCCATCTTCAATGCAAGATGGTTGATACAGTAAATCATTTTGGCTTATGATAAAGAGAATGAGTTAATGCAAGGTTCAGTACAAGGTAGGTCAACAAGTGTGTGTCTGCCTCCTGGGCTATGCTCAAAGGTGTCTCTATGATTGATGTGTGTATGGCAGTCACTTGGTCATCCACACCCACATTTATGAATCACTACTATCTGCAGGTGGGAGTTGGACATTTTGCTGTTTTTGTGGAAATGAATTTGATGCTGTTCTGCATAATTCCTGACTTTCAATATTTTGGAATAAACATATCACTCTATTATAATGTTGGTGTTTATTATCTGGTTGCCTTGACTGCTTGGATTTGACATCACCCAGTAAGGACTGGAACGAGGAAAATGGGCGAGGAGGTAATGGCCTGGTTACTTAACCAGTAATCTCCATTACCCCCAGATCCCTTATGTCCTCGTCCCATTTATTTATTTATTTATTATTTATTTGAAAGTTTTATAGAGCGCGAACAAGACCCTTGTGGGTATCAGAGCGCTTTACAGTACATGTGTATAGACATATCAAACAATAAAATTAAAGGGACCATAAGAATAACATCAGAAAGCTTAATAAAACAAAAGGATAAATCAAACAGTAAGGATAAACAGGACCATGATGAATAGCAACAAAGAAAATCACAGATAAAAGGACAAATCAGATAAGGTGCAGAATCGGACCGGTCGGTCTAAAGGGTGATGGTAATACATTGATGATAAAAACGTCAAATAAATGGAACAGGCTATACATTTAGACTATACATAAAAAAAGCCAAGCAGTGAGGTGCATAACAAGGGCGAAACATGAGGATCATGGTAGTGGCCAAAAATTGAGTAGGTTGATAAGTACGATAAAAAGCAAAGCAGTGAGGTGCACAGCAAGGGCGAAATATGTGGATAATGGTAGTGGCAAAAATTGATTAGTTTGATAGGTAGGATGAATGGAGTAGGGGTTTTCATAGTCATGTGAGGCTATGTTTACGTAAATGTTGCCATAAGGATGCCTTTTACTTCCAGTTTGAAGGAAGAGGTGGAGGGGTTCAGTCTTATTTCTGGTGGAAGGGCATTCCATATCCTGTGTGCCATTCCTGAAAAGGAACGATTATAAGTTTTTTTCTTATTGAATTTTTGTGGCTTCAGAAGCAGGTTTTCTGCACTTCTTGTTGATCTTGACCCTCCAGATATTGTGAGTTTTTGTTTGAGATAGCTGGGTGCATTATGATGTAAGGCCTTGTGCCTCATGCAGGCTATTTTCAGGTGAATTCTGGCTTTAAATGGCAGCCAGTTTAAAATTTTTAGATCTGGAGATATGTGGGCCCTTCTTTTCGAGCCAGTGATGAGTCTCGCTGCCACGTTGGTGGAGGCTCTTAGATGAGCTGTAGTGGTTTTGGGGAGACCGCATAACGAGACACTTCCATAGTCCAGTCGAGGTAGAACTAGAGCCTGAACCGCTAACTTGAAGTCATTGGGAGGTAGAAAGGGCTTCAGCTTCCTTACTGTATTGATCTGAAAGTTTTCTCCCTTCGTTGCATTACTAACATGCTTCTGCATATTGAGGTTACAGTCTAGAGTTATATTCAGAGATTTTGCCAAATCCACAATGGTTGGTTGAACATCGAGTGCTGTGAGGTGTTTGATCAAATTGTGCATTGTGGGGACTTTGGCGGGTGGGGCAATAAGAAGGAATTCAGTTTTTAATGCATTCAGTTTGAGGTGATTCACTGCCAGCCATGTTTGGGTGGTCTTAAGAGTATTGTTAAGCAAATTAATGTCATCCAAGGTGCTGATCTTGAGGTAGAGTTGGGTATCGTCGGCATACATGTGAAATTGCACGTTTGAAGTTTGTAGCAGATCGGTGAGTGGTTCCATGAATAGGTTGAAGAGAGTAGGGGATAACGATGAACCTTGTGGGACTCCTAGCGTAACAGGAACTGGTTTGGACAGGGTGTTGTTGACCTGGAATTTTTTAGTCCGTTTATGCAGAAAAGAGGTAAACCATTTGAGCACTGATCCTGAGAGACCCATTCTGCATTTCAACAGATCTATCAAGTGTTCGTGTTTGACCGTGTGGAACGCTGAGGAGAGGTCTAGAAGGATGAGGAGGCATGCTTCATTTTGATCAAGTAATTGAAGTGCTTCATCAACGATGTGTGTCATGGCTGATTCCGTGCTGTGATTTGCACAGAAGCTGGATTGGTGTTAATTTAGGAGGTTGAAGTGATCGATATGTTTTGTCAGTTGGTGATGAACACATTGTTTCAAACGTTTGGCCAGGGTGGGAATATTGGAGATAGGGTGGTAGTTGTTAAGGTCTGTGGGGTCAGCTGTGGGTTTCTTAATGATGGGAGACACCTGCCCTACCTTTAGGGAGTCAGGGATGCAGTCTTGTTGAAGTCAGCTGTTTATGATCTTGGTCCAGAGGAGTAGTAGCATAGGTGTAAGATCTTTAACCGCATTTGCGGGGAGAGGGTCAGTGAGGTGATTGGAAGGCTTCAATGCACTGAGAAACATGCCTATAGCTTCTTTAGAATAGGTGTAGAAGTATGACCATGTTGCGTCATTTTTTAAGGTAAACTTTGGTGGGATTTGTTGAGAAGCGTTTGGGGGTAGGGGGAGGTTTTGGTGAGGGGCAAGAGTGAGAGATTAGGTCCTTGAGAAGATCTTTCTTGATGTTTTCAGTCTTTAGGGTAATGTGGTTAGACAACATGTTGGTTGTGGGTGAGTTAGTTCATGTGGCCGTTGAGGTTGGTCCTTAGATTGCGTTTTGATTCATTCAAAAAGTTTTTTTGGTCTATTTCTAGCCTGGTCAAGTTGTTGGCTGAAGAAGACTGCTTTGGTGCATTTGACCTTTCGAAAATAGGCATTTCTCTTCCTTTTTAGAGTCAAGAGGAGCTTGGCGGTTGGTACTGATCTCCAGTTGCGTTTGGCCATTCTGAGAGAACGTCTGTCCTCGTTAAGGAGACCGTTGAACCAGGGTTTAGAGTCTTTCGTGGAGACTCTCTTTAGTTGCAGGGGAGCAAATTCGTTAATTATCGAGGTCATGGAGTTTAGGTAGAGGTTGGTCAATTACGTTGGAAGTTCCAGCAGGGGGTAGAAGTAGATTCTGGCTAGAGGTGGGTAATGTGTTTGTGTTGAGCTTTTTCCAATCTCTTTTCCATACCTTAGGTTTCGTGGCTTGGCCGAGTTCAGTTTGATTGTTTCCTTGATGAAGAAGGTGATGATGTGATGGTCAGACCAATCACAAGGGAGGATCGATTCCAGATGGGTGGAATCAGTCTTATTAAGTCTAAGATTGCGCCTTTATTGTGTGTCGGGCTGTTGCACAGTTGGTTGAGGTCTAAGGCATTGAGGAAGTTTTTGAGGCTGTTAACCACTGTGTCGTTAGGGTCATTCCAGTGGAGGTTAAAGTCACCCAGGAAAATGTGTGTGTTTTGTCGACCGGTGAGTGATGTGATCAGGATCATGAGGTGCTCTGTAAATAAGAGGTTGTCGCCAGGTGGTTGATAGATGATGTGGAGCGAGCAGACAGGTTTACCATTACTGTTGATTTCGAGACTGATGTATTCACAGGAAGGGAGTAACGAGGGAATGGCTTTGTTTACGGTGATGTTGCTCCGGTGTATGCATGCAATACCACCTCCAATCTTGCCTCTAGACCTGTCTAGTCTGATGATGTCATAGTTAGGGGGAACCAAAATGTCGATGAGGGGCGAGGAAGATTCTGTAAGCCACGTTTCAGTGAGAACAATGAGGTCAAGGTTAGTCGAGGTAATGGAGTCGGCTATGTCAGTGGCGTGTTTCGATGCCGATCTGCAATTCAGGAGTGTACATTTAAGACGGGGGTGGCGGGGTAAGAAATGTGTTCCTGGATGAGTGGGACTTTACAGAGATTATTGAAGATGATTTCTCTGTTGTGAGTTGAGAGCCTGTGAGGGTTTGTGAGGATAGAGGGGATGGGCATGTGTGTGAGGGGATCGGGGGTTGTAATGACTGGTTCGTAGGAGAGCAGGATAGAGAGAAGATCGGTCTTGGAGAGGCGGTTGTTGGTACGCGATGGGCGGGAGGGTAGGTTACGGGAGGGTACTGATATCCACCTGGGATCAATGTGTTTGGTGGTGCAGTGGGGATGCGTGGGGGACTTGTTAGGAATGTTGGTTCTGTAGGATCTTGGGAGCCATGGCTGACTCGATAGCATGACTTTAAAAGCGTGGAGGTCCTCTTTGATTAGATGAAGTGTGGACATGATCTCATCCAATCTATTGTCTGCTGTGGAGATGCGGTGAGTGTGTGTGTATGGGGTGTTGGTTGGTTGGGTTTATATGCGTGCGTTCGACTGTGCAGCTGTGTGTGTGTGGTGGGGATAGTGATGGAAATGGCTGAATAGAAGGTTTTTGTTAGGGGTGGATCTGCACACCCGTAATCAATTGTGAAGATATTATTTTGTGTCCTTTGTGAAATCTTGGCGTGCTATCTAGAGTGAGGAATGTGTGCCTAACTCCCTCCTAATGAAGAAACATGTAGGTAAGAGCCCAGGGATGCCCTGGACTGCTAGAAGCACAGCTATTAGGCGTTAAGCCTTTAAAAGCTCAATAAAATCATATGCAAATACCTACATGGCTCATTTTGAGGATCAATACATTTTATCTGATTTGGTGTGGAAGAGACATGCAGCAATATTTTTGAGGTACATCGATGACATATTTGTCATCTGGACAGGTACGAGAGAATTACTGGAAGAAAGTATTTTCAAATTGAATGAACTGAATCCTAGAATCCAGTTTACACATAACATTGAAAAAGAGAAAATCCATTTTTTGGACATTGAAATAAGTAAAACATCAACCGGGTTAAAAACGTCTGTATATAGGAAGCCGACAGATGTTAATAATGCGCTGCTTTTCACTAGCGCACACCCATACAGTCTGAAAAAACATCCGAGGCCTGAGGGTTGCTCTTCGCCCGATGCTTTTTAAATACAACAAATCCTTTATGGCACGCTGGAACGCGATTTTGAACAAGTGTTCTCTTGATTTGATTCTGCTTATAATTGAAGAGATATCGTCTCTCTTGGGAGAACTACTGTTTGACATCAACAAATTGAAGGATGAAATTAGTCATCGTATGGAGCATGAGAACTGGAATCAAGTTCTGGATAAGATAAACAAAAATCTGGACACGCATGCAAAGGAAGTGCACGAAAGAAAGATACGTAAGTTCCGATGGGACATGATCGATTACAAATTGGACGAGGTCTATACATGGGCCGAAAAATATGCACATAAGAGGGTCTTCAAAAAACCTGGTGCCACGTCGTCTGAAGAGAGTATAGTACCGGATGAGGACCTCTCACTGCAGAGGCCAGCTGCTACTTTGACACAGGTCACAGCACCAATCATAGACACAACAGCCACTACCTCGACAAGTAGTGTTCCTTTTTTAGGGGAGGGCCCCATGACCAAAATTCCACCCGACAAAACGCCAGTACCCCCAGACGAAACACCAGGCGTGGAAAAACCCAAGGTAACAAAAGAGCAAGGAAGGCCACAGAGGATTGTGAAGAAGTGAATTCCTTGGTTATAAATATTTCATCAAAACATTTAACCTTGGAAGAGATAAAGGTACTCAATAAAGGAACTTCTTTTGTCCCATCCTACATGTCAAATGCTTTAGAGACGGAGGTAGCCCTCTTTAAATTCATGCGAAAACTGAGATTAAGGTGGTTTTTCAACATCAACCCCAGCAAAGAAGAATTAACATTGGAACAGAAAAAATTTAGACCAAAAAGCAGATTTTTGTCACCAGTCTCCCATAAGACACTTGACACTTTTGAGTCTCTTGTTAAAAAGGATTTGGAAATAATCAAATACGGTCTGAAACAACATCAACATTTGAGTCCTAAGGAGCGACGCATTCTAAACAAGCTGAGACAAGACCCTTCGATAACATTCCATCCGGCAGACAAGGGAGGAGCTCTAGTGGTACTTGACACTGATTTTTACAATAGGTGTGTACTTGAACACATACAAGACAAAGACACTTATCTCCCTTTGGAACAAGATCCAACAAATGAACTGTTGAAGTTACTAGATGATTTCTTATCCAGCTCTCTAGAATCAGGTATCATAGACGAGAACACCAAGAAGTTTCTTTTCAATTCTACACCAAAGGTACCTACCCTATACATGCTACCAAAGGTGCATAAGCACAAAACTCAACCACCATTCCGACCTATAGTAGCAGGGTGTGGTTCCATTCACGAGTCGTTGAGATATTATCTTGACTTTTATCTACAACCGTTGGTTCAATCCTGGGAGACATATGTTAAAGACACAACTGACTGTCTAAAAAAATTGGAATCACTGAAACATCTTTTCGACAATGACACTTGGCTTTGCACCATTGATGTGGTCGCACTATACACTTCTATAGCACACGAGGAAGGATTGGAGGCAATAGAATGGCGACTGTTACACTCAGAAATTGATCACGAAAAGGCAGTTTTTCTTCTAGAATTACTACATTTTGCACTCTATAACAACTATTTCACGTGGCAGGATAAGTTCTACATTCAGCGTACAGGGACAGCGATGGGTTTTCCAGGAGCACCATCATATGCAAATACCTACATGGCTCATTTTGAGGATCAATACATTTTATCTAATTTGGTGTGGAAGAGACATGCAGCAATATTTTTGAGGTACATCGATGACATATTTGTCATCTGGACAGGTACGAGAGAATTACTGGAAGAAAGTATTTTCAAATTGAATGAACTGAATCCTAGAATCCAGTTGACACATAACATTGAAAAAGAGAAAATCCATTTTTTGGACATTGAAATAAGTAAAACATCAACCGGGTTAAAAACGTCTGTATATAGGAAGCCGACAGATGTTAATAATGCGCTGCTTTTCACTAGCGCACACCCATACAGTCTGAAAAAACATCTTCCCATCTCACAAATGATGCGAATTAAGAGGATTACATCCGATGAGGATCAATGTAAGGAAGATATTCAAAAACAAATTCAACAATACAAGGAGCGAGGTTATCCAGATCAAATACTCAGAGAAGCTGTTCAGATTACGTCAGATAAAACTCGTGATGAACTTCTGACATCCAAAGAAAAATTACCTATGAAACGAGAGGTATTCGTACTCAAGAACTCAACGCAAGCCACACAGATTAAGACAATAATCGGGAATCGCTGGGAACTAATTGAAAATGAACCCGATTTTGCAACAGTTTTTCATGGCAGCCCATTATTTGCACACATCAGAACCAAGAATCTAAGGGAATTTCTTAAATCCCCTAAAAATACTGTAAGACAAAAAGAAAAGGGCATGCTGAAATGCTATAACTGTGGACATTGTGGTAACGTCATCACAGGTGATCAATTTATGCATCCGCATACGGGTGTAAGCATCAAATTAAGACATAATGCAGACTGCAATACGGAAGGAGTGATATATGCGATTAAGTGCCCCTGTGGACTGGTTTACGTGGGACGCACCAGTCGGAAAATAAAGACACGAATAGTGGAGTATAAAAGCCGCATCAGGAATCGCAATACAAACTCCTCATTGGCCAAACATTCGGTAGAAGCCAAACATACTATTCCCCAGCTCAGGTACACAGTCCTAGAACGCATAGAGCGCTCCCCGGGAATGGACGTGAATACACTTCTAGCCAGAAGGGAAACACATTGGATAAAATTCTTAGGAACTGTGATTCCTAAAGGTTTAAATGATCATTATGAATTATTGTGTTTTCTGTAATCAAACATATGAAACTTAACTAGACTGTAAGGGGGAACACTGAGTCTTATCACACATTTACTTAATTACTTTTTTAGCACTTATTTCTTCTCTTTTCTTTTTCTTTTTCTTTTCTATTTTACTTGCAGCACTTTTTGACTCGGTGTAATATTTCAACATGTAATCTCCTCAATACTGTAACACTACTTGTGTTTACCTGACAGAATATCAGAGGATTTTTACTTTATGAGCCGTATTTCCCATCATGCTTTTTAGTCACTAACTTTACTGATTCAGTTTTTGGTTATTTATTTATTATCAGTCTTTCCTTAGTCTTCATTAGTCTTCACACGGATGTTTTTAGAAACGCCCTTTCCTCGTTGTATATTGCACTTCTCATGTACAAGAAGCAAGGTGCACGGAGGTAATGAATTACTTTTGGAGATAGAAGTCCACTTTTAGTTTCCAGTATGTCTATATCTATCCGGCGAGTTCCGCACCACGTGACTCGATGGGCGGACTCGCATCATTGGATTCACTCAGGGTGTCGACGCTGGACGCTGCAGGTTGGTGTACTTGTCCTACCGGCAAAGTTCAATCCCGTTAGGCTACCGGCCATTAGTTTCAATACTCACTACATGATTTACATTCCCTCTTTTAAACAGACTGTTCCTGTGAAAACATTAACGAAATGCGCATTTTTCGCCCACATTGGCGGTAAGCCAGCAACTGTCGCTCCCTTTGGGTTTCACTCGTAATTAATTGCACCTTTTAGCTACAACGATTTCCGTTCATTTTTTCTGCAGGGTATGGAACCGATAGCAGTATTTTCGTTGGATTAATGGCTCATATTGGTTACTCACAGAAGTCCATAATACAGTACGAATTGTTTCTGTTTATGTAGTTTTTTTCCTCTATTCGAGTGGTGATAGATTTCTAGCTATAATATCATGAGAATCTTTCACTTTGCATACTCGGCACTAGCATGTTTTTTTACACGATGACTTGTCTGGGGTTTATCTCGGACAATGTGAGCACTTTACCTTTGACTCTATATCGTTTTAGACAAAGAGTCGATACGTCACTTAGAAACACTTAACCTCACATTTAAATTAATTGACGTTTTCGAGACACTGGGCTCTTTCTCTCGGTGTTTCTCTCTTGGTGTTTTTCCCTCTGTGTTACTCCTGAGTATCTCGTAATATACTGTTGTACATATGTGAGAACACAATATAGTTTTGTATGTTGCTGTTTTTTAGATCCTGTTGAATCTACACTCCAAGAGATCGACAACCCATGAAATTGTGTACTTCTGATTGCATATTATTAATCCCCTGACGAAGGGTTCATTATGTAACCCGAAATGCATTGGGACGTTGGATATTAATCTGGAGCAACAATAATTTTGTTGCGGTTACTATATACTTAATGAATTGAAAATATGATGTGTTAATATTGTCATGTGATTTTGTGCAACATTGAATACAAATGTTTATTGATGTACTTTTACGTTAATTGTTCTTGATGATGAGGTTATCTATTGACCAATAAATGTGTATGTTGAATACTGTTTAAGAAAAAGGCAAACATTTTATTGAGCTTTTAAAGGCTTAACGCCTAATAGCTGTGCTTCTAGCAGTCCAGGGCATCCCTGGGCTCTTACCTACATGAATAGAAGGTTTGCCATGTCAGTGGGCAGGAGCGGGAGGTGTGGAAGGAGGCATTGGTTGTACAGAGGGTGGACTGGTGTCTGAGAAGTCGAGGGTTGGACCGTGGCGTGCAGGGGACAGAGCTGTGGTGGACTGGTTGGCATGTGTAGAGTCCTTGAAAGGTGTAATATTGCGAGTAGGGGAAGGAGGGGGAGCTATGGTGGTTCCCATAGTGGGTTCCGTTGCTAATGGGGGTAAGAAAGTAGAAAAGGTCGAGTTGGAGGGAGATAGGTTGAGCTGAAGGGGGTCGATGTTGGTTGTGGTGTTGTGAGGTGTGACTGAGTTGGGGGGAGAGATGATGAGGGGGATAGCGGGGGAGGAGGGGTGGGGAGCTATGGTCAAGCCTAGAGTGGTATCCGTAGAAATGTGAGGTGCAAGAGTGGTCTCGGCCATGATGGGAAGTGGGAGCGTGAGCTGTTTCGGTGTGGTGCTGCTAGGTGTATAAGTGGAGGTGGACGTCCGGGTAGCTGGGGTCACGGAAGCAGAAGAATCAGATGAATCAGATGCCTGAGATAGACGGGAGGGAGGGACAGGAGGGAGGTATAGGGCTATATAGTCCCTAATAGTGTAGGTGTGGGTGTAGGTGGGTAGTGGAGCAGTATGCGGTTTGTCCACTTGTTCTTTAATGATGGGGAAGATGTTGTCTAGGAGGTTTAAACTACGGTCAGTGGCTTGTATGAGGATGGTACCGTTGTTATAGATAGTGATTGTTGCTGTAGCTTGAAAGAGTAGGGAAGGGGCAATATAAATAGCTAGACCGTGTGCCGATTTTCTTGTGGAGGAAAAAGGAAAAGTGGCTAGGAGTACTTTCCTCCATTGTGCCCTCCTTTTTGTGTGGAAGATGTTGTCGATGGTTGAGTATCCGTTGTGTGGTGAGAAGTAGGGATCAGTGAAGAGTGTTTCGGGGTGTGGTTTGATGAAGTTGTGCTTGAACCGTTTGGCCGATTTTTTGGAGAGGCCAGGGGGATAGATGATGTTGTGTGTGTGAGTGCCTGTGAGTTCCATGGTGAGAGTGGGCAGGTAGGAGAAGGTGAGGAAGCACCAAAGAGACTTTGGGGTGCTGGGGCCTGGAGGGGTCCTAAGAGAGGGTAAGGGGGAGGAGGGAAAGACGGAAGCAAAAAGGTCAGAAGCCAAAAAGGTCAGATACAGCAGATAAGAATAATTATTAGTGGGCTAGGGGGATACGGGGGTAGGGAAGAGGATGACAAGAAAAGAGATGGGTGTGCTTAGGGCATCTAGTAAAATGATAGAGAAGGGAGAGGAGGGGGAGCAAAGGGAGGGTAGCCGAAGAGGTGGAAGTGAGGGGGGACAGAAGAGAGAGGGAGGGGGAGTAAGTTGAGTGAGGGTAAAGGTGACCAAAGGCTAGGGCAAAGAGGAGGGTGAGGCAGGCTAGGGTGGCTGGCTAATATGAGACAAATGATGTGATGGAGGTTTGGGTGGTCTGAGGGAAGGGGGGTGAAGTAGGTCAATACTGGGTTAAGGTGTCGAGGGGCTAGAGCAGTAAGGGTGGGTCAGGCAGAGATGGCCTAATGCTGGATGCAGATAGGAAGGTGGAAGATTGGGTGGTCTAAATAAAGAATACAGAGCGAGGGGGACGGAAATCGCTTAAGGGTTAGGGTGTCCCGAGGTTAGTGAACTGAGGGTGAGTCGGGCTACGAGGACGACTTGTTAGAACCAAATAAAAGGGAATCTTTAATTAGTTTCCTTACAGGTGGAAAAGTAAGTCAGGCTAAGATGGCCGATTCTTAGAAAGGAATGCTAGGTAGTCCACTGTTAGTTTCTTTACAGTGGGAGAAGTTGGACAGGCTATGATGGCCGACTTATTAGAAAGGAGAAATAGATAGACCCCTGTTAGTTTCCACACAAGGGGAGAAGATAGACAGGCTAAGACAGGCTAAGATGGCCGAGTTCTTAGACGTAGATAATAGCTAGACCTCTGTTTGTTACCTATAAAGAGGAAAAAGTTAGCCCACGGCCATTTTAGGGGGAGAGAAAACCAACTGAAACGCTAGTGATTAGCTAAAAAGAAGGATAGCGCAATTAACATATTGGAGATAACTATCTCCCGACAGAAAAAAAAGACCAGAGGAATGCTGGGATCCTAACCCCGCCCCTCCCACTGGGTGTAGATAATCATCACTTACTCAGCATTCCGCCTGTTCCTTTTTTCTGTCTGTGGACAGAAGTGTGTTTTGGATGCTGGTGCTGGTTCTGCTGGGCTTGGGTGACTTTTCTCCTTGGAACTTCCCATCCGGCTGCCTGGCTGTTCGGTCAGGGTGTCTGCTCTTCTGCCTCCTGGCCTGCCGGGCTTGCTGAGAGGCTGAGATCGTCACTGCCAGCTCTTGTGGCCCGGCTGGCCCTTTGCGGCTGGTGCACCACCTCGGATCTCTTCCGGGTCGTGGGGCGTGTCTTCTGGCCGGGTGAAAGATATGCCGGTGTGCTTCCCTGGATGTTTCTGCCCGGCCCTGGCATCGTTTCTGGTGATATGCCTTGGCCTGTGGGAGGGTATGGGCCTTGATCCTGTCTGACTCCTGGCACCACTCCCGGGTGAGTACTACATAGCGGTGGCTGTTTATACCTTCTTTGTCTGGGGGACTTGCCTCATCTGTACAGGGTAGTGTGTTTGGTCTTCCTCTGTTACACCATGTGTTTGTGCTTCGCCTCTGCTCATTGCACCTTCGAACCTCACTGTGGTGCCCGCTTTCAGGTTTGTGCTGTTTGCTGCACTGGGTTGGTGCCTGCTTTCTTAGTAGGGTGCCGCCTTCTGCTGTGCGTGTTTTTTCGCCTATGACCACCTTCTGCAGAGTGTGTTCGCTGGGTGTCTGCTTGGTGAGGCTAGCTGCGGTGCCGACCTTATGCTCCCTGCAGGTTGCAGGGGCTGGTGCTACACCCCTGTAGTTGTTCTTGGCACAAATCGGGATGCTGGCACCCTACTTGAAACTGGATGTCTGGACAATCCAGGTTTTCCAATGGGAGTTGCTTCAGCCGGGAGTCTTGCATTAGAGCTGTCTGTGAATTGGTTGTGGTAGGTGGAAGGCTGCCAATCTGGCTGTGGTGCCTGGGGGTGCTGGTGTTTGTCCCGGCCTCTGGGCTGCTGAGTGATGGGCTGGCTGCCTGGTGCTGTGTCGGGCGGCATGCCTCTTCCATGCTGTTTGCCTCTGTTGAGCCCTTTTGAACATTGTGCTTTGCCTTCCTGTTCCTGGTTGCGGTGGGTTCATTGGCAGGTTCCATGTGTTCCCCTGCTGTGTTCTCTGCCACACTTTGTTTCACTCCCCTACTTCTCTGGGGCTGCCCTGCCTCTTCCTTTGGGCTTTGCACCTGGTTTGCTCTGGTGGGTGCTGGCCGTGGCATTGTCTTTGGGGCTGGCTTTACATGTACTCTGGTTCAATGTGCGGTGCTTCCCCCTTTCTGGTTCCTGCTTCTGACAGTTGGCTGTGTCCTTCTGTTACATGGCTGGTGCTGATGTCTGGCCCCTGGTCCCTTTGGGTCCTGTTCGCACTATTTCCTTTTCCCTAGAGGGTGTGTGGTGCCTGGGGTTATGCCTCGGATTGTCAGTTGGGGCTGTGGTGTCCCGGCCACCTCACCGCCTGGCTATTCCCTGAGGGTTGGTATTTGCTGCCCCGGTGTGCCTGGGGGCTGGGCTGGTTGTTCCTCCTGCCCTGGCGTGGTAGTCGGTGGTGTGCATTGGGCTGGGGAGTTGTACTTGTCTCCTGGGTGTGTTCCGTGTGGGGGTTCACCTGTTTTGCCTCCTCTTTCCAGTGGTCCCTAGGAGTCTGCGGTTCGTACCCCTTCTGTCTGGGCCGGGCTGTTTTCGCTGGTGCTGGGTCCCGGTTATTGGCACCTGGTCTACTCTCTTCTCTGCGGTTCTACCTGTCGGGGTTCCTCCTGGGTGCCTGGTGCCGTTGCTTGGCCTTGTGCCTCCAGCTTTTCCTCCCTCAGGTCTCCGGGTCTTGTCTCTGGCATTTGGCGAGGTTGTGCCTTGTATGCTCCCTTCCTGTTGGTTGACTGGTCCCTCTTTTGTCGGGTTCCTTTGCTAGCGGGCTTGGGGTGATCCGGATATTTTTGGCTTTGTGGTTCCGTCTGGGCCTGTCTTTTCCTGTGTGCCCCCTCCTGTCTTCGCCTTGTGCTCCCCGGGTCCTGCTCCCGGTGTGTGTCTGTCGGTTGGCATGCCCCCTGCCCTCCCATGTCGGGGTGCGGTCCTGTGGTGTTTTTCTTGCCTCTTTTGGTTCTGCCCTCCTTGCTGCTGATTGTCCGGGGCCTGGTGCTGCTTGTGCCTCTGGCTTCTCTACTTCCTCCAGTTCCTGGTCCGGCCTGCTGCATAGCCAGGTGGTTCTGTGCCGGTGATCTCTGTTGACCTCCCTGTCATTTGCTTCGACCCGTGCACTGTGTGGGCTTCTTCAGGGTGAGGGTTGGGACGCGGGAGTCCTCTTGCCTTGGTGAGTCACTTGATTTTGGCCCTGGCTTCCTGGTTCCCTTTTGGCGTCTGTTGCTGCTAGTGGGGTCTGTTTTCTTGTCCTCTGCCCTGAGGTTTTTCCCTTGCTTCTGCCTGCCCTTGGTGCGTGCTGCGCCGTGGTGCTTGGGTGCCTGTGCAGTCTGTTTGGCTTCCGTCCTGGCTTCTGTGGCCTCTCTGGCTTTGCTTGTTTTTAGGGGTTCTTTTTCCCTGCTCTTGTGGGTTTCTGGGTTGTGGCTGTTGGTCCTGTCCTGCCCCTTCCGGGTTTGGGTGGTTCCGGAGTGTTGGTCTCTGGTCTTTGCTGGCACCTCGGTTGTTTGGTCTAGCTGTCTGCCTGGTCTCTAAGGGGGGGTCTCTAGTTGGCTTGTTTTTCTGCTATTTCTGTGTGCACTTGTCTTTGTGGCCTTTGGGGTTGACCTCCCCTGCCTCCTCTGCTCCGGGCTTTGGTGTTGGGCCCTGATTTGGTTGGGGTCTGGGTCCCTGTGGGGCATTTGGCCTCCTGGGGCTCCGATATCGGGCTCTTTCCCTGTCCTTTTGTGTTTGGTTGGGATCTGGCTGTCTTGTCCTTCACCTGTGACTCTGTGGGCCCTGTGGGGTGCAATTTCTAGGGTTGTGTTCCTGTTTCCCTAGCTTTCTGGTTTGTTCCTTGGCCTTTGCTGGCTGTTGGCCTGCTCCTGGGCTCTCTTTGTGGCTCCTCCTCCCAAGCTGGGTGCCTGTAGTTGTCATCTGGCGCCTCTGGTGGTTGGGGTTGGACGTTCTTTCTGGGGCCTGGTCCTCCTCTTTTTTGGGTGTTTTGTCCTCTGGGCTCTCTGGGGGCCGGTCAATCTAGTTGGGGGGGGGGGGGGCTGGTGCCTGGCCAGTGCTTTTCTTCCTTCTTGGTTTGGTCTAGGTGGTCCTGCCCTTGTTTGTTACTTTGAGTTGTGCCTGCGCCTTGTGGGCTGGCTCTGGATTATTTCCCTTTTGTTGATTGATTGATTGATTTTTAAATTTATAAAGTGCAGTGAATGCCCGGAAGCGTCTTGGAGCTGAGGACTGAGGGTCGAGACCAGAATGAGTGCGGGAAGGAGTTAGAGGTCTGTTCGGAATAGCCAGTTCTTTAATAGTTTCCTGAATAAAGTGAGATTAGGACTGTTCTTAATTGAGAGAGGCAAGAGATTTCAGAGTTTAGCAGACCTTAGCAGGAAACTTCTACCTCCCCAATGTGCCTGCTTGAACCTGGGGACTTGAAGCAGTTTCAGTTGCGCAGATCTAAGGTTCCTCGACGGCACATAGTACTTTATCCTAGAAGTCAGGCAAGAAGGACCCCTTCCCTGAAATGCCTTAAACGTGATGCAAAGTGACCTAAAAATGATTCTTTTCTGTACCGGCAACCAGTGGAGCACTGCTAGCCGCTGGGACACTGGTTTGTGCTTGGGAATGCTCAAGATCAGTCTGGCAGTTGCATTCTGTAGACGTTGGAGCTTACTCAGGTACAGTGATTGGATCCCTAGATACAGTGCATTACCATAGTCTAGCCTGGAAAATGGCAAGGGCAGTTACCAGGGTTTTCAGGGAATCAGGGGGAATAAAAGATTGAATCTTCCTAATCAATTTTAATATGGGCCAGAAGCTGGCCGTGAGGCAGTTAATCTGGTTGTTGAAGGTTAGACGACAGTCGAACATCACCCCTTGGTTTTTGACCTTGGATACTGGTGTGGGGCATTCCCCCAGCTCAGTGGGCCACCATTTAGGAGACCAGCTTAATGGGTTGGCGCCCAGCAGTAGGACTTCAGTTTTGCTACCGTTTAATTTTAAGCAGTAGGCTAGCATCCAATTGTTGACGTGGGACATACAGATGTTAAAGCGTTCAGCCACCTCAGCTTCATTGTTGGTAAATGACACTACCACTTGTGTGTCATCTGCATAGCTGATTACTGAAAACCTGAATTGTCTGCTCAGTGCAGCCAATGGGGCTACGAAGACATTGAAGAGTGTAGGGCTCAAAGATGAGCTCTGCAGCACTCCACAATGCAGATCGAATGTTTGTGAGCTTGTTCCATCTAACTCGAATCTGAAGGCTCTGTCAGAGAGGTATGATGACAGTGGAGTCATTGCGGATTCGTGGACAACCAGCTCAGACAGTCTCCTAGTTAGTAATTTGTGGTTGACGGTGTCAAAGTCCGCCAATAGATCTAATAATATCAAGGCAGCCTTCCCACCACCGTCCAAGGCTTTCCTAAGCTATTCGCTTGTAGTGATTAAGGCGGATTCAGTTCTGTGACCTTCTCTGAATCCATTTTGTGAGTGATCTACCAAATTGTTTGTTCCGGTGTGGTTGGGGCTCAGCCTGTGTCTGGGCGGCTGCCGGGGCCACTGTGCCTCCCTGTTGGTGCTGGGGTTGTTGGCATTTAGCTGGTGGGTTCCCTTAGCCATGTCCTGTTGGGGCTGCTGCGGTCCCGGTTGTTGGTTGTTTTGGCACCTGTTGCCCTTCTGGGGCTTTGCCTCTGGGGTCTGTTAGGAGTGCCTCCTTTTCGGCTTCCTCTTTTGGGCCTGGTTGCCTTTTTTGGCGTGCTTTCCTCCATTTGGCGGGTTGAGGTTTCCCTTTGGATGGCCTGGGTGCTCTGTTTCTGGTTTCTCTAGTTGGCTGTCTCCTTGTTGTGGCTGTCACCTTCTGTTTTCCTTGATCCTGGTTTGTGGTCCTTGGTTGTGTCCCTGCTTGCCTGTTTTGACTTACTGACCTGTTGGGCCGCTGGGGTTCTTCTTCTGTGGCCTTCTTGCCGTCATTTTGTTGTGGGCGGCCTCTGTTGTTTTTTTTGTTAGGTTAGGCATTTCCTCCCCCTTCCTTGCTTGCGGGAGGGAGGAGATTCTCGTGTGTGCTGGCTGCCCTCTGTGGGTTGTCCTCTTCTTCAGCTTTGTTGTCTCCCATTTGCTTGGTGGGTGCGTTCCTGCTTTGGTGGGGTGCTTTCCTGTCTGAGTGCTCTGCCTGTGTTTTCCTGCGGTTCCCCCTTTTTGCTACCCTTGAGTTGCTGCCTACGGTGTGCTTTGCTGGGTGTGCTGGTGGGTTTGGAAGGCTGGGTTTTCTGCTTTGGTATTCTCCAATATTGTAATGAATGGGACAAGGACATAAGGGACCTGGGGGTAATGCTCTCTTACTTACCGAAAATCTTCATTACTCCGGGTCCCGTTGTCCTCGTACCATTCATACACCCCGCCTTCCCTCCCGGACGAACGGCCTTCCTGTGGGGGCTTGGTGGTTCAGGTGGAATGCAGAGTAAGTGATGGTTATCTACTCCCAGTGGGAGGGGCGGGGTTAGGGTCCCAACATTCCTCTGGTCTTTTTTTTTTCCTCCCGGGAGATAGTTATCTCTAGTATGTTAATGAATGGGATGAGGACAACGGGACAAGGTGTAATGAAGATTACTGGTAAGTAATAGAGCATTACCCCATGTTCAGATCTTCCGTGTCACAGTCCTACATTGCCCTCCCAACCCTCCAGTTGTTAGAGGTAGCAAGACAATGGGTTATATGTGTTTTACAAATAGTAATTTTCTGCTTGATAGTTACAAAGTAGTATGTGACCACTCTCTGTATATGCGAAGAAAACAGTACGAAGTTGGCCATCTTTGTAGTTTAATGTGTGTTTGCAGTGATAGGTAAAACATTTCTGAGGCCAGAGATGACATCACACCCAGTAAGGACCCAACTTGGAGTAATGAATATTATGGGTAAGAGAATGGGATATTTATCAATGGTGATGATTCTGCTCTCTGAGTCACTCGAAGACATACGCTTGTTTAAACGTTTGTAAATAAATTTGCAAAAGGTGCCATGTCAAAACACACAATAATTCCGCCTCTGCTTCCCACAGCCCCTCCCCCCCCCCCACCCCCCGTTCCCACACGCTTGTGACAACCCAACTATCTGGCACTAGTCAAAAGTTTTAAAAGAAAGAATGCATTACTACCAGAATATTCAGTTGTATCCAAATCCTGAACTTCCTTTGAATACAGTCCTACTTCCAGCTTCCTGAATTCTTCACGTTTCTGGCAAATTTCATCATGGTTATCCCTGTTTCTAAGCCATCAAACTAGGTAACACGTAGTCTAAGATGGTAGTAAATGTTCCAGAAGCTGTGCCATTTTATATATTGATAATCTGAAGTTCAATAAAAAGCATCTTTTATCACTATTTATCCAAAAGGGATTTAAACTCTATACAGAAATCCGTATGCAGTGATGCTGAAAAAAAACTGCGTAACACAATTTTTGCTTCATTTCCCTAATTTAAAATCTACCCTATATACCTTTGTTGAGCAAAGCGAGATATTTTGTTCTTGATAAATATATGCATGGTTTTAACTGTGTTTTTATTTGCAAGCTATATTTTTTTAGATTGTTTTGTTTGTACTTCGTATTTTTTTATTTCTGATCATATGTGCTCTACATAAAATGCTAAGCCGTTTAGTTCCATCTTAAACAAAAGAAAACACGTAATCTGAAGCAGTTGATAACTCGATTATTGTACCTTGGATATCTTTCAACATCTAAACACACTTGTTTTCATATGAAGCTAATTAACTTACCTACCAAAGTCCAAACATATGTTACCTGAATCAGCTGGGCCTAGCCATGGATTTGTGTGCAGTCGCGCATCCTTTCCTATCCCGCATGAGCACCACTGGCACTGTCATTGCTAACCAAAGACATTTCTATAGGAGAACATTGATTTTTTTGTATTTATTTTCCCAACGCTAACAGTGTGCATTAAATGTATTCCTCCGAAACCTGACAGCAATCTTCTGTTGAAGTGATGTGCTAGAGTTGCCATGGAAGCATGCAAGATTCTCAAAGTTAGTCTCATTCAAGTTGTATTGCAGAGCCCTTAATGTATTCAGTATATTTCTTACAATTCCTTCTGCACACCTGCTGCCAGAGTGTGATGCTAAAGTTCGAATGGAATAGTTGGTGTTTCATCTAGGCAGGCTCATGCTTTACAAATCCTGTGTCCGATCCTAGCTGCAGCACTGCAGTTCATTTCACACGAACCAACCTGTATGGCTTCTGCCAACGTGCAATCTAAGAATAGTCTCGCCAGCCTGTCTATTTGGAAGATGTGGTCTCTTAATACCAGCATTCACAATCCACACTGAAGAACTCACCGCCACTGGTTTACATAAGCAGTTGAGTGCCCTTGGTGTGTGCGTAGTTTATGTTAATGAATCATGACTAATTTACATATCGGAGAATTCGCTTGAATTTCATGGAGCCCTGCAAGCACACTCTCCACGCTGTAAAATGAAGAAGAGAAACAATGCCGAGTTTGACCATCGGCAGTAAATTCCAAGTGGCACTCACTATACAAATGGGGAATAGCCGCTCAATTACCAATACATATTAATTTAAATAGAATCAATCAATCAAAGACATTTATAGAGCGCGCTACTCACCCGTAGGGTCTCAAGGCGCTAGGGGGGGGGGTGCCGTTACTGCTCGAACAGCCAGGTCTTGAGCTTCTTCCTGAAGGGGAGGTGGTCTTGGGTCAGGCGTAGGTCGGTCGGGAGGGAGTTCCAGGTCTTGGCGGCCAGGTAGGAGAAGGACCTTCCTCCTGTGGTCGCTCTTCGGATGCGGGGGACGGCGGCGAGGGCGTGGCTGGTTGATCGGAGGTGGCGCTTGGGAGCGTAGAAGTTGACTCAGTTGTTGAGGTAGCTCGGGCCTTGATCGTGAAGGGCTTTGTGTGCGTGGGTGAGGAGACGGAAGGTTATTCTTTTGTTGACGGGGAGCCAGTGCAGGTCTCTCAGATGTCCGGATATGTGACTGTTTCGTGGGATGTCGAGGATGAGTCTGGCTGAGGCGTTCTGGATTCGCTGGAGTCTCTTCTGGAGCTTGGCGGTGGTTCCGGCGTAGAGGGCGTTGCCGTAGTCCAGGCGGCTGGTGACGAGGGCCTGGGTGACCGTCTTCCTGGTCTCGGTGGGGATCCACCAGAAGATCTTCCGTAGCATGCGCAGGATGTTGAAGCATGACGAGGAGACGGCGTTGACTTGTCTGGTCATGGAGAGGGAGGAGTCCAGGATGAAGCCTAGGTTGCGTGCGTGGTCCGTCGGTTTGGGTGCGGTGCCCAGGGCGGGGGGCCACCAGGAGTCGTCCCAGGCGGAGGGCGAGGAGCCCAGGATGAGGACCTCCGTCTTGTCTGAGTTCAGTTTCAGGCGGCTGGTCGTCATCCACTCGGCTACGTCTCTCATCCCTTCGTGCAGGTTGGCTCTGGCGGCAACGGGGTCGTTGGTCAGGGAGAGGATCAGCTGGGTGTCGTCTGCGTAGGAGATTATGTTGAGGTTGTGTTGTCGTGCGATGGCCGCGAGGGGGCTCATGTAGACGTTGAAGAGGGTGGGACTCAGCGAGGATCCTTGAGGGACGCCGCAGATGACTTCGGTGGCCTCTGATTTGTACGGTGGTAGGCGGACTCTCTGTGTTCTTCCGTCGAGGAAGGAGGTGATCCATTCCAGTGCCTTCTCCTGGATTCCGACGTTGCCGAGGCGCTGCACTAGGGTGCGGTGGCAGACAGTGTCGAATGCCGCGGAGAGGTCCAGGAGGATGAGGGCCGCTGTTTCTCCGTTGTCCATCAGGGCTCGGATGTCATCGGTGGCAGCGATGAGGGCGGTCTCAGTGCTGTGGTTGGCTCGGAAGCCAGACTGTGAGGGGTCGAGGGATCCATTCGTCTCGAGGAAGGCGGCCAGCTGTTTGTTGACGGTCTTCTCGATGACTTTGGCCGGGAACGGGAGGAGCGAGATGGGACGGTAATTCTTGAGTTCCACAATTGTTCTCTTCTCTTTTGTCCAGGCACATTTCTAGAGTTAAGCAAGGTTGAAACACGAGTAGTTTACTGTTATAAAACTCTGAATCACACCTTCTGTTTTATTACACCTTAGTAAACGTGACAACTCACCTGTACTGCCTGCCCTTGACCTCTTCTTGATCCCTTCTGGACTTGTCGATCTGTTTGTTTCCAACTTCCCTCTGCATAAGTGTAAGAAATTGGGTTATTAGTTGAGGGGGCACGTACCCACCTAAAATAATAATTGCAATCCTTGTCGAGCTGAACCCTAAAGTCATTAAATTAATTTGAGCTCCACCCCTTGGGAGCTGTGGCACAGATCAGACAGGCTTAACTTAGAAGCCTCTCTTACTTTAAGAGAGGCTTAACTTAAAGTATTTATGCAGTATTCAAACAGTAATGAAGTCAAAATACAACACAAAAATAAATCCCAAACTAATTTAGACTGCTCTGTCTCCGCCATGGATAAACCCCTCCGACCTGCACATTAAGGGCCATCGGAGGCTGACCTATCATTCCAACCGCCTAATTTAGATGGGCAGGCGTACAGATCACTTTTGCCTGCCTGCCATTGCCAGGAAAACCCTGGCAGTAAAGGGCAGTGAAAACTACTAAATGTTCTACTAGTCATGGGAAAGAACTCCCATGGTGAGGGGAGCACTGCATTTTTTATTTTCAAAAAGAGAATCTCCTAAATATATTGTCTCCCTTTTATCTTATGGCTTGTATGTCTCACTTCTCAAGTCATAACCTCTTTTTTTCTTTATTGATTTGGCAGTTTGATAGCTCTCTGAATTCTGCTAATATTTCTGCCCTCCTTATTGTGTTTGCTGGGTCAGTTGTGTAGGACGATGTCAGCAGCATATACATCTATCTTTAGTTATAGGCCTGATCATTCAAAGGAAATTATTTATTTTTTGATTGTTCCTTATTAGTTGGGAAAACATCTCAACATTCACATTAAAGAGTAGCAGCGATAGGGGACACCCCTGCGCAGTCACCAAGGAGATATTGATCCATGGAGAAGGTGATGAACACCCAACTCAGTGCTTTTCTCCATCGTAACAACTCTCTGGACCCCTCACAATATGGGTTCAGGGCCGACCACAGCACTGAGCTGGCCCTGTTGAAGTCTACGGAGGAAATCAGAGAAGCTGTAGATGGAGGAGGAAGTGCCGTTCTGATCCTATTAGACCTGTCAGCGGCCTTTGACACGGTCCATCATACACTTTTGATGGACCAGTTGTCTGGGATTGGTGTGGAAACTCATACAATCTTTTCTAGCTGACAGGTCCCAAACAGTAGATCTGGATGGCAATTCATTTAAGCCATTTACACTCCTGTGCGGGGTGCCACAGGGCTCTTCTTTTGAGCTCTACGCTTTTCAATATATATGTGGAACCTCTAGCGGGTGTTATCAGATCCTTTGTCTTCCAGCTCACCTCCTATGCTGATGACCCACAAATTGTGTTGACAATTAGCAAGGGAGGTGAGAAAGAGACTGGGGAGCGTTTCCACAAGTGCATGAGTGCAATATCCTGCTGGATGTCCTACAACTGTTTGAAACTTAACTCAAATTAGACAGAAGTGTTAAAGTTTGGGAACAATCCTCTGGTGTGGACACCACAATGGTGGCCAGAAGAATTGGGTCCATGTCTTACACCCACCAAGAAGGCTAGAAACTTGGGGGTAGTTGTGGTTGACAGACTTATCATGGGGGACCAAATTAGCCTGGTGACCTCAGCCTGTTTTATGGATCTTAGAATCATAAGGAAAATAAAGTTCTTCCTGACAGGAAGCAATTTGAAGACAGTGGTCATGGCACTGATAACATCGCGGTTGGACTACTGTAATAGTCTATACCTGAATCTGCAAGAACGTCAGATATGTAGCCTTCAGTTAGTCCAGAACGCAGCAGCCAGGCTGCTGTCTGGTACCTCTAAATTTGCTTCTGTCAAAGGCGAGCTCAGGAAGCTACACTGGCTACCTATAAAACAAAGATCTCGCTTTAAAGCTCTTTGTATAGTCTTTAAGGCTATCAACGGTACTGGTCCAGAATTTCTCAGGCAAAAGTTCCAATGGTATGTGCCCAGGAGGACACTGAGATCTGCCAGTGCCAAATTAACGCACATTCCCAGGATGAAAAAAGCAAATTGGGGAGGTAGGAGTTTTATCTACTGCGCTTCGAGAGCCTGGAACGAGCTTCCATCAGTTCTCAAAAATGCTCCAAATCTTCTCACGTTTCAGAAGAGCTTGAAGACGTGGTTTTTCTCACAGTGACACCTGTGAGAAGTTGGCCTGGTATATGATGCTCACTAGTTCTAGTGATCACCTTGTACCATGCCAAGCAACCCTTATGATGATTGGTTGTAAGTCAACCTTATAGACCAGCTATCCTAGTAGCGTGGACAAAGCAGTCTTAGGCTAAACTCTGTAAAGGCATGTGAAGCAAGCTGTTTTACCATACACAATCCCCTTGAATACCAAATGAAAGGACACCACACAGATATATATTGAAAAAATATATATTTATTTACTACAAAATATCCCCTATACTCTTTATGAGCACAGAAGCAAATGCGTTAAAACAAAACACAGTTTAAATACACAAAAGTTGCACAATATGGATGAGCCCTAGGGGCCACTTAAACCATATACTAAAATAGTGGTATAAGAACCACCAATGGGAAAGGAAAGAGGCCTAGGGCCTGGGGAATCGCTGGAGCTGTTCGGGACTAGCAGTGATGAAGTCGGGAAAGGCCAGCGGGACTCGGGTGCAGTGCTTAAAGTGCACGCATGCACCAATGTTAAGTCAATGGTGCGTAAAAGTTACAAAGTTAGTGTTTTAGGAACCTTCCGACTGACCTAGAAGGACAAAACTTTAGAGCTAGGCACTAGAGGGTTGTAGTAGTGTAGAAACACCGGCGTTGCTGAGTTACCTCACCCACAGGAAGCGAGTGCACAGGTGCCAAGTCGTGTCGGGTTTCGTCGTGCAGGTCGATGGTGCCTGGAGATGAAGATGCTGCAGGCGGGTCGTCGAGGAGAGTTCCGGTGGATCCAAGGATGGATCTGAAGATGTGAAGACCTGAAAGCAGAGGGGACAATGTTCAAAGTCACTAGCCAGTGACTACCGTGGAACCAGGATGGAACCAGGCGATGTCGGGTGCAAACAGGTGAAGAGGTGCAGCTTGTCTCCGCAGCCACGTGGACACGAAGAGGTCAAGGACGTCCAGGAGTCGATCACGAGCTGTCCCACGAAGGTTCTAGCTGATGGCGGTGTCGGCAACTTGATTGGAGCAAACAGGCCTTGGCTAATTCAAGCCATGCAGGAAGTGGAAAAAGCTTATCACTCGGACCAGCAAGGTGCTCCTTTTCAGTGGAGCAAGGGCCAGTCTAGAGCGACCAGACCAGCGGTGTAGTTTGTAGATTTCATCACCAAGATGGCCGCTAGCCACGTGGCAAGTGGCCAGGAAGGCACGTCGAGTGGCAAAGTTCAAAAGGGGCCCCACGCAGATCGTGGAGATGCTGAGGGGCTGATCTTCGGTGCAGATGCTGCTCGGTGGTGGGGCTTCTCAAACCCCAAAGCACAGCGTCGAGGGTGCCTCAGGTGCTGGGCAGTCAGCTTCTCGGGGGTCTTTTGAGATGGCCGGTCCCATCTCTCTCGGTGCCTCCACGGGTCTCTTCTTTGCAGGGACTGTGGATCGGGCTCTGAGATGTCTGGGATTCTGGGTCTCGCAGGAGGCGGCGGCAAAGCAGACATCGAGTTGCTGGTTGGTGCCTGTATTCACAGGGTGGTCACTCCTTGGCCACAAGGGAGATTCTCTTCAGTCTTCTGTGCAGCAGAATATCGAAGTCCAGTTTTCTTCTTAGTTTCAAGTCGAGTTCAGGATGATCTGAAGTCTTGGGACACAGCTCCTACTCTTATCCCAAATCTAGGGGCCGGATAACCTGCTAGGTCCCTCCTCTGGGTGGGACCAGGAAGGGTGGTGGTTACACCCCCTTTCCTTTGTCCAGCTTCGCGCCAAGACTGGGGCTGGAGAGCCTCAGCACCGGTTTGAACTGGCATATGCACAGGGACACCTTGTGTGCCCCAGGCATGTCTGATTCTATTCAGCCCTGTCCTTCCCAATACACAAAATCCTGTCTGGGGTGGTGCTAGCACCTCCCAAGGCAGGAAACCCTTTGTCCAAGCCGCCCTCGCTGGAAGGACTCCCAGCAGCAGGAGGTCAGACTTGTGTCTGTGGTGGCAGCATCCACTTTGTGATGCTGAGGCTCACGTTTAACTTTACCGGGGTTCAGGCTAGGTACATGTCGTGTCCCTCTAGAAGGGTGGAATGCTACCCCCGTCGCCAGAACTGGTGAGGGGGTAGTATTCCAATTCGTATGACACCTTACTCGACATGTTTTGATAAAGCCAAACCAAAGATAGCATTTAACCGCGAGGTTCATAATGCACTTAAGAGTATATGGTATGGCAGTATCATGGAACAGCTAAAGGACTTGGTTCCGAAAGCTGCAGACAGGCTCAGCTCATGCCAGAGCACCATCTCACAAATTTTCAAGCACTCTGCCTCCAGGATTGAAGAGGCCTTCCATAGGAGTGGCTGATAGGAACATATGTGTCCATTTTAGGTTAGATATAGGCATACTATACCTAAGTAAGGGGTGATTACACCGACTTATCCCAGCTGAGTGATCAGCCAGTTGTGTCAAAAATGGAGGCTAGACCAGGGGTGGCACAATACGTGCTACAGCCCCTGGTAGGCCATGGAAGCACCTATGCCCTGGGTACCTGGGGTACACTGTTAGAGGGGCCAATAAGGTGAACCAGTTCCAATTTCGTAATGCACCTAATGTGCATTGGCATTAATTTAGAGAGAGAACAGCAGGCTGTGGGTCTGATTAGCATGCCCACAGTCATATTAAGTCATAAACCAGTGAAGCAAAAAGCAAACATTTGGGATGACCATAGGATAGCAGACCCTACTCTCCTACAACACCCCAGCTGGTTTTCAGGAGGCCCAGTGCTTAGCGCCAGGACACCCAAGGGTAATCGCGTGCTCTATAAGTGCTATTGACATAACATAACAAATCATAACATATTGATTTTGGGCCATATGTATCGATTTTACAAGTAGCGATTACCTAGTGGCGATTTTCTTGAAATCCCAATTAGGTAATCGCTAATCCAAATTAAGGGATTCTTAATGGGAGGCAAATAGACCTACCTCATGCATATTATTGAGGTTGGTTGCAATTTGCAAGCCATTAGGAATCTAACCCATCACAGGGATGATGGCCTGATGAGGTCAGCAGATCACCATGTCTGTGATTGCTTTTAAATAAAGGAGTCTTTTTTTGTTTTCAAATGGAGCCTTTTTTCCGAAAAGGGAACAGGATGTATTTTAAAAAGAAAAAATGAAACTTTGCAGTTTTATTTTTTAAGAGTAGGCAGTGGTCCGTGGGACCACTGCCTGCTCTTAATTGTTTTTCTTTCATTCTCAAAGGAGAAGGGGCCCCCTGGGGACTCCTTCCCATTTGCAAATGGGTTACCATCTCCTTCAAGGGGTCAGTAAAAATGAATGTTTTGCAACCGTAATTTGGTTTCAAAACATTCATACATCCCATTTGGATTCGGCATTTGGAAGGGACGCCCTAAACAAGCGCCTTCCAAATACCGAATCGCAAACACAAATTGTGATTTGATAACGGATTACTGAATCACACTTTGTGTTTCATATATATATAAAAGCATTTTTGCAGTCGGAAACGGACTGATCAGCCATTTCTGACAGCAAATATGCTTAGTGCATGTGGGCCTTTGTCCCTTAAGAAACTGTTTGTGCATTAAGTGCTCTGTACAAATATTTCGGAGTGTTCAAGTAACTTTATTTTATCCCAAAACTGCTTAAAACGTCCAAAAAGTATTTCAATTGCTAGGTTTTCTTTGTATACCTATGCTAGGCCTATTGTTCCCTATCAGAAGATGCGTTAGTTTTAAATATTGCCTACCTGCTATAAAAGGTTTTGGTCTGGGTGGGAAATTTGGGGGATTGCATTCACAAGCCTTTTTGCAGTAACCCTGTAACACTTTTAACAACAATTTAAGAGGGAGATAGGTATGTATGATTCACATTTTGGAAGATATTTATTTGGGTTTAGAATGAAAGTGATAATAGCATCATTCCAAGAAGAGAGGATTTATGATTAATTGGAGTATTGTGAGAAATTGGGTATTTGTTTTCTGTGGGAGGTGGAAGCCCCACTCAGGCAACAACCACAATCTTTGTCAGGGTGAACCACAAAAGTCACTTAATTAACCTGTTCCTAACCGTTTGGTAGCTTTGCATAAATCAGTCAGGCTTAACTTAGAGACAAAGTGTAAAGAATTTATGCAGCACACAAACAGTAGTAAAGTGAAAACACAACACAAGAACAATCCCACACCACTTTGGAAAAATGGAGCAAATTTAAATAAACTATTTGACGCCAAAATGTCAAAAATCCAATCAGTAGAATGGGAGTTATGAGTTATTATCATTATATTTCAAAGTTTTATAGAGCGCGGACAAGACCCTTGCGGGTATCAGAGCACTTTACAGTACATATGAATAATAGTGTCGCAGGTGCAAGACAAGTGCAGGAGTGAAGTTAATACAGTTGCGGAAAGTAGGTCAAAACAAGAATAACATCAATGGGAGCGACAAAAGCAGACCAGTAATATGAAAGATAATAACGAGCTGAGGAGCCCTGATAACGAGAGATAGGGTGCTTTACATTGATAACATGTACATAGGAACTCAAGGAAGCAAAGGCCTGTGTTTAAGAGAATTTTGCCATAAGAATGCCTTTTACTTCCTGTTTGAAAGCTGCAGTGGACGGGTTCAGTCTTGTTTCCGGGGGGGGGAAGTCATTCCAGATCCTGGGCGCCATTCCAGAGAAGGAGCGCTTATACATTTTTTGTCTTGTTGAATCTTTGTGGCTTCAGAAGGAGATTTTCCGAACTTCTCGTGGATCTTAATCCGCCTGATATTGTACGTTTCTGTGTGAGATAGCTGGGTGTCTTATGGTGCATGGCCTTATGCATCATGCATGCTATTTTCAGGTGAATTCTGGCTTCAAATGGCAGCCAGTTTAGAGATTTAAGGTCAGGGGAGATGTGGGTCCTTCTTTTTGAACCAGTGATGAGTCTCTCTGCAGCATTGGTAGAGGCTCTTAGGGGGGCAGTAGTAGCTGCAGGGAGACCGCAATGCAAAACACTTCCGTAGTCCAAACGAGGTAGAACTAGAGCTTGCACCGCCATTTTGAAGTCATTGGCCGGTAGGAAGGGTTTCATTTTCCTCAGTGTGTTAATCTGGAAGTTTGCTCCCTTAGTGGCATTCCCAATGTGTTTCTGCATGTCGAGGTTGCAGTCCAGTGTTATGCCCAGTGATTTTGCTGAGTCCACAATAGTTGGCTGAATGCTGAATGCCGTGAGATGTTTGATCCACTCTTGCATTATGGGGACCTTTGGTAGGAGGGGAAATTAAGAGGAATTCAGTTTTAGAGGCATTCAGTTTGAGGTGATTCTCTGCCAGCCATGTTTGGGTGGTCTTTAGGGTCGCGTTGAGAAGGTTGATGTCTTCAAGGGTGTTGATCTTAAGGTATAGTTGGGTATCATCTGCGTACATGTGAAATTGCACGCTGGACGTTTGAAGCAGATCTGTGAGTGGTTCCATGAATAAATTAAAACGTGTTGGTGATAGCGAGTAACCTTGTGGCATGCCTAGCGAGACTGGCTAGGGTTTGGAGAAGGAGTTGTTGACCTTGACTACTTGGGACTGGTTTTGCAGAAAAGAGGTAAACCAGTTTAGCACTGCTCCAGACAGGCCCATTCTAGAGCTCAAAAGATCTATCAACTTCTTGTGTTTGACAGTATCGAAGGCTGATGAGAGGTCTAGGAGGATAAGCAGGCATTAACCATTATGATCCAGTATCGGGAGAGCATCATCAATGATGTGAGTCATGGCTGTCTCCGTGCTATGACCTGCTCGGAAACCGGACTGGTGTTTATTGAGAAGGTTAAAGCGGTCAATGTGTTTAGTTAATTGGTGTTGAACACATTTTTTCAGAAATTTGGCCAGCGTGGAAATATTGGTGATAGGACGGTAGTTGTTTAGGTCCAATGGGTCAGCTGTGGGTTTATTAAGGATGAGAGAGACCTGCCCAACCTTAAGGGAGTCAGGGATGCAACCGTGTAGGAGTGAACTGTTAATGATTTTGGTCCAGAGAGGGAGAAGCAGTGGGGTAAGTTCCTTAACCGCATTTGTGGGAAGAGGGTCAGTGAGGTGATTGGAAGGCTTCAGGGCCTTGAGAAACTCGCCTATAGCGTCTTCAGTGTAGATGTGAAAGGAAGACCAGGCTGCATTGTTTTTTAAAAGATACTTTGAGGGTGATTGAGGTGTTACATTTATGGGTAGAAGGGAGGTATTGGTGAGTGGACAGGAGTGAGAGAGAAGATCATTGAGGAGATCTTTCTTGATGTTCTCAGTCTTCAGATTGAAGAAGGCCGAGAAATCTTCACATGTTTGTTGTGGTTGCGATAGGTCTGGTGGACGCTGAGGCGCGTCTTTAGATTGTGTTTTGACTATTTCAAAGAGTTTTTTTGGTCAGTTTCTTGCTTGGTGAAGTTGGTGACTGAAGAAGACTGCTTCAGTGCACCTAATCTTACGGTAGTAAGACACAGCCCCGACACAGCCACATCACCGGACACCTGAGAGAACTGCACTGGCTCCCCGTCAGCAAGAGAATCACGTTCAGACTCCTCACCCACGCACACAAGGCTCTGCACGACCTGGGCCCCAAGTACCTCAACGACCGCATGACCTTCTACACGCCCACGCGCCAGCTACGATCAACCAGCCACGCACTCGCCACCGTACCACGCATCCGCAGAGCCACCGCCGGAGGAAGATCCTTCTCCTACCTGGCAGCCAAGACTTGGAACTCCCTCCCCATTCACATCCGACGTACCCAAGACCATCTCTCCTTCAGGAAGCAACTCAAGACCTGGCTGTTCGAGCAGTGACACACCCCTCTCCCCCAGCGCCTTGAGACCCTCCCGGGTGAGTAGCGCGCTATATAAATGCCGTGATTGATTGATTGATTGATTGGTAGTACGCATTTCTCTTTTCTTTTATAATCATGAGGCGCTTGGCGGATGGGACCGATCTCCAGTTGTGTTTGGCAGTTCTAAGAGAGCGTCTATCATCAATAAGCGAGCCATTGAACCAAGGTTTAGAGTCTTTTGTGGCAACTCTCTTAAGTTGAAGGGGGGCAAATTCGTTGATTATGGTAGTCATAGAGTTGAGATAATGGTTGGTGAGATCATGTACGTTGGAGGCATCAGCGGGTGGCAAAATTAGATTGTGACTGGAGATGGGTAAAATGTTTGAGTTTAGTTTTTTCCAGTCTCTTTTCCAAACGTAGGGTTTTGTGGGTTGAGCCGAGTTGTGTTTAATAGTTTCATTGATAAAGAAGGTGATGATGTGGTGGTCCTACCAATCGCAGGGGAGGATTGACTCAAGGTGAGTGGAATCGCTCTTGGAGATTATTAGGTCCAGAGTTGCGCCTTTATTGTGTGTTGGGCTGTTGCAAATTTGGTTGAGGTCCAGGGCGTTGAGGAAGTTTTTAAGACTGTTGACCACAATATCATTGAGGTAAATCCAGTGGAGGTTGAAATCACCCAGGAAAATGTGGGTGTTCTGTCGTCCCGTGTACGTAGTGACCATGTCCATGAGATGTTCTATGAAGATGGGGTTGTCCCCAGAGGGGGATCAGTGATCTTAGTGCTGTTAGATTTGTCCGCTGCCTTCGACACGGTATCACATGAACTTCTTCTCGAAAGACTGAGTGATGTGGGGGTAGGAGGAATGGCTCTATCATGGCTGCAAAGTTTCCTGTCTGGCCGAACTCAAGGTGTCAGACTGGGCTCTCATTCTTCACCATCAAGAGTGCTAACTAAGGGAGTGCCACAGGGCTCGTGCCTCAGCCCCACGCTTTTTAACATTTATGTGGCCCCCTTAGCAAATCTGATAAGATCCTACGGATTCACTCCGGTGTCATACGCTGTTGACACCCAGCTTTTGTTTCCCTTTCAAACCCTCACACCAGCAATTCAGTCATCATTTGCGGATGGGATGAGAGCAGTAGCACATTGGATGGCTCAAAATTTCCTCCAATGTAATGTGTCCAAAACCGAGGTTATGCTGTTTGGGGGGGCGACTCTTCTGTGGTCCCCAGAATGGTGGCCCCTGGAGCTAGGTCCTGTCCCCAACCCCAAGTCAATAGCAAAAAACCTCGGCGTCAAACTAGACCAGGCGCTCCTGCTTAAGGAGCACACCACTCAAGTGGTAGGTGCTTGCTTTCATGTGGTGGGGTTATTGCGGCGAGTCTTCCCATTTCTGCCAGACCATCATAGAAAAACACTCATCCAAACCCTTATAATAAGCAGAATAGATTACTGCAACGGACTATATCTATCGGCAAATGAAGAACAGCTACATAAACTTCAGGTTGTCCAGAATACGGCAGCTAGACTGGCTCTCAATGCCCCTCCCAGAACGCCTTCCCGCCCTCTATTTCACCAACTTCACTGGCTGCCAGTAAAGCAGCGCATCAAATTTAAAATCTGTAGTCTGATACATAGATGCCTGTTTGGTATTAGCCCCAAATATTTAAAAGAAAAATTTGTACCATACACCCCTGGACGTACACTACGATCAAGTTACCATCAACTTCTTCTGGTCCCTAAGATAAGAAGAGCCAGACAGGGAGGTCGAGCTCTGTCTCACAAAGGACCTATCCTCTGGAATTCCCTACCCTTTGAACTGAAACAGATCAGGAATCTTGAACTATTCAGGAAAAAACTCAAAACTTACCTCTTCACCCTGCCATAGAATTATTCAAAACTCCCTCATACAGCTTCAAGTCATACAGTAAATTGTCCAATGTAAGCAACAGCGCAGAGTTATCCCTTCGGGAATTGACTCAGGCGCTTAACAAGCAAATAAAATAAATAAAATAAATGGTGTGTAACGTACACACAGGTTTGCCCTTACTGTTGATGTCCAGGCATATGTATTCGCAAGAGGTAAGTGCAGGGGATATGGCTCTATTTATGGTGATGTTGCTCAGGTGGATGCATGCAATTCCACCTCCTGTCTTGCCACTCCTGTCTAGCCTGATGATGTCATAGTTAGGTGGAACAAGGATGTCGATGAGAGGCGAGGAGGATTCAGTAAGCCAAGTTTCAGTGAGGATTAGCAGATCCAGATCAGTGGAGATAATGAGGTCTGCTATGTCGGTTGCGTGCTTGGAGGCCGATCTTCAGTTCAGAAGTGAGCATTTACGTCGGGGAGTAGCGGGGGTGCTGCATTCCTGCATGATTGGGACCTTACTAAGGTTGTTGTTGTTTATTCCTCTATTGTTATGGGTAGAGGACCTGTTGGGGTCGGACAGGATAGAGGGGATGGAGATGTGACTAAGGGGGGCAGGACTTGCGATGGGAGGTTTGTAGGAGAGAAGAAGAGAGCGAAGGTCGTTCTCCGTCAAAGGGTTGGTGGGGCGCCTTGGGCGGGAGGATAGATTACGGTAAGGTATTGTTTCCCAGCAGGGACCATACCGTATGGGGGTGATAGGTCGGCGGGCGGGGGGCTTGCTGGGTGACCCTGTTCTGTAGAGACTAGGTAGCCCTGGCTGTCTCGAAAGCATCGCTTTAAAAACACTGGGATTCTCTTTGATTGAGTGAAGAGTGGACCTGATCTCATCTAATCTGGTGACGGATGTGGTAGTTATCGGGCGGGAGGCGGTAACATAGGGGAATGCACCTGAGGAGTGTGCTGGAGGGGTGTAAGGGCCGAAGCAGGGGTGTCAGGATTAGTCATCTTATTTGCGTGTGTGTGTGAGCTAGGTCTTACTATGGGTGGTTGAGTAGAGGAATGCGGGTGGGTAGGGGTGTGTAGTGACATAGGGGGCGGTGCATTTTCAGAGGGTGGAAAGTTATTTGAGAGGACGGGGGTGACCCGAGAAGTACAGGCGTCTGCATTACGGGTGACTGGTTGGCCTGGGAGGAGTCCTTGCTGGGTATGTTTTTACGGGGAGGGGAAGAGGTAGAGGTAGAGGGAATGCTGAAAGGAGGGGTGTTGTGTTACAGGGATAGGGGGCTATAGCACTTTCCGAAGTAGGTACTATTGCTGTATTGGGGGGGCTGTGAGTTGTTAATTTTTTTTATGACAAATAGCGCCTAGCAGATCAAAGCGCCAACTGCAGACATCTAGTAACGTGAAACTGGATTTTGATTAAAGAAGTGGATTGGGCATCATCAGCGATTAATTTCAAACTAAGAAACATTTCTGAAAAAAAACATCTGAGAAGGTAGACGTCAGCCTAGCAAGACTGCAGGAGGTGTCTGGGGAGGGAGCATCATCATTGGATAGATTTGGGTCAGAGCCGCGGTAAGCATTTCTTTTTTCGGGCTAACTCTCTGAAATGGAAGCCAAAAAATCTCCAGTGGGAAGAGGCAGAGGACTGTAGCCGAAGACAGTTCCACGGAACCCGATGCCCCTTTGGCAAAGGACCACTGAAACAGGTCTGCTGCTGCAGAGAAGAACAGAGCTGGAGAAGTAGCAATGTCAATCTGACTGGCAATGCACCTCAGGCGGTTGGACGAGCAAATTGGTCCCAGGCTCTAGTGAGCAGAGTTTAGACAAAAATGTTTTATGTCCCCACTTCTGCATTTTAGCTCTCTGACACCGCTTCCAAAGGTCCAGGGCTGGTGGGGCACCCCTTGAAGGGTCAGGTGGACCCATTTAAGCTGGGTTCTGGTGTGAGTCCATAGTGAAGGGAGTCCTCTGTGTCCCTGAGGCTATGGTCAGGAGGCCAGGAAACTAGCCCTTTGGAGTTGCAAGTCCTTCTTTCCTATGCAAGAGAGCAGCAGGGTCAAAAGGGAAGAGCTCAGCAAGAGAACAGCAGGACAGCAGTCCAGCGGATTGGCAGCCTTTGAAGCTGCACAGCAATCCTTTTTCCTGGCAGAGTATCCACAGATCCAGAGGTGTACTGAAGAGTTGGTTTCTGAGGTACCCTTTTTAGGTCGAGCCTGGGCTGCACATGCACTGCTTTGCGGAATGCTGTATTGGAGTATATAATTGAAGCCTAGCCCACTCTTAGTCCACATTTGTCATTGGCTTGTGTAATTGCCCTTCGAAGATGCTGGCTTCTGATTTGATAATAGGCTTGTTAGTCCCTCCTTAGTACCATCTTGTATTCATTTGTAACCACCCATGAGGACTGGGCCTTTTATATTAGTTGTTACACAGTACGTCTTTTTTAGTCTGTAAACACTATTTTCTTTAATGAGTTGCTCCACCTGCAGGCAGGACATGGTTTCCTTCAATATTTAGTGCACCATGCTTGCTTTCGTTTTCTGAGCAGTCCAGTAAAATGGCAGCCACTTCTTTGAAAATGAAGTTTGAGCTATTGCCATTTTAAATGACAATGCCATTTATGTATTTCAATTAGCAAAACAAATAAATAAAAGGCATTGTCATTTACAATGCCAGTAGCTTAAACTTTTGCAAATATGAGACCTACGGCATTGCAAATGCTTGCTATACACTGGTGCCCTGCTTCTGGAAGATGGGAGAAGATTCCAGACGGTGGTTTTAAAGTCCATGGAATTTTCTAACTTTCCTGCACTAGCTCCAAGCTGACCACAGTGACAATGGTTAGGTGTTAGGTCTTATGAGCGAGGGCAGAATGCTCCCTATTCAGTTACAAATGGAGCTGTGCTCAGCTCTGCCCCCTCATCCTGCAGCGGATGGCCCATCAAGAAACACCGAATCCCTCTATTGTGTAACTGTCTGGAAGGAGATCACAAAGTCAAACTGTCATTTACACTCAGTCATGTGACCCAATAAAGGCCACAGGCACAAAAGGGCCAAGGACAGAAAAATGGCAAGTTTTTAAAAGCAAAAAGAATATATAATAGATGGAATGCTGAACAATGCAAACATTCACCCCCAGTCACAGATCTAGGTTTAATCCGGGGTGTTTTTTCTCACCACGCCTACCCAGTTTGGAGGCAGCCATACGCAAATCACTCTTGACCCTGCTCCTGATGGGAACAGTCCAGCCGGAACTGCCAGTGCAGGTCCTCCCTGGACCAGAAACAAGCATCCTTGAACTGGTTTTGGGGTATCTCCCCTCAATAGACAGATTAGCTTGAGTTCAGGGGCACAGTGATCATGGGACCGTGGTCTGGGAATACCAGTCCCCCTTATGGCGACAAAAGCAAAAAGAACAAATAATAGATGGAATGCTGAACAACGCAAACAGTCCCCCCAGTCACAAATCTGGGTTTAATCCATTTTTTTAATCACCACAACACCCCAGTTTGGGCCCATTCATACACAAATCAGTCATAACTCTGCCCCTCATGAGAGCACTCCAGCCAGAATTGCCAGGCCAGGTCCTCCTTGGACCAAAAACAAGCATCCTGGGACTAATTTCAGGATATCACCCCTCATCAGCCAGGCTAGCTCGAATCCAGTAGCACAGCGAGTACGGGACCAATGTCTGGACATACCCTTCCCACTTAAAGTGACAAAAGGAAAAAGTACCGATGATGAACAAAATGCTGAACACTGCAAATATTCAACCAGTCACGGATCTGGGTTTAAACCATCAGTTTTTTTTTGCTCACCACACCATGTCAGTTTAGACCTATCCATGTGTAAATCAGTCTTGACCCTGCGCCTCATGGGAACAGTCCAGCCTAAATTGCCAGGCCATGTACACCCCAGACCAGAAACAAGCTACCTGGGACCAGTTTCGGGGTATCACCCCTCATCAGCCAGGTTAGCTTGAATCCAGTGGCACAGTGAGCACAGAAACAACGTCTTAGAATACCCTTCCCTTGTAGGGCAACAAAAGCAAAAAGAACAGATGATGGACAGAATGCTGCACAATGCAAACATTCACCCCAAGTCCCAGATATTGATTTAACTATTGTTTCTTTGCTCACCACGCCACCCCTGTTTGGACCCAGCCATATGCAAATCAGTCCTGGCCCTTCTCCTCAGGGGAACAGTCCAACTTGAACTATTATGCCACGTCCTCTCTGGACCAGAAGCAGGCATCTTGGGACGGGTTTCAGACCAGTATCACCCCTCTTCAGCCAGACTAATTCTAATCTAGTGGCAGTGTGAGCATGGAACCCACCTGTGGACATACCTTTTTACTTAGGGTGACAAAAGCAAACTGAACAGATGATGGATGGAGTGCTGAACAATACAAACATTCACCCTCAGTCATGGATCTTTTGTCTGACATTAATCTTTCAGTCTTTTGCTCACCACATCACCAGAGTTTGGACCCAGCCATAACAAAATCAGTCTTGATCCTGCTCCTCATGGGAACAGTTCAGCCCGAACTTCCAGGCCAGGTCTCTTCTGGGGCAGTAACAAGCAATATGGGACCGGTTTTGGGATATAACCCATCATCAGCCAGGCTAATTTGAATCCACATCTGGGCATACCCTTTTCACTTAGGGTGACAAAAGCAAAAGAAACACAGATGATGGATGGAATGCTGAACAATGCAAAGAGTCGGTTATCTGAGTTTAATCCATCATTTTTTTGCTCACCCGCCACCCCAGTTTGGACCCAGCCATATGCAAATAAGTCTTGAACCTGCTACTCATTGGAACAGTCCAACCTGTATTGCTAGGCCAGGTTCTCTCTGGACCAGAAACAAGCATCCTGGGAGTGATTGCAGGATATCCCCCCTCGTCAGTCAGGCTAGCTTGAATCCAGTGGCACAGTGAGCAGGGGACCCACGTCTGGGTATACCCTTCCCACTTAAAGCGAAAAAAGCAACAAGGACTGATGATGGACAGAATGCTGAACAATGCAAACATTCACCCCATCACAGATCTGGGTCTAATCCATAGTTTTTGCTCACCACACCACTCCAGTTTGGACCTAGCCATATGCAAATCAGTCTTGACCCTGCTACTCATATGACCAGTCCAACCTGAATTGCCAGGCCAGTTTCTTCCTGGACCAGAAGTAAGCATTGTGGGACCAGTTTCCCAGTATCACACTTCATCAGCCAGGCTACCTGGAATCCAGTGCCAAATGAGCGTGGGAACAAAGCCTGGGCACATGCTTCCCATGTGGAGCAACAAAAGCAAAAATAATAGATTATGGACAGAATGATGCAAAATGCAAGCATTCACCCCCAATTACAGATTTGAGTTCAATAACTGTTTTTTTGCTCACAACACCTCCCCAGTATGGACCCAGCCAAATGCCTATCAGTCGTGACCCTTCTCTTCATGGGAACAGTCCAGCTTGAACTGCCAGGACAGATCCTTCCTGGTCTGGAAACAAGCATCTTTGGAATATTTTCAGAATATCATCTCTCATCAGCTAGGCTAATTTGAATCCAATGGCACAGTGAGGATGGGACCCATATCTGGCCATACCATTTTCACTTAAGGTGACAAAAGCATAACGAACAGATGATGGATGGAAAGCTAAACAATGCAAACATTCATCCCAGTGACTGATCTGAGTTTAATCCATCATTATTTTGCTCACTACGCTACCACAGTTTGCACCCAGCCATATGCAAATCAGACTTGACCCTGCTCCTGATGGGAACAGTCCAGTCCAAACTGTCAGACTGGACTGTTCCCATGGGGAGCAAGGCCAAGACTGATTTTAATGTGGCTGGGTCGAAACTGGGATGGCATGGTGAGCATAAAAACTATTGATGTATGCCCAGATGTCTGTACTGGGTGTGAGCATTAGACATTATTCAGCATTCCATCCATCTATTATTCTTTTTTGATTTGACACTTCTTGTGGGATGGGGATGCCTAGATGTGGATCCTGTGCTTGCCGTGCCACTGTTTCAGGCTATTCTGGCTGACGAGGGGTGATACCCTGTATCCAATCCTAGGATACTTTTCTCCGGGGATGACTTGGCCTGGCAGTTTTGGCTGGACTGTTCCCCTGGGGATCCGGGTCAAGAATGATTTGCCTATAGCTGGGTCCAAACTGGGGTGGAATGGTGAGACAAAAACAATGGATTTAGGTCCAGGTTTCTGTACTGGGTGTGAATGTATGACATTGTTCAGCATTCCGGCCATCAATTGTCCTTTATGCGTTTGTAACCCAAGTGGGAAGGGGATTCCCAGATGTGGGTCCTGTGACTGCCGTGCCACTGGATTGAGGATATCCTGGATGATGAGGGGAGAGACTCTCAAACTGATCCTTGTATACTTGTTTCTGGACCAGGTAGAGAATGTAAATCGACTGAGACCAGTAGTAAGGTTATGCAATAAGAAGGTAAAAAGGATCCGATTTGCCAGCATCCTAAGCAGGAGTGGTTTGGAATGAATGAGGTCTATAGCTGTAAGAAAAGGGAGTATGAGGCCCTGGTTGGGAGAAAGAAGCAGACTTTCTTCCAGTCAAACTGCGATCTTATGATAAGTACATTACAAGGAAAGGACATGAGAAAGTTCTGGAAGTATGTCCAGAGGGGATGCAGTATTGTACCCCCTTCAGCAAGATGCATGGTGCCAGAAACTGACTGGGTAGCTTATTTAAGTAATATTTATAAGCCCAGGGCAATTGCCGTGAGTAAGTGCTGGCCAAACTAGGAGGAGGAAGCTTTGGAGTCTTTCTCCATCCAATCTATTGACAAGTAGATAATCTCCCTAAATTTAACTAAAGCAGGAGGACCGAACAATTCGCCATTGTGAGTAAGTCAAGCCCATTGCGGTGGGCAGGATTCTTCTCAACCATTTTATAGCCATAACCAAAACTGGTATAATAACTCCAGGCTGGAAGGGAGCAATAATTAAACCCATACATCGAAAACGAGCAATGACTTTTCCAGGCAGTTATCATCTGATAAGTCTGTTGGATGTAGGTGCAAAATTGTATTCTGAGATTATACTAAAGCCTTTAAAGAATGAGATTGAGGGCAGCTGAATAACCCCTGTAGAGCAGGGGGGCTTTAAAGTTAGGCACTCAACAATAGACCACTGTTTCAGCTTATGGGTCTTGGGGCAGAGGGAAACAATTGGGAGTTTATTCTAATGTTTCGTAGATTTAAGTTCAGCTTTTAATTTAGTAGACCGTAGTATATGCTGGGCTAAATCAACACAACCGGATACTCCAAAATTCTTAATAGCTATCCTGCACGAATTGCACAATCGGAACTGGGCCCAACTGGAGATAGATTTTGATGTGGCCTTTTCAGCGAGAATCCCTTTGAGAAATGGGTTAAGGCAGGGCTATGTCCTGGCCCCTACACTGTTCTTGTTCCTTGCTGACCTTCCAGGGGACTAGGGAATGACTCATTCATTTTCCCCAAAAATAGCAGGTTGTGCCTACTATATGAAAATTATTTGGCAATTCTGGATGTGACTGAGTAGGCCTGCAGAGGAAGTTGACTACATTCATTAATTATTGAGAGGCTAATAAATTGAAGGTGAATCTGGAAAAAATAATCCTTTTTGGAAAAAAAGGAAGCTGTATAAGTTGCTGCTAAGTAATAGTAGGGTTGACGTTGTGTCATCATATAAGCACCTGGGTATGACGTTTACAAAACAGTTGAGTTGGGTGTTGCATAAAGAGTTGGTGGAGACGAGGGCAGCAGCAACGATAGGGTGCCTTGTTTGTTTTGAGAAGACTCTCTGTGGCCCTCCCTGGTCTCCCCTATTGACAGCTTACAATTCAACGGTTCCCACTTAATGCCTCAACAGGGCTGAATTACCATCCCTAATTATTAATGGAAGCTGGGAGAGATGTGAGAGTAAGTGTTTGAAAAAATTGATAGCTCTCCCAAAAATTGAAATGACCCAGTCAAAAAGATTGGAAGGAAACCTGCAGGCTTGGAATTTTATAGCCTGTAAAGCAACCTTGTGGTTTTGGCAATAAACGTTGGTTCTCAACGGTTCGAAAGATATCAGCATTATGACATGCTGCTAAAATAGGAAAGAGTGAATTAAATTGGGTGGTGAGGTCAGGAAAAGGCTAGAAACCATCACAGGAGCCTTAAAAATAACAGAGCCCCTACATCTTTCTAAAGTAGAATAAAAAATGGACTGTAGAAAATATTCCAGATTGGCTGATATGGAGTATGTCGGGAATAGACCCTCTGCAAAGTATATGGTAGAATCTTGGGAAAATAGGAGAGCATTTCCATATTGATCAGCACGTTCTGATGTCCCATTCCATTTAGCACTATTAAAATGTTGAGTAGCCTTAAATGTGCGATATAGAGGAGCTGAAAAATGTGACGTTTTCCTAGATACAGAGAATAATTGCACATTTGTATTGCGTTTTCAAAATTTTAATTTCCATTTATTAATTGACTGTCGTCTTTTTAATACACTTTGTTGTTTGATTTTAAAACTGCTTTTTAAAAGATATGGCATAAATCGTCATAATGATGCACTTGCACTTGTTTTAAATATGTAGGGGCAGACTTACAAGCCCCTTGCGCTGCCGGTATGTCACTTTTTGTGATGCACTGGCAGCACAATACACTGCCCCATATTTACAAGGACAGGAAAAGCCACCCTGTGTGGATTTTCCGGTCCTTGTAAATATGGCACCATAACATGCAGCACTTTGCGTGAAAGGGGCGTTCCCTGGTTGTTGCTGTGGGTGTTCCCACGCAACACCCATGGAAAGAGACACATTTCCAGATTTACGAGCAATTGTAAATCAATCGTAAATAAACTAACGCAGCACCGTGCTGCCTTAGTTTATTGTAAATCTGCCCCGGAATTTGTAGATGTGGCATGCACACTGTCAACATTTAAAAAAATATTTTTGGACTAGCAATACAATATGTTCAGTTAATTATATAATGCTGAGGTGCTAACAAGATTTTATCTAAATGCATTTTTTTAACTGAAAACTGTCTAAACATTAATAAAGTTTATGCCTGCCTGGCCCATCAGTTTGGACTTGACTGTTCTTATGGGGATCGGGGTCTAGACTGATTTGCATGTGGTGTGGTCCAAACAGGGGTGGCATGGTGATGGATTTAGGCCCCGATCTCTGTACTGGGGTGAGTGTTTGGCTTGATTCAAACTGGGGTGGTGTGGTGAGCCAAAGAAACAATAGATTTAGACCCATGTTTCTGTACTGAGTGTGAGTGTTTGACTTTGTTTAGCAGTCCATCCATCAATTGTTCTTTTTGCATTTGTTTCTCAGAGTAGGACAGGGATGCCCCGACATGAGTCCCGTGCTCACCATGCCATTGGATTCAGGATATCTTGGCTGATGAGGGGTGACTCCCAGAATATGGTCCTGGGATACTTGTTTGGAGACCAAGGAGGTCTTGAGATGGCAGTTCAGGCTCATCTTTTCCCATGCGGAGCAAGGTCAAGACTGATTTGAATATGGCTGGGTCTAAATTTCTGTGGTGTGGTGAGCAAAAACCAATGAATTTAGGCCCAGATCTCTGTACTGGAGGTGAGTGTTTGACAATGTTTAACATTCTGTCAATCTATTTTTCTTTTTGCTACTTTCTACAAGTAGCATTTCTAAAACTGTAATTAAAATCCAGATTTTACCATTAAATAGTTTTTTTTATTACAATTCAAAGACACCAAACATGATGAAGGTACCTGCTACTAATTGGAAATCACAGCTTATTAAATGTAATAAGAAATCCCTACTGTTGTCCTATGGGAGGGGTAAGCCTCTCGGTAGTGAAAAATGAAAATGGGAGTTCTTCACTACAAGGAAATGCAAAACATAAACATACATGTCCAACCTTTTAATTACAATGCACCTGTCCCATGGGCTACCTTTGACCTACCTTAGTGGTTACTTTTATGTAGTAAAACGGGAGTTCATGGCTTGGAAAGGGGATTTGAAAGCCAAGTCCATTTGGCAGTTTAATACTGCATTCAGGCTGCAGTGGCAGACCAGGAACATGTTTTAAGGTGCTAACCAAGAGCCTAAGTACACATTTTGGCAGTACTGGATCAGGTGGCACTCCACCGCCCGCTCCTGCAGCACCAAACCTCACTGCCACCCACCCCCCAGATTACAAATAAAATTGTGGTCTGTTCGGGGGCAGCGTTGTGGTCCCACAGTGGTGCAGTGAAAATGCACAAATGTGAGCCATAATGCTGCACCTCCATGGGACTGCCATAGTATGTTCTGGCATGGACTGCGAAGTCCATGCCATGCTGGGACTGGGGGTGCATGCACATAGAGGGGCACAACTTGCGCCCCCTCAGCATAGACCTGCAATAAGAACAATTGATGGACAGAATGAAGAACAATGTCATTCATTCACTCCGGCACAGAGATCTGGGCCTAAATACATCAATTATTTGCTCCCCATGCCATTCCAGTTTGAACCTAGCCATATGCAAATCAGTCTTGACCCTGCACCTAATGGGAACAGTCCAGCCCGAACTGCCAGGCTAGGTCCTGCCTGGACTGGAAACAAGCATCCTAGACCCAGTTTCGAGGTTTCACCTCTCATCAGCCAGGATAGCTTGACTTCAGTGGCATGGAGAGCATGGAAAAAAATTTGGGCATACCCATCCCACTCAGGGTGACAAATATAAAAAGAACAATTGATGGGCAGAATGCAGAACAATGTTAAATGTTAAATGTTGTATACTTGTAAAGCGCACAGCTGCCCCAGCAAAGGGGCGTCCCGGCGCTGTATACCGCTGGGGAACCCGTCCTGGCTTTCCCTGTGGGATGGTCCCTACTGGGAATCCCCAAGGTGGAGCCAGGCATCCCCGGCGTTGATGGGGCCGTTGTGGAGATTAGGCAAGCTAATGCCCAGAGTTGCCGAGTGGGACCCCAGGTTAGAGTAGGCACCGAGGCGAGAATTGTCAAGTCCGCTGACCCTGGTCCACGACCCTGCCGCATCGGGAATTGAACCTTGGTCCCGGACCGACTTTTGCTCCCGGGTCTGCCGCCTCCAACCAGTGAGCCACACCACTCCACAATGTCATACATTCACCTCAGTATAGAGATCTGGACCTAAATCCATCATTATTTTGCTCCTCATGCCATTCCAGTTTGAACCTAGCCATATACAAATCAGTCTTGACCCTGCGCCCAATTCGAACAGTCCAGCCCGAACTGCCAGGCCAGGTTCTCCCTGGACTGGAACATGAATTCTAGGAATGGTTTTGTGGTTTCACCCCTCATCAGCCTAGATAGCTTGAATCTAGTGGCATGGAGAGCACAAGACCCACTTCTGGGCATACCTGTCCCACTCAGGGCGACAAATGAAAAATTAACAATTGATGGACAGAATATAGAACAATGTCATACATTCACCCCAGTACAGATATCTCAGCCTAAATCTATTGTTTTCTTATGCTCCCCATGCCATTCCAGATTGAACCCAGCCAATTGCATATCAGTCTTGACCCTGCGCCCAATGGTAACAGTCCAGCCCAAACTGCCAGGCCAGGTCCTCCCTGGACCAGAAACAAGCATCATAGGACTGGTTTCAGGGTTTCATCCCTCATCAACCAGGATAGCGTGACTCCAGTGGCATGGAGAGCACTGGACCAGCGTCTGGGCATAACCGCCCAACTCGGGGTAACAAATTCAAAAAGAACAATTGATAGAATGCAGAACAATGTCATACATTCACCCCAGTACAGAGATCTGGGTGTAAATCGATTGTTGTTTTGCTTCAAATGCCATTCCAGTTTGAACACAGCTATATTTAATTCAGTCTTTACCCTGCACCCAATTGGAACAGTGCTCCCAAACTGTCAGGCCAGGTCCTCCCTGGACTGGAAACAAGCATCCTAGGACCAGTTTTGGGGTTTCACCCTCATCAGCCAGGATAACTTGACTCCAAAGGCATACTTCAACATGCATGAGGCAAAGAGGGCACCTTATGCCCCACATTGTTTCCTGACTGGCTGCTGTTTCCTGGAGGAAGAACTGACATGAGACCACTGTGGATCATTAAACTCATGATGTGCATAACGGTCCAGCAGTGACACCACCAGTATATTGTGACCCAATGACCACTGCACCACCGCCAGGGAATGCTGTTAAGGTGATACAATGGTGGTCCAACCACCTAAGTTGTGATAAGGTGGACGGACCGCAAGTTCAGCGATGGCAAGACTGCCACTGCTAAACCACTGTGAATTGCCATGAAATTCGGAAGATTTGCAGCAAAAAAAAAACAACTGAAGGTTCATTCGCTTGTTTAATGATTACCCCATGGCGGACCATTTATTTTACACCAAAATGTAAAAAATCAAATCAGTGGAATCAGAGTTATGTATTTTTACAGTTCTTACTAAAAGCGACCACCTAAAGGATCAAAGTGCTAACTGCACACATCTAGTTGTGTGAGATCAGTTCAAAGTCTAAAAATATGGCCAATCTTGATGGAGTGAAGTTTGGATGCAAGAACTGAATTAAGCCCAGTCAGTAGGACAAGCCTGCAAGAGGTGCTCATCACTGGACAGCCTTGGGTATGAGCCGCATTGAGAATTTTCTACATTAGGCCAGGGCAGAGTTTTCAGAGTGCTAAAAAATCCTGGAGGGTGGGTGGAGTTAGCCAGCACACCCATTTGCGTTATGAAACACAATGCGGACTGCGTCCTCGCATTCCAAATCACACACAAAAGTCAACAGGTTATTTCTATGGGTATGTCCATCTTATTTTTCTACTTTGTTTATGGTGCTAGGCCTGATTTCCAATCCCTCTTTAATGTCTTTAATTCTCCCCCTTCAAACTTGTCTACCAATCATTTTTATTGATCATATTACTGTGTGTTTTTGTGTATTTAATATTTTTCTGTAAATGTTTTAGTGTTTTTCGTGACTTTTTGTATTTTTTTTATTTACCCCATACTTCCTTATTGGTTCTTTTTTTCCTTTCCTTCCTTTTCCTGTTTCTTTCTTTACTAATTTTTCTTAACCCCACCTAGCGCCATGGCATCGGTTCTGCCACCTTGCGGGCGGCACCGCCGCCTAGGTGTGCAACCCTGGGTGAATTTTGTCAAGGAATAGGTGGAACCACTACGCTAGTTTTTTATCTGGACCTGTAATCCTTGTGGGTGGGAATAATGTGAGGCGTGTCCGTGGGTTTAAGGTTGTCAACAAGTCTACCAGACCGCAGTGACACAGCCACTCCCCTAGGACCCTAGCATTAGACGTAACAGCAGTTTGTTGCAGTGGTGGGAAAGACCTGTCTTAGTTGGTGTCCAGCACTACGCTGAAGTTTCCCCCCAGCAACCAGGGAATATCGCACCAATGCATTAAAATCTCCGACAATGTATGCCAGAAGGCTCCCTGTTCCTTCTTTGGAGCATATATGGAGCCTAGTACTATTTGTCTCCCATTCAGACGGCCTTTCATCAATACGAAGTTGCCATTCCCATCTACCTCTGTCTTCTCAGGCATTTATAGGATCCCTAGACAGACCCATATCAAAGCCCCCCTGGCGAAGAGGAATTTCCCTGTGGCGAGTATTTGCCACTTCCATTTATACTGCAATCTGAGGAGCTCTGGTTCTGCTAAATGCGTCTCTTGCAATAGCGATACCTGGGCTGTTTCCTTTTGAGATATGCATAGATTTTATATTGGCGTGCTGGTGTGTGCATACCTCTGACATTCCAAGTAATTATGTTAGTGGATGGCATATGTCATTTGTATAAGCTAGTAGTGCGTGCAGGAGGGATGATGTATCGAAGGTGAGGCGGCAACTATGGTTTTGTGTTACAGATGTATGCGGCATGGACGTTGTTCACTGTTGCATGATTCTGTTGTGCAATACATCTATTAGGGGAGGAAACAACGGGATAATTACCTGGGCTAGAGCAGAGGGACAATGTGTATCTGCCCAAACAATAAACAACGCCATGTGGCAACGTTCGGCTGTTCGTTCCGCGCTACTCTTGGGGAGGTGTAGGTTGGACCTACAGAGCGTGGGCATGAGTTGTGGCCCTGTGTCTGTGTGTGAATAAGCACACTGAGCATCTAACATCATGTATTGCATCTCGGTTTCACCAGGGGCAGCCAGGATCCATGCTGGTGGGGAAACAGGTGTATGCCATATAATGTATTGTGTATGTATATGCTGAGGTGGGGTGCAATGTATGTGTAGTGACCTGCAGATTCGAGCCAGTTCAACTCTTCCTCCACTCTGCTAAAGAAGTGAGTGGATCCATGCATGACTACACGCAAGCTGGCCGGTAACAGGAGAGAGTATTTGATGTCCAATTCCTGCATTCATTTCTTGACCGCTAGAAATGTGCTCTGTTGTTTTTTTATACTTCTCAGGGCATATTCCAGGAAGAAAAGGACTAATGAATTGTCTACTCTAACCTCCTCCATCTTCTACACCTGCCTAAGGACTGCATCTTGATCCTTAACATTAACCAGGCAGAAAACAATGGGCTGGGGTCCGGTACCTGGTGGTGGGAGGTCCGAAGGCACTCTGTGTGCTTTTTTTCTGCAAAGAAGGTGGAGAGTGTGTCCGCTGGCATGAGGGACTACAGCACTCCTCTGTGAACACCTCTGCATCACGGCCCTCCGTTCCTTCAGGCAGGCCCACCACTCAGACATTATTGTGGCTGGAGCACCCGTCAGCATCATCCATTCTTCGCAGCAGCATGTGCACCCATGTTGTGGGTTCCAGGACTTCAGCAGTCACAGCCTTTGTGATTGGGAATATCTCTCCCAGTTCCGACTCGTTGACTTTTCCTGCTAAATTGTGGTGATCCGCATGTAGTAGTGTAAAATCTGATGTGAGCTTGTCTATGTGATATAATGAAAGCAAAAAATTCCTTCTCCTGAGTTTGGCAGTTGATAAATAGTACTAAATGCCCAAGAGGGCATTTGCATCAATGGGGGGGTGGACTAGATTGTTGCGTGGGTTACCAAATTTACACCTTAATATGTATCAGACCAAAAATTAGCGTGAAAATATTGCAAACACAAAGATTCAAAGTTTCATACATTTATTTAAAAATAATTTAAAAATAATAATGACACATTATTACAAAACAATTTCAATTTTATGCACATTCGTCTTTGCTGTTGGCCAGCTCAAATAAAAACTCCAATTTTTTATAAAAAATGCCAGTGGGCATAAATACACAAGTCTACATGTACATCACATTTATTCAACATAAGGAACAAACTGTCGACGCGGCGTTTCGGTGCCTCGAATACTCTCGCACCTTCTTCAGGACTTGTTTATATAAATCATATCTAAAAAAAACATGTCACAATACATTTCATTAGGTCCAACATTTAATCTAACAATTGCACATTGATTCATTAACGTTTACACTGATATCCTATTATTTGGTAACCCCGTAACCTTGTGATCTGAGTCTAATCCCTTAGTCCCCTGTAATACTAAGTTGCCACATCTTAGTATTCCTAAGAGAGAGGACATGACTAGCGTGATATGTTTTTATCGCTAGGATGGGGTGTCAGCACTTTTACTTTTCCAACACCAATGATGTGGGCTTTGAATAGATCTAAAAGGGACAATCAGATCTCAATCCCTTCTTTCTATAGAGTCCCACCCACAGGTACCTCTAAGTTCATACCCAGGTGTATATTTTTTCTTCCTGGCAGTTTCTTCTCGGTTTCTGAGCAGGTTTTCTTCAGCTCTTGTGTTCTCCTAGGGAGGTTTTGTTCGCTTTCCTCTTTTTTATTCTAGGAGGAAACGCACCTTATTTTAGTTACCTTGTTATTGGACTATTTCCTCCGTTTTGCCCTAGAGTGCTCCTATTTATCATTTTTTATTTTTTACCTTCTGTATCAGTTTTGCTGGACCTCTACCCGGGTTGATTAAAAAATGGACCAACTTCAATTCTATTAGGACAGAAAAACATCTCTTTTTATAAGGGGTTACCTTTCCTAAACCTTTTCTACGGTTATTCTCAACTGTCTCTTAGCCTTCTTTTCTTATTTCTCTAAGCAAAAAGAGGGGTGCTTACCGGTCCTATATTTTTGGTGTCTTAAAGAGTTAGAGGGACGCCTCTGGGAGCTACCCGTCCGGCTGTTTATCTCAACACTTTGTCTGAAAGATAATTTTGCGTTTTTAGACTATCCGGGCTTTAGTTTCCCTCTGGCTGTCCTTACCCTCTGTCTTCAAAGTGTTACCTTTTATTGGTGAAAAAGCCTGCTTTATACTTGATTTCCTCCTTCGTATTCCTTTAGTGTGAAGTCAAGGGTCACTCTGTTGGGCTTTTCTGTATTAGCTGCCAACTCTAGAAAGACCACAAGTAGTATCAGAAGATTACTATTGGAGCAGTGTTCTATCTCTGCTCCACATCTGTTTAAGTAACAGACCCCCATCTTACTTACTTGGTTAGGGTAGCTGAACTGCGTGACGTCCTCCTCCTTCCCGAGCTGTTTGGTAATGGTTTCCTCTCTGGGTCCGCCTGGTATAAATACTCTCATTGATTAGCTAATTGCTCACACCTGGCAGCCCTATTCAGATTAGAGCATCTGTACTTAGGGGTTTAATGTCCTCGGTGTGGTCGCCATCTTGTAACGGGTTAAATTCCCTTTCTTTTGGTTACTCAGTAACCTGTAATTCATGATTGGGCTTGCGTTCTATCCTATCTCGTTGGACATTGTTAGTCATGTTATTTATTCTCCGTTCGGAGCATAATGAAAAAAAAAATAATAAAAAAAAAATTAATTAATTAAAAAACGGAGATCTGTATCCCCAGTTCCTTGCATTCACGCTACTGTTTTTTATATATTAAGCACCAATACGTTCTTTTTTAGTGGCCTCCTGATTTAGTTTGTTGGGGACACATGAATTCAAAACCCTAGTTTCCTTCATCCTTCTTATACCATCTTAACCAATTCGATCGGAGTTTCCCAAACTGAGCTTGTCCATGTGCCCTTCCATGGCCGTGCAAGTTTGTGTAAGGGAGAAACCGATCTGCGCTAGTGCTTGGAGCAGTGAGTCTATTTTGGATTCCAACATGGGTGCCCTTGAGGAGTCCTCCACCTTGTGAACTTGTCGTGGCTACTTAGTGGCTATCTCTGGGTGTGTGGCTGTCATGTCCGTTCCTGCCCATTATCTGCTCATCTTGGGGGCCAGCGATGCACAAGTTATGCGTATCTCCGGTATCAGGTTGAATTAGGGAGTTTTTGCACACTGTGGGCCTTGACGTATCTCAACTTCAGAGCGCACGCTGCTCCGGGGAATGGGTTTTGCCACTGTGGGCTACTACAGTGCACGTCTGTTTGTTGTGCTCGCCTCTTCAAGCAGTCTCTGGGGTTGCAAGGTAGATCTTACTAGAGCCTCTCTACTTCAGCTCTGTTATTGTTGTGAGCCACTTGACAAATGGTGCATTCGCCAGGCGCAGTTGTGAACGTGGAAGTCAGTTGACACATGAGGCATCTGCCCTTCAGCTCCAGAGTGTAGCATTCGTAGCTGGGCCTAGGTTCGATACAGCAGTGCCGAGCCACTCACCACATGAACACCATGTATAGCTACCTCCAGGTTGCCACAGTACTGTTGCACAGTAACACACTGTCACTATTTGGGCACCTCTCTGCTTGGGCTCTCTCTTCCTCAAGGGGAACCCATGCTTTGTGTGCACATAGTTCACTTGGTGCTACCAAACGGCACACTTCCTAGTCCTGCATCAATACCTGACCGGGTGGGGCTGAAGAGTTTCCCCGTATTAACCTGGCCCTAGTCTTACCAGTTCATTACCTCTGGGAGTGTATTTTGGTGCACTGTGCTGATGGGCGGCTGTTCAGGTCTTTGCACCGGAACTGCCACTCTGGCCTTCTGCAGAGTGGGTCGGGTAGCTCCACCATGTTGATGTATTTGTATTGATGACAGTGGTGCAGTGGCGGCACGTTAGGCCTGATGCTTGTCTGTATTTTCACACCCAGGTACTTCCACTCTGGGTGGGCCTAGGAGCAATACAGCCCCCAGACCACTACTGGCAGCCAGCGGTGAAGCGGGATGTGCTGCCCGATCTCATCTGCTCCATGGTGACACACCTCACGCTGCAGCAGTGGTCCGTGCGTCACAGCACCGGGGGTCTCGCCTCTGAGAGGAATCCAGCACCTAGTAGGGTGGTTGCCCTCTGCTTGTTTCCTGCACCTTGCCTCTTGCTCTATTTGCCGGTAGATGCCAGTGCAATCTCCTTTTAGCTGGGCCTGGGCTCTATATAGTCCCCGGGACTCCTGCTAGGCGCCCAACACAGGAGCGGCACGTGTTCTTGGCTGTGAGCTGCTTTGGGGTGGGGCGCTCTACATTACAGTCCTCTGTGGTATGTGTGCCTCACTGTTACATGCGTTCCTTACCCCTTGGCAAGTACTCATGTGGTCGGCCTGTTATCGTATCACCACTAAGCATGGGCGGATCTAGCGGATCTCGCGTACGCGAACTTGCGGATTTACGGATTCGCAATCCGCGAAGATCCGCGAACTTTAGCGGATTTGCGGATTTTTCCGTTTTTTGTGTTTGCGCGCGTTCGCGCCGATTTTGGGACAAGTTCGCAATTGCGAACTTACTTTTCGGCTCGCAACGGCCGCGACTATGTTGTTTCTACGTCTGGTTTATCATCACAGGTTCACAGCACCCTCTGTTTCACCACTGCCACCCTCTGGGACACCCATGCCACCCTCTGGTACATCCTCACTGCCACCCATTAGGTTTATTTATCACTGTAGATTATGGTGGTTGAAAAAAGCAAGCACACCTGCCCTTCTTCAACTGCCATCAATTAATTTGTGTTTCATTAATGTGTCAGTAATTTTGAAAGTTCCAGTCTGGCTGGCACCTGCTTCCTTCCTTATCTGTAATTTGCTTTTTGTTGCAGTGAAATTTTTTTTTCACAGGACCTTTATGGTCTACTTGTAGCTATTCTATGAGCCTGCTGTTTGGGTCATAGCAGGGTCATAGAATAGTGGCAAACTCTGGAGGGGCCCATCAGGAAGCACTACCTTGAATGTTACTAATGTTAAGTTTGAACTTTTGCACCTGCTCATTGCTTTCAGTTTAGCTAAAATCGTTTTTTTCTGCAATTTTGCGCGTTTTTTGGGGCGCGAATCCGTGCGAGATCGATTTCGGAAGCCGCGAATACGTGCGAATACAAAATTGTTTTTTTTGCGACGTGTATGTTCGCGTGATCTTGCGCGTGTTCGCGAGGCGCTTCTAGCTATACATTTGCCAAGTTACCCTATCGGTCGTACACGGGCGCGGCCATCTTGTTTGCGTGACGTATTCCGTTTCAGGCCGCTATGTGTAATCTCGCAAAGTGTGCTGCTCGCTAGTACAATTTCGCGCGTACTCGCAAGGAAAATCTCGCGCGAACTTACCCACGCGGTCGTGAACGGGCGCGGCCATCTTGTTTCTCATTCATTGCTATGGTTCTGGGCATGCTTTCTCTATCCTCTCTCAATCTCTGCCATCCTTTGCTTGTTTGAAGTTTTTTTGATCTAATTTTACTTATTATCTATCCCTCTATTTTTCTAGCTCTATATTTTTGTGTTTTCTGCAGCTTTTAGTTACTTTTAAACTACTTTTTTAAACTCTTTTCTTTTCTTCTTCACTATTCTATTTCTTGTTTATCATTTAACTCTATTTCTGCCCAGACCATGGTAAAGGGAGCCGGGAAGCACCCTGAGAAGGGGAAGGGTCCCGCACCCCGTGCCCGGCTCCCGTGCGGGCGTTTAAGGGGGGAGCAAGTGGTCCCGCGGGAGATCTTCAGCGCGGAGGAAGTGGCGGCACTGATCTTCCACGTCCAGCGCCGCCTCCCCAAGACGATCCTGGGAGGCGGCAAGATCGCGACTGGCTATGGCATCCGGGAGCGTCGCAAGCGGTGGGAGAAGGTGTGCCGGGCCATGTACAAGATCTCTGGGGTCCGGCGCACATATAACCAGGCCACCCACCGCTGGACCGATGTCATGGACCGGGAGCGGGACTTGCTGGACGCGCTCGGCGTAGAGGTCCCCGGGCTTGGTGAGTAGTAGTAGTAGTACATTTACTACTCTGTTTTATCCTGCTCTGTTATTTGCAAATCTTTGTTCTTTACCAAGAGCAATAATGCTGCCGATTACTTTGAGGTAAATTATATTTCAAAATCTTCTATGCATTTCAGGTGCACTGCTCTCCTTCTCAGTAGCCTTGCTTGCTACTATGCTTCTTTGTTTTGTATGTTGTGTTCAGAAGCATTTCATTGGCCTGAGAAATTATGTATGAGTGTAGTGTAAAGATAAGAACTGCGTAATGCTAGACAGTAAGGGTCATATTTTCAATTACCGGCGCATCCCTGCAAAGTAGCAGGGATGCGGCAGTAATTGTGTGCCATGCCACCACCACCCATTGGCCCAAAACGTCACAGAAGCCTTACGCATCTGTGCCGTAAAGGCAGCGCATTGCTGGAGTTGCGTGCCAACGATGGCGCAGCTCCAGCAATGCTCTGGGGTACCCTATCTCCCCAATGCTGCATCAAGCCGTACGTCGGCTTCAAGCGCGCAGGGTTTGAGTCATGCATCATTGTCCTAAAAGTGACTGATTGACATCTTGTAGATTTCCCTCAGCCACTTTTAGGATTCGTTCCTGCGCAGGTACGTCCTCCCTTGCGCCGGAACGCCCCCTGATGGCGCAGGGCTTTACAACGTGATGCATTGCCCATATGCCCATATGTGGTTTTTTTTAATATATACGCCGCACCAACACCATGGCGAGTCTTTTGTTCTGCCGCTGCATCACAAAAGGCACGCAACAATGGAGGAAAATGAGCCGCAACTTCCGCAAGGGACTTCTAAATCAGCCCCAACAGACTGAAGTCCAGTCCTTCCTTTAGACACATGGCTATAAGAAGAAATAGTGGCGGTGGTGGCGGGTGGATTGATAGTTTGAGTATTCACTGATCTGCAAGCAGGATGGACTTTGTCTGTCACTTCGCGTGCTGCGCACTGCTGCCTGCAGTGCCAGGCCTAGGCAAACCTCTTTAGTAGTCTGTTTATTGAGTTACATAGGAACTTTCTAAGTCAACGTTCCGCAAATCAGGCAATACGAATAACGTAGTATACCACATGAGATAGATCCCGTGGAATAGTTGTCTATCTATTTGCTATTTTTCCAAAATATTTTGTTATTGTTCTTTTGAAATGTTTGATTTGGTTGAAAAATCTCATCCATGTTTTCTGGTTTTTCTTTCTTTCATGTTGTACATCAGCTCCCCCCAAGGGCAAGAGGACACAGGAGGAGGGTGCTGAGGATGCAGGCCAGGATCGGGCAGGCGAGGGCTCCTTTGCTGGCCCCAGTAAGTTTACATTTTAATAAACAGTACCTATTTTTTCCTAGCGTTCCTCATTCGATTTTTTCTAAATCGTCTTTGATCTTCTTGTAGACTGGATATAAATTCTTATCCTGCCTCGAATATGACTCCCTGTGGTATTACTAGACTATTCTTATTAGTCTGTCTGTGTAGCTAACTAAGATTGGACATTTGGCAATTCCATTGGACTCCCATTCTATTCAGCAATACCTCTATGCACTGTCTCCTTACTGACTAGATAGTGTGGCAGAGTCATTCAGCTCCCGAAGTCACCGATTATAGATCCCCAATGATCTCTAGATTATCGTACGCAGGACAAGAGAGTAGTACGGAGTCACAGCACAGTCAAGAAGTGTCAGAGGCACTCATGCTTGCAAAAATTCCAAAACCTTTAGCTCATCCCCTCTAGTCTGGAGGAACAAAAACCACAGAGTCTATTTAAGTTTAAAAGCTTTATTAAAAGTAAACACATTTATTAAAATCTACTTTGTCATAAAACTATTTAACTGAAAACGGAAAAGTGGTTAGTGCTGACGATTAATTGGACACATTTCTTGTAGTCGAGCCGAGCTCTCACCTGGTTTGAACTTGATCCTGGTCGTGTTCTTAGGAGTCAAGCTTCTGTCTGTTAGGAGAAAAAGTGGTGCGTGTTAAAAATCAAAAGCAAGCATTCATCAGTTGTGCATAAAAGTGCAGCAAGACAACAGCCTTCCCTGGAAAATGGGACATTTTTACTATGGAGTAGACAGTCACAAATTATTACATTGTATTCTGTTTTTTTAACATTTCTCCTAGACCAAATATTATATAGTAGTGAGTGGTGTATTCTAACATTCTTAAATGTACTTTGTAGGTGTAACATCTGGTGACGGGGCCAGCGCGGAGGTGGCTGTGTTGGGCGAGGACTCGGAGCACTCTGGGGAGGAGGCGGTGCAAGAGCCGGCGGACGTTCCTGTGGGGGTTCAAACGGTGGTGGCGGAAACAGGTAAGCTATATATTCCTTACTTATTGAGATTGAAGACTGCATAGTGTGCTTTCTGCACGGGTGTATTACAATTACAAATCAACCAGGTAGTAGCCTCCTCGAAATGTACTTCGACTTAGCTGTGAAGTTTTTGGTGAGAAGAATCCCAATAAGTTCTTAGACGAACGTGATGGATGGGATGAACGAAAAGCGAAAGAAGGGTGTAAGTAAGTGGGACGCGAACTTGTATGATGGCTGGCAAAGAAGAACGATATGTGTTTGCTTGGCCCCCGAGGTGGCTGGGAAGGAAAGAATATGGTATGGTGCATGGCTGGGTCAATGATGAAGCAAGGATGGGTGGAAGGACAGCAGCCTGGGTGGGTGAAACAGAAACTGTATGTGTGCGTATACTTTGACTGAATGGATGCCTGGAGCATGGTATTCTCTGACTCTTAGATAGCACATGAGTATCTAGAGAGAGTAGATGGTCGCCAGGTGAAGTAAGTGTTACCTTGAAGAGCATGTACCACCGCACCCGCACGTCCGTTCCAGTGCAGGGAAGGCAAGGAAAAGAAATTGTAAATGTGTCCAATACTACCATGAATAGTAGCAGTACTTTGTATTGCGTTTGCAATCACAGCATATATCTGGTTATTACGGTGGACACTCCGTACCTCTCTTAATAATAACTTTAGTTTACTTGTAGTACGTCATTCATGTGTGGGTGTATCACTGTTCACTCAATATTAAGCAAAGCACCTAAAGTCATCTCATATGTCATCAAATACGTCCCATGTGAAGTGATAGATAATCAAATTAGTTAGCTTCTTCATTTTCCTTTTCTAGTACTCATTTGCACTGTAGGGTGAAAGGTAAATTAATTAAGCAGTAGCCCTTGTAACAGAGTATTCTCAGTGCCACCCGTAATAGAAAAGTAATAGCTTCACCACCTGCATGTACTGGACCGGTACAGTAACGCAAGTCTGTCTCACTCATCATGGTGTGCAACTTTTTTTCTCGGGTGCAAGTTCACTGTGCTGTCCATGTCATTCTGCCGGCTTGCATAAGATAACGTACCAATTTCCCTAAACAAGAGAGAAGAAGAAGAATAAGACTGGTGTACTGTCATAGTCGACTGTAATGGAAGTCCATAGTGGTCGTAGAATTTGTTCATTAAACTACCACTAATGTTAGTGCAAGGATGCAGAAGTGGGAGGTTACATAGATACTGTCCTCAATAGTTATGTACTGTGCTTTCAATTTGCTACTTGTACTCTGTGACCCAACTTTCGGCTCAATCACTTTGTGTTATTAATAAGGAGCATTGGTTACAGACTATGTCTTTCTTTCTTCATATAGTTGCTCCTTCCAAATCAACAACACGGAGGGAGCAGGCTAGATTGGCCCGGCAACGGAGGCTGGAGGCCACTGTCGCCGAATATCGGCGGCTGGTGGCCCTGGAGGAGGAGGAGGACACGCACTCGAGCGGGGCAACAACGACATCCTCGACTGTGACCACTGCATCCTCCTCCGTGACTAAGCCAGCGGGACCGAGCCGGGCTAAGAAAGACGACCGCCACCGCCAAGCAACCGAAATACCAGCTGCCCCCCACAGGAGCTGCAAGGAACGCCAACGCCGCCTACGAGTCCGCATGTCCAACCTGGAGCAGGAGGTCCTGAAGTATAAGAACTTGGTTAAGGGCCTCCGCTCCGAGCTTGCCACCCTCCGCAAGGAGTATGATGCCCATGCCGCATCATGCACCAGCACCAGCACCCTCCAGTAGTGGAGTGTCCCTTGCCCTTTTTTTATAGACTTTTGGGGGGTGGGATTTGGGAGTTGGGATAGTTTTGGGACGTTTCAAAGACAATCGTTGGGGTTAGGGTGGGTGAGGGAGATTATTTTGTTAGGGCTAAATAAATATATTTTTAAACTTTATCTGACCATACCTGTTTTTTACTGCTTTTCAGTCTGGTGGGTGGGGGGCGGGGGTGTAACAGTAACTTTGTTTTCCTGAACAGTCGTAGGACTTTAGTAGTACAACCGTCAATCTCTTGTCTACTCCGAAATAATACTCCATTATACTACCTCCCACCAAACGCTTATCTTACCTGTAATTTGTGTTAGAAATTAGTGCTAGGCCCAGGGCTGGCTCCAGGTGAAATGGGGATTAACGTTGTCAATCCTGGGCGGGTGACATTTCCTCATTGCGGTGGTACTAGTGGTGTGACACAGTGGCAGTTGCATGCCTATGGAAAAAAAGAAAACGAAACCTTGTTTGTCCTCCTTACTGTAGCATTACAACGGTTACGGTACGATCGAGAAAATAGCAGGTGACAGTACACTAGAACAGTGCCATAATGTAGCCTAACAAATGCTAAAGTATTTGCTTGCAAGTATAACTAGTACTTGCGTTGAATTTATTTGACATTGGCTACTACTACTAGAAGATATAGTACTGAAGCTGAGTAAGTCTAGAAGATATCCTCGTATTCCTTCACCAGCCTGTTGCTATGACCTTATCCTCCCCAGCAAGTGTGTGGAATTATTGATGTCATTTTAGTCAGACATCAAGCAAAACAACACAGCCCGGGGGAAGAGGGTTAGGGTTTGTAAAATGGATGGGAATGGGGGTTTCTTTTTGGGTAGGTTTTGTTGAGAGAAGAAAAAAAAAGCAGAGCATGGACAAACAATAATTGAAGATACAGACAATCTTTGGTTACAAACTAAAGGTAAGCACATGCAGTCACACTCATAGAATAAAAGACAACAATGGATACTGTATCTGTATTGCGTATGTTGTTGGAGTTGTCCTGTTGAATTTGTAGTTGTATTGCATGCAGCAAACCATTCCTCTTATTGGCGGCACTCCTCCATTCCAGCTGACGCTTCGTCCATCAATGTGGCTGGTGACCACTGACAGAAGACACCCTGTCCACTGCCTGCCTGGCGGATGTTGACTGAAACCCGGCCTGTAATTATTGAACGGAAAACAGGAAGTGCTATTACAATACCACTGATAAATAAATAAAAGGTATGTACGCTGTGTGGTTCAAAAAGTGACACTTTGATTTCCCTAATAGACAGTACAATATTTTTGAAATTGCGTGCTCTGTCTGAGTCACCTTTTTAAGGATCAATAAGTATGGCCAAAATATTATAGCGGATCTTTCCCCTCAAGGTAGGTGTACTGTAAACTGTGTTTTAGAACAAAATTTGACCTTCCCAGCAATGCTCCCACCAAGACCCTTACTAAAGCCAGTCGCAAAAATGTAGAAGAACCCCAATCAGATCTCCAAAAACGATGCCTAGCAGAAAAATGGTTACAAAACGTACTTTGAAAGTAACAGTAGGCCCAAATACAGACCGTGGATTGTATTCAAACCACTTGCAAGCAAGCAAAAGTATCCATAGCCAGCATCGCTCCAACAGTGCTCTACAACAACAGAACTGCGTTGCAATAGAACCCCCCGAAACACATGCAATCCTGCTGCTAGGGCTAACCCTAACGAACCCTAACTTACAAAAAGTGCCAAAACTGGTGTTTCCTTATGGATTTTGTCCAACAAACTTCTAGCCGGTATTAGACCTTCCCAGGAATGCCCCAGGCAAGACCCGCCAACCCACCCGCAAAAAAACACCCGACAACACCCCCAAACAGCGAAAAAGCTAAATCTCATACTTACAATGTCTCTCGGCCTTCGGTCCAAACGCGGCGCTGTGCAGCTAGGTCATCATCATCATCAATCATCATAACTCCTGTTTTCCACCACGGATTTCCTGAAAAGCAAATGCAATCAAGATTAGACTGTCGCAGCAGTGCTTCGACAGAGACCCCGGCCGCAACCCACCCACGAACAGCAGGAAGCCCCCCTAAACGCTACATTGAGCAAGATGTCAGAAGAAATAGCAAAAAAAAAGGCTGTTCCTTATGGATTTTGTCCAAAACACTTCTATCCGGTATTAGACCTTCCCAGGAATGCCCCAGGCAAGACCCGCCAACCCACCCGCAAAAAAACACCCGACAACACCCCCAAACAGCGAAAAAGCTAAATCTCATACTTACAATGTCTCTCGGCCTTCGGTCCAAACGCGGCGCTGTGCAGCTAGGTCATCATCATCATCAATCATCATAACTCCTGTTTTCCACCACGGATTTCCTGAAAAGCAAATGCAATCAAGATTAGACTGTCGCAGCAGTGCTTCGACAGAGACCCCGGCCGCAACCCACCCACGAACAGCAGGAAGCCCCCCAAAACGCTACATTGAGCGAGATGTCAGAAGAAATAGCAAAAAAAAAGGCTGTTCCTTATGGATTTTGTCCAAAACACTTCTATCCGGTATTAGACCTTCCCAGGAATGCCCCAGGCAAGACCCGCCAACCCACCCGCAAAAAAACACCCGACAACACCCCCAAACAGCGAAAAAGCTAAATCTCATACTTACAATATCTCTCGGCCTTCGGTCCAAATGCGGCGCTGTTCAGCTAGGTCATCATCATCAATCATCATAACTCCTGTTTTCCACCACGGATTTCCTGAAAAGCAAATGCAATCAAGATTAGACTGTCGCAGGCTCGCAGCAGTGCTTCGACAGACATCAAAAATTACCCACAAACACCCGGAACCCCGCCAAAGAGCACCTCAAAGGCAAGCAAGTCAGCAAAAACGGCAAGAAATTTCCACCTCATATTTGGTCCAAAACACTTTTGTCCATTATTAGAGCTTCACAGCAATGGGCCCAAATCCGTCAACTCACCCGCAAAGAAGTACAACACCCCCACAAGTGCTGAGTCTTTCTTCATTGGGCGTAATCCAGCACTCTGCTTGGAGGGAAATCGCAGTCTGGAGGAGGAGGATAGAGGAGCATGTTCTTCAGAACTTGTGAACCTGAGGAATGTAGACTGCGGCACCTTCAAATCAATAAGCAAACAAGTGAAGACAGTTCTGTTGATGGTCTTGTTTTTGGGATTAGGTGATTAAAGTTTGAATTAAATTAACTGTGCAAAACAAAGAAAGAGAGACACAAAGCACACAGGAATAAAAGTGAAAAGGACGAAAAAGAAAGTTCTTGATTGATTGTCTCATTTTCAGGGCTCGGTGTCAGGGAATAAGAACAAGATTTCGTCATCATACTCTGCGAATTCAGGCTGGATGAGGTCAGTGCCACCGAACAGAGAACAAATCCCCTCATCTACGTTGCCGTCCTCCTCGTCTTCATGCGGCGTGCTTTCTCGTACTTTGTAATCTGGTGGTATGAGGTGCTGATTCATCTTGATCATTGTCAGCCGCTCCACATTTTTGGGCGAGAGGCGGCTCCGTTTGGGAGTTACAATGCCACCAGCAGCACTGAAAACACGTTCAGAAGACACACTTGCGAGTGGGAAAGACAAATAGTTTATAGCCAGGTTGAAGAGCTGTGGCCACAATTGTTTTTTGCCATGCCAATACTGCAATGGCTCATCATTAAGAAAGACCTCTGTTGAGTCATTCAGATAGTCCTGCACCATCGACTCAAGGTCATCAACGGTTCCTCCACTTTGCTTACTTTTTGCTGTGGCTGTGACATTTTTTCGAGAACCATACCCAAGCAAACTTAGCCAATCCTCTACAACAGCCACTGTTTTTGTTGTGTGTGGTGCAGATGATCCAGTTGCCGGTGTCTTTAACGGCTGAGAGGTCACTTGTGCCCCAGCCACAGGTGCAGAAGTGGATTCTTGTGACTGGGGATGGCCTGCTGATGCTGATGCTGATGTACTGGCTTCTCATTCAATAACCTGCCGTTCTTTTTCATACCTCTTGGCTGACCAGGCTAACCAATGTTTGTACTTTTGAACATCTGCATCAGCAAAAGGAAAGAATGCTTCGCCTGCCAGCGCCTTTTTGTAGCGTGGATCCAGAATAGTAGCACAAATGTAATGCTGATCTGACTTGATCTTTTCAAGACGTTCATCACCACGTAGGCGCTCTAATAATTTCTCAGACAAAATAAAATGGTCTTTTTTTTTTCATCTTTTTCAAACTCAGAAGACACCGCCATCAGTTGGTGCTCCAGCATGCACAACAATGGGATAGCTTTTCCCAAATTACAGTCCTCCTGGCTGACTGCACGCGTGAAGAACTCAAAAGGACGAAGCATGTCTGTCAGGCTTTTAACTATGTCCCATTGCGCCGCACTCATCCGCAGGTCCTCCTTCTGAGATGTACCCTCTGTGAAGAAATAGTGATCGAGTACCGTATACTGCTCATACAGACGCTCAAGCATGTAGAAGGTTGAGTTCCAACGTGTTACCACCTCCTGGATGAGTGCTTTCACTGGCATTCCACGTATAAATAGCAGTCTCCGCAGATGCTTCCGGGCCTTAAAAGAATGGCTGAAATGGTTGCACATTTTGCGGCAGGTGGCCATTACCTCGAACGCTGTACTCTGTTTATCCATCAAGAATTTTTGAACTACCAGGTTGATACAGTGCGCCAAACACGGCACTCTAACATGGTCACCCTTCAACATGGCCTTAACTACATTGGCGCCATTATCCGTGGAAACATAACCAATCTTGAGTTTTAGGGGGGATAGCATTTTCAACACCTTTTTGTTAAACTCTTCCAAAAGGTTTTCTGCTGTGTGACTTTTCTCCAAGCCAAACATGGCTAGTGTTGCATGTTTCCGAGCAGCTTTGAAAACTTTGTCCGGGTCAACACCTGCGTTTAGCTTTGCTATAACACCTGAAAAAGAGACCCAGTGTGCAGTGATGCACATGTAATCAGCGCCTGCGCCACTGGTCCACATGTCTGTTGTCAGATGTATTGTGTGAACAGCACTCTTCTGCAAAGCTGCCCCAATCGCCTCCAGCACATCTTCATGTAGTGCTGGAACCGCAACTCTGGCAAAATAGAACCGGCTCGGAACCTTCCATTTAGGGCAGAGCGTTGCCACTAATTCAAGAAAACCTACCGCTTCTACAAAAGAAAAAGGTAGAAGGTCCACAGCTAGCATTTTAGCCAGCTTAGTGTTATACAGACGCGTCAGTGGGTGGTTGCGTTCATATGGCACGTCTGAAGTAAGCATTGTTCTAATGTTGCCCTGGACCAAGCATTTACGGGCTGATAATGACTTCGTTGACCCAATTTTGCTCGCTGGTGAACTTTTGTGCGTTGGTGTCTCACTCGCTCCAACACTCTTAGTGTGCCTCACATTGGGTGTGCTGCTGACAGGGGTACTGGGTGTAAGGGAAGTGTTTGACACGTCTTCTTCCTGCTCGTCATCATCAGATGAAACATCAACGTTTCCTTGAATTTGGCCTTTCTTGATCGCATCTAGGTGCGCAAACCATTTGACAGTGTGCTGTCTCCTAAGATGACCTCTCTGGCCTCCGGTACCATAGTTGGTACCTGGCTTACCACGACTAACTGCTTGCTTACAAATGGTACAAATGGCAAACTTTGGATTTTTTGGACAAACAGTAAAGAAGTCCCAAACTGGGGACTTGAAGTGTGTGTGGGACATGGAGGAGGCGGCGATACTGGTGGTGGTGGTCATGAAGCTAATGCCAGATGAAGTGGAGGATGTGGATTGCCCAACTTTTGTACGTTTTGCACTTTCACCGCCACTAATTAAGGTCGAGGTTGACGGAGGTCTCTTCTTGCCAGAAAGAAATATGGAAGCGGGACGAGTTGGTGTACTACTTAACTCCAATGATTGTGGTGTTTCTACTGCCTCCTCATCGACAACATCATCATCATCATCATGCTCAGCAGCTCTTCGGGCTAGGGTCAAAATGTCTGTTTGCTGCATGCCCGCTGGGGCTGCAGTGACCTTTATGATGACTGGGTCGTCGTTGGCAGAGTCTTCATCAGCAGCAGTATCCGCCACTTCTTGTTGAGACTCATCACACTCCATAACTCTGAGACTTTGGACGAGCTTCCTTTTACGCTTAACTACCTTTGTTGGATCATGGTGTGCCTCACTCTCAGACGGCTGTGGTGCTGGTTCCCAAGTTTGATCCGTATCATCAGAAGGAGGTGTGCTTGAAGAGGATGTAGACACCACCCTTGATCTCTTCCTTGCTAGGGGTGTGGAAGACAATGAAGGATCATCAGGAGGAGTGGCTTCCTCAAATGATACCTCGCCTTGATTGTCGATTTCCTGATGTGCCCCTACTTCGGGAGGAACAACTATTGTGGGCACTTGTTGTGACCCTCCATGCACCTCTGCTTGCGCATCTCCTTGCGCTGCCTCTCCTTCCACATGTACTTGGGCTTGTACTTGCACATGTGATTGTTGTTGCGGCTGTGGTTGTTCAACACTCGTCAGATGAGCTACAACAACCTGTGTTGATTGAGGGACATTGCTGCTGCTTTCTTGCGATGAGCGAACATCACTGGTCGATGGTGATTGAAGAACTATACTGGCTGCCTCTGCAGCACTCAAGGGCTTGGACTTAAGTTGGCGTGGTGGTGGTGGTGGCACTGAGCCCAATGGAGCGGGGGTGCTGCTGCCAGCTTGGTCCCCAGCAGATCCCGCTGCTGCTGCTGCAGGCATACTTTTTTTTTTACTCCCAAAAAAAGGGGCGGGCGGCACACCAGTGTCCTTGGTAACTTGCTTCTTCTGCTCCTTACTGGCACCTTTCTTGCTAGAGGAGCTACGGGTTACTTTTTTTGGGGCCATCTTCTTCAGAGCAGGTCAGCAGGCAGCAGTTGCACGAGTTGCAGAGGGTTCTGTGTCCAGACGTGACGTCGCGTGACGTTATGCTGCACACACCGCTGCAGGACTTCTTCCTGGCACTGGTGGTTCTCTTAAGTCTTCTTGTGCACCTAAAAGCAATGGAAGACAGAGGAACATCAGTTCAGTTATACACCCCAAAAATCGACAAAACACAGAAAAATGAGCACAATCCCATGCCATCCATGATGTTTACATTGAAGACACCCCACAGAAAGACTAGGGACATGCAAGTATGCAACACTCACTACCCCTGGGCATAATGGATGAAAAGTAGGCAAAATAAGTGCAGGCCTCAGACACTGCCTCTCCTCAAAATGGCCCCCTTACACCCCAAGCACATGTTGCCTGTACCAGCCAGCACTCAAGATGGCCACCACCACCACCCACATGGCCAGTCCACATCAACAGTACACCCCCAAAAAACAGAAAAACAGCCAGAAATCACCACAATCCAATGCCATCCATGATGTTTACATCAAAGAGAGTGAGACCACACCACAGGCACACTCAGTCCATGCACCACCACCACCCCTGGGCAAGCAAAAGGCCACACCAGCAGCCCCCCAAAAACGACAAAAAACAATAAAATAAGCACAATCCCAGCCCATCCATGGCCTCAATTATGTTTAAATTCAAGAAGACACCCCACAGAAAGACTAGGCCCATGCAACACTCACCACCACCAGCAGGCCCAAAAAAACGACAAAAAACAATAAAATCTGCACAATCCCAGCCCATCCATGGCCTCAATGGTGTTTAAATTCAAGAAGACACCCCTCAGAAACACTAGGCCCATGCAACACTCACTACCCCTGGGCATAAGGGATGAAAAGTAGGCAAAATAAGTGCAGGCCTCAGACACTGCCTCTCCTCAAAATGGCCCCCTTACACCCCAAGCACATGTTGCCTGTACCAGCCAGCACTCAAGATGGCCACCACCACCACCCACATGGCCAGTCCACATCAACAGTACACCTCCAAAAAATAGAAAAACAGCCAGAAATCACCACAATCCAATGCCATCCATGATGTTTACATCAAAGAGAGTGAGACCACACCACAGGCACACTCAGTCCATGCACCACCACCACCCCTGGGCAAGCAAAAGGCCACACCAGCAGCCCCCCAAAAACGACAAAAAACAATAAAATAAGCACAATCCCAGCCCATCCATGGCCTCAATTATGTTTAAATTCAAGAAGACACCCCACAGAAAGACTAGGCCCATGCAACACTCACCACCCCTGGGCAAAGGGCCACACCAGCAGGCCCAAAAAAACGACAAAAAACAATAAAATCTGCACAATCCCAGCCCATCCATGGCCTCAATGGTGTTTAAATTCAAGAAGACACCCCTCAGAAACACTAGGCCCATGCAACACTCACTACCCCTGGGCATAAGGGATGAAAAGTAGGCAAAATAAGTGCAGGCCTCAGACACTGCCTCTCCTCAAAATGGCCCCCTTACACCCCAAGCACATGTTGCCTGTACCAGCCAGCACTCAAGATGGCCACCACCACCACCCACATGGCCAGTCCACATCAACAGTACACCCCCAAAAAACAGAAAAACAGCCAGAAATCACCACAATCCAATGCCATCCATGATGTTTACATCAAAGAGAGTGAGACCACACCACAGGCACACTCAGTCCATGCACCACCACCACCCCTGGGCAAGCAAAAGGCCACACCAGCAGCTCCCCAAAAACGACAAAAAACAATAAAATAAGCACAATCCCAGCCCATCCATGGCCTCAATTATGTTTAAATTCAAGAAGACACCCGACAGAAAGACTAGGCCCATGCAACACTCACCACCCCTGGGCAAAGGGCCACACCAGCAGGCCCAAAAAAACGACAAAAAACAATAAAATCTGCACAATCCCAGCCCATCCATGGCCTCAATAGAGTTTAAATTCAAGAAGACACCCCTCAGAAACACTAGGCCCATGCAACACTCACTACCCCTGGGCATAAGGGATGAAAAGTAGGCAAAATAAGTGCAGGCCTCAGACACTGCCTCTCCTCAAAATGGCCCCCTTACACCCCAAGCACATGTTGCCTGTACCAGCCAGCACTCAAGATGGCCACCACCACCACCCACATGGCCAGTCCACATCAACAGTACACCCCCAAAAAACAGAAAAACAGCCAGAAATCACCACAATCCAATGCCATCCATGATGTTTACATCAAAGAGAGTGAGACCACACCACAGGCACACTCAGTCCATGCACCACCACCACCCCTGGGCAAGCAAAAGGCCACACCAGCAGCCCCCCAAAAACGACAAAAAACAATAAAATAAGCACAATCCCAGCCCATCCATGGCCTCAATTATGTTTAAATTCAAGAAGACACCCCACAGAAAGACTAGGCCCATGCAACACTCACCACCCCTGGGCAAAGGGCCCCACCAGCAGGCCCAAAAAAACGACATAAATCAGCACAATCCCAGCCCATCCATGGCCTCAATGGTGTTTAAATTCAACAAAACAGTTGTATCATGCACCCATAACCAACCCTGGTCCTACTGGATACTGTGGCTACCCACAATATAATTTATTTAATTTTCTGAAAAAGTTCCAAAATTGTACTTGCAGCAACTGTAATGCCCCAAACTAACTTACTTGTGAAAGTTGATTTCTAATCCAAAAGTGATCCAAAGACAGTCAAAAAGGCCTCAAATCCAAATATCCAGCAGCACCCACAAAAAGTAATCCTTCCAGCTCCAGATCCAAATGAAAGTGACCAGGAGATGGACAAAGCACTGGGAGGAGCCTGCTGGACAGGAACAGGAAGTTGGAGACTGTGGGGCACTTCCTTCCCCCCCCCCCAAAATGGACTCCTTGCAAAAAGAAAGGCCATGCAAATGTCAACCTGAGGAGTGATTCTGATAAAAATCATCATTTTCTGAAGGTTTATCCTGTTTGCTGGTGATTTTCTTGTGCGAAATTACAAAATCTCTACTTCGCAAGTGCGAGATTGTTCCTTTCCGCCGCAACTACGTGTTCGCAATTGCGAACTCTCGCGAGATGTGCTGTGCAAGGTGGCAAGCCGCGATTACGTATTCGCGGGAGCCAAACTCCCGCGGGAACACGCAGCAAGATCCAAAATGGCGCAGCACTCTCAAAATATGATCGAGAAAAACAGCTCGGCAAACGCTAAATGACGGAAAGTGAACGCCGTGCACCACGCCGCGCGCCGCAACCAAGCAAAAAATCCGCCGCGAGCGGATTCACGGATTTTCGACAAATTCGCGAGCGTTCGCGGATTGCGAATTTGCCGAAAATCCGAAAAATCCGCGAGCGGAGCGGATTTTACGCCCATGCTTAATCACCACCAGCTCCGGGAATCACCAGCTGACACCAGCTGACTCACACAGCCTCATAAAGATGGCCTTGGCCCACTGAAAGTGCAGTTTTCAGAGAGGAGCTCTCGAAGCGGCTGGGTTATCCTCTGCTGCTCTGGGATTCACCTTTCCACAGCCCACGATGCCCGCTACGTGGAGAACTAGAACAGTTGATATAATGACAGCAGTGGCTGATATATACTTGTGGATAATCGGACCATGACGCTGAGCCTTTTCAGTGTGTGTCCCCCATCTTGGCCGGTTGGCCCTCTAAATATGATTGTTAAAAGAAAAATGATACTGTAGTGCAAAATATTTTTGAGGTAAGAGACTGGTCCTTCTCACTGTAACAAGTGCACCAGCTGCACTGAACATATGCTCAGCAGACAAACTGGATAAAGGACAACCCAGATACTATAGTGCCAGCCTGCTGAGCTCTGGCCATTGACGCATCTTCCCATACCATTATGTCAATGTATTTTGATCCACCTAGACCTCTTTTGAATCATCGCAATACTCCAGGAGCATCCTGTGGATGGTCACTGGTGCTCATGCTTCCTCAACCTCTTTTTCCCTCACCTCTGAATGGGACTTAGGCCTTGTAACTGAAACCAAAACAATACAGAATTTGGATCTGGTCTTTCTTTTGTTGTTGTTGCCAGTGTTCTGGTTGATGGTGTTATTGGTCGCTGTACTGTGAGACAATACTGCCCTCTCTGGAAGTTAAAGGTGGCACCCCAGACCAGCCATTCTTCTTCCAGGTCTACAGCTTGCTTAACAATATACATCACGTAATTTGAAGCATCCCCCTCAGAAAAAGGAATTCAAGTGGGCAGAATGTGTTTGTACCGTGGATCAAGTAGTGTGAAACAGATGTGCTGTTTGGACAAGATGATGTCATTTTCCAGCCTTCCATTACAAGCCAAGAGTAAGCGCTCAACCAAGGCATGCTCTTATCTGTTCTCAGTCACACCTGTGAACTCAAACCTTTCAGACATTTACTTTACCAGGGCCAGTAGCAGATGCAACAACGGGATTGTTTGGCCCATTGTACTGTCCTTCTTACTAACCTCTAGTGTGAAAACCTCAAATGGGAGTAGTATCTGTGTCAGGCATTTAACTAGACACCATTTGTCTGCATCTATCATCATAGCTATCCCAACTGAATTCCCACTTCTTTGAATAACATATTCATTGATCTGTTTGTACTGCTCAAACAGACGTTGCAACATGTAATAGGCTGGGCTCCAATGTGTTGGCACCTCCTGTATCAAGGATTTAACTGGTGCTCTTTTAGTATGCTCAAAAATCTGAAACTGCTTCCGGGCTATAAAAAATGGCTGAAATTAGTGCAGATTCTGCTGCAGGTGGTCAGTATGTTGCTGACTATGTCTTCTTTTCTGCAAACGTCTTGCACCACCCGGCTGATGCAATGGACCAAACACGGGACCCTGAAATAGCCACTGTTAGACATGACCTTGACTATGTTACTGCCATTTTCCATGGCAACAATCCAATTCTGAGACCTCTGTGTCACAGTCATTCATACACCTTGTTGTTAAATTCATCCAAGATGTTTTCAGCTGTATGTGATTTCTCCCTGTCGAACATGGCCACTGTTGCATGCTACCAAACACTCTTAAAACATTCTCCAGGGTCAAAACCTCAAGGTATCTTTTGCTTTACCCCAGCAACAGAGATGCAGTATGCAGTGATGCACATGTAATCAGTTACCTGACAACTGGTCCACATGTCTGTCATAAGGTGGAAAGTATGAACAGCCCTTTGCTGCAAAGTTTGTCCAACCAACGGCAGCACATCCTGATGCAGTGCTGGAACAGCAACCCTGGCAAAATAAGTCTGACTTGGTAACTTCCATTTCATGAAGATGGCTGCCACAAATTCTAAGAATCCCACTCCTTCCACAAAAGAAAACATTTTTGCCAGCTTCCATTTGTACAAACATGTGGTTGGTGGTTAAACTCACAGGGCCCCTCCTGCCTAAACATGCCCGTAATAGTAGCCTAGATGTTCTTCTTTTCTGGGGCAACTGACACAGGCGTCTTTCGAGAAGTAGATGGTGGTAGACTCAAAGTTCGTTGTGGTGGGGCAGTCACTGTATGCCGTGGTGTCTCAATCTCACTATGAGTCTTCTTGTGGCATTGAGAAGTCGCTGAGGTGGGTGCGCTCCGTGGAGGTGTTGGGCCAATACAATAAACAAAAAACTGAAGGTTAATGTGACTTTATAGCTTGGTAAGGTATTACAATTTAAGCTTACATTTAAAAATATTGAAAAGACACCGAAATCACCAAAGGTTAGATTGACGTTTTAGGTAGGTTTTGTTAGTCGCTGCTGGTATGACCCATGGGTGGGGCTGCACGGGGAGGGGGTCACGCTTGGTGAGGTGTACAAAACAAAAAAGTTACGTTAACTTACCTTTGCTGGCCGTCCTGCATCGCCAGTCTGCGTAGTCTCTGTATAACAGTAAGGAGCAGCAGGCAGGCTCCCTCTCCTCCCCTAAGCCAATCACAATGCTGCAATGGCAATATAATTGTATGTTTCTGCTACTCGCTCTGTGAGAAAGCAGTGAGGCGACGCACCTCCGCCCACATGCAGGAGCACCCCGTGTGTTGTAATAATGTGAAAACTAACAAAAAAACACTGAAATTCAACATGTTATATTTCCACTGATTGCATTGTTGATGACATCAATGATGACATCTCACATTACATTATTTGTGACAGTGCTGATGACATCATTCAACCATTGTGATACCGTCCAGTAGGGGTTTGGCCTTGAAAAAATTCTACATACAACTGATATTGACAATCTTCTATGGACCTTTATGGGATTACCCACTTAAATGCTTCACCTGATCCACTATTTTAAATAAAGAGGTTCTGTAGTATAATACGATACACTACACACATTCCTAAGATGAACACGGTGGTATACAACCTTAGCGCTCACACCAGTAAGAGATACACCAATTCTAAGTGAAACACTCCTACATTTTACAATATTCTGTAATCTCCAATGCCCCAAAATCTTTAGCAAAGTTCAATAAAATGACATCCACACATTATAAATGACAATTTATAAATGTAACCTTTTTTTTTTTACATTGAATTTCTAGGGTATTTTTAATGTAAAGGTAGATATTATTACTGTTAGATCTGGGGGTCTCTAGTTGGCAATGGTTATCACCTTTGTCCAAACATAGACCCTTACTTCTAAGTCAGGATATTTATTTTTATTTTATTTTATTCATTTGTAGAGCGCATGGTTACACCAACGGTGTGTCCCCACGCTAAGACATAACCAGATGAGTGATTACCATTTCTTTGTGGGTCTTACACTCTCCCCTCATATGTATTGGAGAACAGCCATGTCTTCAGCTGTTTACGGAACAAACTTTCGCTGGGTTCTGTTCTTATGGAGGTGTTCCAGATTTTGGCCGCCAAGTAGCTGAAAGAATGGGCTCCTATACGGGCTTCGAAAATTCTTGGGACCTTCACTAAGGCCACGTCCATGGATCTTAGGTTACGTCCGTGGATATATTTAGTCAGCAAAGGTTGCAGGTATCTAGGGCCTTTGTGTGAGAGGATGCGGTGGCAATAGCACATCACCTTGAACATGGCTCTTTCTTCCACTGGCAGCCAGTGTAGGGTGGCAAGAGCCTTCTTAGTGTTTGTTCTCCTGGGGAGACTGAGAACCAAACATGCCACAGCATTTTGCACCCTCTGTAGTTTAGCTAGGCCTTTTTTTGAGGCCCCTAAATACAGTACATTTCCATAGTCCAAATGTGAGGTGATAACTGCGTGGAATATGGCCTTTCTGGCTTTGGCTGGTAGTAGGTCTATAACTTTCCTCAGGGTTTTTTATGGCCCCATAGCACTTCCCCGCTACCTTCCCGATTTGATTGTCAAATGATTGTTTAGAATCTAACCAGATTCCAATGTTTTTCACCTCTAATTTTGGGTGGGGAACTTGGCCCAGTACTTCTGGCCACCAAGCAGATGACCAGATGGTAGGTGTCTTCCCTACCACTAGTACCTCCGTTTTATTATCATTTAACCTGAGGCAGAGGTTTGACATCCAGTCCGCCACTTCTTCTAGACAGTTTGCAAAGCGGGTCGCTGCCTGATCTTTGTTTTGGGATAGCATTACAATTAGTTGCATGTCGTCAGCGTATAACACTATTGACACCTCGTGTTTCTCTACACAATCTGCCAGTGGTCCCACATACAGATTAAAGAGTGTGGGGCTTAAAATTGATCCCTGTGGGACCCCTTGAGGCACAGGGTAGCTATCAGACAGGTGTGTCCGTTGGGCAGCTTGGAAGCTCCGTTCGGCAAAGAACGAAGTCAGCTACTTCAAGGCATTACTCCTAATGCCGCAGGTCTCTAGTCTCTGAAGTAGTAGTGGATGTGAGACGGTGTCAAATGCAGCGCTGAGATCTAATAGGATCAGCGCGGCTGTTTGCCCCTCATCCACATGTTTCCTCAGTGCCTCTGTCGCCATTAATGGTGCTGATTCTGTTGAGTGTGCCATTCTAAAACCTGATTGTGAGGGGTGTAACAGATCGTTCATGTTGATGTAGTTCACCATTTTTTTATTTGTGATTAGTAGTGAGATTGGGCGCAGATTGTCTTGTCTAGTGTAGTCTAGTGAGGTTTTTTTCTTGAGTGGTCTGGCAATGGCCTGCTTCCATTTCTTAGGGACTATTCCCGTCTGGAAGGAGCGGAGGATGAGATCCTCGATGTAAGGTAGGATTGTATCCATCCCCTCCATCATTTTCTCAGGTCGCGCCGGGTCTCTGAGCGAACCGGATTTTTTTCCTTTTATTATGGTTTTTAGTTCCACGCCTTCCGGTATTGTAAAGTTCTCCAGAGTTATTTTAACTGAGGTCGCCGTTTTGGCAGCGTGAGGGGTATTACCAAGCCGTGCCTCTTTCGGAAAAGTCTCGTATATTTTAGTTACTTTGTTTGCAAAGAATTCTGCTATCTCGTTGCAGATTTCTTTTGTGTCCGGGATATCTGCTATCTTCTCTTTTTAGATTTCGAGAGATTTTAGAATGACGAACATTTCTTTATGTGAGTTGTCAGCTTTGTCTATTTTATCTGTATAAAATTCACATCTAGTTTTCTTAATCAGTGATAGGTTTTCAGGTCCATTTTATAATCTTCCTTGGATTTGCTACAGTAACTTTTCCTCCAGGTTCGCTCGGATTTTTTACATATTTTCCTAGCATTTCTTAGTTCGTCATTATACCAAGGGGCAGTTGCCTTAAGTCTCCTAGGTATTCTTGTACTCCTGGGTGCAACTTCATCTAGAGCATCCGTAATCCAAGCCTATATCTGGTCATTAGCTTTGTTAATGTCCATGTCCAACATTGGCTTCTGTTTCTCAAGAGCTCGAGAGAAAGAGGTGGAGTTAAAATTAACCCACTTTTTGGTAGTTATTGTTTCTCTATGATATTGTGTCTTCCTCCTCTTAGAGAGCATAGTAAAAGGGACTAAATAATGATCGGACCACGGAACTGGCCATGGCATTCCTATTTCAATCTCAGTGCAATTGGCAAATATCGGGTCTAAAATGTGTCCCCCTTGATGTGTTTGTGACTCCACTTTTTGTGTCAGATTTAGGGAGAGAAGGTTGTTACAGATTGCATTTATTTCTTTGTTTCCGGTATCATCGAAGTGTATGTTTAGGTCCCCGAATACCAAAAATGTGTTATATCTCAGTGCTGGATAAGGGGATTACACTCCGTACTAACCCCTGCTCACCCCCTTGGAAGCTTGGCACGAGCAGACAGGCTTATCTCAGAGGCAGTGTGTTAAGCATTTATGAATATACACAGTAATACAGTGAATACACTACAGATTGACACAACACAGGTATTATAAAAATAAGTATTCTTTATATAGACTTTACACAAGACCACAAACAACAAAAATCCACAATACTACACTTAAGGTTGCTTAAAAGTTGATTAAAGTCAATTAGTTCAAGTTGTTGGTAAATGCGACAAAGTTCTCAACAAAGTACCTGGATGCATAACGCAAAGTGAACAAAAGGCTCGCAATAGGGGAGATGCGTCTGAGCCATGACCCGGGGGAGCGGTTGCATCCTTCCTCAATGCTTGTGCAAAGTAGGGGACTCGTAGTGAGCCTTAACGGTGCGGAGGTGATGCGTAGATTCTCGGCCTGCGGGACCGTTGCGGTGAGCAAGATGGCGCCTTGATGCGATGCGACGATCCGGTTGCTATACGAGAAGATGGCACCCTTGATGCGGCGATGCGATGACGATGCGATTACGTCCTGGCAGCCTTGCGACGACTGTACTTTGGAGCCGCGACAGGCCCTGCGACCCGCTTCTCCGGTGATGCGATGGTGACTCTCTCGATGGCATCACGCTTCTCCGGTGATGCGACAGCAGGCAGCTTCGATGAACACACGCTTCCAGGGAGATGCGACAAAGGCTCGCTTCTCCAGTGTTGCAATGATTTCAGCTGCGGCGGCGGCACGCTTTTATCTCGATGCGTCGCGCTTCCAGCTCCCAGCAGCACGCATGTGTCTGGAGTCAGAATTCCCAGCAAGGAAATTCAGGAGGGAGCTGGAGGTGAAGTCTTTTGTCCCTGAGACTTCAGCAGGAGGCAAGCACAGTTCAAGCCCTTGGAGAATATCCTGTAGATGAAATTCCTTACAAAGTTCCTTCTCCTTTCCCTTGGCAATGAAGCAACCACTGCTGGCCAACCCAGCAAACAGCACATTGGCATAGGGGCAGTCCAAACTCCTGCAGCTTCCTTGGTTCTTCTCCTTGCCAGAAGTGATCTAATTTCCTAGGATCAGGGTCCCAATATATATACCCCAAACTCCATTGTTCTCTGAAGGCAGAGAGGCCTCTGCCTAGTCCAAACCAGTTCCTGAGCACTTTGTTTACATGACCCTCTTGTTCCTTTTTACTGTGCAGGTCAGAGACATCAGCCACCCCACAGGAGGTGGAGCCAGCACAGGGGAGGGAAGATACAGCTCTGGAGCACTCTGTTAACATGATTCCCTCTCTCCTTTCACGGTGCAGGGCAGAGACATCAGACAAGCCACAGGGGGTGTAGCCAGCATTGTAGAGGGACGGCCCAGCCCTATTCAGGTCCCAGGTTCACTCCTCCCTCCCATCTCGATGTAAATCTCTCTATTCACCACTGGGCTGTCCCAGCCTGTCTCCTGGAATTCCCCAGCCCAGTCACTCACAAACCCAGACAGGAATACACAACCCAGCAGAGGCAGGTTCAAATGGTTCGGCAAGCACCTGCTTTTCTAAAAGTGGTATTTGCAAACACAGAATATTACAATAAACTTCACTAAAAGATGTATTTTATTATTCTGAGTTCATGCATACTAAATTCGAATTTCTACCATGTTCCCTGAGTCAGTTAGGATAGTCCGAATGTAACAATCCTACTGCCCATTCTGGCCTATGAGAACAGGTAACCTTCCATAGTGAAAAACGAAAATGGCTGTAATTCACTATTAGAACATGCTACACACATCAGAGCATAGCACTACACACACCTGTTCCTTAATTTAGATCACTGGTACTGGTGTAACTTGGTGAAGGGAGTAATATGGTATTGGTTCGTCAAATGGATCCCCAAGGGTTTAGTCATTATCATAGAAATGATTTATCCTGGGAGAGTGCGGGAGGCAAGATGGCGGTCGTGCTCTAGACCGCAGTGCAGCATAGACTGAGGCTCCAGTGATGTGAAGCTAGGATATCGTGCTAAGATCACGAACCAGTCTCCTTTTTACTTGGCAATACAGCATTCCTTGACTACTATGGATTGTGGGATAGAAACGAAGCTCACAAGACATTAAGAATACATTCACATATATATTCAATCAGCTCATACATCGGACTTACGGTACTTCGTGCTCTTGTAAGTAGAGCCTACCCCTCGGCAGATCTAATCAGCACTAAAGAACCTGAACCTCAAGAAAAAACGAACTTAAGCTCTCAGCCTTACCGGACACGCAACTACCCCTGCAGCAGCCCGGAGCGCTCAACCATGGCTCCTAAGGTAATCGCGGGTCCAAAAACAACGAAACCGGTGATGGCGGCGATTCCAGCGCCTGTGTCTGCGGCCGCCAAAGCCAGGGCGGCGAAGTTGGCGAAGCAGGAAGATGTACTGGGTGCAAGCTCAGGTTCTGTGAAAGCTCCTCCACCCGATCCCTCAAGCCTCAGGAAAAAGGGCACCACTCACCGCAATACCGGCCCCACTGTTGCGGATCTCTTCCGGGATGCAGGAAAGTCAGCTCCAGTTCCGGGGCACCAGCAGCAGAGTGTGCTGGCTCTCGCGATGGATCTACAGAATGAAATGGTTCCGGGACACCTGTGGCAGAATGAGCCAGCTCCTGCAGTAATAAGCAGGCAAAATTCTACCGCGCTCGTGGAACCTGACCCAGAGTTACCAGCAATCAACCAGGAGGACGCTGCGGCTGATGGTGGTGGTAATTCGTCAGCTACCACGGAGGTGAGAGCGGAGAATGTTCCGCCAATTCTTAAAACTAACTCTATAGCAAATACGATAACAACAACCCCAAATTCTAAAGGTGAGCCAGCCGCTGGTAATATTATTGCAGGCTGCCCTTCTGAGAGGTCGGGTGTAGCCGGCGACATGCTGCAAGAGGGGGGGGGGCATCGAGCAGGAAGCCTCAGCCCACAGGCTCAATGTCAGAAGAAGTGGAAGGTCTGTTAGCCTCAGTGGATATTGAGGCTGAAAAAGATCCAAGTGACTTTTTTTCATTCTCGGAGAGGGGTGAATGGTCGGATGATGAGGATGAGATTTCCGTTACTACCGACGAAAGCCCAAGCGATCAATCAGACGCCCCAAACGCCAGGGCTAAAACTGTGCTAAGCAAAAGAGCCAAGAGACAGGGCTCCAGAGATCTAGCATGGGATCACTCGATTAATCCACTTAACACTCCACTTGAAACTCTCTCGAATGTTCAAGCAGAGCCAGAACTTCAATCGCATTTATCATCAGCGTCGGCAGTAGGTACTATTCTTCAGGCTATTGCTACACATAGAGAAGAAACGCGGCATGATGCGCGTAAAAACCAAGTCGCAATGCGCAAGATGCAAGGGGTAGTGCGCAAGCTGGCCAAAACATGTAGCTCTTTTGGGGATAGGCTTACAGAAGTGGAGTCTCGGATTGTGACTAATGAAACAGAGTTGGCCACCCATCAGGGCCGCGTTGATTCCCATGAAGAGCAATTGTCTGATATCAAGTGGAAGCTGGAAGAATTTGAAAACCGGCAGCGAAGAAATAACTTACGAGTCTTAGGGGTCCCGGAAGGGGAAGAGGGGGGGGATGCCCGGCTATATGTTATTGATCTTTTATGTGACTCCCTTCCCGAAATAACCGGACGGAATTGGGCGGTTGAGGTTCAGAGAGCCCATCGGGTACCTCTCACGCTGAAACAACCACAGAAACCCGGGGGGTACCCACGGGCCATCTTGGTGTATTTTGGTAACTTTTTGTTACGTCAATTAGTTTTTGAGAAAGCCCGACCCGAGGCAAAGAGAGTCAGGAATGAGGTATCATATGTTGTCCGCCCAGACTTCTGCCACACTACAGTAGAAAGACGCTGGAGGCTACGTCAGCTTATAAAGCCGTTTCAGGATATAAAAGTCCAAGCATACCTCAACAATCCTGCCCGACTAAAAGTGATTTGGGAAGGACAGTCTAAGTTTTTTACATCAGAAATAAAAGCAAAAGAGTTTCTGGATGAAATTTCATCCACACGTTAATAGTGATGAACCTCCAGGCTCCAACTAAGTCTATGTCATCTAGATTATGCTGTAGGTAACATAAGTAAGACGCCTGATAGATGCTCTGAGTATCAAGTTCAGGGGGTATGGTTGATATATACGGATTGTTGAAAGGGTGGTGGCTCACTAAGGGGTTTTTGATGTTCTAAATGGAATATAGGAGGGAGGATTGGTTAGCGATTTGATTCTTACAAATCTTTTTTTTTTCTTTGCCTTGATAAAGGTATAGCTCGACATTTGCTTGAAATATTTTGATATGATAAAGGAGCCTCAGTCGCCCGCTGCATGCCCATCATTACGGACTCTCACAGAGTCTGTTGTCTCATTTGGGTGGGAGGGTAGAGAGGGGGTGGGCTGGAGGGGTGGTTGTTTTGAGGGAGGGGGGTGGAAGGAGAAACCTAAAAAAATATCAGCATCACAATTACAAGTTCCAAGCTAGCAGTAAGAGTATTATTAAATTCATGGTACCAAGCAGAAAGCCGCGATCAGATCAGGTTAGGAAGACTATCTAAAATGTCAGAGGGTTGTATAGAATATTCTCCAAAACAGCAATGGGAAAGCTAACAATATGCTCATGGAACGTGGCAGGCTTGAACGATAAAACTAAGAGGATTCGTTTGAGCGAGATTATTAGGCAAGGCTCTTTTGACATAATCTGCTTACAAGAGACCCATCTTCCTTGGGATAAAAGAGATCTTCTAAAGTTGTTTGGTTATAATTTATGTGTCTCTACATCTCAAACATCTAATACTCGTGGGGTCGCGATTATTACCAAATTATATTTAGGGGAGCCTATTCGCAAGAAAGGTGATCCTCAAGGAAGATGGGTGATTGCAACCATGTCTTCTGGCTTAACCATTTGCTCAATTCATGGCGCAAACTATGATGAACCTGCAATCATCGAAAAATTAGACATGGAGCTTGCCTCTTGGTCTAAAACACTTATAGTATGTGGTGATCTGAATATTTCACTAGGAGCAGGCTGTAGGAACTTTGGGCAAGATAATTATGTTGGTCGAAAACCCAAGGTATTTAGAGCCATTAATCAGTTGATGCAGAGCCATGATCTGACGGATATATGGGATTTAAAAAGCTATAATGATCCTGGCTACACATATTTCTCATATCCGCATAACAGATATGTGAGATTAGACTACTTCTTAGTAGTACGGGGCTTGACAAATAGAGCCGAGATCAAAAAACTCCCAAAGATCCTTTCAGATCATAACCCACTAGTTTTAACATTGGATATATGCAATTTTGTAAGACCAGTCACTAAATGGACTTTTGACAGGAAACTTTTGGTCGATGAAGGATATGTGAGTTTCATCAAGAAATGGGTAGAAGATTTTTTCGATATGAATCAATATAGTGCTTCTAGATTGGCTGTATGGGATTGTTTTAAGGCAGCACTCAGAGGTGAAACCATAAGTTACGTTTCTCGCACCAAGAAATTGCGAGAAGCAAAGAACCTACAGCTAACCCGCGATCTGATTCAAGCCGAAGAAGAACATATTTTACCAATATCCCAGGGTCTCGAGGGAAAACATATCCTTCACCGGATAATTATTCTCAAAACTGAAATAAATAATTGATTAACTAAGCGCTCTGCTGAGACATACCAAACACAACGAAACAATTTATACGAAAATGGTGAAAGAGTGGGGAAACAGTTGGCACTCCGTACCCGTCAGAAGGCCTCCTACAATGCGATACCTTGTATAAATATAAATAATACCCATTATACTGATCCCCAGGAAATAATTGAAGGGTTCCGGCAGTATTACCAAGACCTGTACTCCGATGATAATCCACAAACTGAACTCGAAGTTAGTAATGCTGTAAATCAATTTATTGGCGACATAGATTCAATAAACATTCTTGATAATCTAAACTTGACTTTGAGAATCAAATTACTTTAACTGAATTACAGCTAGCGCTGACAGGTCTTGCCTCAGGAAAGGCAGCTGGTCCCGATAAAATCCCTTTGGAATTATATAAAATCTTAGGTCCGGTTATAACACCCTTCTTACTAGATCTTTTTACAGGCATACAAATAACGGGTACAACTTCAGACTCTTGGAAGGAGACAGATCTAATAATTTTTCACAAAAAAAAACAAACCTGTCGAGAATCCATCCTCGTACCGACCTATTTCCATGATTAACTCCAATTCCAAACTCTACGCAAAAATCTTGGCTAATCGGCTGGGGGGGGGGGTGATTGACCATCTGGTCTCCCCCTGGCAACACGGTTTCATCCCTGGTAAGGGTACGACCGATCATATTCGTAGAGCCATCGCGCTATTTGATTTCGTGTCTGCGGAGGGGGGCCAGATGTCCATGATCCTCCTCGATGCCGAAAAGGCCTTTGATCGGGTATCTTGGGAGTTTTTGTGGACTATTCTTCGTTTAAAGAATTTTGGAGGCAACTTCATTAGATCTATTCAAGCTATTTATTCTCAACCTAGAGCCAGGCTTCAGATCATGGGGAAGGAATCAAAGGTAATAAAGGTGTCGAGGGGGACAAGGTAGGGGTGTCCCTGCTCTCCGATTCTTTTCGCTCTATATATTAATCCTCTAATCATGAAATTACTCCATAACAGCGATATCAAACCCATCTCTATAGGTAACTTTGATACGAAAGTTCTAGCTTATGCCGATGATGTGGCAATTGTAACACCTGATCCCGTGGAGGCAATTGAACAAATTGAAGCAACAACTCAACAATTCTGCCTATTTTCAGGTTATTCACTAAATAAAGCTAAAACAGTTATTATTTGTACTGAGAATACAAGCTATAATGATCCCAGGAGAGTAGAAAAGGCCACATATTTAGGGATATGCTTAACACCTAAAGTTGAAATGATTAATAATTTGAATTTTAATCCATTAATTAAAAGTATAGGAAAAGATCTCAAGAGAGTAGACAGTTTACATTTATCGATTATTGGCAGGGGTAATTTTGTAAAAATGAATATTTTCCCAAAACTTTTGTATGTGTTTCGAGCGATACCATTAGTAGTGGAGGACAGAACTCTTAAAGCAATAGACTCATTAATTTCATCTTTTATGTGGCAATACGGGAAAATTAGGAGATCTCTTAAGTATCTATCACTACCACAGCATAAAGGAGGTTTAGCCCTTCCTAATATTTTATTGTATCAGTGGGCGGTTTTTCTTCAACAAATGGCTCCAATGCTCAATACAAAAACGTTAGACTCTAGAACGATAGCACCAGTAGTTCCCTCCATCTATGAATTACTACTTGGGAATAAATATCAAGGTCTCCTATTGAAACAAACAGAACCAAGCTACTTTAAAAAAACAAAATTCAAAATAATTATGAGCTCTTGGAAAGTTTGGGTAAAGATCTCGAAATTTTTATCAATTCCGAAATATAATAGATATATTCCCCTTTGGGACTCCTTCCGTCTTCTCCGGTTGCTAAATGATGATATGGCCAAGAAATGGAACATAGCAGGTATAAGCACATTATCGGATCTATACGAGACCGCCGCATACCTTCAATTTTCTTATATTCAGAAGAAATATGATATCCCCAATAGTCACTAATTTAAATTTCATCAGATCAAAGCGATCCTAAAAGCAAAAATTCCTGAGATCTCATTTGAAACAATACCTATTCTGAATATATTAACTATCAAAACAGTAAAAATAGGGAAAATATATGACTTACTCCTAGAAAAAATAAAAGATGATATAGAACATACGGAATCATCTTGGGCGGCTAGATTAAATGATCCAAATGTTGATATTGACTATAGTTTGTTACTAACATCTAAGATAATTATGTCTTCAAACTTAAAAGCTCAGAAATATAAAAGATTTTCAATCTATATTTTACTCCAGCAAAATTGTTTAAATGGGGTAAAAGATTGGATGATCTCTGTCCAAGATGCGCGCAGGGTCCCGCAGATCTAATTCATATGTTTTATGGATGCCGGGTTTTAACTCCACTTAAAAATGATTTGACCAAATTCTGGGAAGAACTATTTGGACAACAGCTCCCGGTCTCAGCTATGTTATTCATGTTGGGCTCTGATAATACACTAGGATTGAATAAAAACTCAGGAATCATGTCTATGTATTGGGGTAACTGTATATAAAATATTATTAGCGGCTAGCTGGAAGGATGCAGATCCCCCAACCTACCAAATGTGGCTGGCAAGATTTCTGGCTATTTATAATCAAGAAACAGCAATATACGCAGCAAAAGGAATGCGCTCTCGAATGCGGGGTCAGAAAATTTGGGAACCGGTTGAAAGATGGATGCACGGGGCAAAGGGTTGAAATACCTAACCGTCAGCTATATTGTTTAATGAGAAATTTATCTAATCAAGCTGAGCATATAGGTAAAATGTATTATGTATAGAAGAAATGTCACACTGCCTTCTGATCAGTTTCTTTCTTTTTCTATTATTTTTCTATTTCTGGCTACTATATTCGCTCTCTGTTTTGTATAAACTTGAAGATGCCTATATAGATGATTATATTATAATATTCATGACTGTGAATTTATATGTGATGCTGTTTAATAAATATATTTAAAAAAAAAAGAAATGATTTATCCTTTGCCTCTGCCTAATACATTTTCTCTTTGCAGGTATTTGGCCCCAGCAAATAGCTGAGTGTGCCTAAACGGCGATAGCCGTGAGTATATGTAATAATTTTACCTTTTTCACACTGATATCCTCACGGTCGGGTGCACCTTAGCGCGTGCATACCGCCGGAGGATCACACTACTGGTCCTGAAGAATGCTGAGCGACTCGGGCTCTCTAAGCAGAAACATGTTGACCAAATTTGATTAAATCTATTGAGGACTAGGGGTCTCCAATTAATGAGATCAATCCTATGAGTCCACTCACCACCTGTTTTTAACTAGTGCTGGTTGGACTATTAATAAAATAGTTGACAGTCACAACTATGCATGTTTTAATCCCCCCTTTTTTTGCACTCACTTAGCACAATTGGGTTATCTTCACCACTTCAACTCCGCTGTAATCAGGCGTTGTAGAACACTGGAAGGACGCTAGGTCCTTCCAGTGGGAACCCGATGATGAAGCATGTCACCACTAGGTTGGTGAGTGAGGGTTCTTAAATCAACTATTTTGTGTGTTTTCTTCACCAATTTTTAGTCTGTCCCTCATATGATCTTTTGAGGTGTCTTATCGTTGTTTCACTCTTTTGTTGTTTATTCATGCTCTACCTTATACTTACAATGCACCCTACCCTTGGGCCTACCATAGGGGTGTCTAATATGAAGCAAAGGGAAGGTTTAGGGACTGGAAAGTGGGTGCACTTGGTCAAGTTGACATGGCCATGCTAGACTGTACACAGGCCTTGCAAAGGCAGGCCTGAGACACACTTTACAAGCTGCTTCTGTGGGTGGCACAGCCAGTGCTGCAAGCCCACCAGCAGCATTTGATTTACAAGCCCTGGGCACACATGGTGCACTGTACTAGTGGCTGACAGGTAAATCAAATAACCCAATCATGGAATAACCAACCAGTACATTAATTTAACATAGGGAGCACTTGCACTGTGGCACTGATTAGCAGTGGCACAGTGCCCAAAGCATAAATCCAGCAAAAACATATCAAAACAGAGGAGGCAATCCGTCAAAATGGAAGGGAGACTCACGCCAATGATGCCAGGTCTAACAATTACCATAACTAGCTATAATGACATTTTAACCTTTGTATTTTCAGTAGATTTCTAAGGTTTCTTTTAGCATAATGTAAGGTAGTATTACTATACATAACTATAATATCACTTAAAACATTGTTGTCAGTGAATTTTTTTTTTTATCATAGTCACAAAACCCCCTCATTATGCATATCTTTGGACCATGCACAGTTTAGCATTTGGCACAGGGCTTAGCAGTGCGCCTGTGCTGGTGGCCAATGCTGCATTGTTGTTCATCTCCCCAAAGTCAAACACCCCCAATGGAACCTAATGCTCCTTTATTTGGTGGTACTCACATAACCACATGAGAAGACAGCCCTCGGTCCCACAATAGTACTGCAGTCCCTCACAGGGACCCCGCGGGGTCCCACTCTAGTATTGCAGGACATACAACATTAAAATAATAGTATTTTGTCCCATGATGTAGAGGCAGGCCTCAGCCAGGCCTACCAGTGCTAGGGGTTAGCCCTTCTCTGCACGCAAGTCCTCAGGCCAGTAAATAGAAGTTGGCACAGAAACTGAAAGCTAAAAAAAATTATTTATTAAACCTCATGAGGTGGAACTACATTCACATAACACCCTTCATTAGTGTATGAAGTAGCACAAAGAGTAGAAGTACCATGGGTCTTTTTTACCCACACAGGAGCTCAAAAGAAGGCGGTACAAGCACACATAGGAGAGTTACATACATAAATGGTCATACAGAAATGCACAGTCAACAAAGAAGAAGGAATTAACAGTTGCTGACTTCAGTAGAAACATCCTGACAGTAACAGACCTAAACAGGTGCATGGGCAGCTACAAGCTCAACTGAGCATGTGCAGAGTAGCAGAGGCTAAGTAAAGGCCAGTCCATTGAGCAGAGCAAAGGGTAAACGACAGAGAAGAAGGCAACAGCACATGGTGAGCACATGGCAGACAAAATGGCTGCCGGAAACAAGATGGCTTCAGCTAAATGCTAATAATGAACACTGCCAATTTTCCACAGACAACACTTTTAGCATTATCTGAAGACATTTATGACCTAAAATAATCTGAGTATACATCTTGTATGTCAATCCGCATCATATTATGAATTTCTTTAACTAGCATACGCTGGGCATTCGTTTTTGTAACATCACGTTTAGCAGGTGTACAGGCAGTAATATAGATGGAGTAAAGCATTGAACCACATTGTATACATAAGCAGCATGTCAGTAGAATTGCTAACAGTATACATAGGATTGTTAGCACTTTCCAACCCCAGGTTACAAACAATGTCCAAAACCAGCTGGCGAAAGTCCAAGTGCCAGTATCAGGATGAATCTCGGCAGCAATCCTATGAAGTTTAGAGATCACATCAAAAACTGAAGGGGCATCATCCGGTATGTAGACACAACAGCTATTTCGGATGATGCAACATGCACCACCTTGATCAGCCAAGACTACATTTAGGACCATACGGTTTTGAAGCGCCACAATCCTTGCAATTTGCAGGTCCTCTGTAATGTTCCCAAGTGCCATAGCTGTCTGGTTGGTCACAGCTAACACAACAAGAGTCAACTATCTTATTTTCCTACTGTTCAAGGCAGCACCAACAAAGAAGATCAGTCCCAAATTGAAATCAACATATTGTAGTAGTGCAGTGTCAGTCTGGTCCACCTCATCATTACTTATTGTCCTCTTGTATCTGTTCTTAGAGATACCATTAAACAATCGATAGTCCTTGTGATATGATGCAGGTGCCAGAAACACAGGTGGTAACAAAAAGGACACGTAGCAGACTCCAGACCATCTAACAGGCAGATGATAGTATCCCTTGTTAACGCAGACAAGCTATGTATTATGTGAAGACATAAAGCTCCTGTTATTTGCACCTTCAATGGTCAAAACCTGAGTACATTCACTTGTTCCTACTGGAATTTTTCCAACACTGGTTACACACAAATCTGCTTGGGCTCTAGTGACAGCTATGACAAATGGTCCATTACCCTTGGTAGTTTGCATATTTGGATAAACATAAGGTGCAGAAGCATTTCCTGGTCGATACTCATCACACTCCCATTTAGTCTCTTTAGCTTGTGGATCACCTTCTTAATCACTGTACCACGCTTTATTAAGGTAATAATTTATTTTCCCTACAGCCATATTAGTAATGTTAGCCTCTTGAGAAGTGATTAGAAGTGCAAATCAGGGTTGACAAGAACCATTATGAGAGACTGGAAGAGGAATGAAAGGTGTTCCTCCATTTTTATGGTGAGCTGGCATCATCCCACACACCCAACAGTTAGTAATGCTTGTAGCATTGTGAGTGTGGTGTAACATCTGGATGAATGTATTGTTCAGATAAGATTGTCTATGCTTCTGCTCATGATATGAGAGAATGAAATAGTGGTGCTCAGTTGGTACTGGGTTAGTGGCAGACAGCAGTTGTCGAGCAGTAGCCACATCCTCTACAACCCTAGTTATCACTGCCATAGCAACCACAGTGACAACAAATCCAGCAATGCACATGGCCTATTTATCACAGATGTTCGCAGTAGTTGATGTTTTCCCCACAGACATAGTCATTTTGTCGCTGAAATATTCATTGGAGCTCTAAAGTCCTGGGCAGCTGTTGGTTTCTTAACTGAGGGTCAAGAAGCGTGTCACAATGTAGGACCGATCCCCCCTTGCCACATCAGCTCCCTTTCACTAACCCAGGACCTTTGCTCAACCTGTCTTTTTCAACAATGCAGGTTCTTTCCGAGGTCTCAGTTGGTATCGGGATACACCAGGGATCGTGTGGTCCGGGAAGACCTCCGCAGGTTCTTCAGGTGATATGACTTGGCCTTTCTCCGTATCAAGAATGTCTTGATGGTCAATCAGGGCAGCAAGTTCCACCAGGGTAGATGGCACCTTTTTGCTATGGGTGGAGTGCACCCAGTTACTCCTGTTCGTCACTCAAACCACAGTTCTCGTCGCGAGGAGCACTTGCTCTGGTCCATGCCACCTGGGCTGCTCGACCTCTGGAAAGATCGGGCCATAACATTATCCCCGGGCCGGAGTCCGTTGGCCTCACCTGTGGACCTGTCAGGAAGAGCTTCTCGAACCTGTTGATGAATAGAAATCAAACTGTCAGTCAACTGTGATAGGTAGTAACTCATCAAAATGCATGGTACATCATGAATGGGGCGTGACTTAGGAATTCCCCAAATATTCATAGGCCTTCAAAATACCAGAGTATATATGGTGTAAGCCCAGATCGTGAGTGTGGCACTGATCTAATGGACAACAATGTCAAGGGTAGTCCATCAGGCCATTTCAAGGATGTGGAAGTCTGTATTTTCGCTAGCTTCAATTTAAGAGTAGCATTATATCTCTACACTAGCGCTGCTGATTGTGAATGGAAGACAGCATGAAACTTCTGCTTGATTCGTAATCCTTTCAGGACATATTCAACAACTTGCCCAACAAAATGGGGTTCGTTATCACTCCATAAAAGTTTGCAAACACCGAATCTGGGGAAGAATGCTTTCAGAAGCACCTTCGCTGTAGTAAGAGCTGTATTATCCTTCGTAGGGTACGCCTCAATCCACTTACTGAAGGCACATACCACTACATGGATGTGGGGCTTCTCTGCATTGTAGTTTCACGGGCTGTGTGATCTGCGAAGGCATTTCCTTCTCCTATTTTATCGGTCACTTTCTTGTGTGTGCTACATTTAACAATTGCTATTTTCTTTGGATATGTCAAGGCAGTCAAACGATTATGCACCTATTCTCCATGCATTATTTGCATCCCGTGGGATGTAAGAAATCCTCTTTCCTTCCAGAGTAACCCAAAATCATGAGTTACTCCAAAACCATAGCGCCTATCTGTATAAACGTTCACAGAGAAGTCAGTACTAAGTTCACACGCTCATGTCAAAGCTATTAGCTCAGCTGCCTGAGTTGACTTCTGTGGGATACGAGCTGTCTCAACTACAGTCTGAAGTGTTGTAATTGCATATGCAGCTGATGTCGTGCCATCTGGTAACTTCAAACAAGGCCCATCAACCCATAGTTCCCCATCAACATTTGAGAGGGGCATGTCTTGCAAATCAACACGACCCTTTGTCTGTTTCTCAGTAAGGAATATACAATCATGAGACTCCTGTGACTGAGGCTGAGTCGCTGTGTACTGCAACAAAGTAGCTGGATTCAAAGTTGAACATCTTTTCAAAGTGATGTGAAGTGCCAAGAGTGTCAATTCATAACCTGTCAAACAAGCACTAGTGCTGCATTTTGGTTTGGTTCAGAAGGGCATAAACTGCATGAGGTACTAACACCAACAGTCTGTGTGACAAAACAATCCCTTCACTCTGATGTATAGACACAGCTGACGCAGCGATAGAACGAAAACACCCTGGCAATGCACGAGCAACGGGATCAAGAACAGCTGAAAAATATGCACAAGGATGTTGTGTGTCACCGTGTGTCTGTACTAAAACTGACAATGCACATTTATCTCACTCGTGTACATAGAGTGTAAAAGTCTTAGTGTAATCTGGAGTGCCTAATACTGGTGCAGAACAATGAGCTTGATGCAATTGATGGAAAGCATTCTGGCATTCATCCATCCATGGAAGGGGCATTGGAGTGTCTTTAGTCAGAACAGCCAACAAGGGTTTAACAATGTGTGAGAAACCTAATATCAATTGCCTTCAAAAACAAGTAAGACAAATGAATGCACGCACATCTTTCTGAGTATGGGACACTGGTGTGTCTAGAATAGCTTGAATGCGGTCTGGTGTAAGTGCACATCCCTCCTTAGACAGAAGGTGACCTAAATAGGTAACCTTTAGTCTATATCATTGCAATTTTTTCCGTGAAGCTTTGTGGTGGTGCGATGCAAGGAAGGAAAGCAATGACAGCGTTCCTTCTTCACATTGCTCAGGCGTATTAGCGGCCAACAAGATGTTGTCAACATACTGTATGAGAGCCTCCCTAGTCGGCACAGGAAAATAATCAACTTGTCATTTCAATGCTTGGCTATAAATACTAGGACTCTCTGTATACCCTTGAGGAACTCCACAGAATCTAAATGATCGATTATTCAAAGTGAAGCTGAACAAATACCGGCTATCAGGATGAATAGCGATTAAAAAGAAGGCATTCTTCAAATCAATCACGGTAAAAGTAGTGGCAGTCGGAGAAACCAAACTAAGAAGTGTTGTGATATCAGAAACTACTGGGTATTGTGGCACTACAATTGTGTTAACCTCTCACAAATCAATGACAAACCTGTAGATTTTAGTATCAATATCTTTCTTCAAAATAGGAAGGATAGGGCTATTGTAAATTTTGCAAGGGACTTCTTCCACAACCCCCACTTCAATCAAATCATGAACAATGAGTATGAGTGCCTCTTCACCTTCTCGAGAAATTTTGACACTAATATGCACCAGTGGAGCAACTATTTGCCCTGCATCAGTGTCTGAAGTGGCCCACAAAGTACTAGCGAGTGAAGTCAATGCAATATCCTCTCTAATAAGACAGGACTTCTCATTCACCGGGTAGTTATCATTCAAAATAACACACACACCTTCTGGGGAACAACGTATTGTAGCCCTCAAATACTTGAGCATATCAAGACCCACAATATAGTCCGTTGTGTTAGGGGAAAGCAGAAATGGACATCGAGCAGTACATTTATCAACATGGCATGCAAGTGGTTGTGACAGTGGGCTAAGGGAAGGTGTTCCATCGAAACATATTGCTGTAATGGTTAAGCCAGACAGGGGAGCCCTTGGAACCAATTATTTAGACAAGGCGCTACGAGTAGCTCCAGTATCAACCAGAAACCGATCAGTAGAACCCAAAAATGTGCTTGGACTTAGGAACCCTTCTGATCGACTGGGACTTCAACTGATTCCTTACCCCATCCTAGGCATTCCTATGCACAAGCAGAGTCCTTCAAATCCGAATTTAAACAGTCAGATATTTGGTATTGGTTACGCCTCTCAAAAATATTCGAAGAATTTGGAGGACGCCCATCAGTCTCAAATCTCACATGATCATCCATACCTCCCCTATGTCCTGGGGTCCCTGGGTTGTCTCTCATTTGTCCCCGACCACACTGATACTGTGGAGAGCGCCAACAAGCACATTCAAAAGCCCAATGTCCCTGCATTAAGCACACTGATCAGCAGACAAAGAAGCTCTGGAAAAAAGGGTGTACCAGGGCGATACATTGCACATCCGCCTCAACCACTATTACCTCAAGAGGGTCCATAAACCTGAGCAATCATCACCTTTGTTTTCAGCTCCTTATTTTTCTTATCCTCGTTTCCCTTAGCTTCTAATTCCTGTTGTTCATAATACTGAAAAAAACTGCAAAAAACTGAGCCATTGTCAAAAGAGAGACTGGGGAAGACGTAGTCCATGAACTTTTGCTGGCCTTTAGGCGATTAGCTATTCCTGGCAACATATTTGCGACAAATTTGTCTGCCTGTGTCATCTGTCAATGACTGGCAACTAAAGTCGTGGAATCCCTTCCCAAAATGCGTAGAAGTCAGAGATCTATTCATCTGCCTTTTGCTTGCAGGATGATAACCCATGCCAGTCTAGTCTATGTTAGGAGTAATAATTGTTTTCAACTTAAGTAGGATAGCTTTGGGAAGGTCTAAAATTACCTGATGCAGTTTCTGTGCAGGTTTCCTTTCTGCACCAATCTTTTCTAATTTTTTCCAAACATCCCCAAAACGTGTATGATTATCAACTTTGCGAATAGATCTGCATTTATCGGGGGTAAAATCAGCCCAAAAAACATATCAATATCAGACAAAGTCATGGTACAAAAACTAATGGCTCCTTCAACTTCCTCATAAAAAGTGCCCGGATCTTTCCGCGGGTCGGGCAAAGCAGTTTTAAGAGCCATGACATCCATTCTACTCCAGGGAGTGTAGACCCAATTATAAATAAAATAACCCTTCACATCAGTGGAATCCTTATTATCATCTGTTCCCGCACCCTTAGGAGGGACTCACAAAGGTGCGGCTTCCCGCATGGGTATCCCATGAACTACAACAGTCTTATCCATCTCTGAAGCATCAGCCTGCAGTGTTTGTGCAGTTTCAGCAGCCACCTTTTTCTCCTCTCCCAAACGGAATGCATCAGCTCGCAGTGTAACCATGCGTCTAATTAAGTCAGCCACTTGAGGGAGGAGAAAAAGACCATCACGCAATTGCTTATAATTCCTTGCTATATCATCAGGCTCTAACTCTGTGGAATGCTTCCTAAAATGTTCAATTACTTCTATGGCAAATACTTCCACAAAATATAACTGCTCCCTGTCTTGCCATTGTTGCACATCAGTTAAAAGATCAGAAGCAGAAATACTATCACAAGCAGCATTACGAGCAGCGGATCTAAGGGCAGCCGCACGATCAGCAGTCAGCAGAGAGCGAGTCTCTCACAAAGGATCTGATCCTGATCCGAAGGAGAATCATCAGCATCAGAATCAAGGACAGGAGCAGAAGGAAAGGCATATGGCGGCGGAAAACGATCTAGCAAAATTGAATCATCCTGTGGTTTATTAAGGAGAGGATAGGAGGCGCCGGATAGGGTATTGGCCATTTACCTGTAAACAAGGCTCCCTATCCTCCCTATCCTCTCTCTCTTTTATCTCCTTCATTTCTTTATTTTTCAATTCCAGTGCTTTCGCATGAATACTTTTGGGTCATTCCTTATCTATCAAAGCTTGCTCTCTTCTCATTCGTTCACGCGCTTCTTTCTCCCACATTCGTACACAGTCAAACATGTACTTTTGCGCTTAAACATACATTGCTCCACATACTGAATCTTTCTAAAATCAAATGACCCATGCATAGGCCAGCGCAACTCAGGATCCTTTTAGTATTCCATAACGTGCTGTACATTATAAAAGAAATTCCATTTTTTAATATACATGTCCCTATTAGGGAGAGCCAACTGAGTTCTCTCAATTCACTCAACGGTACCTTCACAGAAGCAACACATTCTACGAAGTGTGCTTGAAACAGGCATGCCCAAGAATATTGTAAGATATACAATACTATACAGCAGTGGCACTTAACACAAAATGTGCGGTTACATATAATTCACAAATTAGAGAAAAATCTCCGTATTAACTGCCTATATAAATTGCAATTTATATATTACCATGCATTCCCATATATTGGCCAATTTCCATTTCCATCACATATTCACATATTGTTCCATCACATATTGTCGCATCAAACAACCTTACCAAGCACAGGTCTCCAGATTCCTACTGCCATGTTCGAACAAATGGTCTCTGCACGACAAACACCAGAAGAGATCTCAGTCGAGGATCGTCCCCATGTGGAGGGTCAGATCAGAGAGAGAGGAAAAACGCTGTGGATGCCAAGACGCGGGTCTCTTCGGGCAGCAATCATCCGCAGAGAAAAATCCAATCCTTTGTTTTGACCACTCCTTCGGGCATCCGAGTCACCGATGAGCTTCACTGGTTGGGCGCCAGTCTGTAGAAGCGGGCCTCAGCCAGGCCTACCAGTGCTAGGGGTTAGCCATTCTCTGCACGCAAGTCTTCAGTCCAGTATATAGAAGTTGGCACGGAAACTGAAAGGTAAAAAAAGTTATTTGTTAAACCTCATGAGGTGGAACTACATTCACACAAAACCCTTCGGTATTGTATGAAGTAGCACAAAGAGTAGAAGAACCATGGGTCTAATTCAAATTCAAATTCAAATTCAAAGAAGCTTTATTTCGATATTCAGAATAATATCATAAAAGCCAGCATTATTAAAAACAAATGTATAATCACAAAGTGCCAATTGCGTTACCATCATAGGTATAAGATATATTTTAAAAATAGGGGTATGATCTCTAAGTGCCAAGTGCATTAAAAGCAAAAAATAACAATGGAACAACAAACAAAAAGTATCATATACATTAAGATCTGATAGGTTAAAAAGGTCTAAGATACATAAGTATATATCATATGTTACATCGAGTTCCTAAACTTTACCAAAAGTTTCAAAAAATTGGCTAGGGTGTGGACCACTTCCATATTTTCCAGCCGTTGTAGTCCAAGAAAAGCGTTGCTACAAGACCGGAGGCCCCACTCCTTAAAGATTGGTTTAAGTAGGATCTTTCTTGGAACCACATAAAATGTACAAAATAAAATACAATGCATATTAGTTCGGGGGGAGAGATCATCACAGGAACAGGGTGGTAAGTCTCTCGACCAGTCATTACAGGCTGGGAAAGTAATTAAGCGATAAAAAGATCCCAGTCTAAACCTTGAGAGAAGCATTCTAGAGTAGCAATTAAGATCACGTGCAACATACAATTGGAGCCCCGGTTCAGAGGTTATTTGCTGATAAGCTAGTACAGAATTTTTAAGTTTTTCCGTAGACCATCTTTTGTTCACTAGATAGTCCATTGCCAATTTTCGCAGGGCTTTCCTAGGCATCGTTTCCATACTAGACGGGTTCTTAAAAAACTCGGGATGGCCAATATCGATCAGCATTGTTTCCACATAAGACAGCCATTTAATTTGCCTTATACCATCAAGGTTTAGGCAGTCAAAGATTATATTGCGATTAAAGGCTGTCTCGGGAGTAACCCACAGCTTATGCCATAACAGGATCGGCTCAATCTTTATAGTATCAGAAATATAGGGGAGACCCAATTCTATAAGTGAAAAATAGCTAGCTGAGGATTTAGGGACCCCCAGAAGATATCTGAGAAAATAATTTTCAGATTGCTGTATTGAAGTTATAGTGTCAATCCCCTAGATACCAGAGCCATAAGTGGCCGTAGATACGCATTTAGCCTTGTATATTAAAATCAGCTCCTTGACGGGTCTACCCCCAATTTTTGCCGCAAAGTTCTGCAATGCTCCAATCGCCCTAGAAAATGCTAATTTTCTAGTTTTAATTGCTGTATGCCAGGAGCACTTCCTGTCGAACGAAATCCCAAGATAGGGGAATTAGTCTGTTGTCTCTACCCTTCTACCCTCGCGGAATATGGGACAGGGTACTTTCTTTGTACCACGACCACAGGACATAGAAAAGGTTTTTGATATGTTAAACTTAAGTCCCTTTTCCCTCATAAAAAGTGTAAACTTTGCGGCAGCCCTCTGTAAGCCCAACCTGGTTTGCGACATGATGGCAGCGTCATCCGCATACAGGAGAATGGGGACAGGGTGACCCTGGACTGGGGGGTAATCATACTGAAAGCCCTTGAGGTGGTCGCTAATAGAGGTAATATCGAGGGAGAAGAGTGGGGCGCTAAGAGGCACCCCTGTCTCACCCCCCTCTTGATGGAAAATCTTGACAAGCACTCCCCTCGTTGTCCAAAGCGCACCCTCGCCCCAGCATCTCTGTATGATTCCTTAATGAAGTTAAGAATTGAAGGTTTCATACCCAGGTCCCCAAGTGTGGACCATAACTGATTATGGTCGACACAATCGAAGGCTGAACTCAAATGAATAAAAGTAATAAAAAGGTTCCCTTTCTTAGCTTGAGTATACTTAGAAATTAAAAAATACAAGTTTAGACTCTGCTCAACCGTTCCCATACCAGGGCGGAAGCCATACTGGAAGCTAGATAAAATGTTGCCTTCCTCAGTCCATTGTTGCACGCGCTTTAGGATGATGTGGCCAGATACCTTCATTAAGGCATCAAGAAGGGAGATGGGGCGATAGCAACTTGGATCATGCCTGTTCCCCTTTTTAAATATAGGGACAACTATCGCCTCTGACCACGTTGCGATAAGTCCATGAGTGTTGGCACAATTCATCACAATGGTTAATAAAGGGGCCCAGAGATCAATTTCAGCTTTAAAAACATCAATAGGTATCGCATCCGGGCCCGGTGCCTTCCCTGATGGGCTGTCCCTTATAGTCGAAGTGACCTCCTCACAAGTAAAGAAAATATCCAAGGGGAGGGTTCCCAGGCAGGATCTACTATAATCGCAAGACGTGGGAAGAGCCGGGGGAGATAAATGAATGAGGAGTGGATTGTCATATAGATTTTGGAAATGGGCCACCCAGATATCCCAGTTTATGGCTATGTCTATCGGCTCAGAATTTTTGTTCCGGACAAAGGGGGCATTTACGGCCTTCCAAAAGGCAGTTGAATCCCTGTTTTCAGAGGCAGATATTAGTGCTTGCCAGGCCTCTTGCTTCAGGGATTTCTCCCTATTCTGAATAGCTCGGCGATAAAGGTGTCTGGCCTGTCGGACCTCACGTGGGGATCTAGGTGTGGCGTGTCAAACCTTTTTTAGGGATTTTAACGCAGATGTGCAATTCTCATCAAACCACCCTTTAGGTTTGTTTGGGCCTGACCTGAACTGACGGCAGAGTAGATGTTTTAAGGATGCTTGTATCCTTGAAAAAGAATCCAACATTTTGGAGGGATCTTCCAAGGGGGATAAGCAGATGTTAATCTCTTCCTTTCTTGACATAAATAATTTAGCAAGAAGCCCAGCGGGATCAACCTTATCCCATTTGAGGGTGTAGCTGTTGGTACGCCCAAGGGAAATAGGTTGTTGGTAGGTGGGGCAATTGTCCCTAGATGCTGCTTATGAAGAAGCTTGTTTATAGTAAATGAGATAGCATAATGGTCGCCATAAATATCATCTAAGGTTTTCCATGATAACAGTAAATGGGCGTGTGTTTTGGCGAAGAACGTAAAATCTATTACGGTGTTGCAACCCCTCCTGTGAAACGTTGGCTGAAATGGTAGGGGTGGTGAGCATAGGTCGTTAATATATGACAAATTAAAAGAAAAAAGAAAATTATTCAAGATGTCCCCCGTTTTAAAGTGAGTGAAAGGATTCGGAGTATCATCCAATGAGGACCCGAGGCCGCAAATTCCCTTCGGGCCATGCTGACAGATATTACAATTGAAATCACCCAACAAAGCAAGGACGCACTCTCCACCTTCAGATTCTTTTAAAGTGGTAATTGTGTGACTCAATTCATCTGTAATTCGTAGTAAATTTTCTAAGGGCACATTATTATAAAAGTTTAATAAAATCAAGTTAACAGAGTTACCCCATCTGATCATTACAATCTGATAAAATTCAGTGGGGATATGTTTCAACACAGTAAGTCCACTGGAAATACTAATATAAACACATAAACCTCCCCTGTTTCTTCCCTAGGCACTTACTGAGGCTGGTGAGTGAAAGGTCTGAAACCCAAGAAGATGGACAGGAGTTAGTAGCCATGTTTTCCTGGAAACAAAGGATGGTGTAGTTACTAACTAATTCCAACCATGGTTGGAAGCCAGTTTTGGTTGCCAGTCCTGCCACGTTCCAATTGAGAACTAAGTGGGGGGAAGATTCAGCTATTTGAGTAGGTTTCATGAAAACGACCCCTTTTTCTTCTCCAATACTGGTGGAACATGGTATAGTAGATAAGAGAGTATGTTGTTCCCTAGCCTCCCACGTTAAATTAATTTCTACTTTCTGAAGAGAGGGGGTGGAGGATTCTCCAAGGCTGGTCTCACCAAGTATGGTAGAGATAACAGGTCTGTTAGGTGCTAAGTTGCACCCGGAGGCACAATGATTTTTTACATAGTGAGAACATTTGTTTGACACAATTTTTCCCATTATAGCAGGCTGCGAAGGCACAAGATGGTCCCCTATACTAGAAGACGAATCTGGTTTTGGTAAAAAATTATCCCCCGATGTTAGTTGGGTGGGCTCAAGTGCCCTAGTAATAGGGATAAATGTAGCAGTAGTAGCTTCATTGGTTGTTATACGATTAATTGGTTGATCGTGCATACATCCTAAATGGGAATCAGGTAGCACCAGTCATTCATTTTCATCTAGACCAGAGAGGGGATCGAATGGATTGTATAAGGGAATATTCCAACGCCTGTTTGAATTTATCTGATGGTACCTGCTAACAGGAAGGAAAAAGGGCCTATTGGAACATTGGGGTGGGAAAAATGGGGGAACATTAATGACTCCGTATCTTGATGTTGTGATTTGGGAATTGCGATAAGGTGTTTCCGATGGATTGAATCATGGTCTTTTATACCCACACAGGAGCTCAAAAGAAGGTGGTACAAGCACACATAGGAGAGTTACATACATAAATGGGCATACAGAAATGCACAGTCAACAAAGAAAGAGGAGTTAACAGTTGCTGACTTCAGTAGAAACATCCTGACAGTGACAGACCTAAACAGGTACAAGGGCAGCTACAAGCTCACCTGAGCATGTCCAGAGTAGCAGAGCCTAAGTATAGCCAGTCCTTTGAGCAGAGCACATGGGTAAACAACAGAGAAGAAGGAATGAGCAAATGGTGAGCACATGGCAGACAAAATGGCTGCCTGAAACAAGATGGCCTCAGCTAAATGCTAACATCAATCGCTGCCAATTTTCCACAAGGGGGCCCCTCCCAAAAGGGGCCATGAGCCAAGATACCCCTACACTTCTCCTTATGACTTATTTTTTTGTAACTTTAGGATATGAGGACCGATTATGTTTGCTCTGTAATGGTAGCCACAACGTTTCTTTTGATGTTGTAGATAATGAGCTAATGAGGTTGTTCAATACTGCGGTAAGGGTACCAAAATGTCTGACAGAAAAAAATCCCTCTTGGCCAATCAATTTGCTCTATTTTTTAATTTTCTGTTTTGAGGAACTTCAACAGAAGTAACCATCCAAATATGACAAAGATTTGAACACTAATTTCTCAAAAATTGGATTGATTGGATTCACACCAATTCACAAAAAGTATGCTTTCTCAGTAAAGAACAAACTTTCTGCTGAATTTGGTGTAATTCTGTTCAGCCATTTTTTGTTTAAAACACTTCTTAAAATGTTGATGAGAAATTGCATAAAGAAGACTTATTATGATACCTCGCCTTTTTTTCTTGATCCCGGATTGACTGATCACCCCAAAACTTTCTGGAGAGGAGCTGAGGTGGATGACCTTTTTTGGAGACTTTTGCGAAGATTCATCAAATGGTAGCAAAGTGATTAACATAAAAAAGCACTCTTCCTAAGCAAATGTTGGTCCAACTTGAATTGCACAGTAATGACTGTCACTGAGCAAGTGTTATAAAAACCTCTCCCTAAACCAATCCTTAAATAATTAACTTGAAGCCCTCTAACCCTGCCCATCCCTTAAACATAGAAACCCATTAGTTCTCCCTTACTTCCAGCCAGCCCCTAAATCAAAAGACCTCTTACTACTTCCTGTTCACCGTCCATTCTTAAACCATGACTCGTCACACAGCCTGTTGTCTGTGTTTTACCTTGCATTTTTGTGCACTTCAAAAATAAATTTTTTAATTCACTGAGAAAAAGCATGTTGTGTGAACATGACCCGGATGGGGTTGAAATGCATTACATCCAGTGGATGCCTTGTTTACCGCTACTTACTACAAAACACACTTTGCTCGGTCAACACCATTGAAGGAGGTGACCTTGACCTTGTTTGCGGTTCAATTTAACAATTTCATTAGATCGTCTGAAAAGCTGTTACTATAGGAGTTTTCTCAAGGGATGTGACACCATTTCTAATGGTCACACTGTGGACACTTTTACAAGATAGTGAGACCTGCCTGACCGCAGTAGAATGTTTGGCAATCATGTATTTGGTTGCATTTTAAAATCAGTAATAGAATAAACCTGAGATGTTTAAATATGTTTTGTGTTTAAATAAGTTGAGACATATTTAAACATTGCCAACTTAATAGAATATTTGTGAAGAGGGGGGCCCGAATAACTGTATTTTTTCACGGTGTGTGTGGCATTACAAATTTTGAAGACAACTGATCTAGAGAGAGGCATGTCAAAAAGCCTTTGACACCCTGTACTGCAAGGCTACTGACTTCTCCAAGGAGTTTATTGTGCAGGCCGACACTTCAGAGAATGGCAGAGGGGCTATGATAGCACAGGTAAATGAAGAGGGCTTAGAGCAACCTATAGCCTTTATTAAAAGGAGGTTACTTTCCTGGGAACAGAGGTGGAGTGCAATTGACAGGGAGGCCTTTGTTGTGGTCTGGGCACTGGTCTGGGTTCCAACAGACCACAGGCACCTAAGATGGCTCATGCAAATGAGGGGTGAGAATTCCAAGCTGTTGAGGTGCTCCTTCTCCCTACATGCAACGGGCTTTATGGTGAATTCCACCAGACCACAACAATGCTGATGGTCTATCTAGGTTCTTTTACCTCAGTGTTGAAAAGTCCCAGGAGGTTGTGTAGTTCTCCCCACTTTCATCTGGGACGGATATATGTTAGTCCTGTCTAAAAATCTGGGTTCCTGATTGAGGGGGTGAAACTCTAAAATAAACTGTGCTCATCCCTTGGATAGCTCAGCATAGAGTAGTCAGGCTTAGGGTGGCACTACTTGGCAGTGGAGGACCCATCGATGTTGGGTTCAATGTTGTTGGAGTCTTCTGTCCCTGAGATTTTAGTCAGGAGGCCAGCCAACTTCCCCTGGAGTCACTTTGGGGACCTGGGTTACACAGCTGCACGTCCAGTCCTTCTTACCCAGGCAAGAAGGCAACATGTAGCAGGTCAGCACACAGGGCAGCAGTCCTTCAGAACACCAGTCCTGCAGAGTGGCAATCTTTTCAGCAGTGTAGCAGTCCTTCTTCCTGGCCGAGTATCCACAGGTCCAGATGTGTACTGATGAGATAGTGTCTGAGGTCCAATATTTATAGCCATTTCTACCTTTGAGGTGCAAGACGCTTCTAGATGTTTCCCTTTGAAGTCCCCTGCATTTGGGTCTTCCTTGCCCTGGCCCAAGACTAATTTGTCCCTTGTGTGAGGGCAGGAAACATCATATTCAAGTGCAAATAGGGCTGTTCCCAGCTCCATCCTTCCAACCTGCAAGTGATGGCCCATACAGGCACCCCTAAGCTCTCTATTGTGTGTGGCTATGTAGGAGGAATACACAAGGCACAACCGTCAGCTACACCCAGTCAGATGAGCAAGTGAAAGGCTAAAGGCACTAAATTACTGAGGCTTGAAAATGGCAACCTCCAAAATGTTGCATTTTCAGAATTGTATTTTAAAAGATGCCCTTACAATAGGAGATGATTTTTCATTACAAATCCAAATACAACAAACATGAACTGGTTACCTGTTGTCAGCTGTAAATACCAGCATATTAAATGTAATAGGGTTGCTCCAATTTTATCCTGCGGGAGAGGTAGGCCTTGCAGTAGCAAAACATTTATTTAAGAGTTTTTCACTACCAGGACATGTAAAACTTAGAATAACATGTCCTACTTTTAAAATACAATATACCCTGCCTTCCTCTTCTATCAGCCTTAGGGTGTTCTTCCCCCAAACGCCTTTTCCATTTCTCCTCCATTTTTGCTAATATTGTTTTGTTGGCCTTAAAACTTTTCCACCGCTAACCATTGCTAAAGTGCTTTTGCTCTAAACATGGTACAATTCGCTAACATCTAATAGACAACTTTAAGTTACTTGTAAGTCTCTAGGAAAGTTGCACTACATGTACCCAGGGCATATAAATGTTATTCTACTAGTGGATTTGCAGCATTTATTGTGCCACCCACTTAAGTAGCCCTTTTAAACATGTCTCAGGCCTGCCATTGCAGCGTGTTTGTGCATTTGCAATACGACATTTCGACCTCATAAAGTGAACCAGACCTAGTGCTTCATTTTCAATTGATATGTCACCCCTAGGGTAGGCCCCACACAGCCTGAGGTCAGGTTGCAGTGTATTTAAAAAAGTTGGAAATATACCTTTAAGTTTACATGTCCTACTATTGAAAAACTCCTACATTTTCTTTTCACTACTGTGAAGCCTACCTCTCTTACAGAAACATGTTGGGTTGCCTTATTACATTAAATAGGTGCTAACTTTTGATTGGGAGCAGGTAGACCTTTCATGATTAGTGTCTGAAAATCTGTAACTAAAAAATCTCTTTAATGATAAAGTTGACTTTAAGTTACAATTTTGAGAATGTTACTTTTAGAAAGTTGTCATTTTCTTGTTCTAACCATTTGGTGCTTGCAGCCTATTTCTGAGTCAAATGATTGGGTGTAGTTGGCTGTTGGACTTTGTTTATTCCTCACAGACAGTCAAACAATAGATGAAAATCGGGATGCCTGAATGGGCCATTAACTGGCAGGATGTGGGGTGCACATCGACACAGTCCTATTTGCAACTGAATAGGCTGTGCCCTGCCTTGGAGCATGGCTGGGTGCCTGGTGAAGATGGTGGCTTCCAAGTGAGGCTCCATGTTCAGGGGAGAAGATCTTGTTGCCAAGCGACTCGCCCTGAGGACAAGCTTTCAAATCCAACACAAAAGGATGGTGAGCATGAGCGGAACTTCATGTTTCTTTTTTTCTACTTTAAAATGCCATTGCCAGCATTTTTCTCCTTTGCATCGCCACCGCCATGTGTTTTTCACTGTTGAGGATGGAATAAATGGAGAAACCATTTCTTTACCTTACCTTCTTTGTCCATTTGAACCTGATGTCTACCTAATGACTTAATGAACATAGAGCTTTTTGCTTACTACTAATCTTGCACTGGACGTTTAATTCTGTATATGCCTTGCACCTGATTTGGCTTTTTCATAATTTCTCCTCATAAGCTGTGTTCTCGACTTAAGGAACAGGGCCAACCTTGAAGATTTTTTTGGAATAGGCAACCCGTGTTTACTCATATTTTCTGACCTCATAGTTATTTTCACGATGGGTAGATTTTGAACATTCTTGAGTGAATTTTCCAATCCATTTATGGGCAGAGTCAAAAGACATATTCTTTTCTCCAAGTCTCTCCTTTGATATTCCAAAAAGGAAATTTATACTATAGTCCCAAAGCCAGATCTTCTCCCAATGAAGGCTACAAACACCAGATGATAAATGGTCCTGAATGGATGATCCGAATGCGGCATTACAACACCATGTTTCTACATTCGCAGGAACTTCACCTAATGTTAAAAACTTGCAAACGCTGTCTCCACTCATCAGAAGCAAGTAGAAAACTTTGAAAATTGAAATAGGAGAAACAACCTCCTTATTCATGGAGTACCTAAAGGAACGAAGGGCAGTGACCCACTGGACATTTTCAGGCCGTTCCAGCCGAAGGTATTGGAAGGTATTGGACCTAAAGGACTCAACTAGCCTCAACATCTAAAGAGCGCATAGGCTGGTTCATCAACTAAGCTTTACGTACTCATCAACTAAATCTACAGGCATTATTGTGTATTCCTTAGCATATAGCGACTTACTTCGAGTCCTCACTGCTGTCAAAACTCGGAGGAAAAAAACCTGGTCAGAGAATTACAAATATTGTTCATAAGACTATGCTAAAGAAACTGCAGATAGATATTAAGCATTCTTAAACCTGAGGCTGGAGTTTCATTCTCTGAATACAACATTTGGACTAGTATAACTTTGACTCTTCAAAACCACATACACAAATAAAACAACATCTTATGAATACCCAGAGAAAGTTAATCATTTTATTCAGAGCGGCAACTCAGAAGCTATGGAGTTGTCCATCTTTAATGAACAATAACTTTTTTTCATTTTCTTCTATTCATTCTCATTATATTATTATCTCATTAATATGTTTATTTTACCAACTTAAAGCAATTTTTTCTGTTATTTCCTGAAGTTTATTTCTTTTTATCGTTCTTCCTCTTAAAATATGCACATTCCTTTCAAAGATGTTGTTTTCTGTCCATGCTTTTGTAATCTTGGTCCTGTTAATAACATTATACCCTATCCCTTTCTCCTGGTGCCTGGAGACATCATTGTTCCCATGTGGTCTCAACACCCCCATCCTCATCATGTATTCACAGGTAAGTTCCCATTCCCTCCTGTATTTATCCTTTTATTTCTCATCCTGGTTGTTTAAATTAGCCTTTAATCTGTTCAGTGCACATCTACTTTCTTACTTTTCTCTACTCCTCTTTCTATCTCTTTACTCCTTTCCCCTTATCATCCTTCCTACTCTTCTTCTTTCTCTGTTTTCAAATTTACATATTTTACTTGCTTTTCGTGTGTGTAGGAAAGTTTGCAGTTCTCCTTTATTTTGGTGTCTCTAAAAACGTAATCTTGGAATGTTCAGGACAGATTAGTCTGGGGCCAGGGGAGAAAGGCGCAAACGCTGTTATATTCAAAGAGAAACATCTGGAAGCTTCTCCCACCTCAAATGTAGAAATGGCTATAAATATTGGACCTCAGACACTATGTTATCAGTACACTTCTGGAACTATGAATACTCTGCCAGGAAGAAGAACTGCTACACTTTTGAAATGATTGCCAATCTGCAGGACTGCTGTTCTAAAGGAAGAAGGACAGAACATTTCAACATTGATAAAGATATATATGTTTTCCTATTAGTCCAGAGTAAAGCAGAAAGAATGGAGTTAATTTTCTTAAAGTGTTTGGAAGGAATATTTAATGGAATATTAGAAATTGTGTACAATAGAATGAAAACCAACATCATTTTAATTGTGTCTAGGCATCTCCACCAGAAAAGGCACACAGGATACCGACAATTGATTAGAGTATTTATTTAATAAATACAGTATTCAAAATTAAGATAGAAGGTCAGATGTACGACCACTGATTACTATTCCCAATGGGGTGGCAAAATGCGAGGCTCATGAATATTAATGAGATACTCGCACTTTGCGGCCCCATTCGGAATGACTGGCCCTCCCCGTAATGGTGGCCTGCTGGGCTCAGCAGACCACCATGTCTGGGACTGCTTTTCTATAAGCAGGTTTTCTCTTTTAAGTGCAGACTGTTTTCCTTAAATGAAAACGGGATGCATTTAAAAAAACAAAAAACATTTTTGTTTCATTTTTTAAAGGCAGGCAGTGGGACCACTGCCTGTCCCTAAAAAATATTTTCCCCTGAATTTGCAAAGGGGAAGGGGTCCCCTGGGGACCCCTTCCCTTTTGCCAGTGCATTACCACCCTCTTCAAGAGGGTGGTAATGTGCTAGTGTTTTGCGACTGCAATTGCGTTTGCAAATAATTCATACATGGCCTTGAGGTCGCTGTTAGGAAGGGAATGCCCCTTTCTAATAGCGTCTCAAAATTCCTAAATAGCGAGTCAAAAATAAATTGCCACTCGCTATTTAGGAAATGTACACAGCCCTGTGACTTTTTGCATGTGCAAACGGGTCGCAAACCCATTTGCACATGCAAAATAGGATCGAACATCTGGCCCAGAGTCCACTATTGAAGGGGTGAACCAAAAGCCTAAATGTTTTATTTTGTTATATTCCAAGTAAAACCAGTGTGACTGAATTCCTGTTTGAAAGTATATTTACTCAATGGAAGAAATACACATTTATCTGGATTTAATTTGTAGCCAGCAGCATGTGAATAGGAGATACCTTCACTGAGAAAAGCTGGTATTGATGTTTATTGTCATGAGGAACAGGAGGATGTCATCTGTGTATGCAGCCAATTTGACATTTTGTGTGTTATGATAAGAACCATGAATATTCTTGTTTTGGCATAATTTAGATAAGAAGGGTTATAAAGCTAGATTTAAGAGAAAAGGTGAAAGGGGTTAACCTTGGTGGACACCTCTATGTAGAGTGAATTAGGAGGAGGAAAGGCCATTTTAAGAAATGGCAGCTTTAGGAGCTGTGTACAAAAGTGATATACAATTACTAATTTTGGGGCCAAAAATATACCAGCGCAAGGCATGGAAATACACAATCAATTAACAAGATTAACCAGCTAGGTTGACTGCTTCTAAAGATTCCGAATATTTGTTAGATTTTCGAAAAATTATCTGAAATATATCTACTGTGAACAAAACCAGATTGTTACTTACCCAATAAATGTGAAGGAAAGCATCCAGTTGCAATGCCAAGACCTTAGAATTTAAAAAAAAATCTACATCAACCAACGAAATTGGTCTAATGTTTTTACAATACTGAGGGTCCTTGCCATAATTTGGTATGAGACAAATAAGGGTCCCTAGGTAAGATTAGTTAGAATAACTAGTGTGTGAAAAATGTTAAATAAGATGTCATAATTTGGGCTATAGCAAATGTGAGAATTGAAGATAAAATTCTGCTGTAAATCTGTTAGGACTTGGTGTGTTATCTTTTTGAGTCAGTGAAGTGCTATAAGAAGTTCTACTTGAGAAATGTCAGATTCAAGAGAATCTGGTGATGTGTGCAAAAATTATCTGGTGAGTATAATGTATGATAAAACTGAACAAATTGATTTCGGATATCAAAACCTTGTGTAATAAAGGAGAAAAAAAGTTTAATATAGACTCATTTCTTTTTTATTCTTCCTTATTTTAAGATAATTTACCAGAAGTTGTCCTGCTCTATTCTAGCCCCATAGTATTTACCACTAGATTCGGGGAGGTACGCTGAAGCATTTTTAATAGACAATTCATTGAAATTGAATTTGGCTTTAATCAGTTCTTGTAAACAGTCTGTTTATTTGGAGGCATGGAATGTAAGTTGAAGTTGTTTAATGTTGGAAAGGATGTAATTTATTTTAGCTTTGGAGATTTTCATTTGTTCCGAAAACAGTGGATTATAACGTCTAAAGCTAGGTCTTTAAAACCGTTCCATATGGTAAGGTAAGCAACATTGTCTGTTAAGTTGTATTGAAAATAGTCATGAAAAAGTAAGTGAATTGGGATACAAATGAAGTATCTAACAGTAAAGAATTATTGAATCACATTTGGATAGGTTGGGTTGGTTTAGTAAAATTACCAATTGAATGAAAATGGGAGCGTGGTCAGACATTAGAATTGACCCAATGTCTGCAGAATGTTATGTCTGAGATGAATTATGCAAATAAAGTATGATCAGTCCTTAATTTTGTAATGATGCACATAAGAGAACTAAGTGTATTGTCTTCCATGCACCAATTAATTGTTCTTTGCTTAACTGCAGTGACAAATTATTTTTGAGATTTTTTGGGAATGTACTGAGAGGTAAAAATTGCAACCTGAATATTGCAAGAGCTTACCTGAAATATTAGACCAAAATTGACAATCTGGCTTTGGTGGGCCATAAATTATGAAATAGAAAAATAGTTCATTATCAAGAAGGAAATGAGTGAACAACCATCTACCATTTGCATCAGATTCGTGAGACGTCAGTTGTAAGTTTAAAGACTTATGACACAAGGTTAAAACACCATTACCTTTTCCACCTCCAGGAGAGAAAAAAAGTTCCCCAACCCAACCGCTTTTTAGACTTAAGGATTTAGTTTCAGTAAATGGAGCTTCTGTTTAATAGCAATATCAACCTTCAGATTAGACAGAAAACACGTGAATATTGTTTAAAACTTGTTTTCTTCCCCTTCTTACATATCCTCCCTCTCTTTATTTATATCTGAAATGTATACTGATATTTGTATTCTTTCTCTGTATCCAAATATTGTAATTGTTCAATTGTTCTATTTCACTTAAATAAACTTTTCTCTTTAAACTTAAAAAAGGCTGTGCCCTGCCTTCACACAAAGGACTGTGTTGTTCATGCAGCTAACTTGGAGCCAGGGCAGAGGAGGCAATACACTTCTAGGAATTCAGAAGGAATTCTATTGAACCTTCTCCTACTCCAAAGCTTGGAACAGGGATAAATATTGGACCCTCAACTCTTCAGGTCACTCCTGGGCCTATGGATATGACAGAAGACAGACTGCTGTGCTGCTTTGCTGCCGGACGACTATCACTCTATTGCCATCCTACCATGCTGTTCTATTGTCTGCTACCCTGCATGCTGAGAATGAAGACAAGTCCTGAACCCTTCATCCGTGGGTGGACATTACATGGATTGGCCACAGAGGCCTGAAGTGGCTTCAACTCTGCTTGGAAGCATTTTTAATTGTCAGCACTGCCACCTCATGAAGGTGCACTGTGGAGGCAAAAATTAAGCACACTCACTGTGGCTGGACTTAAATTTCAAATGAGGGAGACCTTTGCAAATATAATCACTCTCTTCCCTCACATTACCTTTGTGCACTTCAAAATATGTCAAATGAGGTTTGCCCAAAAATAGAAATATCCTTCAAACATTGTCAACTAAATAATTTTGGCATTTCTCTGTGACCATGGCATGGGGTCCATATGTCATAATAACATATGTTTTGACATGCCAGGTCTCTACCATAGTGATGGAGTTTTTTCATAGAAGAATGGAACAGAATTATTTTCAGCAACATCAAGGAGGGCAATCAGTTCTACATTTCAGTGGGTGTTCGAGGCCCTCCTCCACACGCAGGCTCCTGCCTTCACCTCATCCCTGGTGGTCCATTGGAAGAGCACTCCACTCTTCTGCTGTTCTGCCTCTACCTCTCTTACCCCTTTTTTCCCTTTTTTCCCTCCTGCCTCTTTTACTCTGTGCCCTCTTTTCTCCTCTTTGTGTGTCCTTTCCTTTTTAGTGCGTTTTTTCTTTTGCAGCGTTGTTTCCCCTGCCATTGCTGCCCTCATGGCTACTCCAGTGTGCCCTACCCACCTCCCAGTAGACCCGTCCTCCCCGATCCCTACTTAATGGAGGCCGCTGAGCGGCTGGGCAGTGAATGTGCGCAGTGGACGTGCGTCTGGCACGCCAAAGGAAAGCCGTCTGTGCCTGTCTGTGACAAGATCACAACCAATGCCAGGGACCTTGGTCTTCCAATCCACCTCCGCTACAACTCCAGCACCCTCAACGCTCTCAAACATGGACACCGCAACAAATGCCAGCTCTCGTAGCCAAACAACACCTGAGGCACTCTCCTGCCTTCACTGCCCTCTCTCCTGCCTTAATTGCCGCTGCCCCTACCCCAGAAGTATCACCAGCAGTCAGGATTTCACAGCACACAAAGCACTGAACTACATCCTCCTCAATGTACGTTCCCTACAAAAGCATGCCATAGAAATTTGGGACCTCCTCAACACCTACTCAACCGACATCGCCATCCTCACAGAAACCTGGACCAACACCAACTCTGCACCCGAAATCGCCACTGCAATACCCAACAGATAAAATATCCTGTGCAAATACCACCCCATCCGCCCAGGAGGAGGCATTGCCACGGTACACAAAAGCACCTGCAGCATAACAACCACCATCCCGGATGACACAATGACCTTCATGGAGCACTTCCAGATTCAGACAAACCCTAAAACAACTCTCTGTGGAACCCACATCTATAGGCCACCTGGCCCCCAAGCTCCGTTTACTGATGCCATCACCAACCTCATCACACCCCACGCCCGGGCCTCCACAGACTACATCCTACTCAGAGACCTACATTTCCACCTGGAAAACCATGATGAATCAAACACTGCCTCCCTCCTAGGGAACCTTACCAACATAGGACTGAAGCAACTAAACACTGCCCCTATGCACACAGTGGGACATCAATTCGACCCCGTCTTTGCCAAAGGAAACATCGTCTCCTACAGCCACACCATGGAACGCCTCTGGACAGATCACCACCGCATCCAGTTCTCCTTCAAAAAAATCATGGCTGCTGACTCCCCTGCAGAACCTGGACCAAAGTCACCGAAGACCAATTCACCTCCACCCTCAACAGGACTACACCACCGACTACAGCAGATACAAACACCGCAGCACGCAACCTCCACCGCTGGATCACAAACTGCACCGACACACTCGCCCCCTCAAGAAACATACAGGAATAAACATAAAGAAGGCAAGCTACTTCACCCCATGCACTCCATGAATCCAGAGGCTACTGCAGATCACTCGAAAAGGCATGGAGGAACAGAACCCCAGAAACGAGCTGCCTACAAAGCAGCCACTACTTCATACCGCCATCCCATCAAATCCACAAGGAAGAAATCCCTCCTAGACAGAATCCTCACCAATGCTCACAATAACAAGGAACCCTTCCCCATCATCAAGGAATTTGCCAAACCCTGAAGCAAAACAACAGTCGTCTCACCCTTTTAAGACCTCTGCAACAGACTCTCTACCTCCTTCCACCTCAAGATTGAGATGATCTGCAACAACTTCGACAACCTAGACTACCACACCACTCCAGCTACCCCACCACTCGACGCCACCCAACAGACTCTGCTCAAATGGATCCCACTCATGACAGAAGACACCTTTAATACCATGAAAAGCATCTACTCCAAAGCACCCTCAGACTCCTGCCCATACCCCATCTTGCTCAGAGCCGCCTTGCCCATCGCACCAGAACTACGTCAGACAATCAACTGCTCCTTCGAGACCGCCACCTTTCCCAATGACTAGAAAAACTCCAAAGTCAACCCTCTCTTGAAGAAACCCTCCATAGACCTGACAGACCTCAAACAATTCAGGCCCATCTCTCTGCATTCATTCGCAGCTACCAGACTTCATCAAAGCTAACAATGTACTGGATATCTTTCAATCCAGATTCTGTACCAAGCGCAGCACTGAGACCGCCCTACTCGTAGCCATCGATGACATCAGCTCCCTCCTTGACCATGGTGAAATGGCAGCTCTCACCCTCCTGGAACTCTCCGTGGCCTTCGACACCTCTCTCCCAATGTACCCAAGCCTCCAGACTCCACAATGTCAGAATCCATGGCAAGACCCTCTACTGGATGTGCTCATTCCTCACAGGCAGAACTCAACACGTTAAACTCCCTCCCTACCTCTCGGAATCAGCTGAGACCAATTGTTGAGTGCTCCAGGGCTCCTCCCTCAGCCCCACCCTCTTCAATGTCTACATGATACCCCTCACAACCAGCATCAGGAACCACGGGCTCAACATCGTCTCCCACACCGACTACACCCAGTTTATCCTCTCCCTCACCAACAAACCCAACATCACCAAACACAACTTTCAAGAAGGGAAGTAAGCCGTTGCCACTTGGATGAAGAACTCAACTCTGGGAAAATAGAAGTCCTTATCCTTGGCTGCATCCCCCCCCCCCGCATGGGACGACTCCTGGTGGCTCCCCACCCTCAGATATCCCCTCACCCCAACGGACCATGCACAAAACCTCAACATCATACTAGACTCATCGCGCACAAGGAACTGCCAGATCAACTTCGTATCCTCGACCTGCTTCTACACCCTCTGCATGCTTCAAAAGGCATTCTGATGGATCTCACCTAAATCCAGAAAAACTGTCACACATCCCCTCATCAGCAGAAGACTGGATTACAGCAACGCTCTCTATGCCGGAATCAACAAGAAACTCCTTTGTAAACTCCAGACTGTCCAGAACGCTGCATCCAGACTAACCCTTGACATCCCCTGTAGCAGTCACATCACCCAACACCTCCCTGTTCTCCACTGGCTCCCAGTCAAAAGAATAATAACCTTCAAACTCCTCATTCACGCATAAAAGGCCCTTTACAACACTGGACGGATCTACCTGAACAACCGCCTCTACTTCCATGCACCCAAGGCACCTTCGGTCAGCTGACATCTTGTTGGCCACTGTCCAATGCATCTGACTTTTCGGATGACCCCAGCACTCATCGGAGCCCCCCTCACCCCAGCACCTTGAGACCCTCATGAGTGAGTAGTTGCACTTTATCAACCCTGATTGATTGATTGTTCTAAGTTTGCTCTATAGACAATTAACACAACAATTCTTCTCAGAGCCACCCTACATCCAATTATTGAACATATCTACAATTTAAATACACACTTTATACTTGTGGGCGAACTTCTAGTTGTGGGGGACCACTATAGAATGTGGGAAGTTAGTGGCCTCGCCGCACAGAGCCCACCCATGGTGACCGGCATGTACTGTAGATTGTGTGGAGGGAGCATCCTATCTGCAAAGACCCCTCCTCAAGCAACTTCTGTGCCCTGTAAGGTGTGGTAAGGGAGTGGCTTCTCCGCATAGCCCACCACAAGGAGGCAGGCATCCACTGTGGAATGTGGGGATGTAGTGACCACTCCGCACAGACCTCCCCAGGGTGATGGGCATGTGTTGTAGGGTGTGGGTAGGGAGTAACTTCTCAGCACGGATACCTCACTGGGGCAAGGCCCATGTGCTGTATGGTGTGGGGAGGGAGCGGCTTCTCCGCATAGATCGCCTAGAGCAACAGGTGTGTACTGTGGGGCATGGGGAGGGAGTGGCCTCTCCACAAAGAGCCACTAGAGTGACAGGTGTACACAGTAGGACGTGGGGAGGGAATGGACTCTGCAAACACACCTCTACCCAGGGTGATGGGTATGCACTGTAGAGTGTGGGGACAGAGTGGTCTTTCCACACAGACCTTACACAGGCCTCTCCCCAAAGTGATAGGTGTGCGCTGTAGTGTGTAGGGAGGGAGCAGCCTCTCCACACAGAGCACCCACCAGGCTGACAGGCATGTGCTGTAAGATACAGTAAGGAGAGGCCTCTCCAAACAGACAACCTCAGGGAAATGGTTGTGTGCTGTAGGGTGTAAGGAGGGAGAAAAGCAATAAAGATGGCTCCTGCCAGCTGTTGTGGTACCCCGGTGGGCACCAGGGTACCCACTTTGAAGAAATAGCTAGTACCCATGGGCACTCACTATAGGTGCTGGCCACATGGGACTTGAGGCTCCCATGCAGTCCCCAACTAGAATAAAAAGTGTGGGTGCACTGGGAGCGCACCCATAAAAAAAGAGTGGAACAAAGACAAATAAATGAGCGACAGGAGCCACTTTTATTATTCACTGCAAGGAAATCTCCATAATGCTCTGCAACTGCTTTTTTAAATTAAAAGTTTTCTTCCTGGTGTTGCCCCTAGAAGGGCCAGAGTCACCACCAACCATTTCTTTTCATGTTTTGGGAGAATGCTGCGAGCACAGCAGTCCTTCCGTAACATTAAAAAAACATAGTTAAGTCTCCTGGGTCAATAAATCCAAGACTCCTGGAGAGCTTACATACTTTTTATAGCACTCCAAGCTAGAGCTGTATGCTCTTCAGCTGCAGTGCAGGTCCCTCTTGTGGTTGGTTCTATGGCTCCGCTTCGTGACTTGAATTACTTTTAAGAAAGCTCAGACGTTTAATACTTTTTATTGCTGTCTTCAAAATTATTTGAGACCAGTACTAGTATTAAACGTTGCAATGTGTGAATTTATGACATATACATTTGATTATTGATACTTGTGAATTTTTGACTAAGGAATACGGTCTGATTCATGTAAGTTGATGTGCTGACCCTTTGACAAACCCAATAGGCCTACTGCTTTTTAGATTTTGGCATGTTTCCCTTTGAGAAAGCCAATAGGTCTGCCTTACTTAAAATGACATCCTTTATATTGTTACATGACACTGGACCTGATTTAGAATTTGGTAGACGTGTTACTGCATTACAAGCACAATAGATATCCTTCTGCCAAATTACAAGTGCTATTGGATATAATACACTTGTAGTTCAGCAGACAGGATATCCGCCACAGGTGTGATGAAGAAACCCATGCACCAAACTCTAATTCAGCCCCAAAGTCAGCTTTGTGTGGGATAGAGGTTGGACGCAGGGCCCAACCCCATGATGCACACTGGAAAAGACTACTGCACTGCAGAGATTGGGCATGCATGGTGGGAGTTAGTGAGGGCTTGGATGCAGGTCACTGGAAATGTTACAGAAAAAAACAAAGGTTACATTTATGCTATAATTACAAATTGTAATAATGTGTACCTTTACATCAAAAAGCTTAGAAATGCAATGAAAAAAATAAAGGCTAAATGACATTTTGGAAGGTGGCTTTTTAGTAGGTGAAGGTAGGTACCTACAACTAGTGATAACACCACAATCACAAATGTGGGTTTACTTGTAAAGCGCACTGCCACCCTACTCAGGGTATCCTGGCGCTGTATACCACTGTGGAACCCTTCCTGGTTTTCCCTGTAAGATGCCCCCTACTGGGCACCCCCAAGGTGGAACCTGGCATCCCAGCGCCACTGGGGCCGTTGTGGAGATTAAGCAAGCTATTGCCCAGAGTTGCAGAGTGGGACCCATGATTAGAGTAGGCACCAATGCGAGAATTGTCGAGTCTGCGGACATTGAGCCCGATACCCTGCCGCGTCAGGAATTGAACCCTGGTCCCGGGCCAGACCTCTGCATCAGGGTCTGCCGCCTCTAACCAGTGAGACACACTTCTCCAAGGTCCAGTCAAGTCTCAATAAATTAATCCTTGCTCAATCTTTGATGGCCTGGCTCATAAGCAGTCAGGCTTAACTTAGAAGATTGCATTTAATGCATGTTGCATTCATTTAATAACACCAAAACAATAAATAAATAAAACTAAACAAGCAATAAAACTCAAACCCCAATTTATGAACAAAGGGGCAGATTTACTATTTCTGGCGCATCTCTGCTAATCAGCAGGGATGCACCAGAAGAGTTGCAACGCATCTGCCCAACTGTGTGCCACCACTGAAGCGCGGTACGGATGGGCGGATGCGTGTCGCATCCCCCTGTGGAAAGGCAGCGTGTGTTGCTGGAGCCGCGTTGCAAGCGCGACGCAGCTCCAGCAAGGCTCGAGGTGCCCCTATTCCCCACATGCTGCGTCAACCCTTACGCCTCAAGCAGGCACAGGGTTTTGACGCAGCATGGCCGGAATAGATTTCACTCACCCACTTTTCGGAGGCGTTCCTGCGCGGGAACGCCCCCCCCCGTGCTGGAACACCTACATGTGGCCGCAAGGCTTCACAACGTGATGCATCTCCCTAGATGCATCACGTTGTAAGTCCCAAACAGCATGGTGCTGGCTTTGCGCCGCCACTGTGTGACAAAAGTGACGCAATGGTGGCGCAAATGTGCCGTACGGGGTTTGTAAATCTGCCCCATAGAGAATATTATTATGATTACAATGATACCAATACTACATACAATCAATATAGGTAACCAGATATATGAGTTTTTAAACATTAAATGTAAAAATGTGCTTTCTAGTGCCAAAAAGTGAAAAGTGGCAACTGAGGGTATCTGGTTGCACTTGACTGGTACAAAATCAAAGTTTCAGGCTGACTGCGATGGGGAGTTTTTCAGATATGTTTTGGAGTTTGGGGCTAGTCAAAATTGTACCTTCACACTTAGGGTCTGATTTGGATGGTGGGGAGACCACCACCGACGGGCTGTCGGTGGCAGTCACCCTGCCATTCTCAGCAGCTTCTCCTCCTGCCACATTGTGTTGGCGGGCAGTGTGCTGTCAGGTGGAAGCCCGACTGTCACAAATCAGACCAGCTCCAGGAGGCTGTTGGTGCAGCGGAGGACTTCCCAATCCCTACAATGGTAGTGGTGGATGTCAGGCACCGCTGTAGGGATTAGGATGGTCCTTCCCCGCCAGCCTTTCCATGCCGGTTCAACCGACATGAAAAGTGGTGGTGATGGACATTGGAGGCCCATGGCAGGCCCCCCTTCACCCCTGGCCCATTTCTTTGGGTGTTGGGCCCCCTTACATATCCCTGTACCAAGTGACAGGCCCGGCATGGTGTATGTCAATTAGTTCAGAGATATGTAAAACATCGCTTTTTAACATTGCAACGGCTGCTGCAGCCAGCAGCACCTGTCACCATGTTAAACGTGGATGATGCAAACGCCACAGTGGCAAACCCAGATAGGAGACGATAGCGGATGGAATGAAGTCAGTCCGTCATTGTAATGAGCCCCTAAGGCACTTTTTTGCTTAATTTTCCCTCAACATCGAATGATTCTCCTCGGCTAGCCAGGTTGCAGTTCAACTACAGTGGTTTGCTTTAGCGTGATACCTCAGTGACTCATGGAGGTATTTATCTTCATTGTCGATTGAGAAGAGTTCCAGAGCTTTCAGCAGGCAAACCTGGATGTTAAGCCGAGTCGCGGTTGGACGTCACCAGCTTGACTTTTGTTGTCAGGTTTGGTCAACTTATGGAGCTTTTTACCAAAAATTATCCAAATGTTTCCAAACTTCTAGATGTTCTTCCAGAAAGTTTCCTATGGGACATTCAGTCTCCACAACACCAGGTAAGAGTCCAGAAGCTCTGAGTTGCCTCTTGGATGTTTGGATATATAATTCCCAGAGTGCACCTGGTCAAATCCTATAAAGCCCAGGTGAAGCTGGTCAACTATACTTGTGTAGGTGGAGTTGATGCATGTAACTTCTTGAAGCTCTTTACTAACTGTTGCTTTCAGAGAGTTCACTCCTCAATCTTCTGAAGCAAGGGAAATTCCTCTTTTGCAAAGCCCAGAATGTGCAGCAGGTGCAAACTTGGTGAGTACAGTCCTCTCTTTGTGCAGACCAAGGGTTCAGCAGTACATTCCTTCTTCTCTTTATAATTCCAGGCATGGATCTGAGTTGCTGGACAGCTCTCCCATATTTATTTCAGTTTGTGGGCTGGCATCCATGATGAATCAGGTTCAAGGTGCCACCCTCTGTGATGAACACTACCTTAAAAGTGTGGCACCATTTGTTTTCAAGAAAGAACTTCTCATCAAAAATCAAAATGGAGAAAATCTCTCCCAGAGGTTCAGGTCTGGCTAAGCCAATCCATAGGTGTGGCTACCTTTTCCCTACATACCACTTTCAGCCTCTCTCCTTATTCAATTAAGAGGGTGCAGGAAGTTAGGTGGGCCTGAGTCCTGTCCTAGCTCTCTTTCATCCTTTGAAGACCAGTTTGGCTACCCAGCCCCCTTTCTGTCCTGGCATTTGTAGCTGCAGATCTCCTTCTACCAGATGGTCACTTTGTTTCAGCCCAGGCTACTTCACACTTCAAGAAAGCTTGGCTGGGAACCAGTTCTGTAACATCCTTCCTGTAATAATAAATCAAACCATGGCAAGTTACTGGATTGAATGTAACTATTATTTTAATACTTTGAGTTTATTTTCAGCTCACTCCTGTCAAATGTTAGTCTTTATTAATGTTTTGAAAAGCCTTCCCATGCTAGCCTATGGAGCTTGCAATCTTCAATGGGGAAAAATCAAATTGGCAGTTTTCCCCACACCAGGGCAAATAAAATATATGTTATAATGTTCTCGCGTGTTATCACTATGCACCATACCTTTGGGGTACCTAGGGCAGACCTTAGGGATGACATATATAAAAATGATAGTTTTAGACTTGGAAGCACTTTTAATTCCAAGGTCGAATTTGAACAAAGTTTAATTTTAGAAGCAGCCTGCAAAGCAGGGCTGCCTTTAAAATGACCAGCTAGGACTGTGATTGTTTGCAAGGATTAAACATGGGTTGTTCCCTGTAATTAATAAATTACAACATACACTCTTTACATAGATAAAAACCAAGATTAGAAAAAAGAGGAAACCAGAGTTAACATGAAGAAGACTCCCGGCCTCAGATGACCTTTAACCCGGTAATTATGATGCCAACGATATAACTTTAACTGGACATATATATAAAAGAGGATATAGAAATAATGAATATAGTTGGTGTTAACAACTAGAGTGAAGTGTATTAGGAAGGTAAAAACGTGCTACCCTTATGGGAAGATGATTTCCTCAGGTCCTTGTGTAATAATTATTGGACACAATGGTCAATCTGCTCACAGGAATAATATACAAAAAAAGTGTGTACATACAAAATGTAGATATGTAAATAGGAACTTGTGTTATTAATTTTTGGGTACCAGAAATGATGTCTGTCCCCCCCTTTTTTTAATTCTTTCTTACTTGTAGAGATGGATTACGAATAGCCCTAGTCCTGAAGAGGCCAGAATTGATTGGCTGAAACGCGTCGACTTGAAAGAGACACCAGATAAAACATTTTTTTTGATTAGTTTAAATAATTTGTTTGGGGATTTAAAAAGATACTGGGTTTGAATAATACATACCTGTTGTTCCCTCACATAAGTCTGTTTGATCTCTATAGGAATGTCGGGTTTATTTTTTCAGTGAGACATCCTAATTTAGAAACGAAGGGCTTTTATGGTATATATGTAAAGAATATATGTATATACAAATGTGTTTGAAATTGAAAATATAATATAAAAAATCCTTTCATTTGATAAAATATAAAAAAATATGAAATCATTCAGGGAAATTCAAAGGCGTGTTGTGGTTCATGACGAGACATGAGATTGTATGAAAAATATATAAATTGTGGTCACAGTAATATGAATACTAAATAGGGGATATTTTGTCCTTATTTCCTATTATTACAACCAAGAATATAAACCATAGAACCAGGGTACCAGTTTCTTATCATTTTAGTCTTCTTTACCCAGGTACCTTTTGGGTTAATGGGTTCCCCCTGTCCTACATAAAGCCTTTAAAATGACAGCAAACACCACAGCAGGGCCCATTAAGTACAATAATTTCACTGAGGTCTTTAAACATACATGCCTCACCATATACTAGGGACTAGGCCAGGAGAACCAATTGTAATTGCACCTTTTTTTAAATTACTTTGGGCCATATGTATGAACACATTTTCTCATAGACACAGAATGGGTAAAACCCTTTGATACATATGGCCCTTTATTCAGTAACTGATAAAGTTGACCATAAAAGTTTATATACCTAAATCAATACAGTTTAAAATACCAGTGCCTACAATCATTTAAAACCATATCAAGAATATTACAAAATAGCTTCACGGTATTTAAAAACATGTTTTAAGAATACAGTTACAGTTACAGAAGCGATAATAATTGCACCTAATTACCATATGCCACGGAAGTGGTCTTGAAACGCAGAGACCCGGGATCAATCAGTAACTACCAGTGTCAGTCCAAACATGGGGTTGATCAGGGCGAAAAGGATGACTTTTTCACACGGACGTTATAGTTAGGTGAATATGTTTGTTAAAGCGTACTATTTTAAATTAACAAAACAACTGAAATTCACCAGATATAGTTCTCCCAAGTAACTATATCTCCTGCCTAAGAATATCTCAAACTCTTGCCACGAACTGCTAGACACATCACATATTGCATCACTTATGACATATCAATCTATATTACAGAGTGGCAGTCGGTACTCTGTATGTATGTGTATACCTGGGGCCGAGGAAAAAATGTGGGTCCCAAAGAACATTTTCCCCAATTATTTTTCCTTAAGGTCTTTAGACACATCTACAGTCCAAACTGCTTAACAGATTTACACAAAAGTACGCAGAAAGCTAGATCTTTCGCTGGAAAGAGTGCTTTTTGTGATTTTGTATAAATCCATTGAGTCATTTTTTTTAGCATTTAGTGCTCAAATATGTTGTATATTTGCGGTTTAGGCTCCACTGACCTGAGAGATCTCCTGCTGAGATCTGATTGGCTGCTACCACATCAACCAGGAATTGGTGGCAGCACTCTTACGATTCAGCCCTAATACTGAGTCCTAAACAAAAGCCAGAATAAAGATACCGAGGAGAGGGATAGCCTGACCCCCTAAGTCTCAGTTTTGTTGCAGATTTGTGGTAAAAAGGACCCCTTGGTGTGGGCCAAGGCACTGGTGCACAGATAATTTTAGGTGAGGGAGTGTATTACCTCCCTTCACTGAGCCTAAAAATTCCAAGAGGATCCCATCCCCTGGGGCCAACGTCTTTGTGAATGGGAAGGTAGGCGCATTGTAACCGTTCCTCAAGCCTCTACGTGTCCCCTGGGACCCCTTCCCCCCTGGGGCTAAATGTGCTAAAAAGGGGATGGGGATGCATGTCCCCCTTCATTGAGCCATTTTAGGCACTGGGGACCCCATTTCACAGGGAAAAATGTACATTAAAAGGGTAGGCGGCAAAACACCGCCTCCCAAATCCCTAATAGGCCATAAAGAGCCCATCCTCTGGGGCAGACTGAAATTACTCTGTCCTGGGGAGCCCACCACCGGGGCAGAGTAGTTTCTTTGACCGCATCAATGTGGGCAAGGAAACATATGTTTGTTCCAGCCTAATGGGAGCATTTTTAAAAAGGGCAGCAGGCGGAAGGAAACAGGCCTACACTGTCTGCAGCAGCACGGAAAGCATGTGTGCTCCCCAGCCATTTGGAGATTTAAACATGCTTCTGCCTGGTGGGAGCAGACTTCTGTTTCCCTACCATGAAACAGAAAATATATTGCTCCCATCTGGTGGGAGCATGCAAAGAGATCTGCGCCAGCACTATGCCGGGAGACAGCTCTGGTCACAGGGGCCCTTGAACTTTCCTTGCCCTGAACTTGAGGTTTGTGGGTGTCCCAAATAGGCACCGGGACACCCAACAGTGGCCCCTGGGTATTAGATCCCAGGGGCCCAAGAAGGGTTGGTGAGAAGGGCTGTATGCCTCCCTCTCCTTAATTATGGAATTTCATCTAATACGGCACAGGTAGCGGGCCTCAGTGCCTCTTTCCCCGTTTTAATGTCATGTGGTGCCATGGAATCGGGTCCCATGGGCCTCTTTTGTGTCAGGATGTATGCTGCAGCCAAAGACCATGCACAGCATGGGCTTGGCTGCTTGCTGGATTGGCCTGTGGCCATGCCTTGGGCCCTCCTACTGCAGCCATGTGAGTTGTGGGTTTAACTGCCTGGTGGGGATGCATTGCCCAAAATATTACTTCATGGTAAAAATATCCTGGAAAGTCACTGACAAAAACAAAGGAAACAGTAACATTATAGTTTGGTGAGAATTCCAGTGAAATGTAATATTTTAAATGTACAAGTCCACTGAAATTCCCCAGATATACTTAGCTCTGATAACTAGAACGCATGCCCTTAGGTAACTTTAACTCATGTCCTCACCATGCACTGCTAACTATCCCAAATATTACATCACTCATGACAACTTCTATGACATCATTGATAATATCACTGAAACATTTGCAATCAAATTATTGATGAGAGATTGGCGTTGGGAGTCCTGGATGCATCTGGGGTGATATGTTCCAGCAGGGAGGCAAGATGGCGGCTGGCTTGCTGGTCGAATGAGCGTCCCATCTGCCCCTCCGGGCTTGACCACAACATATGCGAAGTACGATATGTTATCGAAAATGAAATCATTCTAAAAATAAGAGGCACTTAGTGAATACCTAGTGGATACTCACATCTTCTTGTTGACGAACCAGGTGAATGCTCCGGAGGTCTTGGCAGTGGATCTTGGGAGTTCCACTCCCATCCCAATTGGAGTCCTGGCGGCGCTCTCTCTTTGTTGATCCTCAGGTGTGGTGGCCTTTTGATGTTCCCGAGGAGATGCCGCTGAAGACTGGCAGCAAGGGCACCCGAGGGCGCGGTATATAGAACGGCTCCAAAAAAGTCAGGGATACTGTTAAGATTGCCTCAGCCGGGCCTGGTACCACGGAAGCAGCAGCATCAAACTGCCGGCCTGGAGGGGAAGAACGCGAAGCTGGTGAGCAGCAAAAAATACTGAAGAATGGAGCTCTCACGCGGGGTAAGCAATCCCTGCCCGCAATGTTTAAAGCACAGGCATTAGGAAACAAAGTAACCCCTAACCCCTCTGGCAACAACGTCGCATCACCCCCAGCTAATAAAAAATCTTATGCTCCTCGTGGGAAGGGGGACAAGGACGTAGTACCTGCAGAATAAGCAGAAGCTCGGGAAATTAAGCCGGTCAAGGACACTGCATCTGCAGCTGAAGGGGCTACGGCTCAGGTGGGGGCAGACTCACTTACTGATGGGCTTCTTGAAATAAACTTTGCGATAAATAAAGCTTTAGACACTGATGCAGAGAACTCCTCTTATGACAGAAGCGCAATGAATATTTGATCTTTGCCAAAAGACGGTTCCACAGCTTTGTCAGAGCATTCCCAGTGCATTGTGGGAAATGGAGGCCAATTCCCTGACAATCTTGCTGCCACAATTACGGATGGTGGGCATAACCTTGCTAGCCAGGATAAAGGCGAGGAATGTAATCACGGAGAAGAAGAAAGTACTGACAGACTTTTTTCCCTATCAGACAGTCTAACTCATCTGAGGACGAATCTCAAGATAAAGACTGGGGTGGAGATGGAAGCAACACTAGCAGCCTTCATTGGGAGGAGGAGGGTGATCAGTCTATGCTTCAATTTGGCACTGTAAAATAAAATTCCCTCTCTTCTTACTTTCACCAACAAACCCGAGGGGACTACTGGTAGTATGACCTGGGATTACTCTCACTCGCCAAGTCTTGAGGAGGCAGGAAACAAAATGCAGAAAGGAGGAATATTGGATGAGCCTCTCATCGGTGCAGAGCTTTCACACACAAGGGGCTTGCAGAAAACTACAAAATGCTGTTAGGAGAGTTTCTAAGACCTGTGCTGATTTCGCAACCAGGACTGGAGAAGCGGAGGCCAGGATTTCCCAGCTCGAGGACGAATTCAGCACGCAGAAGAAAAAGACAGAGTCAATGCAAGCAATGAAAGGTGACACTTTCATGAAACTAACCGATTTAGATGGGTTGCAAGTTTTTTGTCCGTCTGGACTTTTGTCAAAAGACAGTAGAACAGCGGTGGCTTCTTCTGCAACTGACCTCTGGTTTCCAGGCTAAAGGGGCTCAGGCCTATCTTATCAATCCAGCGAAGCTGAAGGTTGTCTTTCAGGGTCGAACACAGTACTTTCAGTCAGATGTCCAGGCCAAAGTGTATTTATCAGGATTGAACATGCCATAAGTGAACTCTTCCTTTTTCCTTAATGGCTCTGCAGAGCAGTGTATGTCAAGGGCCGGATTCCTTATGCAAGCTTGCTGTGTACTTCCTTCTTTTTTTTTTTTAGGTGTCCACAATTGGTTTCCCGTACCTTTAATCTAGGAGTATCGGTCAAGCACAGTGGAGGGGTGGGTGTTTTAGCTCATCATCACTAAGGACAGTTGGTCCCTATGCCTTGCATGGTAGGGGCAAGGGAGGGCAGGGGAGGAGGAGGGTGGGACTCGGACGGAGGGGGAGTCAGGGGGGCAGTGGGTTGGGGGGTACACACTAGCAACCATTTGTTCCTATAGTTATGACAAACTCAGCAAATCTATGAAGGTTCAAATGTTAGTTATTTGCTTTTATTTTTGCTATGTTTATCTAGAGGATAGTTTCAAGTTCTTAGCATTGTATTGGGTGAAAACAGTTAACTACTGAAATGCCGCTTAAGAATAAATACATTTAAATTTGCTCAATTCATTGTTGTGGCCAGAACGATAAGAAAAAGAGGGTCGTCTTTACTCAGCTCATCAGACACATGGGGATCGATGTGCTCTGTCTTCAGGAGACACATATTTGTTGGAACAATAGAAGGTGGCTAAAAGATCTTGGTTTAGATCTCCTGGGTAGTATTCATCAAGCTACTAACACTCGGGGTTTAGCAATCATGGCCAAGCTTGCTTAATCAGCTGTAATCGTGTTAAGGAAGACAAGATAGGGCGTTGGGTGATCCTAGAAGCTGTCATTAGTGGAGCATTATACACTATTTGTTGCTTTTATGGATCAAATTTGGATGACCCCATCAGTCTCGATTTCTTAAATATTGAGTTTGCTCTGTGGTCCCCTCGGATAATCTTATGTGGGGATTTCAACATTCATTTAAACGCCAATTTCAGTCTGCACAACAATACCCCTTATCAGGGTAGGAAGGTTAAGATCTTTGGGTCTCTGCAGAGGATATGTCAGTAATATGGTTTGGTTGATATCTGGCAGAAAGAATTGTGTACAGGATACAGCACATAAAGAAAATATGTGTGAGAGCAAGGAAAGTACCTCACGGACGTGACACCCGAGGGGGTTCCCGGTCTACAAATGACCGGTCTACCCACTTCTCATCATTGGTTACTTTCCTTGCTGGGAGGATGAAAAAAGTGCAAGAAGAATGTGCACAAAACAGAATAGAGAGACAGAGAGGGAGTGTACAAATACACTACCTGGTAGGACAGAGAAAAGTGTTCAAGAAAAGGTTAACAAGTACCTACACCCAACACCGACAAACATAGAATATAAAATGGTGAGGTTTGGCTGGCTGAATCAATTTTATTCTGGTGCTGCCAAGCTTCACCTTCTAAAAAATGGTTAAATTGATACCATTCATTGTTATGACTAGACCGACATGTTTCATTGCCTTGTCATTGGCAATTTCGTCAGGGCAAATGGTTGGGTCTCTATTCTTAATCCTCCATTTTTCATATGGGAACCTGTACACACACACACATTTAAAAACAGAGCACATCAGTGGTCAGATGGTGAGTCAATAAAGGCCTGTGCACACATCACACTAAAACTATTGGCAGCAGATCGCTGCAATTACCTTATGCTCGCAAATACTGGATATACCGTCGAGCATCAGAAGGACAGCGTGTCAAAAGATCACAAATCCGTCTTGGGGACTCCTCGATGTGAGTCACCTATATAAAAACATATAGCAATCTAATTTCATACATCATGATGTCCACAGTTATATTTGTTATTCCAAGGTACTCGTGGGGCGGGAAAGACTCCCTATGTTATTTCTAAAGTGTGCCATCAAGTTATCCAGCGGTGACAACCGCCACAATTGCGTTACAACCTGGAAAACAGGTATGTTACTGACATCCCCAGATTGCTAATGTAAAAACTGGTAGGGGGATGAGTTGTCTGCAAGTTTAACCCATAGCCACGCGGGGGCCCCGTGAGTTACGTAGTCTGAGATTTATAGCATGCAGGCTGAATAGGGCTTTTTGTTTCAGATTTGTTGAGTGGGGGGCTGCCCTAGATAGCCTTTCTTCCCCTTTCATCCCCTTTTGATTGATTGATTTAGTACGGCGGCTCAGCCGTGAGGATGGTGTATGGAAATTGTTTTTAAAGATACAGAGACAGATAAGGTGGTCTGTGAGGTTGATAGCATTACACAGAACCCTGTTATTTGTTCATTATCGCACAGCACACATCATTTATGCTACTAGGACATGAATTGTCTGGCATTTACCGATGAGCAGATTGCACTAATACTTGCAGGCCCTCCATTACTATCTGATGCACCTCTGAGTGCGGAGGTGTCGGCGAGGGAGGAATGGGACAAATTGAGTGCACTTAAAAAACGCCAGATTCGAGTAGCCCTCCATGGGGCCCTTATGACTGAATACCTCAGAGCTGGGGCCTCCCCTCCTAGTCTCATAGTTAGGCTCGAGCCTAAGATCTTTCTAGAAGATAAGCAGTTCCGATTTGATTGGAGCTGCGTTGCAAACAAATGCACATGTGACTGGCTAATTCTAATTATTAACACCGCCAAACGCCTCAGCGAGGCGCTTTTGGTAGAAATTTTGGAATTAGAAGACAGTCTTAATAACAACAGTGCTTTGCTGGATGCGAAGGACCAACTGGCCCGCATCCAAGGTGAACTGGCCGATTACAAAGCCTATATGGTTAATCAGAAAATAATAGGCCTTAAAAAGAATCTAGAACGGCACACTCATAAGTGGGCTTTCCCATATATAGAGGACGAGTATTACGAGAGACCACAAGAACAACCCAGGGGCCAATATCAGTCCAGGAGGGGCAGACAACAAGCCAATCGAGGGGGTCAGCAGGGATATAGATGCACACCAAACAACTGGCAATTCGATAATACCAGCAGCGAAGACGAGGAGGCAGCAGATCGTCCCACTAACTCTACTGGCAACTGGGTCAACTTTGCGACAGGTGGCAAACCTGAAGACGACCTAGGAGCATTATTGCGAGCTTTTTTAGGTCAGGGCTCGGGAGGCCATCGAGGGGTAGGCGGTCAGGCCCAGAGAGGCAGAGGCAGGGGCAAAACACCACCAACATGGCAGACTTTTTCACCCAGCGTGACACGGAGCAGGGGGCGCACATTTCAGAAGTGATAGAGCCAGATACATCTATCCCAGTCCCGGAGAATGACATCGTAGTTAATCTATCTAGCTACATACTCACGATTACTGAAAAGGGAGTATTAAATAAGGGATTGGGATTTGTGCCCACACCCCAACATGATCCATTTCTCTGTAGGACTGAGCTGTCCGAAATGATGCGCAAGATCAAGCTGCATAAATTCTTCCATGATAAAGAAAAGACCCCTCTATCACTGTTTGATACGAATTTACACCGCCCTTCTACGTTCTGTCCCCCAGTATCAGTTCTGGGCCCCGAGGTTGCAGTTTTCGAGCAACGAGTGTTACACGAAGTGGAGGCTCTTGAACAGCAAACACATTTCCATCAGGGCCATAATATGACCAGAGAAGATTGGCAAGCCGTAAAAGCATTACAACTGAATTCGGCGATCACCATCAAGCCAGCGGATAAGGGTGGGGCGGTGGTCGTGCTCAACACCGCCGACTATGAGACGGAGGTACTTAGACTTCTATCCGTCCGCACCAATTACAGCCCCATAATGCGCGACCCCTCCCAGGAACTCGCCAGTACCATCAAAAACCTGGTGGCAGATGCGGTATCCAAGAAATGGGTTACCACCAAGGAGGCCGATTTCATTATTAATGTAAATCCCCGTGTTCCGGCATTCTACATCTTGCCGAAGATCCATAAGCCACAGCGCCCGCCGCCAGGACGTCCGATCGTATCTGGTATACAATCAATCCTTGAACCCTTGTCTCAATTCTCCGATTTCTTCCTCAGAGAAGCAGTCATCACTCAGAAATCATATGTGCAGGACACTACAGATATCTTGAACATCTTGAAGGACATGACTTTTGACCCCACTAACCAACTATTGGTCACGATCGATATCGAATCATTAAACACTAGCATCCCCCAGGGCGCTACGCTGGTGGCAGCAGCTAGAGCCCTGGAGGCGATGGAATGGTTCTATGACACACCTGTGTCATTTGTCCTCCAATGCATTGAGTTAGCCCTCACGAGGAACTTTTTTGAGTACAAAGGACAACTGTACTTACAGACGTCTGGGACATCCATGGGGGCTACATTTGCTCCGAGCCTGGCCTGCATTTATGTGGGCCAGTTTGAGGAGAATGTGATTTATCATCCCTCCAATCCGTTCCTAAGTAACATCCAGGAATGGAGACGATATATAGATGATGTCCTCTGTATCTGGACAGGTACAGAGGACCGGTTACGTCTATTTCTTGATTGGTTGAATCAAGCTGATGAAAGCCTACGCTTCACCTGGTCAATCAGCAACAGTAAGGCAGTGTATCTGGATGTGGATATATCAGTGGAGGAGAATAAGCTGGTCACCACGGTCCACCAAAAAGACACGGATAGAAACTCTCTCCTACACTACCACTCATTTCATCCACGCTCCCTCAGAGATAACCTGCCGGTAGGTCAGTTTCTTCGATACCGCAGGAACTGCTCCACAACTGAGGCATACGTGGACCAGTCCGCTGGTTTGGTCAACAGGTTAAAGCAGAGGCAGTATCCGAACAGAGTTATCAAACATGCACGCAAGAGGGCTCTGAATACCCCACGCGATGCCCTGCTTGAACGTAATGTAAAAATCATTCATCCGTGCTTACCTGTTGTAACCACTTTTGACCCACTGTCCACAAAAATTAGACAGATTATCCGTAGACATTGGACCATATTGGACACTCCTAATGACAAGATGCCAGTTCCTTGCTTTGCATTCAAAAGGGCAGCCAACCTGCGCGACAAGTTGGTACATACGAGGAATGTGACTATCAGCCCGGAAATTAAGACCATTCCGGCGGGCCATTATCCTTGCGGTGGGTGCTCTGTGTGCCCACTTACCACCGCTACTAAAGAGATCACATTACACAATGGCAAGACCTGGTACCTGACCAAATTCAGTAACTGCAATACCACACATGTTATTTATGGAATTACTTGCAGTTGTGGGTTGCAGTATATAGGTCTCACCACACGTAAAGTGAAAGTGCGCATTCAGGAGCATCTCAGCACCATTCGAGCCAAGAAACTCACCACACGTTTGGTACAGCACTTCACTGAAAAAAATCATGGGCAGAGTGACTTAAAATGGACAGTATTGGAGAAGGTGGTGGGCAACACACACAACCTAGATGCAATACTGGCAAGGAAGGAAGCACGATGGATCTATCTAGAGAAGGCAGACAAAGAGGGTCTTAACGATTCCATTGAATGGAACAAAGTGACCAGACGTTAGACACTGGGGGTAACCCCCGTAGATCCTTTAAACAACATATATGTGGCCCCCTTTAACAAGCCCTCCATTATTGTGTGATCCAAGCCCTTGTTTGGTTACTATATACTGTTTGGGGCATTTTTCTAAAAAACCTGCATTGAGATTGGGACGTCTGACAGTATCAGTAATTGTGGCATTAACGTAGCTCCCCCTGCCTCTGTCATTTTCACGACTCTAAACCCCATAGACTGCCCTCATAGCACTTCCATTCAAGTACTGGGTGGTTTGATACCAGTTTACACGGCGCCTGTCCTTTTTAGCGCTGGCACTCTTGATTGGCTTGACTAACCCAGGACCTATAACAATGTTCTGAATAGAAGGTCCAATGTTGATTGCTACTTGCGCAGTATGAATAAAGTTAGGTGATCGTATTCACCCCGAGTCTGACTTCATTACTTTCTAAAGATGGCCGCCACGTTACGTGATGGGCGGAGCCCCGGCCGGGGTACTGCCGCGTCCCAATCCAGGTTTGGAGTGTGAGACGTCGGAAGTGCCGGAGGGACTCGGCAGCGGTATGTGGTAACCGTGCTCGGTTGCACTCGGTCCTGGCCCAGTTGCTAAGAATTCATACCGGTACTGGTAGGCACCCCCGCTCGGGTGTTCACCTAGAGCGGTGGGCGTTTTTCTCCTCTTAATAACTTCACAAACCTGGCAGGTGATCGGCACCCCCGCGTGGCTATGGGTTAAACTTGCAGACAACTCATCCCCCCACCAGTTTTTACATTAGCAATCTGGGGATGTCAGTAACATACCTGTTTTCCAGGTTGTAACGCAATTGTAGCGGTTGTCAACGCTGGATAACTTGATGGCACACTTTAGAAATAACATAGGTAGTCTTTCTCGCCCCACGAGTACCTTGGAATAACGAATATAACTGTGGACATCATGATGTATGAAATTAGATTGCTATATGTTTTTATATAGGTGACTCACATCGAGGAGTCCCCAAGACGGATTCGTGATCTTTTGACACGCCGTCCTTCTGATGCTCGACGGTATATCCAGTATTTGCGAGCATAAGGTAATTGCAGCGATCTGCTGCCAATAGTTTTAGTGTAATGTGTGCACAGGCCTTTATTGACTCACCATCTGACCACTGCTGTGCTCTGTTTTTAAATGTGTGTGTGTGTACAGGTTCCCATATGAAAAATGGAGGATTAAGAATAGAGACCCAACCATTTGCCCTGACGAAATTGCCAATGACAAGGCAATGAAACATGTCGGTCCAGTCATAACAATGAATGGTATCAATTTAACCATTTTTTAGAAGGTGAAGCTTGGCAGCACCAGAATAAAATTGATTCAGCCAGCCAAACCTCACCATTTTATATTCTATGTTTGTCGGTGTTGGGTGTAGGTACTTGTTAACCTTTTCCTGAACACTTTTCTCTGTCCTACCAGGTAGTGTTTTTGTACACTCCCTCTCTGTCTCTCTATTCTGTTTTGTGCACATTCTTCTTGCACTTTTTTCATCCTCCCAGCAAGGAAAGTAACCAATGATGAGAAGTGGGTAGACCGGTCATTTGTACACCGGGAACCCCCTCGGGTGTCACGTCCGTGAGGTACTTTCCTTGCTCTCACACATATTTTCTTTATGTGCTGTATCCTGTACACAATTCTTTTTGTATATCCTAAGGCGTGTCCGGACCTGTAACACAGCACTGGCTTAATCTAGCCGCTTGGTGAGCCAATATGAGGTATGGCCCCGTGAGTTACGTAGTCTGAGATTTATAGCATGCAGGCTGAATAGGGCTTTTTGTTTCAGATTTGTTGAGTGGGGGGCTGCCCTAGATAGCCTTTCTTCCCCTTTCATCCCCTTTTGATTGATTGATATCTGGCAGACTCAGCTGCCTGTCGATTCTGGATACACATTTTACTCTGCACCTCATAGACGATGTGTACGGCTGGATTATTTCTTCGTGTCCAACCTAATAACCAGGGTAACAAATTGCGAGCTTTCACCTAGAATAATCTCGGATCATAGCCCTTTACTAATCCAAATCACAACTGTAATCTTACCTCAAACGGTGGCAACCTGGTCATTTGACAGGAAACTTCTGCTTGACTTAGAATACTGCACGTATATGTCAAACTGGATCAGGGAATTCTTTGGGAGGAATAAGGGCTCTGCCTCTGAGATGATCATTTGGGATGCTTTTAAGTCAGCAGTGAGAGGGAAACCCATAGCTTTTATTTGTACCACAAAAATAAAATAAAAACAGGATCAATAACTGGGTGCAGAGAAAGAGCTTATTCACGCGGTGGGGGATCCACAGAAAAGAGTGGAAAGTGAAAGAAAGATCGCTATAATTAGAACCTAGATATATCAGTATTTTGTAGATGGATTGGCTATTAAATATCAGCAACATCGAGAAGCCACTTATGAATTCAGGGAGAACACAGGCAGATTGTTAGCAGAGAGGGTTCAGCAGAAAGCGGCCATGAATAGAATTTGACGAATAGAAGATAAAGGGGACAGATCCAAGATCTCCCCAGTAAAGTTTTAGAAGTCTTTCAAGAGTTTTATCAAAGGCTGTATTCCACCAAAAAGGATGGGCCAATGATATCCAAGGAGGATTTTCTTTCTAATTATGTAACATCTCATATAACTGCTGAACAGAGGGATTTATTATCTACTCCAATTTCGCCTGAAGAAATCGAGTCCGCTATAACTCTTCGAGCAGCAGGCAAGGCAGTAGGTACGAACGCTATTCCTTTGGAATTTTTTCGCACTTTTAGACGCATCCTAAGTGGGGAGCTGGAATCCTTATTTCTGGCAGCACAAAAGGGCCAGACTCCTCCCTCATGGCACAAAACGACTATTGTTGTATTAAAAAAAAAAAGATAAGCCTGAACTTAAACCGTAATCTTACCGGCCTGTTTGTTTAATATTTGCAGATAGCAAAATCTATTCTAAGATAATAGCATTAAGACTTGGAAAGGTGATCACTCTGCTAGTGTCAATCCGCTAACACAGCTTTATTCCGGGTCGTAATACATCAGATCACATCAGGAGGGCAATAGCAATATTTGACTGGGCTCAGGTGTCTAAATCTCCCCTGGGTATGATCCTGTTGGATGCTGAGAAAGCATTCGACAGGGTCTCCTCAGGGTTTCTCTGGTTAATGTTAAAAATCAAAGGATTTCCCCAAGAATTTATCACAGCTATACAGGCTTTGTACATCTCGCCTGAGGCCCTTTTCAAATCTCTGGGCAAGAATCTAAATCATTGTCCATAAGCAGAGGCACCCGCAAAGGGTGTCACTGCTCACCACTTCTATTTTCTATTGATATAGAACCCTTAATAAGTAGGATTGACTCGAATTCACGGATTGCTGCTGTAGTAGTTAACGGGGTTGGATACAAGACACTGGCCTATGCTGACGATGTCGCTATTTTTACAACTAATATTAGATCTGCTCTTCCGGCAGAGTATGACATTGCAAATTCATGCGGTGCGGTCTCAGGTTATAAACTAAATGCAGGTAAGACACAGATTATTCACTCCGAGACCTCAAGACCACAAGATATTACAACTGTATCAACAGCAACATATCTTGGTATTAAGATCACTGCCGCGGTTGAGCAGATACCTGAGCTGAACATAAATCCGATTATAAAAACTATGGATCAGACACTTAAAAAAATTAGATCATTTTCACTTTTTGTTATATTGACGATGCAACATAAGTGAAGATGCTTATTTTTCCGGAATTTTTATACTTGTTCAGGACAATTCCTTTAGAATTTCTAGTTTCCTCCATTTCTAAAGCAGAAGTTATATGCACAAGATTCCTGTGGGGGTACCACAAACCAAGAAGGGCAGCTAAATGGTTAATTCTTCCGAGACTAAGTGGGGGTTGGGCTTACCGTCACTGAGATTTCTATCACTGGGTGGAATTGCTACAGCAAATGAGAATACTGCTGGCTGGGAATAAAGCGATAGTCCTCGAACCAGTAAGACCTACCATCTATGAAATCCTACTAGGAGAGGTTGCACAATATTGTTTAAGTAGAGTAATAGAACCAAGCTACTATAAGAATACCAAAATCAAGATTATTCAATCAGCGTTTTCGATTTGGTGAAAAATACAGAAGAGCCTTGGGATTTCGAATATCAATACATATACACCATTTTCTGCTCATGGGCTGTTCCCTTCGATCTTTTGCAATCAGATAACAATAGGGTAGGAAGCATCAGGACAAAGAATGCTGGGTGACCTTTTCAATAAGGGCAAAATCCTATCTTTCTCGGAATTAAAGGCAAGATATGAGCTCCCCACCAGACACTTTTTCAAGTACGTACAGATAAGAAGTTTTCTAGATAAAAGCATTATACAAGGAAGGGATAATTTTGGTAGAGTACCATTGGTTGATAGTATACTGACCAGGTCTAGGATCGGTAAACTGTACAATATGTTATTATCTACTTCCCCATATGATTTAGCCTCTCAGAACGACACCTGGGATAGGAAGCTAGCACAAGTCGGTACGGACTTGGAATCTTCTTTGGAAATGGTGAATCAGATACTAATAATTGGTATTCTTAGAGCTCAACATTTTACGTCTGTCTTCAACTTGTATTACACACCTGGAAAAATCACCAAACGTGCAAGATCCCGTGGGAGCTCTTGCAGCCGGTGTGGTACATTAGCAGCAGACATAGTTCATATATTTTTTGAATGCCCCAAGCCTATGATATTTTTTCACAACATTGAGTACTTTCTGGGTCAGATTCTTGGTAAATCCATATCTATAGCTGCGGTCTAGTGATCTTGGGGATAGATCAGACTCAGACTGGGCTAGCTCGTTTTGGTTTTTATTGCAATGCAATTGTCAGGGGCAATATCACATCACAATGGAATAGTCCTGACCCGCCAACGTTTATCAATCGGAGTGCTAGTTTACTGGCCATATGTAGTATGGAAATAGCAGTGTATAAGCTCAAAGGTTGCATGGGTAAGAAACTCTGGGCGCCAGTAACCAAATGGCTAGAGTGAAACAGACTTGTATTTATACTATAGTATCCTAATCAGTATGAAAAGTGCATTAATGACTATGTTTTTGTTGTATTTTTTTCCTATATTATTTTTGATGTAATGAAACTGCTTTAAAATTGTATGTTTTGTCATAATTACTCTGGAATATTCATATAAAAAAAAGGAGTGATATGTCCCAGCTAGAGTAGGATATGAAGGGATACTGATGCCTGACTAAATACATTTTAAAGGCCAGCTAGGAGTAGCTCCATTGTAGAGCAACTACCCATTTACCCTCTTGAGTGATCTTTGAGTAAGCTAGGGAGGGGTTTAGTGACTCTATCATTAGATATTCAGTACTCTGCTAGATTACAACCTTAGCGTATTTATAGGTCTAGCCGTTGACAGTGCTTGCGCTGTCTGCAAGGCCTGTTGTATCTCGTTCTATGAGCTCTGGCACACACACCAATTGCTATTGGTTGTTGTTTGTGGCATTCAGAAATGCTGCCTTGTTATTGGTGCATTTCTGTAACTGTTTCTGTCGATTTCACTCAGAGAACATTTTGTTTGGCCATCACACTGTATAGCTTGTGATGGCCCCTCCTCCCTTTTCCTGTAGGGCATTGCAGTTTTTTTCTGTAACTTTCTGTTGGCCTTCACAATGTTATAAAGTATGATGGTCTCTCCATTGTAAACTCTAGTGTGTGTTTAAAATAAAGCATCTTTCTTGTTTTCTGAAAAAATAAATAAATTATTGCTGAGAAAAAACTGTGAATAGCGGAGTGCAAGTTATAGTTTTCTTAGGGCACAAGCATATGTGTATATATGTGGGGGAACGCTGGGTGGTAGGAAATTTGTTCCAACCTGCTGATCCCACAACTTTACCACCCAGAAATGTTAGGAAAATATGAATTTTAGCTAAATATAAGGTTTGCAGCCACACCTACCTGGACTATCTCAGGTGTCTGTTTTTCAGAAATGTCTGGGTTTGGTATGTTTCCCTAGATTTCCCAGGAATAAACACGCAGGTGCCCCCTTATCTATCAAAAAACAACCTGTTTTTGAAAAGAGTAAAATGTGGGATCATGGCGACAGCACTCATTTCCCACTACCCATCTTTCGCCACGGTCTCCTGATAACAATGATATTTCTCATGTGTGGGTGCCCAAAGCAGAGTTAGCCTAAAAACCTATTTTAAAAAACTGCCCCTTTGGATCCACTTTATTTCCTCCTCAGTTTTTCATTTTATACATGTTCAGGCGGATTCAGTTTTGGCCACCCACACAATTGAGGACTTTTATCAGGAGACCCAGGGGAATAGTGGGTGGTAGGAAATTTGTGCTGGTGCAGTGATACCACAACCTTTCCACATAGAAATGTGGGGAAAGTGTGACAGTGTTACCTTTACTTTAAGTTTGAGGGTTGCAGGAGATTTTGTGTACTAAAACACTGGGAGATCCAGAAAAAAGCCACACCGCCAGCCAAGTGCTAGTCCACACACACCACCAGCCAATCTCCATCCATGCACACTGCCAGCCAAGTGCCATCAATGCACACTGCCAGCCAAGTGCAATTCATGCACACCACCAACACACTGCCAGACAAGTGTCATCCACACACACAGCCAGTCAATGGACATTGAATGCACACTGCGGCCAAGCGCCATCCATGCACACCTCCAGCCAAGTGCAATCAACGCACACTGCCAGCCAAGCTCCATCCACACGCACAACCAGCACACTGCCAGCCAAGCAACAGTCCATACAAACTGTCAGGCAAGGGCTATCGATTCACAGAGCCAGCCATGCAACATCCATGCACACCACCAGCACACTGCCAGCTAAGTGCAGGCCCATGCACACAGCTAGCCAAGCACCAACCATGAACACTGTCAGCCAAGCATCATCCATGCACACCACCAGCACAATGCCTGCCAAGCGCCATTCACGCACACACCAGCCAAGCACCATCCATGCACACTGCCAGCTAAGCGCTATCCAGGCACACCATCAGCCAAGTGCCATCCACACACACTGCCAGCCAAGCGCCATCCATACACACCATCAGCAGCAGCAGTGACAGTCCACGCACACCGCCGGTCAATTGACAATATATGCACACCACCAACCAAGCCCCATCCATGCATATTGCCAGCTAAGCGACAGTCCACGCACACTGCCAGCCAAGCCCCATCCACACAGACCGCTAACCAAGCGGCAGTCCATTCACACTGCCAGCCAAGCACTAGACACACACACCACCAGCAAAAGGCCAGTATGCACACTGCCAGCCAAACACAGACTGTCAGCCAAATTCCAGTTCACAAAAACACAGAAACTTTCCCTAGGTTATAGTGTTTTTTTGTCCCCCTGGGGAGCAGATTAGTGTAAAAATATCAAAATGTGTAACCAGAAAAAGAGGAAGGTGACCCTTGCCTAAGGGGCCACATCCTGACATGCTAATAAATATATCCCTGGTGCCTAGGGGGATTTCTGTACCCAGGGGCAGATTGGGAGCTATTGCCTCATCTGTCCCCCCGGGGGCAGAGAAACAATGTCTAAATGTTTTGGTGAAGTTGAGGATTTGGGATGCCTATTCTGGGCAGCCCCCACCCATACCCTATGAAACAAATAGTCCCTGATGCCTAGTGGCCTTTCAGCCCCCCAGGAAGCAGATTGGGGGTATTATTGCATAGTATGCCCCCAGGAGGTCAGAAAGACGGCCCATTTGTTTTTGAGGTGTTGGGGTCATTGGCATACCCATTCTAGGCAGTCCCCACTCCTACTCTGGCTAAAACAAAATACTCGCTGGCACCTAGTAAGTTTTCTGTCCCCCAGGGGGCAGATTAGAGACTGGTGCCCTCATATGCCTCCTTGAGGGGGCAGAAAAACTGTGGCTATTTTTGGAGGAAGGAGGCATTGAGATGCTCTTTCTGTGCAGCCCCACCCCTAATATACAAATAAAAATACTCCCAGGTGCCTAGTGGGCTCTCTGCCACCTAGGAGGGCAGAAATACTGTTGGCAATGATCTCAATGGGTTGGAGCATTTATATACCCTTTATGGGCATCACTCCATCCCTACGCATTACACAAAAATAATCTCTGGTGCGTATGCAGATATCTCCCCTTGAAGTGAAAATTGGGGGCTATTGCCCACATCTTCCCCCAGGGATGGCAAAAGGACTGATCTGGCCAAAACACAAAAAATATGGGGGAGCAAAAACCCTTGCCTAAGGGGCTGTTCCCCCATTCCTGATGCCTAGTGGAGTAGATAACTGTTTCGGAATTGCCCTCCTGCAGCGTCCCACATGCAGGGATTCACTAGGCAGGGATGCAATGGATAGGTGCTATTCTCCCCTTTCCAATGATACATCTCCTGTCTGTTTAGGTGCTCAGGGGACTGAGATAGACCAACAAACACCTAGGCAGTGAAAGAAAATTTGCAAATTGCTCATTTCACTTTCATTTTGAGGGAAATGACTATAGCACACCATGCGCGCTGATCGTCATGTCAGTAGAAAACAAAAACAGCCTAGAGATGTGAAAGCTCTTTACAAGATCCTGAGGCTGTGTTTACTGAAAGGAAATCCCTCTGCTGGGTGGACAGATTTCTTGCTCATGTGCAGATGATGGAACAGTTCCGTTATTGGCACAGGGGCTCCGCGGCCAATAAGAGAACCACTCCTGGAATCAGCAATCAAGACCAACCACCGACCTCCGTAACAAGACCTCTTTTTGGGCAAGCAGGTAGCATAATGTGTATCGACTCAGGTGAGTCCTAATCATATGCCTTAATGCAGTGGTCACCTATTGGTCTCATTTTTAAAAAGTATTCGTCGACAGTGATGCGTGACAAAGTACCTTACTTCAATGGAGCATGTAAACAGACTCAATTGTGTACATGATCAACTTGCAATTGTTGCAATTGTAGAGTTCATGTTGTAAATGGAGTCAGTGGCTTTTTAATAATAGACGATGCATTGATAAGTCCATAACAATTCCTTTTTTAACATCTCCACTTGGGGCACACTGACCGTAGTTCCTTTCTTTCACGAGTCAAGAACCACATTACACACAATGCAGCATTGTTCTATACAACAATGTCAATGCCCCAATCCGAGCATATTTCAAATATCTTCATTTTCTTTCCAATTTCGGACATAATTACATACGTTCATTTTTGCCTTTAAAGGAATCAATTCCGTATGTGGCTGAGTTAACAGCATTATGTCCTGATCCAAGATTGTGCCACATTTGTGGTAAAACCTCGATATTGTTTGGTTTCAAACTCCTTTGCCTTCATTAAAATCACAGAGGCACGGTGTGCAAGGGAATGCACCCCTATACATCCTAGCTGTAATTCAAGGTTTCTAAAATGTATTGGGTGGGGCAGCATTCCAGCGGTGGGCCTGCCTCAAACTTCTTTTTCAATTCTTCATTCAGCGAGCAGGCATCTCTTTTAATTATATTTTCAAAAGAACGACAATGCATCGGGACTCCCACCCTAATGGACCAGTGCATGTTGGGAGGCATTAATTCTCATATATGGCACAAAATGTCTACTCCGGCTCCTGGAAAGGGCAACCACTGTCTTTAGTAACAAGAACTTTATTTGGCAAAAAGGTATCATAACAGGTTTAGACTCAGGTGAATCTTAATCATATACTTTAACACAGTGCCACTCATTGGTCTCATTTAAAGAAAATATTAGTTGATAGTGATGAGGGACAAGTACATTGTTTTAATGGAGCTTGAAAACAAACTCAAAACTGTGTCCACAATCACCTCGAAATTGCATCGTTCAAGTTGTGAACAGATTCTGTTTATATATATTATCCCTCCTGCTTTCTCCAGTAGGTCCCACACAGTACGTTTGCAGAGAGGTATTCAGGGGCCAAGCCCTCCGTCTCTACTATTCTGCAAAGGCGCCTCCTCGTGCACTACTATTTGGGGGATGAAGTCCCCTTTGCTCTTGAGGATCCTTGGTGGCCAACTACCCCTCTAGCATCTTCAGTAATACCCACACAGCTGGATGGCTGAGAAGTTGTCAGAAGCCATGCCCTCGTGTTCCACAGCTGGATGGCTGAGAAGTTGTCAGAAGCCATGTCCTCGTGTTCCACCACTCTGAAAATACACCTCCTGGCACACTACTAGTTGGGGGAGGTAGTCCCTCTTCATACTGAGGCCCTCAGGAGTAGTGTGGAGTTCATTCCCCACTCTGTCTTCCTCTCACTCTTTCTTTATTTTTCTCTCTCTCTCCCTCTCACTCTTTCTTTCTCTCTCTTTCTCTCTCCTTAGATGGACGCATGACGCACAATCTTATATTGCTTTTTCACTAGCAGGCATGCGATGACGCATCCTGCAATCAACACTCATCCTGAATTGTGAGCTCTGCTTCACTGTGAGTACACAATGGGTGAGGAGGTTGCTTCGGCAAGTGGTGGACCCTCTTTGACACACTCCGGTGGCGTCAGGTGAGCAGAGATGCTTGTTTGCGCAGTGGCGGGCAGTCACTTCCGGGCATTTGGAGTAGATGGGGAGCAGTAGCCTGGATGTGCAGCGATGAAAAAGAGATTTATGTGCAGTTGTATGTACTCTGCAATTACTAATTCTATACTATCTTTTAGATGACTAAACTTGAGGGTGCACTATGTCCCGGTACGTGGTTGGAGACACACCAGTGGCAGAAAGGTGAGCTGTGAAGATTTTCTCCAGTGTCAACACTCCCTATTCCTCTCCATCTCTTCCTTTCGCTCTCTCTCACACTTTCTCTCTTTCTCTGTCTCTTCCTCTCTCTCTCATGCTTTCTTTCTCTCTCTTCCTCTCTCTCACTCTTTCTCTTTCTTCCTCCCTCTCACACTGTTTCTCTCTCTCTTCTTCCATTACACTGTTTCTCTCTTTCTTCTTTGTATCTCATTCTTTCTCTCTTTCTCTGTCTTCCTCTATCTCACTCTTTCTCTCTACCTCACTCTCACTCTTTCTCTCTATCTCTTCCTTTCTCTCACTCTTTATCTCTCTCCTCCTCTCTCTCACTCTTTTTCTCTCTCTCTACCTCTCTCTCACTCTTTCTCTCACGCATTCCTCGATGTCTGGGCTGACTACTGCCTTCGATCTACACTGCGGATAGCAGGGATCACAATTCACATTGAGTCGCAATTGAAGATGATAGTGCAGTAGGCAAGAGACATTGCTCCCAGTGCGGCCCACCTGGACCACGCATCATAACTCGCTAAATTCTTCTAATGTCCCTACCTCAGTCCAGCACAACTCATGGACCCTTTATGATACAATATTTTGTTTATAATTTCACATCTGGTGCCCCTACCTCAGTGTATCACAAGTCATGGACCCTTTACAATAGAATATTTTGTGAATTATTTCACATCTGGTGCCCCTACCTAAGTGCAGCACAAAACATTGACCCTTACTGATTACTGTTGTACTAGTTAGCAACACCAACCATTCCCGGAGGGCTGGCTTACACTCACCCCACACGCATCCAGCACAGATATCACTTAACATGTGACCCTGGTAATAAAAAGGAGTCAAGCGCACATGCCCGTACCCAGTTCCACTATCTATCTGTGTCCGTGTGTTCATTATGTATGAAACATGCTGCCCCTGGGCCCTACCGCATTACATTGTGCTCTGGACAGCGTAGGCAACCAACTTACCTTTAACAGTGGGAGAAAACTTTGGTTGTGTAACTTTGTCTCGGTCATTGTACAAGTACGTGCGTAGAGACTGGATGATTAGAGTACTACAAGGAGAGTGAATGGTGAATTTATAAGTGCATGCGGATTGGCGGAGTGATTGTATAAGTACATATGTTGGCCCAGCCTAATTCCGACAACAAACTTGTCTCAAATTGGCTGCCCTCCATGTGCTAATCACTGAAATTTGGGTTTTGCATGGCCCTGTATTGCTACAGCGGCAATACTCCACTGAATGTGCAATAAACATTCACATCCACACAGATGTGTCATCTCAACCATCTTTCTTGTGTGGAACTAGGATGAATATAGGGTCAGTGATTCCCCGTACCTTCCATGTTGGCCATGTTTTGGGACTTAGCTCACAGAGTGACACATTGACGCTTGCGACCCGGCTGACTGCAGCAGCAGAATTTTTAAGCAATCTCTAGCCCAAAGCCAACCAATAAGTAGCCCAAAGTAGCCCAATATTGCTACTTTAAAGAAGGAGGGGCAGGGACATCGTCAAGCAGGCGGTGAATGCATTGGAACTGATGTTGCAGCAGGCTGCCAACTAAATATGTGTCTAATAAAGTGCTTTGACATACTACTTTGCTGGAGTGCTGTATATATATTTATAATTTGGCAACTAGCACACCCCAAAATTTTACTGCACAACCGGAAAAAATATAGACCAATTGTGCATGATCTACCCAATCTGCCAACATGTAGGCCTGAGACATCAAACAGGGGGGCTGTACACCACATGTGTGGCCTCACTGGTCACTGAGTTAGTGGCACTTCAAGGACTGAGCAGGTGTGGAACCCGCGATGATGATAGGTGCACTAGTATGTCCTCTGCTATAGAAAAATCAAGATGCAGCACCAAATGTAAGACTTGTTGGCTTGGGGAGAGTGGCTGCATGATATGGAGGGTGCCTTGTCCGTGACAAGGTGAGCAGTGAGGCCTGGGTGCGCAGCAAAGGGCAAATATGTCTTGGCGGCGGGAGTAGATGGGGTACAGCAGCCTGGATGCAATCGATTTAAGCGTATGCAGTTCTATATACTTAGCCATTACCGATTCTGTACTATGTTTCAGATGTGGGAGCTTGAGGGCTCCACTAGGTCCCAGCACGTGGCTGGAGACACAGCGGTGGCGTAAAGGTGAGCTGTGAGGGTTTTGTCCACATTATGGGCAATCACTTCGTCTCTTCCTTTCTCTCCTTCACACTCCTTCACACTCTTTCTCTCTCTTTTCATTTCACACTGTTTCTCTCTTTCTCTCTCTCGTCCTCTTTTTCACACCCTTCCTCTCTCTTCCTCTCTCTCACTGTTTCTCTCTCCCTCCAACTCTCTCACGCTTTCTCTCTGTCTTCCTCTCACTCTTTCTTTCTTCTTCTCTCGCTCTTCCTCTCACACTCACTGTTTCTCTCTTTCTCTCTGTCTCTCGCTCACACGTCCTTTCTTTTTCTCTCTCTGTCTCTCTTTCTCTTTCCTTTGATGGACGCACGATGCACAATCTTATCTTGCTTTTTCTCTAGCAGGCCTGCGATGCTGCGTGGCCATTATGCAATCAACACTCATCCTGAATTGTGAGCTCTGCTTCACAGCGAGTACACTATGGGTGAGGAGGTTGCTTCGGCATGTGGTGAACACTCTTCGACACACGCCGGTGGCGTAAGGTGAGCAGAGAGGCTTGTTTGCGAAGTGATGGCCAGTCACCTCCGGGCATTGGGAGTGGATGGGGTGCAGCAGCCTGGGTGCGCAGCGACGAAACAGAGAATTATGCTTATGCAGTTGTATGTACGTCGTTGGAGACACACCAGTGGCAGAAAGGTGAGCTGCAAAGATTTTTTGCAGTGTCAACACTCCCTCTTTCTCTCCATCTCTTCCTTTCACTCTCTCACACACTGTCTCTCTTTCTCTGTCTCTTCCTCTCTCTCTCATTCTTTCTGTCTCTCTCTTCCTCTCTCTCACTCTTTCTCTCTCTCTCTTCCTCTCTCTCACACTGTTTTTCTCTCTCTTCTTCTATTACACTGTTTCTCTCTTTCTCTCTTCCTCGTATCTCATTCTTTCTCTTTCTCCCTCTTCCTCTCTCTCACTCTTTCATTCTCTCTCTTCCTCACTCTCCCTCTTTCTCTCTCTCTTCCCTTCTCTCACTCTTTCTCTCTCCCTCTCTCTCACTCTTTCTCTCTCTCTTCCTCTCACTCTTTCGCTCTCCCCCTCCCTCTCACTGTTTTTTTCTCTCTTCGTCTCTCCCACTCTTTCTCCCTGTCTTCCTCTCACTCTTTCCTTCTTTTTCTCTTTCTCTCTTCCTCTCACTCCGATAGTTTCTCTCTTTCTCTGTCTTCCTCTCACTCTTTCTTTTTCTATCTGTCTTCCTCTCATTCTTTCTTTCTCTCTCTCTCTCTCTCTCTCTCTTTCTCTCTCCTTTGATGGATGCATGACGCACAATCTTATATTACTTTTTATCTAACAGGCTGTGAGTTACGAACCAACATCCCCCCCAACACTACCACAGCTGAATTGGTGTAGAACCTGTAATGATGCGCGGCCATCCTGACAAAGCCTGAGAAGGTTGCTTCTGTATGTGGTGCACCATCTGACACGCACGCTGGTGGAAGAAGGTGAGCAGAGAGGCGTCCTTCTGCAGCAGCGGGCAATCACCTCTGGCCGGTGGGAGTGGATAGTGTGCAGCAGCCTGGGCGCACAAGAGCTCACAGACACTTCCGAGCAGTGGGAGTGGATATGGTGCAGGAGCCTGAGTGTGTATTGGAAAAACAGAATTAGGCGAATGCAGTTGTATGTACTTTGTAATTAATAATTCTATACTATTTTTCAGATTACTAAACTTGAGGGTGCACTGTATCCCGGCACGTAGTTGGAGAGACACCAGTGGCACAAAGGTGAGCTGCGAATATGTTCCCCAGTGTCAACACTTCCTCTCCTCTCTGCCTTTCTCTCTCATACTTTCTCTCTTTCTCTGTCTCTTCCTCTCTCACTTATTCCTTCTTTCTCTCTCTTCCTCTCTCTCACTCTTACTCTCTCTCTTCCTCTCTCTCACACTGTTTCTCTCTCGCTCTTTTCCTTATATCTTACTCTTTCTTTCTCTCTTTCTCTGTCTTCCTCTCTCTCTCACTCTTTCTGTCTTTCTCTGTCTTTCTTTTTCTCACTATTTCTCTCCTCATTCTCTCTCCTTCTCTCTCTCTTCCTCTCTCTCACTCTGTTTATCTCTGTCTCTCTTCTTTGTATCCCACTCTTTCTCTCTCTCACTGTTCCTCTCTTTCTCTGTCCTACTCTATCTCTCTCTCACTCTTTCTTTCTTTCTCTCTCTCTCACTGCTTCTCTCTTTTTCCTTTGCTGGATGCATGACGCACAATCTTATCTTTCTTTTTGTCTTGCAGGCTGTGATTCACAAATGGTCCATCAATTACATGACAGGGCTGTACATAGTTTTAATTGTTGGTGTTTTGTTTTATTAAAATGTTTTATATGTAAATCCATACATGAACAATATTCTTATTTGTCAAACCTCACACGCATCTTCTTATCAATTGTACAACATTATCCAATTGTTTATGTTCCAGATTCCCTAACGTGACTGTCTCATGTGTTTTTGGGGGATGGACGTGAGGGGGGATAAAGCACAAGGAGCTCCTGCTGTTTGATGTCGGAGCAGTGTTGGGTGTCCGACCTGCATGATCGTTGCCTCTATTGCATCTGTTCTCAGAGACTTATGAGCCGGCGGGCTGACTCGTAGATGAAGAACTGCAAGCCGACTGGCTGGCTCATAGAGGGAGAACTGCGACCCGTCAGGTCGCAGAGGGAGAGATGCGGGCCAGCTCGCAGAGGAACACCTGCAGGCTGACTGGTATAGGGAACGGTGCAAGCCATCGGCTTCCAAAGGGATAGCTACAGAACATTAATTTGGGGAGAGAGAGCCTGAAGAGTGTATCTCGCAGAGAGGGACCTGCAGTATATTTCCAGTCTTGGCTTCACAGATATAACTGCTGTGAGTCAACAAGTCGTTGGCAGAGGGAGACTTGTGTGCCCAAGAAGGTTGTTGGAGGTATTCTGTTATTGGGGGATGAGGGTGCGTTACCTGCTGATGTGGGGAGACGCAGCGTGAAAGGGGTATCTCGCACAGACAGAGCTCAGGTATATTAAATTGCTCCCGCGACCTTTCTTTTATATTTTTACTTGATGCGAGGCACAAGGTGGCTGCTAGCACTTCCTGTTTGAAGTTCTTAGCAGCCAATCAGAGGACACTTTCTGGTTTGAAGTGTTAACAGCCAACCAGAGGCAAGCTCGTGCTCAGGAGTTAGGCACCTTCCAGATATATATATATCTTTCTTTCCTTTAATATCTCAAAAATTACTGAATGGTTTTACACCATTACAACAAAAGCACACTTTCTGGAACAAGACCTTTCTCCATGCCAAATTTAGCGTAATTCCGTTCAGCAGTTTGACCTGTAGCCTTGTCTAAACTTTCCTATGGAAAATGCATTGAGAAAACACTTTTTTGGACCCCCCATTTTTCTCAGCCCCTCTTGACCAATGACCCCTAAACTTTCAAGATAGGAGCTGATCAAAAAAGAGAAACTTTTTAGAAAATTTCGTAAAGATTCGTGAAACGACGCCAAAGTTATAAACTTTCTGGCCCTAAGCACTACCTTTTTGCCAAATTAGGGGTAATTCCGTTCAGTAGTTTTGGCTCTAGCCTTGCTAAAAGTTTCCTATGGGAAATTGATTTGTTGACTCTTATTTTTTGAATTTCTCAAAAAACTACTGAACGGATTTACACTATTTAAAAAAAAAAAAGTTGCTTTCTGAACCAAGCTCTACCTTTGTGCCAAATATGGGGTCATTCATTTCAGAAATTTGGGCTATAGCTCGTCGCAAAATTTCCTATAGAAATTAACATGGGAAAAAAGCGTTTTGGGATCCCCCTTTTTTCTCAGCCCCCGCTTGACGAATCACCCCCAAACTTCCAGGATAGGAGCTTACCTAGATAGACTTTTTTGTTGAGAATTTCAAAAGATTTGTCAAACGACGCCAAAGTTATTAGCAAATCAAAACATTATTTCCCTATGGAACTATAACTACCTACTGGCGACCACCAGTAGGTAAGCATGGGTGGATTTTGCGGATTGGCAATCCGCGAATTTGCGGATTCGCGTATTTGCGGATTGCGAAAATCCGCAAAATCCGCGAACTCTCGCGGATTTGCGGATTTTTTTTGGGGTGTGTGTTCGCACGGGTTTCAGCAAGTTCGCGAGGGTTTTGTACAATTTCGCAAATTGCGAACTTACTTGTCGGGTCGCCAGTTTTGCGAACTTGTTGTTTCTACGTGCCCAGCCTGTTTGCAAGGCTTTCTTCATCACTGCCACCCTCTGTCACCACTGGCACTCTCTTTGGTCACCCATGCCACCCTCTGGCTCACCCATGTCACCCTCTGTGTCATCACAGCACCCTCTGGTTCACCAGTGTACATTATTGGGGCAAAGCAAAGCACTGCCATCCTCTGTCAACACTAGCACTCTGGTTCACCCATGCCACCCTCTGGCTGGCACACCCATGCCACCCTCGGTGTCATCACAGCACCCTCTGATTGACTAGTGAGTGTACATTATTGTGGCAAAGCCAAGCACACCTGCACTAAGTTTTGCAAACAACACCACCTGCCCTGCCCCAACTGACATTAATGAAGGCTGGCACCTGCTTGTCTGCTCCCTTTCCTTTTTGTTGCAATAACAGGATGCAATGGCATACTTGTAACTATTCTGTGACTGTCAGAGCAGGGTCACACAATAGTTGCAAGTAGGCAACCGGATTCTGGAGGGCCCCTTCAAGAAGCACTACAGGTAAATGGTTACAAATGATGAGCTCGAACTTTTGCACCTGCTCGTTGGTTTTGCTTTTGCAAAACTCGTTTTTCGGTAATTTCGCCCTATTCGCGAGGCGCGGCGTCGTGCGAACTCGACCGTGGAAGCCGCAAACTCGTGCGAGTTACCCCAAGGTTGAGTATGGGCGCCGCCATTTTGTTTGCGTGACGTATTTCCGTTTCCGCCCGCTATGTGTAATCTCGCGCAATGAGCGCCTTGCGAATGCAAGTTCGCACGAGTTCGCGAGAGAAATCGCGTGCGAACTTACTTACGCGCACGTGATCGGGCCGCCATCTTGTTTTTCATTCATTCGTATGTGTCTGGGTATGGTGTTTCTATCCTCTGTATATCTCTGCCATCCTTTGCTTGTTTTAATATTTTTTTGATCTATTTAACTTACTTTCTATCCCTCTATTTTTCTAGATCTATATTTTTGTGTTTTAGGCTACTTTTGTTTACTTTTCAACTACTTTTTTAAACTTTTATTTCCTTCTTCCCTACTCTTATTCTTTTTCATTTTGTCTCTTCTTTACTGCTAACACCTGCCCAGAACATGGTCAAGACAGCTGTCAAGCTGCCCAAGACGGGCACCGCAGCCCGTGCCCGGCTCCCGTGTGGTCGCTTGAGGGCGGAAATGGTGGTGCCCCGGGAGATCTTCAGCCCTGAGGAGGTGGGCGCACTTGTTTTTTATGTGCAGCGCCGTCTCCCCAGGACCATCGCGGCAGGCGGCAGGATCGCTGCTGGTTACACCAACAGCCAGGAGCGACGGAAGCGGTGGGGGCAGGTGTGCCGGGCCCTTTTTAAGATCACGGGGGTCCAGCGCACCTACAATCAAGTCACCCACTGCTGGACCGATATCCTGGACCGAGAGCGTGACCTGCTAGACGTGCTGGGAGTGGAGGTCCCCGGGCTTGGTGAGTAGTAGTAGCAATTTTTTCATCACTCACTACTCTGTTTTTTCTCCTGCTCTGTGTGACTGTGTTATATTGCAAATGTTTGCTTTAATTTTTTTACAAAGAGCAATAATGCTGCTGATTACATTGATAAGAGAGGTAAATTAATATTTCAAAATCTTCTGTGCATTTCAGGTGCACTGTTCTCCTTCTCTGTGGCGGTGCCACTGCTTATTTGTTTTCTATTTTGTGTTCATTTAATTGGGCTGAGTAATGTATGAGTGTATTTTACAGAACTGCGTAATGCTAGACACAAAGGGGCAGATTTACAAGCCCCTTGTTCCACGTTTACGCTGCCTTACCTGACGCACAGCGACGTAAACGTGGCGCATCCCTGCGAGTCATGTATAACGTGATCCATCTAAGGAGATGCGCTACGTGAAGGCCTGGGCCTGCGCCACAATGGGTGCGTTCCCACGCAAGGGGGGGGGGGGGTGGCGGTCAGGCAGCTGTGCGCCTCGCAAAAGTGCCTGCGTGAAATCTACAAGATTTAACGCAGGCACTTCCGCGACGCTGCTATGTCAATTCTTTATGCCTGCTTGCTTGAAGCAGGCGTAAGGACTGATGCGGTATGTTGAGTATTGGGCAGCCCTGAGCATTGCTATAATTGCATCGCGCCCGCGACGCGACTCTAGAGATGCGCCCCTCTTTCGTCACGAGATGCGTCACGCATCTGCCTACCCTTGCGCCAGGGTTTGCCGCATTGTATTAGCGGCGCATCTGCCGTGACGCAAGGTTAGTTTTGCGTTACGCATTTGTTCTGGTGCACATCTGGAGGTGTCCAGCTCAGAACTCGTAAGTATGCCCCTAAGTGTCAGATTAGCAATTACCTGCGCATCCCTGCAAAGTGTGCGGCACGCCAGCACCACCCATGGTGCGCCGTATTTACAATGCGGCACACCATGGTCCCAAAACGTCACCGAAGCGTTAGCATCGGTGCCGTAAAGGCGGCTCATTGATGGAGTTGCGTTGCAACGATGGCGCAGCTCCAGCAATGCTGCCGTAAGTCTGCTTCATGGAGGTGCAGGGTTTCAGTGACGCATCATTGTCCTAAATGACTGATTGAAATTTTATATATTCCCCATAGCCACTTTTAGCATGTGTTCCTGCGCAGGAACGCCCTCCCTTGCGCTGGAACGCTCCCTAATGGCGCAGGGCTTTAGAATGGGATGCATCTCCCATATGCGTCACGTTGTTAATATACGCCACACCATGGCGCCTCTCTTGTTGTGGCGCTGCGTCACAAAATTGACGCAAGAATGGAGCAAAAGAGCTGCAAGGGGCTTGTAAATCTGCCCCTAGAGTAGAGGCTCAGGTGCAGTCCTTCCTTTGTAGCCCTCATTTTGGATGAAATAGTTGGTTCTTGTTCTTTCTAAATGTTTGATTTGGTTGACAAGGACATCGGCAAGCAGCAATCATCAATGTTTTCTGTTCATTCTTTCATGTTGTACGTCAGGTCCGCCCAGGGGCAAGCGGACCGAAAAATCGGATGCAGTGGCTCCAAAGGAGGAGGATGCAGGCCAGGGCGGCGAGTGCTCCTTTGCTGGCCCCAGTAAGTTTTCATTTAAATATAGAGGACCTATTGTTGTCCAAGCGTTCCTAATTTAATTGTTTCGAAATAGTGTTTAGATAGGAGCAAAATCAATAATCCTACTGTTGCAGGGACAATTCTCCACAAACCGAACTATGGACACCAAAGACCAGAGTAATAATATTTCAGAGTGGCGTGTTTGGCACACTGTATAAACCTGGTAGTGTCAGCGGCACGGACTCCTCCTTGCAAAAATTGCAACACTTTTCGCTCAGTCACTCTAGTCTGGAGGACCAAAAACCACAGAGTCTATTCAAGTTTAAAAGCTTTATTAAAAGTTTAAGTAAACACATATATTAAAATAAAGTTAGTTGGAAATGGAAAAGTGCTTGGTGCTGAGTTGATGAGTAATGGAACACATTTCTTGTGGTCGAGCCGAGCTTTCACCTGGTTTGAAGTTGATGTTGCTCTTGTCCTTAGAAGTCCAGTTTCTGTCTGTTCAGAGAAAAATGGTGTGTGTTAAAATTAAGCAAGCATTCAACAATTGTGACAAAAAAGTGAAGCAAGACAACAGCCTTCCCTGGAAGGAGGGACATTTTTACTTTAGACTAGAGTAGACAGTCAATTAATTTTTCTGTTGTTTTCACATTTTTTCATCCATAGACCAAATACTAGTGAGTGGTGTAATCTAACATTCTTAAATCTACTTTGTAGGTGGAACATCTGGTGGCGGGGCCAGCTCGGATGTGGTGGTGATCATTGACTCTGAGTCCGAGGATCACTCTGGGGAGGAGGCGGCGCTAGAGGAGTCGGACCAAGAAGTACAGACTGTGAGGAAGGAGACAGTGGCGGTGGCGAGTACAGGTAAGCTGGATCATGGTACTATCTGACTCTTAGATAGGATATGATGTGTATCCAGTGGTGGCCCAGTGACAAATTACAATATGGTAATTACAGCAGGTTGGGACCGACAGACAGATAGAGGCAGAGACAGAGAGAGAGGAAGACAGAAGGAGAGAGAGAGAGGGAGGGAGCCAGAGGGAGGGTGAGGGAGGGAGACAGAGAGAGAGAGACAGCGAGGTAGAGGGAGACACAGGGAGACATAAAGAGGGAGACAGAGAGAGAGAGAGAGAGAGGGAAACAGACATATTGCCTGGGCTTCTGCCAGATCTCTCTCATATGAAAGAGCATCAAACCAAGGATACAAGTGAGTTGTGGGAAGGGAAATGGTGATTCAAGCGCCCCCCCTTGCCCCTCCCTGCGGACGCCCATGATACTGGCCTGAATAGTTTTGTACTGCGCTGGCTAGTTGCTAGTTGTACTGTGACACAACTTCCTGCTGAATTATTTTGTGTTAATCATATTCTTAAAGAGCATTGGTTACATATTATGTCTTTCTTTCTTCATATAGTTGGCAATACTAAAACCTCAAAACCGACGAGGAGTATGCTGGCTGTACTGGCCCGGCAACGGAGGCTGGAAGCAACTGTTGCCGAATATCGGCGGCTGGTGGAACTGGAGGGGGATGACACGCACTCCAGTGCATCAAATCTAACATCTGCATCCTCCTCCGTGACCCCATGTTCTGCCGGTAAGCGCAGTGCTCCAGCGAACCGGAGCCGTGCTGGAAGACGCCACCGCCGAGCAGCAAAGGCTGCACCTCACAGTACTGTTAAGGCTCGCTTGCGCCGTGCACTCCGCAGAGTGTCCGACCTAGAGGCGGAGGTCCAGAAATGGAACGAGTATCAGAATGTGGTGGAGGGCCTCCGCCTAGATCACGCCACCCTCCAGGAGAAGTATGATGCCCTGGCCCCAAGGCATGATGCCCTGGAGGCCAAACTCAACACCTTGCATCCCTAGAGTGTCCCTTGCCCCTTTTTTAGAGACTTTTGGGGGGTGGGAATTGGGAGTTGGGTTTTTTGGGGACTTTTGAAGGACTATTTATTTGTTGGGGTTAGGGAGGGTCTTGCGGGAGATTATTTTGTTAGGGATATAAATATACTTTTTCAAACTTTATCTGAGCATACCTGTTTTTTTACTACTTTTGAGCTTGGTGGGTGGTGGTTTTGCAGTAAGTTCATTTAACTGAACACTGTCATCGTGTTGGTTCACGTGCAATAGGCCAAATGTTTTCCAAAGTAAATGCCTGTCACAGAGTTTGTTAATTCAAGAGCCCTAGGACTTTACTACTAGTACCACTGTCACTCTCTCGCCTCTCCGAACACTCCGTTATACTACCTCCCATCCAAACGCTTATCTTACCTGTAATTTGTGTTTGAGGGCTGGCTCCACCTGGAATTTACAGAGTCCTAAAGCGTTCTGCAGCAGGGCCACAACTGGAGTTTCCCGGCGTGGATTTTCTGCAAAACAAAAGCAATCAACATTAGAAATGTGGCAGCGGTGCTCACACACCACAAAAACCTAGAAGCCCCACAGACAGCACCCCTAAGACAGGCAAGCGAGCAATAATAACGCCTAAACGTTCACGTGCAATAGGCCAAATGTTTTCCAAAGTAAATGCCTGTCACAGAGTTTGTTAATTCAAGAGCCCTAGGACTTTACTACTAGTACCACTGTCACTCTCTCGCCTCTCCGAACACTCCGTTATACTACCTCCCATCCAAACGCTTATCTTATCTGTAATTTGTGTTTGAGGGCTGGCTCCACCTGGAATTCACAGAGTCCTAAAGCGTTCTGCAGCAGGGCCACAACTGAAGTTTCCCGGCGTGGATTTTCTGCAAAACAAAAGCAATCAACATTAGAAATGTGGCAGCGGTGCTAACACACCACAAAAACCTAGAAGCCCCACAGACAGCACCCCTAAGACAGGCAAGCGAGCAATAATAACGCCTAAACGTTCACGTGCAATAGGCCGAATGTTTTCCAAAGTAAATGCCTGTCACAGAGTTTGTTAATTCAAGAGCCCTAGGACTTTACTACTAGTATCACTGTCACTCTCTCGCCTCTCCGAACACTCCGTTATACTACCTCCCATCCAAACGCTTATCTTACCTGTAATTTGTGTTTGAGGGCTGGCTCCACCTGGAATTCACAGAGTCCTAAAGCGTTCTGCAGCAGGGCCACAACTGGAGTTTCCCGGCGTGGATTTTCTGCAAAACAAAAGCAATCAACATTAGAAATGTGGCAGCGGTGCTCACACACCACAAAAACCTAGAAGCCCCACAGACAGCACCCCTACGACAGGCAAGCGAGCAATAATAACGCCTAAACGTTCACGTGCAATAGGCCAAATGTTTTCCAAAGTAAATGCCTGTCACAGAGTTTGTTAATTCAAGAGCCCTAGGACTTTACTACTAGAACTACTGTCACTCTCTCGCCTCTCCGAACACTCCATCATACTACCTCCCATCCAAACGCTTATCTTACCTGTAATTTGTGTTTGAGGGCTGGCTCCACCTGGAATTCACATAGTCCTAAAGCGTTCTGCAGCAGGGCCACAACTGGCCAATTTCATCCCTTAATAGACCTTGCCAGCAATGGCCCAGCCAAGACCCGTAAACCCAAGCGCAAACAAGTTTGACACCCCCAAACAGCCAAAAATGCAAATCGGGGAAAAAAAGTCACACTTAGCAAAATGTATTTAAATGAGGACTCACTACTTCCAGTCCCTCTCGAGGGGACTCAACGTAAGTTTCTTCATTGTGCAGAATCCAGGCATCAGCATTACGGGAAATGGATAGGATGAGTGGAGGAGGAGGATAGACGACCAGGACTGAGTTCTTGTCAACTAACTGTTGTGAACATGAGGAATGCTGCGGCATCAAAATCAAGACAGTTCTGCTGATGGGCTTGTTGTTGCTTGTGATGGGGTGATTACAGTTTTGTTGTGAATGTGATGAAGCACTTGCTAAACAAAGAAAGACAGACACACAGGAATAAAAGTGAATAAGGAGGACTAAATTTACAGTTAATGAGTCATTGACTCATTTTCAGAACTCGCTGTCAGGGAAGCAGAACTCGTCCTCATACTCTGCTAATTCATCAGTCGGTTGTACTTCTGGTAACTGAGGAGAACTTTCCTCAGGTAGGTCGGTGTCCTCTTCTTCCTGCGTGCATTCTCGTACTTTGTAATCTGGTGGTATGAAGTGCTGGTTCATCTTTATCACGGTGAGCCGCTCCACATTTGCGGGCAAGAGGCGGGACCTTTTGCAAGTCACAATGCCACCAGCAGAACTAAAAACACGTTCTGAAGACACGCTTGCGAGTGGGCAAGACAAGTAATTGATAGCCAGGTTGGTGAGCTCTCGCCATATTTTTCTTTTCCCATGCCAATACGCCAATGGGTCCTCAGTAATATTGACCGCTGTGGAGTCATCCAGATAGGCCTGCACCATTGAAAGAATGTCCTCCCGCATTCCTCTACTTTGCACTTCTGTGTCCTTTCTGGGACAAGGAAACCCTAGCTCACTTAGCCAATCCGCTTCAGACATATCACCTGGGCCTGGTGCAGATGATACGGTTGCTGGTGTGGTTAACGGCTTAGTGGGAAAGTCACTCACTTCTGCCACAGGCACAGATGCAGAAGTGCTTTTTTGGGACGCCTGATGGCCTGCTGATTCACTAGTAGTACTGTCTTCTCGTACAGTTTCCTTCCGCTCTCTTTCAAAACGAATGGCTGACTGAGCTAGCCAACCTTTGTACTCTGTAACATCTGATGTTTCAAAAGGAATTATTACTTTGCCAAACAATGGATTTTTGTAACGTGGATCCAGAATAGTAGCACAAATGTAGTGCTGTTGTTTCTTGATATTTACAAGCCGTTTATTGCTAACTAGGCGTTGTAATAATCTCTGCGCCAACTCATATGCTTCATTCTTTCCAGCATCTTTTAATTGTGAAGACACCACCTTGACTTGGTGCTCGAGCTTCAGCAACAATGGGATAGCTTTGCTCAAAGAACAGTCCTCCCTTCTGACGTCACGCGTGAAGACCTCAAAAGGACAAAGCATGTCTGTCAGGTTTTTAACTAGCTGCCATTGCTCCACCGCTAGCATCGTTTCTGTCGTATCACCACCCAGGTTGTAGAAATACTCATTGACTACTGGAAACAGCTCATGCAGACGCTCAAGCATGTAGAAGGTTGAGTTCCAACGTGTTGCCACCTCCTGGATAAGTGCTTTCACTGGCATACTACGTTCATTTTGCTTGTGCCTCAGCTCCTTCCGGGCCTTAAACGAATGGTTAAAATGTGTGCATATTCTTCTGCAGATGGTCAGTATTTTGTCGACTGCAAGTTCTTTTTTCAAGAACTTTTGCACGACAAGGTTCATACAGTGCGCCAAACACGGCACTCTGAAATAGAAACCGTCCTCCATGGCCCTAACTACATTGCTGCCATTATCAGTAGAAACATAACCAACCTTGCATTTTCTTGGGGGCAGCCATTGCGAGACCTTTTTGTTAAAGTCATCCAAAATGTTGGCTGCATTATGACTTTTCTCCATGCCAAACATGGCTAATGTTGCATGTTTACGAGCACCCTTAAAAATCTCGACCAAGTCACCACCTGCATTTATCTGTTGTGCAACCCCTGAAAAAGAGACCCAGTGTGCAGTGATGCACATGTAATCAAGGGCTTGGCAACTGGTCCACATGTCTGTTGTCAGGTGTATAGTGTGAACAGCACTCTTCTGCAAAGCAGCCCCAACCAACTCAAGCACCTCTTTATATAGTGCTGGAACAGCAACCCTGGCAAAATAGAACCGGCTAGGAACCTTCCATTTAGGGGCCAGTGTTGCCACGAGTTCAAGGAACCCCACACCTTCGACAAACGAAAAAGGGAGAAGGTCCACCGCTAGCATTTTAGCCAGCTTAGTGTTATACAGGCGTACAATTGGGTGGTTGCGTTGAAATTGCACATCTGAGGAGAACATGGCTGAAATGGTGTGCTGGACAAATTTACAGGATGATGCTGATGCCTTCTTCGACCCACTTCTGATCAGTGTTGACATTTTCCGCATTGGTGTGTCTCCCAGACTCTCAGTGTGCCTCCTATGTGTTCCGGAGGGTGTGGTGCTGCCAGGGGTACTGGGTGCAACCGGACACATGTCTGACGCTTCTTCTACCTCCCCGTCATCTTCAGATGAAACACCTAGTATGGGTATATTTTGGCCACTTGCCCTTTGGGATTGCTTTCCCTTGATGTTTGCTAGGTGCGCAAACCATTCGACAGCGTGCCTTCTTTCAAAATGACCTATCTGGCCTCCGGTTCCATAGTTGGTACCAGTCTTACCACGGCTAACGCTAGTCTTACAAATGCAACAAACGGCTATGTTATCATACTTTGCATGGACACTAAAAAAGTTCCAAACTGGGGACTTGAAACCTCTGGTTTTGGCGCACGAGATGATACTGCCAATGCCAGATGAAGCAGTGGTGGATGAGCCTTGCAGACATCTACTGGGTTGTGCAATTATTTCAGCAACCCTACTTGAGGGAGTCGAGCTGGATGGAGTCCCCCTCTGGGGAGAAAATATGGGAGCTGTAGGTTTTGTTGAACTTGTTGTACTACTTGACTGCATTGGTGGTGCTACCAGTGGCACGTCGCCAGGGTCATGCTCAGCCTGACGTCGGGATAGGGTATAAATGTCTGTCTGCTGCATGGCCGGTGTGGCTGGAATGACGTGTGTGATGACTAGGTCATTGCTGTCATCCTGTTCATCAACATCAGAATGAACCACTTCATCAAGTCCGACGTTCGGATCCATAAGTATGAGCTTTCCGGGGCCCTTCCTTTTAACTTTTGATACCTTTCGCAGCTCATGGTGTGCCTCCCTCTCAGACGTCGGAGATGGGTGCCAATCTAGATCCAGATCATCATCTGATGGAGCGGGGCTTGAAGAGGAACTTCTACACACACTCCTTGATCTTTTCTTTGGTGGGGAGCTGGGAGAAAATGAATCATCAGGAGGAGTGCCTTCGTCTTCCTGACATGATACCCCGGCTCCAAAGTCAATTTCCTCCTGTGCCCCTACTTCTGGAAGAACAACCATTGTGGGCACTTGCACCGCTCCATGCGCCGCTACATGGGCCTCTTCACTGATCGCTACTTGCAACTCTCCATGGACCTCTCCTTCTTGGCCTTCTCCTTCTCGGCCTTCTCCTTCTCGGCCAGCTCCTTCTCGGCCAGCTCCTTCTCGGACAGCTCCTTCTCGGACAGCTCCTTCTCGGACAGCTCCTTCTCGGACAGCTCCTTGCGCATGTACTTGTACTAGTAACCCATACAGTTGTTGTTGCGGCTTTGGTTGTTGAATAGTACTTGTGAGATGAGTTACAACCTGTGTTGATGGTGTGCTGCTACTTTCTTGCGATGAGCCAACATCACTGGTCGTTGGTGATGTAACCACTAAACAGGCTACCTGTGCAGCACTCATGGTGGGCCTTTGTTTTCCCCACAAAAATTTAGTGGTGGTGCCACCAGTCTCCTTGGTAAGTGGTGCCACTTGCTTCTTCTTCTCCTTAGTAGAGACATCTTTCTTGCTAGAGGACCTACGGGCACCTCTTTTTGGAGCCATCTTCTTCAGATGTCGGAACAACAGGCCGCAGCAGGACTTCTTCCTGGCACTGATGCTCAACGATGATGCGGATTTATTGACTTTATGCACCTACAAGCAAACGAAGACAGAGGAACATCAGTAAATATATGTTGCATATGTAGCACTTCAATAAATAGTTTGCAAGTAGGCATTTATGAATACACTCGTGCACACCACACAATATGGAAATTTCAAAATTAAGAATTGCTAAATTTTTGGGAAACAGGAATTTAACATTGATCCAAGAGAGCACACACAGAGAGGGTTATAGTTTCATGTACCACTGACTCCCCCTGGGCACAATGGGTGAAAGCAAGGCAAAATGGGTGCAGGCCTATGGCACAAAGCTCACTGCCTGCCTTCAAAATGGCCGCATGACCCCCATCCACATGGCCAGGACCATGCCTCAAAATGGCCACCACCAACATAGCCAGCCCCCAACCCCTACTCCAAAAAGTCAAAAAACACAACACAAATCAAATCACCACAATCCAATGCCATCCATGAAGTTTCAGAAGGCTTATGCTGCCTGCTGGTGGTTTTCTGGTGCAAAATTGCAATTTTTACAATTTCGCGAGTGCAAGATTGTTGCTTCACGACGCGAACGTGCCGAAAAACCAGCAAAATCCGCCAACAGACCGATTCTGGGCCCCCTGGCCATAATGGATGAAATCAGAGCACACTGGGTGCAGGTCTATGGCACAAAGCACACAAACTGGCTTAAAAATGGCCCATAGACCCCCACCCACACGGGACCAGGCAATAAAATGGCCCCCACCCACATAACAAGCCCCCAACACCACCCCAAAAAGTCGTAAAACACACAAAAATCACCACAATCCAATGCCATCCATGCCCTGGCCAGAATCATGTTAAAAATACTTTTCAACAAAACCGTTGTATCATGCATGCACCCATAACTAAGCCTGGTGGTTTTCACGTCATGTGCAGAATTGTAATTTTTACAATTTCGCGAGTGTGAGATTGTTGCTGCGCGAGACGCGAGCAGTGCGAACACAAGCAAAAAAATCCCCAGCTCCCGAACTTGCAGATTTTCCCCCCCAAAAAGTCGAAAAACAAGCAACACACACAAAAATCACCACAAACAAACAACATCAACTTACTTCCTTGTGAAATAAAATTTCGAATCCAAAAGTAATCCAAAAGGCCTCAAATCCAAATATCCAGCAGCATCCACAAAAAGTAATCCTTCCCAGTCAAGATCGAAATCAAAGTGGCCAGGAAATGGACTAAGCAATGGGAGGAGCTTGATGGACAGGAACAGGAAGTTGGAGACTGGGGCACTTCCTTCACCCCACCCCTATGGGAGGAGCTTGCTGGACAGGAACAGGAAGTTGGAGACTGGGCCACTTCCTTCACCCCTCCCCAATTGTAATTTTTGTACTTTCGCGAGTGCGAGATTGTTGCTGCTCGCGCCGCGGACCGCGAGCAGTGCGAACACAAGCAAAAAATCAACTTCGCACGGATTTGCGTATTTTCGCCACATCCGCGAGAGTTTGCGTATTGCGGATTTGCCGAAAATCCGAAAAATCCGCGAGCGGAACGGATTTTACGCCCATGCTTACCAGTAGGTAATATATATATATATATATATATATGTATATATATATATTCACTGAAAAAAACATAGGTTTCAGGGGCGTTATTGTAAGCTGGACTTTTCACTCGTACAAAACCCTAGAAATTCCCCCGTTATAGTTAGTTCAGCTAACTATAACTCGCGCACCCGCAATGCACTGCTGATGACGTCACATATTACATCACTCATGTCATGGTCAGTGACATCACTCATGACATCACTGATGACATATCAAACGACATCACTGATGACATCATCCAGTGAAAATGTGTTTTTATGAAAATTAAATAGGTTTTATATATGTATATCTCAAGGTCGATGGAAAAATAAATGGGTACATAAGTGTCTAAAGTTAGCTGAACTAACTATAACGGGGGTATTTCTATGGTTTTGTACAAGTGAAATGTCCAGCTAACTATAACGCCCCTGAAACCTATTGTTTTTTCAGTGACTCTCTAAGGTTTTTTAAATGCTAATTCCTAACTATAACGTGCCTGAAACCTATGGTTTTTTCAGTGAATTTCAAAGGTTTTTTAAATGCTAATTTCTAACTTTAACGTGTCTGAAACCTATGGTTTTTTTGGTGAATTTCAAAGGTTTTCCAAATGCTAGATTCTAACTATGCCTACAGACTTAGGACATGTGAAGAAAGAAGAAATAACGCACAGAAAAAAAAGAAATTCTGAAAGAAGCAACAGAAGTCGTCAAAGACGAAGAAAAGTGAAGGAAGGAGAAAAAAGCCTTGTTGCAAAATCAACCTGTACCCTCAACTTTTTCAGACGGGTACTGGTCGTAACTGAGTCTGACTAACTAATCCTACAGCCAATGCTATGTTAAAAGACACTTAGAATACAGTGAAAACACCTACATACACTAGGGAACACTATGGCGCTTATTGGAAGTACCTGTTGGACTAGTTGGGCCCCAAGGACTCTCAGGATTGAAGAGGAACTAATTCCCCAACTTAAAAAACACCATAGGGCGTGTTTGCACACATGTCACCTCAAGTCCCGACCCCTCCCTTCACCACTGTCAAAACGCGCCAGTGGTGCGTTTTAAGATGGGGATTAACTCCCCTTGAATCCTGAGGGTCCCTGGGGTGCAACTAGCTCACCAGGTACCTTCATTAAGTGCCACAAGCAGTGTTGCAGGGAGGTGTAAAAGGAGGCGTGGCTTCATGTCACTTCTCTGCAACACAGCTCCCTGGCGCATACTGGAGGTTCCTTTTGGGCTAGTTAGCCCCCAGGGACCCCCAGTATGCAAGGCAAATTAGTTCCCCATCTCCAAACGCACCAGGGGGAGCATTTGCAGAGGGCTGCAGGAAGGAGACAGGGCCTCTGGCGCGATGCCGGTCTTATATGTATTTATTATTTTTAAGAAGGGGGGCTGTGTGGCCCCCCTTCTTTCCCTTTTTTATGGGTCCTGGGGACTTCATCCCCCAGGGTCCAACCCCCTTTTTTATAACAAATTTGGGAAAGGGGCCACGTGGCCCCCCTCCCTAGGCCATATACAGCCCCGAGGACCCGATCCCCTGGGACATGGCCACTTTCTTTTCTTTTCTTTTTTAGTTTTGGAGGTGGGCTGTGTGGCCCCCCTCCTCAGGCAATTCATGGCCCCGCCCCAATCCCCCGGGGCCGGCCTTTTCATTTTTTTAAAATAATTTTTATAATTTGTGAAGGGGGCCGCGTATGGCCTCCCTCCTGGGCCTCTTATGGCCCCGGGGCCCCCATCCTCCGGGGCTGGCCCTATCTGTTGGGGACCGTGGGGGGGTCCCCAATCCCCCATGGTCCCACCGGCTCCCTGCCTCCTGCTGGAGCTAGCATTGCTTTTCCACACGGGGAGCTGCTACGATGCAGCTCCCCGTGTGGAAAAGCAATCTGCTTTGGTATTTGGAAGAGAGAGCAGTCTTCCTTTGCTCTCTCCAAATACCAAAGCAGAGTTTGCTATGGCAGTGCGGGAGCCGCGAGGCTTCCGCTCTGCCACAGCAAACTACATGGTACCAGGGGTGGGTACCCTGGGACACTGCAGGAGCCGGCCCAGGGAGTGGGGGTCCCCAGGGCCATGACAAGGCTCCAGGAGGGGGGCCGCACGGCCCCCTCCCACAATTTACAAAGCCCCGGGGGTGGTTGTCTGCAGGGCTGGGGGGTCCATCACGGACCCCCAATTTTAATATTTAGAGCCCTGGGAAGGTGGCGGTCCCCAGGGCATGTGGAGGGGCTTGAGCCCCCCACACAGGTTATTATTATTTTTTTAAACAAAAATCAAACCCCGTGGGGTTGCGGTCCCTGGGGCTGCTGGGGGGGTCCATGAGCCCCCCCAAATATTGTCGATAAGCCCTGGGGGTGGCGGTTCCCGGGGTTTGGGGGGACTTTGAGCCCCCCACACATTACATAAAAAATACACAGGGTGGCAGTCCCCAGGGCTGGGGGAACTGGGAGGGCTGTGAGCCCCTCCCACATTTATGTTAGATAAGCCCAGGGGGAGGCAGCCTCTTTGGGCACCCATCCCAATACTTATGTTGCCCCTGGGATTTGGCCCACCTGGGGGCTGAATATTAATGAATCGCAGGAGTCCGCGCTTCATTTTTTTTCTCAGCTGGATCCGTGCACCCTGTGCGGATTTTGCCAAATGTAAAAAAATATATATATTTTTTGGGCCCTGGAGGTCCTTGTTGGACCCCCTAAGAAGGCCTAGGGGGTCAGGGTGTTTCTACCCTCCCCCTTTTTGTGTTTTACACACTTGTTTTACTGATTTCTTCCATAGCACAAGATGGCTGCCAACACTTCCTGGTTTGGAGTGTTGGCAGCCAATTGGCATAAAGCTCGTGATCGTGGATCCTGCGCGGCCATAGGTATCTAAACTTTTTTCATTTTGAATTTCTCAGGTACTACTGAACGGATTAACACCATTTAACAAAAAGGGTTCTTTCTGAACCAAGATCTACCTTTTTGCAAAATTTGGTGTAATTCCGTTCAGCAGTTCGGGCTGTAGCCGTGTCTAAAGATTTCTATGGGAAATTGCACGGGAAAAACACATTTTGAGACCCCCCTTTTTTCTTGGCCCCCACTTGACGAATCACCCTGAAACTTTCAAGATAGGAGCGGACTGGAGCGGGCCATAAGTTTCAAACATTTCGTGAAGATTCGTCAATCTGCGCCAAAGTTATTGGGAATAGAATGTTGCGAATTTCCTATAGAGAATAGGTCCTAACTATAACTACCTACTGGCGACTGCCAGTAGGTAATATATATATAAATATCAAGACCATAGAGATGCTCTGTCAGCCCAAACAGCCGCCTTAGCCACACAGAGAGTCACAAACAACTGGAGATGTAGGCAATTATTTCTGTATTGTCCTTAAATTACGGTTTCTGGCAGCCATTCCACTCCTTGTTCACAGGCTTTCATGGGAGGCACAGAATGAAGGAGGCACTTATCTGACACGTCTTTTAATTGCGTCATGAATTAATTAGCATAGTGCTGCATGCTGGTATTTTGAGTCCGTATTAGCTTACCATAGTAGTCTGGTGCCCCCTTCTAAATTCATTACCTTAGTAGGTTCTGCATTTCTCCAGTGTCTTTAATGAATTGTAATCCGCTCTCAGAGGGCCCCACAGGATGAAAATCCCATATGGAAACTTGGAACAGTTCCATTGTCTCCATGGTCCTAAATTGAGGTGGTGCCTCTCCACGACACGGACTGCTGCCAAACATTTTTTTTCACAAAGGACCAACGCTTCAGAGAGCACTCGATTTCCAGGCGTATTAGTGCATCATGGTTCACTTTTCCTCAGGAAAATTTGCTTCTCCCTAACATGTTTCGGAGCCATTGCGCTCCTTGTTCACAGGCTTACTCGGGAGGCACAGAATGAAGGAGGCGCTTATCTGACACGTCTTTTAATTGCTTCATGAATTAAGTAGGATAGTGTTGCATGCTGGTATTGTGAGTCCGTATAAGCTTACTTTAGGAGTCTGGTGCCCCCTTCTAAATTCATTACCTTAGTAGGTTCTGCATTTCTCCAATGTCTTTAATGTATTGTAATCCGCCCTCAGTGGGCCCCCCAGGATGAAGGTAAGCCGGTCAGGATGGTTCTTTTGTTGAAGATATATATATATATATATATATATATATATATATATATTACCTACTGGCGGTCGCCAGTAGGTAGTTATAGTTAGGATTGTTTTCCATAGGGAATCCGCAACATTCTATTGGGAATAACTTTGGCGCAGATTGAGGGATCTGCCTGTAATTTTTCTCAAATTTGCCTCGCGGTGGTCCGCTCCTTCCCTGATAGTTTGGGGGGGATTCGTCAAGCGGGGGCCGAGATAAAAGGGGGTCCTAAAACGTGTTTTCTCCATGTTAATTTCCATAGGGCGGTTGGATTCACTTTTAGCCCGAACCGCTGAATGGATTCCCACGAAACTTGGCAAAATTGTAGGGACTGGTAGCCCGATGTGCCTTTGCTATGTCTCATGATATGTGCTCCAGTGGATTTTGAGTAATTTAGGTTAAAAAATATATATATATCTATAAGCGCGCCCCGGTACCGGGGAGCGCTCCCGGCGCGCACCGCGAGTTTGCGCGCGGAAAGCTGATTGGCTTTCGGGGGTCTGTAAACATTCGAAACAGTCCGGAGCGGCTGCCATCTTGTGTCTCGGTAGGATGGAGACACAAGAGGTGGCAATAACAAAGGGGGAAATAACCAAAAGGGGGCAGGGTAGACCCCCCCTGATCCCCTAGGTTTGATGTGGGGGCCATAAAAGGGTCCCGCGGGACAAATTATTATTTTTTTTTTTTCGATTTTCGCGGGGGGAGCGCCCGGTACGCGCACAGGGGAGCGTACCGGGGAGCGTACCATGGGGCAAAATAGTGAAAAAAATTAGTGTAAAATAATCATTTTGAGTGGAGAAGTGTGGCTCACTGGTTAGAGGAGGCAGACCTGGAAGCAGAGGTCAGCCCGGGACCAGGGTTCAATTCCCGGCTCGGCGGGGTCTCGAGTCCTAAAATGTCCATGGACTCGACAATTCTCGCTCCGGTGCCTACTCGATTCACGGGTTCACACTCTGCGACTCTGGGCAATAGCTTGCTTAATCTCCACAACGGCCCCTCGCGGCGGGATGCCTGGCTTTCACCTTGCGGATACCCTGCCGGGGTTATCTCACAGGAGAATACCAGGACGGGTTCCCTAAGCAAGCGCTTAGAAACCGCTTGGTGATTTGCGCTATATAAATTCATTTACATTTACATTTACATTTACATTTACATTTACATTTACATTTACATTTACATTTACAGAGGTAGGGTAGCTCTGAAAAGAGCTTTTGGGTTCTGTGGCTGATTTAGGTACCTACAAGTACATCCCACACACACCCACATGCACACACCCCACACACGCCACACACACACCCACACACACACTCCTCACACACACACCCACACATCTCACACACACACACCCCACACACATAACCCTACACCCCCACACCCACACACTCCCCACACACACCTCACACACCCACACCTCTACCCACACCCAAACACCCCACACACCCACACCGACACCTTACACATCCACACCCACACCCACACACCCCACACACCCACACTCACACACACACCTCCCCCCCACACACACACCTCACATACACACCCCACACATCCCACACACACACCTCCCCCCCCACACACACACACCTCACAGACACATCCACACATCCCACACACACACACACACATCCCACACACATACCCCCCACACTCACACACCCCCCACACACACCTCACACACCCACACCTCCATCTACAACCAAACACCCCACACACCCACACACACACCTTACACACCCACACCCCCACCCACACCCACACACCCCACACATCTACACCCACACACACACACCTCACCCCCCCCACACACACACCTCACAGACACACCCCACACATCCCCCACACACACCTCACCCCCCCTCACACATGGGGAAAACCCAGTAAAACAGTAAAATAATAATTTAAAGTGCTTAGAGGTAGGGTAGCTCTGCATAGAGTTGTTGTGTTGTGTGGGTGATATAAGTACCAGCATGTAGGTACCAATGCAGAGTTTTAAATTCAATGTAGACTGTGTCCTCTGTAGATAATTTGCATGTTGTTACAGAAGTTATTGTGTTATATGGAATCTATACTATAGTCTGTCAGGAAAGCAGAAACAACATGGAGGCAGGAGATGAAAAAGAGATGTCAAATACACATTGGAGATAATAAAGTGGGAGAAAGGAAGTAACTATGAGCAAAATTACTATGTAACACAAAAAAGTTGCACAGTATACTATAAGTCTCACATTATATTATATTCATTTTGGTACTATTTCATGAATTACATATAAAAAAGAATAATGTCTGGAACAATTTTTAATTATTAAATAAAAATGTATTGCTCTGATTTTTCAAAATTTAATAACACTTCCAACATTATTTCGTCAGGAATGTCCTCATTTGGATTACATGATTCCATTTCTTCCACATATTTAAGAAGCTCTTCATCAAGAGACTGATCCAAAAAGTCTAAATCATTAATCTCTTCCTCTGGGTTGTTGTCGAGATCAATTTCGAATGAAATATTAAATTTCTTTTGTTCTCCTTCCATTTTGTTGCTGTAAATTGCATAACAAATAAATATATCAGTAGAGCTAGGGCACTGTTAGGTTTAAGTTCAGACAGGTACTTCTGAGTTTTTAACAGTGAAGTTATCTTTGGGCAGTGTATGGTATCAGGCAGGAAGTAGAACTATTAAAAAGTGCATGTGATGAAGACTAATTAAAATCATAATTATACTAGAGAAGCCTAACTTAATCCATAAATATAATAGAGAAGCGTATCTCAAGCTATAACTATAACAGAGGGACAATAAATAATTATCAGAAAACATTTTTACTAATTACTTTAAAGTGCTCCTTACAAATTAACAACTTACTTTTGAGAGAGGTGAAGAAGAAAAAATGTGAAAATCCTTTCAAGATGTACCTCAGGTAGTTGTAGTCAAAATGGCTATGTTTCCCTCTTTTTTCATTTATATTCATGTACATAACCAATCAAATGTCAGGAAATAATACTAGAAATTGAAAGTAACATTTTAATTGGTTGTAAATTTTAACACTTCAGATGTGTTTTTGTCATGTAATTTACCTCAGGATATTTAGAGAGGGCTACAGGCCAAATGGCTCAATGGAATTCCATCAAATTTGGGAAAATGGTAGGGACTGGTATGTAGTATGGCCTGTTCTATATTTGGTGAACTTCTCTACAGAGGTTTTTATGTAAATTAACTTTAGAAAAATGTTGGGAGCGCTTACCGGTGCGCGCCCCGGTACGCGTACCGGCAGCGCAACGGGAGTCCTCCATCTTGTGTTTCGATAGATTTGAGACACAAGATGGAGGACAAACAATGTTGGGAATGGGTAAAAGGGGGCACGGTAGACACCCCCTGACCCCCTAGGTTTTCTGAGGGGGTCTTAGGAGGCCCATATAGGCCCCCCCAAAAAAAAAAAAATTTCGCGGGGGGAGCGCCCGGTACGCGCACCGGGAAGCGTACCGGGGAGCGTACTTTGGTGAAAATTAGTGAAAAAAGTTAGAGTAAAATAATCATTGTGAGTGATCAGATGTAGGGTAGCCCTGAAAAGAGCTTTTGGGTTCTGGGGCTGATTTAGGTACCTACAAGTAGGTTCCAATGCACAATCTTAAATTCAGGAGGAATATTCTATTCCCCTCATCTGAGAAGTGCACACCATCTCCTCTGTAGATATCTTGCATGTTGTAACACAAGTTGTTGTTGTATATTGAACCCATTCCATAGTCTCTCATGTAAGCAGAAACAGATTTATTCACATGTTTCCTTGCTTTCTCAATCTGTGGACAAAATTGGTTGAACCATTTCCATTTCTGTCTTTGGCATATATTGGAATATACCAAGGCAGTTTGTGGAAAAAGTATCATCAATTGCCCAAAGGTGTCCTTTAAAACCATTTCCAGACCTACCCCAGTCAAAGTGCCTAGGTCATTTCCACCACAGTGCAAAATTATAAGGTCAGGGTGTGGCAGATGGTGAAAGGTTTTCACCAATGGTATCAATTGATGACATCTCAATCCTCTTTGGCCAATCCATTTTATGTGCACATTTGGTAAATCAAGGTTGTGAAAATTTCTGATAGCTGCATACCTTTGAGCCCAGTGAATGTAGCTATGTCCAATAATCCATACAGAGTACATGGTGAGAGGAGGTTCTGGTGCAGTCAGATGAAGTATAGGAATGAAATGGCAGTTGGAACAGTAGGAGTTTGCAAAAAAACTGTGGAGTTTCAGTGCTCTTGAATCACAAGCAATGATTGGTGGTTTCAGATAGTTGAAAAGTGAAAGTTAGGGTGCATGGCTGTGTTCTGTGAAAGAAGTCATTTGAATGGTCAAGAAAACGTCATTAAAAGAAAGATTGCACCTGATAAGCTGGTTTATTGATAGGTCAAACATCCTTGCTGAGTACATTTGCAACATTGTAGAATACACGTTTAACCCTGAGAGCTCAGTGAGGAGGGAGTTGCTATGGTAACAGGTAGAAAGGGCTGAAGGGGGGAAGGGTGTTGATTTGAAAATAGAGAGGGAAGAGTTTTGATTGGTTACCATGAGGAATATGTGTGTAGAATTAGTGGTTTTCTGTGCCATTCATGGTTGCAGTGCCTGAAGTACACACCTTTTGCTCTGCTAAAGAAATATTGGTGTGTGTATCTGACAGTGTTCTCAATCTCCCAAAGCATTTGTAAAGGTGAGTTATGATTCATTCAATATAGATAGAGAGTTCAGATTAAGAAGCACATTGAGCTTCTTTGCTGTTGGTTTGTGTGATGCTTTTTGAAAATGCATGGTATCAATATTTGCAATAGAGAGGAAATGTATTTTGTAAAATAGTGAGTTTTCAGAACTGAAATGGAATTCTTGTACATAGGACCTCTGCTGTGTTTCTAAAATGTTATTCAAAAAACGATTTTGGGGCAAATCAATGGTTTTCATTTTTGAGAAGGAATAAATAGTGTGTGCATGATTACATAAAAATATTTGAACCTTTTACCATCATATCACCTGTGTTACCTTAGATTAGGAAGCAGAATGAGCTTCTTTGCTGTTGGTTTGTGTCATTTTTTGGGTAATACCTGGTAGGAATGTTTGCAATAGAGAGGAAATGTATTTGGTAAAATAGTGAGTTTTCAGAACTGAAATGGAATTCTTGTACATAGGACCTGCGCTGTGTTTCTAAAATGTTATTCAAAAAACGATTTTGGGGCAAATCAATGGTTTTACATTTTTGAGAAGGAATAAATAGTGTGTGCATGATTACATAAAAATATTTGAACCTTTCACAATCATATCACCTGTGTTACCTCAGATTAGGAAGCAGAATGAGCTTCTTTGCTGTTGGTTTGTGTCATTTTTTGGGTAATGCTTGGTAGGAATGTTTGCAATAGAGAGGAAATGTGTTTTGTAAAATAGTGAGTTTTCAGAACTGAAATGGAATGCTTGTACATAGGACCTGCGCTGTGTTTCTAAAATGTTATTCAAAAAACGATTTTGGGGTAAATCAATGGTTTTACATTTTTGAGAAGGAATAAATAGTGTGTGCATGATAACATAAAAATATTTGAATCTTTCACAATCATGTCACTTGTGTTACCTCGGATTAGGAAGGACACTGAGGGCCTTATTTATGAAAACAGCGATGCGTCAGTTTTCACTGCGCACTCCTTGCGACACCAATGATGCGTCATATTTAATGTATGACGCATCATGTCGCAAGGAGTTACAGATAAGTCAGTATTTCTGACGTATCTGTAAGCGCAAAAGTGACGCATTGCTGGAGTGTGTCACAAAAGTGACGCAACTCCAGCAATGCGTCTTTTCAAATGGGGAAAGCCCCATGTGAAAGGGTTTGCATCAGTCTTACGCCTGCTGTGAGGCAGGTACAAGATTTTGACATAACAGTGTCCTAAAAGTGACGCAGTGAAATCTCATAGATTTCACTGCGTCACTATTACAAGGTTTTTTACAGGGGGACGCCCCCTCTGCATACATTATACCTGACGCAGGTATAATGTGGCGCAGGGGTTTAAAAAGTGACACATCTACCGAGATGTGTCATTTTTTAAATATGGCGCAACAAGGCACATGTTTTATGCTGCCGATGCGTCACAAAAAGTGACGCATCACCAGCGGAAAACTAACGCAGGGCCTCATAAATTAGACTGTGAGCTTTTTTGCTGTTGGTTTGTGTCATGCTTTTTGATAATGCTTGGTATCTACATTTGCAAGATAGAGGATTTTTATTTTGTGAAATAGTGAGGTTTCAGTAGTGAAGTTGAATGCTTGTACATAGGACCTGTGCTCTGTTTCTAAAATGTTATTCAAAAAACGATTTTGGGGCAAATGAATGGCTTTTACATTTTTTGAGAAGGAATAAATAGTGTGTGCATGATTACATAAAAATATTTGAACCTTTCACAATCATGTCACCTGTGTTACCTCAGATTAGGAAGCAGACTGAGCTTGTTTGCTGTTGGTTTGTGTCATTTTTATGGTAATGCTTGGTAGGAATGTTTGCAAGAGAGAGGAAATGTATGTTACCTGTGTTTCCTCAAATTAGGAAGTGGATTGTACAGATGAGGTAAGGCATGTCCAGGGGCGCAAAGGAGTTGAGGCCTGTGTCCATGAGTGTAATTGAGAGGATTTACCTCCTCTGACCCTTAGACAGACATTATGTAATCTGTGGCCCTTCGACAGGCCTCAATACATTGAGTATAATTGATGGTAACAGGGTGCAGATGAGATGAGGCGTGTTCAGGGGTGTAAATGAACTGAGGCCTGTCTAATGGTGCAGATGAGTTGAGCTCTATTCTGGTTTGCAGATAAGGTGAGGATTGTCCATGGGTGCATAGGAGGTGATGCCTGTGTTGAGGAGTGTAGTGGAAGAGAGGTCTGTCCAGGGGTGGAAAGGAGGTGAGGGCTGTGTCTAAGAGTTCAGTGGGGGATAGGCTTCGTGAAGTGCAGTCCAGTGGACTCTTAGACACCGGCCTCACCACCTATGTTCCCCAGGACAGTCCTTACCTCATGTGTACAATCTGCTTACTAATATGAGGAAACACAGGTGATATGATTGTGAAATGTGCAAATATATTTTTTTAAACATGCAGATACTATCTAATCCTTGTTAATAATGTAAAAGTAATTCATGTGCCCGAAATATTTTTTTAGAATTATATTTAAAAAACAGAGATAAGGTCATATGTAGAAGTATTATAGTGTTTATATTGTTTGCTTATTGTCATTGTTTTGTTGTTTGGTAATAGTGGTCTATAATGATTTTTTTATTTTTATTTTTGTTTCCCACAGATTTAAATCAAGATTTCAATAGTAAGGAAATATGACTTCAAGGGAAAGGAGACGAAAAGATTGTAAGCGGAAAAAATCAAAAACAGCAACAGAATTAAAGCAGTCTCCTACAACAAATACTTCCAAAAACAGGAAAAAAGCTCCTGGTAAGACAACTAAGTCTTTCTTACGGAACATATGTAGATAAAAAAAAAATGTTGGACAGTATGTAGAAAAAGAGAAGGAGAGAGCAATTTTGAAGAGGAAGGAGAGATCACCAAAAAATTTTACTACTGCAGCAGGAGACAATAATATGTATAGGAATAGAAGGCAAGATCAATTTAGGGACATTCGTAAACAAATGTTTCGCAATAGGGTGGTTTTAAATTTGTTAAAAAATATTTAAAAAGTTAAACAGAGATCTGCTTTTATAAGAAAAAGAAAAGTGTAGAGAAGATTGTTGATCATGCTTTTGAAGTTAAGAAAAAAATATTTATTTTAATAATCAATAGAATTAGGACACTTAACAAGACAATTGATGTTTTCAAATCAAACAGTAAATGGAAAAGAGTAATTAATCGGACTAATTTTTGTAAAGTTTTTTCTGGAGAATGGATGCACAGTTCAAGTTGTGAGCCATTTTTTAATGAGGAGAGTTACTTTCAGGAGAATGATTTAGTGCATGCAGTTGACACCAGTGGTCGAGCATATGAGGTGAAAGACGGTGTCTGATTGAAAAAGAGAAACTTGTGCCCAGAGAACCAGAAGATGTGTTAACTGATGAAGTTTTAGGAAGACGTACTAAGGGTCCAGTATACACTTGGAAGTGTAGTAGTATTTGTAGTGTGTGACAGGAATCAATCGATTTGTTTTGTAATTTCTTACGTACATATAGTAAGAAAACTCTAAAACAGAAAATGAAGATGTTGCAAGATTTAGATCCTTGCAGAGTGAGAGAAAACACAGGTTTGCAAGGGCATTCACTGGCTTGTCTTTCTAGAAAAGTCTGTCAGAGTGTTTTTCATCATTTTAGGATGTTAGCAGTGCATCATAACAAAATGAGGAAATTAGTGAGAAGGTTATATTATGCAAAAAGTCCAGCACTTAAGCTTAAACAATTAAACAGTGCTCTTTTGCATGGAACTGAATTAGACGTGAAGAAGATTTGTGAAGAAATTGAGATTTGTTATTTTAGTGAAAAAGAGGACAGTGTAGAAATTGACACAGAAACTCAAGGTAATGTGGAAGACAATGTACAGATTTCAACTACAGAAAAGTTTGACCAGGAAATTATCAGGTTTAAGGTGAAATCAAGTGAAAGGCCGAATTTTACTTGTGTGCTTGTCAACGAACTCATTATAAGCATCAAACTAGATTAGTTGATTTATACGTAAAAAGTGAAAAGATAAATAATTATGAGTGGAAGGATTTTGCAACTTATTTGTGGGTGGAGAATTCTTTTGATTTGAGTAATGATGAGCGTATTTGTAAATATTGTTATGATAAATTAAATCAAAACAGAATGCCTGCTAGAGCTGTTCATAATAATCTTGAGTTGGTAGACATTCCTCCTGAATTGATGGATTTAAATACATATGAGTGTATTTTGATTCAATGTGTCCATCCTTTTCAGGCAATTGTTCGCATGGAGCATAAGATAGGGAAATTGCCTCCTTCAGATTTACAGAGAGGATTAAAGGGAAGAGTTGTTTATTTTCCTCTAGGTTTCAAGAAAAATATTGATACAATTGGTGTAGAGAAAGTGGATGAGGAACCTCTGGTTATTCTAGTCAATGGGGTTCCAACAAAGAGTAAGAAAATCTGGCAAGATTTAGTGGATGTTAGGTAAGTCAAAAAGGCAACGTTGTATTTGGTCAAAAACAATGATTACTACAAACATGTATGTGTTGGAGCAGAGGAAACAGCTGCAGATGAAGACAGTGATTGTTCAGCTGGCCAAATTGAAAAAGTTGATGTGTCTAGAAGTGAAGAAATTAATGAACATTATACTGTTCATCCTTTGCATTCCAAAGAAGTAATGGGGAATGCAATTGACTTGTTTTAAATGAAATCAGCAAAAGGAAGTCCCATTAGTGTATGGGAAGAAGGTTTGGAAGCCCGTTGTTTTCCACAGCAATTTCCAACAGGTCGAGGTGGACGATATGACGATCGACCACTTCAAATTCCAGCATCTGAATACCGGACTTTAAGATTATATGCTGAAGATCCAAGGTTTCGTCAATGTATCCCATATTTGTTTCATCTACTGTATGGAAGTGACTTGTCTGGGCTTTCTTATGCAGTAAACCATATACTGAAAAGTGGAGCACATCTGCAAAATGTTTCGGCGAGGGACTTTATGGAGAAAGTCAATCTGCAAGATAATATTTTGGAATCTCATCTAATCAATCTCATGGCATGTCAGCGTGGTACAAATGAGTATTGGTACCGTCGTCATGGGGAATTGAAATGTATGCTAAGAAACTTAGGAACTCCTACATGGTTCCTCACTCTTAGCTGTGCCGAGTATGCATGGGACGACTTACTTCAATTTATACGCGAGGCAAATGCAAATATACAAAATATAGAATTCAAAACACCTGGTGAACTGTGTTCTTTGGATCCAGTGAATGTATGCAGATATTTTAATCATAGATTTGAAGCTATGATGTCTTTCATTACCAACAAAAAAAATCCTCCCCTTGGAGAGGTTTTGGATTTCTTTTGAAGAAAGGAGTACGAAGCGAGAGGTGCTCCTCACATACATATGTTGTTGTGGATTAAAGATGCACCCAAATTTGGAACAGATTCGGATGAGACAGTGATGAGCTTCATTGAAGAGTATTCAACATGTGCTGTTCCGAAAACTACTGAAGAAAACAGTTTAAGGCAACAAGTTTTACGTTTTCAATCCCATCGTTGTGGAAAGTACTGTCGTCGAAAATTCAGAAACAAGGACAAGTTCTACACGAAATGTCGTTTTGGTTTTCCACGAGCAGTGATTTCTAAAGGAAGAGTAAATAATTTGATGTCTTCTCTGTGACATACTGTGACGAGGAAATCACCCAAAAATACATACAATTTAAAAAGAAACGAAGAGTCCAAGTACATCAACGACTACAACCCAGTGATTTTGTCCATGTGGAATGCTAACATGGATATTCAGTTCGTTGCTGACAACTCTATTGCTGTGGCTCGCTATGTGACGTCTTACATCACAAAAAAAGAAAAGAAAGAACTGAAGGAAATGTGGGAGGACATTTCACATGAAAAGAGTATAAGCAAGAAATTATACAGTTACAGTCTAAAGATGTTGTCACATCGAGAAATTGGAGCATATGAATGTTCCGATCGATTGTCATCAGCAAGTCTATATGCCAAATCTAGAACCATCATTTGGGTGAGTCTAGGTCTTGCTGCAACACGAAATCGAGTTTTGAAATCTGTACAGGAAATAAGAGTATTTGGCGGAGAAAGAACCAGAAAGTACAGATATTTTGAAGACAAACATGTTGGATACAAACTATCCAAATAGAAGTCCTTATCTTGAGAACGCTTGTCACTATGAAGTTCTGCAAAGATATATTTATTAGAGGAACATCAGAGAAGATATCAATAATGGAATATATGCTGTCATTGGATGTGAAGGATGTCTAGTGAAAGAGAGAAAAGGTCATTTAATTAATCATCGAAAATTGAGTTGTGAAAATCCAGACAAAAGAGAATTTTACTATTTGGCTCTTTTGAAACTCTTTAAACCATGGCATACAGAAGAGGAACTACTTGGAGATTTTCTCTGTTACGAAGACTCTTTTAATGCAACGAAGGATACCATAGAATGTCCTGTTTTTCCAAATTATCTGCAAATGTTGAATGAAGAAATAGAGCAAGAAGCAACAATTGCTGCAGAGATTGCGAGAGACAGTTCTCAAGACAGTCAGAGTTCTGCTTCATTGAGTCAGGATCCACTAGGAGGACCAATTATCCAAAATGAAGCTGCCACTGCCATGGATGAGGTGGAAAGAGCTATGGAGCAAGCTCAAGAGGATGTAATTAATTTAGAAGATTTGGTGAAACAATTAAACCTTGAGCAGAAACAGATATATGACGAAGTCACAGAACAGGTTGAACATGGATTCAGTCATGAGAAGAAAGAGTGCTCATGTACATCATTTAAGCCTGTCCAACTGTACGTGAGTGGAGAAGCGGGAACTGGAAAAAGTTTTCTGATTAAAGCAATTGCAACTTATCTGCAGAAAAGGACTGAATCACCGCTGTCTTGTGTTGTTACCGCTCCAACTGGGCTGGCAGCACATAATATTAAAGGGATTACTTTACATTGTTTACTGAAGCTGCCAGTGGAGCATGATAACAAATTGCAATACCACAAGCTATCTGGAGATGCGTGTTCCGAAGTTTCCAGAGTCCAGAAGAAAATGAAACTTCTTATCATTGATGAAGTAAACATGGTCTCAAATCTAATGCTTGCTTTTGTGCATTTGAGAATGCAAGAAATTCTTAGAACAGAGTATGATGTGTTATTCGGAGGAAAACACATTATTGTTTTTGGAGATCTACTGCAGTTGACTCCAGTTAAAGGACAACCAGTGTTTAAAATGGTCACGCATGAAGATACCAGGAAGTGCCTAGGAAGCATTGGAAACGTTAATATATGGTTAAATTTCAAATATGCAGAACTACTCCAAAATATGCGGCAGGCAAAGGATGAAGATTATAAAAATATTCTACAAGATGTAAGAATCGGAAAAATAAGTCAGCATGGGAAAGAAGCTTTACATGGACGATTAATTTCAAATTTGTACCCAAATGAAAACATTCTTCCAGGGAATATTTTTAAGAAAATTAACGAGAAGAAATCTGGCATATGTTTGATGCCTACTCTGAAAGAATGTTCCATGTTCAACAACAAAATGTTAAAGTTAGAAAATGAAGAGATAGTGAAACTGGAAGCTATAGCTATAGATAAAATAGAGCATATGGGAGCAACAATTATTTTGTCAGAAAATTTCGGAACCATTTTGTCCGAAAATTGTCGTATCATTTTGAGAAGTAATGTAAATGTTGAAAGAGGTCTGGTAAATGGAGCAATGGTGAATTACAAAAATAGAGATGGAATTGAAATTTTAAAAATTAAATTTGATGGCATTGACGAAATAGAACAAATTTGTCGTTGTTCAGCTAGATTTTTGCTTGTGAAAGACTTATATGTTCGCCGAAAACAGTTTCCTGTTTGTTTGGCATATGCAGTGACAATACATAAATCTCAAGGTTTAAGTGTAGATAGTGCTTTGGTGAACATTGGAAGTTCTGTGTTTAAAAAGGGTATGGCATATGTGGCATTATCACGAGTCAGAACTTTATCAGGATTGTACTTGATTGAGTGTGATGAAACAAAGATTTGTGCTGAACTAGATTGTGTTAAAGAATACAATAGGTTAAGAAGAGAGTATGCTCCACATTTGCCTCAATATCCTCTGTTTGAAAAACGTGTGGTAGGCCGAAAAAGAAGAAATGAGAATAATTGCAGTGAGGTACTAGCAAAAAGACAAAAAGTAGATGAAACTGTAATTGTAAGCAGAAAGAAAAAGGATTCTGTTGAAGATGTTGTTGGATTTCAGTTTGAAAACAGTTCTGGTGTCAACTGCTATGCTAATGTAGTGGTTAATGTTGTTTTTTTTCTTCAAAATTTACAAGAACAGATTGTTGAAAATCGGGATCAAACATTCTGCTGTTTATTGAATTCTGTGTTTGAGAAATGTAGCAGTGATAGAGCAAAAATAGAAAGTGTTTCAGAAATTAGAAATCTTCTAGACATATGTTCTGGTCAAAATCAATTTTCACAGATTATTCAGCAGGATTGTCAGGAATTTTTAATGTATATGTTTGATGTATTGGAAGATGAAGGAGTAGATATAAAAAATCTTTTTAGCCTTTCTTATTAATGGCAGCATGACTGTGACAACTGTACTTTATCAAGTAGTACTAGAATAGACACTGAAAGATTTATATATTTGAGTTTACCAGACTGCAAATCAGTGCCTTTTAATAATCTAGTTAAAGCAGCTGATCACAATATGGTGTGTACCCAGTGTAAGTCTGCAATGCTGTCCACATTATTTTTACAAACTTATGGTAAATATGTGATTTTAATGTTCCAACGATGTAGACCTGATCGAAGTAAATTGACAACTTCTATTAAAAATTTCGTGGCTTCTCAGTTATCAATTTCAGGAAGAACCTTTGCAACTGTAGCTATTATTTATCATGACGGTCCTTCAACAACATCAGGGCATTACACATGCTATTTAAAAAGTTGTAAAGGTTGGAACCTTTGTAATGACACTCATTTGACTTTCAAACAACGTTTGCCTTTTGACTTAAAAAATTCATATCTAGTGTTTTTAGAACCAAAATTTAAGTAAAGATAATTGGCCTATGAAGACGGGAGCCGTTAATAAAGGTTAATTTGCTGTTTAAAATTATATTCTGAGTAAAAGTGATCAAGATAATATAAACAATTGAGTTGTCATATAGGTACTGTAAGTGGATCTCATAGTAAGTGATATCAGTATTATAGGAAATGATGAACATGAGTGAGTCAGAGATGGTTTTACAAATACTTAAATATTGTAAAAATGTTGTATGAGCCTTTCTTTCAGAACGTCGGAAAAACGGTAATTTCAGAGTTTCTTAGAATTAATTTGATAATATACTCATACATCTGACACTATTTGGCCAAAAGGAAAAGTAAAGGAATGAGTAAAGAGTCATGACTGAAAAAAAGGAGTATATGAAAATAATGAAAATACTTCAGATGTTCTTGGAGCTTTTCTTCTAGAAAGTCGATGAAATGGATTTTTTAGTGAACAGCAGAGTACTTTCCAACGAGAAAAGGACCTTCATGATATACTATTTGGCCTAAAGGAAAAGTAAGTGAATCAAATATTAGTGTACATTTGTCATTTGTCAGTATCTAAGTTTTTTTTTAAAACACAATCTTTTAGATTGTGTCTTTTTTTTCCCGCTGTCATATGATGAGTAATTTGAACTCACTGTTTTAAGTGAAATTCAATATATTATGAGAACAGCAAAAATAAACTATGTAACATGTTGTACAAGTTATTCTATACTTTGGATTGTGTAAATTAAATTGTATTCCCATTGTCTGACACTCACTTTCCTTTTTCCATCCTCTTTCAGCTCTTTTTACTCACCTATAATGTCTTTCTCTCACTCTCTGTAACCCCTGTTCCTTTACTCCACTTCTTTCACAACCCCTCATTCTCATTTCAACTGTCTGCATCCCCTCTCTCCCTTGCATAACTTTTCAGCTTTCAGTCTCTCTGCTTTACTTCCCTTTTCCGTATTTTCCTCCTTTGCTCTTTTAGTAATTCCTCTTTACTCACTCAGCAGTATTGTCGCACTCTATCACTATAAATCACCCACTCTCCCTCGCTTATCTTTGTATGCTCCTTTCTTTTGACCTCTTCTCTCTATTTTCTGTTCACTACCTCTATGTCCTCAGTCCCTCACTCTCCTTGTGTTATGTTCAGTTGTGTTTATCTACCTTCTATCATTTCTCTTACAACAACTTCACTGCTCCTCTCTCATCATTCTTCATCCCATTTCTTTTACTCTGGTTCCATTACTATCCCTCATTTCCTATCTTTCAGTGTCCTTCTCTTTACTTTTATCACCGAATCATTTTCTCTCAGTACCACTGTTTTAGTCCTCTTCTCCTCTCTTTTCTTTTTTTGCTCCCTTACTCATTTCCTTTCCTCACTCATTGTACTCCACTTCACTCAGTTTTTCTCTTAGTCTGTCTGTCTACTAACTTCCTCACTCCTTTTCCCTCAATCCTTCTATATTTTCCTCTCTCCCTTCATCCCTTCACTCTATGACTGTTCTTCACTTACTCTCAGTTATCTTCCATTCATTATCTTTTTACTTACTACTGTTTCCTGATTTAGTTTTGCTAACTCACATTCTTTTAGTATCTTTCTTACCTTCAGTTCATTTCTCTGTTCTTCTCTTCCTCTCTGTCAGTGAATCTATATGCCTTACTCTTAGTAATTTGCTCTCCTTCTATTTATTTTTCTCTCTTTTTGTCCTTCTACCTTACTTTATTTCTCTTTCTGTGTCCTTCACTCTTACTTTATTTCTAAATGCATTGTTATGATTGTTAACCTCTTCATTTGTATCTTTTATTTTAAAATAGATATTTTACTAATTATAACTTATTTTTTCTTCTCTCTTTCACAGATACAAAGTGTAGTAAAAAATGTAATAAAAGTTACATTTATTATATGGTAAGTGTGACTCTTTTTCTTCATTATTTACTTCACTCCTACACACACACCTCATCCCCCTCCCAACACATACACACACCTCTGACATACAGCCCACACACACACCACACACACACCTCATACACCCCCCCACATACACTCCTCACACACACACACATTCCATACACACACATACATCCCACACACATACCCCCCACACCCACACACCCCTCACACATATCTCACACCCCCTCACCTCCACCCACGCCGAAACACCCCACACACCCACACCCACACACACACCTTACACACCCACACCCTGACCTACACCCACTGACTCCCTATAAGTCACACACACTGCATTACTTACCTTTCTTTGCTGTTTCACTCAGACCCATTCAGGCACTGTTTCCTTTACTCTCTCTGTCCTTTCTCTTTGTCACTCCCCATGTCTTATCCTAATTCAATTTTTCACCCTCTTTCACCCCTCTTTACTTACACTCACTGTTCTTTTCTCACCCTCCCTCACCGTTGTTCATTTATCCCGGTTCCGTCACTACCCTTCATTCCCCATTTGTTAGTGTCCTTTCTTTTTCTTTCAACAGCCACTCACATTCTCCCACTATTTCTACTTTAGTCTTCTTCCTCTCTCTTCCCTTCTTTCGCTCCCTTATTCATTTTACTTTTCTCACTTTCACCCTATTACACCTTCTCTGTTTTTTACTATGTAATAAACAATCCCTCTGTGTTTCTCCCTCTAGCTCTCTTTCTCTTAACATTACTCTCTTTGTGTTCTTCCCTCATGCTAACTCCTTCATTAATTTTATTTTTCTTTTTTTTGGGTGCGCGCCCCGGTGCGCGTACCCTGAGGAAAACAAATTGACAGAGATTCTTTAAAAATATATGTTTATTTTTTTAAATTAAAGGTAGTTCTAAAAAGAACCTTTTTTTTCCTTCTTTTTGTTGTTTTATATTTTTTTAATGTTTTTTTGAACGTTTTGTACTTTTTTTGGCTTTTCTGAACAGTTTTATATATTTTTTTTATTTTTTATGGGGAGAAACAAAAAATAGGGAATTGAAAATGGCTCAACTGGAGCAAAGAACAAAAAACGGAAAAAATTAGGGTTTTTTGGGGCAATTGTGGTTGTCACCAGCAAGGACGATGAGCTTTACGCTCTTTTCACCATAGGAGATGAGCTTACCACAATAAATACATGTAATTCGGAAATCCTCAAAATCGTGGTTGAATGCAAGGCATCGTCTCTGTTGTCTCTGGTCCCGATGGAGTGGGTTGCTTTCTTTTGGAGGTGGTCCTTGAAGATTGGGGGAGGTTACTGGCCAGTTCCCTCATCTCTGCAGCAGAATAGTTGTTCGGATGCTTGCGGATCATGTGTCTAATCATGGTATTATTACCAAAAGAATATTTCTTGTTAGGGTTCCCCCTTGAAAGTTCCATTCCACAGATTAGGCAAGTCACCTTGGCCGCATTGACTTTTTTCTTGCCCTTTGGGATAGAAAAAAACTCCCATACAATGTGTGGCCTTGGCTGGTATGGGGTATTGTCTTCATGCAGCCATCTTCTCCCCTGCTCCTCTTCCTCCTCCTCCTCTTCTTGACCACCAATGTAATATTGTGGTGGTCCTCTTGGTGGTGGTGGTGTTGGTGGTGGTGCAGATGCTCCAGCTGCTGCTGCTACTGTAGCCATTTTAAAGTACAAAATATGTCTCTAAGTTGTTCAAACAGGTCTTCCTCAGTCAAAGGACAAAGTCAGAATAAGGAAAAAAGGTGGGGTCTTTCATCATTTGAAAACAAAACTGTTCTGGACCAATGAAAAGTGTTATTTTCAAGTCACATGATCCGGGCTTTAATCATTTGGAAACCAAAACTGATCTGCACCAATGAAAAGTGTTATTTTCAGATCACATGACCCGACGCGCGTACGCTACGTTGCGCGATCGTATGCGCTCGCGTGCTTCCGGGTGCACTTACGCAGTGTGTCATATGACGCATCACGCGGCTACGCGATACGTCATGATGTTGTTTTCGTTCGCGGTAATAGCGCTAACGGGACGCTCACGGGTACGCGCCCAGGGGCGCGCCGTAACATTGCACTTACCCGCGCGTTCACCGGTACGCGCCCCGGGAGCGCCCGGGGGCAAAAAAAAAAACAATTTACATAATTATACAATATAAAATTCGGTATGAAAATTTTTACTTTTTATACCTATAGAGATTTGCTATTAAAAAATCATTGAAATTCACTGAAAAAACCATAGGTTTTACACCAGTTATAGTTAGTAATTAGCATTTAAAAAACCTATTAAATTCACTGAAAAAACCATAGGTTTCACACCAGTTATAGTTAGCTGGAGGTTTTACTCGCATAAAACCATTGAAATTCCCACGTTATAGTTCGTTGGACTCACTATAACTTGCGCGTGCAATGCACTGCTGATGACGTCACATATTACATCACTCATGACATGGTCAGTGACATCACTCATGACATCACTGATGACACCATCCTTGTGACAGAGTGACAGACCTCCTTGCACTGTAATGTAACCTTTGAAACACATATTCAAAAATAGAAACTAAATTTTTCAAAAAAATTGAGATACCCATACCAGTTACAACAACCAATTCAGTAATTCCACCATCTATATACACATCCACTCATTAACCAACAGTTCTATGTAGTCACTCATACATATACTCACTCATCATATATAGTGATACACCTATATATTTATTTATTTATTTATTTATTTTATGCGATTTTTAGAGCGCGCAAATACCCGTGAGGGTGTCTCGGCGCTAGTGCTACTGAACTCACTCTAGAGGTAAAGGACGGGTTTAGGATGAAAACAGCCAGGTTTTAAGGTTCTTTCTGAAGTGTAGTAGGGAAGGGGCAGTTTTGATGTGGAGTGGTAGTGTGTTCCACAGTTTAGCAGTTCCTATGGAAAAACATCTGTCTCCCCAGTTGGTCCTCCTTGTCCGTGGAACCATCAGTAAGTGTGCTGAAGATGATCTTAAGGTTCTTGCATGCTCCAGGGGACGGAGAGCTGTTTTTAAAAACTGCGGGCCAGGGCTATTGATAGCTTTGTAGGCTATACAGAGAGCCTTAAATTTAATCCGACTCCGTATGGGGAGCCAGTGTAGCTCTCTGATGTAGGAGGAAGTGGGAGTGAATTTGGGAATAGCCAAAAGGACCCTGGCTGCGGCATTTTGTACCGTCTGTAATTTGTGAAGGACCTTTTCTTGGGCATTTAACAAGAGGGCATTACAATAATCTGTTCTTGAAAACACCAGGGAGCTAATTAGGGTTTTGCCCGCAGAAGGCGGTAGGTATGGCAATAATTTTGTAATCCTTTTTAGGATGTAGAAGGAAGAAGATACCACAGCGTTGGCGTGTTGAGAGAAAGTCAGCTTGGTATCAAAGATTACTCCCAGATTGCGAACCTTGACTACAGGTTGAGGGGGGTTCCCCAGCTGGGAAGGCCACCACTGAGGAGACCAGATGGGTTGCAAGTTCCCGAATGTCATCACCTCCGTCTTGTCGGAGTTTAATTTAAGACAGTTTGATGACATCCAGGAACTTATTGCCCTCATTCCCTTCTGGAAGTTGGCCGCAACTGCAATGCCGTCGTTATGTACTGATAACACTAACTGAGTGTCATCTGCATAGGTTGTGAGTGCAATTCCATAGGATTTTATTACCCTCGCCAAGTCCGATACGTAGATGTTAAAAAGCATCGGACTTAGCGAGGAACCCTGTGGCACTCCACACGAGAGAGAAAAGGTCTGGGAGGTGTAGTTGCCCATCTTAACAGTCTGAGGACGGTTGGCCAGAAATGAGGCAAGGAGATCCTTAGCTTTGCCTCTTATTCCTGCCGCCGAGACACGGTCGATCAGAGTAACATGATCGACCGTGTCAAAGGCGGCGGAAAGATCCAGAAGTATAAGGACTGCGGAACCTCCCTTGTCCATCGTAGCTCTTATTTCGTCTGCTGCCTTGAGTAGTGCTGTCTCCGTTCCGTGGCCTTGTCGGAAGCCGAACTGAGTGTCATCAAGGAGTTTGTTATCATTAATGAATTTCGAGAGTTGGATGTTCATTGTTCTCTCGAAAATCTTAGCTGGGAAGGGGAGACATGCAATAGGCCTGTAGCTGGCCGGGAGGAGAGGGTCAAGTATTGGCTTTTTTAAAAGAGGCTTGATGATAGCCTTCTTCCAGATGGATGGATAAATGCCTGTTAAAAACATTGCATTGCAGATTGTTGATAGGGCACAACGACAGTCATCCAAAAGTTACTCACACACATACTCACACATGCAAATAAACTATTGAACATCCATTTATTTGCATATACAGCTATACACACACTACCACCTTACTTCTAAGAAAACATACACATATTTACTCTGTTAAAGAATCACTTATAGAAAAACATACCTATTTAAACAGGAACTCTTACAATCCCTCACTCTCACATATACTCACTTATATACATCAATATTCACATATACTAGATTAAAACATATGTAGTTACCGATAAAGACACTAGTGAGACAGTCATTCACTCACTAACACACACATATACACACTCCTCCACCCATACAGTCCTGCACATATGCTGTCTTCAAAACACATACAAACAGAGAGTCAGTCATTCATGCATCTATGTGCTAAGTAATACCCTCACCAAACCATATAGACACTCATACTAATATTAAAAAAAACATCTAATAACCCATATACATACACATGTAGCTACTCACCAACCCATGCAGCCACTTATACACAAAGTGAAACATTAATATATATATTTAAATATTTAAACATTACTCAGTAATATTTATTTTTCAGAAAGACACACATTCACTGGATGGTGTCATCAGTGATGTCATGAGTGATGTCACTGACCATGTCATGAGTGATGTAATATATGACGTCATCAGCAGTGCATTGCATGCGCAAGTTATAGTGAGTCCAACTAACTATAACGTGGGAATTTCAATGGTTTTATGCGAGTAAAACTTCCAGCTAACTATAACTGGTGTGAAACCTATGTTTTTTTCAGTGAATTTAATAGGTTTTTTAAATGCTAATTCCTAACTATAACTGGTGTAAAATCTATGGGTTTTTCAGTGAATATATATATATATATATATATATACAGTTGGAGACTGTTAAAAAATTGTAAATACTCTGCCTGTCTTAGTAAAAAGATTTTAACATAAGATGCAGATGAGCGGTGTGGTACTCCGCTGTTCCAAGCCATGGGAAGGGCCAAAACAGTCGCAGGCAAGGAACATGGCCCACTTAATATATGCACATGGAATCCATGGAAATATAATTATATAGTATATGAAGTATAAAGTATAAAGTATATGAGGCTGTAAATACAATATATATAGATTAATCTGCTCATCAGGCCGTTTTCCTGTAAAAAAAGCAATAGGAGGCTGACAAGATTTTACGGCAGTAGTGCCGATCCACGGCTAGATTGTCAATATGTAGGAGGTTGGGAAGTAAAAGCAAAATGAAATGCGAAATGCTAAACCATGTACTTGTAGATATGTTTATAGTAATTTGTATATATGTCGATAGTCATGAGAAAATCATATTTCATGCATGAACAGAATCGATTTACAATGGTGAAGTCTCCTTTCTATGTCTATGAATTAGGACGCAAGCAGTCAAAATGGTCGCTCTTAGTGTCGTTTCGTAAACACTGAAGAAGGCAATCTGAAACGCGTCTGTTTATGAAATAAATATCTGAAAATCCTCCCTGCGAGTGCTGATACTCTTTTCACAAGAGGAATTTGAGAGTAAGGAGCAATATAGAAGGGTGGCGCACCACCACGAGGAGCACCCGCCCGGGAGTGACCCCTCGGGTGCAAACCGGAGCGTGATATATATATATACATATATGTATATATGTATATATATATATATCCACATAAATCCTTCCCAAGAATGAAAAAGCAGAGGCCCAGCGGGTACAGGTAGGAGACTTTAATGTGTCCATGTCTCATTAAGGGCGAATGCATTTCGGAATAGTAGCCTTCATCAGTGCCATGAGAAAACAAGGGGAAGGGAAAATGAGCACACCTTTGAATGTCCTGTGCTGCTAGATTGGCGACAGCTGTTCCACCCCAAAGGGCTCCGCCTGTTGTAGTCCTTACTGTGGGTACTTGGACTACTGGACCCAGAATACAGCAGTCCGATTCTTGGTCCAGCGGCGATGAAAAATAACTGGATGAGCCACATCACAGGACGATGTGCCCCGTAGTCCCACATGTCCTTCTGTTGTACACAATCAGAGCCGCCTTCCGTCCCTAACCGCACAACCACTCTGTCCAGGCGTCTTTTCAGCGGGGCATGTGACGATGCAGCTAGCCCAGCGTGAGGATCGATGCCCTCCACACCGCGTCTCTTCGACCTGGATGCGGTGGTGGGTTTGCCGGGTCATTACCATGACATACAAAGAAGCCGGAGCGTTTGCCAGAAATCGGGTCTCCGAATTTGAGAGTAAGGAGCAATATAGAAGCGTGGCGCACCACCACGAGGAGCACCCGCCCGAGAATGACCCGTCGGGTGCAAACCAGAGCGTGATATATATATATATATATATATATATATATAGATATATATATATATATATATCTATATATATATATATATATATATATCTATATTCACTGAAAAAACCATAGTTATAGACCATATATAGTTAGGAATTAGCATTTACAAAACCTTATTTTACTCACTCAAAACCATTGAAATTCCATATATAGTTAGTTGCACTAACAATATATCGCGCACCCGCAATCCACTGCTGATGATGTCACATATTACATCATTCATGACATGGTCAGTGACATCACTGATGACATCACTGATGACATCATCTAGTGTCTGTGTGTTTTTGTAAAGTTTAAATACGTTTTACATATTGAAGAATGACTGGATGGATGGAAGACTGAGTGTGTGTGTGGCTGGCTGGGAGGTGTGTGACGCTGTGCATATCAATGTGTACTTGTATCAGTGATTGTATAAGAGAGTAAGTATGTGTTAGTATATGTGTGAAAAGTATGGTGTTCTGTGTTTAACTATAGATGAGGAAATCGAAGTGTGATTGATTCTTCACAGGACTGACTAGGTGTATGAGTGCATATCATAGTGTTCTAATAATAACTGACTGTATGTATGAGTAATTGTATGGGTGAATGAGTGAATGTGTGTGTAGACGTACGAATCAGTGAGTGCGTATGTAGTAACTGGTATTGGTGTGTCATGATGTCATCAGTGATGTCATTTGAGATGTCATCAGTGATGTCATTTCAGATGTCATTAGTGATGTCATCAGTGATGTCACTGAAGTATGGTGTTCTGTGTTTAACTGTATAGATGAAGAAATGGAAGTGTGATTGATTCTTTACAGGACTGACTTGGTGTGTGAGTAACTCCATGGATGAGTGGCAGTGTGTGACTGTCTGCATAGGTGTATGAGTGCATATGATAGTGTTGTAATAATGAGTGACTGTATGTATGAGTGATTGTATGGGTGAATGAGTGAATGTGTGTGTAGACGTAGGAATCAGTGAGTGCGTATGTAGTAACTGGTATTGGTGTGTCATGATGTCATCAGTGATGTCATTTGAGATGTCATCAGTGATGTCATCAGTGATGTCATTTGAGATGTCATCAGTGATGTCATCAGTGATGTCACTGACCATGTCATGAATGATGTAATATGTGACATCATCAGCAGTGGATTGCGGGTGCGCGATATATAGTTAGTGCAACTAACTATATATGGAATTTCAATGGTTTTGTGTGAGTAAAATAAGGTTTTGTAAATGCTAATTCCTAACTATATATGGTCTATAACCTATGGTTTTTTCAGTGAATTTTCAAGGTTTTGTAAATGCTAATTCCTAACTATATATGGTCTATAACCTATGGTTTTTTCAGTGAATTTCATTGGTTTTTTAACAGCTAATATCTGTAGCTGTAAAATGTATTCTTCTTTAAATCCAAAAATATATTTTATATGTTTATTAATAACTTTTTTTTTTAATATTTTTTTTTCTTCGTTCCCGCTTTGCGAATCGGGAAGCTTCCCGTTAGCTGACCTTGATGCCGCGAAATAGACCGCGAGCCGGTAAACGTTTCTTTACCGCAACTGCCGCGTTAGAAAACAACATCGTGACGCCTCCCGTCCGCATGACGTTTCGCGTTGTCGCGTGATACGTCATATGACGTGCTACGTTAGCGAACTCGTACGCTTACCGAGTCGCAAAGCACAGGTTTCTGGAAGCAAACCGGGAGGCCCTGCAAAGCGCGTAACGTAAACACAGCAGGTCATGTGACTTGGTAATAACACTTTTCATTGGTTCATTTCACTTTCGGTTTCCTAATGATGTAAGACTAGGTCATATGATCTAAAATGAACACTTTTCATTGGTTGAGAACTATTTTTTTTCCCAAATGGTGAAAATCCCTCCTTCTTTCCTCACTCTGACTTTCATCATTGTGAGAGAAAGACCCTTTGTTACCAGTGAGCAATGGCTTCTTTACTAGCTTCAGCTGGTGCTTCCCCACCACCTCCACCACATCCAAGGAAGAGTGGACCACCTGCTAAAGTTATAATTCAGCAAGAAGAGGAAGAAGAGGAACAGGACGACCTAGATAATCTCCCTATTATGGCCAGAAGATCTGTTGTACCGGAAGTAACGGGACCAGAGGGCAGGGAGATGGTGCCAAATATACAAACGAGATTTTGTGAAGTAAAACAAGTCTGCGTACATTGCAGTGGATTCATTTGCTACGGAGAAAGTAGCATCACTCTGATCAACAGAGCTATTGACAATCATGCTCATGTTTGTCCGAAACTCCCCAAACAATAAATTCTTTTTTTTTGTTTTCTTGCTCCTGTTGAGCCCTTTACAATGAATCGTTTTCGTTGCCCCCTCCGAAAAAAAAACAAAAAAAATATAAAACTGTTCAGAAAAATTCAAAAAAAGTAAAAAAATGTTCAGAAAAATAATAAAAAAAATATAAAACAACAAAAACAATTAAAAAAAAAGTTCTTTTCAGAACTACCTCCCCGTTATTAAAAAATTGGTACAATATTTGCAACTGTGCCAACCTCTATTTCTCTTAGTTCGCTTCCCAGTTCGCTCCCCGGTACGCAAACCGGAAGCGAACCAAAAAATATTTTTTTTCAAAAAGAACAGTAAGTATAAGGGAAGGAAACAGACAGTTATGTTAAAAGAAAGACAGCTATAGGGGAGTAAACTAGAGATACTATTACCCGTAATCCACTGCTGATGATGTCACATATTACATCATTCATGACATGCTCAGTGACATCATCAGCAGAGGATTGCGGGTAACAGTATCCCTAGTTTATTCCCTATAGCTGTGTTTCTTTTAACATAACTGTCTGTTTCCTTCCCTTATACTTACTGTTCTTTTTAAAAAAAAAATTTTAGATCAGTCAGAAACAGTGAAAGTAATGAAATATAAAAGACTACGTAGAATATGAGCACTGTATGCAACAACTTTGACACTTACAGAAGCCTCACCTTCTCCATGCCTCCTACACAGTTCTACATGTACATCATAAATGCAAACAGAACAGAATTAATTATACATGTTAAATGGTTTATTTTTGCTGTTCTCAGAATGTATCAAATTTCACTAAAACAGTGACTTGAAGGTATTCATCATATAACAGCGGGGAAAAAAAAACACAATCAAAATGATTGTGTTTAAAAAACCCATACAACATTACAAATCAGAATTCAGAACTCCTTAAAGTTAACTTACTTTCCATGACGGCCAAGGATGTCCTATGAACAGCTTACACTCTGTTGTGCTGTTATTACTTTCAACCCGCCACTTTCTGAAAGAAAACCTCCATCGTTTTCAAAAACATGTTACATACAAAAAATGACTTCTTGCTCTCTACCACAATTTTCCACAAGGCCAAATCTTGTCAGAGCCATGTATAACTCTTGGATTTCTTGTTAGCCAATCCCGTCTTTTCGCATTTCCGCAACTTTCAGAATTAAAATGTTGAAGATCATTTACACAATCCTGGACTAGTAATATCTTCCCCTTCTTGCTCAATCATGTTCTACATTTCCTATCACACTGATACTGCTTACTATGAAGCAGACTTACACTACCTTTATGACTAGTACAATTATTTAATTCTCTACATCACTTTTAATCACAAAGCAATGTAAAACAGTAGACAGCATTGCAGACTTACATTCCCTCTACTCCATGTTTTGATTGGCTGCTTCAATTAGCTTATAAAAAGAAATAGTTTTTCTGAACTCATTCAAAGTGCACGTATTTCTCAATAACGTCCAGTGTTATGGTAAAAAGTTATGTCTCTGTACTACACTTATCCTCAAGGCCAAATAGTGTAGGAGCCATGAGAACTTCTTGAAATTCCTCAGAGCACATCCCGAGATTCTTTCCCTAAAAGTTTGGTTTTAAAAACACCAGGTAAGAGTTTTTAAGGTCATATGGCAATTTTTTTTTGAAAATTAAAACAGAATCATTGCAGAATGACCAGCCATTTCTACACTTTAAATAAGCTGTATAATGTCCTGATGTTATTGAAGGACCATCATGATATATAATTGCTACAGTTACAAAAGTCCTTCCTGATATTGACAACTGTGAAGCCACAAAATTTTTAATTAAAGTTGTCAATTTTGTTCCATCAGGCCTACATCGTTGGAACATTAAAATGACATACTGGCCATATGTTTGTATAAATAATGTGGACATCATTTCAGATTTACATTGCCTACACTCCATATTGTGATCAGCTGCTTTTACTAGCTTATTAAAAGAGACTGATTTACTGTCTGCCAAAGTTAAATATATCAATCTTTCTGAGTCTACACTAGTACTACTTGATACCCTACAGTTCTCGCAGTCATGCTGCCATTGATAAGAAAGCCCAAACAGGTGATCTACATCTACACCTTCAGCATGCAATACATCAAGCATATACATTAAAAACTCCTGACAATCTTGCTGACTATTTTGAGAGAATTGTGTTTGGCCTGAACATCTGTCTAACAGATTTCGAATTTCAGACACACTTTCTATGTTTGTTCTATCAGTGCTACATTTCTCTAACACAGAATTTAACAAACTGCAAAATCTTTGATCAGAATTGACCACAATCTCTTCTTTTACATTTTGTAGAGAAAACAAAACATTAACCACTACATTAGCATAGCAGTTGACACCAGAACTGTTTTCAAATTGAAAACCAACAACATCTTCAACAGAATCCTTTTTGTTTCTGCTTATAATTTCAGGTTCATCGACTTTTCGTCTTTTTGCTACAACCTCCCCAGTATTGGTCACATTTCTTCGTTTCCGGCCTACCACACGTTTCTCAAACAAAGGATACTGAGGCAAATGTGGCGCATACTCTCTTCTCAACCTATTGTATTCCTTAACACAATCTAGATCCGCACAAATGTTTGTGACATCACACTCAATCAAGTACAATCCCGATAAAGTCCTAACTCGTGACAATGCCACATATGCCATACCCTCCTTGAACACAGAACTGCCAATATTCACCAATGCACAGTCTACACTTAAACCTTGCGATTTATGGATTGTCACCGCATATGCCAAGCAAACAGGAAACTGCTTACGACGAACATATAAGTCTTTTACAAGCAAAAATCTAGCAGAACAACGAGCAATTAGCTGTACTTCCTCAATGCCATCAAATTTAATTTTTAAAAATTCAATTCCATCTCTATTTCTGTATTTCACAAAATCAACAACATTACCCATTGATCCATTTACCAGACCTCTTTCAACATGTAAATTCCTTCTTAAAATTATACGGCAGTTCAAGCACACATTCAGAGTCTTTTCAAAACCCGCAGTTTTAGATATACTCTTCTCTAATTAATCCAATTTTGTTTTCAGATTCTCAGACAAAATAATTGTTGATCCCATATGCTCTACTCTGTCAATAGCTTCCAATTTCACAATCTCTTGCTTTTCTAAATGCAACATTTTGTTGTTGAATTTGGCACATTCTGCAAGAGTTGGCATCAAACATATTCCAGATTTTTTCTCAGTAACTTTCTGAAAAATATTCTCAGGCACAACATCTTCGTCTGGATATAAATTTGTCAGTAATCGTGCATGTAAAGCTTCTTTCCCATGCTCGGTCACTTTTCCAATTCTAACATCTTGTAGAATAGTCTTGTAAACTTCATCCTTTGCCTGACGCATATTTTCATGCAGTTCAGCATAATTGAAGTTTAACCATATATTGACGTTGCCAATACTCCCTAAGCACTTCCTGGTATCTTCATGCGTGAGCATTTTGAACACAGGTTGCCCTTTCACTGGTGTCAGCTGCAGAAGATCTCCGAAAACAATGATGTGTTTGCCACCAAATAACACATCATACTCTGTTTTGAGAACTTCTTGCATTCTCAAATGCACAAATGCAAGCATGACATTGGAAACCATGCTTACTTCGTCAATGATAAGAAGTTTCATTTTCCTCAAGACTCTTGAAACTTCAAAACAAGCATCTCCAGATAGCTTGTGATATTCTAATTTGTTGTCATGCTCCACTGGCAGCATCAGTAAACGATGTAAAGTAATCCCTTTAATGTTATGTGCTGCCAGTCCAGTTGGAGCGGTGACAACACAATACAGCGATGACTCTGTCCTTTCCTGCAAATAACATGAAATTGCTTTAATAAGGAAACTTTTTCCAGTTCCCGCTTCTCCACTCACGTACAGTCGGACAGGCTTCAACGACGTACATGAGCACTCTTTCTTGTCATGACTTAATCCATGATCAATTTGCATGGTAAGTTCGTCATATATTTTCCTCTGCTCAACGTTGAGTTGTCTTTCCAACTCTTCTAAGTTAACCGCATCCTCCTGAGCATGTGCCATGGCTCTTTCCACTTCATTCATAGCAGTGGCAGCTTCATTTTCGATAAGAGGTCCTCCTAGTGGATCCTGACTCAATGAAGCAGAACTCTGACTGTCCTGAGAACTGTCTCTGGCAATCTCGGCTGCAATCGTTGCTTCCTGCTCAATTTCCACATTCAACATTTCTACATATTTGGGAAAAGCAGGACATTCTATGGTCTCCTTGGCAGCATTGAATGAGTCTTCGTAACAAAGGAAATCTCCAAGCAGTTCCTCTTCTGCACGCCAAGGCTTAAAAAGTTGCAAAAGTGCTAAATAGAAAAACTCCTTTTTTTCAGGAGATTCGCCACTCAATTTTCGATGGTTTATCAAGTGGCATTTTCTTTGCTTGACCAGACATCCCTCACTTCCTATTACAGCATACACTCCTTTCTCAGTATCTTCTTTGATGTTCCTCTTGAATATGTAATTTTGCAGAACCTCATACAGACAAACATTCTCGAGGTGACTGCTTCGATTTGGATAATATGTATCCAACATGTTGCTCTTCAAAATGTCGGTACTGTTTGGCTCCTTTTCCGCCAAATACTCAATTTCCCGCACAGGTTTCAGAACTCGATTACGCGTTGCAGCAAGACCAACACTCACCCAAACGATACTCCTGGACTTGGCATAGAGACTTGCTGAAGACAACCGGTCAGAACATTCGTAAGCTCCGATTTCTCGATGCGACAACATCTTCAGACTGAAACTGTACAACTTCTTACTGAGGCTCTTTTCATGGGAAATGTCCTCCCACATATCCTTCAATTCTGTCTTCTATTTTTTGGTGATGAAAGATGTCACATACCGAGCCACAGCCATACAGTTATCAGCCACAAACTGTATATCCATGTTAGCATTCCACATGGACAAAATCACCGGGTTGTAGTCGTTGATGTACTTAGACTCTTCGTTCCTCTTCAAATTGTATGTGTTTTTAGGTGATTTCTTCATCACATTATGTCGCAGCGAAGACATCAAACTGTTCACTCTTCCTTTAGAAATCACCGATCGTGGAAAGCCGAAACGACATTTGGTGTAGAACTTGTCTTTGTTCCGGAATTTACGACGACAGTACTTTCCACATCGATGGCTTTGGAAACGTAGAACTTTTTCTCTTAGGCTTTTTTTCTCCTTTGCGTTTGGAACAGCACACGTAGAATACTGTTCTATGAAACTCATCACTGAGTCGTCTGCATCCGTTCCAAATTTAGGTGCATCCTTGACCCACAGCAACATATGTATATGAGGAGCACCTCTTGCTTGGTACTCCTTCCTCCAGAAGAAATCCAACACCTCTCCAAGAGGTGGATTCTTCTTATTCATGATAAAAGACATCATACCTTCAAATCTATGATTGAAGTACCTACATACATTGACTGGATCCAAAGAGCACAGTTCTCCGGGTGTCTTGAATTCGATGTTTTCTACGTTAGCATTTGCCTCTCGTAGAAATTCAAGTAAGTCTTCCCAGCCATACTCAGCACAGCTCAAAGTGAGGAACCATGTGGCAGTTCCTAAGTTCCTCAGCATACATTTTAAATCACCATGACGACGGTACCAGTACTCATTAGTACCACGCTGACACGCCATGAGATTAATCAGGTGAGAATCCAAAATACTGTCTTGGACATTGACTTTATCCATAAAGTCACTTGCCGAGATGTTTTGCATGTGTTACCACTTTTCAAGATGTGGTTCACTGCATATGACAGTCCAGACAGATCGCTTTCAAACAGGAGATGAAACAAATAAGGAATGCATTGTCGAAACCTAGGATCTCCTGCATACAATCGCAAAGTCCGGTATTCAGAAGCAGGAATTTGATGAGGTCGCTCATCATATCTTCCTCCCTGACCTGTTGGAAAAAGCTGTGGGAAACACCGAGCTTCCAAACTTTCCTCCCAAACACTAATGGGACTCCCTTTCGCTTGTTTCATTTGAAACAACTCAATAGCATTCCCCATGACTTCCTTGGAATGCAAAGGATGAACACTATAATGTTCATATATTTCTTCACTAGTACAGGGTTCTACTTTCTCAATTTGACCAGCACACAAATCGCTATCCTCTTCCTCACTTACTTCCTCTTCTGCAACATATACATTTTTATAGTATTTATTATATTTTTTCAAATACAATGTTGCCCTTTTGACTTTCCTAACATCTACTAAATCTTGCCATATTTTCTTATTCTTTGTCGGAACCCCATTAACTAAGATAACAAGAGGTTCCTCTTCCACTTTTTCTACTCCAATTGTGTTAATGTTTTTCTTCAAATCTAGAGGCAAATAAACAACTCTTCCCTTTAATCCTCTCTGTAAATCTGATGGAGGCAATTTCCCTGTCTTTGGCTCCATTCTTACAATAGCCTGAAAGGGATGGATACTTTGAATCAAAATAGATTCATAAGTATTTAAATCCTTCAATTCAGAAGGAATCTCAACCAATTCCAGATTATTATGAACTGCTCTAGCAGGCATCTGGTTTTGATTTAATTTGTTACAACAATAAGTACACACACGTTGATCCAATCCCAAATCAAAACAATTTTCTACCATCAAGTATGTTGTAAAATCCTTCCATTCACTATTATTTTCCCTTTCACTTTTTCCATATAAATCCACTAACTTAGTCTGATTCTAATAATAAGTGCGTCGACAACACACACAAGTGAAATTTGGCCTCTCACTTGATTTCACCTCAAACGTCGCAATTTCCCTCTGGAAATTATCTGTACTGGAAACCTGAACACTATCTTCCACATTACTCTCTTCTTCTTGGTCAATTTCAACATTCTCCTCTTTACTTCCAAAGTAACAAAACTCAATTTCTTCACATATATTCTTCACATCTATTTCAGAACCATGCAAAAGAGCAGCGCATAATTGTTTAAGCATAATTGCTGGACTCTTAGCATAATACAACATTCTAACTAATTTCCTCACTTTATTATGATGCACTGCTAGCATCCTGAAATGATGAAAAACACTCTGGCATACTCTCCTGGAAAGACAAGCCAGTGAATGACCATGCAAACCTATCACTTCTCTCACTCTGCAAGGATCTAATTCTTGCAAGAACTTCATTTTCTGCTTCAAACTTTTCTTATCAAATGACCGTATAAAATCACAAAGCAAATTGATGGAATCCTGTCGTACACTGCAAATACTACTACACTTCCAGGTGTACACAGGACCCTTAGGACGTCTCCCTAAAACCTCATTACCTAACACCTCTTCTATCTCTGTTCTCACAACTTTTTCTTTTTCAACTGGACAACCATCTTTCACTTCATAAGCTCGACCACTGGTGTCAACTGCATGCACCAAATCATTATCCTGGAAATAACTCTCCTCATTAAAAAATGCCTCAGAGCTTGAACTATGCATCCATTCTCCAGAAAAAACTTCACAAAAATTACTACGATTAACTATTCTCTTCCATCTACTATTTCTTTTGAAATCATAAATTACCTTGTTTAGCTTCCTAATTCTATTGATTGTCAAAATAAATAACTTACGTTTAATTTCAAATGCCTGATCAATAACTTTCTCAACTATCTTTTTTTCTCTTATAAAAAACCACTTTCTGTTGACCTTTCTTAATATTTTTTAACAAATTCCCAATTATCCTGTTGCGGAACATTCGTTTACGAATATCCGTAAACTGTTGTTTCCTTCTACTTTCATGCATAGAGTTATCTCTTACTCTAGCAGTAACATTTCTCATTGGCCTTTCCTTACCATTTGAATTGTTTATCCTTTTCTGGACTGAAACATTTTCTGTAGTAATATTTTTTTTACTACACATATTTCTTATGACTGTTTTTGGACTCTTACCCGGTGCTTTCTTCGTGACTTGACAAATCTTTTTGTTAGAGGACTGCTGCATTATTCCATGGTCCTGCTGTCTTTGACGTTTTGCAGCCTTTCTCACTCTTTCTTTGCTAGGCATCCTAAAATCTTGAAATAATCTGCAGTTGAATCTGTGGTAAAATATAATAAAAAATGTTATTAACCACTATTACCCAACAGTAAATTAATAACAGTCATCAAAAACTTAACACACTACTTAAGTATATAATATACTGAAGCCTATCTCCAATTTTTCACTGAACAGGACTCATCTCTTCTTAACCTTGGATAAACCTCACCTACTCTGTGTCCCCTGCACATAATTAAATGTAAAGGGGCAGATTTATATTAACTAGCACATCCTCAGGGATGCACCAGTTAACGTGCACCGCTGCTCTGCCACCCACGGTGTGCCGCATTTACAATCAGATAGGACAAAGCTACATCAAAACCCTGCGCCTGCTTGAAGCAGGCATAGATCTTGACGCAGGTAGGCTGAAAGCTAAAGCAACAACTAAGTGTCGTGTGCAGAAGTTACAAAAAAGGAAAAATGGCGTTTAAACCAGTAATGAGACCATGCTAACGTAACACAGAGTAAAAATATCCAGGATCTACATCAGTTTGGGGTTCACGAACCTGGCAGGTACAAGGCACTGAGGCTTTCCACCGTGCATGTCTCATCCCAAATCATATGTTGTTTGTGAATGAAACAATTTCCCAGACCAAATGCTTTGGATTGGCTACTTCTAAAAAATTAAACACCCCTACTATCCCGGAGTTAGAGGAATATGATGGTTGGAGTAATTTTACTCGTTGTCCATTAAAGATTTACAGGCCCTACTCCGTATTTCTTCCTTTAACATTTCCAGTATAAATCCAAAAGGTTGACTGCTTTGGCAACGTGCCTTATCCACGGTTTAATAACGCTGCCTTTTCCTTTATATAAGTTTTCAAATTGTATGAAATATATACCAATAGGTCGTTATTAACCTTTAAGTAGTGCTTTTCTTCATGAGGTCTGGTCGCTTCCATACACATACAGATTTTCAAAGATGATCAAGAACTTTATCTGAATGGAGAGGAATGCACTGAGATGCCAGATCATTCACTAATGTGTAGGCACATACAGTTACACGGTTCATGCAACAAACACCGACCAAATATGGCTTGCGTGTTGCAAGGCACACCAGTTCCTGCTATCATCCCCACGTTCAAGTTCTTGGAAAATGGTAGTTATTTGATGCTCAATAATGAAGATTGTTCTGGGTTAATTAAAAGTATTCATTTTATCGTAACAGTAAATGAACGGGTTATTTGCTGCAGAAATATTCTATTTCCTCCCACACATGAACATAGGGAGTTTTCAATCTGGCCACAAATACCAACCTTGGGAGCACATTTCAACGGCATGGCAAGAATAAGAGCTCTTTTATCTCAGACAGAGGTGGCCTTGAGTTCGACCCGTGAAACTTTCGTGCTTCACATAGCGAACACCCGTACAGAGGTGCAGACCCTTTTAAATACAGATTCGCCTTTCCATTTCAGCAAGATGGTTCGGACTATCTCTAACGCGTCCTCCACAAAGGGCCTGGCGCACTTTTTTAAAGTTGTTACCAGTGGTCTCGTGACTTCATTTGAGAAAATCTTTGGAGTCATCCCTGCTTTCTTTCATTCTATTTTTTCCACTCTGCTTCGTGGATTCCCATTTTTACTTGCATTACTAGCGGACGCTCTTGTGCTTTTTTACATTTTTAAATATGGATGTCCCTCCTGTGCAAGCTCCCGCCCTGCAGCTGCTGACACTGTTCCGCAATCGCATGCTAGAATATTATGGCACAATGCCGTTGGCGATATTAAGCACGGCATATGGATTATCTTTTCGATTCTCCTACTTCACCTGTGTCCATCCTGTATTTCACTGCCTGACCTGTGATTTCGATTGGGCCATTGATTTGTGTCTCTGCGGACCGGTTTCTCCTGACGTCGACTTTAATCAGCTGATGACTCCTATCATTACTCACGAGTTGGTTTGTCCTGGCGAAAGGATTATGGCTGTGGCATTGATGCATGGACTAATTGGTCCCTGGAATTTACTGGCGGCAACACAGTCTTTCTTGGAACAGAGCTTTCTTGAAAACCCACCGAGCTGTCCTCTGATGTTGATAGAGGATCCGGTGCTGGGAGAGCACTTATGTTCTTTTCCGCTTTTAAATTGGATGGCTGAACTCTTTTCGGATGAAGACGGTGACTTCCTATTGGAGGCTGTTGCAGCTTATTTTGCATACACAGTTATGTCATAGACCTTTTTCATGTTTGATATGCTGAGTACTAGCATTTCATTGACAATTCATTGACTTATTTGTCAAGTTTTTATTATTTAGCTTGCCTATTGGCTTAAGACTCGATAAAGTACTTGGCTGTTTTATTTTTCTTTAGCATTAAATTTTCCTAGTTTTTAATGTTTTACCTTGCGAACCGTCCACATATAAAGTTGCAATCTGCTCTCATGAGATGACACTTCTATTATCTTATTCAGTTCGTTTCCGGATCATGGGGAGGTGTCATCTAGGTCCTGGATATCTTTACACCGTGTTAAGTTAGCATGGACTCATTACCGGTTTAAACGCCATTTTTTCTTTTTTTGCAACTTCTGCACACAACACTTAGTTGTTGCTTTAGCTTTCAACCTAATAGTTCATCGTGATTTACATGAGAATAATATGTTATTGCTCTACTATCTGCTTTGCTTCTTAAACTATATCTGTACAGCGAGTGCTGAAGTTTCAAGAACAACACGATACAGAATTGTTATGAGGTCTGATCTCCACGACTTCATACTCATAACATAAGTGCAGCTTCTCCCAATTCTGGGCATGAGGCGGGTTTTATATTGCTTTGCCGAACACACATACACAACACTTGATGCGGTTCACATGAACAGAGAGCTGGTGTATGCTGATGTGATTCCTTCAAATCTAAGACACTAAAGTATCGGCACGCCCTAAACCAACACAAAGAGACCTTCTTAGCAAATAATATATTATGTGTATTAGGGAGGGTGACATATAAGCAGCCGCGGGCCGTGGAGGGACTTACGGTGGGGCAGGGAGGCGGGGAGGGGGAGGGGCAGGGTGGAGCCCTCTCCACCCTGCCCCTCCCCCTCCCCGCCTCCCTGCCCCATCGTAACTCCCTCCACGGCCCGCGGCTGCTTATAAGTGTTACTAACTCTTATTCATTTACAGCATGTTAACATACTGTCACCATTCGCTTTTTATGTACTACTGACTATGCTGGTAATTTTGCTACTGATAATATGTGTACTTGTATAATCTAAGATACTACGCCTGAGAAGACGGCATTAGTAAATAAACATTTCAAATACACATGTCTTCTTCTTAACTCCATGTTCTGGTTTCTAAGAAATATATAACGACCGACTGTTCATGAGTTCCACGTATCCTGAGGTACTATAAGTTCATATTCTGGATTGTCTAAACATTGAGAGTTTGTTATATCCAATGTGACACTGTACCTAGCTTGCTAAGGGGTTTTGATTACTAAGGTGAGTTTTGGGACACCCTAATTCGCCGAGGTTCCAATCCTCTGTCCACAGTTCTGTGTGAGAACAGAAACCCTGCGACAGGGGCACCCCTCAGCCTTACTGGAGCTTCATCACACTTACGATACAACTCCAGCAATGCGCCAACTTTACGGCACAAATACGTCACGCATCTGTGCTGTTTTTGCCCCATGATGCGCCGCATTGTAAATGCAGCACACCATAGGTGACGGAACAGCGGCACAGAATGACTAACACATCCCTGGTGATGCGCCAGTCATCATAAATCTATCCCTATGCTTCTTATCTTGTTAGAGATGAACCGCCATATGTATCATCAAAGTTTTTTGCATTTCCTAAATAGCGAACTTTAAGGAATAAATAGCGATTCTTTACCATTCCTAGTTTGCGATGACCTATTTGCTAATTACAAATTACCCATTCATTTCCATGCAGCAGGAGGCCCATAAGAATGAAGGTGCAATTTGCGATTAGCAATTACCTCATCGCAAATTACGAATTTTTCCGACGGTGCAGGGGTGTCTCAAGAACACCCTACTGCACCCCTGAAAAAGAAATTTGGGGTCATATGGCGCACATAAATTTTGAAAACATTCCTTTACCTCAAAAACGATTTTCAACTCATAATTTGAAAACACTGCACATGGGGAAATAACTTAAAATGTCCTTAAGACACATAAAAGCATTTTTTGATTGCCTTTGCAGCATGTTTCAGTCACCTTTAACATGCCTATGTAACAGAAACATTCAAAATCTAAATCTGCCATGCACAGGTGGAAGCATATTTACAAGCAATTTGCTCCACAGACAAACTTCTTACATTGAAATGGGAAAAATAACATCAGAGACTCTCAATTACCTTATAAAGAAGCAGACACCATTATATCCTTCTCATCAATATTAAAACTATTACTTTTTCTCAAAAACGATTTACAAGTCATAATTTGAAAACACTCCACAGCTCCTATGCACATAAAAGCCCTGTCAGTACTAATACTTCACATTTTCTCCAATTACAATTTCTCAAAGAAACAAAATCTATTTGTGAAACACTTGAGACAAAGCAACATTTGAAAAACACAACTTTCTTCATAATTTTCTCCTTAAAGCACACTATTTTCTATCTAAATTAAAGAAATCTTTTCTCACCTTAGCAAATACTTTGAGTTTCAAAACAGTCTCAGAAACACACCAATTTGTCTTCAGCAGAGCAAAAGGTATGCACTCCAGAGTCTGCAGCTATCAAAAGCACAGAAATGCTGTAATTCCTCACACATATCTCTCATGTCACCCAATCAAAACTCTTCCCTCACTTTTTTTCAAAGCAAAACCCTTCCCCCCTCTGCCCCCTCTCTGCTTTTTCTGCATAGCAACCACCTCTTGCAAGACCTCTCACACAACAATGTTGCAATTGAACTCTGAACTCTCAGTGCACCTGCATATCCAGAGCATTCTTTCATTTAATGATTTTTTCTTCGCCACTCAAAATACATCTTTCAACGAACTCATCCATGCACACTAACTTTCTGTTTTCAGCAATCAAAATCCACCAATCACTCTTACTGCTTCATTAACACAGAAACTCCTCAGTTTTTTTCATTTTACACTCTCATTTTTTCAACTGCCATTTCATTGCCACACTTCATCTGACTGCAGGAGAACCTTCTCTCACCATGTTTTCTGTCTGGATTGTTGGACATAGTTACATCTATTGGGCTCAAAGGTACGTTGAAAACAGGAATTTACCTAACCTCAATTTACAAGATGTGGAAATTAAGTGGTTTGGCCACAGAGGATTAAAATGTCACCAATTGATACCATTGGTGAAAACCTTTATGCATTTGCCAAAACCTGACCTGTTAATTGTGCACTGTGGAGGTAATGATTTGGGCACTTTGACTGGGGTAGGTCTGGAAATGCTTTTAAAGGACACCTTTGAGCAATTGATGGCACTTTTTCCTCAGACTGCCTTGGTATATTCAAATATATGCCAAAGACAGAAATGGAGGTGGTCGAACCAATTTTGTCCACAAATTGAGAAATCGAGGAAGCATGTAAACAAATCTGTTTCATCTTACATGAGAGACCATGGAATGGGCTCCCTGTACAACAATAACTTGCGTTACTACATGCAAGATATCTACAGAGGAGATGGAGTTCACTTCTCAGATGAGGGCAACAGAGTTTTCACTCTGAATTTAAGAATGTGCATTGGTACCTACTTATAAGTACCTAAATGTACCATAAACCCAAAAGCTCTTCTCAGAGCTACCCTACATCTGATCACTCACAATTATTATTTTACTCTAACTTTTTTCACTAATTTTCAAGACAGTACGCTCCCCAGAACGCTTCCCGGTTCGCGAACCGGGCGCACTCCACGCAAAAAAACTAAAAAAACTGTATATTTTTTTTTTGCCCTGCGAGACCCTTTCAAAGCCTCCACATCAAACCTAGGGGGTCAGGGACGATCTACTATGCCCCCTTATGGTCATTTGCCCCTTCGCTTTGGCCTCCTCTTGTCTCTCGATCCTACCGAGAGACAAGATGGCGGCCGCTACGGACTGTTTGGAATGTTTACAGACGCCGAAAAACCAATCAGCTTCGCAAACCTCCGTAACGCGAAAAGTACGCGAAGCGGAGCGCTGTTACAGATATATATCTTTTTTTGAACGTTAATTTCTCAAAATCCACTGGAGCACATATATTGAGACCTAGCAAAGGCACATCGGGCTACCAGTCCCTACAATTTTGCCAAGTTTCGTGCAAATCCATTCAGCCGTTCGATTATTATTATTTTATTTTTTTTTGCCCCGCGGGGCCCTTTTAAAACCTCCACATCAAACCTAGGGGGTCAGCGACAATGTACTATGCCCCCTTATGGTCATTTGCCCCTTCGCTTTGGCCTCCTCTTGTCTCTCGATCCTACCGAGAGACAAGATGGCGGCCGCTACGGACTGTTTGGAATGTTGACAGACGCCGGAGAACCAATCAGCTTCGCTTCACAAAGCTCCGTTGCGCGAAAAGTACGCGTCCTGGAACGCTGCCCGGTCCGCTGTTACAGATATATATCTTTTTTTAAACGTTAATTTCTCAAAATCCACTGGAGCACATATATTGAGACCTACAAAAGGCACATCGGACTACCAGTCCCTACAATTTTGCCAAGTTTCGTGCAAATCCATTCAGCCGTTCGGGCTAAAAGTGAGGCCAACCGCCCTATGGAAATTAACATGGGAAAAACGCGTTTTGGGACCCCCCTTTTTTCTCGGCCCCCCCTTGACGAACCCCCCCAAAATTTTCAGGGGCTGCTCAGAAACAAAATGTTCCATTTTCCAGAAAATTTCAGCCAATTCCGTCCACAAACGCCAAAGTTATTAGACATAGAATTTTCAAAAATCCCATAGAGAAAAAATCCTAACTATATATACCTACTGGCGACCGCCAGTAGGTAATATATATATATATATATATTACCTACTGGCGGTCGCCCGTAGGTGGTTATAGTTAGGACCTAGTTTCCATAGGAAATTCGCAACATTCTATTTGGAATAACTTTGGCGCCGGTCGACGAATCTTCGCGAAATTTTCCAAGAAAATGGCCTGTTCCGCTCCTTCTCTGAAAGTTTGGGGGTGATTTGTCAAGCGGGGGCCGAAAAAAAAGGGGGTCCCAAAACGTGTTTTCCCCATGCAATTTTCCATAGGACCTTTAAATTGGCAACAGCCCGAACTGCTGAACGGAATTACACCAAATTTGGCAATAAGGTAGAGTTTGGTTCGCAGATCACGCTTTTTGTTAAATGCAGTAGATCCGTTCAGTAGTTTCTGAGAATATCAAAAGTAAAATCATAGATATATCTAGCGATGAAGTACCGTACTCTGTACTGTACTCTGTACCTTCCCGAGCATGAGCGATATGCTAATTGCTGTCAACACTCCAAACCAGGAAGTGTTGGCAGCCATCTTGTGAAAGCAGCAGAAGAAACCTCGAAAAACACGCAAAGGGGGCAGGGTAGAAACACCTTGACCCCCTAGGCCTGCTCAGGGGGTCCCACAAGGACCCCCAAAGCCCCGAAGTTTATTTTTATTTTTAAATCGCGGGATACACGTAGGTACGCGTACCCCGTGAAAAAAAAACCCAGTCGGATTTTTTTTGTAATTAGCCCCGGGGGGGACCAAATCCAGGGGGCTTTATGAAAAAAAGTGTGGGGGGGACCCAATCCCCCCACACTGCCCTGGAGAACGCCACCCTTCGGGGCTACGATATATATGGTGGGGGGCCTCTAAGGCCCCCCAAGCCCCAGGGACCGCTACCCCCTGGGGCTTTATTAAGAATGCGGGGGGGCTCACGGCCCCCCGCAGCCCCAGGGACCGACACCCCCTGGGGCTTTGATATGTATGGTGGGGGGCCTCTAAGGCACCCCATGCCCAGGGACCGCCAACCCCCGGGGCTTTATTATTAAGTATGCGGGGGGGCTCATGTCCCCCTCCTCCGGGCTTTGTTTTTTTTTTCTTTTTTTAAACTTGTGTGGGGGCTCATGCTCCCCCACATGCCTCGGGGACCGCCACCTCCCCAGGGCACTAATATTTAAATTGGGGGTTCCATGATGGAACCCCAGGGCTTTTAAAAGGTGGGAGGGGGCCCCCTCCTGGAGCCCTTGATGGCCATGGGGACCGCCACCTCCCAGGGCCAGCTCCTGCATTGTCCCGGGGTGCCTACCCCCGGGACACTGCTGTTTGCTATGGTAGGGCGGGAGCCTTGCGGCTCCCGCCCTACCATATCAAACTGCTTTGACTTTTGAAAGAGAGAGCAGGAAACCTGCTCTCTCAAAAATCTAGGGCGTCTTGCTTTTCTGCATGGGGAGCAGCATGTTAGCTGCTCCCCAAGCAGAAAAGCAATGCCGGCTCCCGCAGGATGCCGGGAGCCGGCAGGGACCGTAGGGGGCTTGGGGACCCCCCCACGGTCCCCAATGGAGAGGGCAGGCCCCTGGGGATGGGGTCCCTGGGGCCATCAGTTGCCCAGGAGGGGGGCCACGCGGCTCCCCTCCACCATTTAAATAAAAAAAAAATTGGCAGGCCCCGGGGAATGAGGTCCCCGGGGCCTTAAGGGGCATTGGAGGGGGGCCCTTGTCATGAATGATGTAATATGTGACATCATCAGCAGTGGATTGCGGGTGTGCGAGTTATAGTTTGCACAACTAACTATAACGGGGGAATTCCATGGTTTTGTATGAGTGAAATGTTCAGCTAAGTATAACATGTGTGAAACCTATGATTTTTTTCAGTGAATTTCAAACGTTTTTTAAATGCTAATTCCTAACTATAACATGTTTGAAACCTTTGTTTTTTTCAGTGAATTTGCAAGGTTTTTTAAATGCTAATTACTGACTATATTGTGCCTAAAACCTATGGTTTTTTCAGTGAATTTCATAGGTTTTGTAAATGCCAATTTTTAAATGTATTAATTATTATATTTATTTTTTAATACTAATTTCCTACATTTTTTATAATAATTATTTTTAGATTTTTAGTTATTTTATTTTTTTAAATTACATTACATATTTTTAATGTAAAATAATAAAAAACAAAATTCAAAAAAATATATATTTGTTTCTTCAATATATTAAAATTAATTTCTATATATTTTTTGTGCATTTTTTTGTGATAAACGTACAGTACGTTTTGACATTCTGCGTCACATCGTCGCTTCCGCGTGGCGTCATGTACGTTTGTATGCCGCACTCCGCAAAAGTTTCTTAATGTTCAAAAAGATATATCTATGTATTTAATGTGAATATTAAGGAAAGACATTATCTGAGATAATCATGAAAATAGGATTTATTTACTTTTAATAACCGTATATTACTTGTAAAAGCAATTACGCAAATCGCGGTGTACGTCGTACGTACATGCACCGTAAGAGCACCGTACGCGCACCACGTGTGACTTCAAAACAAGAGATTTGATTGGTTCATAATACTTCCTATTCTAACTGTTGAAGGACCCCACCCATTTTAATCATTCTTCTTTGACTTTCACTGAAGATCCATCTGTTTTCTGAAGCTTCGGTGATTTTGGAAGACATCTTTAAAATGGCTGCATGCCAGGAGGAAGATACTTCAGAACACTTTTCAGAAGAAGAATTTCTTGCTGAGGATGTACAGCGAAAAAGGAAGGAAGCTTTGAAGAAAGTAAATGCAGCCAAGGTCACCTGCAAGGTGCATGGGACCACACTTTCTAGAGGTGATCCGAATAAAAAATATTAATTTGGAACCGCCAGCATGGTTCAACATGAGAAGACTCTTCATCCTCGCAATTATGCGAGAGCTTCATGTGACAGGCTGCAGGAAGACCCTCCACCAGCTGTAGCGAGCACTTCGACAGCACCATCTAGTCTGCATCCGGACATTGTATTATGGCGAGCAGTCTATTGATTTTATTTGCAGGCACAAACAGGAGCACCATTGCTCTTGGCGTTAATTTTTTTTGTTGTTTATTTGTTCCCATTGCAGACTGTTTTGATTGGGCAGTTCCTTTTTTTCCTTTGAAAAAAAACAAAACAAATAAAAAACTGTTAAAAAAATCTCAAAAAAATACAAAAAGACAAAAAAATAGTTATTTTAAGAACTAACTTCACTGGTTTAAGAACTAACTTCACTGGTCAAAAAAAGAGCTATATTAGTATGATAGTGTGTACAAGTTTTTTGAATGAATGTGTAGTGTATAAATGAATGAAAGAATACATTAGTAATGTGTGGTGAATGTAAAAGTGCAGAACTATAAGGAAGTGCTACAGCATAACTCTTTAAGATGTTTACTTGGAGTATACTGTAGTACTTCCGAAGCACATGAATGTAACATATGTACATAAATATGTTGCAAGTCTATGCTTCTCTCTGCACTGCTGGTGAAACTGCCTGGGTGAATTTATAAGTGTTTGTGTTTTAATCCAGTGAAGGATTAGTACATACTGCTGAATGGATCACTACAACAGTGCAACAGCAGTGACAGAGTGCTTGGTGAAAGTGTAAGGATACAGACTGGGGAATTGAAGGTGTGAAAGACAAGTGAGCATTTACCACCAAAGTGAAGAAGAGAGGTGTTAGCCGTCTTGGTTTAAAGCCTCTCTTTGCCACTTCAGAAACGCTAGGCTGCACAATATTAGCAAGGATATGGTGCAGCCTAGCGTTTCCCCCTACGATGGCGATACGTTTTACAACTTAACACCAACGCAGGCAGGGAAGGTTTGTTTATGTACAGGAAGGTGTTCCTTCCTGCACATAAAGAAAGCAGTAAATGCCATTTTTTAACATACATGTGTGCTGCTTCATGCGGCACACAAATTAAGGTACAAATTGGCATTTTGAAAAATAGGTTTATTTATGTACAGGAAGGAACACCTTTCTGTACATAAAGAAACCTTGGCATTTAGCTTTTTCCATGTGTGCTGCACAAGGCAGCACACATGGAAAAAGCAACAACGAGGAGAAATGAAGCATTTCTCCTTGTTTCGCCACCTTAAGAACCTGCCTTACCTGTTTTTAAATTTGCCGCTGCCACCTATTATCACCTCTCTTGATAATAGGTGGCAGCGTCAAAGTGAATGAGTGTTGCGGTGGAATGTCCACCACATCACCCACTGTATGCCGCCTTTTACTATGAGTTTATCGTGGAAGGGGCCCTATTACCAAGGCAACGTTTAGTCAATTAACGTCACTTTAAGACAAGTTAATTGATTTAACGCTGCCTTGATAATAGGTCCATGCAAATATCGCCGCGTTATCGGCAGACAAGTGCCGGTAACGTGATGACAAGGGGCTTGATAATATGCCCCATAGTGCATAGGAATTACAAGCAGTCCATACTCCAAGGCGTACTTCGCTACACAAGTCTTTGGGTACTGACTGAATGATTACAGTTTTGCAAGGACAGTGCCAGACTGAATTTATAAGTGCTTGTGTTTAAGTGCAGTGAATGGATTAGCATATACTGCTGAATGGGTCCCTACAATAGTGCAACAGCAGTGACAGACTACTTGGTGGAAGTGTAAGGATATAGACTAGGATATTGAAGGTATAAAAGACAAGTGTGCATGTAGATAGAAGATTACAAGCATAGTGCATAGCACTTTGAAGCAGTTCATGCCCTAAGGCCTACTTCGCTGCATGAGTACTTGGATACTGATTGAATGATTACAGTTCTGCAAGGACAGTGCCTGACTGAATTTATAAGTGCTTCCGTTTTAGTGCAATGAATGAATTAAGAACAAACTGCTGAATGGGTCACTACAACAGTGCAACAGCAGTGACAGACTACTTGGTGGAAGTATAAGGATGTAGACTAGGAGATTGAAGGTATAAAAGAAAAGTGTGCATGTAGATAGAAGACTACAAGCATAGTGCATTGCGCTTTGAGGCAGTTCATGCCCTAAGGCCTACTTCGCTGCATGAGTACTTGGATACTGATTGAATGATTACAGTTCTGCAAGGACAGTGCCTGACTGAATTTATAAGTGCTTGAGTTTTAGTGCAGTGAATGGATTAGAATAAACTGCTGAATGGGTCTCTACAGCAGTGCAACAGCAGTGACAGACTGCTTGGTGGAAGTGGAAGGATATAGACTAGGGAATTGAAGGTATAAAAGACAAGTATGCAGGTAGATAGAAAACTACAAGGATAGTCGATAGCGCTTTGAAACAGTTCATGCCCTAATGCCTACTTCGCTGCATGAGTACTTGGGTACTGACTTAATGATAACAGTTCGGCAAGCACAGTCCCTGACTGAATTTATAAGTGCTTGAGTTTTAGTGCAGAGCATGGATAAGCACATACTGCTGGATGGGTCATCAAAACTGACTCACAGTGTGATTCTTGACAAATAACAGTATTTCTTATAAATTGAGTGTATAGATACGGACTGGGGATATATAGGCCTGAAACACAAATGTGAAGATGGTTACACTACTACTTGCATAGTGCATAAGAATTTCAAGCACTGCATGCCCTAAAAAACTGGCTCACTGCAACAGTACATGTAATGATATATCTGCAAACACATCAACCAACCAAATCATTCTCTCTCAAGTTTCTCAAATGGACACTGACTCGCACTGTGATTCTAGACAAATAACAGTATTTCTTATAACTGGACTGCATTTATACTGACTGTAGAAATGTAGTCCTGAAACACAAGTGTGAATTTGTTTACACTACTACTTGCATATTGCAAAAATGCTTCTCTCAGAATGATTCCTAAATGCACACAGACTGACAATGTGATTCTAGACAAAAAATATTAAACCTTGCATTTAAAAAAAACACATTTACTAGTCTAGAAACGGTTAGGTGACTAAACACATTCTATATGTATGACTGCTGCATTTTACTATAGAATCCTGACTCGTTTTGCAAATACATAAGCAATCTGCTGCATTATTGGCACCAACATTACATCAAAAAAGTGACACAATAGAACAACAAAGAGGCATAAGGGGCTTGTAAATCTGCCCCAGAGTGTATGCAGCAGTGTATATATACTGACTGGTAAACTGTAGATATGAAACACAAGTCTGATTCTAGACAAGCAACACTATTAATTACTCTTGAAAGACTAATATGACTACACACTTTCCAGAAATATAAATACTGCATTGTACTGTACAACCATGGTTTTTTTGCAAATACAAAAGCAATAACTGGTTTCAAATTCTTGATAAAAGGATAGGTTTTTAAGCACTTATATGTCTACAAACACGAAATGTACAAAAAAGCTTCTCTTAGAATCATTCCTAAAAGCACACAGATGCATAGTGTGATTCTAGACAAAGAAATTAGATCTTGCATTTTACAAAAACACATTTACTAGTCTAGAAACGGTAAGGTGACTAAACACATTCTATATATATTACTGCTGCATTTTACTATACAATCCTGACTCATTTTGCAAATACATAAGCAATCTGTTGCTTTATTGGCGCCAACATAACGTGAAAAGAGTGACACAATGGCAGCACAAAGAAGTGCAAGAGGCTTTTAAATATGCCACATAGAGTTTGCAGTAGTGTATGTATACTACCTGAAAAATTGTAGATTTGAAACACAAGCCTAATTCTAAACAAGCAACACTATTTACTACTTTAGAACTGAAAAATTGACTGCACACATTCTACATGTTTTAGTACTGCACTTCACTTCACAAATCTGACTCACCAAACACATTAACTTACCAAAGGCTTTTATCACAGTGGTTATCCAAATGCAGACAAACTCAGAATGTGATTCTACACAACTAAACTACTCCTTGCACTTTAGAAGGATAAACACATTACTCTTACTAAAAACAAAATGCACCACATACATCCCCTTATAAGTTAACAACTCACCTTTCAAATTGATTTGTAGATTAAAAGGAATGCCAGTCACACAGCAGATATTCTTATACAGAATCTCTCTACTTCAGTGTTCTTAGCAAAACCAGAAAATGGCAAACGTTCCCTCTCATTCTATACAAATATTCATGTAAATAAAAAATCAAATTGCTTCCCACATTAATTCAAAAGCAAACACACATTTCTATTGGTTGAACATTTGAACCCTTTCCAACTGACATAACTTTGAACCCTACTCCCAATTTGCTTTCTGCTGTTACCATACTAACATATCATGCAAAACTCAACTGACCACAGAGGTCAAAAGCTCAGCACACTGTAAAACACTCCTCTTCAACAAGTTTAGACTCTGTATAGGTACTTACTTATAAGTACCAATAAAGAGAAAGGCTCTTGTTAGAACCAACCAACATCTAAACACATAAGCTTGATAGGTATCTGAAAAAAAATGTATATATATATATATATATTTTTCTCTTGCTTAGGTACGCGTACAGGACGCTTTACAAACCTAGCAGCATACTTTGTACAGCAGCGCTTGGTACGCGTACCCTAATTTAACCATAAAAAAAAATAGCCCCTATCACTAATTTTTATTATCCCCGGAGACTCCATCCCCAGGGGCTCATATAAAACGTTGGGCACCATGGGGGGAGCCCCAATGACCCAACAGTCCCAGCCGGCTACTCGCATACTTCGGGAGCCGGCATTGCTTTTCCTCAGGGAGAACATGCTGCTCCCCCAGAGGAAAAGCAATTTGCTTTCCTATTTGGAAGAGAGAGCAGGTTTCCTGGTTAATTGTGCAGTAAGAAAAGAGAACATACTCTCTGGAAACGTGTAGAGGGCAACAGAGGCAGATTATCTCAGGAACTTGATGTAGGTGGTTCCAGGAACTGCCATTGCCATGGTAAATCATGAAAGTGGGTATGATGTAGCTCTACCACTTAAGAGACAAAATCTGAAAACATATGAGATGGATGGTAGACCTACAAACCTTACTGCATAGTTGCACTTTACTCCGTTCCACTGGATGTGGACCAGCAGATATGCTGGTTCGGATGTGTGATAGCACATGCCCAGTGCTGGGAAGAATGTGTAACTTCTATTTGTGCCTAGCAACACCTCAGAGCCTGTTCAGTTAGTGTAGTGAGTGAATTGACCAACAGACGCATTCCTTCCCTTTAAGGAAATCTAAAAATGTTGGGGTTGCATGGCAGACACAGGCAAGGAAAATGAGTTATGATCATCCAACAAATCAATAGTGCAGAACGTCCTTCCCTATGAACCAGTGAACACATGGGGAATGTGCCCCTGGGTGAGGGGTTACAATTGACAGTGCCAGCAGAGGCTCTGTCATTGGTACCTCAGCTGTTTTACCCATCTCCAAAGGAGGTGGGGAAACGGTGGGTTTGGTGAGGGTGGAAGGACACCAATTTATAGCATTAACCCTGTCCTGCAAAACTCTAATTCATTTATTATATCTAAAAACTGAGAATCACACCGGTTGTAATAGGAATGAGAGTAGTAGAACCTTCATTTGCACACATGTAGTTGACAGTAATGGAAACATGTAGGCTGTATGAAGTAGGATTTTGCTATTTCCGCTAGTTACTCGTGTACCTGCAGAAATTTCCCACCAGTTGAGTTTCCTTGTTGTGAAAGGTGGAGCCAACTGGGATGATGGACTAAAGAATGCTTACTGTCTTTGTGGCTCTTCCTGTGGACTCTCAACCTCAAATGTTTGTCTCCTACCACTTTGAGTCTCAGGCGATGAGAGGTCCTGGTCAGATATGTGTCACACAGCAGTGGTTCTAGGAAGCTGCTATGCTGCAATGCAAGGTCCTGCATTGTTGTTGAGGTGGCTGTTGATGAGGGCTTTGAGGATGAATCACACACCAAGTGATTCCAAAGATGCTGTCGGGGTTGCGATGCAGAGTCCTGCGTCGTTGTCGAGGCTGCCATTGTGAGGGCTTCCAATCAACACCCATGGATTTTTGCATTGCCCTTGATTTACAATATCACGTAAATCTGGGCAACGGCAAAAATGTATGCCTCCCCAGAGCAGGCGTATAGATGAGAAATGTTTACATTTCGCCTTGTTTTTTTCCTATTTCCAAGTGTGCTGCGTTTACTTGAGTACAAAATACCTTAAAAACTAGAGACAAGAGGCTTTTGGCATAGCAGGAACAGTTTATTTAATTAAGTGTAGCTCTGTTGTTGCCTAGTCGTGCCTATCCGCGCCTTGCCTTTCACACAGCTGCAGCTGGACAGAAGAATCGAGCGCCGAGCACAGAGCGGATCCGGTGGTGAACCGCGAACACCACAACGCAGAGGACGAGGAGGACTCTGAAAACGGGTAGCTTACACCCGAGGAAAACCGCGAGACTCCCCGACACCCTCGTCAGCCCCTGAGCAACGCGGAACGCATAGGTCAAGAAGTGCGGAGCGTGGGGCGGCGTAGGGCCGCAGGCTCGTAGAACGCCGCAGAACACTGCAGAACGCCGGTCACAAGCCGGTAAAGTGAAGATGCCGGCTTTTGGTAACCAGTGACCGCGAACCAACCAGAGACACCCCTCAGCCATGCAGAACGCGCAGGATTTGGAGCATGAGCTGCCGGTTTATAAAGGCACCAACTGCCCCTCAAACCCCCACCCCTGTAGAAGTAAAACAGAGGGGGGAAATCAGCGCTGCCAGGAATCTGCAGAGGCACACCGACTGCGGGACAGAAATAGGGGGGGGGGTCTGGTAGAGTCTGGACTACTCGGTAGAATCGGCCAACGGTCCGGCAAGTAAGCCAATACCTTAGCCACCTGAATGAGCAAGGAGCCAAGAAGCGAAGTTGTGACCCTAGTATCCCGGCTACAAAACTCCATAGTACAAGAAGTGCAAGCATAGGGAAAAGCCGGGGAGGCATCGTGAAAGTGAACAACAAGTGCGGCAAGGCAGGCAGGCTGGCGGCTACAAGGCACAACAGAGGTAAGTGAAAGATCTATGTAATTGTAAAAATAGAAAGTTAATTTTAATCAAAAATAGAGAAACTAACAACAGCAGAACTACAGATTAGGTACCAAAAACCTAAGAAATGGCACCGAAAAGAGGGCAAAAATTGCGCACACTGGATGATCCAGAGAAGAGTAAATTAATGGAGGGCTCAATATCTCTGAAAGAGAGCCTGGAAAGCCAGGCATCCCCTATGGACAACAGCAAGGGGAGACGTAAGAAAAGAAAATTCAAAAGAGAACCTAAAAACGCCCAGCAGGCGAAAAGGGGATGTACTCAAACAACTTCTAAACAGAAAGAAAACATGGCAGCGTCCAAATCCATAAAGGACTTTGTAGGAAAACACTACAAATCGATAGATCCAGTGATAAATCTGGAACACGATGGAGAAGTGGAGGTAGATGGTGGGGAGGGCGGAGAAAAGTCAGGTACAGCAGCTGTGAATCAGATATGTATAGATATGGGAGAACACCACGAAGAAGAAGCCCTCGATATAGAGGAGGGAAGGAAGAACCCCATATCGGTAAACCTGACGCTCCTGAGCCAAAATCCCACATAACAGCGCCTCGTCTATCATCATCCCCAAAATTGTTCTTGTTACAATCATCAGGAAATGAAGCGCAAAGGGGAAACGAAAGTCACAACCAGAGCTACGTCTGGGGAGGCGCGCCTGATCAACTCCCGCAGCACCACAAAACGCAAAAATCTCAATTGCAACAAGATGGTACAAGTACTGGTCACCAGGTAAACCCAGATAGAAACAACACCCAGGATTCGGAGCTCTCGGTAACACCCACATCATCTTTGATGGACCTAATACTGATGTTGCAGAAGGTATTACAAGGAATCCTAGAAGTAACTCTTTCAAACAACGGTGTGATGAAAGCTCAGAAACAATATCTAAAAAATATTGAAGAGGAACTAGTGGAGATAAAGAGCCAAATGCCAAATATGTTAAGGCCAATAGTTTCAGTACCACCCATTGAGGAAAGTCTCGAGAATGAACCGGTAGAGGCAATCATGGTAAACCTACCAAGGACTCCTCACCCCACAGATCAATCTATAACAAATGAACCCGCTGAGTCATTAGATAACGTATACATTTCGAGATGACCAATGCTGATAAAAAGGCGCGGGGGTATGCAATTGCCCCAGCCAGGAATAGGGTTGGAAAGAAACAAGAACCAAACCCATCAGGAAAGAGAAAAGGGAAAAAGGGAAAAGGGAAGAAAACAGGGGGGGGGGTACAGCCAGGATTAAATGCTTCAGCCCCGATCTACATACCAAACAGACACTTGCAATCGGAGGATAAAACAACAAAGCCTCCGATAGAACCAAGGGAAAATCAGAGAAGTAAGGAGCCAAAGGAGAAACCCATAACTATCCGTACCGTGAAGCAGAAAGTAAGGATAGCATCAGAACAATCCAATGGCCATAGTGCAGACAGCCCACAGGTACAGGTACTACCCGGTGCGAGAAGTAAAGGGTGGCAGCCAGGGAGAACAAATGTTAGACATCAAAACCATGAAATCCAAATGAAAGCACAAGAGAGGGATAATAACAAATGGTTATATTTGGATCAGATACCGGTAGAGAAAAGGGGAAAGTCGGAAAGAAAAACAAACCCCCTAATTAGGGCACAGATCTTGACTGCATTCGCCAAATGTTGTAGCCTGAGTGGGATCTGCACAAATGACCTTCGGCAGGTTGGTTTCGTAGAGAATAGGAATGGAAAGGAAATAACAAAAGTGCCACTTCACTCAGACCTGGTAAAAAGGGCAATTCTGAAAGCCACAAATGAGATAAATCAACAGGGAATAAGGATAATTCCAGAGAAAGAAATAAAAACCCCTACAGACAATACCTTTTTAAAACACCATGCCGGCCTACTGAAGAGACAAGTGAAGTTATATAGAGAAAAAGAAGGAAACCACAGTTGCCTGAATATAGTAATAGATAACACAGGAAACGAAGCCTCATGGGATAATTGGTGGGAGATCCGAATGAAAGCTATAGGGAGGATGAGGTAGAAGAAGGTGGTCTGAGTGAGGTAGAATAGGACGAGGGGTGCCGCAAAATCTAGGTCTCATAACGTGGAATGTGAATGGGCAAGGCAATGAGCTAAAACGAGAATATATAAAGGAAATAATAAATAAAGTGGACATTGCCTGCCTACAAGAGACCTGGACATGCGACGAAACCCCAATCATCGAGGGATACGTACAGTTAAATCGCCCAGCCACGAAGAAAAGCTTTGGCCGCCCTTCAGGGGGATTGATGACACTGGTTTCTACAAAAGTGATGAGAGAAGTAACACCGTTGAAAATGAAATGTAAATGGGTTCAATCATGTAGAATAGAACTACTGACAGTGGAATTGAAATACAAAATGCTGTCTGTGATGAATGTATACATGCAGTGGGATAATAGAGCAGAGTATGAAAAGGAGATGAGGCTTTATAAAGAGGATGTTGACAGCATTCTAGAAAAATATGCATCGGATATATTAATAATAATGGGGGATTTTAACCACAAACTAAATCCTAAGAAGGCTGACCAATGGAATAGAGAACTGTTAGAGGTGTATGGAATAAATCCTGCTAGTTTCCCAATTGGGGAGATCTCGAAACAGGAATCAGAACTAGTACACACCCTAGGAGGTAGGGGTCTCCAATGTCTGAATGGTAGAATTAAGACAGATTGCCCAGCAGGGAAGACCTTTAAATTAGGCTCACAGAATTGCCCAATCGATTATATGTTTAGACAAGCCTGGAATTTCCCCCAAGTACGGGAGTTTATGATAGAACAAAAAGAGGTGAGTGACCATAACCTCCTTCACCTAACAATATCTTGGGGAAGGAAATTGCATTGAGACACAGTGATCCCCCAGGAGGTCGAGTACCCAAAACGGGTGACGACGCGACTTACGGAGGAATATCTGGAAAAACTGAAGGCCATGCAAATTAAAATTGAACCTGAAAATTTAGAGAAGAAAAATTTAGAATGGTTCATAGAAAAGTTAGAAGAAGTGGTCCAGTGCCTAAGAATAGAATTAAAAAGGGACAAACATAATAGGGTAAAACCGCCAAACCGAGTTAAAGGGTTTTCTGTGGAGTGCCAAGCTAAAAAAAGGGAGATACGGGCAGCACAAAGAAGGCAAAAAAAGAACTTCACACACGAGAGACAGGTACACATAGACAAGCTGAAAAAAGAATTTAGAAAAATGGTAAATGACGTAAAAAGGGCATATAAAGAGAAATGCTGGTTAAACCTGTTAGAAGCAATCGAGGAAAAAAACCTAAGACAATTTTGGAAATTGGTAAAGGCAGCAACAGGACCAACAGATGGAGAACTAAAATGTGTAGTGAGTGAGGCAGCATGGGAGGAGTATATAAGGGAACTGTACGGGGTAAGAGCTCCTAGAAATCATGTAGAGACCAAAAAATGGCAAGAAATATCAGAAGATTTAAAATCTAAATTTAATGAAAAGCAAGTAGAGCTTACAATAAGAGAACTGAAGTTAACCCGCGCGGCAGGACCCGACAATCTTCCCGCTATAATATTGAAGTCGGAAGTAAAATGGTGGGCCAGATTTCTGGCCCAGTTGTTCCATATAATACTAAAAGAAGGCATAATGCCTCCTACTTGGAAGGGCGCTATAATTAGGCCTATCCACAAGAAAGGGAGCATGGAGGCACCACAAAATTACCGGCTGATTAACCTCCTAGATATAGGAGAGAAAATCTTTTCAAAAATTGTATTGAACCAACTGAACGCATGGGTAAAAGAGTTTCAAATTGTACCCATAGAACAGGGAGGATTTAGAGAGGGGCACTCCACAATAGACCATGGATTTGCATTATGGGCTATGGCAAAGAAATCGACGGAACAAAATGGCAAGCTATGCTGTTGTTTCGTCGATTTCCGAGCAGCCTTCGATTCAGTCGATCGGGCCTGTCTATGGGAAACTCTAACGAAGGTAAATATTCCCAAAGACTTATTGATCATAATAAAGGAACTGCACAGAGGAAACTGGGCGCAAGTCATCAGGGATACCGTGGGATCACTGACCCAAAAAATACCCATTGCCAATGGTTTAAGACAGGGTTGTGTGCTTGCCCCACAGCTATTCTCCATATTCCTGTCAGACCTCCCGGCCCACCTAGAGGTTGAGGGTAGTGCAAGCCCCAAAATGGATGGAAACAAGGTGCCCTGCTTACTCTACGCAGAGGATCTGGTAATAGTAGTCCAGACCGAGAGAGGCCTTCAAAGAAAGCTCAACGCTTTCAATACATATTGTGCTAGCAAACTCCTAACAATCAACCTCGACAAAACAAAAACCCTATGCTTTGGGACAAAAGACAAGCAGATTTAGTTGGTATCTAGGTGAGCTCAAACTGGAGACAGTTAACGAGTATCGATACCTAGGTATTTGGTTCGATAAGACATTAAATTGGAGCACCCATCTGGAAACACAAAAAGCAAAAGCACACACCTCTATATGTGGTCTAAAAATGTTCAATAGGGATTATGGAGAGATGTCACATCGACCAATGCTAAGAGCTTTTGAGGCAATGATCCCCCCCCCAAGTCCTGTATGGGGCAGAAATCCTTTATTTGAGCGGTAAGGGAGCCTGGGACTTGGTGGAGGGGAAATGCCTAAAAAGCCTCTTATCTCTTCCACAGTCTTCTATGGTCCAAGCCATAAGAACAGAAATAGGCACAAAGGCTTGGGAGATACAAACACAGACGGCAATAATCAGACTTTGGAAAAGACTTGAAGATCCAGAAGGGCAAAAAGTAGCACATTGCTGTAGGAAAGAAATACAAAACAGTGATCTGAAATGGGCAAAGGCCTGCAGGGAAAGATTGGTGCAAATCTGTAAAAGGTTAAAGGTAGATGTGGCCCAGGAAACGTATCAAGTTTTTTGTACCAAGAGTGAGCTGAATCTAAACGGGAAGGAAGTATCCAGAATGACTGACATAGGTTATTTAGCGAAGAAGAAATCAGTAGCACACATGATAAACGTTTGGTCCAACGAAAATTGGTTCCCCTATTTAGACATCCTACCCAACCGCGGCTACAGGCAGGAGATTTTAAGGCTGCGGATTGGGATCAACCCATGGTTAATAAACAAAGACCTAAAAGCAAAAATGCTAGATCAGCAAGGGTGCCGCGGGTGTAATTTGGGAACCAAAGGAGACCTGGTACATATCCTACTTGATTGTTTGACACTATTAGAACAACGGAAACAGTTCCTAAAACACGATATAAGAACAAGGGCGCAGGCGGCCAACCTATTAACTGAAATCCCCACTATTGACATTGCAATTGCCCTAGGGAAATATATAAAGGTGGCCCTGAGAGCACTAAGAAATCAGGAATAATCTGTAGTACTGTATGAATTTTAATTTAATGAAACTATATTTGAATTAAATGAAAGGAATGTGTTTTATATGTAATATTAAGTTTTAAATCAAATGCAATTTTATTGGTGTTGGCAAACGTATAAGGGTGCGTAAGAATTCTAACCGTTATCGGATTCATTTTTATAATGTTTTATTGCTTTTTATGTGAATATTTTTATTCTGTGATACTGTCTCTTGCACTTGTTTAAAGACTATGGTCGTAATAAACATATATTTTTCACTGACTGACTGAAATGTAGTGTCCGAGAGAACAGTCACAGGGACTAAGGACTGTCTCAATTCACATTCAGTTGGCATCCTTTTTAAATATGATTTTCCCAGGCTGTAAAGTTTTCTGATGAATCATATATGATGAGGAATGTTGGTTGCTGCCTTAGAGTCATAAATGAATGATCAAATGGTTGCTACATGTGGGCCTCAACATTGTGGGGATGCAATCCGGTAAAAAGTGTCTTCCTTTCATTCATTCACAGCTTCAGAAATCAGTAGTTAGCTCTTTCGTTTATTTCCAAACTTGACTACTGCATTGCCTTTTATCTCAATGCATATCAACACGTGTTAGACCTGGCACCATTGGCGTGGGTCTCCCTTCCAGTTTTTTGCTGTTGCCTCTTATGTTTTTGCTGGTTTTAGATTCTTTTGGGCACTGTGCCACTGCTATTCAGTGCTACAGTACAAGTGCTTCCTATGGTAAATTGATTAGTGACTCGATGATTGGCTGGTTTGGTTTACTTATCAGACCCTAGTACAGTGCACTGCGTGTGCCCAGGGCTAGTAAATGAAATTCTGCTGGTGGTCTTGCAGCACTGAATGTGCCACCCACCGGAGCAGCTGGTAAAGTGTGTCTCAGGACTGCCATTGCAGAGCCTGTGTGCAGTCAGGTACTGCCATGTTGACTTGGCAAGTGCACCCACTTGCCAGGCCCTAAACCTTCCCTTTTATACTTATTAGTCACCGCTAAGGTAGGCCCAAGGGCAGGGTGCATTGTAGGTAAAAGGTAGGACATGCCCTAATGTGTGTGGCATGTCCTTATAGTGAATTACAGCCATTTTAGTTTTTCACTATTTCAAGGCTAACTGTTCCCCATAGGCCATAGAATTGGCAGTTTGATTATAACATCTTATTATCCTAACTGACTCAGGGAACTAAATAGAAATTCGAGTTCAGTATGCCTGAACTTAGAAAGATAAAATACATCTTTTAGTGAAGTTGGTTTTAACATTCTGTGTTTGAAAATACCACTTTTAGAAAGTAGGTATTTTCTTTGCTTACTGTCCAAGCCTCTAATAAATAGAGAGGGACCCCAACAACAAAGGGGTAGGGTTCCAAAAGACTGTAAGTCAAATAAAGTGTCCCCTTTGGATAAAAATCCACATCAAGTACTACACTTACAAACTAAACATTACAAACATACTTAATTCAATCCATACAGCCTAGCAAGAGCAAAGATGATGCAAATAATTAAGATTAAAATCGTGTGCAATTTTTTACAACATACATGAAATTACAGTATAATAATTGTGTATATCTCCCAACACAATAAAATAATTACATTAAAAATGATATCACAGTGGGAATGAAAACATAGAAAATAAATCTAATTAAAAGAGAAGAGGACACAATAGTCAGACATATTAAATCAAACTCCAAATTGTACAAATATCTTAGATGGAGAAGTTATTTTGTCCAATGACTTTTATGTGTCACAATTCTAGAATAGCATCGACGCGTTTCGGTTTTGGCAACTTCATTAAAAGCCAGCACCTTCCTCAGGATTAAAATATAATTTCCCACAAATTACGGTAGATCTACAAATAAAAATGTATAACATAAGATACACATAATCTCAACTAAAACAACATCTACATCCTAATACAGTACAGTGCTCCTGCAGGCTGTGAGGCGCTATGGCCCAATACATTCAAACATTCTACACTTATATCCCTCATACAGATTGTTTCTTCATTTTGTAATACAGGCATCTAGCCGAGTCCCAGCAAATATCAAGAACATCGTGCATCAAATTAGATAGTATAATTAATCTTATCATCTCTCAAGAACAAATGTTCAATATAGAACTATTTTATGTATGTTCTTTTGTATATTTATAGGGTTATTTGAGGGTATTACCCATGTATACATTTTACATCTGTTTGGGAAATATATTTAAAAATGTTTTGGTTTACCTCGCTTTGAGACAACAAAGGCCCTCCCGAATAATCCAATGCTTAATCCAACATTCCTTGTGATATAAGCCGCACTGAGTGGAATCGTCTAAAAAGATTTCTTTATTCAACATGTCAGTGCTAACATCATACTGGTTTAATAATAAACTGGAGACAAGCTATACATAAAGCTCACCTATTGAGTATTCCTTGATCACAAATTACATTTTCTTTGGTTTCAAACCGAGACGAACCAACGGTAATTAAGCGTTAATAATTCTATAAATTAGAAAGCCTGCCTCTGCTAGGTTGTGTATTCCTTGTCTGGTTTGTGAGTGACAGGGGCTGGGGGATTCCAGGAGACAGGGCAAGTCAGCACTGGGTTGAATAGACCCATCTGCATGTAGAGTGGTGGGAGGGGAGCACCTGGGACCTGAATATGGCTGCGCCTGCCTTCCACAATGCAGTCTCCACCTGCTGTCCCTGTCCCTGATGTCCCTAGCCTACACTGTCAAAGGAAGAGAAGGAGTCCTGTAAACAAAAGTGCTCCAGGACTGCACAGATCTGGTTTGGACTAGGCACGGACACTCTCTGCCTTCAGGGACAAAGGATTTTGGTGTATAAAAGAGGGGACCCAGACCCCAGAACTTTAGATCACTTCTGGGAATCAAGACAAACGTTTGCTGAGGAGAAGAACCAGAAAGCTGAAGGAGGAGACTATCCCTGTGCTGTGTGGTTGGGGTTTGGCCTGCAGTTGTTGCTTCATAGTCAAAGAAAGGAGAAGAGGACTGAGTGTGCTCTTCATCAAGTTGAAGAAGAATTTCCAAGGGCTTAAAATTGAGCTTGCCTCCTGCCTGAAGTCTCAGGGATGCAAGACTTCACCAACCAGCTCCCCCTGAATTCCCTTGCTGGGAATTGAAGTGCCTGCTGTTATGCTGGGCCTTCTGAGAGAGTGCGTGTTGCTGGGAGCTGGAAGCGTGATGCAGCAACAAGAAGCGTGTTGCCGCATCAGCAGCTGTCGTTGCATCGCTGAAGAAGCGAGCCGCTGCTGTCATCATCGCATCGCCGAAGCATGGCGCATCACCAGAGAAGTGTGTAGCTGCCGCAGAGGTCGCCGTTGAATCACAGGAGAAGTGCGTCCCTGGGCCTGTCGCGGCTCCAAAGATCATCGAGTCACCGCACGGCCGTCGGGCATGCACGCATCACATCAACCTTGTCGCACCGTAACCAAGATGCCATATTGTCGCATCGTTTATAAAAAACAACGGGGTTGACCCTGTGTCCCTCAGAACCTGGGTAATCAATGGTTAAATTAAAATGGTTCTGTCGGGTGACAACACCAATGATTTGCAAACAACTTTTCCATGCAATTTTCAAACAAGAAGAAACCACCCTCTGACAAAATGAAACATAAGAAATGACAGGTTCTTACAATAAATGGAAAGAAAGCCTGTATATGACTTTGTTATATTTTTATATTTCTCTAAATCAAATTCATTCAAAATCGTTTTTATACAATCAATACAATGACTGTCAATATATCAAATATAGTGCAAACGAGTGACAATAGTGAATAGTGATCACGTGACAAATGCAAAATATACACAATAATAATGAATTCCAATTTAGAAAATCTACACAAATATATACAAGTTCTTATTTCATAAAGGCCATCCGCTAGTATAGTTTTCCAGAATCCTATTTGTTTCTTTAAATTCACTAGAATTCTAGAATTATGTGGCCTGTGAAAAGATGTCGACGTTTCGACCCGTGGGGCGCCGGTGTTTAAGGTCGCAGCGGGTCTTTCTCAAGACAAGTATACAGGGCACGACAGTCCTGGCATCCAAGTACATGTAAGTCACCTGGAATCAAATGGCACAAAGTCCTCTAATCGAGAGATTTATAGCAGTCACGCTACGGTTATCCAGCACGGCTGCTCGTACAACGGCTGAGAAAGACCCGCTGCGACCTTAAACACCGGCGCCCCAAGGGTTGAAAAGTCGACATCTTTTCACAGGCCTCATAATTCTAGAATTCTAGTGAATTGAAAGAAACAAATAGGATTCTGGAAAACTATACTAGCGGATGGTCTTTATGAAATAAGAACTTGTATATATTCCTGTAGATTTTCTATATTGGAATTCATCATTATTGTGTATATATTGCCTTTGTCACGTGATCACTATTCACTATTGTCACTCATTTGCACTATATTTGATATATTGACAGTCATTGTAATGATTGTATGAAAACGATTTTGAATTAATTTGAATTAGAGAAATATAAAAATATAACAAAGTCATATACAGACTTTCTTTCCATTTATTTTAAGAACCCGTCATTTCTTATGTTTCATTTTGTCAGAGGGTGGTTTCTTCTTGTGTGAAAATTGCATGGAAAAGTATTTTGCAAATCATTGGTGTTGTCACCCGACAGAACCATTTTTATTTAACCATATTGTCGCATCGCACAGGAGAGAAGTAACTCATAGAGGTGCCATCTTGTCGCATCGTACCGGAGAGCAGTAAGAAACCGACACATCACCTCCCCACACAACAATGAAGTGAGCATCGACTCCCCTGCGCAGCAGTAAGGAACTGACGCATCTACTCCCCTGTGTGTAAGGAACCAACGCATCACCTTCCCTGCGACCTTTTTGTTTTCTTTGCGTTATGCATCCTGGGTACTTTGAGAGTAACGTGTTGCATTTACAACCTGAGAGAACTGAGATAATTTCTACCATTTTAAAGTCTATTTTTGAGTACAGTATTGTTTATTTGTTTATCATTTTCTCTTGTGTTAAGGCTATATAAAAATAATTATTTTTAAAATATAACCTGTGTGGTGTCCATCTGTGGGGTTGTCACTGAATATGTGTTCACAAATGCTTTACACACTGCCTCTTAGAGAAGCCTGCCTGCTCGTGCCAAGCTACAAAGGGGGTGAGGAGGGGTTATTTTAGGAGTGTAGCCCTTACCATGAATAGACGCAAGGGTCCCTATTTGGTGAAAGGTACCTACCTCTGCCAACTAGAGACCCCCAAATCTAGCATTGGTGGTCAGCGGTGAGGATTTGGAATTGCATTTGTGACTCACATATCGTGATTGGTGTACACCACTAGTGATGGTAGACCATAACGCAACCACATACAATTTGGTAGAGCTTTTTTTCCTTGGAACTTCTTTTCTATTCTTGATTCCTGAGAACTACCAGTCTTTTCTACCACGAGCAAGTTACTATCCATGGCATCTATAGACATCGCATTGGAAGAAGAGAGAATTGATACTTACACTGTGCCTCATCTCAAAGTTTTTTGCAGGAAATGTATAATCTCTGTGAAAGGCCTCACCAGGAAAGCAGAATACCAAAAGGCGCTGAGGGACTGGGTAGAATCTAGGAATGCCAGTGAGCATCCTGAGGAAACAGTGATGGAGGCAGAGTATTTAGATGGGAAGCTTGAGGGGTCAGTGGGCCCAACCTGGGAGAAAGCACCTTCCGGGGAGGGCAGCAGTGTTTCTTCCAAGGGTATGTCCCCGGGAGATCTAGAGGACAGAGAGAAGGAGAGGGTGCACAAGTTGGGGCTAGCTAGGTTAAAAATAGATGGTCAGAAAAACATAGAGAGCAAGAAAATAGAGCTTGGATTGATTTAGAAATGAAGAAGTTAGCCTACGAGGAAAAGAGAATGCATTTTGAGTATGAGAGATGATTGAGGGAATTGGAACTCAAGGCCAAAAGTTTAGAGGTTCCTCCCTCTGGTGGCAGTGTACTGCCAGTGCTTGTAGAAGCAATAGTTAAAGATTTCAAGAAACATGAGGATATTAGGCAATGTTTTAGGGCTTATGAAGCTGCAATGTTGGCTCACCGGGCCCCTGAGAAGAATTGAAATGAAATGAAATGAAAAGATAATTTATATAGCGCGATGGCTACCCTGGGGCGTCCCAGCGCTGCAGAGGTTGGGCTAAGGGAGAGTACGCTACATCTTATATCGGTTTATTAAAAAGCCAGGTTTTAAGGAGCTTTCGGAAGGTCAGTAGTTTAGGCTCTGATCTGATTGTGAGGGGGAGCGTGTTACAGATCTTGGCTAGGTTGTAGGAGAGTGAGCGGCCTCCACACCTCGCTTTCATGATTCGAGGCACTGTGGTGAGATAGGATGTCCCGGATCTGAGGTGTCGGTTGGGATGATAAGCTTTTACAAGGGGACGATTGATATCGGGGCATGTTCCCCAATAGGAACGATGGGCAATACACATGGCCTTGAATTCAATCCTCGATTTTATAGGGAGCCAGTGAAGGTCTTTCAGTCGGGCTTTGACTGAGACTCATCGGGAATATTGAGAAGAGTCCTGGCGGCACAGTTATGGACAATTTGGAGTCTGTTAAGCGTGGACTGTGGGGCCCGAGGTATAGGGCATTTCCGCAGTCAAGGCGAGATAGAATCAGCCCTTGGACCATGATCCGTCTTGAGTGGAGAGGAAGAAGGGGGAGGATTTTACATAGTAGCCTCAGGAGCCCGAAGCAAGTGGCGGATAGCTTGGTTGCCTGGTAGTTAAAATTGAGTGTTCTGTCCAGCCAAATGCCGAGGCTTTTGATTTGTTCTTTAGGTACGGGGGACAGCCTAGGCAGGGGGGCCAGATGGAATCAATGGATTTGGTGATGGTATTTCCCAGGAGCATCATCTCTGTTTTCTCCCCGTTTAGTTTTAAGCAGGAGGGCGTCATCCAGGCGGCGACTGCTTCCAAACATTTGTGTAGGCTGTGGTGGGAATTGAGAGGGGGATCCAGTTCTACCACTAGCTGTGTGTCGTCCGCACAGGTGATAATTTTCACTCCAAAGGGGCGGACGACATCAGCCAGTGGGCTAAGGTAAATGTTAAAAAGGGTGGGGCTCAGGGAGGAGCCCTGGGGCACCCCACAATTCAGGTGTTTGCTGGGAGAAGTGAAATCTTTCTCAAATATCTGAAAACAACGATCTGTGAGAAAGGATCTCAGCCAAGTGATCGCCGTTCCCGAGATGCCTATCCTACTGAGACGGTGAAGAAGGATGTTGTGATTTACAGTGTCGAAGGCGGCACTAAGGTCGAGGAGAACGATGGCCGATGACCCGTCACTGCAACCAAGGCTGTCTCTGTTCCGTGGAGGGGCCGAAAGCCCGTCTGAGAGGAATCAAGCATGGCATTCGATTCCAGAAAATGTGTTACGACTGAATTGACATACTTATCCAATAGTTTGCTAAGCCAGGGTAGCAGAGAAATAGGTCTATAGTTGGAGGGGTTGTTTTGATCAAGGCTTGGTTTCTTTAATAGGGCCTTGACCATTGCTCTCTTCCATGGGGGCGGGACGATGCCAACATGGAGAGAGGAGTTAAGCAGGTCCAGAATGGTGGGTGAAATCTGACTAGTGATCGGAATGAGAGCTCGCGGGGGGGCCGGGTCAGTGGGTGATCCTGATTTGACCTGCTGCATGATACTCTCTAAATGACTGAGGTCCAGGGGCGGGATATATGTGAGGGTGGCGGGTGATACTGCCGCAAGATCTGTGTCTGGAGGGCAGCTAGTCGGAGGGGCGTTTTGCGTAAAAGAGGAGTTAATGATTTCTATTTTATGATAGAAGAAGTCCGCTAGCTCATTGCAGTGAGCTTGAGTGTTGCGGTGCTCCTTAGGTGTCTCTGGTAGTTGAAGGAGAGATTTTGCTATCCGATAGATCTCCTTGGGTTTAGAGGCTGCCTTGTCAATTTTTTCCTCAAAATACTTTGCCTGCGCTAGTTTAATACTAGTTTTGTAGCTTTTGATTGCTGCCCTGTAGGCTGTTTTGCCCGTTGGTAAGTAGTCAAGGCGCCATTTCCTCTCAATTCTCTTACAATTTCTTTTGGCATCTCGTAGATCAGTGGTGTACCACGGGGCGGTCGCGTTCCCCCGCTTGGGGTTGGTACATTTGAGTGGGAGTACCAGATCTAGAGATTTGGTGATCCAGATGTTATAATTCTCGTTGCCCTCTATAGGGTTGGAGGTTTTGGTAGGTTTGGTCGAATCAAGGTTCTCCAGCCATAGCGGCTGGGGAAGTTTGGACCAATTACGTGACTTTTGGACAGTCGTGGGTTTTGGTAAGGGGTGATTGGGGAGGGTCCATGTGAGAGGAATAAGGAAGTGATCTGTCCAGGGGAGAGGAGAGGGGATTCCAACTTGTAGGTTCGGGCAATTACTGAATATAGGATCCAGAAGATGACCTTTTTGATGGGTGGGCCCAAGGACTAGTTATGTTATGTTATGTAAGGGTTTTATATAGCGTGCGGCTACTCGAAGGAGTGTCCCGACGCTTTCAATTGCACACTAATCTCATAACACAACAGGGAAAGTAAATAAAAGAAAAACCAGAAAAAGAGAAAACCTAATAGGGGCCAGAACTAAGAAGTAAAAAGCCAGGTTTTGAGCCCTTTCCTAAAGGCCAACAAATTAGGAATGCTGCGCAGGGACACAGGCAATTTATTCCAGAACTGAGGCGCTAGTAGTTTAAAAGAGCGGCCACCGATGCGAGCTCTCTTCACACGAGGAACCGCCGCAAGAGACAGGGTTTCAGACCTGAGCGACCTGGCAGGAAGGTAAAAAGTCAACCTTTTCTGAAGGTATTTTGCTCCGGAGGCGTGCAAGGCTTTGTGTGCCAGGGTGAGAGTCTTAAAAATTATCCGCTTCCGGACAGGGAGCCAGTGCAGAGCCTCCAGGAGACCCGAGGCTCTGGCACGGCGATAGTTGCCATAGTTCGAGGGCACCTAGACTAGAGGATAATTCTCTGGCGTTTAAGTCATTAAGGTCATCAAGGTGGGTGTTCAGGTCTCCCAGGAGCGTGAAGTTAGCAGAGCTGAGAGCAAAGTTTGCAACCGTTGGGGCAAGGTTAGAGAGGAATTGTCCTTGCGTCCCGGGTGGGCGATATATAAGCATGCCTGAGAACGTGTTAGTGGGACTAAATTTTATAGTGAGGGGAAGGCATTCACTGTCTGGGACATGGGTGGGAGTGCTAGTGATTTCATAGCCTATCTTGTGGAACACTGCTAGTTCACCATCGATTCCTGTTTTGCGGTCACGGCGGAATATTTGGTATCCTTGTGGGAGAGTTTGCACTAGATCAGGTACTGATTGTTCATGCAGCCAAGTCTCTGTGAGGAAGAGGGTGTCTGGGTTTGCATCCTCCATCAGTAAAGAGATTTCCGAGGTGTGCTTGGGAAGGGATCTACAATTAAGCAAGAACATGGAGTAATGTGTAGGTTCCATATTTGCATGGGGTGATAGATAGAATCCGCACTGACTGCAAGTGGGGTGTTGTATGGATAAATCCCAGGAGTGGTGACATGGTGGGGCAGCATCCTTTCTTAATTGGAGGAGGGAGCGTGGACTATATTTTCTGTCCCGGTGGGGCGACCGGACAGGGGGGGTGGCCCCTTGCCCCGGCCGGCCGCGGACGGGCGCAGAATAGGGAGCGGGGTTGTGGGACCGCTTTGTTAGTGATGGGCAGGACACTTTGTTAGATTTATCTACAGATGATAAGATTCTGATACCCACATGAAGGGAGCCCTAATGTCCAGACTTGGTTTGACCCCAGAGTTGTACAGACAAAGGTTTAGAAATTTCAGAAAACTGGAGTCCACGACATGGGTGGAATATGTGTCTTTCTTTTGCAGAGCATTGGATGGGTGGGTGAAGGGTAACAAAGTAAATAATGTTGAGGTACTCTATGATTTGTTTGCATGGGAGCACTTGTCAAATAATTATTTTTCAGAGATATGCCAGCACCTTATTGATAGCAAGCTGACTAACCCTAGGAAGCTTGCTGAGGAGGCGGACCGCTGCAAGAGCACCCGGGTCCAGAAGGTCCATGTGGGAAACTTCACCAAAGGTGGGCAGTGTCCCCAGCAGAAGAGTGGTTGAGACAAGGGTAAACAAAGGGAGTTCCAGAAAGGGCCCCAAAGTATTCCCCAAGGGAACCAAGGGAAAGGTTCCCAGCTTCCCCCTAATAAGAGGCAGTGGCCCCGACAGAAAAGCCTGTTCAAAAGGATCCCAAGACTTGTTTTAAGTGTGGTCTAGTAGGCCACTGTTCTTATTAAGCTAATATCCCTTGTATGGGAAGACAGCACCCACTGGTGCACTATCCCGGCAGTTGGCTAGTGTAGCCCTGGGGAAGGAGACGGGTGCCCAAGGTGGGTGAGATCCCGCAGATATGTTCCTAATCTCTTTATGAGACTGTCAGGTGGTCCCCAGGACCCAGCTGCCTGATAACACTAAGAAGTACAGGCAGTGGGTGGCCATCAATGTCAAGAGAGTGGAAGCTCTTAGGGACATCAGAACCAGTGTGACAGATGTCAGTTGTCGGCTGGTGTCTGAAGAGCAGGTAGTCTCCGATGCATTTTACCCAGTTGTTGCCACTGACAACACAGAGAGCCACTGCAAGGTGGTACAGGTTCTCTTTGAATGGGGGGGTCTCAGGGACTCTTCGATTAGCTGTGAGGCCAGCCATGCCTGTTGATTGTCTGTTGGGTAATGATCTGGAGAGCTCCCCTTGGGCTAAGGTGGAGCAAAGAGCTTATTCAGAGATGTTGGGTTTGCCTGAGTGGGCCTGCGAGACCACGTGGTCAATGGCAGCCAGTAAGGGTGTTCAAGAGGACCTGGAGCCTGAGAGGGTGGCCCATGTATCTGTCTTAAAGAGAAGAGGTAGGGGGCATGGGAAACCAGCCCCTGAAATTCTCACGGTCCAGAAGGAGGCTGACCCTGAGGGGGATGCTCTGGAACCTACAGGGGAAGAAATTGCTGAACTGGGAGAACTGCCTGAGCTAAACCATTGGCAGCAAGAAGGAGGTCCCTCCAGGGAAGAGTTCCGTGAGGAGCAGAAAAAGTACCCTGTGGGTTTGCAGCAACAGGCTGCAAACCAGGCAGCAGGTGATCAGTTTCGATCACATTGGATCTACTGGTAGAATGTTCTCCTGTATAGTGAGCCTAAGGTTGCTGAGCCTGGGTCAGCCCGTGTGCTGGTGGTACTTTAGTGCATCAAAGCCTTCCTACTGGGGCTGGCTCATGATGTGCCTTTAGCAGGACTTTTGGGGCAGGACAAGACCTTGGAAAGGCTTGTCACCCACTTGTATTGGCCCCAAATGCGCAAGAGTTCAGACACTCATTGCAGGACCTGTCAGACTTGCCAGGCAAGTGGAAAGAGTGGGAGGAAGCACAAGGCTCCTCTCCAGCCATTCCCTGTGGTCAGCACTCTCTTTGAAAGTGTGGGCATTGACATTGTGAGGCCTCTGGCTCACAAGACAGCCATGGGCAACAGGTTCATCCTGCTCTTGGGGAACCATGCCACTTGATACCCGGAAGCCTTCCCTTTCAGGACAGTGACGGCCCCCGTGGTGGGACGTGCACTGATGGGGATTTTCTCCCGTCCGGGGTTTCCCAGAGAAGTGGTGTCAGACCGAAGTACAAACTTCATTTCCAAGTATATGAAGTCCCTGTGGCAGGAGTGCGGTGTAACATACAAGTTCACCACTCCTGACCACTCCAAGGTAATAGGCTGGTTGAGCGATTCAACCGGACCCTCAAAGGCATGATTATGGGTCTCTTGAAGAACCCATGAGGCGTAAGTGGGACGTCCTCTTTCCATGCCTTCTCTTTGCATACCGTGAGGTGCCACAGAAGCCCCTTTGAACTTCTCCATGGTCACCCAGTGAGAGGACCTTTGAGTTTGGTCAAGGAAGGCTGGGAGCAATCTCCCAGGAAACCTCGCCAGGATGTATATAGCTACATGCTGCCCTTCAGGAACCAGACTAAGTGATCCAGACAACTCACTGAGGTGAATCTGGAAGCCAGTCTGGAGAAGATGAAGCAGTGGTATGAACAGAATGCCACTCTGGGTGAGGTTCAGCCTGGTCAGAAAGTGCGGGTCATGGCCCCCGTGGAGACCTCTGCGCTCCAGGATAAGTGGACCGGACCATTAGAGGTGGTGGAGCGTAAACATCCAGTTACCTACTTGGTGGACTTGCGGTCTCCCAGGAACCCTTTGCGGATCCTGCAGGTCAACCGCCTGAAGCTCCACTTAGAGATGTCCGAAGTGGGCATGCTCCTATCCACAGATGCTGGAATGGAGGAGGAGACTGAGCCTCTGCCTGACCTCCTGTCTGCAACAGAGCGAGATGGGTCAGTGGATGGTGTGAACCTCTCTTCCACCCTGACCCCTGAGCAACAGTATAACTGTCACCAGTTGCTGGGGCAGTTTTCTGACCTGTTCTCCCTGATTCCCAGTGTCACTGATTGGTGCATCCATGATGTTGACACTGGGGATAGTCCTCCTGTCAAGCACAAAACGTACAGGGTGACTGACAGGGTGAGAGCTTACATCAAGGAGGAGGTCTCCAAGATGCTTGCGTTGGAGGTCATTGAGTCCTCTAACAGTCCTTGGGCCAGCTCAGTAGTCTTGGTCCCAAAGGCTGCCGCACCGGGTGTCACGCCAGAACTGCGAATCTGTGTGAAATACCAAGGGCTCAATTCAGTCACCAGGACTGATGCACACCCCATCCCCAGAGCTGATGAGCTCATTGATCGGTTAGGGAATGCCCAGTACCTCAGCATATTTGACTTAACGTCTGGGTACTGGCACACATCACATCAACGTTGGCGCACCATAACTAAGAAGCCATTTTGTCGCATCGCACCGGAGAGAAGTATTGCATTGAGGTGCCATCTTGTTACATCATACACGAGAATAGTAGGAAACCGACGCATCACCTCCCCACACATTAAGGAAGCGAGCATCAACTCCCCTGCGCAGAAGTAAGGAACCGACGCATTCAATCCCCTGAGTGTAAGGAACAGATTCATCGCCTTTCCTGCGAGCGTTTTCATTTTTTTGCGTTAATCATCCAAGGTACTTTGAGAGTAAAGTGTTGCAATTACAACCTGAGAGAAGTGAGCTATTTTCTACCATTTTAAAGTCTATTTTTTTAGTACAGTATTGTGAATTTTTTGTTGTTTGGTCTTGTGTTAAGTCTATGCAAAAATACTTATTTTTATAATACAACCTGTGTGGTGTCCATCTGTAGTGTTGTCATTGTATTACTGTATGTGTTCAGAAATGCTTTAAACACTGCCTCTGAGATAAGCCTTCCTGCTCGTGCCAAGCTACTAAGGGGGTGAGCAGTGGTTATTTTAGGAGTGCAACCCCTTACCCTGACTAGACGCAAGCGTCCCTATTTGGTCAAAGGTACCTACTTCTGCCAACTAGAGACCCCCAAATCTAACAAACATGCGCTTAACAAAATGCAAACTTTACAAAAGGCTGCAACCCGCCTTCTCCTTAAGATCCCAAAATACGAATCAGTATCTAAACATATGAAAAAGTGTCACTGGCTGCCTATCAGGCACAGAATTACTTTCCAAGCTCTTTGCATCACCTACAAGTCACTACATGATCAATGGCCCGCTTCTCTGAAAAACAGTTTCAATTGGTGCACTACCAACAGACCACCAAGAGCTTCCAAATTCAAATGTGCATCTCAGGGAGGCCTCAGCTTGGTGCTGGATGCCTCCACTGCATGGAACAAGATTTCATTCCACATACAATCCTCAATTAATCTTTTAACCTTCACAAAATCATTCAAGTCTTGGCTATTTAACTCCTTATAATTTCTTTCTTCCTTCAGTTCAATCAGTAGCCAGCCCCAAGACACCCTTGGGTATTTGAGTGCTATATAAGTTCATTTAACATTAACATTAACAGTGCGTAATGTGTTCAGATGCCCAGCACGGGGAGCATGTGTTGACTGTATGTGCTGTGTTCTGATTGGCTATAGGTTCGTAACTCATGTGTCATCCAAGTTTTATGGTGTTTTTAGGAGCACACATACCCATTCCGGCAATGTTTGTTTTATTGTGGTCATTCTCCCTTGACCATTGTAATATTGCTGCACCTATTTGTAGGATTTAACTAGGGATTCCTCTTCATGCGATTATCTGCCAGCTACATGCCATCCCACCTGGCACCTATAAATCAGTAACCCTGGGCCTGGGTCTCAGAGGTTGCCTGACTATGTATTTGCAAGTCGGGGTTGATGTGGAGTTCACAATGGGCAATTTCGTTAATATGGACATGATTTTATTTTCATAAATTAATGTAAAATTTTCCATAGTAACACTATTGTTTTCCATATTAACACTGCATTCTGCACACACATAGAATGAGGAAAAAGCCTCTCCTAATTGTTTTTTTGTGCAGGAAGGTGCCCCAAAAGCAATTATGCCAATAACACAGACACCAGCTTTGGCGCTGGGCTGCAAACTGAACGCCTGTGTTGACTGAAAGGACAGGAATGCACAGTACCTTGTAAATATAGTACATTCCTGCACTTTTGAATTGGGTAGGGCAGCGCAGCGAAATGACTTGTGGCGATGCCCTACACCAGTTCTTTGTAAATGAGGCCCTTGAAGTGGATGTTTCATGTTCACATTTTTATCCACTGCAAATGGTTCACCATTGTGGTCCTGGATCAGTACTCTGTGTTCCAATGCGAGCACAAAAGCTCTCCTTAGTGTGTTTGAAAGACTGTGTTATGGTGGATAACCACTAGAAAGGGCCAGCTGACACAACGGCGCTTCTAAGGCTGGTAAGTATCGGACTCTGAGAGGGAGCCAACATGTCCCTTCAGGACTTAACACGAAATACTGTTTCAATGCCAACAAGCATTTACAAATGTAAAACTGGTTGATTTTGCTTGACACGCTCTCCAAAGCCCAGGCATTGCTAAGGACAGAAGCTTTTGGTGGTGTGAATAATAACTCTCGATATTATTTCTGCAACCGCTGTCGCAGTCGAATCAAATAATTTGATTTCACTGTTCGACATGTTATGTTATGTTATGTTATGTTATTCAAACTTATACTGCGCACAGCTGCCCCAGCAAAGGGGCGTCCTGGCGCTTAACAAGGTACACAAAACACAACACAATTAAAGCAAAGAGGAGAAAGATACAGAAGGTACAGGCTAAATAAATAGAATAGTCTTAATGGCATGTCTGAACTGCAAGAGGTCATCCAGCGCCCGTAGGTGAGGGGGAAGAGAATTCCACCATTTTGCCGCTAGCACCCGAAAGGAGCGGCCACCGACTCTACTCAACCTAAAGCGCGGAACAACTGCCACGTTTTGGCCCAAAGATCTAAGGGTTCGTAAGGGTACATATGGTACCAGCAAGTTCTCCAATATTTGAGGGGCTAAGCCCTTGAAAATCTTAAAGGCAAGGCATAGTACCTTAAATTTGATCCTCTGGGTCACAGGGAGCCAGTGAAGAGAACGCAGCGTCTTGGAAACCGAGCACTGCCTTGGCAGACCTATCACCACTCTGGCTGCAGCATTTTGAACTCGCTGCAGCCGGGTGAGTTCCGACTGATTAATCCCTGCCAAGAGCGAGCTGGCATAATCCAGCCGGGACAACACTGACGCTTGAACAACTAGTTGCCTGGTGGAAGCGTCGAAAAATTTCAGGATAGGTCTTAACCCTCTGATAATACCGTAACAGGTGGCCGCAACCTTCTTGGTGTGGCAGATGAAACTAAGGTTCGGATAAAGCCAACCCCCTAGGTTTTTTATCTCCGCTGCCGGAGAGGGGGGAACACCCAATTCAGGAGGCCACCACCGATCACCCCATAGCTCCGCTTGCTTGCCGACCACCATCACCTCGGTCTTTTTGGCGTTTAACTGGAGACAGTTGGAATTCATCCAGTTAGCCACTGCCCGTAGTCCGTCTCGGAACCTGGGGGCTTCCACATCAGAGTCCCCACTCAGCGTGACCGCCAGCTGTGTATCGTCCGCGTATGATACCATCGTTAAGCCCCATTGCTTGACGACCACAGCCAGCGGCCTCACATACAGGTTGAATAGAGTGGGACTCAACGAGGAGCCTTGTGGGACCCCCAGATCCAAAGGATGGAAAATGTTGCAGCAACTCAAGGTCGTACAGTGAATAGGACAAAATAGGGATGATGGGCGTTACACCGTTGCCTAAGGTTAAGTGCTAAGAAAGTGGAACCTTTGCTATTAATCTGCAATATGTGTCTCTTAGGCAGCCATCTCAATAGAAGAGACAAACACTAACTGGGACGAGTGAACGAGCGCGTGCGTACTTGTTCTGTGATTTATTACTTGAATGGCCTCCAATTAGAGATTTTATTGCCGCCATTATGATTATCTATGTGTGGTAACGCGTCTCCTATCCGATGCTGTCATCACATGCATGTTATTATTCACATTACTCTGCTCCTCGTGGTGTAATGAGCTTTGGTGATCCTCGATTGGTATGGTGCGCCTTTCTCGTTTCCTTCATTGGGCATTTCTTGACATGCATTACGGTATGGACCCTAATCGCACTGAGCACCACCTCACATTACTCACTGAAACCCCCTAACCGCAGGGACCCACCCACACACTACACACAGATACGACGATTTAAGAGAAATATTAAAAGGCTGCATTGGGAGAACCACACTTTTTACAAAACGGTAGAACCAAAAAATAGAATTAGAAGGCAAGTGCTTGCAAAACAAAAATAGCAAATGATAACAATTTGCAGGATATGAATGAATGGGAAGAAAGTCATCTGTTAGAGCAGCTAAGAAGAAAGGATTGGCTGTGGCTGGAACTACCAACTGTACTGTTGGCCAACTGATTGCCACGTAACATAATTTGGTATTTGGCAATAGTATGGAGAAATTTGTATTTTATAATATTCATGCTGTAACATTATTTTTTTATCATAGGGTTTTCAGTAAAATAGAAAAGTCACTATTGAAATTCGGGTCTTGCTAGAGAATCCACTAATCCCTTATATTTCCATGTTTACCCCCTTTACTTTCTCCCTATACTGCTTCCACTATCATATTTCCGCCATATAGATGCATCTCAGATCTCATTTGTACTGAAGAAAGGTAATCTCAGCGAAGGACGCTCCTTCGCTGGAGCAGCTGTGCGCGATATAAATTTTCATAACATAACATAACATAACAAATTAGCATTTGAAAAATGAACTTCATGTCAGTGATGATACACGGTGGCCAGCGAATTGTTAGAAGAAACATTTTGCGAAATGTTGGGAACTGCATGTGGATTGCCTTCCGACAGAAGATAAAAAACAAATTTGAGTTGTGTCACAGGACAAAGCAATAAAATATACACACATCATAATCTGAATGAACAGCAGGAAGTGATCCAACCTAAATCATATACCTACGCTTTCCTCCTGCTTATTCTTGCTCGTTATAATCTGCAAAGTAGCTACATCTGAACACTTTGTCAGTGATTGTCTATTATCAGAGTGGCACACTGAATAGACCATTAGCTGAAACGACCATTCTTTCTAATGACATGATATTAGTTTAAAAGTGTTAAAAGGTAACTCCCTGTTCCTCTATGCTCTTTTGTTTGTCACGGGAAATAGCTTCCTCGCACACAATGCACTTTATATTTGATGCCTCAACAAGTGGCATTTATACATCCCTTCATAATACACATTTAAATGTAAACATAAAATTCACAGGGTGCGCTAGGACACCTGCAGTAGACAACACGTCCCCTTACGTTTGAAATAGAGGAAGGCAGTAGATTGTAATTTTAAATAATTACAGTCAGTCCATTGTCGCTATGACAGAAGTAAGGCCCTGTAAAACCCTGCAAAGAATGTTCTTTTCTGAGCAGATGTCTTTCATAATACCGTGCACAGAACTTTTTTGATTGCCAAGAAGAGCTTTTGTTTGTTACAAAGTGCATGAATTAAGATGAATCCAGCCAGATGTCTCATTTATGGTAAATTGAGAAATAATGGAGATTGTGGCTGAGTTACTTTGCATACAGCATATAAGGAACATTCTACGGAATGAGGTGTGTTCATCCTTTTAACGTGCGTAACAAACTTGTGAATTGCTATAGCTATGCGCAACAGAGGCATAACTGAAATACATGTATTAATATTGAGGGATAAGAAAGTAAAATAAATAGTCTCAAGCCAAAGTGTGATACTGTGCATAACTATTGTTAAAAATGTATGTTAAATAATAAAATCCGTAAAGAGACGAAATCAATATAACAAATAGCACAGTATAAAAACATGCACAGCACCAAATCGGGAGCTGCTCCTCTGATTAAGTGGAGGAGCATTTACCCATTAAGTTTAAAACAAAATGGCAGTGAAGTATGTGCATCATTGCATACAGCCTCTGCCACCAAAAGTGGTAGAGAGTAGGTTATCATGAAATTACTGGGGATCATCATTACAGGTCGAAGATAAACATCGGGGACCACACAAATCTAGATTAGAATCCATAATATCCCAAGTCTCAACAAATGGGTGTCAATTCTCTAGGATTGTTCTATCACTGAAAATGTATCAGTTCCACATTAGTCATCGACCCCTGCAAAGGTACATTACCTTTGCAGTACTTGTTCTGTCTGTGCTTTCACATCCAGACTACAATCAATAGACCTGGGACTCACCACACCATGGTACTACACTCCCTGACAAATTGCAACACTGAGGGTGTGATTTATCTCCTATGGTGCCCATGTAGTTTGCTATATGTAGGGACGACTCTACACGCAAGGTGAAACTGAGGATAGGTGAGCTTTGAAGTTCTATCAGATGCAAAAAGGACAATACAAAACTCACTAGACACTTCCTCAGTTTGTGTCAGTTCGAGAATGATAACTACTGGACAATCATTGACAGGCCGAAGTATGTCAGGGAGATGGGCACACTTGCATCGGTTCTGTTCCAGGGAGAGCAGAGGTGGATCTATAGGCTTTATTGTGACTCCCAGGGATTGAATGATGAGATTCCATGGACTAGCTTTGGCAGATGAGTGCTTTGTTTGGCAGTAATTTTCGCTGTGGGTTGCCCATCAAGCCAACATTCATTTCTGAGTCACTATTTGAAAGCCCGGCTCTTCCAAATATGTCTGTTCTTCCCCTCAATGAGGTTATATAGAGTAGCCTTGGTTGTTCTACACTATGTGTGTCACCTTTTTGAGAACGACCAGTGTACTTTCCTTTAACTCCTTTCTAGACACACCATATGTTAAGCTCCTGCTGGTTTATGCACTTTTTATGTCTCGCTTAGCATTGCAGCGCGCATGCTCTGTTCGATCTGAGATGCTTCTTGTAATCAAGCCAATTTCAGAAGTGGAGTCTAGGCTCCGTCACTTCTTTCCATTGGCTTACGTCATCGTGCATGCTAAACCCTGTCATTCCAATGGGAGTGAGGCTTTTTAGTCCCTCCTTGTTACCGCCCAGTTTCCTTTTGGCCCAATATAAAAATATAAAAAAGTACCAGCATTTTGAATGGCTGCTGGTGTGACGTCATGCCCTGTTGTATTGAAGGAATGTGATTTAGGCAATGACCCCTACCATTTCATAATTTATCCCTTATTTATAATTTCCCTCTAGACCCACCTTGAGCCTGGTTAAATTTTAGACAAACACTGACGATTGCAGGGAGACGGGTGTGAATTTGTGCCATCGTCAGACCCGTGGAATTAAATCATAAGGAAGCAGGACCGGGGCTTCAACAGCTGCAAATAAACACTTTTTTCCTTAACAAAGTAAAGTACCTCTCGCCCAACCAGATTTTCTCCATGTATTATTACCAATCTGTAGTGTATTTGTATTTGTTTATTGTTTCAATTAATTAAAATTGTTAACAATCTGTAGTGTCTCGTAATGGGTTTGTGGATGTGAACATTTTCCAATGTCTCTATACAAGAACTGAGCATTTTCATGATACAAAGCTAGATGTGGACGAGCCAACAAATTAACTGAGAGAGCCCAGCCAGAAGCGAGCAAAAACTCCGGCTTGGCTCTAAGAGCACGTCCACGAGCACAGCAATGGAAATGTTTGGGATGTAAATGCGTGCAAAAACATCAAGTAAACATATTATACAAATCTCTTCTACAATAAAGGAAGCATATCTTTAAAAATGGGAATAGTTTCTTCACCTTAATACAATTAGGCTGTAAGAGAGGGCCAAATAATGCCGTAGGATTGAGAAAATGATGTAGCAAGAAAAGCCAAATTATGCAACATAATGAGGCACATTTTTTAATAGTCTTACTTCATTGTTTCGTCATTTTTAGGTCGAGCCTAGGCAGTTCATGTGCTGCTCTGCAAGGCATGCTTTATTGTGGTATGGAATAGTAGCTCTGCCCATTTCCCGCCCATCTTTTCAATTGGCTCTTGTTACTGTCCTTTCAAACTTGTTGCTTTTCATTCGTGAATAGGCGTAATAGTCCATCCTTGGTACCACCTTATCTGCATTTGTCACCTCCTATAAGGACTTCCTCCATTCCACCCACGACATCGCAGCAGGCCGCCCACTTTTATACTGTTATCAGTAATGTATTTATTTAATTTACAGAGCGGTCAGCTTCCAATATAGCGGCCACGCATATTTATTTATTTATTTATTTTACGCTGCGGTCTGATTTTACTTTAGCTGCTGCAATCATTTATTTATTTCATTTACAGCGCAGTCCGCTTTCACTTTATCGGGCACGCTACAGAACCTTTCTTTATCTATTTCTTTCTCTTTTTGGGTGAAAGTGCCCCATACCGCGCTTCCACTTTAATGTTTGCCGCTCACCTTTGTTTAGACACTGCTCACTCTAACCTGAACAGGGCAAGCAGTGTCTAAAGAAAGGGGGACGGCCACCATTAAAGTGGTCTCGCATTTGCAAGAGGTTGAGCTATTGTCATAAGAAATGACAATGCCTTTTATATATATTGTTGCTTTTCAAAAAACATAAATAAAAGGCATTGTGATTTATAATGCCAATATCTTGAACTCTCGCAAATGCAGGACCTATTGCATTGAAAATGCTTGTTAGAATGGGGGTTCTGTGCTCAGAATCATGCTGATACCCCTGGTTCTATGAGCTCTTACCCACTGTGTCAGACGCACTCTTACAGGCATACCCTCCGTTTATCGCAGCATCGGTCTATTTATATTATGACCGTAATGCCCCTTTTCGTTCCACACATTTGAACACAGTTCTTTTGAGAGCCATACGAAGACACAGCGTTGAGCATCGGGTGCGACATTCTTTTCTGCGAGTAATATAATGGGTTCACATTTTTAATAGCTGACCCAATTACTCTGCGTGGTGTTCGTTCTATGAAACAACCTTCTGTTTGCAGGATCTGAATTCGGGTCGGTTCAAGATAATCTCCACACTCCGAACACTAGAACGCACCATTTAGACTGGCATATGGTGCTCGTGTGCAATACTACATTTCCCACTGTGCATAGCATCACACACACACATGACGCTTCACGCTACTGCTGCATTTCTGTCATCATTTTATATCCGAGCAGATACACGGGCCCAGTCTCTCGCCAGGACCCCTGTATACAAAGGATACTCGGACTACAAAACTGGTAAGGGTGAGCATATCTCGCATGTTACCCCCCTCTTACTCTAGGTCACCACCGTTGTTTTACAGTTGTTTCACTGGTTTCCCTGAGATGAGGAAGGGGTTCAGATATCGGGTGAGTTTTGCGATGAACAAAGTGCTCGATTGAAGTTACAGCGTGAGCACGGTCTGCCCAGGCTCATGCATGACTTGCCTATTATTTTAACTTCTCTTGAGGACGTTTTCAAACACCAAGCCTATTTTCTTCTCCCGCTGGGCAATATCGTTCGGACAAGCTCACTCCAGACCTTTTAATAGATGTTAGGTCTTGACCTTATGTCTTAAGGGGGGTTTCCCTGTGACATAGCCCATAATCAGATATTTGGGGTAGTTGTGTTTCACGCTCTCATCTTGACAATGTAGCCCTGCCTGCTCGACTAGTTGGGCTGTCCAGTGGCAAATAGGCAACCTTCCTTCATATAGGTATGTACAAGGACTAGTGTGAAACTGATTATTTTTCAGTGATAGAAAAATCCTACATAATTGGACACCCATTTGTTGGGATTTGAGATATTATGGATTCTAATCTAGATTTGTGTGGTCCCCGCTGTATATCTTCGACCTGTAATGAGGATGTCCAGTGATTTCATGTTCGCTTACTGTTAAATCTGGGGTCTCTAGTTGGCAATGGAATTGACCTTTGTCCAAATAGGGACCCTTAATTCTAACTCAAGATAAGGGGATACACTCCTTAATAACCCCTGCTCACTCCCTTGGTAGCTTGGCATAAACAGACAGGCTTATCTCAGAGGCAGAGTGTTAAGCATTTGTGAATGAAAGAAATGAAATGAAAAGCAACTTATAACGCGCAACTTTGCCCGACGGGCGTCAAGGCGCCTAACCAAACAATATACCAAATAAAAACCCGAAAACAAGCTACTGATAGGCCTCGATGAAAAGCCGCATTTTTAATGCTTTCTTAAAAAGGGCCATAGAGGGTTGTGCTTTTAACTCGGAAGGGAGTTCATTCCACAGTTTGGGGGCCATAGAGGAGAAGGCCCTTCCACCCCATGTAACTCTGTTAGTTCGGGGAATAGCTAGGAGATTCTTAGAGGCAGAACGTAGGCTTCTGCTAGGGGTGTAGGGGACCAGAAGGGAGCCAATGGCTTCTGAGCCTCCACCTGCTAAAGCACTGAAGACCAGGCATAACATTTTGAAAGTGATCCTAAGATGAATCGGGAGCCAGTGCAAACTCTTCCTAGCGAGAGTAGCAGAGGAGGTATTAGAGGCGCCCAGGACAAATTTGGCAGCCGCATTCTGAACGGTCTGAAGGCGTAGAATCAGGCTCTTATTTATTACCACGTACAATGCATTACAATAATCTAGCCGTGATGCCAGAAGGGCCACCACAGTCTGCTTGCGAGCTAGGGGGGAGAGATAATGGGCTAATGACTCCCCAACAGGTGGACACAGTCCGGTTAACCTGCTGCGTCATGGCCAGTGAAGAATCAAAAATCACTCCCAAATTACGGGCTGATTTTACGGGCATAGGACATATTCCCAGGGAGGGGGGCCACCAATCACTGGACCATATGTTTTGATCTTTGCCGAAGATCAGGATCTCGTTTTTCTCTCTGTTCAGCTTCAGTGAATTTAAAATCATCCATTCAGAGACTGCCTGCATGCAGTTCCTGAAACTGAACGCGGAGGTACTCACCGAGTGGGAGAGGGACACCATGATCTGCGTGTCATCGGCGTATGACACCACCTCCATCCCGTGCGATCTTACTAGCCTGGCAAGTGGGGCCACATAGATGTTAAAAAGGGTCGGACTCAAGGCCGACCCCTGTGGCACCCCACATTGAACAGGCTTAGCAGGGGAGAGGAACTCTCCTAACTTGACCCTCTGCTCTCTTTGACTGAGGAAAGAGGACAGGAGGCTCAGTGCTAGGCCCTCCACCCCTATCTCCTTTAGCCGAGCTGTTAAAGTCAAAGGAGATAGGGTGTCAAAAGCTGCAGTCAAGTCGAGTAGGACCAGAAAAATGGTCTGGCCACGGTCAACCTTAGATGTAATATTGTCGACTACTACCGTGAGAGCCGACTCTGTACTATGGAACTTTCTAAATCCGTGCTGTGATAAATCCAGAAACCCAGAGGCCTCAAGGAAGGAAGTCAAATGCTGATTGAGATGGCATTGAAGCATTTTAGCTGGGGCAGGCAGCAACGATATCGGTCGGAAATTTTTAAGGATTTCCGGGTCCAGAGTCGGCTTTTTAAGCAACGGCTTGACTATGGCCTTTTTCCAAACAGCAGGGAAAATGCCCTGGGTCATGGCACAGTTCATTATCTCCAACAGAGGGGGTAACACAGTTTCCCTACATTCTTTAAAGATCTTCAAAGGGCAGGAATCAAGAGGCGAGCCTGACTTGGTTCTGTTTAGAAGAGAGTCTAATTGCTCAAGGGTAAGGGGTGGGAAGACGGACAGGATGTTCGTGGGAACTTTTCCCCAACATTCTAAGGGAGATTGGGTCGAGAGAGAAAGGGGACTCATTTGGGCTCTCTGGGTCTCAAGAGTGTGATAGATGTCTGCAATTGTAATATGGAAGAACTGCGCGATCCTGTCGCACAGCTCTTGGGAGCTTGTGATGGGATCAGGGGTTTGTAAGGAACACAGAGGGGTCGATTCTGATTCGGGAAAAAAAACATCAGTACGATTTGTATCCGGAGTCCTCTCCGTACGAATCGTACCCGTCCGTCCGAGTTGCAAAGTATGATCCGTATTCCGTGAATCCGTCCGAATCGTCGCGATCCGTACGTATTGCAAGGCTGAAACCGTGAACCGTACGACTCGTACACATACCATACGACTCGTACACATGCCGTACGACCCGACGAGTACGATCCGGACCGGGGTATGAGGACGCGATTCGTACGGTCCACGTCAGGTAAGGGCGAGTCGTACGGAAAAGCACACAAACACATACACACCGTACAGTCCGTACCCCCCATAATCGCAGCGGTACGCACTGTACCCCTGCGATCATGGGGTGTACGAGCCGTACCCCCTTTGTACGATTGGTGTACGAGCCGTACCCCCATTGTACGATTGGTGTACGAGCCGTACCCCCATTGTGCGATCGGTGTATGAGCCGTACCCCCATTGTACGATCGGTGTACGAGTCGTTCCCCATGTACGATTGGTGTACGAGTCGTACACCCATCATGGGGGTACGGCTCGTACACCGATCGTACAATGGGGATACGGCTTGTACACCGATCGTACAATGGGGGTACGGCTCGTACACTGATTGTACAATGGGGGTACGGCTCGTACACCCCATGATCGCAGGGGTACGGTGCGTACCCCTGCGATCATGGGGAGTACGCACGTACCCAGTGGGGCCGTTCCGTACCTGTTTTGGTGCGAACTCTGCTTTCACGGCTGTTTTCAGCCCCCGTAGAAAAAGGGTCATACGGTGCGTACCCGACACGTATCGTACTTGCTGGGTCGTAAAAACCAGCCGCGAACCGTACAGATGTCACGTACAGCGGGTTCCGAGGGAGAATCGTACGGAGATTAGAGTCGTACGGTGTCTTGTACGACTCGTACGGAGTACGGCTCCTGGTACGAATCGTACTTCGTTGTACATACGGGACGTTTACAGGTACGATTCGTACGGGGAAAAAACGCTCCGTACGACGATTCGGAGAGCTTTTTACCGGATCGGAATCGACCCCAGAGAGTCAACGATTTTAAATAAATCCCTCGAGGAAGTAAGGGACGTGGTGAGCTTAGAAAAGTAAGCCTATTTTTCTTTAATGACCCTAAACTTGTAGTCCACCAACAACATCTTATGTCTTTCTCGATCCTTAGGGTTCCAGGATGTTCGCCATAACCTCTCCTCCTTCCTACAACTCTGCCTTAAGAGCCTTAAGAGGCTCAGAAAACCAGGGGGCTGATGGTTTCCGCCTTGCTGAATAGCGATAAGAGGCAGGAGCCAGAAGATCTACTGCTCTGGAGATAGAGTTAGATAGCTCCAGCGCAGCATCGCTGGCATCCTTTACAGCTAAAGTGGTGGTCTGAGCTACAAGGGGGGTGAGAGAGTTGTTCGTAATACCCCTATAGTTTCGTTTAACTTCCTTGTTCGTAAACCCATGACACAGGGAAGGGGAGGGGGGGAATTTAAGTTCTAGAGGCACCGCCAGATGGTCAGACCATACCAGGGGGATGGGAGGGCCCGTAGAAAGTCTGGGGTCGTTGGAGAACACCCCATCTAGGATGTGGCCGGCCAGATGGGTGGAGCAGTTTACCTGCTGGTGAAGGCCGCAGGCGGTCATAAGGTCTACTAAAGAGTGGGTATCCTTCGAGCAGAGATCATCTAAATGAAAATTTAGGTCCCGCATGACCGTAAGGTGGGATTTACCAAAGTAAGGGTCTAAGATTTTGAGGAGTTTGTGAATGAAACTGGATCTCAGGCCAGGGGGCCTATAGATAAGGAGACCGGAGAAAGATGCAGAGGATATCGAGAAATGAATGGCCTGAAAAAGATCTGCAGGAGAGGAGAGAGTCGTAGTGCGACAGACAGCAGAAGCTTTGTAGAGAATCACCAACGCAGCACCCCTGCGGCCTACTCTATCCAGTCTATTTAACGCGTAACCCTCAGGGATGGCATGCAAAAGATCCGGACCAGAGGATTCAGCGGCACAGGTTTTGGATATAAAAACCCATGAGGGATTCCTGGCAGTAACAAAATCATGGAACGCAATATTATTTTTGATCAGTGACCTAGCATTGATAAGGAAACCTCTTTCCATGTGGGCAGTAAGCGTAGGAGGTGTTGTGGCCATGGTGCGAGCTTTAAGGCGGTAAGAGAGAGAGGGCTCAGTGTTGCTGGCGTAACAGCAACATGTGGGTGAGCGAAGAAGAGCATCTGGGGTGAGACTATGGTGGCAGGGAAGAAAGGAGGGCTTAAGTGTAACTAAATCCCTATAAGCATAAGTCCAAGTGATCTGACTGCCAAGCGATGTCGTAGTTTCCACCCTGTACAGCCCATCCTGCAGCCCGTCCTCAGCGCGGACGGGCGCAGACAGGCTTAACTTTGGCGCAACTTCGGCGCACGTCCGCTGCGCTTGTCCGCTGTGCGCGGAGAAAGTCATCCCGATTAAATATGGCCGTCCCCGAGTCTAGCGCACCACCTGACCGTCACCAGCCAATGGGAGCGGGTGGACTAGCTGTCTGCCGACGTGCCCTCCACGCAAACGGGAAAACCCGCGGTGGACCAGGGCACAGGCATGTAGGGAACAACCAAAACAAAGCAGAACACACCAATGCACAGTAAAACGCTTCTAAGTTAAAATACGAGTGTTATTAAAAGATTCGAGTGATTTTAAAAATTAGGGCAGAATCGGATAAAGTGCATCCGAAAATAGCAGCAATAGAGGCCAATTAGCAGCAAGTCACTTCAGGTTAATTTAGAGCTACCGGGCATAGTGAAACATGCACCGGTAATAACAACCAACCGAGAATTCCAGTTGTCCCGATTAAATATGGCCGTCCCCGGTAAAACAGTGAAAACACTACAGATGAACACAACAGAGGTTTTAGAAAAATAAGTATTCTTTATATAGACTTAAACACAAGACCACAAATTACAAAAATCCACAATACTACACTTAAGATTACTTAAAAGATGATTAAAGTTGCTTAGTTCAAGTTGCTGGTAAATAAGACCAAGTTCTCAACAAAGAACCTGGATGCATAACGCAAAGTAAACAAAAGGCTCGCAAAAGGGGAGATGCGTCGGTTCCGTGATCCGGGGGAGATGATGCGTCGTGCCTCAATGCTTGCGCAGAGTAGGGGATGCATCGTGATGCTTACCGGTGCGGAGGTGATGCGTTGATTCTTGGCCTGCGGGCCCATTGCAGTGCACAAGATGGCGCCTTGATGCGATGCGATGATATGGTTGCCATGCGAGAAGATGGCGCCCTTGATGCGGCGATGCGATGAACATGTGATGACTCTCTGGCAGCCTTGCGATGACTCTGTACTTTGGAGCCGCGACAGGCCCTGCGACAAGCTTCTCCGGTGATGCGATGGCGACTCTCATGATGGTGTCACGCTTCTCAGTGATGCAACAGCAGGCAGCTTTGATGAACACACGCTTCCAGGGAGATGCGGCAAAAGCTTTCTTCTCCGGCGATGCGACGATTTCAGCTGCGGCGGCAACAAGCTTCTTCTCGATGCGTCGCGCTTCCAGCTCCCAGGGCACACAAGTGTCTGGAGTCAGAATTCCCAGCAAGGAAATTCAGTGGGGAGCTGGAGATGAAGTCTTTTGTCCCTGAGACTTCAGCAGGAGGCAAGTACAGTTCAAGCCCTTGGAGAATCTTCTGTAGATGAAAGTCCTTACAAAGTTCCTTCTCCTTTCCCTTGGCAATGAAGTAGCCATTACAGGCCATCCTAGCAAACAGCACACTGGCAGAAGGGCAGTCCAACTCCTGCAGCTTCCTTGGTTCTTCTCCTTGGCAGAAAGTTTTCTTCTCCAGAAGTGATCTCAATTCTTGGGATCAGGGTCCAATATTTATACCCCAAAATATTTGTTCTCTGAAGGCAGAGAGGCCTCTGCCTAGTCCAAACCAGATCCTGAGCCCATTGTTTACATGACTCTCTTCTTCCTTTCACTGTTCAGGGCAGAGGCATCAGTCGCACCACAGGAGGTGGAACCAGCACAGGGGAGGGAAGATACAGCTCTGGAGCACTCTGTTGACATGATTCCTCCTCTCCTTTCACAGTGCAGGGCAGAGACATCAGACAAGCCACAGGAGGTGGAGCCAGCATTCTATTGGGAAGACCCAGCCCTATTCAGGTCCCAGGTGCAACTCCTCCCTCCCATCTAGATGCATATCTCTCTATTCACCACCGGGCTGCCCCAGCCTGTCTCCTGGTTTCCCCCAGCCCTGTCACTCACAAACCCAAACAAGGAATACACAACCCAGCAGAGGCAGTCCTGGATAGTTAGGCAAGAAAATACCTTCTTTCTAAAAGTGGTATTTTCAATCAGAGAATATTAAAACCAACTTTACTAAAAGATGTATTTTATTATTCTGAGTTCAGGCATACTAAATTCGAATTTCTACCATGTTCCCTGAGTCAGTTAGATTTATAAGAATGTAATAATCTAACTGCCCATTCTAGCCCATGGAGAACAGGTAGCCATCAATAGTGAAACACGAAAATGGCTGTAATTCACTATTAGAACATGTTACACACATCAGAGAATGTACTACCTTATACTTTCAATGCACCCTGCCCTTGGGCCTTCCATAGGCGTGTCTAACATGAAGCAAAGGGAAGGTTTAGGGACTGTCAAGTGGGTGCACTTGGCCAAGTCGAGATGTCAGTGCCAGCCACGGCCCGTGGAGGGAGTTACGGTGGGGCAGGGAAGTGGGGAGGGGGAGGGTCAGGGTCGAGGGTGCTAAAAACCGGCATATGGATAATGGCAGGTAAGTAAACAATTTAATTAATAAAACAAATTTGGTAGCGCGCCTTGCATTGCAAAATGCGATGCAGTGCACGCTACGAAATTCGTTTTATTAATTAAATTGTTTACGTACCTGCAATTATCCATATGCCGGTTTTTAGCACCCTCCACCCCGCCCCTCCCCCTCCGCGCCTCCCTGCCCCACCATAACTCCCTCCACGGGCCGCGGCTGGGCAGTGCTAGCCTGCACACAGGCCATGCAATGGCAGGCTTGAGACACATTTTACAAGCTGATTCTGTGGGTGGCACAACCAGTACTGTAAGCCCACCAGCAGCATTTGATTTACAAGCCCTGGGCACACATGGTGCACTGCATTAGGGGCTGACAGATAAATCAAATAACCCAATCATGGAATAACCAATTAGTACATTAATTTAATATAGGGATCACTTGCACTGTGGCACTGATTAGCAGTGGCGCAGTGTCCAAAGCATAAAGCCAGTAAAAACATATCAAAACAGAGGAGGCAATCCGTAAAAATGGAAGGGAGACTCGCGCCAATGATGCCAGGTCTAACCCCTTCTCTCTACCGCATTTGGTGGCAGAGTGTTTTCAATGATGAACACACTTCACTGTCGTTTTGTTTTTGTTTTTATTTTTCATTGCTGTGTTTCCAGTAGCAATAGCCGAGTTTGCCCATGGGTTACCATATGGCTCAAGAGAGGTAACGTTTATCTTCTCCATCACGTAACCCACATTTACTGATTTGATTAATTTTTTTAATATTAAAAGATCTTTGATGCCACTATTTTTATGAGGGGGTGACACAATTAGATCCACGTGCACCAGTTATATACAGTGATTTTCCTTTGTTCTTTCAGATGGGGATGGTGTATTAATCACCCATCAGTTTCGTGACTTCATAAATCATGGGCAGTATATCCATCTGATTCATAAATTAATTTTTTGATTTAATGCAGAGTGATTTGAAGAATGCCTAAGAACTCTGGCTGGAGTCTATTAGAGGCAGAAACATGTTGACCACCAATGGAAGTTTATTTGCTTAGTATCCCCAGTCCTCTCATCTTTTAATTCTATCCCAGGGTACCCTTGAATAAAGTACCCTTGAATAAATGTATTGGGTCCCCTAAGATAGTTTCAACCTTTTAATTGTTTTGCTTCGCACTCTGCCCCTCACTCACAACTCTCACTGGCATCCTCCTTTTTAAAAGACCTCAGCTCCTCTCCACCTATTCAGTTTGGTGGTCAGTTGTAGACCACATAAAGGACCTTGCAGCCCTGGTGTGAGGATGGAGCCCCATGATGAAGCATGTCACCCTCGGGTGAGTGAGGGTTCTTGTCCTTAGAAAGTAATACTTTCCCTTGTCAAGTGATTACCCCCATTTCTTTAGAGAACATTTCTTTTGTGAATTGTATACTACACAATATTGCCTGCAGCAGAGATTTACACATTGCCATGTCTGATTCTGAGGATGAACAACCCAGATCATCGGTTCAGCTGCCAACAGAGGAGATCAAAGTAACGGAGGGGGGGAGGTGCATGGACCACCTTGCAACACATTACTTTGCAAAGTCAGTCATGGTTATATCAACATGATGAATAAAAATGCCTAAACAATAGTTTGCATGATGCATGTGAACAAGCCTTTATTGTCAGGTGTCAGAAAACTGTTACAAAAGAATCAGTTTTGCACATCAGCGCATGCAATGTACCTCAATATGTTGATTGGTTACATCACCAACCTGACATTAAACAAGTAATGACCCTCCGGGATCTCTAACACTTGTTTTTCCTTTTGTGTGCTTCCAGTATGGGAAGCACTATATTATGGAGGTGTAGGAGTACGGCTACTACTACGTCCCAGCACTCGGACATCAGTGGTAGAGAGGCAGCAGACACTCGACACTCAGGTTTGCATTTAACACCCCCACTTGCTAGTTGCGCTCTCTATATGGCCTCCACTACAGCGGTAATCTGGCCATGGTCCCTTGCCATATTGCCACTGAAGTTCCCCTTTTCAGCTTGTAGTGTCACAGTGTGATTGGTTACGGCTGAGGCTTGCTTTGGGAAATCTCTCTGGGAGGTTTTCTGGTCCCCATAAATCGTGCTATCGATGGAAATCCTCAAAAGCACTTGCCAGCTTAACACCTGAAAGTCGTGGACCTGGCCGGCAAGATGGCCGCTGATGGGCCGTAAGGGAGCAGTCCCATGCCTCTCCTCTCCTCCCCGTGGAATGATTGCAAAAGCTGATGTCGAAGTATGCTGAGTATATCAAACTGGTTATTACGACTACTGAATACACCGCTCCACTCACAGAACCAAACAGAAGAATCTCCACGTCGGGTTCACTTTTCCATGGGGAAACTTTTGAAGGCTTACCTCCTTCAGAACCTAAGCTGACTGACGTTCAGGATGGCGCCGATAGAGGCTAAACTCAAAGAGCAGAAGGAGCAGAAGGAAACCGCAGCATCAACCCATGTGACCCATGTGACAGCGTCGGCCCCCAGCCTACGCGATGCAGCCCTGGTGAAAAAACGCAGTGGCTAAGAACGTGGGGGATGGTCAAAGATCAAGCCAGGCACAGCACAGGAGAGAAGGAGACACTCCTAAGAAAGGTACCAAGAGTCGCCAGGTTGGAGGCATTGGAGACGTAAAAAGCAAAGACGCTACACTTCGGCAACCTACCCCACCCCGCGGTGACTGCTTTTGGCAGACTGGAGGCGAATGAAGACGGAGACGGTCGACCTTCGGGTGTGAGGCAGAATCCATGAAGCTCCGATCCCTCAGAAAGGCAACGCGAGCAGAGTGTGGAGAAGGCAAATGGCGGAGCAGAGGCTGTCTCCTTGCAGGCACCAAAGGCAGAGATCGTGAGAGCTATCCAGGGGATCACGGATACCAATGCAGAAATCCCGGTGCAAGTAACCAAGGTAGCATCTGTGGGGGACCACGGGGGCAGCCAGCAGAGGGAGACAGATCACCCTGAACCGGACCTAGAGGACGATGCGGAAGCCGACACGAAGCAGCAGCTCCCTGCTCCACCATGTGCAGCACCCCTGGCAGTACAGGTACCGTTGCAAGTGAGGGACAAGATGTAGATGTAGATGAATTTGCACTGGGCACTGATGGCGGTAGCTGCGTTTTACAAAATGCTCAATTGGGACTGGGAGTAACTACTCCAGGGCTGGACATTGGGAAAGGAGGGTGAAAAGGTATAAATCACATCAGAGTAGAAGGGAACAAGGCACCCCTGGCGCCAGCACCAATGGCGGGATTTGTTCTCTCTAAGCATCTGCAGAAGGCAGCTCTCCCAGATTCGGTGCCTGGCTCACCTAGTGATGACTGCTTTTTTTCTCTTAATGAGGAGACAGGATCCTCATTATCTAGCAGGGAAAACCTGACAGGTGACTCTGACTCTAACACCAAACCTTCCACTGAGGAAGGTATATCAGTACGGTGGGCATTAGCTACTCTGGGGGCAAGACAGCAGAAGGAAAGATCCCAGTTCAAACAAAAACCGAGAGGGAGTCCAACGCAGGGGGAGGTGGTGAAAAAGCTTGATTGCGACTATGCAACAACATCTCAATTGTACCACAAAAGTGGAGGATCAGATGCACAGCAACATACCGCCGCTATACTGCAGCTCCCTACCATAGACCGATTGTTCAGCTCTCTTAAGCAAATGCAGGGGGTGGCCAGGGCAGAGACACGCAGGCCCAGACAAGCGTCTAAAAAAATACAAGGGTCGCTAAGAAAAATAAATAAAATGTACATGGATATGGCAGGTAGAGTCACTCAGGTGGAAGAACGGACTGGGAAACTCGAGGACGATGTTTCTGAATGTCAGGAGTTTAAGGAGACGCAGGAAAAAATGGTGGAAGACATGCAATGGAAGCTCAAAGATTTCGAGAATCGCCAAGGCTGAACAATATCAGACTATTGGGAGTGGTGGAAGGGGCAGAGGGGCAAGATATCCGTGCATTAATAATAATATTAAAGAGTTTGTAGAGCACCTGGTTACACTGACTAGTGTGTCCCCGCGCTGCGGTCATAAGCTACAGAGAGGCATCGAGAGCAGTCGGGTAGAGCACTGGGGAAGCAGTGTTCTATGCCTGGAAGAGCCAGGTCTTCAGTTTTTTCCTAAAAGTGTTCTCTGATTGTTCCATGCGGAGGTCAAGGGGAAGAGCGTTCTATTGCTTGGCGGCAAGGTAGCGGAAAGAACGGCCTCCCATTCTCATTCTTTTTATAACAGGCACTTGCACCAGTCCTGAGCCTTGGGAATGCAGGGCTCTGGTGGGAGTGTACGGTGTCAGTAAGTTGTGCAAGTACCTTGGGCCCTTCTTCATTAGAATTAGTTGGCTGATACATAGAGTTTTAAATATAATTCTTTCCCTGACCGGGAGCCAGTGAATCGTGGTTCGGGCCTTTTTAGATGAGGCTCTCCTATGAAGCATCAGGACCAGGCGGGTGGCGGCATTTCGGATGTACTGTAATCTTTGCACGCTTTTTTTGCTGGCACCTATATAGAGTGCATTCCCATAGTCCGGGCCAGAGATGGCAAATGCGTGGACTAGGGTTTTCTTGGCCGCTACTGGGAGCACATCTAGAATTTTCCGAAGGGCCTTCATTATGCCAAAGCACTTTCCTGCCACCACCCTAGTATGGTGATCGTAGGAGAGGGTGGGATCTAACCATATCCCCAGGTTTTTAACCTCCTCATTGGGGGTGGGGGTAGTGCCCAGGGTCTGCAGCCACCAATTCGGCGACCATATTGTGGGGGAATTTCCAACAATGCGAACCTCAGCCTTGCCGCCATTTAGCTTTAGACAGTTGTTAGCCATCCAGATTGAGAGCTCTTGAACACAAGCCAAGAAGTTCGTGGCCGCTTCTTTCTGGGATTGGGACAAGGATACGACAAGCTGTGTGTCGTCCGCGTATGACATGATACTAATGCCGTATTTGTCAATGAGGTTAGACAGAGGGGCAATGTCCAAATTAAAAAGCGTAGGGCTGAGTAGTGAACCCTGGGGTGCCCCTTGACCTTGTCTGATATTCTTTGAGTAATACTGCCCTTGGAATACCTGAAAGCTCCTGTCCCGTAGGAAGGAGCTTAGACATTTCAGTGCCAGATTAGTCATTTGTTGTCTCTTTATTAAGGGGTGCTTTTCCTGAGTTATCAGCATGGAATTGGGAGAATGAGGTCCAACGGGCACATAAATTCCCTTTGACCCAGAGGAAAGGATATGTGGTGGCACCAAATGACAAACTCAGAGCTATTCTTGTATATGTAGGGAATTACCTTCGTATGCAGGAGATTATGGACAAGGCTAGACCGGAGGCAAAGTGGTCTGTTGGGGGTACGATATTCTTTGCCCATCCAGATTTCTGCTGCGCAACAGTGGAGAGAAGGTGGCGATTAAGGTAAATGATCCCAGCCTTTCAATCTTTGGGCCACGAGGTATTTTTGTTATTTCCGTCTTGCCTGAAAGTTCTGGTGAAAAGGGCAAGTTAGGATGTTCTTTTCAGAGATGAAGGCCCAAGCATACTTGACGGAGTTAAAACAAAAGAAGGCTCAAAGGGACGCTACTGATGGAACGCGATAATTGATTCAAATAATTATTGATATAAGGGTATGGTCCTAGCTCTCAGGACCAGTATAGCATCGGGCTTGTGAATAGAGCATCAGCATAATGGCATCAGATTGGAATATAAAGAGGGAGGGGATAGGTCGTGTGACTTCCTGCGGGCATACAGCTGCCGCACATAGGTCATGGTTGACCTATTTGCCCGTAAAGGGGGGAGGCTTCTGAGGGAGGGGGAAGCGGGGGGAGTGGGGTCGGTGAGGGTGGCAGGTCACAGCACAACAGGACACTCTTGGGATCATAGGCATGACATACCGAGGAATGCACCAAACAAGGTGGTAGGAGGGGACTCTGAAGGCCTTGAATACAATAGCAGAAACGTGATCACTGTTGGATTGGATGACTGGTTAGGACAACCACAGATGTATTCTAATGTATACACGAATAGTTACAATTAACATGTGTGATTTGAATGAGCAGCTTAAGAGGCAACAAGTTTCAGCGGTATTAAGAGCCTCACGGGTGGACTTTATTTGCTTACAGGAGACACACATTGACGGAAACAAGGGGTTCTTGCTGGAGCAACTAGGATATTTTGTACTTGCTCATTCAAAGCAGGGGACTAAAACTAGAGGAGTGGCAATACTGTCCAAATATAAGGATGTCCCAGTTAGGAAGAAGCTTGAGGATCAATGGGGTAGGTGGGTTTTAATAGAATGTATGATTAATGGGGTTGGGTCACTCTGGGATCAGTTTACGGCTCTACTGAGGATGACCCAGAGATATTTTCCTTTCTAGACTTAGGGCTAGCAGCATGGGCCCCTCATGTGATTCTCTGTGGTGACTTTAATATTAATGGTGTAAGAGGACTCGGTTTGGAGCCCACAGAGAAATACCAGGGGCGGAAGAAGAAGGTATGTCGGGCAATTCTAAGTCTGGCAAGAAATAACGCCCTAGTAGATGTATGGACTAAACTAAAGCCCCATGATGTTGGAACCACCTATTATTCGGCTCCCCACAAAGTTTGCGTTAGGTGAGATTATTTTATGGCTTCTAACAGTTTGACAGTAAACTCCCGGATTGAAAAACTGCCCCAGATCGTTTCAGATCACAATCCTTTAGTTTTCTCCTTAGACAATGCAATAAGAACTAGACATGTGCGCACGTGGACTTTTGAGCGTGGATTACTAAAGGACAGTAGCTATGTGCAGCACAAGAAAAACTGAAATAAAGGTTACTGGGACATTAATAGGGGTACTACTACCTCAGGATTCACCTGGGATGCCTTCAAGGAGGGTGTCCGCGGTAAAACTTTAAGTTTTAGCCTATTTAGACAAAGACAGGAAAAGGTAAAAGCAATAGAACTGACTAAGACTTTGGTGGAGGCTGAGGAGGAGCTAGTGACGCTCTCAACTGTGGGTGCACCTTTAGAAGAGGTACTTATCAAGGTGGCGAGGGCAAAGGCTGAGGCAGAGGACAATATTGCTAGAAAGGTGGCTGCCACTTATTTAGCAAAGAAGGAGCACTGCTATGAATTTAGCGAACGGGTGGGCCACATGTTAGCAGTTCAAACAAGGCAAAAAGCAGCTATTAGTGAGATCAAAGGGATTATGGACAGTTCTGGTCATATGATTATGGACTCAAGCAGGATTTGTGAGGTGTTCAGACAGTTTTATACCAAATTATATAATGAAGAACAACCAAAAGACCCCTTGGAAATCCAAGCTTACCTCACGGATATTCCTCCTCCATATCTCTCTCAGGAGAATAGAGAAGGGCTTGACTCACCTCTGGTGGTGGAAGAGATTATGGCTGCCCTTGCTGGTTTACTGTCAGGTAAGGCCGCAGGTTCCGGACCAGATACCCATTGAGTTTTATAAAACATTTCAGGATGAAATCTCTACGGATCTGATTGACATATTGAAACAGGCCCAGAGGGGGAGCTCTATTCCGAAGACTTGGGCGGGAGCAGGTATTGTTATTATCCTAAAAAAAAGGGAAGCCTCTGGCAGATCCTGTGTCTTACAGGCCAATAACATTGATGAACGCCGATGTAAAGATTTTTTCCAAAGCTTTGGCCTATAGACTTTCAAAGGTGATAGGTACTCTGGTTAGCGCATCACAACACAGATTTATCCCAGGAAGAGGGCCGACCCAACACATTCATAGATTCATCACCTTATTTGATGCCACAGAGGTTCCAGGAGACCCGATGTCTGTTATGTTGCTGGATGCTGAGAAAGCATTTGATCGGGTTTCCTGGGACTATCTCTGGTCTTCTTTAAAATGGGCGGGTATTGGGGATGGCTATATACAGGCTATTCAGGCGTTATATCTGGCCCCCACAGCGCGCGTTCATGTGAATACTGAATACACGAAGACTCTAGAAATCAAGCGAGGTACAAGGCAGGGATGTCTGTGTTCCCCACTGCTTTTTACGCTGTATATAGACCCCCTGCTTTGTAGATTTGAAGCGAATGAGAGGATCCCGCCTATAAAGACCATGGGTGGCGATTGTAAAATACTCGCATACGCCAATGATGTGGCAGTTATCACTCCAGCACCTACAGAGGCTATAAAGGAGGATGAGGGGGAGGCTCTGGAATTTGGCAGAGTATCTGGATATGCCCTTAACGGTCCTAAGACACAAATAATTAAAAATATTAAGGTGGTTTGTTCTGATAGCCGAGTAGTGGAATCTGGAGTATATCTGGGGATTAATATATCAGCGAACTTGGATAAGGTAGTGGCTAGGAATATAGAGCCCATAATTATTAAGGCAAAAAAAATCTTGATAGACTCCATAACCTTCACCTTTCTATAGTAGGACGGACTAATGTCATTAAAATGATCCTTTTGCCAAAGTTTTCAGACCTATTTAGGAGATTCCACTTGTATTTGAGGCTAAATGGTTCGGTATCCTAGAGCAGTTGACAAATAGATTTATATGGGCACATGGCAAGATAAGAAGGGCCTTGCGATATATGGCACTCCAGAGAGATCGAGGTGGCTGGTCTGTCCCTGACTTTAAAATGTATCATTGGGCAGCAGCCTTGCAGTACATGTCTGGGCTCATAGGGAGAAGTATAGCAGAGGCGGAGGACACTTTAGGTTCTATTACTATATATTCAATATTGTTAGGGGGAGACGCAGTGAATGTCTTTCTGAAATATACAGACCCTAGCTATTTTAAGAGAACCAAGTTCAAGACCTTGATGGCCGCATATAAGATATGGTCATCATTTAGGAAGAAGAGCTGCCTTGGGAGATACAATGCATATATGTATGGAAACAATTCCCTACCTGCGGCAACCTTTGCAGATTCTGTCTTTACAGATTGGGGGCGGCGTGGGGTGTTGAAAGTTGGGGATCTGTTGGGCTCATATGGAATGTGCCAATTCTCTGATATCCAGCAGTTGTACGGTGTTGACACGAAGAGTTTTTACAAATATTTACAAGTCAGGAGCTTTTTGATGTCTAAAAAAGGGGACCCAGCCTGGTTCTGTAAAAATACAATTATGGAAGTTATAGAAGGCAGAGGAAGCTGCACGATTAAAAGAGTATACGCAGAATTGATTGCAAGAATAGAGAGGACGATTTAGGAAAATATGAAAGTAAATGGGTCGAGAAACTTGGGGCGGGACAGCTTCCATCTCTCATTAGAACTGGGAAGGAATATTCTGTGTTCTGCTACACTCCAGGCCCAGCATTATAAAACAATATACTCATTATACTGCACGCCTACTAGGATTGCGCAATGGGGGGGGCGCAGCTAGTACTACTTGCCCTCGCTGCAACAGCACAGATGCTGGGATTGTGAATATCTTTTCTAACTGTTTAAACTTACAGCCATTGCTGAAGGCTATAGAATCCTTTTTTAGGGAGATCACTTGGAATCGATACTACTCTTACACCATCAAGGATCATCTTAGGAGTAGATGGGGAGGGTATAGCTAACTCCAAATGTTATTTTATATTTTTGGCGATGGCAGTGTTACGACTTTGTGTCGCCTCAGCATGGCTTGACCCAATACCGCCTACATTTCATCAATAGGTGGCTAGATTTCTCTCTGTCTATAACCTTGAGAGGGGGATATATGCAAGGAAGGGTGAAAGGGGAAGAAGATTAGAGTTGCAAATATGGGAACCCTTGAATAATTGGAAGGAAAGGTAGGAAATAAGTATGTATGTATGTTTCTTCTTGCTTTTACAATCCTCTCATACATTTTCTTTTGTTGTATTCTTCATTATGGCCATATGATAGGTAGTTATATTATTTCTGGTATAATAATTCCTGTGATCACCCGTGTTTATAGGGTTGTGCACTATTTTGCTTCAGGGCTATTCTCTGTATATGTTACAAGTTGTTTAATTGATTCTTTTTTTTCTTTTGTTTATTGCGTACTGTGCCCTGCAAAGCAAAAGGGGGAAAAATGTTCGATAAACATATTTAAAAAAAAGGAAATCCGTGGATAAGCAAAAACTCTACTATTTTGCTATATGGCAGTTAGCAGAGTTTAGCCAGAATTCAGCATTCCAAGTTGAACGAGGAGTGGACAAAACATTGCGAAACTCTGCCTTCGAAGAGGAATATTTGCCCACCACCATTGAAATCTCCATTCTTATGCAAACATATGTTTGCGCTGAATCTGATTCTTTGCTTCGAATAAGAGCCTTGGATATGTGGACGTTTTTATACATTTTTTTGGTTAAGCTCAATTTTCAACATCGCAAATCTGTTTCATGAAGATGTAAAGAATGGAACCATCATAGAGAAACGTAATCTTTTTTCCCTTCTCTCGTTGGGAGGGCAGATGTTGATCCAAAACAAAGTATTACATTAGTACAGCTCACTTCTATGTAGTGCGAGGCCGGTGCATTGGTCCCTCTGTTATCTGTATGAATTATTGCATTGTCAGCCATATAAAGTCAGCATGCGGTTCCCACTCAATTGTTATTGCTACCTTTAAACCCTCTGATATAATGTAGTGTTATCTTTTCACCACCTTCCTGCTAGAAGGCTCTGTAACTAGAGGCTACATTGTTGAATAACAGAGTTGAGATATAGTTCAGCCATCTGCAGCACATTTCTCAGATAGTCTGGTGCCCATTATTCCACGTTTATTATCAAAGTGTATTTGGCATTTTTAGAGAGAGTCTATCCTTCAAATACAGCTACTCCACTTTTATTGCTCATATTGTTAGCTTTTATAGTTAAACTTTGCCATCACAAGCACCTGCCTTATTTTGCTGGTTGTTTTAGACATTTTATAAGGAAACACATACTAGCTGTTTGTCACTGGCCTTATAAATAAAGTCGGTTCTCTCTTGTCTCACGCATTCTAGCATCATCGGAGAAGTGAATATACCCTGTATTTTAGCAGTAAAGAAAAATAAAGCAAGAACTCGAATTTGAAGCTGATGTTCACATTATGCAAGACACAGAATCTTGAAAATGTTGAGAATATTTGTGTCATCTTCACTGCAGAAGTGTCACTTGGATTCAGACAGATGCGCATTGGTAATGTAGAATGATACATGCCGGAGTCCGTGTTTATTACCAGAGGTACCATGTGAATGTCATTACATTCGATTTAAATATCACCATTTTTATTGTTCTTACAAGGAAAATCACATATGGAGTAAGATGAATAAATCAGCAAAGACGTCTGTTTACTTTTCTGCATGTATTTATACTTTGATTTTGCCTGTGTGTGTCTGAAAGTCAGATTTGAGTGTAGAATTATGCATTTGGATTCATATTGTTAACACAATGACCTGATGCATCATCTGATAATTACTCAAGACACAGTGCCAGGCAGCCGGGCCCGCCTCGTTCCAGAGCATGATGGATGCAAATAGCTGCGGTTCACCAGGCTCTGGCGCATCTGTCATGAAAAGAAACCCCCTTGTTGCTGCCTTCCTGTTTTTATTCATTTTTGTTCTATACTGTTCCGCTGTAGCCTGAAGCTCCAGAACGCTTTCTAATCCGCCAGTCTGCTGCTTGTGCATTCCGCTGATAAAAGTGAAGGACCTGTCACAGACGCCATGAGTACTCTGCGTCTTGGCTGTCATGTTCAATAAGAGTGGCTTAACAAACACACTGGAAGAGCCAATGGGCTTTGGAAATGCCCACCTACTGCGCTGATCATTATCCTCTTATTTTAGAGTTTTTTTGTTGAGGCTTGACATGACATATTTATGTATATTTATTTATTATTTTTACAATGTTATAAAACGCATCTCAACTGGAACTGTGTTTAGAAAGCATTGAAAACTTCCCATGCTCACAGCAGTTGTCAGCAGCATAATAGACGTCTCATTCTATGCATCACAGTTAGCCCAAAATGTTTTCTGGGCGGTCTAAAACATTTGCTAAGTATTTTACCGAAGCCCGCCAGACATGATGTACATGTAGCGAGCAAATAACATCATTAGCCTACACCTAGCACACATGGAGAACGGTTTTAGGGTGTCTTGTGGGGTCTTCTCCAAGTGATTATGGGCAAAATGTAGATACAATTGGATAATTTTACTGTGTGGTGGGTTCATGGTAACAGTCAAATGTTTGTATGTCTACTCACTAACAGTGGTACATCTATGGCTGCACTCAATCGGGGTACTGCCTAAGTCTGTGCAGTGAACTCCACTCTGCTTGTGGAGTTTGCAGAGTTTTCCGCACTCTGCATTATGCGGAGCTCGCAGAGTTAAAAAAAACTCTGCTCCACATAGCGGAGCAGAGATTTTTTCTTCGCTCGCATTCATCAACGTTATGGGCGAGCACGAGCGAGGAAAATTCACTTCCCGGCAAGATTTTTCTTCATTCAGAATCGTCAACATCAAGTTGGCGACCACTAGCGTGGAAAATCAAACTCCTGATGAGATTTCTCAACACGATTGGCCAGATTTCTCGTTGCGAGTGGTCTCATTTGCTCGCGATGGCTTGCGTTGAGAAACCATCTGTCCGCATTGAGAAATCTGCCGCTCGAGTAAAAATCTACTTGAAAGACAGAGAGGAGGCACCGCCCGCTTGCGCTGTGCATGGTGCAATTTGCAATGATTGCACAGTGCGGACAAGCACCTGGCACTGAAAATCACTGCAAACAGCATTTATCTAATGGACTCTGCCACTTGCGGAGCACCACATGAGGCATAAGAGTTGTTTTTAACTCTGCAAACTCCACCCAGGCTTAGTACTACCCTTTCAATGCCTGGTAGTTACGTTTTCCAGCAAAGACAAAATCAGATTTGTAAACCAGGGAGAGAGGCAAAAACCTTGATATGATCGCTGACTGAGTTTTCTTGCATCAGTTTCTCCCCATCTGATGTGATCTGTGGTTTTCTGGCTTTCTAACAGGCAATAGGAAAGTTTTCCCACTCACCCTTCTTTGATTAACCTCCAAGTTCACCAGACATTTCCCTGATCTTGGCCTTCATGGCTGTAAACAAGCAGAGTAATCAGATCAATCTCCATGAACCAAAGAAACATATATGAACCAAAAAGTTTGTGAGGCATTTTCTAAGAGTCTGTTAGACCTGACAGCCTCAGGTTGGACTTCACCCCCATCTTTTGGCCTTCCTCCTCCACTTTTTCTGACCTTGTTTTTGCTGCCTTCAGCACTTTACCACAGCTAACAAGCGCTAAATTGCATGTACTCTCTCCTTATCTCCCTAAACATGGTTATACTGGTTTATCTCCAATTGGCATGTTTAAACAACTTATACGTCCCTTGTAAGGCCCACAACATGTATGCAGGGCCTATAAATTAAATGCTGAAGTCAAGCTAGCCTGGCTGATGAGGGTTGACATCTAGAAACTGGTCCCAGGATTCTTTTTTCCATTCATGGGAGGACCTAGCCTGGCAGTTTGTGCTGGACTGTTCCCATGGGGAACAGTGTCAAGACTGATTTGCATATGCTGGGTTTAAACTGGAATGGCATAGGGAGAAAAAAACAACAGTGGATTTAGGGACATATCTCTGTACTGTGGTGAATTTTTGGCATAGTTCAACATTCTGTCCATCAATTATTCTTTTTGCACTATGGCATTGAGGCCTAACTGAGGGCCAGTCAGTATAGGCCAAGAAAAGGCAGTTTAACAAGTTATATCAAAATATTTTCAAAGACAATAGCATCATATGTGTAAACCTTTGAAATTGAGTGTAGCTTGCTAATTCTGCTCTTTGTTGATAATGCATAATTGGTATTAAACACACAAGAAGGTCTACATTGTTTACTACTGCTATACTAGGGCCCCAATATTGTTATATTGGTACTGATTAAAAAAGTACTCCTTTTACAGCAATAAGGTCAATAAGTCAACACTTATGCTGATGAGCTGATGTGAGGTCAGAACCAAAGAAAATGAGTGAAGCGAAAAGGACACTGTGTCACTGCACAAGAAAAGACTATCTCCAAAGGCTCAAAATGAACTTATTGTGCTTGGAAAAGGTCTGTGATTCATTCAGCGATAGAGTGCACGCATATCTGATGATGCACAAGTGTTAGCTGGTGTTTCCTGATGCCCAGTTCTTGTACATTCCGAAAAGAGGTGCAGTACTCCCTGTCTCATTGTTCCATCATTCTATTCATTCAATATATCTTAGTGTGTGCGTATTCTCAAGTTTCCTACTGTGACACAATGTATTTTAGGGGAGTGCTGTACATCAGGGTACTTTCTTGTACACTACATCATTCGGCAGAAGCAGCATGTGTGAGGGTTAGAAGCGAAGATCATAGTTAATGCAGAAACAGCTGTCAATAAAGGACTTCTCCAGTCATTTCTTTCTTTTGAAACAAAAAGACTTTAATTCCCAAGAGAATTACATGCCATAAACACACTTAAGCTATTCACAAAACAATAGAAGAAATGCCCCAAATCAGTATTATAACTCCTAACCTCCAAGCAATACATATAAATGTATCATGAAAGTCTACCATACGTGCCATTCAAAGGACGATGATCTCAAACACAACTCTGTCACTCTGCTATTAAATTTCTCCCAAACAAATGATCCATGCTAAAAGATTGCACACAAATATAAAGGGGCCAAATAACAGTCCTGCAAAGATACACTACGAAGACAAATGTTTGTCGTGCTACACTTAGGCAAATAAAGATTCTTCCATTTACTTTGCAGAGCTTTCGTTTCAAGAATTGGTCATAAAATGTTAGTGGGGTCTTAATGCACCTAGAATGAAACTATGCCTGGTCCTTCGGAATATCCACAGCCCTACCTTCAGAAGAAGAAAGTGCTCAACTTTGTGAATGTCATGAAGTCTATTGCAGTGACCAGTGTCTGGATTCTGGTGCTTTGTGCTGGGATGCAGTTACTAGAGTCTTACAATGCTAATTTAAGGAAATAGATGGTCATGGTACCAAACCACACTGAATACCTATTTTCAGGTGATAGTTCGTTCAGGGGTCTGTATCTCAAAGCCAACATGACCTGTTCAAGATTTTCTGGTGGTGTGACACCTACAGATTCAAGGGGCTCCCACTGTGGCTATAGAAGAAATGAAAAATTGGAAAATGTTTGCCTAATCACAAATATATGTTCTTCATATGTAGAGATCTCTTGGGTATACAAAGTGGTGGAGAAAGGGAGCAGGGCCTCTTACAAGCTATCAGCTTCTTGGACACCAAGATCCCTTAGGTGTAAAGTGGACTTTGTCCCCCAACCAGTATTGTGGCAGGAGTCATGTTTGCAGAGTGGTGGAGAAAGGGTGCGTGGCCTCTGAAGACCTCTAAGCTATTCCGCTGTGTGGGACTTACTAGAGATAACAGGAGGAGTAGTGCATGCAGCATTGCTTTGAGACCTAGGAGCTGTTGAACATGCAGCTCCCTGGATCTCAAAGCAATTTGTCAGTTTCCTTGCCCACTTGACAACAGGCATGGAAACATACACATGCTCTGCTTTCATCAAGTGAGAGCATTTTCTGCTCTTGCTTGCTGAAAGTGCTGTTTGCTATGGCTTGGTGGGAGCGGTCTTCCTGCCAAAGCCATAACAACTGCATTGTTCCAGAGGTGGGCACCCTGGGACATTGCTGGAACCGGTCCTGGGGGTGGTGGTCCCAGGATCATCTAGGGATCTATGAGGGGGTACGTTAGGCCCACCTTCAATGTAATTAAGCCCCGGGGAGCTGGTGGTCCCCGGGGGCTACCTTGGGGGGCTTGAGCCACCCGCATTATTATTTAATTTAGCCCGGGGAGTCGGTGGTCCCCGTAGCTGCGGGAGGCTCTTATTTAATAATTAGCCCTGGTGAGTTGGTGTTCCCTGTGTCTGTGGGGGGCCATGCCTGCCATACACATCTCATTCAATATGCGTGCCCCACATATTTCAAAAACAAATTAGAAAATCATGTTACAGAGAAATAAAGGAATATCATTGAATAATACACTTTACAACTAAAAGAATAAGAAGAATATGCCTATATATCTATCTAGGACATTCTTTAAGAGGAGTTCATAGTGAGTAGCAAGAAGGCAATGCAAAACTGAAGGACTCTCAACTTCAATAGCAGCAGCAACTTCACCGAAGCATAGAGTCTAGTCGAAAGTCCATGAGTGCTGGAAAGCAGACCATAAGGGCCTTTTAGATTGCTACAAAGAATAATAAAGCCATTCAGCCATTCATAGTTATTCTACATTATCAGACATTTTATTATGGGTATCTAATGTCTATGTGTTGTTCATTTTATTATCATTTTATTATCTTCCAATTTATTGTAACACTACTTGCATGTAACTTGCTGTATAGACAAGTTAAACCGTCCCTCTACAAGTAAATACCAGCTAATTTTGCCAGTTATCATTATTTACTTTTTTACTTTTTAAATATGAGTCAACAGTTTAGAATTATGTATCCATTCTCCATTCTCCACTAAAAACTGTACAAAAGATACTTCTAGTCACTGATCTTTTCTTCTGGTTTTGTCTTTTCATGCACAACACCATTTTGTCAAGAGAATCAAAATGAAAAGCTTCCTCTTCAAAACAAATACCTTATAAACTGCTCTCTAAACTTGTTCTCTCTGTTTCACTGCATCTCCCCTTCTTCAACACTTTTTTAAATCCGTCACTAAATTTACAATCACTCTATTATGGAACATCCAGGCTCTGATTTCCTTAAACTGACTCTGCCTCCTAGGTTATGTTGTGTCCATGTTTGTTACAATCTCTTCTCCTCTTACAATGTAGACTTTGTCCACTCCTGTTGCTTCTCATAGTCGTAATTGTATTTTCTTCAGTGTGTAATGTTTGCCAATATCCATATATATTATTAAGAAATGGCTTTGTCCGCTTACCAGTTGTCCTTTTTTCTTTCAGAACTTTTTGTGCATATTACCCCTTTTGTAACTTATTCCTGCAGAGATTGCAGTTGATTCCATTGTTTTTTTTTATCTGAGCTTTCGTAGGCATTCTAACTGTGTGTAGTTATGTATATCTTGTTCTGTAAAAAAAAGTATTTTTTAATGTTTACTCTAGCCAATGTACAATGTACTTTACTACTAACTTACACATAAGCCAGTTTTTATGGTATGTTCAGTTTTAAATCTTCAGATGAACCTAGCTATATTACTACATGCACGTACTTCAATATAGCAAACCGAAAGCAAAACACAAACTTTATTTATTAGTTACCTTTTAACACTTAAGCACCCTGTCCTACAACACTGCTGCACCGTATTTCACTTCTAACTAATACATGATGAAAGACCAGGTTTTTCCCTTCTGTAGTAAATTTTTAAATGAACATCTAGCCAAGGAAGCATATTTACAAGCTACATGCGCCAAAGATTCAATTTTTATGACAAACCATTGGCATAGTGTGATGCTCCATATTTACGAGGCCATGCAAAGCCATTCTGCCTGGCTTTTCGTGGCCTTGTAAATACAGGCCTTTTTCACACTGCACTTTCTGTTACAGGAGAGCGCCATTAGTGTTGCTGTGGGCGTCCCCATGCAACACCCATGCATTTTGCCACATTCCCAGAATTACAACGTTTTGCACAATCTGGCAATACATATGAATTATATTCCTAGCCAGAGGAGGTGTAGAGAGGCACAACAAGGAGAAACACGTTTATGTCTTCTTGTTTGTTCCTCTTTCTTTGCGTGCTGCATTCTACAGCACATATAGAAAGATGGACACACCTATAGTGATTGTTTTTGTGAAGGAAGGTGTGCCTTCCTGCACAAAACAATCAACCCTGCAACACAGGCACCCTTGCACGATGCAAGCGCGTCTCCATTTGAGTATGACAGACAGTGGTACACCAGTGTAGATGAGAGCACAGAGATCCATTATGTTGCAAATATCATGCATCCCTGAGATTTGAAAGTAATGTAGCACGGCACAGCCGAATAACTGGTCGCTCTGCGCGGCATTACCCATGTGTAGAAGCACATTCAGTGTCTCAAAACTGTAAATCCAAAAACATACCAAAGGAGCTATTTGCATGCCTCTCCACCACCATGTCACTGGTGTATTTAGTATGTCAGTACTTTTCCACTGAAATGTATCAGATTTAAATTTTGGGAAACTGCTAAATATACATATCTGCACATTAATCGATATCCATCCATATAGCTTACTAATTATTCTGATTACTTGCAAATAGCATGCATCAGGTTACATGTACGCCTGTATGACCCTCATCTTAAGGCCAGTTATAGAAATTCCATTAAGTTATATCACAGGCATAACCTAGCAGGGAAAAAAGTATACCTCGAGCGTAGAATAGACGATTCTGAGAGTACCAGCAAAGAGATTTTTAGGATAGTTAAAGAATTTACTTCCCCGTCCTCTGGTGCTCCCTTCCATACGCACACTGAGGTTTGGATCAGCCAGCTGGCGGATTTTTTCACGGATAAGATTAGAGTTATCCACGATTCCTTTCGACATCCATGCCTCTCACTACCGCCGGGCTTTACATCTGGCCCGCCCATATCTATAACTGAGGAAGGCCCACTTTTGTCGGAATTTCCGGTGATGTCTCCCACGGTCTCTCTTGACCTTCTATCCCGGCTTAAGTCCGGCTCTCCATCTGACCCTTGCCCGGCTAAGTGCTTTGGGAAAATAGCGCCGGCTGTAAATGCGCTACTTAACCCTTTGCTTAATGCTTCCTTGAGCACGGGTGTTGTCCCTCAAGCGTGGAAGCATGCATTGATTCTTCCACTGATCAAGAAGACCAACCTTGATCCCCTCATCCATGCTAACTACAGGCCTATCTCTCTCCTCCCTGCTCTGGCTAAGGTGACCGAGAAACACGTGCACAGCTCTATTTCCAACTTTATTGAGAACAATAATATTCTTCATGATTCTCAATCGGGCTTTCGCACGAATTTTAGCACTGAGACCGCTCTTCTCGAGGTCACCGATGCCATCAGAGAGGTTCTAGATGCTGGAGGGAAGGCCATTTCGGTTATGCTGGATCTGTCGGCGGCTTTCGACACCGTCCCCTATGAAGGTCTCCTTTTAAGACTCCAGGAGATCGGTTTTCGAGGGACGGTGTTGAATTGGTATAAGTCATTTCTGACCGGCCGCCGGCAAGTGGTCCGGGCACCTCCGTTTTCCGCTGAAATGCCGCCGCTGGAGGTGGGGGTGCCGCAGGGTTCTATTTTGAGCCCTGCGGTTTTTAACATCTATATGGCCCCCTTGGCGGCGGTTGTGGAATCTTTCGGTGCCCAGATCATACCCTAGGCGGACGACACCCAGTTGCTCTTTACATCTGGTAAGGGCAGGGACTTTGACGGCTCGAGGATCAGAGACTGTTTGGGAGCTGTCTTTGCCTGGTTCCAACGGCACAGCCTAAAATGTAATTCCGATAAATAGGAGTTACTTTTTTTTGGATGTCCTCCTGATCCTGGCTGGAAGGCTTGGTGGCCTTCCAACATGTTTCCACCGGATGCCGCCTCCTCCAAAGCCAAAAATCTGGGCTTTGTGGTAGACGATGGTCTTGCCTTCGGCCCTCAGATCATCGGGCTGACTGGCAAATGCTTCGGCCTCTTGAAGATGCTGCGGAAATTTCTTCTGTTGCTTTCGCTTAAGCACAGAAAGATCATCGAGCAGGCCTTGATAGGCTCGCGTTTGGACTACGCAAACGTTCTCTATCTTGGCCTGCCGAAATATCTTTTGGCCCGGCTAAAGATTGTGCAAAACTCGGCGGCTAGAGCCGTTTTTGGCCTCCAGCGTAGATCTGGAGCTACAGAGCTGTTAAAAAAATTACACTGGCTTCCAATCGCTAAAAGGATCGCTTTTAAGGCGCTCACTTTTGCCTTCAAGTCCCTTCATCGGATAGGCCCCAAATATCTGCAGAAGCGCTTGGCTTTTTATGTGCCTCTGCGACTCTTTCTAAAGCCCTGATTCCGCCTATCCGTTTGTCTAGAATCAGAGGACGTTCCTTTCGATTGCTAGCGCCTCAATGTTGGAACGACCTGCCTGTTCAGCTTAGGAAAGCTGCTGACTTGCTCTCTTTTAGAAAGGGACTTAAAACCTGGCTTTTCACTCAGTAATGTTTTTTGCCTCCTCTCTTTTCATGTTCACCGTGTTATGTTTCCCTATTCCTTATGCTCTTTGCCAAAGCGCCGGGACACTCCTAGGAGTAGCCGTGCGCTATAAAAGAGCATTTTTAACATAACATAACACGTATCATTCATCAAATGGTTCTAAAAGACTACATATTCCTCAGTAAAAATTGTAAATACAGGTGTTTGTGGTTGAATATATCAATACTTCCTGGATGATTGAATGAGTACATAGGTGGTGCCTAGGTGATTCCCTGAGGAGACAGGTCATGCCCAGATAATTCCCGACTATGGTATAACTCCATGGGTTATTACATATCTGCCTGAATGTTTGCATGAGTATACCACTAGTAACTTGGTGTTTGGATGAATGTATGAGTAGAGCCTGAATGATTAGACAAGTGTATGACTAATGCTACATTAATTCAATACATGCATAGATACTGGTGGGATGATTAAATGGGTACAACTCTACTGCCTGGATGACTGCAAGAGCACATGCATAGTATACAGGTGATTTATGGATGGAGTGCATGGATAGTGCATATGTGATTGTTAAAGTCCATGAATAGCAACTAGCCTATTGGATGAGTGCATGAATAATGTTTCAGGCATTCAATGCTGCCCATTTGCTTTTGGTTAAGTGAACAGGTAGTGCCTGGATGTTTAGATAACTACATGGGTAGTGCCTTGATAATTAGATGAGTGCATGCATAGTATCTGAGTGACCGCATGAATCCATTGTTAAAGCCTGAGAGATTGGATGGAATTAAGTGTACTGCTGGGGTGATTGTATGAGTGCAAGAATATTGCCTCAGTAATTAAATGAGTGCATAGGTACTGAATGGGTGATAGGTTTACTACAATGGTACTCTCTACGTAATTAGATGACTGCATGAGTAGTGCCTTCAGTGTTTCATCAGTTCACCCATGTGCCTCAGTATTTCAATGACCACATGGGTTGTAAATGGGTGTTTAGATGACTGTATAGGTTATGTGCAATTGGTATAATGATTGCATAGTTACAGCCTTGTTAATAGCATAAGTAAATAGTTAGTATCTAGGTGATTAGATAAATGTATAGGTATTAGTTCAATAACTACATCATTTTTGCCTGCCCAATTTCAAGAGCACATGTGTAATATTTGGGTAATTGAATAACTCCATGGAGAGTGAGTCACTGATTTGATGACAGCCTGACTAGTGGCTGTGTGATTGCATGAATGCCTGAATACTGACTGTGAAAGAACCTTCATTGCTGTTAGATATATAACAGTTGTCATTATATCTTGACTCATTGGTTATCTCCTTCGGTCAGCATCAAACTACCTGTTTTATTGTATATATGCTTTCCTTCTGAGCTATGTGTGAGTAAAGTCTAGATATCACATTTGATATATAATTGCATACATGGCTCTCTAGAAACATACATTGCAGTACATTTCTAAAACGGAAAACCAGCTTTTGAAATATTTCATTGCACAAAAGCTTTTGCGAGTGGCATACCTACATCATTTCTCAAATACGTTTTCTGCTTCTAAAACATATATTCATCATAGCTCAAAAAAAGTTACACTCAAAATTAAGCTAGTAGAAGAAACCTCAAAGCATTTGATTATATCATAATAATTATTTAATTCTAACCATCACAGTGGATAACACACTATATAAATAACTCTATAAAAACATGTATCAATATCTCAATATCTCTATAACAATGTGTATTAATGATTCACTGATTTTTTTTATATTTTCACCCACCAATATTTCTGTTGGTGTTGATAGTCGTGAGGTCCCTGCAATGGTACACGGGGGACCACGCTGGCAGTCTCGGCGTTGCTACAACTAGTGCACATGATTAAAAGAATCTGTTTTGGACATTTAACTTGTGTCACTAACACCCCCATTTCTCAAACATGCGGTTAGAGTACATCTACTCTGACCCTTAAACTAGCGTTTTGAGAAATGTTCAGCCCCGGGAACTGTACCAGAGCAATAAAATGTCAGCCGCAATTTTCTGTTCAGATTTTGTCCAGCCAACAGAGCATTCCTATTGGCATATGTATAAGTGAGTAGTCGTGAAACAGGCTCAAAATATCCATAGCCAGAGATATCACTATACTTTTCAGGATTTACACCAAATAAGCAAAAGGCACTTCCTTTAACCAACACCTACCGCCCTGCCCAATTTGGTGAAAGTCTGTTCAGCGGGTTGGGCTGTAGGTGTGGCTAAAGGTTTCTATGGGAATTAAAATGACAAATGCAACTTTATTTTACACCCCACATTCTCAGTCCCTACTTCACAGATCGCCCCCACATTTTCCATTACAATTAAAACCTACCTATACACTTATTCTAGAAAGTTTCATGAAGATTGGGATAACAACTCCAAAGTTATAGGAAAGTCAAAAAATACTTTTCCTATTCAAACTAGGTCCTAACTATAACTACCTACTGGTGACCGCCAGTAGTGGATATATATGTTACCTACTGGAGGTCATCAGTAGGTAGTTATAGTTAGGAGTCTGTTTCCATACGAAAAGTTTTTATGACTTGCCTTAAGCTTTTGTGCCGTTGTTGACGAATCTTTACGAAAATTTCCCCAAAATGTGCACCAGTCTATCTTGTTGTGCATGGAAAGTTTCAGTATGATCTATCACGTGGGTGCTGAGATAAGGGGGATTAAATCAGTGTGTTTCTCTTGTTAATTCTCATAGATTTTTTAGACATGCTAGCAGCCCACACCGATAGGCGTAATTATACAAAATTTCCCAGAAAGATAGCTTTTGTTTAGCAGATAATGCTATTTATTATTTGTTGGAAATCCGTTCAGTAGTTTACGATCGTAAAGCCTTTGTGAATAATCAAGAGCTTGTGCAGAGATCTGCAGAGCTCCAATTGGCTGACAACACATCAACCAAGAAGTTTTGGCAGCCATGTTGGGACTCAGGTTCAGCCAAGTCACCCAAAAAAGGAAAGGTGGGCAGGGTGGGAATCAGCAGGACCCTGGCAGGGCAAAACAAGTATTTGTTTAAAAATTCACAACAAATATGGCTAAGTATTCACAAATATCACGGTGAATTATAAAAAAAAAGAATGTCTCCCATGCTTGTTGTACTTGTAGCCCCCAGATAGGCCATGTTCCGGAGGCATGAGGTCTTTGACCTCCAAAGGCTTAAAAATGCCTTTGGGACCACCACCTCTAAGGTTACAGGGAATATATAGTTAGTTACATATGTTACTCATATAAAACCGGATCACTGACAGAATATCGACAGTCAAAATGTCGAGTTGCCAAAATATCGAGGTAAAAATATCGAATGTCAGAATATCGACTTCCTATCTACAAACAGGTAAGTACAAAAATATCAACTCCAAAATATCGATAGGAAAGAATATAGACAGTCAAAATATCGAATTTTTTAAATATCGTAAAATTAATTTAAAACTAATATAATAATAAAAATAATTAATTCAAACATGCTTAAAATACTTAAATAAACTTAAAATTAATAAATAATTACTGTAACTTTAAAAAAAATATATATTTTAAAATATATATATATTTACTGAAAAAAACCATAGGTTTGACACCAGTTATAGTTAGCTGGACATTTTACTGACATAAAACCATTGAAATTCCCACGTTATAGTTAGTTGGACTCACTATAACTTGCGCACCTGCAATGCACTGCTGATGACGTCACATATTACATCACTCATGACATGGTCAGTGACATCACTCATGACATCACTGATGACACCATCCAGTGAATGTGTGTCTTTCTGAAAAATAAATATGTTTTATATATGTATATGTAATGGTCGATGGAAGAATATATGTTTAAATAAGTGTCTAAATGGATGTGTTTTAAAAAAAAAAAGATTGTTTAACTGGCTTATTAAGTGTATCTTAGTGAATACATATATTAGCGAGTAATGTTTAAATATTTGAATATATGTATCAGTATTTTACTTTGTGTATAAGTGGCTGCATGGGTTGGTGAGTAGCTACATGTATGTGTATATGGGTTATTAGATGTTTTTTTAGTATAAGTATGAGTGTCTGTATGGTTTGGTGGGGGTATTACTTGGCATATAGATGCATCAATGACTGACTCACTGTTTGTATGTGTTTTGAAGACAGCATAGGTGCAGGACTGTATGGGTGGATGAGTGTGTATATGTGTGTGTTAGAGAGTGAATGACTGTCTCACTAGTGTCTTTATCAGTAACTACATATGTTTTAATCTAGTATATGTGAGTATTGATGTATATAAGTGAGTATATATGAGAGTGAGAGATTGTAAGCGTTCCTGTTTTAATAAGTATGTGTTTCTATAAGTGATTGTTTAAGAGAGTAAGTATGTGTAAGTTTCCTTAGAAGTAAGGTGGTAGTGTGTGTATATGTGTATATGCAAATAAATGGATGTTCAATAGTTGATTTGCATGTGTGAGTATGTGTGTGAGTAACTTTTGGATTACTGTCGGTGTGTAACAGGATGTATAGGTGTATCACTACATATGATGAGTGAGTATATGTATGAGTGACAATATAGAACTGTTGGTGAATGAGTGGATGTCTATATAGATGGTAGAATTACTGAATTGGTTTTTGTAACTGGTATGGGTATCTCCATTTTTTTGAAAATGTTAGTTTCTATTTTTGAATATGTGTTTCAAGGGTTACATTACACTGAAAAGAGGTCTGTCACTCTGTCACAAGGATGGTGTCATCAGTGATGTCATGAGTGATTTAACTGACCATGTCATGAGTGATGTAATATGTGACGTCATCAGCAGTGCATTGCAGGCGCGCAAGTTATAGTTAGTCCAACTAACTATAACGTGGGAATTTCAATGGTCTTATGTCAGTAAAATTTCCAGCTAACTATAACTGGTGTCAAACCTATGGTTTTTTCAGTGAATTTAATAGGTTTTTTTAAATGCTAATTCCTAACTATAACTGGTGTGAAACCTATGGTTTTTTTCAGTGAATTTAATAGGTTTTTTAAATGCTAATTCCTAACTATAACTGGTGTGAAACCTATGGTTTTTTCAGTGAATTTCATAGGTTTTTTAATAGCCAATTTCTATTTTATAATTAATCCTATACTGTATATTTATGTAATACTATTATTTATATATTTTTATTTTTTTCCCTAGAGCGCTCCCGGTGCGCGTACCGGTGAGCGCACCGGTAAGCGAAGTGTTGCGGCGCGCCCCGGTGCGCGTACCATTGAGCGTCCCGTTAGCGCTAATGCCGCGAACGAAAACATCATCGTGACGTATCGCGTAGCCGCGCGATGCATCTTATGACGCACGGCGTAAGCGCATCTGGAAGCGCCCCAGCGCATACGCGCTACGTAAGCGCCCCGGGGCACGTAGTGTAAGCGCGTCGGGTCATGTGACCTGAAAATAACACTTTTCATTGGTTCAGAACAGATTTGGTTTCCAAATGATGAAAGCCCGAGTCATGTGACCTGAAAATAACACTTTTCATTGGTTCAGGGCAGTTTTGTTTTCCAAATGATGAAAGCCCCCACCTTTTTTCCTCATTCTCACTTTGTACTTTGATTGAGGAAGACCTGGTTAGAGATCTATTTGTACCTATTTGTACTGAAAAATGGCTACAGTAGCAGCAGCAGCAGGAGCATCTGCACCACCACCACCACCACCACCACCACCACCATCACAAGGACCACCACAACACCACAGTGGTCGAGATGAAGAAGAGGAGGAGGAGGAGGAGGAGGAGGAGGAGAGGCAGCAGTTCCTGCCTGAACATACTACCCCCTTTAAGCCAAAGGAGCACATTGTCTGGGAGTTTTTTTAAATCCCAAAGGACCAAAAGAAAGTTAATGCGCCAAAAGTTACTTGTCTGATCTGTGGCACTGTACTTTCCAGGGGGAACCCTGCCAAAAAATACTCTTTTGGCAACAACACCATGATTCGCCACATGGAACGCCGGCATCCAAACAACTATGCTGCGGCAGAGGTTAGAGAACTGAACTGACCAGAAACCTTTCCCAATCTTCTCCCAGCACCTCCCAAAGTAAACAACCCACTCCATCGGGTCCAGAGACAAGGGAGATGGTCCCAAACATCCAAACCAAGTTTGGTGGATACAAAATCGTTTGTATATTTTGTGGAAAAACAATTACCTATGGTGAGCAAAGTATTAAACTCATCAACCATGCTGGTGACAACCACAAGTGCCCAAAGAAACCTTAATTTTTTCCTGTTATTTTTTGCTCCAGTTGAGCCGTTTACAATTCCCTGTTTTTTGTTTTTCCCCATAAAAATTACAAAAAAAATATAAAATTGTTCATAAAAGCCAAAAAAAGTAAAAAATGTTCAAAAAAACATTAAAAAAATATAAAACAACAAAAAGAATAAAAAAACAGTTTAGAACTACCTCCAATTTATAAAAAAATGCTACATTTTTTTAAAACGCTGTCATTCTTTTTTCTCCATGGTATGCTCCCCGGTATGCTCATCGGTGCGGGTACCGGGCGCTCCCCTCGTGAAAATCGAGGGGGGGTCTACCCTGCCCCCTTTTGGTCATTTCCCCCTTTGTTTTTGCCACCTCTTGTGTCTCGATCCTACCGAGACACAAGATGGCGGCCGCTCCGGACTGTTTGGAATGTTGACAGACACCCATGAGCTAATCAGCTTTCCGCTCGCGTACTCGCGTAGCGCGCCAGGTGTGCTCCCCGGTGCGCCTACCTGGGCGCGCTTATAGATATATATATTTTTTTGAACCTAAATTACTCAAAATCCTCTGGAGCACATATCTTGAGACATAGCAAAAGCACATCGGGCTACCAGTCCCTACAATTTTGCCAAGTTTGGTGGGAATCCATTCGGCCGTTCGGGCTAAAAGTGAGTCCAACCGCCCTATGGGAATTAACATGGAGAAAACACGTTTTGGGACCCCCCTTTTATCTCGGCTCCCGCTTGACGAATCCCCCCCAAACTTTCAGGGAAGGAGCAAAGCGGAGCGGGCCATCTAATTGAAGAAATTCGCGAACATTTGTCCACCGGCGCCAAAGTTATTCCCAATAGAATGTTGCGGATTTCCTATGGAAACTAGGTCCTAACTATAACTACCTACTGGCGACCGCCAGTAGGTAATATATATATATATATATACATATTATTAACAAAACATATACAATATTTTTTCCGTAGGATAGCGAGAGGGTCAAATTTACTATTTCCACTCCAGAGAGTGCAACAGTAGGGAAAGCGTTGGATAGCATAGGGGTAAAAACTACTATTCCCACTCCAGAGAGCGCAACAGTAGGGAAAGCGTTGGATAGCGTAGGGGTAAAATTTACTATTCTCACTCCAGAGAGCACAACAGTAGGGAAAGCATTGAACAGCGTAGGGGTAAAAATAACTATTCCCACTCCAGAGAGTGCAAAAGTAGAGAATGAGTTGGATAGCATAGGTGTAAGAATTACTATTCCAACTCCAGAGAGTACAACAGTAGGGAAAGCGTTGGATAGCGTAGGGGTAAAATTTACTATTCCCACTCCAGAGAGCACAACAGTAGGGAAAGCATTGAATAGCGTAGGGGTAAAAATAACTATTCCCACTCCAGAGAGTGCAACAGTAGAGAAAGAGTTGGATAGCGTAGGTGTAAGAATTACTATTCCAACTCCAGAGAGTGCAACAGTAGGGAAAGCGTTGGATAGCGTATGGGTAAAAATAACTATTCCCACTCCAGAGAGTGCAACAGTAGAGAAAGAGTTGGGTAGCGTAGGGGTAAAAATTACTATTTCAACTCCGGAGAGTGCAACAGTAGGGAAAGCGTTGGATAGCGTAGGGGTAAAAATAACTATTCCCACTCCAGAGAGTGCAACAGTAGAGAAAGATTTGGATAGCGTAGGGATACAAATTACTATTCCAACTCCAGAGAGTGCAACAGTAGGGAAAGCGTTGGATAGCGTAGGGGTAAAAATAACTATTCCCACACCAGAGAGTGCAACAGTAGAGAAAGAGTTGGATAGTGTAGGGGTAAAAAATACTATTCCCACTCCAGTGAGTGCAACAGTAGGGAAAGCGTTGGATAGCTTAAGGATAAAAATTACTATTCCTACTCCAGAGAGTGCAACAGTAGGGAAAGCGTTGGATAGCGCAGGGGTAAAAATGACTATTCCAACTCCAGAGAGGGCAACAGTAGGGAAAGCGTTGGATAGCGTAGGGATAACAATTACTATTCCAACTCCAGAGAGTGCAAAAGTAGGGAAAGCGTTGGATAGGGAGGGGTAAAAATTACTATTCCCACTCCAGTGAGTGCAACAGTAGGGAAAGCGTTGGATAGCGTAGAGGTACAAATTACTATTCCTGCTCCAGAGAGTGCAACAGTAGGGAAAGCGTTGGTTGCGTAGGGTTAAAAATTACTATTACCACTCCAGTGAGTACAATCGTAGGGAAAGTAAATACATCATATATAAATATAAATAACATAAACATTAATACCAATTACAAATTATTTAAAATATTTTACAATTTTATAAAATATAATAATTAATCAATTAAAATTACAAATAAAGATTAACTAATCAATTAAAATTACAAATAAAGATTAACTAATAATAAAAATTACCTACTAATACTAATTATTTGCCAATTACCAATAAAATAATTAACAATATAAAAATAATTAAAAATTAGACACAAATAAAAATATTTAAAAAATGTAATTACTTACAATTAAATTACTTCCCAAACTTTTCCCCTATAAACACACAACGCACTACAGAAAATAAATTACTAAAATTAACATATTTATCAATTAATCAATTAAAATTAATTACCAATTATATTTTAATTAATTACCAATTAATAATTAATTGACAATTTATTTTAAATAAATACCAATATACAAAATAACATATTCAATTAATTATAATTAAATTACTTCCCACCCTACTCCCCTATAAACCCACAACCCGCTACAGAAAAGAAATTACTAAAATTAACATATGTATCAATTAATCAATTAAAATTAATTACCAATTATATTTTAATTAATTACCAATTAATAATTAATTTACAATTAATTTTAAATAAATACCAATAAATAAAATAACATATTTAATTAATTATAATTAAATTACTTCTCACCCTATTCCCCTATAATCCCACAACGCGCTACAGAAAACAAATTACTAAAATTCACATATATTCATCAATTAATCAATTAAAATTAATTACCAATTATATTCTAATTATTACTAATTAATAATTAATTGACAATTAATTTTAAATAAATGCCAATAAATAAAATAACATATCTAATTAATTATTATTAAATTACTTCCCACCCTATTGCCCTATAAACCCACAACCCGCTACAGAATTATATTACACAAATATTAAAAATTATGATTAACTTACCTTAAATTCGATATTATTGTTGTCTATATTCTGTCTAGTCGATATTATGTCCATTCTATATTTTTGATTCGATATTATGTCCATTTTATTCGATATTAAAATTTTCTAGTCGATATTTTGGTAGTCTATATTCTGTCTAGTCGATATTATGTCTATTCTATATTTTTTACTCGATATTATGTCTAGTCGATAATAAAAACTCAATATTTTGACTCTACACCTACAAAACCAAAGAAATTCAGCAGTTATATTTACCTCCCCGTAATGCACTGCTTATGTTGCAGGTATTCTTCCCAAAAACAGAACTATGCACAGTATTTTAGGACCTTGGTTTAGAGGGACTGAGTCATCCTACTACCTTATTACCCGTGAGCACAAGACCAACTAGCTATAGTGTTTCACTTGATCTCCTGCTCACTCACAGAGAAACAAATAAATAGACATCACAGAACACAACACTCCCAGATCTCTCAGGAATCACGGTAACAAGACACGCCCTTTTCGCTTATACTCTTGTACTTGTCTACAAAAAGATCTGACAGAGATATGAAACAGTTTAAAATATTTATTTTAACTAATGTGCCCTAACATGCAGTATAGGTGCCACAACAAAGCAGGAAAATGCATGGAACAAACACATAAACTAGGCCATAAATCATGTAGGGAGATATCATCATGAAAAGACAATAGAGCCTAACCTCCCGCTCCTTGCTAAGAAGCAGTTTTTCTATCTTTTAGAAGATCTCTGGGCTTTTTTTCACCAGACCCCATACCTTAGCCTATAGATGGTATATCTACATCATAGGTGCTGTCTCACTCTTCTCCCTGGAAAGGTCCCTCTCCAAATGTCTGCTGCCTGTCCATGTATTATAATAAAACCAAAGTATGTTGCCCAAACAACAGCTGCACCACTATGTTTTGTCTAAGGGCTATGGACTGGCCAGACCAAAATCACAAGGGGCATTGTTGTTTGACCTTTCTCACAATGTTCAGTCAAAATCCCAGGAACCTGCAGAGAGTGATCACAGTGACACGTTCTCATGTGAAAAAAGCCATAGAAGTTATTTTAAAAATAAAGTTGCGTAGTAACGTGTGCAAAGCAGCAGGCAAGCTGCAGCGTGCCCATGCTAACTTAGAGAAAACAATTATGTCCCCATTGGCCATGTGACATTTATTACCTCATATATCCATGGCCTGTCATGCACCCACTCACTCGACAATACATACACTCACACATCCAGTCTTACAGATATACAGACACTTACATACCCACTCATATAGCCATACAGCTACTTACACACTGAGACAGTAACCCATACAGCTACTCACAAACATACTCACTCTCCCATACAACCTCTCAACACAGCCACTCGATCACCCATACAACTGCTCCCCGTGAGGACTTCTTGATGCATGATACCCGGCTGACCTACTTGTGCTGCACCCGGCCCTACCTGCCCCAGTAACAGCAAACCAGCTGTGCTTGAGTGATCCTGTGAAGCTTGTGACATAATCGTTTCAGTGGGTCCCACCAACCTTACCTCTATGTCCTCTTGTGCTGTGTCTTTCCAGGTCGTGCTCAAATGAAACAAGGGACTCACAAGGATCCAGGGTACATATTATATATCAAAAAGACAATGGTGCCTGTGGAAATAATAAGATAATAATACTAACACTCATATTAATAGTGTTTTTTCAGCACAATGGCAATATTCGTGGAGATGATGTGCAAGCTCAGAAAAAAACATTCAATAAGCCCAGTACATAAAATGCATTATAATGTATATATAAGAATCATGTAGTAATAGATAGGAGAAGTACGGTGTCCCAAGTGAAAATAGAACCTATATACACTGGTGACAGGTTGTGACATACGTTGAGGTTTCAAAAATGCAAAACAACAGAAAGTGATCATCTTATCAATTTGTAATAATCATTCACAGCCCCCTGACAATGTCAGAGGCTAAGTACAATGGTTCGCTTTACAAGCATTTCAACCTATTATGTGATATGAGATCTCCTCAGGACCCTACATTGAGGGACACCTGAAATCCGATAAAGAAGAGATCAATGATCTAAATCAATTTAGGACTAAGAAAACAGTTGGATTTGGAGAAAAGGCAGACTCCATTACCTGGGTTTACTATGATATTCTGTCAGAGTGGTAGTGTGCGCACCCACAAGAAAGTTACTCAGTGGCATAATTGAAGATTACTTACATATTGCCCAGCTGGGCACTGTATGAGAGAAGACATAACATTTTGTAAAAAGAGTTTTTAGCTGGAATGGTTGCAAACATTTTGGTGAATTTTAGTGATTTGATATAGACTCTCCCCTGTGATTGGGACGTGATCTGACAGTTTGAACCACGTGTTTCTAAACACACGTCTATTAATAAGAAATTGTCAACCGAAAAGTCCCTTTTGGTCTGCCCTTCTGGGGAGTATAAGGGAGCAGTACTAGCAATAGGACCAGTGTAGTGAAGCTAGTGTTGCAGGGCTCTTCATTGATCATGTCTTTATGAAATGCAAACTCTTACTGCAAGTGGAATTTTCTAGTCATTCAATGATGTAGAGCACCAGTGAGGGTCAGGGCAGTGAATGTCCACCTGGCAATTTGTGAATAAGAGAGCTGCTACCCAGAGGGTTGCATGCTTCTGCCTCTGTCAGGATTACTAACCGATTGAAGCATGCAGCTGGAATTATGCGTTGTGTGTGGAAGGCAGACAGTACTAGCGATTGTGATGACTGATTCGTTAGACTCTACCGTGATCGGGAACACCGATTTGAGCGTTCTTTGCTCTTCGTTAATAAAGTTCCATAAGAAGAACGCTCCCATGCATACTGTGACACTCAAAATAATAACGATCTCAAGATGACCCATATATGTGCATAATTATTTAACATTGAGAACGTGGTTCTCCAAGTATTGCAAAAATGTTGGAGATCGGACTTAAAAAGGCTTGTAATAGAGAGAATAATAAATAGAGTTCAGTAGCCATGGTAGTATTATTTATTCAAAATAACACTATTGACCATTTGGAATTGATACAGGTACGCAGATCAGTTATAGAGGTAGAGATGTCCTCCATTCTAGAGAGGGGAGAATGTAGAGCGGGCTTGGGGGGACAAATTTGAAAAAAGCTGTGGAAATAACAGTTTAAATGTGCAACAGAGTACATATGTAATGTCATACCATTCTGGGCACAGAATGAAAATTAAGTGTCAACATTATTTAAAGAAAGTTACATTTTTTGTTATTGTTATTGTTATTTGTATGTGTAGAGCGCTAACTGATACCCGAAGTTGTCCTGGTGCTGTGAGAAGGCCTACTGTCAGCTAAAGAGCGGGAGATATACAGTTATATTGTAAACAGCCAAGTTTTTTGTGCTTTTCTAAAAAGGAGGCGGTTAGATCATCAGTTTGTCAGTTTGGAGACAAAACCACACCATTCTTCTTAGGTGATGAGACCATAGGTGATCGAGTTAACTTGCTCTATCCATTTGCATTCCATCCTTTGTAAAATCTGTCCCATATCACCGCCTCTTTCCGTACTAGTAGCCATTTCAATTATCCAACATTTTAGGTCTTTTGTATGATTTTTTTTTTTTTAGTAGTTTAGTTTATTAGTCAATTAAAACCATAAACAAAATCACATGGTTAAAAAGTACATAACGAATAAAAAGTAAAATGGATATAAAACAGGTGTGTCATCCAGCTAGTACAACCTCGACTCTTCACGCTACATACCATTTGCTTTCTTCAACTTTCCTTCCTAAAAATTTTAGTCAGGATACCAACACTAATCTATCCTAAAAAAGTGACTAAACAGAAATCCTTTGTTACCCTAATGTGTAAAAAGGCATGCTTTTTGCACAGATACCTAATATGTCTCTCAAGTACCATAATATATATAATTAAAATGCCTATAAGCAGTACTAAGAAAGGTATGAATACGGTGTCAGATGGACCATGAATCCCACTATAAAAACAATTATACAAATATTCGCATCATTAAAAATACAGAAATAGATAAAGTAATTAGCTGAGTCTAATGGGAAAGGGAACTACTAGTTTTAGTCCCTAGCAGCCCGTCCTTCACAGTTACTGTGAGTGCTCGGTTAACATTAAGGGTTTACGAGATTTCAGAATTTAGGATTCCATTCAGGGACCACCTCCAGATTACACATCACATATCCTGTTCGCTTATCATTTTATTAAAACAGATCAATAACTGAGTCAGTCTAATGTTCAGCATGGTGTTGATTGGGTCCATGGATTCCACCAGTTCATGCCTGCAGGACCTAATTCCCCATTTAATGAACTCCCATGTTATTAGAACTCTTTGTTGAACCATCAACGAGGGACAAACACAGACGATGTGAAGCAGAGATTCAGGTCCCTGGTGGCATAGACGGCAAGACTGGTCTTCACTTTGACCGGACATCCTCCATTTTGGCATGAGGTCTAGCGTGGGTATTTCTCCAAATTTTAGGGCATAAAACTACTGTTTGATCTTCCGCTGGTAAGGCGCAGCTAGCAAGGCTGATTCCCTTAAAGTGGAATATGATTTCAATACCAGCCACCCGTGGCGATGTTTTGACAGGGTATCATTGTCCGCCATCCAACTTTGCAATTTTGTAGATTTATTTACGAGCTTCTTAAAAATTTGCTTAGAGATATTAGAGTTCCAAAAGTCACCCAGATCAAGCGTCATAATGCTGTTTTCTAAAAATGTCTTGTAAGCACAGTTGCCCCATTGAAAGTTAATTTCAGTTCAGCCTAGATTTGCCAGAGTGTTTTCTGCTGCTGCTCGCAAGTTATAACATAGCTTTACAAATGCCGCTGGCCTAGCGAGTGTCTGTTTTGTAAGCAGAAATTCTAGCTGGATTTGCGCCAGAGAAGCCGACTTGGGGAGCCTAAAAATTTGTTTGCATGATTTTTTCTTTGCAGTGAGCAACCACAGGGGCATAAAGGACCGTACAGCTTATCCTGCTTTGATGTTGGCTGATGCGTGTTTTGATGGGTTGTGAAGTCTGTCCAATATATGGTAAAATACAAGTGCACCAGATAAAATACACCACATTTCAAGAGTTACAATTTGAAAAGAAATTCAGTTCTTGTTTCATATTATTGTGCTCAAACATCTTCGTATCAAAAGAGAAATCACCCAAGTCTAGGAGACGCTTCGTTGTAATTTCACTCCTCATTGCTGGGAATGAGATCACCATTAACTGGGGCGGTAGGTGCGCACCCATGTTACGGGCATGGCTACGGAGCATGACATTCTGCAACACTACTAGTGACACATATGCTTAATTGCAACCACCAACTTCCAGACAACTGGATAACTGGCAACCTTTTTGTGATTACTTACAGATGGCACCAGTGGAATCTGATAATACAATACAACCTCAACAGAGTAACACGAGGGGCACTACGGGTGTGTAAATGGTGAGCTGGCTGTCCCTCACAATCATCGAGACTTTATGCTCTATGCACAAAGTTTGGCGCTTATTGCACAGATATGCTGCACACTGTATTGGCCATGCTCATCCATTCATGTACCTTGACCCTGTAATTGTTTTTTTTTCTCTGCTCTTACTCTCCATTTGCAAATATGAGATATATTCTGCACTGTATTCTACTGTAATGATCTTGATCTGCGTTCTTGTTTTCTTCTTTCTTGTTGGATGCATATTCAATAAAACCTTTATAACCCTTGACTGGTGGAAGACGACATGTGGTATGCGAAGTTCTGGGTTTACAGTCAATTGTTCATTGTGTAGATGAGTGTACTAGATGGTCGTTTATATTTTTCCCACATTTGTAAGCAAACTTCAGAACTTCAAAGGTTGGGTTTATGCTCTCAATTAGATGCCAATTTCTTTTTAATTAATTTACGGATCTGGTTGGTGTGGGTGCCGAAATTCATTACACTCACTAGTTTTTTGTGAGGTGTCTTAGTTTTGGCAACAAGCAAATCTTACCTTGGGCAGTACAAGGCTCGCTTCAATGAGTTCCTTACTACTCTTCTTGGGTAGCCTCTACTGATTTTCAGATTCTTTCATGTAGTCCTCCTTACAGGAGCAGTTACTACGAAGGCGTAAGAATTGACCCAAAGGTAGGCCTTCTCTCAGAGCTCAAGGGTGATTGCTGTTATAGGCAGCCGCAGTCGGTAGTGGGAGTACCTGCCAGGCGGTGACGTGCGGAGGGGGAGGGGGCGGGGCAGGGTGGGGGGTAGTAATCTATGGATCACTGAGCTTTGCAGGTAAGTAAACATATAAATAAATAAAACAAATGTAGTTGTGTGCACTTCATCCCCAAATGCAATGCAGTGTGTGCAGCGAAATTCGTTTTATTTATTTATATGTTTACTTACATGTAAAGCTCCGAAATCCATAGATTACTACCCCCCAACCCCGCCCCTCCCTCTCCCCACGTCACCTCCCGGCAGGTACTCCCACTACCCACCTCTGTGGGTTATAAGCTAGGAGGGTGTTCCTTTCTGTGGGCTTTCTATTAAGACCAGTATATAGAAGGCCATCCTCGTGTTTTATAAGCAGGTCTAGAAACATTATTTCTGCTTTGTGTATAGTAGAGGTGAAGGTTAGGTGTGTTTGACTTTGGCTGAAATACTTTACGAAATCATGAAAATCAACCTCTAGGCCTGACCAAATCAGAAAAATATTGTCGGTATAGCGTTACCAGCATGTTATATTGGGATGATTTCTATTTTTCTGTGAGAGAGCGTGCACTTGTTCTGCATGGTCCATATAAATGTTCCCTAAACTGGGAGCAAAGACAGCTCCCATTAAAAGTTCCAGAGCATTTGTGGAAATATTCTCCTTTTGATATGAAATAGTTATGTTGTAGTGCAATCCTCTTTTTTTAAATTTTATTTATTGAAAAATCCATGAAGACATATAGCAAAACACATACAATACAACAAAAGGAGATACACAGAAGAAGAAAAAAAATATGAGAATAATGGCAGACTATTTTTGTATTCAACATTTGGCCATATAACCCGTGAAACCATAACCTTGAAGAAAGAAGAAGAAAAAAAAGAAAGAGTTTTTTGCGAATACATATACATGTAGGGAAATAACAGCTACTATAACAAAGGGACTATTCAGGCCAAACAGAAAATAAAATAGACTAGCAGAATTTATACATTCATGTAGGCCAAGACTGGTCCCCAAACCTCACGCCCTCTTTCTTTTTCTGTCTGCCTTTCAAAGCATACAAACTGTACTCAATATTAAATATTGACAGGAATCTGGCTCTACAGAGTTCAAAAGAAGATTTTGCAGCCACATTGAGGCGATACAGAGTCTGGCCACAGGTGTAGCTAGAAAAATCAAATAGCGAGATTTACAGGCTAGTTGATCAGTTGTTATTGATCATCCCGCCACCCCCAGCAATACCTGAGCGGCAGATAGTTGTATAGGTCGACCAACAATCTCGGCTAGAAACTGTTCTATATGTCCAGAGTACTTAAGTGCCCACACATATAAAAAACATGTACCACATCAGCGGCATCACTCCCACAGCGGAAACACTTACCCTCGTTAGGTCCCCCCATTTAGATATTTTAGCTGGATCATAATATAAATCAAAGGCTGTTTTATAATGCTGGGCAGCGAGATTTGCTGACAGAAACAGTCTCCCCGCTAATGCAATTGAAGTTTCTAGACGAGTGCCAGAGCACCCCAGTCTAATATCCCATTTTGTGCCTTTAGATCGTGTCCAGCAAGAGGGTACACAATGTACCAATCCGTGCGCTTCTCCTTACAGCCTCAATAAGGGGGTTCGTTTGTATTCACATCGTGTTTTGAGCAAGTAGTCATGGGTTTGTAGATATTTGAAGAAATCACTCCGGGGTAGGTGAAATTGCTCCCTTAACATATCAAAAGACATTAATCCATCACCGAGAAATAAATCTCCTACAAGAGAAACCCCTTTATCTCGCCAATTATCCACCACCCGGTCCCAAAATATCGATGGCAGAAGCGTGGCTGCAATTAGGGGAGTATAACAAGATACCCTATCCATCTTATACTTTTTTCTGACCGCTAGCCAGAACTTATAAGCAGCATTAAGAACTTTAAATCTCGTTCGCTTATAGTAGCTCCTATCAAGGCTAATGAAAAGCCGATTTTTTTGCATCGCTACCCAACAGCATTTGATAAATAGAGGGGGATTTAGCCACACAAGTCGGTTCTGCCCCAGTTAATAATATATTCATATGTTGCAGCATGCAAGCATAATAGTATAACGTAAAAAATCTGGGACAGTCCAACCCCTTGTAACCGCGGCAGGGTCATATACCGCATGGCTCTTTGTGCTTTACCTTGAGCCCGTAAAAACCTGGCACATAAAGATTAGAGTAAAACGAGATTGGTGCGGGAATTCTCCAAGGGCACAGCACGAAAGAAATATAGTATTTTTGGTAGAATTAACATTTTAAGAATATTACATCTACCAACCATAGACATGTGTAAACATTCACAACGATCCAATTGTTTACGCGCTGCCCCCAACAATCTTGCCCAGTTGGCCTCAACCAATGCACTTAAACATACCCGTATCGCGATCCCAAGGTAAGTCACCTCATTCAAGACCCTTTGCTCGTCAAATGTCGCTATATTAGCACAGAGAATTTTTTTTTTTTTTTCTGGTAATCCTCATATATCACAGATGGAACTCTTGATGGGAAACTGGCTCATCCATGCACCAATGGTCATTCTGTACCGGCCCTTGTTGATTTCGGCCAGATGCAATTTGGTTTGCCCGTACCCTCAAGTAGCCACTACTTTCCCCTCCATACTCCTCTTTTTGCCGATCTTTGGGCGCCCCATACTACTTAGGAGATCGGGGAACCAGCAGGGCTCCAGACAAATCATTGGAATACCAATCATTGAGATTGCCATGCCGCATTGGCCGCCCAAACATTTGTCCCACTTCTGGGATCACATGCCACATCTGATTTGCTCGTTATCATAATCTGCCTCAGGCAGTTAGCAAAGGTGGGGGGAGTTGGATCTTTCCACGCCCTGCAGATCTCACGCCTTGCTAACAGGATAATGTAGAATACAAATTTCGTGGGACGATCATTCACCTGATAGTTCGTGACTAGCCCAGACATTACTGTAAACCTTGGGACTGATATAGACATTAAGAGGACTTCTTCTAGAAATTCCCTTATCTTGCTCCAATATTCCACCAATTCAGGGCAATCTACGAACATATGTACATCATCTGCCTTCAGAAGGCCACACCTTGGACAGTTGTAGTCTATGTTTGAACATTTGGCCAGTTTTTTAGGAGTTATATAAACCCTGTACATAGTGCATATATGAGTTCTTTTTAGCGCTGCAGGCTTGATTACAGCGTTTAACACCCTGAAAGAGTCGTGCCAGAAATCCATGAAGGACCCGCTGGCCGGGGTAAAAGCGTTGCACCACAATTTGCTGATTTCAGCCTCCGTAACATCCTCACCCTCTAACATTGCCGAATACCAAAAAGATATTTGGCTTTCCCACTTACCCCTTCTAGTTACCGCATCAAATTTGGGGTTAGGGGGATTGTTATCTCCGGGTGTCACAGGTCTCGTTGCCCACCAGCCTGATAGTTGATAATATTTAAACCGCGTCAGAGATCCCCTAGTTAGATTCGACAATATATCCCAACTTAAAAGTTGGCCATCTCCCTGCAAGTCTCCCCAACTCTCCAACCCTGCTTGCTTCAATGGTAAAGATAAATGATCATTTAGACAGGCTGGAAGGCCTGGTGAGTCCCATATAGGTGCCTGCGGCGCATAATAAGAAATATTTAGTTTGTTCCTTACAAATACCCAATTTTTCAAAGCTGACCTCAAGATCTTCAACCGCACTTTTTTAAAGAATTTTGGGTCCCCAAACTTATAAAGGAAGAAAGTTAATCCCTGAGGTACATCTTTTAACAAGGCAGAGAATAGCAAGCCCATCAATGATTGGTCCAAACGGCCCGCCATGTTTCTAAAATGCTTAAAATGAAAAGCGTGGCAATACAACAGTAGGTCAGGGAAGGCTAGCCCTCCTGTCTTGAGACCTCTTCTTAGTTTTTTCCACGCTATTCGAGGGCCTTTGGCATTCCAAATAAATGAACCCAATTTTCCTTGGAGTTTTTTAATTAAAGGTACTGGAAAAGATAAAGGGATAGCATTAAATAAAAAAATAATTTTAGGAAGGACTATCATCTTCAAGAGGTTCACTCTCCCGTAGATATTTAAAGGTAGAGAGGACCAGCATTGTAATAGAGCGATTGTGTCTTTCATGACCCTTTCTAGATTGGTTTTAGGAATTTCTTCAATCTTGTTGACCAGATGGATTCCCAAGTACCTCATTTTATTCTTTTTCCCCATCGAGCTAATCTGCTGATTCCATTCCATTATTTCAGTTTTTTCAGCATTGATAGAATACCCTGAAATATTACCAAACCCCTTAGCAAGATCTAATAGTCTGGGTATCGCTACATCCGGATTTGTTGTATACATTAGCAAATCATCAGCATACAATGCAAGCTTCAACTCCATATCCGTGATCTTAAAGGGTTTAATTATTGGATCCGCTCTTAACAGACAAACAAAAGGCTCTATATACAAATCAAACAAAAGGGGGGATAAGGGACATCCCTGTCGTGTGCCTCGGGAAATAAAAAACTGCTCAGTCAGGGAACCATTTACTAGAACCTTCGCTGTCGGGGCTGAGTATAGGAGCTTAATGGCCGTTATGTAACTCATCGGAAAGCCAAATGTTTCCATCGCCATCCAAAGGTAGTCCCAGTCTACCTGGTCAAAAGCCTTTGCGGCGTCGACTGCTACTATGGTCAGGGGCTGCTTCTTTTCTTGAGAAACATCCATAGCTGCCACAACTTGAAAGGTCAACTCATTGAGCTGCCTATCCGGAATGAAGCCCCTTTGGTCACAATGTACCACCGATTTTACTACCTTTGCTAATCTCGTTGCCAGCACCCCCGAGAATATCTTATAGTCCACGTTTAATAATGAAATGGACCTATAGGACTTGTTGGACCTGGGCCTCTTGGCAGGGTCATCCCTAAACTTTTTGCCTTCCTCCAATACTCTCTCTGACCTGTTTTTGTTGGTTTAATGACTCTGGGCACTTTTACCACTGCTGACCAGTGCTAAAGTGCATATGCTCTCCCTGTGAAAAGTATACATGTGATTGATGTCCATGATTGGTTCATTGGATTTACTGTCAGTCCCTAGTAAAGTGCACCAGGAGTGCCAGGGCTTGTGAATGCCAATACTGCTAGTGGGCCTGCAGCGCTGATTGCGCCACCCACAGAAGCAGCCTTAAAATGTGTCTAGGGTCTGCCATTGCAGAACCTGCGTACAGTCTGGTACTGTCATGCTGGCTGGGCAAGTGCACACACTTGCCAGCCCCTAAACCTTCCCTTACCTTCATATTAGTCACCCCTATGGTAGGCCTGAGGGCAGGGTGCATTGTAAGTATAAGGTAGAACATGCCCTGATGTGTGTGGCATGTTCTAATAGTGAATCACTGCCAAATTCGTTTTTCACTATTGTAAGGCTACCAGTTCCCTTCTAGGCCAGATGGGCTGCTGGAATTATTACACTCTATAATCCCAGCAGGCTCAGGGAACATGGTAGAAATTAATGTTTAGTATGCCTGAACTCAGAATAATAAAATACTTCTTTTAGTAAAGTTTATTTTAATATCCTGGGTTTGCAAATGCTACTTTTAGAAAGCTAGCATTTGCTTGTCTAACTATTTCAGCCCGCCTCTGCTTTTGTGTGTATCTGACTGTCTGAGTTGTGTGAGTGAAAGGGCTGGGAGTTGACAGGTTGTGAATAGCAGGATGACACCTTAGTGGGTGGTGGGAGTTTCCCCTGAATGATGCATCAGGCTGTGCTCTGCCACCACAATGCTGGCTCCGCCCTCCTGGGGAGCGACTGATGACTCAGCCTGCACCTGGCCCAGGAAGGACCGAAGCTTGTCAACAAAGTGCTCAGGCTGCCCCTGTCCTCACAATGCCGGCTCCGCCCCCCTGGGGAGCGGCTGATGTGCCTGCCCTCACACTGAATGCAGAAGCAGAAGTACCCACCACAAGTGCTCAGGAGCTGAGAGCAGTTATGCAGAGGCCCCCCTGGCCAGTGAGAACAAAAGAAACTGTGTATAAAAGTAGGAGCCCTGCTCCTTGTAAATTAGAATCCTGTTTCACCACGAAGGACCTCTGCCCGACTAGAAGGAGAAGAGACGCTGGGAGGACTGGCCTGCTGCTTGCCTTGCTGAGAAAGGAGAGGAAAAGACTTAATGAGAAAAGACTTTGCTGCTTTGTGCTTAAACATTCTCCAAGGGCTTGATTGAGCTTGCCCCCTGACCTGAGCCACAGGACCATCTGGCTCAACCTGCCCTCTGCTCGTCTGCCGGTAATTATCTGGGATTTCTACCACTGCCGGAGCTGTGACCTTGGTGCCCCCCAGCCCCTCCCTGAGGCCGTGACCGACTGTGTCTCCTCGTCCCCGCCGAGGAAGAGCTCCGCTCCGTTGAGCCGCTCTTCCCCCGCTGAAGAGATCGCTGTGTTGACCGCCTGGGAAGGCTCGCTGCTGTGGTGCCCCCCAGCCCCTCCTCGAGGCCGTGCTCGCCGGTTTCCCCGTCCCTGCCGAGGGAGAGCTCCGCTCTGCTGAGCCGCTCCCCCTCCGCCGAGGGAAACCACTGAGATCACCGCCCACGGAGGCTCGCTGTTGTGCCTCACCCTCCCGCCAGAAATCCCCACCGGACGTAAACAGACCCAGGGGACAGACCTCCGCCGGACGGACGCCTCGGGTGCCAGCCTCGCTCTGCCTGAGCCGCTGGGCACCTCGCATCTGTCCCCGGAGAAAAGCCGCCACCGAGACTATCATCGGGCTCGGGGCCCGCAACGTTTGTTTCCCCCCTTGGTTTTGGGGTTGCCAGCCTGCCTGCAAGTGCCAAGGTATTGTGAATATCCCCCGCGGTGCGAGCCGCCCCTTTTCCGCTGACTCGCACCGCTCTGTGTGCCTGCCTGCAGCTCCGCGCTGAGAGAGCGCTCCAGCCCCTCCCGCTGGAATCCTTTAGCTGTCGGGAAGCCGAGGCTGCAATCTGAGCCCCTGCCCGAGTGACTGGGGCTGCGCTGGGTCCTTGGGCCTCCCCTTCACCTGGACAGCTCTGAGGTCGGTGTTCCCCCCCCGTGTGGGTCCCGCAGACCAGGGGGGGCCATCCGCTCCACGAGACCCGGCCGGGCCGATCGCGCCCCACGCAAGAAGCGTGAGACTTGGCAGGGGGTCGGGATTTCACCCGTCTGAGGCGCCGCGAAGCGCGGCAGAGTGCATAGCAGGACCCCATAGGTCCTAGAGGGGTGGAAAAGTGCACAATCTGGGCAGAAACGAACAAGGAATCAAGGGAACACTGTGGAATACAATTCAAGATAAGAACAGTGCATTTTGAACTACAACTAAAAGAGAGCTTGCCTATTTACACCCTGTGGGCATACAGAACGTTATTTGATCTTGTGATAAGTCTGTTCTAAAAAGTATATTTAATTTTTACATAAAGAAGCGTATTTTTATATACTCACAGCCTGGTGTCCATTTGTGGGGGGATTGGTATATTTTACTGTGTGTGTGACTACAAATGCTTAACTGACTAACGCCTGAAGAATAGCCTTGGCTGCTCACGCCACGCACCTAGAGGGTGAGCAAGGGTAATTCTGAAGGGTCATCCTTTGCCCTGATTTAGAGGAGAGGGTCCCTGCTTGTCACAAGTACTTACTTGCGCCAACCAGAGACCCCCAATTCTAACATTGGACGCAGCGGTGAGGATTTGCGAATTTGCATTTGTAGTTGACATACAGTGAATTACTGATCACCACATAGTGAGAGCAGACCTATAACGCAGCCACAGGTTTCCATTTTTATAATTTTGCTGGGAGATCTCCATGTGCTTGTGAAACGTCATGCCTGGTTCAGTGAGGATGGAAAAGGCAGCAACCAGATGCCTGTCGCCAGAGGAGTTGGCAGACAGGGCAGCAACCAGGGCACATGAAATGGAGATGGCGAAATTAAAAGGACAAATGGAAATGGACAAGCACAAATTGGCAATGGAAAGCCAAAAATTAGCCATGGAGGTGCTAAAACACCAAAGAGATCACTACTTTAGGATGAAAGAACTTGATTTGGAGCTTGAAGCCAGGAGGGCTTCCGCCCAACATCCAGAGATTTGTGTAGCTCGCAGATTGAGCTTTGCTGAGTTGGAGGTGGAGTCCAGCTCAGATGGTGGCAGCAACATTCAGGTATCTAGTGCTGACAGCATAGCGCGCGCACCTAGAGATATGGCACCTGACTTGGAGGGGGTTAACTTACACCAGGAGGTTCAAGGGCATGAGGTAGCTCCAGTAGTGCGCAGCGTCCCTGAAGGGAATAGGGTGGCTGGCGTAGGAGTTCATGGTCCTAGTGGTGGGAGGGATTCCCCCATGGTTGAGGTCCTGGTGGGTGAGTGTAAGGACCGCCCAGAAGAGTGTGGGTTGTGTGACAGAGACAGTCCGATACTGTCTGGCCAGTCTCAGAAGAATGGTGTGGAGTATGTGTGTGAGGCGCTGGATGGGGAGGTGAAGGATAGTTTGGTTAACCCTGCTAGGGGGCTGTGTAATCCAATTGTGGGAGAGCATACTTTAAGTCCCAGTTTTCCAGAGCTATGCCAACACCTGTTTGAGAGTGAGTTCTCTGACCCCAGGGAGCTCACATTGGAGGCAGACCTTGTGGTGGATTCCAGAGGGTCTGGAGAGGCATTGGGGTGTGTTCCTGTGGGGAGTGGCTCAGGTATCTTCCAGCCCAGAGTGGTGGAAGTGGCGCAGAGTAGCCCAGCTAGGTCCTGTAGCAGTGAGAGGGGTGTAGGGCCTCACGTCCTGTCCTTAAGGGGAAGGAGTGAGAATGGGTGTTGTCCCGGTAGTGCCCAACCTCAGTCTCAGAGCCTGGATGGTTCTTTAAGGGAACACCATGTGGGGAGCCTAGGCTGTCCGGATGAGTCACCCTTTAAGGGGGATCCCCCAGTGGCTAGAGAACGTGGAGGCTCAGTAAACAGGGCTCCAGTAGTTCTGGTGACTGGCAGTACCACTCCAGTTGGGAGGGTGCAGAAGTCCAGAAAGAGGGGCGAGAGGGGAAAAGATTCCCCAGTGGAAGAACCATTGGGTCAGGGGCCAGCCAGCAGGGCTGCGTCCCCAGTGAATGACCAGGGGGACACCACTTCTGTCCTGGGGGATCTTCCCACACTGTCAGAGGGACAGAGGCTGGGAGATCTGCGCCAGGTAGACTGTCGCACGGCACATGAGCTATGTGCCACCATCAGGGGGGGCATGCGTGCTCCCCGGGAAGTCCTGGTACGCCAGGCAATTGTTCAACTGCAGGGTTGGGTCCCTGAGTTGGAGAGTCAGGTTCAGGTGTTGTCTGACCTGGAGTGTGGGACCACTGTAATCAGTGTCCTGGCCCATGTCCCTTCTAGGGGTACCACTCCAGTTGGGAGTGGGCAGTACTCTGGAAGGGGGTGCAGAGGGAGGGAGTCCTCGCCTCTGACCCCGGTGCGACTTGAGGGTTTAGACCCTAGGTTTAAGGGCCAGGTGCAGGGTGTCCCCCCTGACCTGGTGCCCCAGTCGCAGGATAGCACCCCTGAACTGTTGGGAGAATTGTGCAGATCACCTGCCACAGGTGCCCTGACAATTCTGGAAGGGGGTACCACTCCAGGTGGGAGGGTACAGAGCCCCAAGGAGGAGGACCGGTTGTGGGAGAGCCCACCCCAGTCTTTGGTCCAGCAGCCAGGTACAGGCCTGGGGCTGGTGAGTCAGTGCCAGGATGGCATACCTGACCTGACAGGAGGGAGAGTGGACAAAGGGTGCCAAGCACCTGGGGCTACTGCCCCCCGCTCTCTGAGGCCACAGAGGTTTGAGAGCCCTGAGAGGCATGAGGCCTGGGTCTCAGCCCTGACTACCGTCAGTGGCCACTGTGATTTGATGACTGCCTGTTGGGACACACCTGTGAGCCAGTTAAGGTTAGAGGCTGCACAGGTGGTGTCCACAGAGGAAGAAAAGGGTGCCCCAGGGATTGGCTTGGTGGACCCTGAGAGTATGGACAGAGGATTTGAAATAGGTTCAGATTGGCGTAGAACTGGAATGTGCCCCTGCTGTTGCGGGCCAGGTCCAGGTTCTATCGCCCAAAGCAGGGAAGCCCATCACAGTGGTGATTGGTCTACCCTGCGTTTTGGCTGGAAGGGGGTTGTGTTGGACCTGGGCCTCTTGGCAGGGTCATCCCTAAACTTTTTGCCTTCCTCCAATACTCTCTCTGACCTGTTTTTGTTGGTTTAATGACTCTGGGCACTTTTACCACTGCTGACCAGTGCTAAAGTGCATATGCTCTCCCTGTGAAAAGTATACATGTGATTGATGTCCATGATTGGTTCATTGGATTTACTGTCAGTCCCTAGTAAAGTGCACCAGGAGTGCCAGGGCTTGTGAATGCCAATACTGCTAGTGGGCCTGCAGCGCTGATTGCGCCACCCACAGAAGCAGCCTTAAAATGTGTCTAGGGTCTGCCATTGCAGAACCTGCGTACAGTCTGGTACTGTCATGCTGGCTGGGCAAGTGCACACACTTGCCAGCCCCTAAACCTTCCCTTACCTTCATATTAGTCACCCCTATGGTAGGCCTGAGGGCAGGGTGCATTGTAAGTATAAGGTAGAACATGCCCTGATGTGTGTGGCATGTTCTAATAGTGAATCACTGCCAAATTCGTTTTTCACTATTGTAAGGCTACCAGTTCCCTTCTAGGCCAGATGGGCTGCTGGAATTATTACACTCTATAATCCCAGCAGGCTCAGGGAACATGGTAGAAATTAATGTTTAGTATGCCTGAACTCAGAATAATAAAATACTTCTTTTAGTAAAGTTTATTTTAATATCCTGGGTTTGCAAATGCTACTTTTAGAAAGCTAGCATTTGCTTGTCTAACTATTTCAGCCCGCCTCTGCTTTTGTGTGTATCTGACTGTCTGAGTTGTGTGAGTGACAGGGCTGGGAGTTGACAGGTTGTGAATAGCAGGATGACACCTTAGTGGGTGGTGGGAGTTTCCCCTGAATGATGCATCAGGCTGTGCTCTGCCACCACAATGCTGGCTCCGCCCTCCTGGGGAGCGACTGATGACTCAGCCTGCACCTGGCCCAGGAAGGACCGAAGCTTGTCAACAAAGTGCTCAGGCTGCCCCTGTCCTCACAATGCCGGCTCCGCCCCCCTGGGGAGCGGCTGATGTGCCTGCCCTCACACTGAATGCAGAAGCAGAAGTACCCACCACAAGTGCTCAGGAGCTGAGAGCAGTTATGCAGAGGCCCCCCTGGCCAGTGAGAACAAAAGAAACTGTGTATAAAAGTAGGAGCCCTGCTCCTTGTAAATTAGAATCCTGTTTCACCACGAAGGACCTCTGCCCGACTAGAAGGAGAAGAGACGCTGGGAGGACTGGCCTGCTGCTTGCCTTGCTGAGAAAGGAGAGGAAAAGACTTAATGAGAAAAGACTTTGCTGCTTTGTGCTTAAACATTCTCCAAGGGCTTGATTGAGCTTGCCCCCTGACCTGAGCCACAGGACCATCTGGCTCAACCTGCCCTCTGCTCGTCTGCCGGTAATTATCTGGGATTTCTACCACTGCCGGAGCTGTGACCTTGGTGCCCCCCAGCCCCTCCCTGAGGCCGTGACCGACTGTGTCTCCTCGTCCCCGCCGAGGAAGAGCTCCGCTCCGTTGAGCCGCTCTTCCCCCGCTGAAGAGATCGCTGTGTTGACCGCCTGGGAAGGCTCGCTGCTGTGGTGCCCCCCAGCCCCTCCTCGAGGCCGTGCTCGCCGGTTTCCCCGTCCCTGCCGAGGGAGAGCTCCGCTCTGCTGAGCCGCTCCCCCTCCGCCGAGGGAAACCACTGAGATCACCGCCCACGGAGGCTCGCTGTTGTGCCTCACCCTCCCGCCAGAAATCCCCACCGGACGTAAACAGACCCAGGGGACAGACCTCCGCCGGACGGACGCCTCGGGTGCCAGCCTCGCTCTGCCTGAGCCGCTGGGCACCTCGCATCTGTCCCCGGAGAAAAGCCGCCACCGAGACTATCATCGGGCTCGGGGCCCGCAACGTTTGTTTCCCCCCTTGGTTTTGGGGTTGCCAGCCTGCCTGCAAGTGCCAAGGTATTGTGAATATCCCCCGCGGTGCGAGCCGCCCCTTTTCCGCTGACTCGCACCGCTCTGTGTGCCTGCCTGCAGCTCCGCGCTGAGAGAGCGCTCCAGCCCCTCCCGCTGGAATCCTTTAGCTGTCGGGAAGCCGAGGCTGCAATCTGAGCCCCTGCCCGAGTGACTGGGGCTGCGCTGGGTCCTTGGGCCTCCCCTCCACCTGGACAGCTCTGAGGTCGGTGTTCCCCCCCCGTGTGGGTCCCGCAGACCAGGGGGGGCCATCCGCTCCACGAGACCCGGCCGGGCCGATCGCGCCCCACGCAAGAAGCGTGAGACTTGGCAGGGGGTCGGGATTTCACCCGTCTGAGGCGCCGCGAAGCGCGGCAGAGTGCATAGCAGGACCCCATAGGTCCTAGAGGGGTGGAAAAGTGCACAATCTGGGCAGAAACGAACAAGGAATCAAGGGAACACTGTGGAATACAATTCAAGATAAGAACAGTGCATTTTGAACTACAACTAAAAGAGAGCTTGCCTATTTACACCCTGTGGGCATACAGAACGTTATTTGATCTTGTGATAAGTCTGTTCTAAAGAGTATATTTAATTTTTACATAAAGAAGCGTATTTTTATATACTCACAGCCTGGTGTCCATTTGTGGGGGGATTGGTATATTTTACTGTGTGTGTGACTACAAATGCTTAATTGACTAACGCCTGAAGAATAGCCTTGGCTGCTCACGCCACGCACCTAGAGGGTGAGCAAGGGTAATTCTGAAGGGTCATCCTTTGCCCTGATTTAGAGGAGAGGGTCCCTGCTTGTCACAAGTACTTACTTGCGCCAACCAGAGACCCCCAATTCTAACAGGACTCTATCCTACTCGGGTCCTTATTTGGCTTCAACAGTAATGTGACCGTCACCTCAGCCCATGACCTAGGGACCTGCCCCCCCCAGAGTAAGATTTCGTTAACCAATAGAGTCAGCACCCCTATAATCTGCTCTAGAACGATCTTGAAGAGTTCCACCGGAAGCCCATCTGGACCTGCGGCTTTGCCCTTAGCCATTTTCACCAACTGAGCCCTGACTTCCCCTTCCTTGATTTCTGAACTGAGATAACACCTGTCTGAATCCGACAACTCAGGGAGCTGTACATTTGCAAACCACGATTCTGCTTGTTGCCTACCCAGAGAGGGGTTAGTTCCGTATAAAGACTGCATGTATCTCTTTGCTTCTTCCCTGATGAGGTCATCCTCGTTGGTTTTTTCCCCTGTGCTTGTTAATACCAAACTGTCTATCTGGTTTCTAGTTCTGTCCGCTCGGGCCTTCCAGGCTAGGAGACGCCCACACTTCTCACCATAGGCAAACTGTTGTAGATTACTTGTGTCCCACTTTTCCTTCAGAGCCTTATCCATCCCCGCTTGGAATTCTGCTCGCAGACCATCCAGTTCCCTTTGGAGGAGTGGCCTATTATCCGACTCCTCGGCCGATGCCTTCTGCAACTCCAGTTCCTTGAGCTTGATTCTCAGAATCCAAGCTTCTCTTTTCTCTTTCCTCAGACTGTTCCTCCTGATCATCAGGGTTGTTAACAAACCTCGGGAAAAGGCTTTATACGTTTCCCACACAATTTGTTTACTTGCTGATCCGGTATTGACCCTAAAGAACTCTTCAGACTGGGTCACTAGGTCCTGTCTGACCCCTTCTTCCAGTAACAACGCCCGGTCAAATGTCCATCTCCTTTGTTGTTTTTCCTGTTTCAAATTGACCACCATTTCCACAGAGTAATTGTGTCCTAGATGTGTTTTTCCCCTGTGCTTGTTAATACCAAACTGTCTATCTGGTTTCTAGTTCTGTCCGCTCGGGCCTTCCAGGCTAGGAGACGCCCACACTTCTCACCATAGGCAAACTGTTGTAGATTACTTGTGTCCCACTTTTCCTTCAGAGCCTTATCCATCCCCGCTTGGAATTCTGCTCGCAGACCATCCAGTTCCCTTTGGAGGAGTGGCCTATTATCCGACTCCTCGGCCGATGCCTTCTGCAACTCCAGTTCCTTGAGCTTGATTCTCAGAATCCAAGCTTCTCTTTTCTCTTTCCTCAGACTGTTCCTCCTGATCATCAGGGTTGTTAACAAACCTCGGGAAAAGGCTTTATACGTTTCCCACACGATTTGTTTACTTGCTGATCCGGTATTGACCCTAAAGAACTCTTCAGACTGGGTCACTAGGTCCTGTCTGACCCCTTCTTCCAGTAACAACGTCCGGTCAAATGTCCATCTCCTTTGTTGTTTTTCCTGTTTCAAATTGACCACCATTTCCACAGAGAATTTGTGTCCTAGATGTGTTTACTTTATATCCTGACACAGCCCCATATTGTGCAGCAAGTAATTCTTTTTCAGGCATAGCGGTTGATGGATTGGGGGTAATTAAGGTAACATCATCTGCATATGCAAAGACGCGATATTGATCTTGCCTCACTATTACTGATTCAATCTTAGAACTGTGTTCTGGCATTTTTAAAAACGGGTCAATATGTAAAGAAAATAATAGGGGGGCGCAGGGGCAGCCCTGGCATGTCCTACGTGTGATTTGCACAGGCTTGGTTTCTAGGCCCATTACACAAATTCTAGCAGCAGGTTGACGATATAATGTTTGCAAGGCAGAAACAAACTGTTGGCAAAACCCCCGGCGACACAACCCTGCCCACAAAAATCCCCATGCCACCCGATCAAAAGCCTTCTCAACATCTAATAATATCAGACTAAACGCGTCCCGCTACAATTAGCGTTATCCAACAGTGTTATAACTCTGTTAACATGGTTCGTCGTCCCCCTTTTGGGAATAAATCCATGTTGACGAACTGAAACCAATGGTGTTATAACTGCCGACAACTGGGTCGCAAGGATTTTTGAATAAATCTTTCCATCTACATTCAATAGAGAAATTGGGCGGTATGAAGCCGGATGTTCAGAAGGCTTGTCTTTTTTTTAAATACAACAATACTGGCTTCATCCCAAAATATTGTGGCGCACCTATCTGAGCTAATCTAAATGTAGCCAACATATCTTGCTTCAAAACCCAGAAAAAGGTTTTATAGCTCTCCAGCGGAAGCTTGTCCGGTCCTGCCGCTTTACCGGGTGCTAATTTATTTACAGCTCTTTCTAGTTCTTCCAGAGTAATCGGGGCCTCGAACATCTCTGCCTCCCCACCCCCCAAGTTGTTATCACAAAACAGTTGTATCAGGGGCTCCCGGATTTGCGGATCATACTCTTCCCCAGTGTAAAGGGTCTCATAAAAATCATGAAATACCTCAAGTATCCCAACCTCCGATTCCACAGCATTCCCTCGAGAATCAACCATCAAACTAATTCTCTGGGCAGCCTCTTTTTATCTGAGCTTTTGTGCAAAGCACCGTCCACTGGCCTCCCCATATTCATTATTCAATTGTATCTTGATTAGGTATTTCTTCGCCTAATCTTTGCTCCAGTGGTGATTAATTTTAGCCTTGCACTTAGCTGCTTCAGAAGAAAGATCAGCAATATCAAAACCACCTTGTATTCCCAACATAAGCTTTTCTTCTGCCACCATCAAAGCTGTGTATAGTTCCTGTAGTATGGTCCACAGTTGTTTTTGTTTATGAAGACCAAAGCTGCGGGCTTCCACCCTGAATGCGTCTTTAAAAGTGTCCCAGACACATCCTGTCCCTGTGCTACCACGTTTGATCCGAAAGAAATACTCAATCCACTCCCTCATATATATGACAAACTTAGGATCTAGTAGTATTTTCCTATCAAAAGAAAAGCCTTGTGTAACCAATGCAGTCCGGGCAAATGCTAAAGTTAACACAAGGGGACCATGATCTGAAGTAACCCGTGGGTATACCTGTATACCAGCATCCCGTAGTAAATGTTTCGGAATAAAAAAATAATCCAGCCTTTCAAGCTTCTGGTGGGGGGAAGAATAAAAGGTATACCCAGGCTCATTGCCCCTCAAACTAGCCCAAGCGTCAACCAGACCGTGAGCGTCCAGAAGAGATTGGAGCGCATTGAATACCCTTGGCTTCCTCAAACTATACTTATTGTTCACCTCATGTAGAGATTTAGGGCCAAGGTGAATGTTCAAATCTCCACACACAATCAATGGAGCGGGCCATAAGGCCAGTTCTACATTAAGCTGTTCTAGGATCAGGGCCTCATCGAAGTTTGAGCCATAAGTAGAACATATTGTGAATTTCTGCATCCCACTAATACATTCAGCTACAGCCCACCTCCCTTGTTTATCAGCCAATATTCTGCCCGTACTGTGGATATGTTTTTTAGCTAAAATTGCAACACCCCGTGATGTAACTGATTGCTCAGTGCTGACCAATACCATATAGTCCAGCTCCTAGGGTAACTTCCTTTTAGCCCAAGCTATATGGGTTTCCTGAAGGCATATCAAGTCACATTGGAGGACCTGCAATTCACTCGCAACCCGCTGCCTTTTGTTAAGATAGTTCAAGCCCCTAAAATTCAACGAGCCAAGCCCAATGCCTCTACCCCCCCATCTGTATCCCCTGTATTTTGGACCTTGTTACATACATACCAGGAGCTCCCTTTTTTCATACATTGCAGGATAGTCTTCTCATGGATTATTGTCTTTTTTTCCTGTCCCATTCCCACCCCCCAGCCCCCACCCACCTAGCCCCCCCACCCTCTGCCTCTCCCCCCCCTTCACCCTCCACACAATTGTAGGCGTAAGGACCATGTCCTCAGTGATGGAGAGTACCTGTGAGCTGCCTCCTCCCCGTATACCCTACCCGTGATCCAGCCACCTCAACATAAATCATCCTTTCGACTTTGCCCCCGTTCGCAGCAAATCTTAAAACCTAGTGTTAAATTGCAAAACAAACAAAGATAATTCATTATTTTGCACAACTTTTATATATTACTAAAGCACATGTAGTCGTGTACAACGCTTGCATCCCATTCCTGCATTATACACTTATTTTACGATACGCCGGAGCGATCACCCAAAAACAAAACAAAAACAAAGAGGTGAAGACTAAAAAAAAAAGAAACCCTCTGCAATAAACAATGCTTACAAACAGTAAAACAAGTATATGCTGAAAAATTCACAATGTTTTCAAATTTTTTCAGAAAATCCTGTGCAACAATCTCTGACGTGAAATACCAGGTTTTTTCTTTGTATATTACTTTCAACTTAGCAGGATTTAAAAGGAAAGCCAGACCACCTTTAGCCTGAAAGGCTGATATCAGCTGTTGCAATCTCCACCTTTGTTGAACTGTTTCCTGGCAGAAATCGGGGTGCACAAAAAATGTGCACCCCTTGCCAGACCGGCGCCTATCTGGCCTAGCCAAATCGTAAAGGGCTTCACGCAGCAAGCAATTATTCAGACAGATTAAAATTTCCCTAGGGTGATCCACAACCTGCCCCCCAGACCACTCCTTTCTCGCACGTTGTGTAAATTGGAATCGATGAGCCCTGATAATCTCAGTCCACCAGTTCCATCCCTGCAAATCAGGTAAGGCTTCTTTAAACATTTCAATAATAAATTGTCTAATGCCCTGCCCCTGCCCTTCCTTATTCTCGGTAATACCCAACACAAGGAGATTGTTCCGTCTTGATCTGTTTTCAAGATCGATTAGTTTCCAATCAACGTCCATTTTGGTTTTTTGTAGGGCTGTTAAAGTCGACTGCTGCTGTGCCAACAAATCTTTCACCCCCAAAATCCATTCTTCTGCGTTGATGATTCGCGTTGTTATTTCCGCACATGATTTTGCTATCCGACGCACTGTATTTTGTAATTTACAGATCGCCCCCTGTGTGCAAAGACCTTCGGCCTTCGTCTTAACCCGATGGGTTATAATCACCTTGTAAATGGTATTCAGAGTCACCTCCCCATCCACCTCCCCTGATATACTAGCACTATTCTCAACATGATCAGGTTGAGACTGAGAAGAAGGTGAACCGTCCAGGGTGAGCTGGCCAACAGGTGTCATGGTCTCTTGAAACATAAGGTTCCCTGGATCTTGTGCCTTTCGAACAGTTTCTTGACTCATGGATTGCTCCAAGGAAAGTTCATCGTCTTCCGGGTGTGATTCCATTTTGTCCACCCAATCACCAGGCACACTCACATTTTCTGATATATTGAGAGGTCTGATATGGAGTAGAACTTCTCCCCGGAGCCAGCAGACTTGGCATCATTCAACCTATCCATCGGAAAGTTATCGCTACGCTCTGTGCTTTCCGTATTCATCACGGACAGTAAGGCTTCTCCATCATTTAATGACCCCACTGCGGGCATCAAATCGAGCCTCCCACTCGAGTTAGATACCGCAGCTTTGCCACTAGCCTGATCCTGATCATGATGTTTTTCTACAACTACCTCAAGCCCTACTTCAGGCACCATTATTTTAGCCCCCTCTTCTGGCGCATTGCTCCCACATGTTTCTCCTGATACTGGCTGCAGGGGCTGGTTCACCGGCTTATCTTTAGCTGGCAGTTTCTTTTGAAATATGGAAGGCACGGTATATTCCCTTTGCGGGGTGCCTTGCGGGCGATTTCTGCTGCCTTGCACTTGTGCTTCAGCCTCCTCCATGTCCAGACCTCGAGAGTCTATACCCTTGCCCAGGGCGACCCGAGACCGTTCCATTGTTGACCCCTGGTTCTTCGAACCAACTCCGCGAACTCCGTTAGCTGTCTGTGAGGGGGCCACAGCAGCTGTGCCTGACCCCGTGTTAGCAACTTCAGCAACCCCGGTAGTTGCAGCAGCCCCGCGGCTCTTAATACCTCTTGTACCCCCCTTTAGAGCCATTCCACCTCTTGAACGATTCCCACTTAGAGCAGCTCCAGCCGGAGATTTCCCTGGAGTCTGAACCCTGGCTCTGGGCTCACCGCTGCAATCCAATCCGGAACAGCTGTTGTGGATTGAAGCACCGCCGACTCCGCGAATTCCGCTGCCTTCGCTTGCTCCGCTCGCTCCGCAGCCACTGGGACGACAACGTCCAGTAGCAGCGGCACCCCGCCTCAAAACAGACGCTCCGCTATACTGGAAGCGAGCCGGTGTTTGGTGCAGCTGAGGCCCCAGAGAAACCGCCAGAGCATCCCCGCCGTAGTCGACGAGCTTCAAAAGCAGTGCACACGCTGGGAGCATAGAAAACAGATCACCAGTAGGGAATCAGGGAGAGCAGTCCACACGCAGCTCACTCTGCTATGGTAGCGGCCGCCATCTTGCCCCCGTTGTAGTGCAATCCTCAAGAAGGAAATGATGAAGTGGGTGGGCACTTGGAATGGACGTGTACATATCTCCAATGGGTTTTGAAATAGCAAAATGCTTTCTTCTTGAGGGATATTTGTTTATAGTGATGTAATATCCAGTGTGGCTAACCAGTCAGTGGCAGTGTCAAATGGCAGGTTTTCAATGGTGTAAAACCATGAACATGCTATCCCTTACATCGGTTTCTTGGATGGTTACAAAATCTTTGATGAAGAAATAAATATATCTTCCAATCGGTTCTAAAACTGAAACACAGCCAGAAAGGATTCTGGCATCCGAGTGGAGTTGTGGTATTTTTGTGGATTTTGAACAAGGTATACATGACTGGAGCATGTGGTGTATCAGTATTCAGATATTCAAATTATTTTTTGCTAATATAACCTTGCTCACTACCCTCAGTGGTTATCTTCAAGATTTCATTTTTTATCATGTTGAGAGGATTGCATGATCATTTCTTGTAGTCTTTAGTATCAGTGATTTGCTTGGTAAGCTCTGGGTCATAAACAGTTTTGTTTTGGATAAGAATTCCGCCACCCTTGTTTGCTGGTTTAGAAATGATGGCTTGGTCACTTTTTACATCAAGGAGGTGCTCACATTTCTTCCAGAGAAATGTTATAGGGAATAAAGCATTCGAGCTGATTTTAAATTATCTACATCGCTAACAATGACCTTTTAAAAAATTAATAGTTCAGATGGCATCATGGAATCAGTAAGACAGAAAGTAGAGGGAGGTCTTAAGCCTGTTACTGAATCTGATGCAAAGGATGTATTGTCCATGAAAAAAGATTTTAGTCTTATCTTTCTGAAGAATTGGAAGTTTTTTAAGTTAAAAAAAGTTATGTTTTTTTGTGATGACAAAGGAGGATCCTTTGCTAAAGTGTAACCCTTCGGAGAAAGACAACCTATGTTCTGACTAATTAAAAATAGGTATTATTTCAGAGTCGAAGTTCTGATCATTGGTTTCTAAAATGTTTGTGGTCCCCATTGATAGTGTTTCCTCTTGGTCTGGCATTCTCTCGAGAATTGGTACCATGTTTGGCCTCTGGCTCTCTGGCCTTCCTCTAAAAAAGGCTATCATGGGTAGGTATCAGTGTGGCTAGATCCTCCCTGTGAATCTGAATTGTCAGACCCTTCAGAAGACTTAGAGGTGACTGTCTTGTTTTTCTTAAATCTACCCCTGTTCTCTGTTCCTAAGTTGGTATAATAATCCTCTCTAAGGTATGGGTAAGCGTTCTCTTTAGTGACATTTTTAATGTCCTGTGTGACTTTATCTGCCTTTTTCTTAAGTTCATAATATTAAATTCCTCAACACTTTTATTTACTTTGTCAATAAGTGCATTTGCTTCTGTAACTCCTTCACCCCCTAGAACAAAGGTCTTAAAACTTTTTTGCTCTGGCCCCCATAAGCAAAATGGTTTTATGTCAAGCCCCCCCTCCCCAAACTTTACGGCAAGGATTGGGTGAGGGGGAGGGAAAGGGCTGAGTGTACGGGGCATATATTATGAGATCATTTCAGGAGTACTTTTTCTATAGCTCATAAACCAAACTCAATATGAGACTTCTAAAACAGCAAATGAATCAAACAAAAACAGTTAATGACCCCAAACTACTGCCACCCATAATTGAGGTGTTGTGAGCCCTTTACACTACTGGTTCTCAACACAACTACACATGCTGGAGAAATTATAACTTCAGTCCTGAGTAACAGGCTATCTCCTCTTTCTCTGATACCCCTTTGCCACCATGCCGGACCATCACTCTGATCTTAAAACAGGCCAAAAAAAGAGCGTCTACATATTATCTTCCTTTATCTGTGATGGAGCACTTGGTACTAATGTTAGAAATTAAGCTCCCATGCACCTTTTTTAAAGTGAGACAGTCATAATTGTGATGCACTGGGCCCCTCTGATCCCAGGGCCCTGTGCTGCTGAACCTGCTTCACTAATGTTAGCTACTGCCTTGAAAAGTGGGTAGTCTCCTCTGCCCTTTGATAAATTCATGGACTCTCATCTAGCCAAAAAGCTTCTCTGCCATCTCTCTGAGGCCAATCAAACGTGTCTCCACTGCATTAATGTATCCCCTCCAGTGGGCTATTGCTCTGAGTCCCAAATTAACACTAGCAAGAATACAGTGGGCCCTAATGCTAAGAAGGAAGGATAGTAAACAGCCATAATTAAGGTTTAGCTGGACTCTTATACCCCTGGCTCCTGGTGCCACTGTACCTGCACTACCAGTGATTCTTTCTGCCCCTTTATGTTAAAAAGCAACAAGGGTAACCTAGGATCTGATACTAGCAAGTAAAATAGGCAACCACTCCACTTCATGGTAAGATGGCTAAAATTGAGCAGCAGTGGCCACTTACACAACTGACTGCGTTATCTGCTGGACTAATGGATGGCCCTTTTGTATATATAAAAAGACTCCCTTATATTGTCTTCTTCCTTGGGAAGAAGACAATCTTCTCTGAGGAAGCGCTCTCTGGCCCTTTGTAAAAATTAAAATGAAGCCCCCACACAGTGCATTCTCTTCTGGGCCATCTCGTTGACTATATTTATGAATCTCCCTCTTTTCCTCTTTTTCCCTGACCATTACTCCGAGATCCTAGGGGTCAAGAGGACCGGACCTCTGCATCTGAATGGGACCCTGCTGACTTCCTCCATGCTATCCCTTGACTCACTTTTGACAAAAACAACTGCCTCTAAATGGTTAGCGCTGACTTTGAGGTGCCTCTGCTTGAAAGCAAGGGTGGGGTTGTAGTGCAAACAGTTAAAGAAGAAACAAGGCTTTTTATTTTGAATTTTTATATAGTGCGAACTCGACCCGAAGGTATCAAAGCACTTCAGATGAGTACCAGTTGCATTACAGACGGACACATTAATTTTTTTTTCAGGTGCTGGGAGATGAAGTGATTTGTCCAGAATCACAGGATGCTTGAGCTTCCCGTCAAGACTCGAACCTTGTTTCCCAACTTCAAGGTCGGCCACTATGGCCGTTATACTACATCCTCTTACCAGCCATTAACTGATTAGTCAGTTAAAGCCAGGGACACTGGATATATGTGATACATAATCCATCATTTGGTGTATAATCTTCAGATTTTAACAAAAAAAGTTATTCTAGTTCAAATGGATCAAAAATGATCCTGTAATTAAATGCTCTGGGCCCGATCACAAAAGTAATCTTAGACAAAAGTCTAAATTTACAACTTTTGGTATTCACAGAAGGCACTTACAATTTTTGATATTCACAGAAATCACTTACGACTCCTATCTTTACGTCTGCACTGGGGCCGGAATATCCACACCTGGGGCGGAATTTCTGCACTTGGGATGAAAATCCTGCACCCGGGCTGGAATTTCCTCCAGGCCGGATGATCATTTACCTCAATGATAAACACCTGTCCAAGTGCTCACCATCCACCCACCTTCGTCACAGGAAATCAATTAACACCAACAGCAAGACCAGCACCACAAATCACATAAAAGCAGCACACATTCAAGGAACAGGTTTGGCCACAGAGAGTTCCTGTTTTCCTTCTCTGTGCATCACTACTTGAAAATGTGCCAAATGAGGAGGAAGAAAAATTTCACAGATGAGGAGACCACCATGATTATTGAGTTCATTGTGAGGCACCACAAACGGTTATATCGTTTCCCCCCTTAGTGCACCAGTGGCACAGAGAAGTTAGCACTACGGCAGCATTTAGCCACTGCTCTCACAGCATTGGGGGAGGATGTAAGCACAGTCTGTGACATCAAGAACAAGTGGCAGGATGAAAAGCGGCGGTGAAGGAGAAGTATACCAGGATTGATTTGGCCAGAATTGACCCTGGCCCACTATCCAGAAACCTTATCCGTCTCACCACACTTGAGTAGGATGTCCTCACTACAATACACCCTCACATGCTCCATGGGCTTCCTGTGAGTGATCTCCTCAATGTGGTACCAGGTAAATGTGATGACAAGAACATGTATATAAAATGTCTGTCTGTGTTGGATCTCCATTGTGATTACGGAAGTTGTCCAAAGTTTGTATTAATATATAGTCAGTCAAAGGTTTCCCTTTGTATGTTGCACCACAAGTCCCAGAATCCTTTGGATTAGAAATGGCAAATCCCATTCCCATTATTGAAAACATGGGCCCAGTACTTCTGCTGTGTATACCCAACACTGTTAAGTAGCAATCGACATTGACAAAGTGCCCCTTCTACTAGTCACAACGTTCCCAGATCAGTCAAGAACATCAGGGGTGGTGCAGAGGAAAATCTACAGAAAATGGAATAGGGAAATGAAAAAACAATCATCCAAAAAAAACTCACCTTGTGCTTGCTGCATCACAGAGCACAAGGGTTGTCCTATATTCCAGTACCCCAGTGACTTCTGCTACAAGGTTGGCAGTGACGTCTGGTCAGGGACCACACACTCGGCAGGTGCGGGCCATGGTAAGTAAACCCAAGAATAATGTACCTGAATGCTCATGTTCATGAAATGCGCCTTTAATTTCTACTGTATGTTGTATGTGTTCTACATCGCTGTTGTCCTTCATCACAACATGCCTACATATGGCATTTAACCACAAACCATATCACATCATGGTGGCTAGTGAAAGGATGACATAAAATGTATGCCAAGTGAGTGCAGAATGGACATAAAATAGTGCCGTATGAAGTGTACTAAACATAACTGGATTGTAATTCAATGATATGAAAACTCACTTGCAAAACATCAATGGACAAATCCCATTCAAATTGGTATGGATGAGGGTCGCACTGATGCCAGTTGTGTACTTTTGTGATGGATGTATGGACTGCTAAGGGGAATCTTGAGGAAGTGAAATTAATTTTCAAATCTCTTGGCTGAAAAGCACAAAACAAATCCAGTGTAGGCGGCAACCATCAAACCTTCTCAACTTACCCGCAATGTGGGATCCTATTCAAATGTTGCATTCTGCTTGCCTCCTCTTCTACTGTATTCACCTATATAAGTGAGTGTATAACATATGAGGTCAGGATGTCTGCTGTACAAGAAATCATCCATTGTCAGCTAAGTACTACCATGATGTTGTATATGAATTATGGGAACAGAGGACACTCAAAGGATGGACATAACAAATTTGTGATCTCTCAGTCCAAAATTAACTTTGTGACTGGCACATATGTGTCCCAAAATGTACCTGCCTATTGCACATCTCAGATATGAACCCTACAATGCAATGTTTGATATGATGTGCAAATGTGAAAATGGTCAGCCTGGTGATATACATTGCTTTTGACTTGTCAAAAGACAAGACCATGCTCATGAGGCATGATGGTCTTAACGCTGAATGTGTAATCAATGAAATGTGGAGGTGTCCTGATTATTTTTCCTCTTCCTTCAAATATCAGTAAGCTTCTCATAGATATTTGCCTGTTGATGTGTCATCTCATTGATGTCAGTGCTGTTTGGAGGTAACAGCTGACAACTGCTGCATGTGAGTAGGGGCTCATATGTAAAGTCCCTGAGGTAAACATGCTGCACATTGGCCAGGAATTTCATATCAATAGTCAGTGAGAATGACACATACATGATAGCTACCATCTGTTTTTCTAAATTATGATTATGTATACCTCATCACACCTGCTGACAGGATGACACCAGTGCAGCGTACAACACCATTTCGGGTAATGCAAGACATCCTAACTGTAGCAGCGAAACCCTCTTACACCTGTCCATCAGGTAGGTGTGGCATGAATTGTTTCCCTATCATAGATGCCAAAAGCATGACAAAGATCCAAATCCCCTTCTGCAAAGAATCTGCAATCGATGTTTACAACGTTACATATATACCATTTCATTTTTATAGGTGTCACATGTGCCTGTTTGTAAATTAGTACTGCAGATCATTGAGTATGGTGTCACTTTCTTCTCCAGCTGCTGGATTGGGGACTGCTTCATCAACTACACCTATGAGAAGCCAGGTTCAGCAGCTGACATCAGGGGGGATCACAAAGGGACACAAAGAAGTGGCTGGAACTGTTGAGTTTGCTTGTGCATTGTACATCTCCATTCAACACCTCTGAACTATGGTGTGAGCTTTCACGTGTGGGGGTACCCACACCAGGTCACATGTTATTCATCTGTTGATGCAAAGTACAGTAGAACCAACCCTTGTGTTGTACCACATCTTATACTAGGTCAATTACTTATCCTGTTGCAACCTCAGTGTTCCAGGTGATGATGACAATGAGGAGGATGGACCTTCCACCAGTGTTGGGCGACAGGCAATCAAAGGGGAAAATCCACTGCTCCTGCCGGCAGTAATGCCGGCTGCAAGTGCTGCGCAAGAGGATGAGAGTAAAGTACCTGAGGAGGCTGAAGAATTTGAGGATGATGAAAACTATCTATCCGTCCTCTTAGAGGATGAAGATTCAGATTCCATGGCCAGGAAATTTTCCACATCATCCAAATTTGGCAAGGCCTCACACCCTCTGCCCAGCAAAGTGCCTCAGCCTCAACAATTAAAGATTGTCTGTCCTCATCATACAGCTAACCAGCCACAGCTCACACGCAGCCCAACACATATATCCCTCCCTCACAGCCCTGACATCCAGTACAGAAGTGGTGGTTCCCCTACAATCTCCTCCGTATACAGTGCATCCAAGGCATTCTCTCTACCATCTGAGGGAAGTACCAACCTTGATGTGGTGTAGGTATCCTGGGCACCATTCTCCTGTTCACAGGCTTCTACCTGCCACCCTCCCCCTGCTGTCGGACCAGGGGGTCTCATCGATGGCCAACCCCTGCAAAGGGAGCCTGCACCTGGCTATGGTGGCCAGTGGGATTAGGACTTCTTCCAACAGCAGGCAGATGTGAGGAAGGACATTCATGCCATAGGGGCTACCCTGTCAGACATGTCTCAGGCCCTGCAGGACGTGCACCAAATCCCTCAGGTGGTGGACAGACTGACCCATGGTTTGGACAGTATGGATAGATCTTGGCAAGACATGTCCAAGAATATCAGAGACATGATATCCGTTCAAAGGGAACAGAGTGCAAAACACCATGCCTTGGCCATGCTGATGATGGAGGACATGCTGAAAGTGATCCATAGTCTCTCTTGATGGCCAATGCAGGGAGGAGAGCCATCAAATCATCCTGAAGCACATCACACCCACAAAGATATACCACAAACTGCACAGGACCACAGCAAGGGTAGACACCCACCACCACCCCCTATTGAGGCCCTCCTACCACCTGCACTTTCACGACTACCCCCTATCCAAGCACTCCCCCCACCGGCACATCCACCACCACCCTCTAAACAGGCACTCCCCTACCTGCATATCCACCACCATTCCCTGAACAGGCACTCCCCCCCCAGCACAACCATCTGGACCCCCTGAACAGACACTACCACCACCTGCATAACCACCCCCCGTCCACGCACAAGCATCATCTGTTCAGACACCATATGCCCCTGCACTTGAACTTCACCCTGTAGAGGCACATGCACCATACCAACCTGCACCTCGGTGGCAACCAAGACATAATCCCTCACAGCGATCCTCACCTCCAAATTTGTGAAGTCACAAGCTTGATCCCCATTGATCACATCCCAACATTTTAGACCAGTGTGAATATGTGGAAACAAAAAGAAAATCACAAGTCAAGACTATGTTGCGTATTATGTCCTGCTAGGAAATGTTTATCAATTTTGGTGGCCTAGAGATGTATGTGTGTGCATGACACATGTACAAGTGTAACCCCATCATTGCAACAAGTTCTCTTGTGCAGAGCAGACAACTATGAAAATATATGCCCATATTTTGTACAAGACATTCACAATGAAGTCAAATAAGATAAAGTATGATTCAAAATAAAATTTTACGGAAAAAAGTGTGGGCTTTGAAATGCAACAACAATCCATTTGGAAGGGAGTAAGGAAAACAAATGCAATGATGTTCTTAATGCAGAAGGAGAAGGGAATTTGGAGTTGGGTGGGGCAACATAAATATAACACGTCAGGGAGCATCAGCGGAACAAATCTATATACAAGTGTCAAAGTAGATAATTGCCCAAAAAGAAAATTCTGTCCAATGGGTCAAGGGTCAATCGAGTCATCCTCGATTTGCACAATGTCCAGATCCTCTGAGTCCGAGGAGGCCACTTGCTGGCCGGTGCAGGACCAAGCACCACTCGGGTTGGAACGCAAAAGGAGTACGGGGGGAAACAGTGTGGTGCAATGGAAGGGGGAGATATTAAAGGTGGTGTGGTAGGGAGGTTGGGAATTGACAGACAACATGGCTGCAGTCAGGGAATTGACAAGGCAGAGAGGGTGGTCATAGCTCGAGCATTTTCACCTTGCATCATGCGTAGCTCTGTACACCTCTGCAGCATGATGCGAAAGGACCTGTCTGGCTGACCCTCACATTCCCACATCAAGTCAGTGGTACAGCCACATGTGTAACACACAGGGAGGGCTTTGGCTGGATCATGAGTGGTGTAGTGCCTCTGGTTGGTTCGGAGCCAATGTTAGTGTCTACCTGGTAGCCAAAATGAGGGGGACTGGTTGCAGGAGAGGGAGCTGGAGGCCCCGATTGAATGGGGGCCTCAAGTTAGGGAGGGGCTGATGGCATACCCAGGTTGTGTAGTGGACTGCTCCAGGGACACCGCGACAAAAGTACTCAGTGAATGGTCCGGAAGAGAGTCAATCTCCCACCCTGCCAGAGGTGTCCAGTTCTTCCCCCCTCTTCAATGTCCTCATCCTCCATCCGGTCTGTAGCACCAGAGGTGTCTTCTTGCTCAGTCCTGGTGGGCTCAATCCACTGCCTCCTGATATAGAAGGTCCCGCTTCATCCTCTTCATCCTAAAGTGTGGATAGAGGTCATGGCCACCAGCACACCAAAGATGTCCTGCTCTGAACTGTGTCCTGCTGTTGGTCATTTTGGTCAGCTGAGCCAACTAAAATGTAAGACAAATCATTATATAGTGGTTGTACTCGTCAGAAGAAACCCCATACATTCGTTGAGCCAAGTAAAGACTTTGTTCACCTTTGATCAAACTATACAGAAGGCAGTGATCAGGAGCTTAAATTACATGTATGTTCACTATCATCTCCTGATTGGATTTGGACATAGACATCTCACTTGAATTTTGGTGGCTTACACACCAGTACTGGCCAACCCTCAACTTTGGCATTCTTTTAATCTGTGTGTCCTGTCACTGCAATATAGGCAGCTTCCACACCCAGTCTACAGATCAGAGTCCAGATGGTATTGGAATGGCCCTGTGATATGGAGTCTCTACACTTTTCCTTCCGGACAAATGTTATCTGCTGTGTAGCATTGTATGAGACAACACAACTGTTAATTGGGGGTCACACATTCATATAGGGTCTGGGCTATCAGGTTTGATAAGTTGTGAGTCTGACCTTTTGATATTCCTTCACAAAACCTGACAATCCACTGCCAAATATTGGCTTTGAAGACTGAGCAGGTAGTGCTGTACACTGGTGAACTCTAGTGGCTAGTAGTTTTTACAGTTACCTGGACTTTTAAAAATGGCATAAAAGGCACTGAGGGTATGACGTGTGTCTGTGGGCACACTTGGAGAAATTGGAAAAAATAAAAGTGAGGCAAGCATTTCAAAGTCTGTCTTGACTCCATGGCACATGATAATCTGTCTTAATCAGAACCCAAACTCACTGAATGCAATGGATGCACTCATCAGTTATATGCCCTTGGTTCACTGTTAGTGGTGCTGGCAGTGCAAATTGCTGTACACATGCATGTGTGTGACTCAAGTCCCCAGTTGTCATAATGCAACTACCACTCAAAGGAATCCACTGTGCCATGTACAGTAAATGTGCTACAGAGAGATTCTTGCTCCATGATGACTGCTGATTAGACACATAATAGGTAAATGGATGCATGGTACCACATGATGGTACAAATCTGTATTCACAAGAACCCATTATTTCATACAGGAAATGACATACAGGAAGTGGTAGACATGAAATTAATCACTGGAAGTTGTTGACAGCCTTTTTGTGTTCATTCTGACTCATCCACCATCACATATCAAACCCTCTGCCAATCTGTTGTTTTTTTGCAGAAAACCCTGAAATTACAGTGTAAGTGGAAACTATAGACATGAAACAAAGGTAGAAAAGACCATTTTATGATTTTTGGGATGGAACAAGGGTGGCCGGGGGCTGTAACAACTTCACACCACAGGATATTTTTCTCCTCCTTTGCCTTATGGTACGTGTACTCCATATTAAGTGCTCAACACCAGAGTTGTGTATTGTGTTATGTTAAATTTGGTGGAAGCAGTGCTGTGTATCCCAGACACATATTGCCAGATTCACCAGGAACATCATCACTCACGTTGGGGCCCATCATTTTTGTAGGAGTCAAATCTGTTGGGGACAAAAACACTAACAATGCAATTGTTGCCTCCTTTTGTGATTCAAACACCCATTCTCAAAAGGTCTGGGAAGGTATCTCAGAACATATATTGGCATCACAGACACCATGCACATTGATGGAATGCCATTGGTGTCCGTTGCAGAATATGTGTGCAATGAGGCGGGGTGGCTGAAGGGGCACATGGGTACAATCAACTGCCCCCAGCACATGTGGGAAGTGAAAAATGAGATAGAAATCTCCAGCTGCCCTTTGTCTTCCGACCAGTGTATGGGGCATTCATGTGTGGATGTGGGCTCTTTAAATGATGCAGCTCACTACCTGATGCAAGCACTGTGACTGGCTTGCCTGAGAGATGCCCACAAGGTCACTGTTGACCCTTAGGAACAAGCCAGTTGCAAAGAAATGGGGAGCAAATAGTATCTTGAGATATGCTGGAATTGCATGGGAGCAGCAGGTCACAGAGTCAGGCTCCTGCTCCCACTCACATACCATCTCCAAGATGACTTCTGGAGGGAAACAGTATATGACCCTGACATCTTGGCTGGACATTTCAAATAGGTTCATCCTTTGCCTGAATATCCGCTCTACTCTCCTCGTGCTCTTCAGGTCTTCTTGCCGCATGGCAAGGGGTAGAGCAACAAACACTTTCAGCGACATGTTTGGAGGTTTGTGGGTGTCTGCTCTGCTTTCATGTGTGCTGCAGGGATGGAATTGGCTGTTGGGCTGCAGTGGTTCAGCTGGAACATGGTGGTGAATGGTAGGCACTTGGGCAGGTGTTTAGCATTGGGGAAAAAGGTAATCTGGCCCAAATGCTGGTATTCCGGCTCGGAAGCAGAGATTCCATCCCGGGTGTGGAAATTCAGGCCCAAGTGCGGGATTTCTGGCCCAGGTGTAGAAATTTCGCCCTGGGTGTAGAAACCCCAGCTCGAGTGTGGACGTAAAGATGGGAGTCATAAGTGATTTCAGTGAATACCAAAAATCGTAAATGCCTGCTGTGAATACCAAAAGTCGTACATTTTGACTATTGTCCCAGATTACTTTTCTGAATAGGGCCACCAGCGAGCATTCAAGCATGACGTTCTGTTCTAAAGTGTCTTTTTAGCCTTTTCCAGTTTCCCAAGAAGTAACTGTGTAGGACTCAGTATGATACTGGGCTGGGCAAAAAAGAGCGATGGGCCACTTATGATTTTTGCGGTATATTCATCTGTGTATAGTGGTGCGTCTCTGTTTGACATCATCCCCTGAGTATATTTCAAAAGAAAACCTTATACATGTACAGAGAAAGAACTTTTTTTAACAAAGGAATACAGATCCATGTAGTGCAGCCACCCTGCTTAATGTCATGCTCAAAGGAGACAAGGGACACTCCACTCACAGAGAACCAGAGTACATATTATATATCAAAAAGACAATGGTGTCTGTGCAAATAATAAAATAATAATACTAATATACCTAATAATAGTCAAAAACTTAGAATTTGGAGAGTGGACCAACAAAGCAACATGTGCAGCACCTATACCGTTAATTACCACCACTATTTAAAGGCAAAAATAATCCTGTGTACAGCAATCCAAATGTGCCCCCTACCCAGAAGCACCACTCCTCACAAGGTGATTAAATTCAAGCAACCAAAGTGGAACTGCACCGCTGCTTGTCAAATAAGTCCATAAGTAATAGTCCATTGATATTGCAGAATCTTAATTCAACATAGGAGATAACTGTAACTACAAGATAGGTATTTTTTTCTTCTTTATTCAGTTCATGAAACAAACCATCAGCCAACTCATTTTGTCCTTTTAAATATAGGACTTCTTCAGGGCACTGTCAATAGAAGACAACAACCCTTCCAATGGGTTGTGGCTCAGTAGTAAGATTTCTCTTGAACAAAAGATATAGCACAGCATCTGGTCCGTGCCGCAGAATATTAATCCAAGTCAAGATGTAAAGATAAGTTGGCAAAGTTCTATGCCCAGGTGAGAGCAGACATCGGAGCCATGATTCACGCAGGGCTACACTCCGGATTCTATTGCACTAGCTAGGGTGGATATTCTCCATCATTACGTGTCAGTTTCAATAGAATGTGCACTTTTAAAGATCTATTTATGGCTATCATACCACTTGTTCCTTACTTTTGCTCTCAACTGGGTGTAGGATTTCACTAACATATCTTTACATCTTGATTTGGATTCAGCACAATGGTAATATTCAGGGAGAAGATGTAGAAGCTCAAAAACACACTCAGAAATCCCAGGACGTAAGATGCATTATCATGTATATAGAAAAATCCTGTAGCAATAGATAGGAGCTGTACGGTGTCCCAAGTGAAAATAGACCCTATATAAACAGGTGACATGTGACAGGTTGTGACCTACAGTAAGGTTTCAAAAATACAAAAGAACAGAAAGTGACCATCTAATCAATTTGCAATAATCATCCCCTGTGACAAAGACAGAGGCTGAGTACAAAGCTTCGCTTTACAAGCGTGTTGACGGCGTTTCAAACTCTTATGGGAAAAGAGGTTTCATCAAGACCTAAAATTGAGGGACACCTGAATTCAGACAAAGAAGGGGTAAATGATCTAAATCAATTCAGGGCTGAGAAAATGGTTGGATTGGAGAAAAGGCAGACTCCATTACCTGGATTTACTATGGTATTCTGTCACAATGGTAGTGTGCGCACCCTAAAGAAAGTGACTCAGTGGAATATATGGAGAAGAATACTTACATAGGGCCCAGCCAGGCATTGTATGAGAGGAAACATTACATTTTGAAAAAAGTGTTGTTTAGCTGGAATGGATCCAAAACATGTTGGTGATTTTTTGTGATTTTATAAAGACTCACCCCTGAAAGTGGGAAGTGATCTCACATTTTGAACCGTGTGTGTCCAAATACACGTTTATTATTGAGAATTTGTCAACTGCCAATTCCTTGTTGGTATGTCCTTCTGGGGGGTATAAGGGAGTAGTATTAGCAATAGACCAGTGTAGTGGCCGTAGTATTGCAGGGCTCTTCATTAATCATGTATATATCAAATGCAATCTTTAGCCGCAAGTGAAATTTCTAGTCATTCAATGATGTAGAGCACAAGGGAAGGTCGGGACAGTAAATGTCCGCCCAGCAATTTGTGAATAAGAGAGCTGCTACCAAGAGGGCTGCATGTGTTTGACTCCATTAGAATTACTAACCTGATTGAAGCGTGCAGCTGGAATTTAGTTGCCGGTCACGTGTGGAAGGCAGACAGTACTAGGGACCGTGATGACCATTTGCTTGACTCTACCGTGATCAGGAATACCAATCTGAATATTCTTTACCATTTGTTAATTAAGTTCTGTAGGAGGAATGCTGCTGGGTGTGCTGTGAGACTGATAACGATCTCTAGAGGACCCAAATATATGCATAATTATTGTATTGCAACATCCTTAGAGATCGGAGTGAAAAAGGTTTTGGAATCGGGAGAAAAATAAATAGAGATTGGTAGCCATGCTAGTATTATTTAATCAAAATAGCACTATAGACCAATTGGAATTGATGCAGGTACGCAGATCGGTAATAGAGGGAGATGTGTCCTCCATTCTTTCCAGGTGGCACCTCATTGTTGTAGTGCACCAGCACCTTCAGCATCGTGCTCTAGCCCGAATCTTGGATGCTCCAGATCTTCTCCTGCTGGAACTTTGGACCTGGTTTTGCCATTGACCTAAAAGGAGAAATTGAAGTTCTTGAAAACATTGTGATGTTGTTTGCATTTTTTTTTACTTTTCTCCATTGACGTTAATAGCAAATAATCAAGCACAAAATGTATGTATTTTCTGGTCGTAACTTCTAAAGTACTTATTGTGGATCGAAGTTCTTGGTCTTAAAATAAATATAAAAATCAATACCATTTTTATAAATTGGAGTCAGATTTATTCTTCTGAGGTGTCAGTCAGTCAGTCAGTAAGTCAGTCAGTCAAAAGTACTTTATTCGGTTAGTTTAAAACCATAAAAGCATACTATATAATACACAAAAATGTGATAATAAAACCATAAGCCACAATAAAAAGATTTATTAGACCTGGAGTGCGTATCAAAACTGGTACAAAATTCATTTGGATAATTTCTTAAAAAACGCTGATCCAATTAAAGCCATAATAAAATTTAGGAAATACAAACTAGATCACTAAAATCATTTGCCTTTTTCTTAATATTCTTCCTCAATCTAACTGCAGTATGAAAGCTGGCGATACTAAAGGTCTCCCACACGTTAGATAGCAGCTAACAATGGTTAGGATTTGTGACAGTGTTCAGGTATGGTTCAATTGCACAAGATGTTATTAACAATTGGTGAACTCTTACGGTTGGTTTTACCAACTCCCTTTCTTCTCTGTCTACAGCAGCGATTAACAAATATGAATCCTTCACCCATTTCATGTCCCCTTTTACCAATTTATCAAACGAGTTAAATAACTCTGGTCGACCAAGTTTCCCTGTCAGTCTATGGACATAACTCAGCCAGGGGATACGGTGCGCTTGATCAAGAGCCAAACAGTCTCTTAATACTTCACGATTCAAATCTAATTCAGGGTTTAACCAGGTAGAGATCCACTTCAGGAGAGGTGCAATAGCAATTAAATCCTCCATAAAGCCAGCTCCAAACTCCTAATGGACAATATAGCTAGACGTTGATTGCGGGACAGACAGGAGGTGTTTAAAAAATCTGTTCTCGACAACTTGAATTTGCTTTGTATTGATAATACCCCAAATGTCAGCACCATACATTGCGAGGGAAATACATTTCGCACCATATATTTTTAGAAGCGCTTGCATTGGTATTGCCCCTAGTCTATGCGCAAAGCCCAAAACAGCTGATGTGGATCTGGCCAGAATATTTCTTTTGGCATGTATTTGCGCGGTCCATGTACTTTGATCGTCAAAAATGACTCCCAGATAGGGAAAGGTAAAAACCCTGGTAAGCACATTGCCCTCACAATGGAATGGTTTAACCCTTTTCGGTTTGCGACCAGTTATCATGACATAAAATTTAGTAAAATTGACACTAAGGTCTAAGGATTTCATAAAAACGGCAAAGGAATTCAAAAGAAGTTGTAACCCTACCGTCCTTCATGCTTGGAGGGCGGCATCATCCGCATAGAGGAGTGCTGGAATCAGGCGCTCTCCTACACGTGGGATATCTTTGCAGGCTTCACCTAGGACTTGGTCCAGGTTGTTAATATAAAGAGTGAAGAGTAAAGGGGCCAAGATGCACCCCTGCCTAACACCATTTACAATACGTATTCCCCCGGTGCAATTACCCCTATGATCATATCTCACACTGGCAGTTAGATCCCTATGCAGATCGGCTAGGAAGTGCACAATATGTCTGTCTACACCTAATTTCAGGAGCATAACCCAAAGTTTGGACCTATTCACTCCGTCAAAGGCCAAGGAAAGGTCCATAAATGCCAGATAGAGTGTACCCTTCTTGGCAACTGTATACTTCCCGATTAAAAGGTTTAAATTAAGGCATTGATCAATTGTGCCCCTGCCTTTCCCAAATCCATATTGCCGATCTGATAGGGTTTTAGTTTCGGATAGCCAACCCGTGAGTTTAATGAGTACCACCCTACCGAGCACCTTTACGACAGAATCAATGAGTGAAATGGGTCGATAACAACTAGGGTCCCCTCTATTGCCCTTTTTAAAGATGGGCACTATTACTGACTCAGACCACGAACTAGGCAGACCTGATTTGAGTTTGAGTTGAGTTTGAGTTTAAAATATTTCTTAAGTGCAGCGTGCACCTGGCGGTTTCTTGGCGCTATAAGGTACTAAGATCCTGAGGGATAGGAAGGGCGGGAAGACAGGGAAGGAGTTTATGGGAAAAAGGCTTGAGTGAAAAGAAAAGTCTTCAGTGCCTTGCGGAAAAGGGTGTACTGGGCACAGGATCTGAGGTGAGCCGGAAGAGAATTCCAAAATACAGGTGCAAGTGTAGAGAATTTGGAGCCGCCCCATTTTTTCCGTTTGAATCGAGGAACTACGAGCAGTTGTTGGGCAGATGAGCGTAGCTCCCTGGCCGGGGCATAAGGTTGGATTTCTGAGGAGATGAAGGCAGGAGCTGAGCCGGAAAGGGCATTGAAGGTAATGCATCCCAGTTTGAACAGGGCTCGTTCACGAATGGGGAGCCAGTGTAGGGACTTGAGGAGGGGAGTGACGTGATGGGATTTGGAAAGGTTGAATACCAGGCGGGCCGCCTGGTTCTGGACTAGTTGGAGTCGTCGCACGCTGCACGCTGCAGTAAAGGGCATTGCCGTAGTCCAGGCGGGATATGGCCATCGCCAGTACTATGAGTTTTAGGGCCGAAGGTGAAAAAAACGGGAAACTTTACGGATGGTGCGGAGAGAAAGGAAAGACAAGGACACCACCGAGCTGACTTGGGAGTGAAGGGAGAGTTGATCATTCAATTTGAAACCGAGTGTTTTTACAGAGGGAGACGGAGTGGGGGGAGGACCTAGGGAGGGGGGCCAGAAGAGAGAAGACCAAGGACTGGAGAGACCACCTGTCAACACCAACTCCGTTTTGTCGGGTTTAATTTCAGGTGGCTGAAATTCATCCAGTCCTGGATGAACGTCATGGTAGACTGAAAATTGGACATGGACTCCGGGGATGTGGATAAAGAAAAAATGAGCTGGAGGTCGTCCGCAAAGTTCTAGACGGAGACCTCCTGCTGTTGAAGGGCAAAAATAGGAGGGGCAATATACAAATTAAATAGCAGGGGAGAGAGAGAGCCCTGTGGGACCCCGCATTGGACTGCACGGAAGTCCACCGAAAAATCACCCAAGCGCACTGCCTGGGTGCGGTCTCTCAGAAAGGAGGACAGCCAGACCAAGGCAGAGCCTCTGATCCCCGCCGCTCTGACACGGGAGAGTAAGAGGGCATGATCAACCGTGTCAAAGGCAGCGGAGAGATCTAGGAGTACCAGTGCCTGGGGTGGTTGGTGTCCATACCCTCTCTGAGGTTGTCAAGGACCGATAGCACTACGGACTCCGTGGAGTGTGCGGGGCGGAACCCAGCCTGTCGGGGGGCTAATATCCTGTTCTCCTCTACGAAGGCACTGAGTGTGCTTGTTACATGGTGCTCCAGAACCTTCGCCAAAAATGGCAGAAGTGAAATGGGGCGGTAATTGATCAGTGCTGAGGGGTCGGCGCCGGGTTTTTTGAGGATGGGCAAAATGATGGCTGATTTGAGAGGTGGAATAACGGTGCCCTGTGCTAGTGAGCTATTGAGAAGGGTAAGAGGGGGCGATGCACAAGCGGAAAAGATCTGCTTGAGGATTTACAGGCCTTGTTGAAAACATTCACCAGTATTTTAGACCAAGTCTTTATATCTGATATAAAAAGATCGTCTGGGACACCGTCTGGTCCTGGAGCCTTATTGCCTGTCATTTGGGTTATGGCCTCTGCTACTAATGATTGTACCAAGCCTGTTTTTGGATACTATAATCAAGGGGATTATTAATGCTATGTTAGAATAAGGGTTTGTTGGCAACTTCCCAAAATTTGGCACTGTTTTTAATGACGTCAATAGATAATTGCTCATTCCAAGCCTCATATCTAATCTCCTTTTTCCGGTTTGTTAGTCATTTTTTAGCTATTCCTTGATACTGCTATAGTGGATTTATCTGATGGATTTGTTTTCAGGGCTGTAAGCAGCTTACGGTGGGCTGCTGAGCACTTTCGGTCAAACCATCTCTCCCCTTTTTTTGACTGCACCTTACATGTCCGCATAAGATCAGAAGATTCTGGGTACACATTTTAGTATAGGCCTTAACGACATCAACATCCCCAAGCTTTCATTTGAGCAGGTGAGCATCTCACAACCAAACTTAACCAATAAATTTGCCTGGAAATCCTGTGGCACAACCAGGCACCATTTAATTCTTCGAGCCTGGTCTGTAGGCCATATTTCTAGAGAACCAACGGTTCTGTTGATTTTCTCGGGTTTCTTGAGTCAATCTATAAGGTCAAAATGACCGGATTATGGTCACTGAACGAGGACCAGGTAGCAGTGTAACCACTAACCCTGGTAGTTAATGCTGCACTGACAAAAATATAATCAATAGTTGATCGCATGCCCTTACCTTTAAATGTTGGAACAACTGTACCATCATTAAATTTGTTGGGATAGATTAGACCATTATCTGCCATTAATTCCTCCAAGAAAACTCCCAGCATTGAGTGTTCAAAATGTGTCTCTATTTGGTCTGCTGGCCCACGGCTATCCCACACCTGACAGTTTTGGTAGCAGCAATGTACATTAAAATCACCTAAAACAATAACCGAATAAGAAGTAATTTGTTTCTCGCTATATGTTTCGAGAAAATGATACAGACCAACCAGGTGTTCATTAGTAAAAGCCCTATCAAAAGAGTTATAAAAATTAACAATAAGAAGGGTTCGCGCATTAGTGAGGCTAATGTGGACAGCCAAACAATTTGGAGAGCCTGTTTCCAGTTTAGTGTGGGAACCTGCAATTTTTAGATAAATCAGGGTCAATAACCCGCCCTTTTCCCTCCCCATTGCAGAGGCTATCGCTGGTAACGAATAAACAGTATAGCCATCCAAGCAAAAAAGATTGTTAATGTCCCAAGTTTCTTGCAGCCCAATAATGTCAAACTCACTTAAAAAATCCCTCCATCTAGCATTGTCTGATTTATTTTTCAGCACTGCGATATTCCAGCTTAGTATCTTAACACTCTCATAAGTTTCGTTAAGTGATACCCCGCAGCTATTGGTGGTGACCAATGCTAAATTACCCTCAGTTCGGTCAGCCCTACAGGATACAGACTTTTCAGGTAAAAATTGTGAACCCAGTCAATCTATGTCCTCCAGATTTGTGAATGACTCAAATCTATTATAGGTTGGTACATTAAACTCATACGTTCCATAGGCTTGTATTGGGGCCATACATTATGCCCTTCCTGTTGCCATTGGGGGTGTGTTTCGATAGAAAAACCCTTGTTAATACCTTCCCCAATCAGTTGCCTTGTACCAGCCCTATCTAAGATCATTTTCGCTGTCTCCGGAGACCCATGATTCAGCACCACACAATCACCTCTAGTGGTTTTAGGAGAATTCCCTATCCAGGGAATCCTACGAGTCATTTTGAAGTCTTGGAATAAACGACTGCCCAATCCTGTTGTGGTGTTTAAATGATGAAGAGCCTTATTCCTAAGTGAAACCCAGTGTTCCTCCATTCTGGGTTGCAAGGGGGGTACGTTCGACAATATGATGGTATATGGCGTGGCCTCAGGAGGTAAATTAAGCCAGTCGGTTCTATTCTGACTATTAGAATCACCCCAGGACAGCCCTTTATTTATACCCCCACGTGAGTCCCTTCTCAGCCTCTCATTTGCTTGTGAAACAAGCGTTCTTCCTGTGGTTGCGGGGGAGCCTGTACAGCAGCATTAGTGCCCATGCCGACAGCAATTGCGGGCTGATTTAATACAGGGGCTGTTTCCCCAGAGGCGGCAGAGTGGCCGCTGGATATTACACTAGATAGAATGGATTTTGAAGAAAGAAGCTGGTGTTCTATTTTGCTCAATCTAGATTCTATATCAGAAAGTTTTGATGAAATAGGTTTGAGCATTGCCAATAATTTCTCCTCAAATTTAACTAAGTTTCGATCTTCAAAATCACATGACACCTGCCTAGTACAGGCCTGTGAATTAATGCCTGCTGAGTTAGAGATATTTGGAACTGCAGCCTCTTTCTTACCATGGGCCTTCCCTCTGCTTTTTGCCACTCTGCTGGCCTGATGTATGGTAAGTGGCACACCGCCCGGTTTCCTTTTCTTATCTGTGGCTGAGACAGCACCCTCCCCTTCCTTTGTTGGATTAACCGTTGGTGGCGGGTGAGAATCTTAGGTGGGGAAGAGAGAATAGTGGTAGAGACCTCAACTGTATTGAGTGAGTCATCTAATGGTGCTGCTAGTGGAACACATGCCGGTTGCTGCATAAATTCAGCATCCGCTGTTTCTGATGTTAACAGGGGGCCGGCTAGGGAAGTTCCAATGGAGACTCCACGAGGATCTAAGGAGAGTCTCCTTTCGGTGAGCTCAATCTCGTGAATGAGGACCGGTTCAGCCATTATTAAAAATGCGTCAAGAGTTCCTACTACCCCTGAACCCCCTGGCCCCTTGTAAATACCAAGGCTCTGAGTGGGTCTGTGAGTGGTTGTGTGAGTCTCTGAGTGGGTCTGTAAGTGGGAGAATTAATGTCTGAGTAGATCAGTCAGTGGATGCGTTAGCCTGAGTAGATCTGTGAGGGGGTATATGAGTCTCTGAGTAGATCTGTTAGTTGGTGCATAAGTGTCTGAGTGGATCTGTGAGTGGGTGCATGAGTGTCTGAGTAGGTCTAAAAGTAGGTGTGTGAGTCTCTGAGTGGGTAAGTGAGTGGGTCCATGGTGTGTGAATAGGTTTGTGAGTGAGTGTAAAAGTCTTTGAATGGGTCTACAAGTATTTGTGTGTGTGAGTCTCTCATTTCTCATCTTTATCTTGCCTCTTTCGGCTATCCTTTATTCCCACTCTTGCTGCTTGGTTCTGACCTTTATTCAGTCTCTTTCTACTCATTTGTCACATTTACTTTGCCTCTTTCTGCATATTTCTTTCCTTTAGTTTCCATCTTTGTGCTCGTTGATGATTGTTATTTTGCCTCTTTCTTTCATTACTCCCATTTATTTTATGTCTTTCTGCTCATTTCTGACATTCACTCTGCCTGTTTCTACTTGATTCCGACCTTTATTTTGCTTCTCTCTGCTCATGTCTCACTTTTAATTCCCCCTTTCTGCTTGTTTCTGACCTCTATTTTGCCTCTTACTGCCTGTGTCTGACCTCTATTTTGGCTCTCTCCGCTCATATCAGATCTTTATTTTACCTTTTGCTGTTGGTTTTTGACCTCTATTTTACTTCTTTCTCCTCAATTCTCACCTTTATTAGCATCTTGCTGCTTGTTTATGACTTTATTATGCCTCTTTCTGTTTGTTTCTCACTTTTATTTTGCCTCTTTCTGCTCATTGCTGACCTTAATTTTGCCTCTTTCTGCTAATTTCTCACCTGTATTTAGCCTCATTCTGGTTGTTTGTGACCTTTATTCTACCTCTTTCTCGCCATTTCTCACCATGAATTTTGCCTCTTTCTGGTAATTTCTGACCTTTATTCTACCACTTCCCTGGCCGTTTCACACCTTTATTTTTCCTCTTTCTGTCCATTGCCCATTTTTAATTTGACTCTTTCTGAAATTTCTGACCTTTATTATGCCTCTTCCTGCTTGTTTATTACCTCTATTTTGGCTCTTTCTGCTTCCCGCTGACCTTTGCTCTGCCTCATGCTGCTCATTTATTAACTTTATTAAGCCTCTTTGTTCTTGTTTCTGACCTTGATTCTTGACTCTTTCCTGCTTGTTTCTGATCTTCTTTTAAAAAAAGAAAACCCTAGGGAGATGATTGTGCCCAGGGGCATCTACGTGGACCCCCATACCTTATCTCATTGCTTATGGGAGTGATGGTCCCCAGATTTCGGGTGGTCTGCGAGGCCCCATTATAATGTTCAGAAACATGTTACTTCCAGTATGTCCTACACTGTTAGATTCCTGAGAGGTCTTCTGAGGCTACACCCTATCCCACCACTCTGCAAACGCACCTACTGGTGCACTGCTTGTTGGGAATTAAGTGCCATTGGCTCCAGAGGGTCCTTGGTGCCAACTTGCTCTCCTGTTACCTCCAGTAAGTGCAATTGAGCACGATTGCTGAGAGGATTACGGAGGCCACTCCCCTTATCTCCACCACTGTGCAAACACGCCTACTGGTGCACTTCTGGTTGGGAATAGTAGCCCTCTTGGATGTTGAGGATTTTTGAGGGCCCAGATGCCCTCCTGTAACATCCAGTTAGTCTGACAGAGCAGGAGTCCTGAGAGCTGGTTAGAGGCCCGCCCCTTCCTCCACAACTATGCACATGTGAATACTAGTTAAAAAATGTAAGTGAGTAGGTGTGTGAGTAGCTCTATGAGTGACTGACTGTGTGTGAGTGGCTGTATGGATCTATGTGTAGCTATATCAGTGGTTGTATTAGTGAGTGAGTTGGTGTATGAGTGGCTGTTTGGGTGACTATGTGTATGTGTGTAGACCTATGAATCAGTGAGTGAGTATGTAAGTACTGGTATGAGTGTGTCAATGGTTTTGAGAATGCTAGTGTATAAGTTGGAGTGGGTGTACACAAGGTTATATTGGGGTGTGAGTGGGTGCATCAGAGATTCTGTGGATGATGTCATCAGTGATGTTATTTGAGATGTCATCAGTGATGTCACTGACCATGACATAAGTGATGTATTATATAAGGTCATAATCAGTGCATAGCGGGGCGTACGTTATACTTAGGTAACTGTAACTGCTGACTTTTGCTTGGTTTGTACAAGTGAAATCTGAGACTAACTAGTTAATTTCTAAGGTTTTCTACTACTATTTTCCTAACTATAATGTTCCTTCAACCTTTGTTTTTTTCAATATCGAAGGTTTTTTGATGTTTTTTCCTAACTATAACTTCACTGTAACCTTAGTTTTTTTGTGAATTTCAAAGGTTTTTTTATATTTTGTTTCATGACTGTAACCAGCAACCTTTGAGAGTGGGTGTGTAGGTGGCTGTGTAAGTTGTGAGTGGACGTTTAAGGGGCTGTATTGTTCTGAGAATGGGTTTTTGAGTAGTTTTGTGGGTGGGTGAGTGAGCGTGTGAATGGACGTGTGAGTGGTTCTGTGGGTCACGAGTATGTGTTTGAGTGGCTACATGGCTCTTAGAATAGCTGTATGGATCCATGACTGGGTGTGAGCGTAGCTGTGAAGGTCTGTGTATTGGTGTATCTTTATGGGTGTATTAGCGGGTGCATGAGTTGCTTTGTGGATGTGTGAGTGGGTTTGTGAGTGGCTTGTGGGTCTGTGAGTGGGTGTGTGACTGGATGTATGGTCTGTGAGTAGCTGTATGGGTTTGTGAGAAATGTTGTGGGTATGTGAGTGGCTATTTGAGTCAGTGAGTGGGTGTGTGTGTGAATGGTTATGTGGGTGTATGAGTGGGTTTATGGTCTGTGAGTGTGTGTATGAGTAGGTTTGTGGGTGTGTGAGTGACAATATAGGTATATAAGCAGCTCTTTAGGTCTGTAAGTATATGTGTGAGTGACTGGGCCAAAATAGAACCTCATCTGCCTCTTTATTCAAATAGAGTCCAGAGTTTTACACACAAGTCTGCCCAACTGGAGTACTTTCTACTAGTTAAATAGTTAGTACTACTTCGTTGGGTAAATGTCTAGTGCACATTCTACACTAGAGCATTGTAATGGACTACTAAGAAATATCAACAGTGGCCTTGTGTGTGTTTTGGCAATGTGATTGTTCCTCATGTGCCTTAATTCAAAAATTTGTGATAACATGAATCCCTGCATAGAAAAGACAACAAGACTACAAAGAGGTAAATCCCTACCAAATAAGAGTACTTCCTCTTCACTATATGAAGCAAGTGATTATTTGTTTGGTGGGGATGTACTCATATTCTTTGGCATCAAGAACACGTTACTACAATTGGTGGGAAACATACTGGGGGCATTTAGGTAAGTCATCCATCATCCTGGCAAAAACAAGACAACCTTTACATATCACCAAGGTGGACAGGGAAGGGGCAAATGGGTGATGCCTCCAGATGATTGTCATACTTGTAGTGATTTAAAGGGAGAATACTTGAACCTGCTCTCATCAGTAGAGGCCAAGAAAGAACCCACTTTTCACTACAGAAGAGGAGGTCGGCTGAATGGAATGGGAGAAAGCACAAGTGTATGGGGAGATGGGTGAGCAGGAAGGAGGAATACGTATAAATTGTTGAAGTATGTAAGGGAACACCTGGGCGGGTGGGAGGTTGAAGAGGGTAGGAGGAAGTAAGTGCATAATATGGATGGAAGACATGGTGGGAGTAAGAAAAAGAGAGAGCAAGAGAGAGAGAGATGAAAAAGAGAGAGATAAGGGAAGGGAGAGCCAGAAAAAAGCAGCGAGATGGAGCAAAGATAGGGTAAAATGCGACAGAAATAATTGCAGTTAGGCAAATGAAGAAGCAGTAGAGAGCAAGTAAAAGTTTGGAGAACATGAGAGAGGATGTAGTGACAGAGAGTAAGGAATTGTGAGAATACAGAATGCAGAAGTGGAGAGCTTGGAGGCAGAAGGGGAAGAGAATCAGCAGTTCCCAGCACACACAAGTTTGGTACTCAATGTTACCGGGCGAGTCCTGCCATCAAGTGGTAGGTCTGTGGTTCCCCCTAGCTGTAACCTCCTGGTGGCTCTGAATAGTCTTCCACACAAGCATTCCATGTCCTTTCTACCCTCCCTTTGCCGCCAAAGACTGGAGGCAGGGTAGAGAGAGGCTGCCACATGGTTATGTCCGCACTGTACAGTAAAGAAGTAAAGATCTCATGGCCAGAGCAGTTTCTAAAGCAGTTTAACATTTTTAAGAAATGTAGTAGCAACAGATTATAGGGAATTTTAACCGTTCTAGGCCTCACACATTCATTGATGTCCTGCTTATGTCTCACTGTTATCAGACGCCATATCCGGTGGCACAATACAGATGTATCAGCAATGAGCACAAAGGTGCATGTGGGGGGTGCGTGCAGCAGTGCATAAATTATCCTCTGAATAAGGAAATGTAAAAACTGGTTATCTGCCCTCTGTTGGACACTGTTTACAACACACACTCAAAATATAGGTTGGTTTCATAATGAGAAGGTGTCTGGGTGAAAATGAACTATTATCCAATTTTGCCAAATTAGAATGTGTTTTTAAACCCTGCCTACACATCTGTAGATAGACTTTATTTGATAAATTTGCTTTTATATTTTGATGCTAGTAAATGCATTGATCACCACCAGCCACATGCCAGGAGCATAATACTTGCAAGGCAGACTTTGCGTGTTGAACTTCTTAATGACTATCTGATAGAATACGATGTAAGGGGCTGTGGGGAACACTACATTCTGATTGGATAAAGGAGTGAGCATGATTCATTTCTTTTACACCAGGGCATGACTTTGCCACCTTTAATTATTCGAAAGTCTTAAAACTCCTGATTGGTGACAGTGGCACATTGGGAAACCCATCCCACTGTAGAATCCACCATGGTTGAGCCAGTGCAGTGTAGCTGTACCAGCTTCGCAGATGCAACACAATGGTGACCGCAACAAATTACGGCCTGAACCATACCCAAGGAGCCTGCTCAACCCTGAAGCTTGAAGCACACAAGTAGATGCTCTACCTCAGGGCTTGTTACTCAGTAGAGTTGGGTGTGGCACAAAGAGTACATCACTCTGTGCCTTACACCTCACAGGTAGATGTGCCACACTAGGACATGCGCCACACCAAATACTATAACATGGGGCCTTATCTAAACTGAAGTAGTCTCTCCCACAAAGGGCATACACCACTCTCTTGAATGTCTCACACCACTTTTTTAACCACACCTGCAGATTTGTCTCAAGAAAGTTTGCATCACATGTGCAGCAGACTGTGGCTCACAGCCCAATGTCACATACTCCACAATGCTGCTTGCACAGCACTCATAGCTTTGCCCACAAAGTCCCCACTCCCCAGTAAAAAGACTGTGCACACCACCGAGGCATCTACAACAGTGATGCTGCTGATTCTAGACTGGAGCTTAAGCCACACAAGACGGTATACTACACTGGGCCTGTGTCTCACAGAACCATCAAGTGCCACAAAAAGCCAAAACTACCCTTAAGAATGTACTGCACCGATTATAGCTTGTAAATTACACCAGGAGATTTGCGACAAGGCAACATGGGTGCAGAAGACCAGGGTACACAGCACCATGCAACATGCATTACACTGGGGACTGCACCACATTCATAGATTTACTGTACCAGATCTCTACACCACTTTAAAGGGGGGGGGGGTGCAGTTAGCTGAGCACGGCATCAAACACTTGCAGAACTGTTGGACCAAACACTACATGCAACATGGACCGCAAAGGTCGACAACACTACCAGTTGTGTCCCACTTATCATTGAAAGGACATGTGCACAAAACAGATGCCTGCAAGCATCAGGTTATGGTCCATACTTACACGGAGGCCTCCCTTACATTGGAAAATGCAGCACATGGATAATGCCTTTTTTAAATATAAGTCACTAACAGCACCTCGTAATTTACTAGATGGTACTGTGTTGTACAGTATTACAGAGACACACTAACAAGGATGAGCAGAGACACTTTCATTGTGCTCTTTCCCCTGCAGCTCCACTGGTGTGCCATTACTGCAGTTGTGAGACTGCCCTGACTAGCAGAGTTCGAGTCAGCTCTCCGTTACAATTAGGTATTATGCCTCTGCTTTGTGAGTCAGTATTGTGCCTGTATTGTGCCTCTACTTTGTGCCTTGTATTTTTGCCTTTTGTGTTTGTGTATTTTTGCCTGCCGTGTATTTCTGCATTTGTTCCTACTGCCTGTTTTTTTTCCTCTGGTCGAACGCCGCCTCTGGACCAGACATCGTGATCGCCATCCTTGAAGGATACAAGCTCACCTGTAAGGACCGCCCCAACCGCCATGGGAGAGACATCGCCATTGCCCACAAGGCCAACCTTCGCCTGAGCACCTACAATGATTGACCCACAGACCACTTCAAGATACAGACCAACCTTCTGAGGCACCCTCATCTTCAGACCACTCCGGCCCGCGCTCCGTTCACTGACTCTATTATAGACATCATCATGTCACATGCCATCACCTCCAATGACTTCACACTGCTGGGTGACTTCAACTTCCACCTCGACAACCACCAGGACCCCAACTCTGCCTCCCTCCTGGACAAACACCACGTCATAGGACTCAAACAGATCATACCAGAACCAACGCACTCAGCTGGGCACCTCCTAGACCCCATCTTCACTGCAGGAAATTCCACCACCTTCAGCCACACCACCGTACTCTCAGGGACAGACCATCGCTGTGTCCACATAACCTTTAAAACCAACATTCCATGCACGCGATCGCACTATCCCCGGTGCAGGAACTGGAACAAGATCTCTGATGACCAGCTCACTGCCACTCTCAGCAGCTCTACACCCACTGACACAGATGACAACCCCACCATAGCCACTTGTACCCTACACAACTGGATCACCGACTGTGCTAACACCATCCCCCCTCAAGAAAGCCTCCAAACCTCATGCCAAGAAAGCCAGCAGATTCTCCCCCGAACTTCGATACTCCAAATGGACCTGCAGGCGACTTGAGAAGCTATGGAGGAACTCCAAAACCCAGATAGACATCGACAACTTCAAAACAGCGACCATAGCCCACCACAACTTCATCACACTCACTCTCCAGAAAGAAAGCCCTCCAGGACAGAAACTCCACCAACGCACAAAACAGCAAGGAACTCTTCAGCATCATCAAAGAGTTCGCCCAGACATCCCACCAACCCAGAACCTCTGCGACATACTCAGCGCCTCCTTCCATCACAAGATCAAGACTATCAACAACAACAATCCCCACAAGGAACCCCCTTCTACTGCTTCAAGCACCATGCAACCTACACTAGACAACTGGATCACCCTCAGCATAGAAGACACCCTAAAGATAATGAAGACCATCCACTCCGGGGCCCCCACATACACCTTCCCCACCACGTCAACAGCAGAGCTGCAGACATCATCGCCCCAGTGCTTCAACAATCTATCAACCGGTACTTTGAGACCGCCCCCTTCCCCGATGACTGGCAACATGCCAAGAACAACCTGCTACTAAAAAACATTTGGCGGACCCCACCGACCTCAAAAACTTCAGACTGATCTCCCTGCTCCCCTATCCAGCAAAATTAATTGAAAAAGCCATAACTAGCCAACTCACCACCTTCATAGAAGAAAACAACATCCTCTACTCCTCCCAATCAGGCTTCAGGAAGAACCTCAGCACCAAAACCAATTTCCTTGCGGCAAACAGACTACATCCACTCCCTACTCGACAGGGGAGAGACGGTTGCCCTCATCCTCCTGGACCTCTCCACAGCCTTTGACATCGTCTCCCACCGCACCCTAGCCCACAGACTCTGCAAAACGGCCCCCCCTCTACTGGTTCCCCTCTTTCCTCTCTGGCAGAACCCAACAAGTTAGACTCCCTCCATTTCTCTCAGACCATCTCCAACCACCTGCGGAGTGCCACAAGGATCCTCCTTCAGCCTGACCATGTTCAACATCTACATGGCCCGCTCGTATCCATTGTCAGAGCACACAGACTTAACATCACATCATACGCAAATGACACCCAACTCATCCTCTCCTACAACTCAACACAGACAAAACCGAAGTGCTCATCATCGGCCCACACCCTGATGCATGGAAATACACCTGGCGGCCCCCCACCCTTGGGACCCACCTATCCCCTCGGACCATGCAAGCAACCTCGAAATCATCCTGGACTCCAAACTCCAAAAAAAACACCATCACCTCCTCCTGCTACCACACCCTCTGCCTACTCTGAAAAACCTTCAACTGGATCCCCCAGGAACACAGAAAAACAATCACTCATGCCATTATCAGTAGCATACTTGACTATGGCAAAGCACTCTATGCCAGGATCAACAGGAAGCTCACCTGCAAACTCCAGAACGTGCAGAACGCTGCCGTCAGCCTACTCCTCAACCTACCATGCCACTGCCACATCAGCCAACACCAACAGACCCTATACTGGCTCCTCGCCAAGAATGAAATCACCTTCAAGCTCCTCACCCACGCACACAGGCCCTTCACAACATTGGACCCGCCAGCCTTAACCACCGCCTCACTTTCACGCTCTCCAACGTTCCCTCCACTCGGCCCAACTTTCCCTCATGATTAAAGAAAGCCAGAGCAGGAGGACACTCCTTCTCCCTCCTCACGGCCAAGGCATGGAACTCCCTCCACTCCACCTCTGACAGCTAACATCACTCCCTAATTACCTAAAGGACCTCAGGACCTGGGTTTCGATGGAACTCATGGACTCCCCAGACTACTGCATAGTCCACCCATCCTCCTTCTCCCCCGACCCCAAGTGCCTTGAGACACTTCGACGTGAGTAGTTGTGCTCTACAAGACAATTGATCGATTGATTGATTGCCTCAGCAGGTTTAATCATTGCACTACAGATAGTGACATCACTGAGAAAGGGGTTGGGCTCTGGGTAGAGAAAAGGCATGCCATAACTGTGCTGGGTATCTTTTTATTTAACTACTTATGTGTAGGTAAGCTTAAACCCAGTGTATCCTCTTACTCCCCCCTTCCATTTCGGTACATAAGTACAACGGTATAAGCTTTTTGAGCAATTGAGAATCATCACTGAATGCAAAAATGCCATTGAGTAGTTCAGCCAGACAGGAAAAGGTTAGCACTAGCTGATATGTTGAGGTATGGTGAGGAGCGCTTCCGGGAGCACTGGGACAAAGAAGGTTTGCCTGGGCAAGCTGTTTGAAAAAAGATAGTTAGTCAGCTGTGGTGACGAAGAAGTAAAGCCTCATCATCTATGACCACCCGGAGCCTTGCTGGGTACAACATACCATAACTGAGCTCATGCTTATGGAGCAGAACCTTGGCATCATTACATTTCTGCCTCGCCTCCTGATCGGCAAGTGTAAGTCATGGTAAATTTGAGATTGTGGTGCCCTGCAGTGGGCATGTTCACAGGCTAGGTGAAGTGTTAGAAATGGGTTAGCATGGTGCAGAGCGGGCGGGCTAAACTCTGGAGGACATGTGCGAAGCATCCACGCAGCACACACAGGCAACACACAAGGCACACCACAAAAAGAGTCCACACCAGATTAGGTGAAAAACAATATGTCTGTTATAAGATAAACACCTTGGAAAGTAATCACAGTTCAAATAACCTGCGCCAGCCGGCACTAGGTAAGGACTTATATGCGGACTATTTACAGGGCAGCGCCAATCGGGCCGCTGCCAGGACCATTACTGGTACAGTTCGGAGGAAGGGAAGGGTGAAGGACAAATTAAAAAGGTAAATTCAACAGTCTCAATCCTGTAATGAAGATAGCAGGCATAAACATTAGGCAGACTCCATTAACAGGGGCAACATTTCCATTAACCCAAAACCAGTGTTTGCAGGCACATGATGCATTCAGATGGGCTGGAAATAATTTACAACAGGGGGTGGTGATGGACAGAGTCTCTGAATTAAGCAGAGTACTCTCACCCAGTCAAGAGATCAGGGCTAGATCCAACACCGTTTTTTAGCTCATTGCACCATCCCAGTTTCAGAACCCGGCTGTATGCAAATTAGTCTGTCCCTGGCCCAGTGCATCATGGGAACAGGGCAGACCAGACTACAAAAGCCAATTCTTACACTGGGAAGGAAACAAGCTTCCGGGGACCGGTTTCTGGCATTTCAGCCGTCTTCGGCCGGGCTTGCTTGAATCCTGATGGTGCAATGAGCAAGGGACTCACATCTGAGTATACCCTTCCATGCTTAGGGTGGACAAAATAATTTACAACAGGGGGTGGTGATGGACAGAGTCTCTGAATTAAGCAGAGTACTCTCACCCAGTCAAGAGATCAGGGCTAGATCCAACACCGTTTTTTAGCTCATTGCACCATCCCAGTTTCAGAACCCGGCTGTATGCAAATTAGTCTGTCCCTGGCCCAGTGCATCATGGGAACAGGGCAGACCAGACTACAAAAGCCAATTCTAACACTGGGAAGGAAACAAGCTTCCGGGGACCGGTTTCTGGCATTTCAGCCGTCTTCGGCCCGGCTTGCTTGAATCCTGATGGTGCAATGAGCAAGGGACTCACATCTGAATATACCCTTCCACGCTTAGGGTGGACAAAATTATTTACAACAGGGGGTGGTGATGGACAGAGTCTCTGAATTAAGCAGAGTACTCTCACCCAGTCAAGAGATCAGGGCTAGATCCAACACCGTTTTTTAGCTCATTGCACCATCCCAGTTTCAGAACCCGGCTGTATGCAAATTAGTCTGTCCCTGGCCCAGTGCATCATGGGAACAGGGCAGACCAGACTACAAAAGCCAATTCTTACACTGGGAAGGAAACAAGCTTCGGGGACCGGTTTCTGGCATTTCAGCCGTCTTCGGCCCGGCTTGCTTGAATCCTGATGGTGCAATGAGCAAGGAACATTGCTAGCAGCAGGGCGTCACACCTAGCAAGTGCGTCAACATTGCTGGCCTCAGAACCTTAGTAGGCGGAGGCATAAACATGCAAGCATAAGTCACATCAGTACATTAACATACATCCTGGGCATGAGTCACATCCAGCATAAAAAAAACATATTGCCTAGCTTCAGCACCATAGCGAAAACCATAAAACCTTATCAGTAAGCATTAACATAAACCAGGGCCTGAAACACGGCTGCTATCACATTGGGCACGACCAGATTAGCAGGGGCATAGGCCGGACTAGGCTTCAAACATAATAAGCCCCCCCCCCAGGTGGCATAAGTACATTATGAGACCTTTTCACATACCACGGGTCTACTACGCATAGAAGCACTGGTGTAACTTACAAAGGCCCGAATCCATTAGGTACATGGAACCTCACAGTAGGGCACCACACTTGACCTTAACGTGGGCCCCCTGGGGCATCAAGCAGGAGACAGCAACCTGGGCCTAAACTACATTAAGTCAGACATGGCCCTCCATCCGGCAGAAATCCTGGGGCCTCGCAAGTCCAGGCGCTGTGTGCCCCAATTGCTAAAGCTGTCCGCTTTCAACCAAGCAGGCAGGGGGGAATCCCACACACCGGGATTCCCTTGTAGCAGTTTAAAATACTGGCGCTGCAGACGTCCGCTCGTCTTCTCCTGGGCACAGTTGTAGCGCCTTGGCAGCAAGCAGAGCACAGTCAATGCGAATAAGGCACTCTGGCAGCACCACAATTCAGCACACATGCAGGGGAACTGAAATATAGTGCTTTGACAGCACAGCGCTGCAGGCCTCAGCTCCTCTTCCCCAGGCACCCTGAATATAACGCTTACGATGTGCTCAGTCCCACCAGTGCTTCAGGGACAAAAGATAGCGCTCCTCACCAGCAATGCGAATATAGCGCTCACGAGACGCTAGGTAGCTGCCACAGATTAAGGGTTCCACCTAATGGCCTAGCGCCCATGCTCCTCTCTCCTCTCTGGCCATCTGCATATAGGGATGAGGGTAGTGCAGCGCTAGGGTACAGGCAGGGGGAGGGTACAGGCAGTCCACATGGACGGCTTACGAGGCACTAGGTCCCACCAGCAGACTCATGGACAACAGGTCGCGCTCCTCACCTCCGTCAGGGCGCAGTCAAAGGTGCTCCTTGGCAGTCAGTCAAAGCGCTCTCCTTTTCCAGGCACTAGGGAGCAGTCAGGGCCCAGGTGTAGTGCTCACGAGGCGCTAGGGCAGGAGAGCAGGCAGGCAGTGCTAGGCCAGATCAGCGGTCAGTGGGTACTCATCAGTACAGGACAGCAGGACCTCTGAACGTTCATCCCCTGTAACGTGGCACTCTTCTTGGTACAGCAGCCTGAACTCCAGCAGTGGGCTCTCACTGGCCTTGTGGACAGTGGAGGGGTACAGATGGGCTCAGGGGCTAGCACACAGGCCCATGCGGCGGCACCCCCTGGCTTCAGGTCCCCTCACTCTCAAGTCCACGCTCTGACTGAGCACATGGTATCTCTACTGCTCTATATATACACCCATGTCTCTGGCAATTCCAGCCTCACTGTTACTGGGGGAAGTGTAGAGCACCTTGTCACTTCAAACACTACACCGCCAACCCACTGCAGGCAGGCGGCACAAAGCACACAGCAATGGTGTCAATTTTAAAAGTGACATTTCTCCACAGCAGCTCAAATAAATCTGCGCACACCTTTGCACAGCATGTGTCACTGCATCTCACACCACACATGGCCTATACATTCCTCTACCATAGGGGAGATATAGGTGCATACACCATTGCACAGCATTTAACATTTGCATTTTAAATACATCCTCATGATATGTTGATTAGCACCTGGAGTGGGATACTGAAGCCGCACCTTGGAACTACCCTGCTGCGCGCCCACTCACGCTGTGCTTCCCGCCGAGACGCTGATGCGCTGTGCGGGGGTGAGTAGCTGAGACACACGAGGGGACTGGTATCCACCCGGCGACGCGGAGAGGCTTGCGGGGGCTCACGGCCTTGTTCATGACTGCTGCCGCCCTCGTGGACAGACGGATGGGCGCTTGAGAGGTGGAGCCCCCTCCTTCCACCCGCGCCTCTTCGACCCTGCACTCACCAGGATTGTGGCACATTTACCTGGAACCTGCACCATTTCACAGCAGACCCTGCTCCTTCTGTGGCCCGGTTAGCGGAGCGGACTCTGGTGATCCCTTCTCCTTGAGCCCGTACGACGCTACCCTCCTACTGATCCCAGACATTTCTATTCACGCACTTATTCCGGTTGTTTAGTTCCACGGAGCGACACCTTCCATGTCTACTGGACCCAAAACGAGAGCCGTGGCCAGTGGCGTACAGGTGCGAGGCAAGACGATGAACACATCTGAACAGGATCACACGGCCTCCAAGCTGGACACCATGTTGGCGGCAATGGAGCGCTTGGAGGAGTCACTGCAGCTGACCCGCACCTAGCTGGAAACCAAAATTGACAGTGTGGCCATAGATTTGACCCACCTCCGCGCTGACCATAAGAAGCTTGCTGAGCGCACAACTACCCTGGAATCCGCGGTGACAGAACTGACACCTAAGGTAACCCAACAGGATACGCATGTCCGCGACCTTCTCAATAGGTTGGAATTCTTGGAGGACCTCGCAGAGGACGCGGAAGGACGGGCCCGAAGGAAAAATATTCGCATAGTGGGTCTTCCGGAGCGATGGGAACCTAGAGCGGCGCCCGAACACATGGAACGCTGGCTGAGAACCATTCTCCCGGATGGTACCCTCTCGCAGCACTTTGTTGTGGAACGTGCTCTTCGCGTGCCGTCCCGACCTCCCCCTGAAGGGTCCAACCCGAGGCCACTACTGATCCATGTCCTGAACTATCGTGATCGCGACGCTATCCTCCGTGAAGTGAGGAAGCTCACCGAAGTCAGAGTCGAGAACGCGAAAATCATGTTCTTCCCAGATTCCACGATACAAGTACAGCGTCAACGACACTCATTCCTGGGAGTGAAACAGCGCCTCCGCCGCCTGGCTCTCAAATATTCCTTACTGTTCCCTGCTCGCCTACGAGTCGTGGCTCAGGACAAGATGCACTTTTTCAATACCCCTGAGGAGGTTGAGACTTGGCTTGACTCGGGTGTTGATACCGACCCTGGCGGGATGCCCCCGAGGATGCGTCGAGACAGAGGTCCCCGACGACGCCGACGCAGGAGACCATCGGTGATGGCCTCGACACACACGGACACAGAAGTGGGCCCTACCCCTGAACATCAACAGACTGAGCAACAGGAGGCTCTCCGCATGGTTGCGGAAATCAGCGGATCGCTTCCAGGAGACCCTGCCCTGGGAGCCAGCCCCGGACGTCAGCCGAGTGATGATGAGTATTTATACGGGCTGTCAGACTCCCAGGTGTCGGGAGACCTTCCTGATGTTACACCGCAAACTGCTGATTTGCTGTACTGATAATCTTTTCCCACTGGTCGACCTCCACGGAAAGGTTGGATACCATTTCTCCAGAGGCTGACCCGCAAGATACTGGTCAAGCTGATGTCCCTCTGGACATGGTGTCCGATCTGGGGCTGCATCCCGGGCGCCTGAACGAGATCGCATGCACTGCTGGAACTCCTTGTCGGCCCCGAACAATGGCACATCCTGGGACTACATGGCGGGGAGGCGTACCTCCCCGGAGGTGAGTGCCTGTGTGCGCCCCGCCGGCTCCCACTGTCGCCTCCCTGATGCCCGGCCCATTTGAACTTCCTCCACCATGTGTTGCTGACCATTATTGTTTGTGGGCATTGAAACACTAACTGCCTGTGTTGGGGAGTCTACACCCTCACCCTGTTTGTATGACTCCTTAGTACACTTCCTACTGCAACCTCATTACCCTCCCCCCTGAAGATACGAACAGTTAGTGCTCACTAGAGCGTTTGGACGGCGGCATGTTCGACTGTTGTCCTTTTGGTATTCAGTTAATGTTTTTCAAGTTACTGGAATTGGTGCTTTTTCCCTTCCCTATTGCTGTGTGCGGGCGGGGTGACGGGGCGGTGCAGGTGCTGTGGGAGCTATGGTATGACACATTGATCTGTTGTGCCGGTGGGTGGGGCGGTGGGGGCGGGTGGTGGGGACGGGGGGAGGGGTATGTCGCTGTCAATGTAATGTCTCCTGTTAGATTTTGCACCTGGAACGTGCGTGGCATGCATACCCCCTCGCGACGTTACCAGGTATATTCATATCTCAAGCGACTTTAGGTGCAGATAGCTCTGCTGCAGGAGACACACTTGAAGGAATGTGAGACACGCATTTTGCGTTGTAGGTGGAGGGACAACTACACGCCACTGATTACTCGGCCTATGCGCGTGGGACTTTGGTGTGGGTTCGACCGGGAGTCCCCTTTGCTCTTACTCATAGCACGCTGGACCCTGAAGGCAGATATGTAATATTGCAGGGTAGGCTAGATGGTCAGCAGATAATCATAGCCTCTGTGTACGCCCCCAACACTGAGCAGGGACACTTTCTGACACAGTTATCGACAGTGCTGGCGACATGGCCTGGTGTTCCACTTCTACTCGGGGGCGACTATAATTGCGTACTGGACGTCCACCTTGACGACTCATTCCCTCCACTGGTGAGCGCACCGGTGATTGGTACCTCGCGCACATTCGCTGACTGGGCGGTTCGGTGGGATGTCCACGATGCTTGGCGCACTCGCAATCCTACTGTACGAATGTACTCATATCATTCGGGTGCGCACACACTGCAAGTCAGACTAGACAGATATATGCTGACTAGAGATCTCTTGCCTCATGTCACTGACACCTGTTACCTAGGCCGCACACACTCCGACCACAACCCTCACACGCTTGACTTGGCCTGGGACCACCCGCACCCTCCGATCCCCACATGGAGACTGCAACCAGACGTATTACTAGATGCCCCATTCCGAGAATCACTCTTGTCTCACATCCTACGGTATTTTGATGATAACACAGACACAGCGTCCTCCTCGCTGGTCGAGTGGGACGCATTCAAAGTAGTCGCATGGGGTTGTTGTTTGGGCACACGGGCGGGGAAGAGGCGCCAGGTGGTTAGGGAACTGACGAGGGTGGAGTCTACACTGTTGGAATGCGAACAGGAGGCTGCGCAGGGCGACGACACAAGGCTCATAGCCACGCGTGTGCAACATACCCAGCTCATGGATAGGCTCAAAAATCTGAATTTTGCCGCACACTCGGCACGCACTCACCATGCTGGCGACAAACCAGGCACACTTTTGTCCTGGCTGATTAGGCAAGACGCTCAATCACTGCCGATAATGTCGATCCGCACTTCACAGGGGACAGTGGTGTACACGCAGGGGGCCATACATGACGCTTTTAGTACTCACTATTCAGACCTGTACCGCTCCCGACTCCGGGCCACCAGGGACGACATCGCGGAGTACCTGTCGGACCTACCATTGCCGACGGCCACTGCAACCCAACGCGACGAGCTAGGCGCGCCCCTCTCGGCTGAAGAACTCCGGACAGTTATATTCTCCTTGTCGAACGGTAAAACCCCAGGCCCCGACGGCTTGCCGGCGGAGTTTTACAAGGCCTACTCACCGATCCTCATTCCTGAGCTCCTATGGATGTATAGAGCGGTGGTGACCGATGCTATTCTACCTTCCACCCTCAACGAGGCGAATGTAATCTCCCTTCTGAAACCTGGTAGAGACGGGCTTAATCTGGGCTCCTATAGACCGCTAGCCCTCCTCAACACGGACTATAAGATCTTGGCGTCCGCCCTGGCTAAGAGACTGGCGCCTCTGGTTCCCACACTGGTGCACGCAGACCAAAACGGCTTTGTGCCTACACGCAGCACATCCTATAACATCAAGCGACTATTCCGAGTGCAGAGCCTGGCTGTGTCCCGCTGGCCACGTTCGGGTTGTGTCATACTGGATCTTGAAAAGGCGTTCGATTCGGTGGAGTGGCCCTTCCTTATACAAGTTCTGGAAAAATATGACCTCGGTGCCGACTACATCCGGATAGTGGAACTCCTTTACTCTTGCCCAGTAGCGCGAGTACGCACTGGTAGACTCTTTTCAGATCTGATCCGAGTGCGTAGAGGCACCAGACAGGGATGCCCCCTCTCCCCTCTGATTTTTGCGCTACTGATAGAACCCTTGGCTGCGCAGTTACGTGCTTCTGGAGTGGATTGGGGTATCCCCCTAGCTGACGGGCTACACTCTGTGTCCTTATACGCGGACGATCTCCTGATCTATGTCAAAGATCTGACCTGTTTTCCTCGCGCGCTCACTGCCATCTTCAACAACTTTGGCGACGTATCGGGGCTACGAGTCAACTGGGCGAAGTCGGGGGTGTATTCTTTCGCTGCGGACACCCCGGAGTGTGACATCACAGTGGCAGGGGAGCGACTAATTTGGTATCCGACCGTCTTCAGGTACCTAGGCATTCGGGTCTATCGCGATCCCGCTGATCTGTTGGACGGCAACATCACAAGGACAATCTCGTCGCTCACAGCCCAGGTGTCCTTTTGGACCTCCCTGCCGTTGAGCGTCCCAAGTCCCATTACACCAGCAAAGATGATTGCCCTACCTAGGCTGCTGTATTTCTATGCAAACTTACCTGTAAATGTCCCTACTCGTATTTTCCGAGACCTGGAAGTTCTGATCAGGCGTCTGATCTGGAACAAGGGGCGCCCCAGAGTGGCATTAAAAACTATGTACGCTGCATTGGAGAGCGTAGGGTTTTCGGTCCCTAACCACGAGCTCTATTACCTGGCGGCGCAGCTCCAATGGGTCACATATTGGCTGGCCTGCAAGAATTTGGGCGATACTGCTACCCTGAATGAGATCATGACGACCCCGCAAATCCACGCTCTATTTCACCCCCTGTCTAAATCCCGCTGTCCTGACCAGCTGCACCTCGCGGTGGCCAGAAAGTGCTATGTCAGGTCCCTGAAACTCACAAGCACCACCAGGCCATATGTGCCCAACCTGCCACTACTGGGAACGCCTTGGACTGATGGAACCCTCACGGGACCGGCGTTGAGTGCCTGGACGGCATCTGATCTGGAGAGCCTAGGCAATCTGTTTGAAGATGGCGCCCTCCTTCCCTTTGCGGCTATAGTGAGAGACGCGGGCCTACCAGCTGGCCAGTTCTTGACACACGCGACACTCCTACACATTCTCACGCAAGCTTGGGGACCACTGACGGAGGAGCCCCCACCTCACCTGTTGATCCAATACCTACATGTGATGGGGAACGGCTCCCACGTGATACACTGGCTTGCTCAGGCGTTACACTTCCACGTGCAGTTCCCATCGCAACAGCTGCGTGACAAATGGGCGGCCGAACGGGGCCGGGACTGGACCGATAAGGAATGGACACGGATACTGGCTGGGATGTTGCACATGCCTCGCAATGCCCGTTTTAGAATTATACAATACTATATTATCCATCGTGCCTATTTGTCGCCTGATAAAATAAATAGATACTTTGGACTGACCACATCAGCGTGCCCCAGATGCAAACTAGTAGACGCTCCATTCCTCCATGCCCTCTGGACATGCCCCTCCCTGAACGCCTACTGGCGGGCAGTGATAGACGCCCTGTCAAAAGCGACAGGAGGACGTTTGCCGCATACATGGGAAGCGGGCTTATTGGGTTTGTTTAAACGGACGAAACAGACAAAGGTCCAAGAACGATTTTGGGATCTGGGACTGGTAACGGCGAAACGCCTCATCACTAGACGTTGGAAAAGCGACACTCCCCATCAAACACTACACTGGCGTACGTCCTTTGACAACTGGGCACCTGCGGAAAGCACAGCGCTGCACAGAGAAGAAACTGCGGGGCTCTGCAAGTATCCCATAGCGCAAGACTGGGATGGCCTTCTAGCGGCCTTTCATCAAGAGTGCTTACGTAGTGGCATTGTTTAGAACCTGCTGCCTGCCCCTGCGTGTCCCTGTTACTGTTTTTTCCCCTTTCCCCTTCTCCCACCCAGCTCGATTTCCCCCTGCACTCCCTGCCTCCCCCCGCCTCCCCCTCCCCCCCCCGCCCCGCCGAGCACATGACGGACAGTATCTTCCAATCCCCGCTGCCACTGGAGCGGTGCGTGTGCCCGCATCCACTTGCCTGGCCTGCACACTTTATGTAGAGATGCACACACAATAATAAGCACCCACCCAATTTCTGGTTCTACCACCTACCTTTTCAGATTGTTCCTTATGTTTACCTGTTTAGCACTAAAGTTTTGAATGTCTATTGCATACCGGATGAGCCCACCCTGCCTTGGGCTATTATCACTATACATCCTATGTTCCGAACTGAATAATAATCTGAATGGATGCCGAGACGTAACGTTTGCTCTACTACCACCCATGTTACCTCTTACCTACTGTTCACATTCTGATTATTCGTGAGATTGACATGCTACTTTGCTACACTGATTATAAGCTGGCCTACACGGCCATACTATATACTGTACGTGATTGACTGTAGTAGCTATTGCTCTGTTGATTATAATCAAGCATTACTAATCGATTATCATTTCTCCGATTTGTAATACTGTACTGTGATGTAAGAACTGATAAAACAAAAATGCAATAAACATATTCAAACAAAAAAATGATATGTTGATTAGCACAAAAGCGAAATAATTCAGAGAAAAAGTGCCAAGTCCAACATGAAGTATAGAGTCACAGTCTTTGTAAATCAAGAGGTGAGCCACAGTGGGGTGGGGGTGGTGTCTTGAGGTGGATGGGGACACAGGACCCTATGGGCTCTTTTAACGACAAATGGGGGATTGAAGTGCTGAGGGTCAAATAGATTGGTACGCAGAGTTTCTACAAAATGTCCAGGGCGTCCCCATTACTGTAGATTCCACAAAGCCGCCTTTGAAAATGTTATCCAGGCTCAAGGTCCTAATTTTAATTGCCGGGTCAGGGAAGTTGTGCTGTCCTTTGGGCCAGAGACGCAGTGAATGTAAATGTACAGGAATTTATATAGCAGTCCTCAGCCACATTGAGATGGGTGCCTTGAAGATCCAGGCATTCCCCTGTCACGATTGCCGACGTCAAGACCGGCGAGATGTCGGCTCTGGAACGTGCATGCACGAGGAGGTCAGGCAAGTTTTAAGCCTGACTCTCCTACGACAACAGCGCTTTGCGTTCTAGTTGTTTCGTTTCCGGTCCTCTGCACTTCCGCTGACCGCCGCGTTCCCCCCACACCCTGTGTCGGTACCTCCGCTGAATTCTCCTGCATTTCTGCACCGGATGACCGTCTTGTTTATTGAGGACCTGCCTCTTTGCTGTTTTCTACTTCTCCTGCCTCTTTGCACCGGACGCCCGTCTTTGATATTAAGGACTCGCCTTCTTGCCCTTGCTAAGTACTCCCGAGCTGGACCGAGTCACCTCTTCCTTCCCCGCATTCCTCCGGCTATCCAGACCTTCAAATCCTTGCTCCCGTTAGTGGGCCGGACATTGGGGTTCTGCGTTCCGCTGTCTGGCCGGACAAATTAATGCCTGGTTTCGCTGGTCAGCCGGATGTCTGGCTCCATGTTCCGCCTTCTGGTCGCACTCCTTGGCCTCTATTTCCGTCGGCCAGCCGGACCTGGAAGCAGTTTACTACAGGACAGTTGGATTCAACAGACCGTGGACATGATAACAGCATTATAGGCACTGTATTTTTATGTTATTTCTTTAACAACCTTAATAGAATATTCCTGAACATTACAAGAGGGTTTCTCATTCCTTAAATGTTCCGGATGTTATCAGACAGACAGTGAGATATCCACAGGATAATATTTTTTTCTTGGAATTGAGCTAGTACAGGTGGGCTATTTATTTAATACTAGATACATACTGGAGTGCAACATTTTGAATACTCACAACTTTATTTCTTTCCATGCAGATAGACACTCGCACACCACTACACCTCTTATCCTCATTCCTACGCTATAGAAGGGACCAGTAAGGTAATTATAAAGATAATCCCGAGTATTCATGAAAATAATCCCTAGTATAGTCCATTAAGGGCCAGATGTAGGAACCCTAATACCAGTCGGAAACGGCCGATTTCGGCCGTTTCCGACCGGTATTAGGGTTTTCAGATGTAGGGGGGCTGAAAATTACAGAATCGGTATATTTACTGATTCGGTAAAATTACCGATTCGGTAAATTACCGAATCGGTAAATATACCGATTCTGTAATTCCAAATGTAGGTGGCACAGTTTACAGTGCCACAGGCCCTTAAGAGTCGGTATTTTACCACACAATCCTATTGTGTGGTAAAATACCGAATTCGGGTGTGCATGCACATCTGTGCATGCACACCTGTGCAATGTGACACACAGACATGCCCTTAGGGCATGTCTGTGTGTCACATGTCACACAAGCCTGTACTTGGGGTGCTAGAGGGTTCAAAGTGACACCCCCTGCACCCTTGCAGGATTCGGTATTTACCAATTCTGTAAATACAGAATCGGTATTTCCCATTGATTCCTATGGGCTTCAAAGCCCATAGGAATCAATGGGAAATACCAATTCTGTATTTACAGAATCGGTAAATACCGAATGTTACAGATTCGGTAATTCTGAATTTAAAATTACCTACATCTGCCTCCTTCCTATTTACCTACTCTTAAAATACCGAATCGGTAAAATTCGGTATTTAAGAGTAGGTAAATCGGAATTACCTACATCTTGCCCAGAGTGCTTACATTACCTTCTAACCTATTGTACCTATCTTTCAGCTTTCTTTGTTTATGATGAGAAGACCTGTGGAGTTTGTTTTGCGTCGAGGGATCTCTTCCCTACCTTCCCTTGTTTTGTTTCTATTCTTCCCCTGGATTACCATTGTGGATTGGCAATAGTCATTCCCAATAGGCGATTGAGGGAAGTTGTGGACATCTCTTCAGTTCTGTGGCGCCTCCGCAGAAACTAAGGTGAGAACCTGACAGAACGTGAAACCCAAAAATAATAAGTTTACTTTTTGCCTAAGCGTCATGGAACTGAACCAGGTGACCTTGGCTGATCGAGCCCATACGATTGGAAATCTACAGGCAGAAACCCAATCCCTATCCGCTAAAGTAGATGCTTTACAGAGGGAGAGAAGTGCAGATGTTAATGTAGCTAGTCCAGGTCCTAGCACACCAAGCCCCGTAATACAGGTATCCACCCCTCAGTCTGTGCCGTTGGTCCCACCTGCATGATTTTTAGGAGATACCTCTAAATTGGCGGCTTTCATTAGCCAATGCCAGTTGCACTTTATGTGCAAAGCTGCATGTATTCCCACGGAGCAACCTAAGGTGGCCTTTGTTATTTCATATCTCATGGGTTCCGCTGCTAATTGGACCATACCTTTAGTAGAGAGAGATGACCCTTTGTTACGTGACTACAGTGCATTTAGAAGAGAACTTAGAAAGCTGTTTGACAGACACACCTTCACGCACTCAGCTGACACGGAATTATTGTCCCTAAAACAGGGGACCAAAGATTTAACCACCTATATTTCCATGTTCCACAAGTTAGTGGCGGGCGCAGGGTGGCCCGAGGAAAAACAAAGTGTCATATTCTATTAAGGGTTGGGAGACAACATAAAGGATGCATTAGCACAGGTAGTAGATCCCCCTGAAACATGCTCTGCGCTAATCGATTTGGTCGTTAAATTAGACCATCGAATAAGCAAGTGTAAAAGAGAGAGGGGCAAATCAGAAAGTAGATGGATAACGTGAAAAGAAACCTGAGTCAGAAAAGGTAGCATATGAGATGGAACCTATGCAGATAGGGAGCCTAAGGGGACCCCTGAGTAATGAAGAAAGACAGAGAAATAGAGAAGACAAGTTGTGCCTGTATTGTGGGAAACACGGCCATTTCCTTGGAGAATGTCCTATAAACCCTTGACAAAACAGGGAGTCGGAAAACTAGAAAACCCGAGGTCCTATGAGACGAGGGCATCAGGTAACTCTGGGTTGATTGTCTCATCCTTAGATCTACTGGCGAGTCAGACATGTCATTTCTTTGTTTCCTCTCAATTGTCTTGGGAACAGCAGGCACTTGAAGTTAGGGTCATGATAGATTTGGGTGCCTCAGCCAATTTTATGGATGACCAATGGGACAAAAAATAGAATATCAACCGAGTGCCCAAAACAGTTTGGGAAGAAGTTAATACTATAGATAGTAGCGCCTTAAAGTCGGGTCCCGTCACTCATGCTACCAGTCCTCTGCAATTAAATATAGAGCAGAAGCATCTAGAAACCATGGAATTTGATCTCATACGATCACCTCAATTCCCGGTTATACCAGGATTACCCTGGTTACGGTTACACAACCCGCTTACTGATTGGAAAAAAATGACACTTGAATTCAAGCCTGATTTTTATAGTAAGCATGTTTTTTGTACATCAGATGGGATTATGGATCAAGTTATTCTTGCTACCTCTGATGAAGGATCATTGCCCCTTGTTTATCAAGATCTTCGTTCCATATTTGATGCGGAAGAATCCACTAGCCTTCCCCCGCATAGAATTTACTCCAGTTCCGTGGCGCTTCCGCAGAAACTAAGGTGAGAACCTGACATCTCCCAGGTGGTCAAGCCTAACAGTAAGGGTGTCAAAGCATCCATCAATGAAGCCAGCCTGTAGTTCTTCCACTATATCCACAGTTCCCTCTGAGAGGCGGGATTGAGCCATGCCATGCCCTTCCTTCACATCTGATGGGGAGTCAGACCTTCCTGTCGATCTGGCTCAGTTAAAGCTACATTTACATTGTTTATTCTGCCCCTGACCCATGATGAGTGAGTCCTTGGTGTAGCAGGAAGACCAGTGGGTGATTTGCAAAGGGATGGACAAGAGCTATGGAGAAGAGACCAGAGATTTAGGTTGTAAGTTGGCCCAAAAAACACCACCAGGCCCGTAGAAGGAATCAGGGGTCCCACAAGTAGAAGAAATATGCCTCATCCAACACAAGGAAGTGGAAGGAGAGGTGACCTCAGAGAAATGGCTAGTCAGATCCCAGGGGCAGTGAGCCAGCTCTAACGCAAGGACATCCAGCAGTACGGCAAAAGAAGTCTGTGGAAGGACAACAGTGATGGAGAGTGCAAAGTGCAGTGCATGTGGCACTGCAGTCCTACAGAGAGATGAGTAAGTAAGCAAGTAAAACATTCATTGTTTTTGAATATTTAAAACCATTATGAAAATACATCCTGAGAAAAGCATTTTGGTAAATTGACTTTTTCATCAGTACTCTGTAAAAAAATAAAAAATGAAATTTTTATATGTCAAGACATGCATGAGTAATTGGAACAGGCAGAATGTCCTTCGTTCATTTTGCCCGGAGCTTCTGAGGTCTATACGCAGATTGCAGAACTCCTGGTCCTTTGCTTGGATGCTACTAGGAGCAGGAACTTAACAAGCTTCCCCTTTAGTTGTGGGTCCCTTGGGTTGAATCACACGAGTACTGCTTGTCTCCGGGTACGTATGCCTCATTCATTAAAGTGAGTTTAAAGGCCTACCCTTTCCTCTTTTAGTTTGATGCAGGAGGATATTATATGATCAATGTCCTCCTTTCCAACTGCAAGTAGCCGGCATGAGTTCCCGTCGTTCTTTCTCAGCCATGGTGGAAGATGAGGTACGGCTGGCACGATTCCTAACCTGTGTTTTAGAAAGGCTTCTTTAGACTTTCTAGAGTACCCCAGTTCAAAGTATGTCTGTGACCCAAATGATTTGTAGTTACACAGAATCCCCTATGCATGGCTCCTGTGAGCAAAGGCGGCTCTGTCCTCTGTGAGAGAAAGTTTCTTGATAACTGTATTTACAATGTGCTTAAAGTGCAAGTGCATTGTTGGGATTTCCCGTAGGTCGGCTAGTCCAGTAATGGCCAGTGATTTCTCCAAGTATATTTTAGCTGCGGAGGTGGATATGCTGCACAGTTCCTGCCAGAGCTGGTGGTTCAATGTATTCCTGGTGGAGTTCTTAAATTTATGCCAGCACTTGATGTACGACCCCTGCCTTGCAAGGAGTTGCTTCGTTAGACTAAGCTCGAGTCGAATCTGTGCTGGTGAGGTATATGGCGGGAGGTTTAGCATTACTCTGTTAACTTTTGCCAAGGTGGTATCCAGCAATGAAGCGTTCCTACCTCTCAGTACCTCGCTGCCATATGTAACTGATGATGGAATTTTTGCTTGCGTGACACTGAGAAGTGGGACGAATGTTGGTCCTGTCAATTTTGTTTTGAATTGCCTTAGCGTTGTTATGATTGCCATTCCTTTCCTCTTGATGACCTTAAGCTGGTTCACAAATTTGCCTCCCTTGTCAATCATGACACCTAGGTCCTTACACGCGTCACAGTTCGCAATTGCAGTTTTTCCATGCAACCAGAAGTGGGACCATTTTTTTCCATTTATTGTCAAAGTTTTAGTTTTGTGGATGTTAACTTCTAGATAGCTCTCATCAAGGGAACCCATGCAGTGTGTTGAGTAGCCGTTGTAGACCTACTTGGGTGTGGGTAATTAGGACAACATCATCCGCATAACAAATGCTGGAAATGATTTTTCCTCCTATTCGAGAGGGGTGCACGCTGCAAGCAGTGAGAGCTGTTGTCAAATCTGCTGTATAAAAGTTAAAAAGAATGGGTGCGAGAATGCACCCCTGCTTGAGGCCTTTAGTTGTTAGTAAACGCCTCAACAGATGGGAGCCATTGCCGAGCTTGACCTGTATCCACGTGTTGGAATGTAATTCTATTAGGAGATTCAGGAGGGACGGAAGAACCCCCCAGTATACCAGTTTCTTCCAGAGGTTAGCTTGGTTGACATTATCGAACGCCGCCTTAAAATCCACAAAGCAAAAGGTTAAAATTGCTTTAACAATAAGTAACAACATTGCTAAAAGTTTGGTTGTTGTTTCAGTCTTTCCATAGAACCCTCTTTGGCTAGGGGGAATTATGTTTTGCTCTGGTGCCCATTCTTGTAGCTCAGTAAATAGGTTCCTCGCAAAGTATTTTGCCCCTATATCCAACAGTGTAATTAAACAGTAGTTTTTTGGTAGGGTTTTATCCTCTGCTTTATAAATTGGTGATATGACGGAGCCTTTCCATGATGCAGGCAAACACCCAGTCTGCCTTGCTGAGCTGAAGATAGGAGCTAGGGTTTCTGACTAGTATTCTGGGTCTTGTTTAAAAACAGCTGGCGGAATCCCATTTGGTCCCGGTGCACCATCCATCCTCCCTTTGCATATTTGTTCCCTGATCATGACCCTGGTCAGCTTGGTGACTTCCCTCCTCCCTGCTCTCCTCACCTGAATCTCTGGATGCGAAGGTTGGCATTTTACCGGGGCCAACCTGGTGTGTTTTCATGTGGCAAGGCACGGCTCCCTCCATGGCTGCCCGATACCCCACAACCTCCCTTCTGCGTGTTACTGCTGATGTAGGGATGATGAGGCATGGTCACCACTCAGCGCTGCAGGTGCCAGGCATCTGTCTGATCAATATCTGCATATTCTGCAGCATTGAAGGCCAGTCACATTCCGTGTGCACCGGCCATTCCACGCACATGTGGAGCAGTCCACTATAGACCTGCCAAGCCGTGGAGGCAGCGCGTCTTCTCGTCTTGTTGTAGGAGGTGTCTCAGATGGCATCCGAAAGCGGGACCTGCATCTCCGCGGGAACAGCAAGGCACCAGCCTTGTGCCTCATGTTTATGGAACTTCAACTTCGCTTCACCCCCTGATGGCAGCTCAGAGCCCTCTCACTCCTGGCTACTCCACACCAGTGAACAGTTCTTGAGCACTTTTTAAGGTAATTAATGGCAGCGTGAACATACCAATGTCATCAGATTATGGGGCCAAGACAGGGAGCTCACTTAGAACGCGTCCACCATCTTAAATGTCTGAACACACCTCCATGGCATTTTGCCATTTGTGACATATTTGCAGCATGGTTCAATTCAGTGCTGCAGTGTAGGATGTCCAAAATATGTGTATTGCCTTGTATACACATAGAATAATTATGTTTTTATAAATAAATAAATAAATACATTTTTAAATACAACACTTGAAAATTAGAGTTTATCAAATACATCTTTAATCTACGTATACATTACTTCCTTTATGCATCTATATACATTCCATGTACTTGGATCTATATATGTATTACTTTCCTCAACAAAGAAAACAAACAAAAAAGAATATTCAGTACACTACCCTATTGCTCACCCTATAACGCTATCAGTATCTTTAATCTACATATACTTATTTTCTTCATGCATCTATAAACTTTCCATGTACTTATGGATCTATATATGTATTACTTTCTTCTAATTTCCGCATATACAATGCACTACCCTATTCCTCACCCTATACCGCTCTCAATATATCTTCTACTTCAACTTTCTGACTCATCTCAAACATCTTTCTACTACTCTTTCCAAGGCACTACCCTATTTCTCACCCTATACCTCTATCAATATATCCTCTACATCCACTCTCTCATTCATCTCAAACCCCATAACACTACCATGATCCCCAAAATAGCCCTTTCTAGATTCTCCCCTACTCTAAACTTTCTTGCACCATCTGACACCTCTTTTACTATACTGATCCCCCAAAACAAGCCTTTCTAAACTCTTCCCTTTGACTCTTCCCCTCCACATCCCTTTTTACTCACCCAAGCCTCCCACTACTGCTATGACCTCCCCCCAAACAATCCTTCACTCTTCTATCCCTCCACTATCCTTTTCGATCAAAATGCCAGATTAACATGTCCATTTCTCAAATTTCATATTTCACTACAGTAATTGTCCACTAATCCTTTATGGGTTCCAGGTTAGCGTGCTACTCACAGAAAAAAGCGCTTCAACACCTCATTAGGGGTAGCAAGCACTATATAAATGCAAACCTTTTTCCCTATTCTATCCCTCCGCTCTACATCTCAATCCAAATAACTGACTAATATCCACCACTCAAATTACTTTCATATTTCACTATACTAATTCAACATTAATCCTTTAATGGGTTCTGGAGTAGTGTGCTGCTTGCCAAAAAAGAGCTTCAACACCCCATTGAGGGTAACAAACACTATATAAATGCAAACCTTTTTCCCTCTTTTATCCCTCCGCGCTCCTTCTCAATCCAAATAATTGACTTATATCCACCACTCAAATTCATTTCTTATTTCACTATACTAATTCAACACTAATCCTTTAATGGGTTCTGGAGTAGTGTGCTACTTGCCAAAAAAGAGCTTCAACACCTATTGGGGATAACAAGCACTATATAAATGCAAACCTTTTCCCTCTTCTATCCCTCCGCTTTTCTTCTCAAACCAAATAATTGATCAATATCCACCAATCAAATTACTTTCATATTTCACTACACTAATTCACCACTAATCCTTATGGGTTCCGGAGTAGCGTGCAACTTGACAAAAAAAGCGCTTCAGCACCACATAGGGGTAACAAGCGCTCTCGGCTCAAGGAGCTCATCGGCCAGTCAGAAGCCGGCCTGTAATCCCAAAGGCCGGCCTTTCAGCCCTTGGGATTATGATGTATGGTTTCCAACAGGGGTTCAATGCCGGCCTTTCTGACATGGAAGCCCTGTAGGAAGGCGTGTTAGGGGGCCCCCAGCAGTTCCCCTTGTGTGCACGGCCTCCAGCTGGGGGCTGAGGGAGCACCTATTGTGCCCCCCTGTTAATCCCTGCACACCGTGTCAGGCATCTTGAAGAGCCTGCCATCGGGTGCAGAGATTAACACGGCCTCCCATTTCCCTATGGGAGCAAGTACTATGGCCGGTTTACGGCCGTAACACATGCTCCCATCGGGAAATGTTAAAATGGCACCGAACAGTGTTCGGTCACATTCAAATCAGGCAGGCAGGACCACCAACCGGAGGTCGGTCAGTTCCATTTACAAAATAATATCGGGTGGAAGCAATTCCGCCACTCATCATAATCATCCCCAATATGTAAGTCAGGTGTGTTTCAATTGAAAAAGATTTTAAGTGTGGCATGACTTAAGGAAAACTAAATTTAACTATTTGTAGGTCTGCTAAAGTTGCTAAAAGTCAACAACAAGATTGTCTGGTCACAAAAGTAAGGTTCCTGCTAATCCTACCTGAACTTGAGACATACATGTTGCCTCTGTGTTGCATTTTAGATAGCTGACAAACTGACTGTTATTTGCTCCCCAAATCTCAAATTGATCACTTTACAGTTGTTCAGAACTGGTGCAAACAACCATTCTTCAAGTAGACACTCATACAGGTATACTCAGTAATACCGTATGTCGCATAACTGATGTCACACGTTGTATTCTATAGGGTTGATGGTAAGTTATGAGCAGGTGCTATGGGAAATTTCTGGACAAACTCAACTTGCAAACGAGTAGAGCAAATGGGATATTGTGTCAAATTCCAGTCATTGATCACTCAAGAACATGCGGTTCATTCAAAAACATTGATGTTCACGCACCACCATTGTCAAATAATCATATTCCAGCTGCTGCATTATGAAGTAAGTTTTAAAAGAAGAGCAACAGAATTAGAATTGCTCATCTGCCATTCGAGGTGAAGGTCATACCATTAAAATTGGGCAGGTGAAAAATGTAAGGATTCAAACTACTGATCGCAAAATGAAATGAAAAGCACTCCCCTCCCCAGGGCAGATTAAAATGTAATTCATCAAGCATAAGTAATTAAACACATTACATCACAGCGATTCATGATTATATAAATACATATCCAAGAAAGAGTGTCAGTGCAAAACAGTTAAAACGAACCCTATGTAACTTCATCAGAATCCTAAGGGGCCAAGTGAAGACTTCCACAATGCAATAAACATAAAAAAAACTTTATCTAGGAACCGCAAGGAAATTATTAATGTACAATCTATCGTGCCTCACCCTGTCCTTGCATCCACACAATGAGGAGCTTAATATTTTCATACCTTTGCTGCATCAACAGCTCCCTTTCTGCTTATATATTGCTACATCGAAGCTATATGCTGCTAAAAACCTGGCCAGCCATTGCTGAAATCTGGTGGTCTAGAGTCCAGCCAGGCAGAACCAATACACATCCTTAAAACCACCATTGCAACAAAAATCAATTCATGCCCCTCCGTAACAGATCTAATTCCGAAGTTCCTAACAAAATACCATAATTTGATAAGATGATTTCTAATCTTAAAACCTCAGATCAAAAAAGTGATATATCATTGATTCGGTTTTGCAAAGAATTACACGACGAAAAATTTTAATAAAATCTGACCTATGGAGAGCACAGCCTGGGCAGAATGCTCCCTTCCTGACCCCACCATTTTGCTATCCTGTCATGTGTATAATATAGAAAATAGCATGTCTTATAAAACTGTGCTAGTAGCCTAGTGGACATTAAAATAGAGTGTGACAGTTTGTGCGCGTACATAAAAGTGTTAACTGAAATCCCCACTTTCAGCTGCCATTTTTGCGTGTATTTGTCCAGATCATCAGGCCAAGCTAAATTCATCTGACTGTAAATCTCCCCAATAGAGATTGCCTTCTCTTTTATAATTTTCTCAACGGTTTCCACTCTCTCAAACTTGACCCGTACACCTTTTTTCCGTACAAGAAAATCCCTGATTTGGAGAAACTTTCAAAAATCCCTCCAGTGAAGGTTATATTACTTTTTCATCTCATCAAAGGAGTGAAACCCTGAGGAGGAGAAAAAGCAGCTGATCTGATCAATTCCTACCCTAATCAATTTTCACATAAAGTGATCACTAAAAAGTTCAGGTAGATTGTGATTATTATATATAGGTGTATAAAAATACCATATACCAATTCCCAGAAATCTATGTACAATACTCCACACTTTAAAAAAACTGAAGAGACTTAAAACAAACTTTTTCATAGTATTTATCATGTAGTTGTCGCCAAAGGCACCCTCCAGTCTCTCTCTGCAGCATGAGTTCAATTGGTGAAGGGCTCATATTGGGTTGTGTGTTAGCATGATTCTCCTTAATAACTCACAACAATAAAGTAATGTGGAAGCCCCGTAGTATAATTTGAAATTTGGTAAAACCAATCCCCCCCCTCTCCCTGGATAGGGAAGGAAACCTAAGGGCTCATCGAGAATGAGCGCATATAAATTGAGAAAATATGTTTTCCATTGTTTTTAACTATTGGGGGAAACTCCAAACATATGGCCCTAAACAGATATAGGATTTTCGAGAGAAAAAGCATTTTTATTATATTCCACCTTCCACCTATGGATAAATCTAGATTCTTTAATCTTGCAAGATCTTTTTTGTTTTTTTGTCCATAAGGGGCTACATCCCTGACCACTTTATCTAATCTGGCGGACAAACTAATACCGAGATATGTAGCCCTTTCAATTACCCAGTTGTCTGTCATCTTAACTTTATTGTTAAGAACAATCTTTTTCTTGTCTCTGTTTAGAGCATATCCAGAAACGCTTCCGAAATGATCAGCCTCATCCTCAACTGCCCCTATGGCGGAGATTGGTTCTGATGTTACAAGAGCAATATCATCTGTGTTGGCCAGAGTCTTAGTAGCCCAATTCTGCAACCATATTGCCAGAATTTGAGTATTGCTTTCTAACCTACAGATAAATCGATCAATAAAAAAACACAAATAATAAAGGGGAACAAGGGCAACCCTGCCTAGTTCCACGAGAAATTAAACATTTTGCAGAGAGGGTACCATTCACCATAACCGCATACAATGTTTTAACCACTTGAAGAAATCCATCCCCAATACCAACTCTAGACATTGCAATCCAGAGATATTGCAAGGAGACCCTATTGAAGGCTTTTTCTGTGTCCAATAGGATATGAGCCATTGGCTCTCCTACAGTATTGGCAACATCAAATAGTGATATAACCCTCCTGATGTGATCTATTGCAGACCTCCCGGGAATAAACCCATGTTGGCGCACTGAGATAATCTTTTAAATTATTGGAGCAAGCCGCAGAGCCAACAGCTTTCAATAGATTTTCGAATCACCATTAATCAAGGTAATCGGACGATAGGAGCACAATTCCAGGAAAGATTTGTTCATTTTAAAACAACCACAATTTTAGCAGAGGACCATGAGCCAGGAGATTGTCCACCATTAAAAATATATAAGAATAATTAATTTATATTTCCTCTCAACTGAGGGGAAAAAGTGAGGTAAAATTCCATTGGGATACCATCGGTGCCGGCTGCTTTTCCCCTTGCTAAACTGTTCATGGACAATAGAAATTCAATCCATTTTGGGGGGCTATCTAAGCTTTCCTGAACCTCTTTGGAGAATTTTAAATACCGAGCTGAGTCAAGATAATCCAAGATGTTGCTCTGTTGAACCCCAGTACAAGCTGTATATAAGGTTTGATATTATCTCCTGAATGAAGCACTGATCCGATCTGGATCAGAAATCTTCCCTAAATCAGGATCTTTAATCTCTCAGATTAGGTTAGATGTTATTTGTTGCCTGGTCAGCACTGCCAGGTGATGACTGATCTGCTCACTAAGTTCATAATGCTGTTTCTCTTTGAGTTGTTAATTTGCTCATTGCCTTATCCAGCAAGATATGAAAAATAGAGGCTTTGTTATGTTTCATATAGGTACCCCAATATAGGCTCAGGTAGCAACCAAACCTTTCACCTATATTTCCCCTTCCATTACACTGCATAACGGTTCTTGGCACTGACCTTTTACCTAGTTACGATACTGTTTAAGTTCAAGTTCAAGTTCAGGCATTTATAAAGCGCACTACTCACCCAGAGGGTCTCAAGGCGCTAGAGGGAGGGGTTCACTGTTTGTCGAATAGCCATGTTTTCAGTTCTTTTCTGAAGGAGATGTGATTCTGAGTAAGGCGGAGGTGGGTGGGGAGTGAGTTCCAGGTCTTGGCAGCCAGGAAGGAGAAGGATCTGCCACCCATGGTGGTTTTTTGGATGCGCGGGACTGCGGCGAGGGCTTGATTGGATGATCTTAGTTGGCGGGTGGGATAGTAGAAGGACAGTCGGGTGTTGAGGCATTCGGGTCCTAGATTATAAAGGGCCTTGTGTGCGTGGGTAAGAAGGCGGAAAGTAATTCTTTTGTTGACGGGAAGCCAGTGGAGTTTTTTTAAGTGACCGGTGATGTGCTCTTGGCGCGGGATGTCTAATATGAGTCTCGCTGATGCGTTTTGGATGCGCTGGAGCTTTTTCTGCAATTTTGTTGTAATTCCGGCGTAGAGTGTGTTGCCATAGTCCAGTCGACTCGTGACCAGTGCATGGGTGACAGTTTTTCTTGTTTCGAGGGGGATCCAGCGGAAGATCTTTTTGAGAATGCGAAGGACGTTGAAGCAGGAGGACGATACGGCGTTGACTTGTCTGGACATTGAGAGAGAGGAGTCTAGAATGAAGCCAAGGTTACGTGCATGGTCTGTGGGTGTGGGCGCGGATCCCAAAGCGGAAGGCCACCAGGAGTCGTCCCAAGCTGAGGGGGAGGATCCTAGGATGAGCACCTCCGTTTTGTCTGAGTTGAGTTTTAAGCGGCTCTGTTTCATCCATTCGGCTACTTCTTTCATACCTTCGTGAAGGTTGTTTTTGGCGGTGTTGGGGTCTTTGGTGAAGGAAAGGATTAGCTGGGTGTCGTCGGCGTAGGAGATGATGTTGAGGTTGTGTTGACGTGCGATGGAGGCGAGGGGACTCATGTAGACGTTGAAGAGGGTGGGACTGAGTGAGGAGCCTTGAGGTACGCCGCAGATGACTTCGGTGGGCTCTGAGTAGAAAGGGGGGAGTCGGACTCTCTGGGATCTCCCGGTTAGGAACGAGGTGATCCAGTCCAAGGCTTTACCTTGAATGCCGATGTTGTTGAGGCGTTGTATGAGGGTGTTATGACAGACAGTGTCGAAGGCGGCGGAGAGGTCAAGTAGAATGAGGGCCACTGTTTCACCGTTGTCCAGGAGTGCTCGGATGTCGTCGGTCGCCGCAATGAGGGCGGTTTCGGTGCTGTGTTTGGCTCGAAAGCCATTCTGTGAGGGATCCAGGGAGTTGTTGGATTCAAGGAAGGCTGCGAGTTGGCTATTGACGGCTTTCTCGATGACTTTGGCTGGGAAAGGTAGGAGGGAAATGGGTCGGTAGTATTTCAGTTCTGAGGGGTCTGCTGTTGGTTTTTTCAGAAGGGCGCTGAGTTCGGCGTGTTTCCATATTTCTGGGAAGGTGGCGGAGTTGAAGGAGCAGTTGATGACATCGCGGAGTTGGGGAGCGATGATGGAGTCAGCTTTGTTGAAGATGTAGTGGGGACAGGGGTCAGAAGGTGAGCCAGAGTGGATTGAGTTCATGAGGCGAATGGTGTCTTCAATGGTGATTAGGTTCCAGGAGTTATGGTAGTTAGTTGGAAGGGTGGGATCTGAAGGGGGTGGGGTGAGTGGTTCATTGGGAGTATTCTTGAAGCTGTTGTGGATGTCGGCAATTTTGTTGTAGAAGAAGGAGGATAACGCATCGCAGAGGTCTTGGGAGTTAGTGATGTCGTTGGATGCTGCGGGAGGGTTGGTGAATTCTTTGACGATATTGAAGAGTTCCTTGCTGTTATGAGAATTGTTGTCGAAACGGTCTTTAAATGCTGATTTCTTGGCGGATCGAATCAGTTGGTGGTGTTTGCGGGTGGCTGTCTTGAGGGAGGCCATGTTGTCTGAGGTTGGTTCTTTTCTCCAATTCTTCTCCAAGGTGCGGCATGTCTTCTTGGATTTTTTAAGGTCATCATTGAACCAGGGAGCCTTTTTGCTGGATGATTTCGACTGGTGTTTTTTCAGGGGTGCTAGTTCGTCTGCACTGTGGGTAATCCATTGCCTGAGGTTGGTGGCCGCTTGGTCTGGGTCCGTTGCTAGGGTGGGAGTATTTTGGCTGAGTGATGTGAGGAGTTGGTCAGTGGTGATTTTGTTCCATTTTCTTCGGGGAATGGGTTGTGGACGGTTGTGGGTCAGGGTTGTTTTGTAGCTGAAGTGAACACAGCTGTGATCCGTCCAGTGGAGAGCTGTAGTGTGATCGAAGGAGATGTGCTTGCTAGAGGTGAAGATAGGGTCGAGTGTGTGTCCGGCTGTGTGAGTGGGGGTGTCAACAAGTTGTTTGAGTCCAAGATTGGACAGGTTGTCCAGAAGGGTGGTGGTGTTGTTGTCGAGAATGTTGTCAAGGTGGTAGTTGAGGTCTCCTAGAAGAATGTAGTTCTCTGAGGCGAGGGCGTGCGGGCTGACGAAGTCGGTGATGTCGTCGCTGAATTGAGATCGGGTGCCTGGGGGCCTGTAAATGAGGGTTCCTCTAAGTGTGGTCCTGGGGTCGGTGTGGATCTGAAAGTGGAGGTGTTCGGCGGTTGCAAGATTGTCGTCAGAGCTGGTTGTAATTTTGATGGTTTACAGGGCGTGGGGTTTTCCCTGAAAACTAGCCTCATTCATTATGCATGATGATTCTTGGAAACTCAGCAGGACTACCATCGCCTGCATAATAACTATGTGAAAAGGGTAATTCCTACCATCCTAAGTTTGATATGCCACAACAAGGTAGATCACCTGAGGGTACCATTTTGGGTATATAAACACCATATCTTTGCTGAGGCAGGGAGAGGAGAAAAACGACTTTTATGCTGACACACTAACGAAAGACGCTGAGGTTCCTGCATACAGACACTTCAGCTCGCAGTGGTCTGCCATCTCTCACAGTGTGTCCATCTCAAAACTAAGACAGGGTCCCACAGTCTCTCACTTCAGGTAAAGGGCTCGAATTTATCCTAGAGGGATTCTTGGTTCTATACCTACATACATGCTAGGCACACTTAGGTACATCTAGTTAGGGTTGCATCGTAGGAGTAAGCATTATTAATCATATATTTTTATACCTGCCTGTATTCATTTTTTTAGCACTATGGTATAGATTTACTATATTTTTAGTCTGTAGGTGCTTATGATCATTTATATCTGTTTCTGTCTAATGATTGTTTCAGCACACCTATTTACATGAGAATGACTCTGGTTCAATAAATGCTTATTGAAAACTTCCCCACAGTTTATTCTGTGTATCTCTCTGAGACAAAGTAAGCACGAGTGACTGAGCGAAAAGTATTGCACTCTTTCCACAATCCCTGATGAAGTAGAGTTGTCATGTTCAATAGCTGCCAAGACCTATTCTCTCCTTGGTAAGAGGGGTTTCTAGTGGCACTGTGAGCTAGCAGGTATACAGGCTAACATACCCGGTGGGGGTGTCTGCAATCAGTCTGAACCCCAATCCCACAGTCTATGTTGATTAAATGTGCAGATTCTATATAGGTTTATTGGAACGTTATAGTTTATAGGAACTTCACTAATCGCCACACATCGTTGTTCTACCTCCAGATCCCTCCCCCCATGAATAGCCCTTACTAAGTCCTCCTCAGCCACCACCAAATAATCCTGTAGGTACTTCATCAATTGTTTTGCACGCTTGTTATGATTCAAAGAGTAACACAAAATTTTCCCCCGAATACCCGCTTTTAGAAACATAGGCATCCATTGTCTCATGTGTGCATAGTATTCTTCATTCGACAGTTCATGCTATTTCTCCCGTATAATGTGCACAGTGTCAGTTTCTTTATCGAATTTAATTGGCACTCTGTGATGGTCCATCGGCAAAATTTGTCTGAACATGACCGTGTAAATTGCATCCCACTTCCTTTGGCCAGTATTGCAACAACTCGGACCCAGGCCCACTGTGTTGTAGCACAAATTAGCCTATAACCCAGTAATTTTAATAGATGTCATTGTGACCCATCAGTATGAGTTTCCAGGCAGATAATATTTGTACAAAGCATTTGAAACCCAGTCACAACCTCCTGTCTTTTCTTAGTGTCATTGAGGCTACATATGTTAATGGTAGCCACTCTAAGTCAGTCCATCCCTGCTTATAGCATTAGCCTGCCTCTGGAGCCACATAACGTCATAACCATTCCACTGAGTTGTACCCCTATTTTTTTTTAAACACAATTAAACCATTCCCCCTTGTCATCCGTCCGAGGGTCCCTTCCCCCACCCCTTCCACACCCACCCTCACCCACCACCACAACCTAGGCAACCAGGCTCAGCCCTGAACCTGCATAAGGACATCTGAACCACTCCCTCTCTACCTTCACCTCTCCCCACCTCCACAACACCAAAAAACAAATACCAACCACTTTTCCCCCATAAAGCAAAATTCCCAAAAATGGTCAATATATATTCAAGCTTATTTTTTCCCACCAAGGGTCCCTGCTAAAAAATCATCCAGGAGCTTCTGGGCTTGATTTTCAGAAGTAAAGCTAAAATTCTGACCTTGATAAACAACATTTAGCCTAGCCGGGTTCAGTAAGAATACCACTGCTCCTGCAAACTGGAGAGGAGTTATAAGCTGCCTAAGCCGCCATCTCCTCTCGACAGTAGCATGCAGAAAATCCGGTCTAGCGAAAGACAAAATTCTCTTAAAACTTCTTTTGCCATTGGGTCTGGCTGAATCATAAACTGCCTAGAATAGCAAAAAATTACCAAAATAAACCAACATGGCATGAGGTTGGGCAAGCTTGCTTGATGCCTGCCTTGACAATGACAGAGGAAATCGATGAACATGTTGGACCTACCTGTCCCAATCCCAAGAGGACACCTCGGAGAGGGAGCCCCTTAACATATCAATAACTAGTCAATATTCTTTATTCGGTTATTAAGACAGAATAACCATAAAAGTACATATAAAAACACAATTTTGAAAATATATAACATTATCCAATGCACTAAAAGGTCTGTTCAACTCAGTTTAGGTTACAATTGATTTATGTGATTTAAAAACATTCTTTAAAAATGAGGAAATAAATACGATTGTTTAGATATTGTCCAATTTCTGCAGAGCTAAAAAGGCAGGACGACATCGATTAATTTCCATTATTTTCAATAGTGGAACTACCCATTTATGACACGGCATAGTATAAAATTTACAAAAGAAAAAAATATGCATGTCCAACTGCTCTGACTGATCGTCACAAGGGCATATAGGCAAATTTTTGGACCAATCATTCCTTACAGGAAAACTAAGTAATCTAAACAATAAATTAAATCTGAAACGAATTAATAAAAACCTTTCATGGTCACTCATTTGCAATCTAGTATATGGCTGAATTTTTGCTAAAGTTACAATCTGTGCATGGGCTACCACAGACACTTTCTTCATTTCGATCATTGATCTGTGATCATGTAGATAAAGCATACATTTTTCTTTCAAAGCCTTCCTTGAGATGTTATGTAGAGCGGACGGGTCGGAGAAGTAATTCCCCATACCCAGGTCAGTGAGGAATTTCCTCACGTAACACAGCCTCTTTACTTTATTGCTTTTTTCTAAACTGACCACATTATTCGAGATCAAACGATTTAGCCCACACTCGTCGGACATCCAAATTCTGTGCCATAATAATATTGGGGCGATCTTTATGATATCCTCTAGGTATGGTTCTCCAAGTTCTACATGGCAGACGTATGTGGAGACACTTTTAGGTACTTCTAGAAGATATTTCATAAAGCAATTTTCTACCGTCTGTAAAGATGTTACCTTTGCATAGCCCCATAAACCTGCGCCATATGTCACAATTGCCACGCAAGTGGCTTTATACACAGTCAACATTTCTCCAATGGGTTTTCTCCCTATTTTTTGCCTAAAATATTTCAAAACCATAATGGATTTACAGTACAAGAGTTTTCTAGTGTTGATTGTGGTATTCCATAGGCCCGTCTGATCAAACAAAACTCCTAAATAGGGAAAAGTTGCAGTAGAATCGACTGGGGAAGAGCCAATAAATATCACCTTTTTCTTTCTATGCGCACCCGAACCACAGGTCATGGTGAAAGTCTTTGTACAGTTTATCCTTAAGTCCAGCCCAGTGATGAAATCCGCAAAGGACGTAACTAGCTTCTGCATTGCCATAGGAGTTCTAGCCATCAGGACGGCATCATCGGCGTACAACAATGCTGGAATCGGTCTTACCCAAACTATCGGCACGTCCCTACATTCCTTCAGAAGAGTGTTCTCCACATCATTGATATAGAGTGAAAAGAGGAACGGGGCCAAAACGCAGCCCTGACGTACTCCCCTGGCAATGCCAAAGGAGTCAGTACACTCGCCATTTTTCCCGTGCCTGACTCTGGAGGTTGCGGCAGAGTAAAGTTCACGCAGAAAGTTATTGATTGAGGGGTCTAGCCCCAATTTCGTCATCACCAGCCAAAGTTTACTATGCGACACACAGTCGCATGCAGTTCTTAAATCCACAAAAGTTAAAAACATCCGACCGGCCTTGGCTTTTGTGTATTTTTCTGTTAAAATGTACAAATGTAAACATTGTTCGATTGTGCCGAGCCCTTTTCTAAAACCATACTGTAAATCGCTGATAATCTTATTTTCATCTGTCCAACATTGCAATCTGTTTAAAACCACCCGCCCAAGAATTTTAATAGTAGAGTCCAGGAGTGATATAGGACGATAACATTGACAGTTTGTCCTGTCACCTTTTTTGCATATGGGGACTATCAATGATTTGTACCAGGAGGGCAGTAAGCCATGTTTAAGTGTGGCATTAAAAACTTGTGTCAATATCGGTGCCCAAAGGCCTTTGTTATTTTTGAATAGGTCTACAGGGACCCCATCCGGCCCCGGTACCTCACCCCCCAAACTTGCATTGATGCTGGCAGTTACTTCTATGACAGAAATATCAAGGGCTGAGTTACTCTTTGAATATAAAGAGTGCCCAGCTAGAGCTATCTCTGCAGCATTATCCTCTTGCAACTCAGCAGAATATAATTGTAAAAAATTATTTACCCACTCCCTCCCGGGTATCGCTATTTCAATTTTTGCTGTGGTGTTATGTTGCAGGAACGGGGCATTAACAACTTTCCAAAATACTAAGGGATCTCTAGTCAAAGAAGCTTCACACAATGAATACCATGCTTCCTTTTTTAAGGCCTCTTGCCTTCTTTTCTGCGCCTGCTTATAAGAATTTCTGCAGGCTCGGATTAAGGAACAATCCTTCACTGTAGCGTGTAGGGCATGTTTCAATTGTGAGTATGCCTTAGTACAGGCCGTGTCAAACCATCCCTGTTTTACTTTTTTGTCGCCTTTAAGTTCAACCCATAACAAGTTCTCAATTTGCTTAGTGATTATTAAGACATTTTTAACAATGTCAGGGTCGGTGGTATTTATATCTGTACAGGCATAAATTTGAGGGATAGTACTCTTGACAAGTTTGTATAGGAAATCATCAGGGACGATTTTTGTCCATTTTAAAGAGTATCCATTTTTCCTGGCCATAGAAATGTTTTCTACACACGTTTCGGGTATGGCTTTTCTATGCGTAGCTTTTACTCTGCTTTTTAGGACTAGACTAAGGGGAAAATGGTCACTCAGTGAATCATAATTTGTGTTATATTTCTGGATCATTTCCCCGTGTCTTGCAGTCATGATTATAAAGTCGATCGTTGTATTTGCCCCTCTACCATTAAAAGTTGGGAGAAATGGGATCTCGTGACCAGTCAGCCTGTTAACAAAGCCCATATCACATCCAAAAATAACTTCATTTAAGTATTCCCCACATTTAGTGTGCTCAAAGTGACTAAAGCTAATATCCTTGTCCAACATCACTTCGCAAGTTCCTCTCTCTCCTCTACTGCATAGAGGACAATTAAAGTCCCCTGCCCATATAACACAGACTTTTCTTTTATATTCTTCCAGTATGGATTTAATGTTGCTTCCCAAAGATTTAAAAACATTGTCTATATCTTCATCTAAAACATTATTATAAAAATTCACCAAAACTAAAGAAAAGTCGCTATCAATTGTAAACCTTATAATCTGATAGTAAATATTATTACGAACCATTTCTACTTTAGCGCAATCCCACATATTTGAGACATAAGTGCACAAACCTCCTTTAGCCCTACCACGAGCAGAGCTAATGGCTGGCGTACAATAGGTCCTAAAGCCATTTAAGTGGACAGGGACCGTGGTCCAAGTTTCTTGAAAACTGACAACATCATACTTATGTACAAGATTTACCCAGTTTTCATTTTCCAATTTGGAACTTATCCCTGCAATGTTCCAACTTAAAAAGGACCATGATTCCTTATTTTGTATTTTATCCAAGACGTTTGTACTAATGGTAGGTTCCACAAGAGACCCAATAGGTGATCTCTCATGTGGAGAACTTACATTCTTAGGACCCTGTACTATGAGCTTATAGGCCATTACCCCAACCTTACCCTTATCATTATCATTGATCATGGGTAAACCATGGTCGTCAAGTACTGACTTTTGGCCAGGGTTTTTTTCACTTGTTTGGGATGCACTATCCCTTAAATTGCTGGCAAGTCAGTCGATATCCTCTAGGCCCTGCAGTATACAAAAACGATTAGAAATAGGTAAATTATACTAAAATGTATTTTGTGCCCTTACTTCCCATTGTTGCCATGATTTGGATACGTTCGCTGTGAGATTCATAGTTGGATAGAAATAGGTCAGGTCCATGGTTTGGATTTCTCCGTTCCTTCTCTCGTTATTCCAATCAAGAATGAATCTCACAGCGCGCCTATCTCTGAAATTAATGATTATGCAATCCCCAGGGAGATTTTTATATCCAGCCTACCCTGCGGACATATATAATTTCAGCCTGTACATACCCAGGTAGTGGCCTATTGGCATTTAGCCAAAAAACTACCTTATTCTTTAGCTCAGAGTGGGATTCCTCTCTTTCATTTTTTAACTCTGGCACCCCCTTTAATACCACAGTATAGGGCAGGGACTGAGGTGGAAGATCAATATGCGGATAACTAGTCCTCCCAAAATTGCTTTTATTCTTTTCTAAATCAATGTTACTGGGGCCCCTAATCTGCTCACTACCTAACCGTACCTTTTTAGGCTCCCTCGTAGGTCCCATTCTTTTGGTATTTTTTGAGCCTGTGCTCTGTTACTTTGGGGCAGACTAAAATGCCCCGAATGGTTAACCTTTGTTAACCTTATCCTTTGTCTCTGATACAGTTGTTTTAACGTTTGGCTTTAAGACACTGCTAGTAGCACTTGAGGGCGAACTAGGATTGTGCGTGATTACACTTTTTCCATGCAAGTTGAATTGTTTCAGTACCTCAGAGTTAGCAAACATCATATTTTCTAGACTGCCTAGTTTAGCAGAAAGGGTCTTAATTCTTTCTAGCACTGGTAGGATGAGAGATTTCATTAATTGCTCCATATGTATCATAAGGCCCTCATAATTTGTACATATTTTTACATATTTTTTCTGACTGGCCTCTATTTCTCTCTTCATTTTGTAGAGTATTAACCTCTATTGGTTGGTCTGAACTCATAAAACCCTCTTGCCCAGCTGAGGTTTGAACCTTTCTTCTTTGACTACCTTTACTTTTCCCCCTTACTCCAGAGACAGGCTGCTTGCCTCTGTTGCATGCTTGTCTACGTTTAGTTTTATGCCCTCTGGTTTTTTGGGGGAGAATCTCATTTTCCCCTTTACTTGTTGATTCAGCATCAGTGTTAGGATTAGACTGAAAATCCAACCCCTCCACAGTATCCGAAATGTTAATAATGGGCGGGAGGTCCTCATTTGACGATAGCGGTTGCAAATTTGGTGTCAGTGATAGCCTGGTAGCTGGGAGTGAATGCTCAGTGGTAGCCTTTTGCTGTAACCCCACGTCACATCCTCTGTCTATCCCTGGAAAATCAGCATATGAGTCCATAAGCATGGAGTCATATGCTGTAGTTGTGGATGTATTTATTTGTTGAGTGGCAAGGCACATATTTGGTGGCAATGAGAGACATCTCTCTGTGTTCTCAATTGCTGTCACAACAACCCCTATTGTTCTCTGAAGCATTCTGTCTATTGGGGTCAGGGTGGGAAGTGGTGTAGTAGTTTGTGCTTTCTGCCTCCATTTAGACCGGGTATGCATTGGTGTACTTTTGCCCATATTTTAATTATTAACTAATAACCATACCAGACCTACGGTTTTGTTACTATCAGCAGTGCCAACACCCAATAGGGACTATGCACCTAATGCTCGGATAGGAGGGGTAACCCGTCCCGTCCTTACCCGTACAATAATGGATAATCAGAGTTGGAACAGTAATGTCTTACTTCATGTATCCCACAAGTCCGATATCAGATGTCAGTGGGGTGGCCCTGCCCTGTCTCCTCTTGCTCCGGACGGCCACAGACGGCCCGCCCTTTGCCCAGGCTTGGCCCGGCACCACCCGCGCACGTCCCGCGACGCGGAGGAAGCCTCGTTGTATTTAGTGCCTCCGGGCGCTGAAGTGGGCGTGTGTGGGGGCGGGAAACAACCCGGGGATTCTGGGGGTTGTGGTCCCCCCACTCGGCGGCCGCTCGATGGACTGACAGCGGCGGTGGTGGGAGCAACAACCCAGGCAGCAGGCGCTCACAGCGCAACTCCAGATGGCAAGGTAGCAGTCCCGAGAAAAAGCGGGTCCCAAATATCAGGCAAGGAACTTTTTTCAAATGGCTCCCGCTCCACAGAGGAAGCCACGTTGTATTTAGCACCTCCGGGCGCGGAAATGGGCGTGTGAGGGGGCGGGAAACAAGCCGGGGATACTGGGGGTTGTGGTCCTCCCGCTCGGCGGCCTCTCGATGGACTGACAGCGGCGGCGGGGAGAGCAACAACCCAGGCAGCAGGCGCTCACAGCGTAACTCCAGATGGCAACGTAGCAGTCCCGGATAAAGAGCGGGTCCCAAATATCAGAAGTTTTTTCTAACTAATTTCCTTATGTCGCTATCCTCACAGCCCTTGAGAACCACAGTCTCAGATTCTTATGGCGCTGGAGGTTTTTGTACTCCTCGAGTTTCCACATGACATCCTCCAGCATAACCGCTTCTGTTTCTAATGCTTTTGTTGGTGTCTCCACCATGTTCAGTCTCTACGATATATCAGTGCATATTTTCCCTATTTTACTTACATACCCTTGGAGATTCTTTGAGGCTAACCATGCCTGTTGATTATCAGATTTAACATCATCTTGAAATTATTGCAAGGATAGAAGAATTAACGATAGGGAAGGTTCACCCAAATTCCCATCATCTGATGGCTCTGGCTCACCCCCTGAGTTCCAAATTGAAACCTCCTCTTTTCCATTGCATTTTCTTGAGGGCAACAATTGTGTGGATGAGTGATCCCATGCCAGTTCCTCCTGAGTCTCGTTATCCTAAGTTTCCGTACCCCCTGAGTTTTTCTTGCACAGTTTTTTCCCACCAGATGACCGTTTAGATTTTATAGTAATGACAACCTTCTCCTGAAGACAACTATTACTTGAAAGGGAGACCCTGCCATTGCTTATTGCGGATAGGCTCACATCGGAGACATCTGAATTCTCTGTCAGGGAAAAATCCAGACAGTCTGAAGATAGGCATCCTGCCTCGGTGGGTTTTCTTTTGTGTTCACTTCCCTTAGATGTACAGGGTCTAATTCCACTTGCTACATCCAGTAACAAATCACCCCTCTCACCCATTAGTTTATCGAGGAGCATATCAGGAAAACAGTTATCGATAATTGCCATTTCCAGCAAACCAGTATGTGGAGGTACCTCTAGAACAATGTTGTCACTAATCACTGACCAGGGGTTTGTGCTTCTAGCCAAAATATTCTCCGCTTCCTGCACCTTGTCTCTAGGTGTATCAAAATTGACCAGACCACCCACTTTTCCACTATCTACTTTACAGCTTCTTCTGACCATCCTGTTCCTTTTCCCCAGTTTCTTGTGGTGAAATAATGCTCAAAATGGAAGGTTGGACCCCCAGATGCCCCAAGAGCCTGCATGCCCGATGGGTAGATTTGATAGGTAACTCGGTCTTTTTGGTCTTTTCACGTCCCAAGTTGTCCTCTTTAGCAGCACAAGCTTCTCCTTGCTTGCCACCAGGTTTAGAATCTGTGCCTTCCAGTCGTGGTTGTACAGTAGAGTTGGCAGGAGGCACGTCCGTGTTTACCCCCTGCTACGGGTAGCCATCTTATTGCTCTCTACGATCTAGCCTTCTTCGTGTAAGCAGACGCTGCCCGTGAACAACCAGGCGTACCAAAGCGGCAGCCGTGCATCGCCCCGTGCAGCAGCCTTGCAAAAGCCTCCCAGTCCCAGCATTTGCAGCTGTGCCCAATCCTTCCACAGTGAGAGCGCATCCAGAACCCGACTTATTCTTCGGCAGAAATGCTCCCGCAGAGAACTCCGATCCAACCACGGCTCCAGCACATCACCCACTCCACACCTCAGGAGGATTGTATACCGGGAGAGGAGAGAGGTAGGCAGTGGTTTCACACCAACGCCATCTTGCCTCAGGCCACACCAGTCCCATCTCCAGTTATATGGTAGAGATTTTGGGACAAGTTTTTTGTCCAATTATTTTTCCCAAATGTATTTGAGTCACACCCTGTCGATTTCTTGTGTCCCAAAAAGAAACTGTGGTCTTTTTGGAGAAAAGGAAGTCTGTCTGGTGCCTCTCACCACCCCCACTGAGATGTTGGGAAGTATGGTGTGCATCAGCCTAACCTTTCAGAGAATTTCTCATCTGCACATGAAAATGTGAGCCCCATTCAAATTTCGAAATTATTACACACACTTATCAGTGCACAAACTAATATGTATTACGTGATATTCTCCTACAATTAATGCAAGAAACATTGCCATAAAGATTATTTACTCACCATACAAAATTCATAAAAGGGTGAACTCTAAGTATATCACAAAATATACAGCAATCATATTTCATCACAGTTTGTTAACAAATTAGTTTAATGCCTGTTTGTGTTTTAACTAGGTGATTTACAGGGCGGTTTATTTACAGTATATATGGCAAGTCAAATGCAGCTTGCATACTTGTATGTCATCAAGGGTAAAGTCGGAGATTTAGCTCTCAGCATTCTTCTAGCAAGTATTCAATTTGCCTTGCCCCACCTCAACTACCAGGATCTTTCATATATGTTTTACTTGGTACTGTATGGAGCCGGAGGGGGCATCCTTTCTATTTTCCACTACTTGAATGTGGGGGCCAGTACAGTTTTCCACAGTTTTGCCATGTCTCATGTGGTCACCATAAATCCCGATGTAACCTTGAGGCATTGCTTACTGTTTAGATCTGAAATCTGAAATATTCCCTTACTGTTTAGATCTGTTTCTTCCCATACATTCAAAAGACACCACTTTGGCAACTTGGATACCATAATATTGCATCCATTCCGAATGCAAGACATCACCTTTTCCCAGTAGCCCTTAAATCTCGGGTAACCCCATAACAGGTGAAAAAAGGTACCCTCCTGCCCGCAACCCTGTGGGCATAGTGCCCACTCAGACCTCCCCATATTAACTAATATGGTGAAGGCAAAGAATGTTCAGTGAAGAAAGTTGAGTTGTATTAATTTCAAGTGTGATCTGATGAGACTGCAATTCCTCATCATCTAACCATATCCCAGTGTTCTTGAAGTGTGGATAGAAGTTCTGTAGGCTTATTAAGGATTTTAAGGAATGTGAGGAATATTTCTTCTTTTCCCACTTAATCATCGAGTACTCTATCCTCCAGTATTCCCCTTTCTGCAAAGCACCTTTCAGCGCATGACTAATTTGAAGATATCTGAAGGCTTCAGCGTGCATCAGTTGGTAGTCTCAGTGCAGGGCGGCAAAGAGAATCATTTCTCACCCACCCAAAGGTGCCCCACCCTTGAAATACTGATCATGTCCAATTTGTCAAAGCCCTGTTGTTTTGCTAAGAGACCCAGTTTCGCAGAATCCCACAGGTGATTCTGAATCACCAAATCAGTGAAGCTGATGCCTCCTGCCAGACCTGTAGTGTGATTGAGGTCAGGCTGGGGGGTGAGCCGGACCTACCCCCTTAATATATTGCCCTCAGATAGCCTCGGGTTGCATGTTAAGATGGTCCATTCGGTATACCGGTTCAGCAGTGGGCAAATTAACCCAGAGGTTGACCATGGTGAGTTGGGCTGTCCAGTAATATTTCTAGATTGCTAGAAATGCATCCCTCTGGCATACCAGCTTGTGGTCAATTTCAGAAAGGCTATCCTGGGGGACCTTCTCTTCCATAACAGTGAACAAACTATGGCATAACTGGCTTGAATAATATGATTTGACACCGGATATGGGGTGTTTTGAAAAATGTAAAGGAAGCGAGGAAGGGCCATCATCTTAAAAAAAGACGCTCTATCCAATAGAGATAGAGGTAGGATTCCCCAGTGTTGAAGGTCACTTCTCAGGCATTTCAATGGCGGATCCAAATTTCTGTATTAGAAGATTTGGGGGTCATTACTAGTTATATAGATCCCTAGATAACGGAAAACCTCAGAACCCACTTTCACTGCGCAGGCCTTGGGGAGGCCCTGGGAGTCCCCCCAGAGTATATATATTAACGATTTCTCCCTTTCGATGGTGTAGCCAAAGAATTTCCAATACAGGTTGAATAAATGCAAAAGTCTATGGAGCGTCGCACTTGGGTTTGCAATAGATAATGATATATCATCTGCGTATAGAAAGGTCCTATCTTACCACTCCTGAGATCACTGCAGCCCTCCAATCAATGGATCTGTTCAAATCCATAGTGCTAGTGGCTCTAGCACTAAATCAATAATTAGTGGGGAGAGGGGGCACTCCTGTCCCGTGCCTCATTGTAACAGAAAAATCTTGGACGTTGTCCCATTTACTGTCACTTAGGCTAGTGGATAGGAGTATAGGAGACTCACTCAAGCCAAAAACCAGGGTCCAAATCTCTGTCTCTCCAGAATTCCTGACATGAATGACCCACCACCATATCATTGGCCATCGGTGTGTCCAACAATACCACTGCTGCTTCCTACCTAATAGTGGGGGCCCTGCCCAGCACCAGGTACATTAGTGAAAAAGAGAGGGGTCCCAGTAGCAATGAAACATATAATAGCATAAATGAAAAATAATCAAAGAAACATGACTTGAGTCCACACTGTTTACTTCACAATGGGAATGCGTATTAAATATGCAGTATCAGTATACACAATAGTAAATCAATAATTTATATGGTGCCCCAAAACACAGGAACGGGGGGGGGGTTTGGTGTAGTGGTGGTTGTGGGGAATTAGTGAGGGAAAAGTGAGAGATCATTAGGTGACAGTAAAATCAACAATTGTCAATCATTTAACAAGGTTACAAACTATGTACAGTGAAATGAGACAAAAATGTTCATTGGATTATTCAAAAGTCGTCATACTCCAAATAGTTCAATTAATGAGGATAGTGGGGAGTAGAGTTGACGATGGAAAGTAAACGTATGTCGACGTTTCGACCCTTAAAGGTGCAGATATCGGTGGTTATCTTGCTGTAGGGTCTTCATCAGGACTGGAGGGGCACACACCCTGTTTGATATATAAAAATATTTCGTAAGTACGGGAAACATGTCCCTGTAGATAATTGTAGATAAACAGCGAAGCACATCACCCCAAACGGGGTAGACTATAAGGCACTAGTAATGATCCCTTAAAAAAATTTTATTGGGACCGTGGCATCATTAAGATTGCAGTTAACTAGATAGGTGTCAATTATATTAAAGAATGACTAATCGTTCGCGCAAGGAGATATGCCACATCAACCACGGTGGCTACTAACACGAAACGGTGACTGCTCAGTCTTCAGACCGCGTTGGCTGGGGGACCAGGCACCAATAGGGCTAAGGATGATATATTACCTACATGTACCACATTATCAAGGTCGTTCTGTAACTTACCACAGAGGTGGTAGAGACAGGACCGAGTCAGGTGAATACAGCGTGTCGCCATATTAGGATGGCTTGTGGGTCTGGCATTCCGTCCGCAGCTTTTCCACCGCGGTCGGAAGCTTTAACATGGCTGGCGGTGTCTAGCAGACACCGCCAGCCATATTAGGATGGAGTAAATGGCATGCTTTTCCGCGGCGGCTTTTCCGCCGTGGAAAAGCATACGGACCTTCACTTCGTAGGCCGGTTGCGGGCCCCCTCTGTGAAGGGGGGTGGGGGGTGCACATGGGATGCATTTGCGTGCCTGCCGCTTTGTGCATGCAAATGCGATGCATGCAAGCTTGAAGCTGCACCCGCCGCAATGTTAAAGATAGAGGATGTGACCGCCACCCTGGCGGTCACATCCTAATCGGCTCGGAGGGAACGCCGCACACCATGCGGACGTTCCCTCCTCCTCAGGGGTCGCGGACGGACTCGAGTCCCCTAGGTGTAGAGACTGTCACCACTGCTGGAAGCTTAATCATCATACACTCATACAACACATGTATCCCAGATGATGCCCCCCTCCCTGCCTCCCTGCACGGCAGACTTCAAACTGCCCACCCTGCCAACTATACCGAGTGCCTTTTTAAACCAATTGTACAACACAAAGTTAGGGAAATGAGACCATAAAGATGCCCACCACCTCCCCCTTTAGTCAATCAGCTTGTAGTTGTCACTGTATCAGCCTGTTTATGTCTCTTCACCATAATGTTACCATACTGGCACCCGAGTAGTCTTCTCCCAGGCCTGGGCACGTATGTCTATTCCGCCCCGGCTTCGTTCGGTTCAGCGTTAATCCTGTTGTTAAACAGCATCCCCTAGCCACTGCCTTCACGATGGGGGTGCTAGGGGACCACCGCCATCTTCCCCGCCTCATCTCCGAAGCCCTCGCACATAGGGCTTCTCGCTGGGCACTTGCTCGGGTGTCTTTGATCAACATGTTATCTTATCTGAAACTGGTCTCTAGCCGTCCAGCCAGTTCCATACTTCCTAGGGAGTATCAAAGAACCACGTTTTATCCTCTGCCACAACGTGCAGCCTCACCGGAAATAGCGTAGCTTATTTCAGTTCACAATCTCTGAGGACTTTTTTAACTTCAAGGAAGGAGTGCTGCTTCTGTTGAACCAGTAAGATGAAGTCCGGAAGAAATTGGCAATAATGTTATCCCATTTGAGTTGTGGTGCACTCCATGTTGTTTGAAGGATTACGTCCTGGTCTCTGTAATTAAACATGTGGGCTATGACATGACGCTGCAGAGCAACCTGCTTCAGCGGGGCCCCCGAGACCCGGTGGGCCCACTCCACTGAGAAATAGTTGGACAGGCCTTTGGGCTGAATTTTTTTTTAATCTTAGCTCCTCTATGGAAAGTTCACAGATGGGCCCTCCGCATGTTAGGGAACACCAATAATTGGGATATTGTTGTGGCCTGATCACCCCTCCGCATCTTTCATTCGTGCTCTAAGCCACAACGGTGTCTTTCAGGTCTTTCTTAGGATTGCCTGTTTGAAGATATTCATTAGCGGTTCCATGTATAGACTGAAAAGCGTGAGACATATTGTGGAACCTTGACGCACTCCTATTTTGATCAGACAGATCTTTGATACTGAGGTTCCCAAATTGATTCATTGTGAGCAATTGTGGGGAAATGCATTGAACCAAGTGAAAATATTGCCTGAGTCCCCTTCTGTTTGAATAGCTCCATAAGACAGTTGTGATTGACTGTTTCAAATCCCATTGATAGGTTTAGTAGGATGAGAAGACAGGATTCATACTGGTCCATTATTCTGAGTACATCATCTATGATGTATAATATGGGTAATTCTGTGTCCTGGTCTGAAGCTCGATTGGAAGTCATTGAGAAGCATGAATAGCTCAATATGCTGAGATTGTTTTTTGTGGAATCTTTTTTTTCCAGCAGTTCATAAGAAAGGGGTTCTTAGATACTTGGCAAAAATTATTTAGATCTGTAGGATCTGCTCCATATATTTTTTGAAGAGGTGTTTTACTTAAGATACCATCAGGCAGTCTAGGATGATACCTTGTGTTATTGAACTGATTATGATTTTTCTCCACATGGGAGAGACTAGTAGTCCTTAATCCTTTAGGATAGCAGCTGGTATAGGATCATTGAAATGTGATGTTGGTTTCATGGATGCAATAATCAAGCAGACATCTTCTTCATGTAGGGATATCAATGTGTTCCATATTGCCCAATCTTTTTGTTTGGTGATGCGTAGTGGGTCTTGCACATTGCTTGAGGCTCAGTTATCATATTTTCAAGCTGCATGAGGATGTTGTGCCCGATGGCCTAACATTATTGATTGTGATGGGTCTGTCAATTTTTTATATTTTCTCTTCAAAGAAGAATTCAAAAGCATCACATGTTCCTCTGGAGTTGTCCATGATGATATTGAGATTGGTGGAACCGATCTGATTTTTGACAATTTCAAAAAGATTGCCTGGTCGATTTTTGGCTGCATCTGGTTGGGATCCGATGAAAGATGCGTTAGCATACCATATATTCTTTTTGTATGTTTGTCTTTTTTTCTCTTAGTTACTTACAGTGAGCAGTTGTGGGTTCATGTCTCCACAAGTCTCTGTCTTCTTCTCTCTTTCTTAAGGTTCTGGTTAAACTTAGGCTGGTATTATTATTTTTTTGTCACTTGCGGCAGAATCGGGCTACTACCTCCATTTGTCAAATTCGAGTTGTAGTGATCAGTTAGACATTGCACACTCCAAAAGTCAATCAATATGAGGGTTTATTGTGACAGAGTGAAGTCAACTCTTCTCTGTTGACATGTCTTGTGTCTCTGGAACATTGTTTGGGTTTGATCCTTTACCCTTTTGCCATGTTTTTATGTGATGTGATACGAAACAACATTTGGTGATGGTCTAACCAGTCCATTCGGTTACTCGGGTCCATGTTTATTGTCCCCTTGTTTTATATGATGAGGTTGTGGCCCTTTGTTATGTGTTGGCATGAAATATGCTAGTACCAGGTCATGATAATTGCTAAAAGTCTTTAAAGTGTCTATCTGTGTGTCATCAGTGTTGTTCCAGTGGATATTGATGTCTCCTCCGAATATGGCATTGGAGTGATGTAATGCATGTACTGTGATTTTTTCCATTAGCTGCTCAATGAATGGTTGAATGTTCCATGGTGGGTGGTATAAGAGATGAAATTTACCTGATGTTAGTGAATCTACCCCCATGTATTTACATGTGGACAATTTATCTACAGGGAAGGAGTTCAATTATATTGAGTTCTAGTGTATGACTGAAATCCCTAGGCGTTGTCGCTGAGGTTGTCTAAACATATGATAGAGATGTTAGGGAGTATAAGAATGTCCAGAAGGGGGATAAATGAAATGCTACATCATGTTCTATCAGATATAGAATGTCAAGTCCATGTGAAATCATTAGGCCAGTACGTAAAACTCTGCACCACTCGTTGAGTTTGTGAAATTTGGCAACTCAATGTTTCTCAGAGAACTCAGAGTTACCGCAATGAAGCAGAGCTTTTTTCCTGTGGTAGCACTGGTCACATTGTTTCATGCACATGGGGAGTGCGACATGACTTGTCGGGAGTTCATGAGTGCCCGCGAGATTTGTTAGCTGCCTGCAAGCTTGTGCGGGATTTTACAGCTGGTAATGCTGTTTTTGGTCACGCCAGCAACTTTTGGCGGTTCTTTTTTGTCGTAGGTGAGCGCAATTGCCTGCCCCTGCAATGAGGAGAAGATTTTCTCCCCGAGAAGTCTCAGAATCTCATCAAAAAGACAATTTGAAGTTAAAAAAGCTTCTCAAATGGACTTTTTGTGTTGTGCGAGGACCCCTTCTTTTATTTTGCTTTCCAACAAGGATGAAGTGCCTCAGAGACTCCAATTTCCTGTTCCTGTCCAGCAGGCTCATCCCTGTGATTTGTCTACCCCCTGCTCACTTCTCAGTCAGATATGGAGCTGCAAGGATCACTCTGTTTGTCTGCTACATAAATACCATTGGAAATAACGATTTAACGATATATAAAGTAAGTTCAAAAACTGTTGTATAAGGGTGATGTTTGTTTGATAGAGGCCATGAACCGGGCTTTATTTGTACTTTTATTTAATTTTTAAAACATATTATGGTTGGTGGCCAGCAGTTTCAGTAGGGGCCTAGTTATTTTTTTCAATGTAATTTCTTCTTTATAAAGGAACATTTTTTTTAATACATTGCAATATTAATTTAATTCACTATATGGTCCTTCCAATCATTAAGCCCAGTACTAGTCATGTGTGCCTGAAACAACTTTTTCTGTGGTGTCTGTTGAATTGAAACATCATTTAGACCATGGACGGCACTGAATTATATTACAAAATGTGTTTTTAGGGAATATTTCACAGGTTTTGTCCAGCAAACAGTGTATAGGTAGGGTAATATATTTGATGCCTTTGGAGTATAAGTGTTCTTGTGGAAATGTTTAGTCCAGTTAATCTTCAGTTTTGGCACTGCATAATTAATTCTGTTTTCTCCTGTGTTACCTGTGTTACCATGCCTCCTCTGTCTGACCAGTTTGTGCGTGTGTTTGCCGTAGGCCACCATTTGTCTTTGCTCCCCATGCTATGTGGCCAGGGGCAATTTTGAATAGTCAGTGTCCATACACCTGCATGTTTTCTTCATTTTACGTGCCTCCTGCTTCCTATTTAACCATGTGGCTGGCTTCCATTTTATGTGGCCGGCCAGTGTGCTTTTGCCGTAGGCCTGCATGTGTTCTTTGTTGAGGCTGATCCTCTTTGCTGGCTGTTGCTGTTTGACCTTGTGGCTGGCGTCCATTTAGTGTAGGCAGCCAGTGTGCTTTTGCCATAAGCCTGCATGTATTCTTTGTTGTGGCCATGTTTTCATGCTAGTTGTTGGAGTTATTTGATGATGTGGCCGGTGGCCATTTTCTGTAGGAAGCCAGTGTACTTTTGGCATAGTGTTCTTTTTTGTGATCATGCCTCCTTGCAGGTTGTTGTTGTTATTTGACCATGTGTCTTGTGGCCATTTTATGTAGGCAGCCAGTGTGCGTATGTCAAAGGCCTGTATGTGTTCTTTGCTGTAGCCATGCCTCATTGCTTGTTATTTGACCATGTGGCTATTTTGTACAACCATCTGTTTTTAAAGACTTTTTGTATGTAGTGCCTTAAGCCTTTTTGTTTGTGCTCATCTCTTTCTTTTCACTTTCCCAGATATCAGTTTAATAAATTAATATGGTTGAGGCCTAGTAGCTCAATATACTCATACTAAATGTACAGTATGAAAAGTGTTAGAACTGCACTTAGGCCGCAGTGACAGGAATAATACATGCTTCAAACGCTACATAAGTGTGGGGCATAATTAGTGCTGCAGAGCCAATAGTAGCATTTGATTTATATGCCCTTGGCGCATGCAATACCGCTTTTCTAGGAACTTATAAGTGAATTAAATGTACCAATCGGGGGTTTGGAAATTTGATCACGTTTAAAGGAGAGAGCACACGCACTTTAGCAGTGGTTAGCAGTAGTAAAGTGCACAGACTTCTAAAATCCAAAAAAGAAAGATTCTGTAAACAGGAGGCAAACAGTTTGGGGCTGAATCTTTGCAGAGAGGTGTATTTTTAAATTCAATTCTTTGTCCAGTTAATCACAGTTCAATTTCAGTCATCCATTAATATCATCCAATTTTTTACTCATTTCCAACCCATATGAATCCAGTTTTGTCAAATGCATCCTATGTTTTAAAAGAAGATCCAAGTTATTGTAACATTCAATTGACACTTGTTTCACAAACACTCTTGCTTCTTAAGGCTGTAGAATAATAACCATTGTAAACAATAGGAGTTCATTTTTTGGCTAAAAATGTATTTTTCCATTGTACAGTCAACATTATTGTTTGTAAACTGATGTTAACAACTTGATGTGCAATATATATTAGAGGCACTATCTTTAACAGCTACATTTGTACCAGAAATGTTGATACTGACACTAAAACATTGCAAGTATCCTTTCAAATTTCAAATTAATAATGTTTCCCAATGTTTATTCATAAAGAAAATATTTAATTTAAACTAGGCTTAGTAAGTTGTTCACATATATAATTAATTTAAATGAATTAGGTTAAATACTTTAAAATCAGCATGAATGGCATCAAATGCAGGGCAAGAAGGCACAGCTTTATTCTGCTGCTCGGGTAGAAGTTCTACTCGAGCTGCAGCTTCCTCACTGCTAACGGAAGGTTTCTCAAAGTGAGCGGTAGCAACCATCCCTGAGTGCCCACGTTGAGAAATATCACTGGGAAGCAGTTTAGCATCGGATTTTCCTGGTTCGTGCTTGCCAACTTACCATTACCGAACGTTTGAGCTGAGTGTGGAGTGCAAAAAACGACCTGGGCCCAGGTAAAATGTATAATACTTTCGACATAATTGACCCATAATCATTGTAAGAATTCCTTATTGCACAAGTTGCAGAATGTACAGTAATCATACCCTTGAGCAAAAAGCAACAGAAGATATGCACACATGATCTTATACTGCAATATATACTTGAGACAAGTGAGTGAGACATTTCAGGTTTCATGAGTAATTGACTATTCTTTTAATATTTTGACTTCTGCAGTTAAATGTTTAATTTGTATTCCCTTGCAGTCTGTTCTTTTTCTTCTTTAAGTGCCACCTGTCCATCCTAACTTTTTAAAGTGTATTAATTTTTTTACTGTTAACTGTTTTCTTACCATTGTTGGCTTTTGTTTTGTGGCTGTTTTAAATATTTTAGTTATTATTAGGTTTTGATGGTAATACATTGTGTCAGAAAGAGCAAGGAGGCTACAGTATGGTTCTCCAAAGCTGAACTGAAAATTGTGAAAGTTACAACAATTACCATTGCATACCTCAGTGATAACAGGAGGTGCGGCTCAAATCTAAATTTAACACCCCACTTGGACTAGGAACCATGGATTCTGGAAGGCTCAGGCCCAAGAGTTCAATACTTCCTGGGCTGTTAGAAAACTGGATCTGCGAACGAACACCGGAAAGCCACACAGCCCAAAAGAACGCCACCCGCAGGCACCACCACCTCATCAGATCCGCCAAAAGGACCTCCTTCAAAGACCGCCTAGACAACAACGCACACAACAGCAAAGAGCTCTTCATCATCATGAAGGAACTTGCCGACCCCAGCTCCTACTCCAATGACATCCCACAGTCAAAAGACCGGTGCAACTCGCTGGCCACCTTCTTACATCGCAAGATCGCAGACATCCACGACAGCTTTGACACCATCACCACCCTGGCAAACACTGAAACCCCGCTTCCATGACCATCACCCGCACCAACCACCTGCTCGCTTGGACCAACATCACTGATGATGACACCATCAAGATCATGAACACCATCCACTCCGGATTCCCAGAAGACCCCTGCCCATACCACATATTCAACAAAGCAAGCAGCACCATAGCACCCCATCTCCGGAAAACCACCAACATCTCCTTCGAGACAGCGACCGTCCCAGAGAGCTGGAATCACGCAGAGATCAACGCCTTACTCAATGAATCCCAAGGCAGACCCCAAGGACCTCAAGAACGTCCGACCCATCTCCCTGAAAAAGCTGTCAACAAGCAACTGACCAGCTTCCTTGAGGAGAACAGCATCCTGAACCCATCCCAGTCCGGGTTCCGCAGCAACCACAGCACAAAAACTGCCCTCATCACTGCCACCGATGACATTAGGACCCTGCTCGACAACAGAAAAACCGCGGCCCTCATCTTCCGGGACCTGTCAGCCGCCTTCGACACGGTCTGCCACCGCACACTACGAACACTCCTCTATGACGCCGGAATCCAAGAGAAGGCCCTGGACTGGACCACCTCCATCCTCTCTGGCAGAACACAGAGTGTTTGCCCCCCCTTCCACTCCGAAGCCACCAAGATCATCTGCGGCGTACCCCAGGGCTCATTCCTCAGCCCAACCCTGTTCAACATCTAATTGGCACCACTCGCACACATCGCACAACACCACGACCTCAACATCATCTCCTACACCAACGACACCCAGCTGATCCTCTTCCACACCAAAGACCCCTACACCACCAGAACCAACCTCCATGAAGAAATGAAGGCCATCGCCGACTGGTTGAGAAACAGCCGACTGAAGCTGAACTTGGACAAGATGGAGGTTCTCATTCTCAGTTCCACCCCCTCGGCTTGGGACAACTCATGGTGGCCGACTGCACTATGAGCACTGCCACACCCACCGACCAAGCACACAACCTAGGTGTCATCCTCGACTCCGCCCTCTCCATGACGAAGCAGGTGAACGCTGTCTCCTCCTACTGCTTGATCTCCCTCTGCTTGCTCCGCAGGATCTTCAAGTGGATCCCCACCAAAACAAGAAGGACGGTCACCCAGGCCCTCATCAGCAGCAGACTGAACAACGGCAACACACTCTACGCAGGAGTCCCGGCCAAACTCCTGAAACGACTCCAAGGTACGCAGAACGCATCCGCAGGCCTGATCCTCGACATCCCTTGCTGCAGCCAAATCACACCTCACCGGAGAGACCTGCACTGGCTTCCCATCAACAAGAGGATAACCTTCAAACTCCTCACCCACATACATAAGGCTCTCCACAACACCGGACCAGCGTACCTCAACAGACGACTCAGCCTCTACACCCCCACCCACCAGCCCTGCTCCACAGACCCCGCCCTAGCTACTGTCCTCCACATCTGAAGAGTAACCGCCGGTGGCAGATCATTCTCCGACCTTGCCGCCAAGAGATGGAACACACTCCCCATCCGCCTGCGGCAGACCGAACAACTCTTAACCGTCAGGAGACTCCTCAAGACGGGACTCTTCAGTAGCAGCTCCCACCCCCCCTGGCGCCTTGAGACCCTCACGGGTATGTAGTGTGCTTTATAAAAGCTGTGATTGATTGATTAATTGATTATATAAGGAACCATTGCATAATCTTTTCTGGTCTTGAGTTTTGAGTGTGTTCACCACTAATTTTGAGTGTGTGTTTCCTAAGCTGTGGTTTCCATCTAGTTACTAAATGATCTGCAAACCCCAGGTGCAGACTGCTGTTACAGCTCTTGCCACTTAGAAAACGTCCGAAAACATGGCTATACACTCTTTCAGCTTGAGAGGGTCGCGACTTTGGTCTTTGCTGAGGTTTCTTAGTGCCAGGACACCCTACAGCTGGTTGGTTCACAACACATATAAATAATGTGGCGATACCAGTTGTTTCAGCTTTTTAAGGGAGTTATTTTCCCTTAACGCAGAGAGTAAGCCACCGTCTTATCTGTTGTATCTGTTCCTTATTGAGCAGTGCTGTGAGATTTGAACTTTACATTTTTTGATAATGCATTATTATGATTATTAATGCATAACGAAATAAAATATTTGTCTGTCTTTTTATAGTCAATTATTTCCTGGACCTCGCTACTGTTTCTATTATTTATCCCTAATGTACAATCCCATATGCCCCAGCATGGGTGTGTCTGGGCAAATGGGCTGTCCTCTCTTCCTCAACCACACCAAACTGGTCAAGCACCGGTCCACCTTGTACACAAACAAAGTAATGGGGTATTTGTGATACTTGAAGTATGAAACGAATTCCCTATATAGAAGAGACTAACTTACCTGTCGGCCTAAAAAAATATGTTTTAGGGGTTGCCTCACCCGCAACATCTTGTGGCAAGCTTTATTTTTGGTGACCCCCCACACTAGAGTAAGATCTACAGCAGTGGACTCAACCAAAACTAGGAGTTCTCCAATATTTTCTTCAGGACAATAGAAACAGTCCGGATAATCAAACAATGCATACTTAAGCATATACCCCATGAGTTTTTCTTTATTTAGGAGTACATTTGATATAAGGTAAAAACGTGCTTAGACAGTGAAATTAATGTTTCACCTATCCATAAAGAGTTGACGACATGTTTCCACTAATTTTCATGCCAAAGAGTTTGTCAACTGTCTTCTTCAGGACCACATTATTCCCTACCTAGCCTGTGATTGTTGCAAGAGAATGAGGCATTAGGGTCTTGTACTTGTGTGTTATTACTCAGCAAAAATCCCCTATTGTGGGGTGTGGATGAGCTCCATTGATCAGAGTGGGGGTGGTGCCTCCCCTGTAGTCACAGATTCATTCGTTAAGAGACAGATGTGGTACATATTACCTAACTTACCCCCATGCTGTCGCATTGTCCAGCTAATCCTCCCACTGGGATAAAGGGAGGATGGCTAAAGTGTGCCCTGAAATTAAAAGGCCCCTGTTCCCCTGGTCTCACTTTACACTTGACAATAAAAGGGTAGGTTTTGCCCTGGTCCATTTCAACTTAATGTGCATGAACCCTCTCCAAATCCCATACCTAAGAAAGGATCATTCACATATCTCACCCTCAGGTCTTCCCATCAAATAGATACAGCTATTATCTCTGCTCTTGGAGTGGTTTTCACCCCTTGTCATGGGGGAGAGCACTGACAGACATAGGGCAGCTGCAGGCAAGCTAACGCTAATTGGCCAAAGGAGCTTCGGACAGGAAAGCATCATTTTAGAAAAGTTGCTTTTGATATACATTTATCAAACATTCAAGTTTACCATTGATTCTAAAAAAATACATTTGCAAAAATTGCATTTTCATTGTGCTTTGTTTTTTCTCATAACACAGGTGCATACCTATACCTTTGGGGTAGTCATTGTAAGAATAATTAAACCTTTAATTCTTAACTGTTCCTCTTTTAATTTTTTTAATTTCTAGATATCCTACCCTGGGGGCTACAAGACCTACTTAGGGATAACTTACTTATTATTTAAAAGTTGATGGGTTCTTTTGACAGCTCTGCCTTTGGATTTAGAAGCTGCAGCAGTCAGACAACCAATATATAGCCATAACATGCACTGCAGTACTCAGGTAACATCTATTTGTTCCTTCTGTTAGTGTATTTTCTGAACCAGTTCCAAGTAGGAGTTAGACAATTTGGTGCAAGGGTCAGAATATATACACTGGGGACTGAAAAGTATTACCCTAGTGTGCCCAGTTAATAACCATCTACATCAGTCCACACAAAATGGGGGTGTCCATGCAAATGAAGAGGAACTTTTTCAGAACCACTTGGCAAATAACAAAAATACCTTGTGTTGAAATTGGCCGGAACCTGTTCACAACTCAGATATAATAATAGAGTTTTGTTCCAAAAATAAATGTTGATGTTTTGCTTTTTTTCAGAGGAACACTCTAGGAGATATCTAATTGAGAAACTCATGCAGTAGTTTAAATGAAATAAAATCCTTTTCCAAACTACATAAATATTGTGTTGGGTGTGTTCCGTAAGTAAAGTGAATATTGGTTCAAAGGAACAGTCATTTAATAACATCAGTCGGAGAACAGCACGTGTTTAAAAAACATGTTTGCATATGCTTCGCTATCTTTTGTACATTTAAAATATTGATGATTTCTGTGAAAGAGGAACTTGAAGTTCATGAATGGTAACAGCTGGCAGCTAATCAGAGAAATCGGCATAGTCATAATAATTAGCACCACCATGCAAATTGAATAATAGGTTGTAGCAAGAAGCAGAATGGAACAGGTGCAGGCCTATGTCACACTAGCACCGTTCGTTCAAAAGCTGCATCTGCAGCACTGATGCATGCATGCAATCAAACGCCATTTAACGCTTTTCTTGAATGAATATTTTCTTTCTCAATTCTAGGTTCTTTACTCAAAATGCTCTTTGTGCTTGTATTTTGCAGTGCAACATTAGAAAGCCATCGACAATCGAGACTGTCGTGGGCGTGTGTTACATATAGGGTTCCACGATTTAAATTCTGAAATTTTAAATGAATATAAAGGGTTAGCCTCTATGATTCCAGAACAGCATTGAAAGTAGCAGCAATAACACAGCTGGAGGCTATAGAACATAATATAAGACATTGGAAAGGGGTGGTATGATGTTACCGTGCCGGAAGTCAGCTTCCATATGTATCCAAACTAGGGTGTGTTTGTCCCTATTTTATTACAAGTAAAATACAGCCATGTTCCAGACTGGCATGCTTCAGAGGTGTGCAAAGCTTTTGCATTTTGTACAACTTTCCTAAAGCAAAATTATGTCTTTATACAGCTTGTTTTGCATTGGATGAGAGGCGAGCAGCACAGACCACATAGGCATTTTTATGTGAAAAGACTGCTTTATTTAAACAGGTGCACGTTACATAAAGCAACCATTGGCCTTTGCATTACGAAAATAAAACCTCTCAATAGAACTTGTTAACTAACACCATTAACTCCCACCCCTAAGCATCCCACCCACTACATATTAATCTTACTCGTAAGTCCTACTCTGTTGAACTTTATAAAATTACCTTAAATCCCCTTATTGCTCAACTTGCACCTAATAACATCTAACTACCTTAACTGTCTACAACATAACTTTAATTTCCTGCCTTAACCTTGTCCTTAGTGACACTGAAGAAATACAAACCTCCTAAGGGGTTCACTGATACACCTGGTCCTTTTAACCAACAATGAAGAGATTGGGAAAGAAGCTGTAATATAAAAATAATGCATTTATTAACCTCAAATGAGGGATACTGCGTCATACAGTACCCTAAGGCCCCCGTAGGAGGCATTCTAAGGAGTACAGAGAACATGGGCTTTACATATGCAATGGTTACATTAGTCAGCATAAAACCAAGGGGAGGTCCTGGCACATACCAGCATGCAAATTGACTACTATGGGTATACAAAATGTGCTTGCTCAAGAAAGTGGTAGGAGAGACATTTCTCCTTACATGAGCAAGAATAGCCTGACAGTTCTATACCAGGAGCAGGTGCATTCTATCAGCTAGGACTTTCTGAGCATGTGCAAAGCTCTGGAAGAGGGAGAAAGCACATGGCTAGCACATGGCTAACTAAAATGGCTGCCAAGTACAAAATAGCTTTCAGCTCATGCTAACAGCGATTCCTGCAATCTTTAACAGATAGTCCTTTTAGCATGAGCTAAAGACATTCCTATGATCTAGTAGGAACATAGGAAATATTTTGCAAATTTATTTTCATAAATTCATCATTATCCCAACCCATTGCTAGGTGGGCATTTTTCATTCTAAACACTTCATTAAACGGGTATATATAAGGTATAAGCAGGAGTACAAAGGGAACAAAGCATTGGGTCATAATTAACAGGAGAGAGTAATGACTATTATCACAAACAAAATTATCAATAGTTTTCTAGCCCTAAGCAAAAAGCTAATCCTAGAACCATCTAGTCCAAATCTATGTAAAAAAACATTTTCTATTGACTTTCCAGTGTTCCTTTTATGAGGGCTAGAGTATCAATAATATAGTTAAGGAAAGGGCAAAGTCACATTGCTAACAAAAAGAAGTCCTTGGAAAATAAATTGAAGCCGCTGTACAACCAGTCAGAGGGAAGTCTTCTCCCTATGTCTGTTTGAGCCTCACAGGCAGGCTCTTGTTGTTCCCACTGTGGAGCTGCAATACTCGCAAATCAGAAATCATGGCCCAGTTTGAGAAGAAAAAGTCTTTCAATGAGCCTGTCCAGTGTCTCAGGCAGTGCACCAGTTTCCTTCACTTCAATCTAACAGGCACCAGAGACAAAGCACCTGTACCCTAAACTCAAGTCCTTCACTAACTCCTGTATTGCTCTGCTGGCGCAATGCTCTTTTGTTGGGGCCAAAGAGTATCCAGTATGCTCAGGTATCTCTTGATCAACAAACAAAGGCGCAAACTTTCATTCACTTTGGAACCAGGAGTTAGAGGCCTGATGCTGGGATCTCTGAAGCAACCCTCGTTTCAGAAGGGGTGACCTCAAGCAAAAGATTCCATGCCGTTCTGGTCGGTCTGTGACTCTCTCAGCTGGGCATCAAAAACTAGATCCACAATTTCTCCTTTCTGATTTGTGACCCCGTCTTTCGCCCAAGACAGCAGCAGGTGTTCACACTTCACATCCCAGTGCTTCTGCCTTCACTGAGGTCCTAGTTGCCAGCAACGCCTGTGCTGGTTACCTCCACCTTGGCTTCAAGCTGGATTGGTGCTAACTCCAGGTTGGATCTGATGTCCGGGCCCCTCTGACAATGGTTGTAAGGCAGCAAATATCTATTGGTGGACAGAACAAAAGTTCTTTAGACAAGGCATACAACTAATCTATCAACAGAGAGGATAGCCTCAGAATACTTCTCAGTCTTGGGACGCTCCGTATATTGGCAAGGCACTCAAGAACAACTTCATCTATCTGAGATTTTAAAAAAAACTGGACTTATTACTCCATTTAAAGCAGCTAAGGAAGTCTGTGTTCATTTACTTAATTCTGAGAAAAAGAGAAAAACAATACAGACATACTCCAAATCCTTACATTTGTGTATTCCTATACTATTCATCTGAAGACCCTCAGGAAAAAAGGAAATGTTCTACACTTTTACTCACATACTTTACACTACTGGTACAGGACTGCAGACACTTCTAAAATAATTTCTCTTAATAAAAACACCTACATTGCACGCTTAGGACCACGCTCTCATGTTATAGGTGCAGCAGGAAAATCTAAAACTGCTAATTTAACAGGGATTCCTATTACATAAAGAACTAAAAAAAACTTCAACATATTGGAAACATAAATTTCTCCAGCAGAACATGTTGTGATAAACACTCCTATAGCACAATATTTACTTCAAAAATGTTTGCTAAGGATCACCTGGGAGTCTTTCCTGCATTCTACTTTTCACGATCCAAACAATGCAACATCAGGTCTATTAAGGACTGTCAGTTTATTTACACAGAAGGTGTAATAATGGTGTTATAACCTGAGAATTTTAGAACAAAAACTACCCACATCTAGTTCCCCTTAAAGGTCAAATAAGGGAGCAGCAATCTAGACTACTCATCCTTTCACAATTTCATCAGTCAAGATGGGTAGTAACATAGCATATATATTTTTTTTCTTCATTTTATTAATGCTAACAATTTTAAAACAGTATTACTGAATAGCCAATTAAATGTCTCATAACTGTTTCACAGACAGCTCAGACAGGCTAAAAAAACTGAGAAAAAGAGAGAGAAAACATAATTTGCCTACCCTTAATTTGTAGAGGAGCTAACCTCCTTCCCCCATTTTGACAGTAGGAAACCCTGAAACAGGTTTCACTTCTGTCAACACTATCTACTTCTATTTGTGGCAGCTGGGCACAAATACACTTGTGGAAGGTAAATAGCACATGTAGCTAGCTAGAAAACATTAATAACCAACCACCAATTCCCTTAGCAATTATACTAGTTGTAACATGAAGGCGCATTAATTCAAACTAAATCCCATTGATTCCTTATCTCAAGCCTTGCACAGTAATCTTCAATCTAAAAGCATTAGTACTATATACATGGCAGAGCTATTCTCTTGATCAGAGCCCATGTATACCATTATATTTCCTTCTGCTCTTATGAGTGCACTAAAACTTGCCAAAAATAGTAAGCAATACTTCTCTTTCTCTCCCTGCGCTGTCATCTCATCTTTAAAAAAGTTTCAGAGGTCGAAGTGTCAAAGCAAACCTTGCTCTGAGCCCTGCTAGGCTGCTAAATGCAGAACTCGACCTTTAACCCTTACCAGCTATCCTATTTTGTGCAAGGCTTTCCATGCGGTTTTCCAATTCAAAGTGACCCTGGAGACTGATAGCTGAAAAGCAGTCCTATTCCATTCCTGTTTGCCAGTAATTTAGAGGTAAGATAATAACTTCTGCTTGTTTTTTATACTTAGTTTCATTTGTGTGCAGTGTGTGGTGTACTTATCTAGCAGTGTAGAGGTCAGCTATTTGTGTTATACTTAAATGAGTGCATTTACTGAAGCCTAAGATCAGTTTGAAAACTGCTCTGAGTGGCAGAACTGCTTTTAAATAGTGAATTTTGCCCACTTTCGACTTTGGTGTCGGGGGCACTTAAAAATGAATACCCTACAATGTTTTGGCATATTAGTAATTCCCAGAGTGTTCCCCACTTATCCCAGGAATGGGGGATCAGAAATGTATAAGATACATCCTTATAAAAATTAGTTTTGTACGTCTGGGTAAAGTGACATTTTCCATCCTATTACCCCCCCCCCTCCCCCATTGCGGTAAAGCGCTGCTTAAATTTAACTTTGATGCTAGGAGTTCACAGTTTGATAATTAGGCATCATAGAGATAAAAAAAACATTTTAGTGCACTTATTTTTAATGAACTTTTTTTTCATATCTTCTAAATTCCCCCCCCCCCCTTTTTTTTTAATAACACCAACCCTTTTGATGGTTCCACGAATGAAATGCAAGCCTCATTCCTTCCCTATCATGTTTAAACACATTCATTTATAACCCTAAGCACAGAAGCCTTACTTGAAACATGAAAAGTCTGTGCCACTTTTATAGGACAGTTATTATTTAACATCAAAACCACGGATGTGCTAATGTAAAAAGGTATTAAGAAAGGAAATCCCTACTTTCAATCTTTTCTCTGTTATCCTAAATAATCAAACTGTCTTTTGTAACATTTTAAAATCAACAGTCTGTAATGCAGGCCTTTATACCATGTTTGCACTAATCTTAAAATATCTATTTGACTCAGCTGTTTCCCTCTGTGGCTCGTGGTCAGGAATAGCCATGTGCTATTGACGCAGCTGTTGCTCTAACCAGCAGGCGTCAAATTCTCACGCCTTTCAAGCCAGCACAAATCTATAGTTCCGTAATGTCATGCTTAATTCAGCAACAACCAATTCACTCAGATGATGTGAATGCCTTTTAATATCTAATACAATGGATCTAAGGAAAGTGCTGTAACATTTTGCATTTTAATCCTAATGATTGCAAAGCACAACATTTCGTTTTTTTCCCTTCCTTTCAATGAGGCCTATTTTTTTCCTATTGAATGTGAATTCCAATTTTATCTTTAGCATTGTGGCAATTTACACACATGTATAGTTTCTTACTTTGTCAATTTTAATGATAGCGTGCAGCATTTTAGCATATGTTACATAATTTCATTTCTGGATTTTTTATTTAATATGTAATTAATTGAATGACATTTTGCATAACAGAATGATGACAAAAAACAAATTGATCTCATTCCAAACATTTACAGAAGGGGATCATACACTCAGAACACACAGTACAGTGCCCTTAAGGCTAGCCATTCTTACACAAAGAGTGCACTCGCTACTTACTCACATAAGTACCACCGATGTCAAATCACAAACCACATAGACATTTAAACCCTTAATTAACCCATAGATCAACATTTAGGACGGTACAAAGATACAGCCAACAGACTGTACTGAAACCAAACCATTTGTAAATATTAATTGTAAGTCATATTTACAAGAGGAGCTTCTCAAAAGTAGTCCAAGAAAAAACTGCACCAAAACAGCCCAAAGACTGTTTTATGTTTAAGAAGCCAAAATACACCAAAATTGCTGGTTTTGGCTGGCAGAACACTTAAAAAGCGCTCTGCATATCACTACTTATAAAAGTTAAAGTGCACAAATCAGGATCCTTTTGTTTATGTACATATTTTAATTCCATGCGGTACTTAGTCACCAAGGAAGAAATACGTTTTTTTATACCTAAACCTATTTCGGTATCCCCTCTAGGGGAGCCGGCTGATTCCGTTCAAATTCCACTATGGTACCTCCAAGAAAGCAACAATTTATTTGATGTGCACTTGAAATAGTCATGCCAAAAGTATTGCAGCATATACAATAATATACATCAGTGGCACTTAACACAATATGTGCTGTTACAAATTATTCAAAGTTAGAGAAAAGTCTCCTCATTACTTGCCTACACAAATTGCAATTCATATATTTCCAAGTTTCCAAAATCTTTGGCCTAAACCAAACCAATCACATGTTGATGACCTTCCCAAGCACAAATCTCCAACCTCTCACTGCCAAGTTCAGAATGACCTAACGGTCGTTTAAGAATACTCACACCAAAAAGGGTTCTCAGTCAGGAGCGGTAAACATTTTGAGGATCAAATAAGGACCAGAAATATACTGGGCCGCAGAGACAGATAATCTCCATGTGCAGGGCATCTCTATAGTAGATTCCTGTCCTGTCTTCCTCAGTAGATTCCTGTCTCCTGTCAAGACCACTCCCTTGGATAGCCGCTTCTCTGATGAGGTCCACGTCGGGCGCCATTTGAAGAAATATAAACCTCCTAAGGGGTTCACTGATACACCAGGTCCTTTTAACCAACAAAGAAGAGATTGGCACAAAAGCTGTAATATAAAAATAATGCATTTATTAACCTCAGATGAGGGAGACTGCATCGTACGGTACCCTCAGGCCACTGTAGGAGGCATTCTAAGGAGTACAGAGAACAGGGGCCTTATATATGCTTCGGTTACATTAGTCTATTTACAACAAGGGGTGGTGATGGACAGAGTCTCTGAATTAAGCAGAGTACTCTCACCCAGTCAAGAGATCAGGGCTAGATCCAACACCGTTTTTTAGCTCATTGCACCATCCCAGTTTCAGAACCTGGCTGTATGCAAATTAGTCTGTCCCTGGCCCAGTGCATCATGGGAACAGGGCAGACCAGACTACAAAAGCCAATTCTTACACTGGGAAGGAAACAAGCTTCCGGGGACCGGTTTCTGCCATTTCAGGCGTCTTCGGCCCGGATTGCTTGAATCCTGATGGTGCAATGAGCAAGGGACTCACATCTGAGTATACCCTTCCATGCTTAGGGTGGACAAAATTATTTACAACAAGGGGTGGTGATGGACAGAGTCTCTGAATTAAGCAGAGTACTCTCACCCAGTCAAGAGATCTGGGCTAGATCCAACACCGTTTTTTAGCTCATTGCACCATCCCCGTTTCAGAACCTGGCTGTATGCAAATTAGTCTGTCCCTGGCCCAGTGCATCATGGGAACAGGGCAGACCAGACTACAAAAGCCAATTCTTACACTGGGAAGGAAACAAGCTTCCGGGGACCGGTTTCTGCCATTTCAGGTGTCTTCGTCCCGGCTTGCTTGAATCCTGATGGTGCAATGAGCAAGGGACTCACATCTGAGTATACCCTTCCACGCTTAGGGTGGACAAAATTATTTACAACAAGGGGTGGTGATGGACAGAGTCTCTGAATTAAGCAGAGTACTCTCACCCAGTCAAGAGATCAGGGCTAGATCCAACACCGTTTTTTAGCTCATTGCACCATCCCAGTTTCAGAACCTGGCTGTATGCAAATTAGTCTGTCCCTGGCCCAGTGCATCATGGGAACAGGGCAGACCAGACTACAAAAGCCAATTCTTACACTGGGAAGGAAACAAGCTTCCGGGGACCGGTTTCTGCCATTTCAGGCGTCTTCGGCCCGGCTTGCTTGAATCCTGATGGTGCAATGAGCAAGGGACTCACATCTGAGTATACCCTTCCACGCTTAGGGTGGACAAAATTATTTACAACAAGGGGTGGTGATGGACAGAGTCTCTGAATTAAGCAGAGTACTCTCACCCAGTCAAGAGATCAGGGCTAGATCCAACACCGTTTTTTAGCTCATTGCACCATCCCAGTTTCAGAACCTGGCTGTATGCAAATTAGTCTGTCCCTGGCCCAGTGCATCATGGGAACAGGGCAGACCAGACTACAAAAGCCAATTCTTACACTGGGAAGGAAACAAGCTTCCGGGGACCGGTTTCTGCCATTTCAGGCGTCTTCGGCCCGGCTTGCTTGAATCCTGATGGTGCAATGAGCAAGGGACTCACATCTGAGTATACCCTTCCACGCTTAGGGTGGACAAAATTATTTACAACAAGGGGTTACATTAGTCAGCATAAAACCAAGGGGAGGTCCTGGCACATACCAGCATGCAAATAGACTAATATGGTAAACAACCGTTACAACGCAACTTTTACAACAGACTACTTTTACAATCCAACTTTTACAACGCAGGATCCATTACAACGAAGTACCATTACAACGCATTTTTTTACAATGCAAATACCTTTACAACGCATACCATTACAACGTAAGTATAGGTAAGTATATAATTATAGTAAAAATGTTATAGGATTGGGTTTTTGGTAAAGGGGTATTTTTAGGGTTCAGGGCTAGGTTTGGGTTTTTGGGTAAAAGGGTATTTTTAGGGTTCAGGGTTAGGTTTGGGTTTTTGGGTAAAGGGGTATTTTTAGGGTTCAGGGCTAGGTTTGGGTTTTTGGGTTAGGTTTGGGTTTTTGGGTAAAGGGGTATTTTTAGGGTTCAGGGCGAGGTTTGGGTTTTTGGGTAAAGGGGTATTTTTAGGGTTCAGGAGTAGTTTGGGGTTTTTGGGTAAAAGGGTATTTTTAGGGTTCAGGGGTAGGTTTGGGTTTTTGGGTAAAGGGGTATTTTTAGGGTTCAGGAGTAGGTTTGGGTTTTGGGGTAAAAGGGTATTTTTAGGGTTCAGGGGTAGGTTTGGGTTTTTGGGTAAAGGGGTATTTTTAGGGTTCAGGAGTAGGTTTGGGTTTTTGGGTAAAAGGGTATTTTTAGGGTTCAGGGGTAGGTTTGGGTTTTTGGGTAAAGGGGTATTTTTAGGGTTCAGGGGTAAGTTTGGGTTTAAAAAATAATTAAATTAAATTAAATTAAAATTAAATAAAATTAAATTATATTAAATTTAATAACTTACATTTTTTAAAATAGTATATACTTACCTATACTTACGTTGTAATGGTATGCGTTGTAAAGGTATTTGCACTGTAAAAAAATGCGTTGTAATGGTACTTCATTGTAATGGATCCTGCGTTGTAAAAATTGCGTTGTAAAGGTATGCGTGCTAAAAGTATGCGTGGTAACTTCATACATCCGACTAATATGGGTATAAAAAATGCGCTTGCTCAACAAAGTGGGAAGAGAGACATTTCTCCTTATGTCAGCAAGAATAGCCTGACAGTTCTATACTAGGAGCAGGTGCATTCTATCAGCTAGGCCTTTCTGAGCACGTGCAAGGCTCTGGAAGAGGGAGAAAGAACATGGCTATATAAAATGGCTGCCAAGTATAAAATGGCTTTCAGCTCATGCTAACAGCGATTCCTGCAATCTTTAACAACACCTCCCCATTTTTCCTGGTTCGCTAAATGACAACAACAATAACTTCTCATAAACAAGGCAAATTATTTGAAGACAATGACTCAGAAAAGCCCTAGCTCTGCTTTTCTGCCCCCCAACAGGGACACTGTATCAAATATCCAACCTCAGAGTACTAGCCAGCACCTCTTTCAGTTGCAAAACATACTGTTCTATCCCAATGAGAGAAAAATGAACACCGTCCCCTCTGAAAAACTACTCTGCATCATACTTTAATTCAGTGTGCTTGACTCTACCAAAACCTTCATCCTTGCAGAACAAACACATCTCCTTGTTTTTTTTCTCCTGGCACGATCAATTGCCACTGGCCTCCTGCCCCCACCATTTTCTCCTGGGAACAAACTTGGTCCTCACCACAATTCAACCTGCACATTGTCATTTTATTTCCCTGAAGTGTTCCTTTCTGTCCTTTAATAAAGCTAGCCCTTTGCACACAATTATATTGTTCTCCCCCATATGCACAACCAGAACATCCAGGCATCTATATCTACGTAACAATGTATTCAAACAACCCAACAGCTCCCTCCACTGCGTGCCCCCCTTGCCATACCATGTCACTTTGAACAAAGTGTCGTCAAAACACAGGATAGCTTCTTGTCCTTTCCTGTCCTTGTGCATCTCCGCCCATTAAACAAATGAATGGTCCACTATCCAAATAAAAAGGTGACCAGCCTCTGGGCCAGCAACCGCACATGAAAAAGATAGCAAATGTAAAATGAATGCAATGCAACCAGCACGGTCAGCAAGTCCCCCTTTCCTGCCTGACATATCTCTTGAAACAGGTTGAGGATCACTGACTCAAACTCATGATTCTCTCTCTGTTCCATCCTCTTCAAGCTGCCTCTGCGGCCACCCGAATTCTAAAAGAATGCATGATATTCCGAATGCAGTTCAAATGTCTCTGTATGGCCCATAAGGCACTCTTTGGGAAAGCCCCAGAGTACATTAAGCAACGTCTAAAGAGGTACACCCCGGGGAGGCTACTGCGCTCAGGAACAACCTCCAACCTGTTTCAACCTAGGTTCAAATTAAAGACCAAAGGAGGCAGGGCCCTGTCCGTGCTCCTTCCACAACTGTGGAACGAGCTTCCACCTACCTTGAAAGCGGAATCGCAACTTCTACCTTTCAGAAAGAAACTAAAAACTCATCTTTTCAGAAAGGCTTTCATGACATCATAGGAGGTGAAACAACTGAGGTTCTAGGGTCATCAGTGTGTTATGTTCTTTCTGGTTAAGCGCTTAGAGACCGGCGGTGATAGGCGCTATACAACCAATCCCTAACATAACATAACATAACATAACATAGATGCTTGGTATGTCTCCCAGTCTTGTCAGAGCTTTCAGCTGAACTGATAGAGGCTGAAAGGAATTCACCTGTGTTCCAGAACACAGAGTGAAAATCTTCCCTCTTGTGACCCGCCAAGCCCTGCAACCTCTCTCTGAATTTCAATGGGCACGATCCAGTAAGTCGGTATGCTGGCAACAACATCCTCTTCCTTTCATCCTCTGCACAGTCTTGGATGTAGACAGGTACATCCATTTGACCTTGGCGCCCATTCTTTCCAACAAATTGAAACTTAGAAAGGTCTGAAAAACATCCACAACATCACGGTGGAAACAGAGTATGATTTTCAACTCCCCTTTGCAAACCCCAGGCAGTACAACTACAACCTCACCCAACATCTGGTGAGTAATTGGCTCCTGTTGCATACCCACAGGTCTCTCTCTCTGACCCAACCCTTGAGCATCCTTTTCCCCAGCTCCCCTGCTGACGATGCGTAACCCCAGAAGAGCTTGCCATAAAGGCAACACCTGCTAGCTTAGTGGTGATCGTGACTCATGACAAACCCTGCGCTATGAGGTCTAAAATAAACATCACCACATCCTCCTCCCTGGCCCAACCCTGGGACCTCCATTTCATCCCGCCACTCAAGTGTTGCTGCTATGCTTGGGCATACAAATGCCTTGGGGACTCTGCCAAAGACCTTACCACCTCCATGCCAAGCCCGCAGAACCTCTCCCACTGCGAATGAGACAAAGCATCCACTATGTTACTGTTGTCTCCAGGTGCATGTTTCCCCTGAACAAAATGTCATTTGTCAAACACAAAAACTCACAACAGCTTCAGAACTTGTCCATCTCTGGCCAACCGGCTATTAACAATGTGTACCACTTCCATTCTGTGAAAGCTGAACTGAACCTTCTGGTGTGTCAACTTGTCCCGCCACAGTGTCATTACCAGCGGAAAAAACTTGAGGAATACAATGCTCCCGCCCCCCCTGTTTCCCATGCTTGGGCTACTCTTCTGCACACCTCCGAGCCTGACAGTAGAAGCCAAAGCCTATGCCACCCGCTGCATCGGACTAGTTCTGAACATTCCACTCGCACTGCTGAGGGGCCACAATCGGAACACCATTGGATTCTTCCAGAAACCATTGCCACATGCGCAAATCCTCCTTCTTGCCTGCCGACAGTTGCACATGGTGATGGGGTAAAGCTAATCCTAAATAAGGTACACCTGGCTGAATGTGAAAGGAAGGAAGAGAAAAGAAAGGTGGTGCAATGTCAGACAAAGCTAAAAGGAGAAATCCTTCCTGGACGCAAACCCTCACTCACCGTTAGGTGACATGCTTCATCATATGGGTTCCTTCCTCACACCAAGTTGTTGGCTACAACTCCCTGACGGGAGAAGCTGAGGTGTTTTCTCAAGATGAGCAGTGGAGAGAGGTTAGTGAGGGACAGAGTGCAAAACCTTTTAGTAAATTGGTGGTTATAAGTGTCTCACTTTATCCACTAAAACTTTATTGGGTGGTCTCAGGGACAAAGGAAAAAGAGAGGACTAGGGATTAAACCAAATATATCCCTAATAGTGGTCAACATGTTATTGCCATAGGTTGGTCGCCTAAAGGGATCCTGAGACATTCATCAGGAACTTAAATGTAGTTAGTCACTCTGCACGTGTATTTAAAGAAACGTGAATCTACTGGCCACCACAGGAAGAGAGTGGTCAGATTATGAATGACCTGTGTGCTTCTAGGGGTTCGTCTGTCTGAAAATCAAAAGTATAATCATAATCTTCAATATATCATAATCCAACATTACCTAGACAAACTATGATGTAAAAGTGTGTTCTCTATTGTTCTTTCTCTAAGTGGAAGCGGAAAGCCAACTCTTCATGCTCTAGGTGCGTCTCATAGTGCCAGGCTAAAAGAAAATATATATTTACAGCAATGTGTCTATTTTCTGCATATGTGTGTACATCAAGAGAGTCTGTGATATGCTGGTATTCATAAACAAGTATTTGGTGTGATGCAAAATATCTAGGGCTTCTCTGCACCAAGATCACAAAGAATGATCAGTGTATGCTAGCTTATTTGGCATTGCCTATATTACTCTCATATCCAAAGGTTGTTGATTCAGTTTATCACTTGATCGGGTTGTTGCAAAAGGCCCACGATCAGCAAGTTGTGTCAGGAATTAGTGGTGATTATTGATAATACGATCAGGTGTGGTAGTCTAACTTTACAAAATGTAATAACAGTTGTGCATACCCGAGACCCTAGTACGCTCGTGTGAAAGAGCCCAGGTCAAACAGCAACCAGCTGCTGTTTACCCAAGCGGCATTTTCTGTGAGACAAATATAATGTACTTAGGCTAATTGGAAAACCCCGATCAACATGGCAATGTGCCATACCAAATTACAGAAGTAAATATGCATGTTGCATTACTGGGAGCCTGGTGTGGTCTAATAAAAGGACCCTAATGACTCTAAACCACAAGAGACCTGCTGCGGTTTCACTACAGCCGCTTACCTTAATTAGCGCAGTGCACATCTAACGGACATCCCGGCGAGAGTGGAACTCGATCCGCATGAGTGCTGTTTTTTATGAAATCACATTGCGTGATCAGCATCACATCTCACATGGGCTAATCTGCTTTGCATAGATGTCTGGGACATGTAGTCCTGCATATCGGGAAAAATATTGTGGCATTAATCATGTCAACAATTTCTACATTTGCTGGTAGGCACCGTCCCTCTTGAGTGAAAACACATATGAAAAAGAACTGGTGAAACAGGGAGGCCCGGGTGAATATGTGGTATGGCTAATATGTTGCTCATGCTGAGTCAAAAAAGGCACAGTAACACTAACTCCAGTACTGCAACTGCGGGTCTTTGAAACAATAGTGACCGACTAGCAGGGGTGAGGCGCCCATTGTCACTTATTTATGTGAAGCTATAAGTAGCTGATCTGAGTGAGGACACGGAAATTGTAGGGATCCACTCTCCATGAAACCGTTCTATTGCCCTATGTCTCTACCGTGGGTGGAGTGGCTGTACCCTGCCTTGCTGTATTATGGAGTAAACACTAAGATTTTCTGACTACATTTCCAGTGCCTATGCTCATTTGCAGGAGGCATGTTAGTGTATAAGGCAACATGTACATCTAGCGAAGCTGCTCTAGAGACAAAGTTAAAAGAGAGGACTGGGGGGGTGTGGCTAGCAGCCAAGGTATATGGCCACAGCCTAGAGAGGCTCTGAGCGCCTAACACAGAGCCTGACTAATCCGGTTATTTATCCGCATTCTCCTTGACCCCAAAGTTCGTGGGATCGCGGCGGAAGTTGTGAGGTACCGTCCGGTACCGATCGCCAGGTCTGCGACGTTGCCTGCAGCAGTGATTGTCGTGGAAAGGCTGGGGCCTACCTGCGTGTGGAAGCCGGGACCCACAGTGCCAGCAGTGACCGAGAGAGGAGGCCCTCGCGCCGGATCTTCTGAGCGCAGACAGGTGGCGGATTACGAGATTCCGCCTCCTCCAGGTGTCCCTCGAGGGGTGGTGCGTAGAAGAAGCACGGGAGGGGCTGGCGGCCCAGGGTGAGGACTGGTGTAGTTACCTGGAGAATGGTCCAGTGGAATCAAGCTAGCGATCCGGGACAGAGTAGTAGAGACCACATTGCCGCCATTACAGGTCAGAAAGTGCTGAGGGTCGCTCGCCAGCCACTGCAAAGGAATCTACGGCAAGACATAGTACATTGACCTCCTTAGGTGCTGCAAGAAACAGTCTGGGCGCAGAGATTGAGGGATCCGGCTGAACTGATCAAGGCGTGGACCCAATAGACCCCCGACCGCCATTTTACATAGCTGATTGCCGCCCTTTTGACTATCTGGGGCGCGGGGGTGCCCAGGGATGTTTACTCGGAGGTGCGTCTCATAGTGCAGGCTAAAAGAAAATATATATTTACAGCAATGTGTCTATTTTCTGCATATGTGTGTACATCAAGAGAGTCTGTGATATGCTGGTATTCATAAACAAGTATTTGGTGTGATGCAAAATATCTAGGGCTTCTCTGCACCAAGATCACAAAGAATGATCAGTGTATGCTAGCTTATTTGGCATTGCCTATATTACTCTCATATCCAAAGGTTGTTGATTCAGTTTATCACTTGATCGGGTTGTTGCAAAAGGCCCACGATCAGCAAGTTGTGTCAGGAATTAGTGGTGATTATTGATAATACGATCAGGTGTGGTAGTCTAACTTTACAAAATGTAATAACAGTTGTGCATACCCGAGACCCTAGTACGCTCGTGTGAAAGAGCCCAGGTCAAACAGCAACCAGCTGCTGTTTACCCAAGCGGCATTTTCTGTGAGACAAATATAATGTACTTAGGCTAATTGGAAAACCCCGATCAACATGGCAATGTGCCATACCAAATTACAGAAGTAAATATGCATGTTGCATTACTGGGAGCCTGGTGTGGTCTAATAAAAGGACCCTAATGACTCTAAACCACAAGAGACCTGCTGCGGTTTCACTACAGCCGCTTACCTTAATTAGCGCAGTGCACATCTAACGGACATCCCGGCGAGAGTGGAACTCGATCCGCATGAGTGCTGTTTTTTATGAAATCACATTGCGTGATCAGCATCACATCTCACATGGGCTAATCTGCTTTGCATAGATGTCTGGGACATGTAGTCCTGCATATCGGGAAAAATATTGTGGCATTAATCATGTCAACAATTTCTACATTTGCTGGTAGGCACCGTCCCTCTTGAGTGAAAACACATATGAAAAAGAACTGGTGAAACAGGGAGGCCCGGGTGAATATGTGGTATGGCTATTATGTTGCTCATGCTGAGTCAAAAAAGGCACAGTAACACTAACTCCAGTACTGCAACTGCGGGTCTTTGAAACAATAGTGACCGACTAGCAGGGGTGAGGCGCCCATTGTCACTTATTTATGTGAAGCTATAAGTAGCTGATCTGAGTGAGGACACGGAAATTGTAGGGATCCACTCTCCATGAAACCGTTCTATTGCCCTATGTCTCTACCGTGGGTGGAATGGCTGTACCCTGCCTTGCTGTATTATGGAGTAAACACTAAGATTTTCTGACTACATTTCCAGTGCCTATGCTCATTTGCAGGAGGCATGTTAGTGTATAAGGCAACATGTACATCTAGCGAAGCTGCTCTAGAGACAAAGTTAAAAGAGAGGACTGGGGGGGTGTGGCTAGCAGCCAAGGTATATGGCCACAGCCTAGAGAGGCTCTGAGCGCCTAACACAGAGCCTGACTAATCCGGTTATTTATCCGCATTCTCCTTGACCCCAAAGTTCGTGGGATCGCGGCGGAAGTTGTGAGGTACCGTCCGGTACCGATCGCCAGGTCTGCGACGTTGCCTGCAGCAGTGATTGTCGTGGAAAGGCTGGGGCCTACCTGCGTGTGGAAGCCGGGACCCACAGTGCCAGCAGTGACCGAGAGAGGAGGCCCTCGCGCCGGATCTTCTGAGCGCAGACAGGTGGCGGATTACGAGATTCCGCCTCCTCCAGGTGTCCCTCGAGGGGTGGTGCGTAGAAGAAGCACGGGAGGGGCTGGCGGCCCAGGGTGAGGACTGGTGTAGTTACCTGGAGAATGGTCCAGTGGAATCAAGCTAGCGATCCGGGACAGAGTAGTAGAGACCACATTGCCGCCATTACAGGTCAGAAAGTGCTGAGGGTCGCTCGCCAGCCACTGCAAAGGAATCTACGGCAAGACATAGTACATTGACCTCCTTAGGTGCTGCAAGAAACAGTCTGGGCGCAGAGATTGAGGGATCCGGCTGAACTGATCAAGGCGTGGACCCAATAGACCCCCGACCGCCATTTTACATAGCTGATTGCCGCCCTTTTGACTATCTGGGGCGCGGGGGTGCCCAGGGATGTTTACTCGGAGCTGAGGCTGTGTAGTTCCCTGGAGAATGGTCCCGTGGAATCAAGCTAGCGATCCGGGACAGAGTAGTAGAGACCACCTTGCTGCCATTACAGGTTGGAAAGTGCTGAGGGCCACTCGCCAGCCACTGCAAAGGAATCTACGGCAAGACATAGTACATTGACCTCCTTAGGTGCTGCAAGAAACAGTCTGGGCGCAGAGACTGAGGGATCCGGCTGAACTGATCGAGGCGGGGACCCGATAGACCCCGACCGCCATTTTACATAGCTGATTGCCGCCCTTTTGACTGTCTGGGGCGCAGGGGTTCCCAGGGTTGTTTACTCGGAGCTGAGGCGGGGAGACGGGAACCCCCCCTCTGTTGATTTGCACTGTCTGCCTTCCCCTGGCCCCCGATTGCGGATGTGAGCTTGGATCCCCGTGAGTGCTCCTACGAGGAATAGCGCCGGACCCAGAAGGTGTCCTATTATTTTATATTACCCCAAGTACTCTACCTTTTGGGAACCAAGCTGCCGCCTGGCCTGCGGAGAGGCCACACGTGTGTGATCCATTTACCTCAGTGGGGCGCCTCTGGCTCTCACGGCCTGAAAGAACTGCTGCTAACTACCCTACGGACACATCTCACTGAGGTCCTGCTCAAGGAACACTTCTCCATTCTGCTGCCGCCATGAGTGGTTGAAACTCAAGAGGGGCCACTCAGGGGAGATTGGACAAATACGCCTTCGCCAAATCGCAGGGTGAGGCGCACGAAAAGGAAGTTTCTTCGCCTGTGGGGGAGCCTGGCGAGGCCGAGCAGGACATCACCCTGAAGGACATAATGGCGACATTAAATAAAGTGGACACGAAGATTGGAACGCTTGCAGTCGACCTGGCTCTAATCCGAGCAGATTTCAATAAACTGTCCTCCAAGATTTCAGATGTCGAAACTACTACGGAGGCCCTTGTTACGGACACTTCCACCCTCCAGAAACAAATGCACCAGTTGGAAGAGGACAATAAGTTTTTTAAGGCCCGCCTTGAGGATCAGGAAGGGCGCTCGATGCGGAGCAATATTCGCCTAGTTGATGTGCCAGAGAAGTTGGGGGGGCGGCCCTTGATCTCTTTGTGGAGGACCTGGTAACAATTCATCTTCAGCCACGGGGTTATCGAACTTTTTCTCCGTGGCGCGGGCTCACCGGGTCCTGGGTGGCAGACCCAAACCCGGGGCGCCCCCGTGCCCAATCCTGGCGCGAATTTTTAACTTTCGAGACCGCGATGCCATCTTACAAGCGGCCAGAAAGGCTCCACCGATTGCCATCAAGAACGCCAACATAACAATCTTCCCGGACTACACCGCGGCAGTGACGAAGCAACGCAGGGGGTTCCTTGAAGTGAAGAAGGCTCTCCATGAGCGGGAGATAAAATACTCTATGCTATTTCCAGCCAAGTTGAGAGTGGAGAATGAAGGAAAGGTGTGGTTCTTCCTCACGCCTCACGAAGCCCAGGAATGCCTGGATGACTGGCAAAGGGTGGGGAGACAGGGCCGCACTGATCATCGGGAGCAACAACGCAACAAGCGACAGTGCACTGTGGACCGAGCATGAATAAGAGTAGCAGACCTCGGACACACAGAGGATGGGAGACCAGCACTGTGGCGGCGGGACTGACCTGTGCTGAAGCCATGCGGCGATGCACCAGATTTGGTTACTTGGTTTGACAAGAAGTGTAAGGGGATATACTGCGTATAAGATGCACATCCTGGGTCACTGTTTGGTGTGGGTGGGGGAGGGTTTTCCTTGCGGGATGGCCTGGCCTGACTGCGATTTAATGACAATTGCAAGACTACTTTGCTGCAGTCTTTCTTTCTCTGATGGCGCTCGACCGTGATGCTGGGTCACTGACATTGATGTAGTACAAGGGCTCTGTGGAGGACTGGAGCAACTTTCTCTCGCCCTCACCGTAAGGAATGGGAATGGGTACTAAGCACTCTGCTTTGTTGGGGTAGCGGGCAGTTCCAGTACCGTCAAGCAGGGAGGCAGGGAAAGGGGAAGGGGGGAAAGGGGTTCATTGCGTAATGTTCATGTTTTTTCTGTTCTACATTTAGGGCAAAACCTGAAGGATAATGTGCATGGTGCTGCTGTATGGCTCCGCTGCCTTGGCAGCAGTTTACAATGATGTGTTGTTCATGGCAGGGGAGACGGTGTTGGCGTGTTCCGAAATTGGTACTGATGTTCCCACTATGGCCCCAGTGTCTCCCTTGACAATACGTACCTGGAATGTGCATGGTTTGGGGGATAAAATTAAGAGAGGCCTAGTGTTGCAATATCTGAAGCGCTGTGCGCCAGCGGTGGCACAGTTGCAAGAAACGCATCCGGTGGGTTCGGCATGCAAAGCTATGGACCGCTGGGGGTACAGAATGCTGATGCACTCTGAGTTCACATCGGGCTCGAGAGGGGTGGGCATTTTGGTTCGTAAAACATTCCCGTTGATCATACATCGTACCTGGTCAGATACTCACGGGCGATTTGCAGCAGTCTTGTGCCAGTGGGAAGGGAAAAGATTCAATATAGTGTCAGTGTATATCCCCCCTGCTCTTCATTTTGTAGGTTTTCCAGCACTCAGCACTTTCCTATTGAGCCTGCCGGAAGGAGAACTTCTTATGGGGGGTGATTTTAATGCAGCGGTTGATGGCGTCAGGGACCGCTACCCTAGTAGGCCCACGAGGGCAGGTGGTTCCCGCATGACTGGGTTTATTGATGCCTTGGGTCTCACAGACGCCTGGAGATATAGACACCCCGCAGACCTACACTACACTTATCAATCAGGGGTGCACAATAGTCTCTCCCGTATTGACTACTTTCTCCTTTCTGCAGGAGGCCTCCCCATTGTCACTGATGTTGAGATACACCCTTGAGGCATATCAGACCACTCACCCATGCACCTGACTCATACACTGCATATCAAAACAAGGAAGCTAATTTTCCCTATTGTCCCAGGTTATTTACAAGTCCCCAAGATCCGTAAAGACATAGTACGGGCTACAAAGCACTACTTCCAAGAAAATGAAAACTCTGTACAGTCCCCAGGCATTATATGGGAGGCGTATAAGACAGTGGTTCGAGGACAAGCTATCACTTCTATAATGGGCTATAGGCGGGAGGCGAAAGGAGAGTTAGACACCCTAGAGGCTGACCAGGCAGTGCTTCAGGAGCAACACGAACGGAACCCCTCTCCAGCTACGGCGCAAAGCCTGCGTCTCAAACAGTGTGCACTTAAAGAATACCAGAGTGAGCAGGTTAAACTACAGCTCCTAGCTACGAGACATCCCATATACGAGGTTGGAGACAAGACTGGCAAGCTCTTGGCATGGTTGGACAGGAGGGACAGAACGCAGAGAACGATAGCTCTACTTCACACTTCGACTGGTACCATAGTCACTGCCCCTGAAGACATAGTATGCACCTTGGCTGACTACTTTGAGAAGGTATATACCTCTAATTCCCCTATGACAATAGAGGAAGCTCGTACGTACATAAAAGATATTCAAATGCCGACTCTTACAGAGGAAGCAGTATTGACTCTGAAAGCTGACTTCACGATTGATGAGGTTACAACTGCCATTCATTCTTTGCAGTCCGGAAAGGCTGGGGGGCCCAATGGCATCCCCATTGAACTATACAAGCGCACGTCAGACTTAACTGCCCCGTATCTCTTGACCATGTTTCTGCACAGCTTAGAGGCCGGTGCCCTGCCATGTGACCAATGAAGGGCCACTATAGTTACAATGCCTAAACCTGGTAAGCCCCCAGATGAATGCTCTTCATATCGACCAATATCTCTGCTTAACGCTGAAGCAAAGATTTTAGCTAAGATGATTGATGCCCAACTAACCCAGAACCTCGAAACACTTATCCATCCGGATCAATCCAGGTTTATGCCCAATAGAAGTACTGCAGTTAACCTGCGGAGAGTACACGCGGCTGTGGCACGCATGCCCTGTCTACAAGAACCAGCAGTTATTCTTTCCTTAGATGCTCGAATGGCATTCGACATGGTGGAGTGGACTTATTTGTTCGCAGTCCTCGAGCATCTGGGCTTTGGTCCCAAGTTCTGTGCATGGGTAAAATTGTTATACTCACGCCCTCTGGCCCATGTGGTGGCCAATGGACATATTTCTAGGGACTTTGCACTAGGTCGTGGCACGCGCTAGGGCTGTCCATTGTCTCCATTGCTATTTGCTCAGGCATTGGAGCCGTTGGCGGCTTGGATTCGATGGGACTGCATGATTAGGTAGGGTACACTGGACCGCAATGTGGGAGGACCGCATTTCTTTATATGCAAATGATATCCTTCTATACTTGACTTCCCCTAAGCGGTCTATCATGGTACTCTTAAATATTTGCGAGATTTTTGGACGGGTGCCTGGCTATACCATTAACTGGTCTAAGTCTATCTTATTTGTCCCTAAAGGCCCACCTCCACAACTTCCGACGGAATGCCCCCTAAGGGTTACGGAGGAGTCCTTTAAATACTTGGGGGTGTGGGTAACGCCTAATCCTAGTGTCTTCCTCCTCAAAAAATCTGGAGCCTCCCCTTGAGCGATTCCGGTCTGATGTAAAGCACTGGCATACCCTGCCTTTGCCGCTTCTAGGTAAAGCTGCCCGTTACAAGATGATGACACTTCCACGGCTATTATATATATTGGAAAACACCCCTTTCCCTGTTCCTGTAAAGTATTTCTACCAAATAGATACCCTAGTTTCAGGTCTACTTTGGGGTAATAAGACGGCATAGATGTCATGTGGCAAGTTAATTAGGAGCTGGTATGATGGAGGCGTTGCCCTTCCAGATATCCAGTTGTATTACTGGGCCGCCCATTTAAAAATCATAAATCAATGGCTGCACGCATTACAAATGGAACCGGCATTCCAAGCTGTCAGATATGAGATTGGGGAGGCGGGAATTCTTTCTGTACTCTATGACAAACAGGGCACATCGTCCCTCATTGGCCCAACAGCACACACAGTGGGCATTTGGTATGCTGCGCAGACTCGTCTCAAGTGCAAGGACACAATTACTGAAATGACTCTGTTATGGGCCACACACAGACTGGGCAAACTACGCAACAGCAAAGGTTTTAGAGAATGGGACCTGATAGGAATCTCCACGGTAGGCGACCTATGGAAGAGAGGTGCAATCATACCATTTGACCAGCTTCAAACCCAATATGACTTAGCGCCCACTGAAAAATTTAGGTATTTGCGGATCAGCAATCCCACCAAATACTGATTTGCCTGAATCAACTCCGTTGGAAGACAGGTTACTTCATGAACATATGCATAAAAAAGCAACGTCTTTTACGGATCGCAAGCTAGTCAACAATTTGCCAGATCCAACCCTTAAGCTCAGGAACAGTGGGTCTAGAGACTTGGGGGGATTTGACGAGGCGGACTGGCAGACAGCACTATCTTCCCCGAGAGAAGTGGCCATACCCTCTAGACTTCGTCTGATACAGTTAAAAATAATCCATCGTGTGTACAACACTAGGACTACTATGCACACCATAGGGTGTGCCAAACACCGCCTTTGTCTAAGGGGCTGCGGGGAGGAGGGAACATTCTTCCATTCCATATGGCAATGCCCTCGGGTCGCTGCATACTTGGCTAAGGTCATGAGGACGATGTCACAGGTAGTGAATGCATCTGTATTACCTGAGCCACGGTGTTGTTTATTAAACATCCGCAACCCGAATGACCTTACCCACCCTGCTCAAGACTGGGTGACATTGGGTACAATGTTTGCCAAGCGAAATATCGCCAAATACTGGGGCGCTGAGGAGGTACCCACATTGAGAGACCGGTGCACAGATTTAGATGTGGCCATGCTGGCGGAGAGAGTGGTATACCTGCACCGGGGTTGTCCCCGAAAATGGGATAAGATTTGGGGTGCCTGGAATGAATACAGGGGGCATCTGTGCGATCCACCGAGGCCAGATGAGGAAAGTGATTCTGAATTTTAGACGAGAGGGGGGCTATGGGAATTTACCGATGGATTTGGAGCACTGTTATTTGAATATTTTACATATTGTACTGACACTGCCTTTTACATTGAACTGCCTTTCATGCTGTATGTACCACTTATCTACCAGAAGCCCTATTATTGTTCTTAATAAAAACAATTTTAAAAAAATGAGAGGACTAGGGATTAAACCAAATATATCCCTAATAGTGTTCATAGGTCAGTCCCCTAAAGGGATCCAGAGACATTTGTCAGGAACGTAATGGTAGTTAGTCACTCTGCTTGTGTGAAACATGAATATACTGGCTACCACAGGAAAAGGGGGGTCAGGCTATCTACAAACTGTGTGATCTACGGGTTCGCCTGTCTGAAAATCAAAAGTATAATCCTAATCTTCAATATATCATAATCCGACATTACCCAGACAAACTATCATGTAAATGTGTGTTCTCTATTATTGTTCTTACCTATAAGTGTAAGTGGAAAGCCAACTCTCCATGCTCTAGATACGTCTCATAGTGCCCAGCTAAATGAAAAATAATATTTACAGCAATGTGTCTATATTATGCGTATGTGTGTACATCAACCCATTCTGTGATGTGCTGGTATTCATAAACCAAAGGTTGTTGATTCAGGTTATCACTCGATCGGGTTGTTGGAATGACCCACGGTCGGCACATTATGTCAGGGAGTCGTGGTGATTATTTATAATACAATCAGGCTGTCCAAAAGCCTTGACTGGTGTGGCAGTCTAACTTTACAAAATGTTAGAACCGTTGTGCATACCAGAGACCCTAGTGCGCTCTGGTGAAAGAGCCCAAGTGGCTGTACTCTGCCTTGCTGTATTATGGAGTAACCCTAAGGTTTATGACTACATTTAAGTGCCTATGATCATTTGCAAAAGGCATGTTAGCGCATAAGGCAACATGATCATATAGCTAAGCTGGTCCAGAAAATCTCATATAAGATAAGATATACAAGATAATCCTGACACAGTTAAACAAAATTGTCAAAAGGCCCTGATTGCCCTAACCACCCAGCAAATGAATCAAGTTTGATGCCCTAAAATAACAGACACATACAAAGGGCACATGCTCTTTTCAGGGGCCAATGACATCCCTATGTCCCGCAGGAGTTCTTGGAAACTTACCAAATGCTGTTAACAGGCCGCAGAGCCGGTTCGACCAATGAAAAAGAAACAGTCTAGGTAATGTGTCACTAACGTGTGCCTCATGCATTTTGTGAAAAGCCATTGTAAGAATGCACTGAAGCAATCAAAGAGCACGCATGAGATTGAACACCCCATTAGCAGAGCTTTCTCCACAGACCATTGGCCATCAAATTGTATGCCCAGCAACTGAAAACCTCTGGGTGTACCAGCAATAGCCTAAAAGATGACTTAATATCGCTTCTGGCCATGTCTGCCCCCTGTCCAGCTTGCTGCCACCAGGGCCATTGGAATGTATACAGAGTAATAAGAGGCCGATGCAGGCTCTTCGGCTATGAAATCATTCACCCAGTTACTCTCTGGACACAATAGATGTTGTATCAGTCAAAACTGTCCGTTCTCTTTCCTGGGCCCCACTTCAATGAGTGACACAATCGAATCGGACATTGGGCATTCGTGAAATGCTCCTGCCATCCTTCCTTGCTAAATTTCCTTGACCAGCTTGTCCATGATCATTTTCCTACGTACCTTGGATGATTTAAGGTTCTCTGTCCACCTTTTCTGTCTGGAACCTTCATATCCCAGTCTGAATTCCCAATGGAAACCCTCTCCAGGCACCTGAGTGTCCTCTCTGTTTTCTCTGTTTTCATATTGTGACAGACAGAAATCCAGTCTGCAGAGGTTAATGGGCTTACCCAGTGCCCCATAACGGACCTCTCCTCCTCCGGTTATTGACAGGCTGAGCAATGTGCTGTTCACTGAGGACCCCATGTTGTGGTGACCACTGCCCCCCTGGCAAGCCCTGCGGGCCACTTGCCGCTCCATGGCATTGCACGATGCTGCCCAGAACATTGGCAGCATTGTGCCTAAACTTACAGTAGATGCATAGGCAGTCAGTATAGTCCTAGCCTCGCTGAGAATTCCTTGCTGCCATTTCCTCGCTGCCCCTACCCCTCCTCAGGTGGGACATCCCTGAAATGGGATGTAAACTATCAAGTGACCTCTAGACATAAAAATTATCTTCCCAAACTTCACAGGGCCCATAGTGGGCTGCCAGAGGGCCAAGTCAATTTCACCCTATTTTGCCTCTGAATCAAGAGTTAGACGAGCCTTACCTGTCAGCGTATTGTTCCCATGCATAGACCCATAGGCGATTTGCATATTCTTTGTTATGTCATGTATTTAAAGAGCCACCTAACCAGTGGTAGAGGTCTTCTACAGTCGTCGTCCTTCATCCCGCTGTCTCCTGGGTAAGTGAGTACAAGATAGGGAGCGACCCCACTAGCCAAGAGACAGGTACCTCAGGTAAGTATAAAAAGAAGAATCTCTTGGATATACATAAAAGTCCAACTTTCATCAAGTGTGTAATGCTATATTATACATATATATACCCACATTTATACTGATCAAACCAGAGGACACAACAATACTGATCTAGATCAGGACCTAAATTCGAACCCAAAAAGCAACTGCATGTAACAAAAAGACAAGAGACTTCAATCCATACACTACATACAAAACGTATTAAAAAATATATTCACATTAAAAAATGTCAACAAGACAATACAATCGCAATAATAAAATACATAAGTTCAAATGTATAAAAATGTATGAAAGAAAAAAACCTGTGAGAAAAAGCACTGTGTGAAATCATTACATTCATCAAAGAACAGTTATTCCCAGCAATAATCAATACATAAAACACCATAAGTCTGTTATTTCCTCATCAAATTAGACATGGGTTATTTCCTGGATATAACCAATTCTGAAAGAACAGGAGTCAACGCATTTCATTGGTAAAGAATTATTGAAGTCCCACCTTCATCAGGACAAAAACAATCATTTTCTCTCTCCGTATTAATTGAAAATTATAAACCTAATTGAAACAAAATAATTGATTACAAAACACAAACCCGACCATATCTTACAGTATTTATAAATAGATATTATGCAGTGTATGGAATGAAATCTCATCTTTTTGGTACACGCAGTTGCTTTTTGTGTTCAAATCTAGTCTGGATCGGTATTGTTGTGTCCTCTGGTTTGATCAGTATAAACGTAGGTATATGTATTTATGATATAGCATTACACAATTGATGAAAGGTGGACTTTTATGCATATCCAAGAGATTCTTCTTTTTATACTTTCCTGGGTAAGTGAGCCTCATGTGATTTGAGCAACACCTGCAAAACATTAGGAACAACCTCATTAGCTGCATACCCTGACCCCACAGTACCGCTCTGCCACCACCTGTGTTTTTCTCTCCATAGGAGCATCATCCTCAACTAATTTGCCTTCCACCAGGATCATTTAATTATAGTCCATGTCAAATCAAACATCTGCTGTGGCCCTTATGGTTCATCAATTGCCACCAGGGGGCTGCCATACGCCGTCCTTGCCCTACTTCCATATTCCGTTGACGTACTCCGACTTCCCAAATCCCAGAGGCTATATTGTGCCATGATGTGCCACCGAGGCCACACTAGACCTTCCTTGGGCGGTGATGAAGGACCCACAAAACTTTTCCGGCTGGCCATGCTGTACTCTGCCTTCACTTGTAAAAGAAAGGGAAGGTCCGAAGCGCGGCATCCTGATCAGCTTCTTCCCTTCCTCTTCTATCTCGAGTACCCAAAACCACCTGCTGCACTACAACCCTCATCCACCCATGGAAGTCCCATCTCAGCCTACTCCTCATGGGACCCCTGTAAACCTACCCCACCCACAGTCAAATCCATGCTCTGTACATGAGACCTAGAGTGACAGCCCAACGTGAAGTTGCCATACTCCTGTTTTTTCCGCTCATGAATTCACCCTGATGGGCAATTTTCAAACAAATCGAAGAGTGGGCTACAGCCCATAACTCGGGGGGTCCTCCCAGCCATTGTCATCTACACCTTAAGCCTCCTCATCACTCCAGACTAAGGAATATAAGTGGGGCTGACACACCAGGCCCCCCTTTTCTTACCTCTCTGCCTAGCTTCTGCCTGCTGAGCACAACTCTCTGTTCTCGAAACTGGGGGCATTTGTGGGGGATGCGCCTACCCCCACCTTGTGTTCATAGACCATCTAGCTCACATCCTTTGAGGGCTCTGTCCAGTCACACATCCATGCCCAAGGAACCCTTATTCCACTGAATGCTGCAGAGGGGTCCCCATCCAATGGATCCCCCCGGATCTCTTCCCATCCCATGCCAGGACCATCGCAACACACCCTCCGTCTACCCCTGAATGTGTCACCTTCTTCTCTTGATTGCTTTGAGAGTCTATTGTGACAGACTTTGCTTTCAGCTCTCTGTCACCCCACTTTTTGTGCTATGTGGCCTTGCTACCCCCCTGTGCCTTAAGCTCCATTAATGAGGAGTCATCATGGCCACCTCCACCTTCTGCGTCCCTGAGAGTGTGGCCCCCTGGCACAAGGCTGAGCCGCCACGCTGATCTGCAAGTTGCAGAGCTGGCCTCTTTACTATGACTGCTGCTGGCCGATCACCTCACCCAGGTGTAGCGCATAGTGGTCTCGCTGTCTCAGCTGGTGTTACCTTGACAGGGATTCTGTGGTCCCAGGTGGTGGCAAAACAAGCTAGAACTGTTGTGGAGACCCACTACAATGCCCAGTGAGCCAGGCAGTTCACAGACCTTGCCTCCGGGGACAACAGATCTGTCCTGGCGGTTTCTTGTAGAAGATGCAATTAATACACTACCTTCCAATCTGACATAACACCACAGAAATGTTTTTTCTGCTTCACCAGCCGCTGCGTCCCCAAGTCCATAAAGGATTTGATAGGTACAAAATGGCTGGACTTTTTACCTTGGGCTAACATTTAGGTGGTAGCACAAAAATAGCCCAACAGTCGCCTAGAATGTTTCAACTTGCCAAATAATCTTAGGGGGGAACCACCCTAGGTCGACTGCCCACCAAAGCCCATTGTAATATTCATATACTATTTTCCTATTGAGCTGACGTGCCTACAATTTCACTCAGTCCTTTAACTGAAACCTGATGTGCAATAACATTTTATCGCAATGGGTTTTTTCCTACTGTATGCTCTGAATATTGTCCTTGTGGCATTGCATTTTGCTGATCTATAAGTCCTATCAGTAGAGCTTTTCATGGCAAAATTCAGTGTGCATGCATTTCACCTCAGAATATAGAATGATTTTGCCAGCATTATTGGCCCCTTTTTAAATAGTATGATGTCTGACTTACCAGTGAGTCTGAAAAAGGTAATTCATGTGCCGGTGCAAGTCGATAGTAAATCAAAAACTCCTTTACCTTTGTGTGATATGTCTCCAGCAAAGGAGTATGATTAAGAGTGCCGTATGCTTGTGTGGCAATATGCAGCCACAAACTCCTAAAAATAAAAAAGAATATCCAAACAAATATTCATGACACAATTTTATGAGAGCACACAGACAACATCTGACACAAGATGCATATGTGAAAGGGTGGCAATCACAGACACATCAAAAGAGAACTGAAAAGATGCAACAAGCATGTTGGTATGAAGGGAAATAAGGGATTGAATGCAATGTTTCAGATAACTTTGCTGTGTGAACTTCTCCCAGCTTAATGCTTATTAAAACTGACAGAGATCCATTACGAGCTTGTATATTGATTAGTGTTTAAGTACTACTTGACTGTGACCTCAAAGATATCCAGAGCGTTTAAGGTAGGTTAAGTACTTCAACCTTCAAAAGTATTAATGCATGAATTGACTAACACCCTGAAGGTTTACCATCCACACTTGTTTTGCTTACCGGAGCAATATATTCCTAAATCCTGTGACATTGATGGGGTTTTAAAGATCGGGATTCCTGGAAATAACATATGGCCCTTACATTAATGTCATCAATTACATAGAGTTTTTCTAACTGGCGCTACATACTAAACAGACTCCAAGTAGTAATTTACCACATACAGAGTGAATTACCTGGTCCTGTCATGTGCTGACAAGGCTTGGTATGCCCCTTGTCAGTTGCCACTAGTGTAGAGGATAACCAGTCCTCTGCTCTCTCATTACTATTCTTGTCATTCATTTTTTAGTGATGACGATCTATACTTTGAACTGTATACATTAGGTTGCGACCAATTTTACGCGAAAACATCCAAAGGATATGAAATGTGGTAATCCTGCCTCTTGAGCATCTGGAAATGAAATTTGGGCCAGCGGGAGGATTTTGAAATTTGTTAACCTGTTTGCCTGATAACAGAACAATAGGATATTCTCAGATGTTGGTGTTTCACTCCTTATCCCCCAGCTTGTCCAAGGAATACAAAAAGACAAAGAGGATTAGATGGTTGAGTGATAAAATGCGCTGAGTGGTGATAAGGAAGTCCCTATATATATAATCAAACAAGCTCTAAGGATAAGGAGATGGCCATCCACCATGTACCCAAAAAACTTTCTATTGTAAAACAATACCGTTTCGGAAAACAATTCACAATGTATCCTGAGCTAAATGTAAGTAATAGATACAATCAGATGCAAAATTCCTGTTTTCTTTGTTTCTTCTTTTATTCACAGATCTTGATCTTCCAAAACACAGTCTAGCCAACACGTGTTTCGTCTGTTATGGTTCTTTGCCACAGACTTCTTCAGGGCTAGAATATCGTAATATTGACAGTCATATTTTAGACATGCAGCATTATCGTTATCACAAAAAATGAGAGAAAAATCCATTTTGCATTTCACAAAAGGTTCCATGCAGAAAAGAAATTCTCTTAAGGTGACTGCAAAGAAACACTTCTCATCATCAATTCTAATAAAAAGAAGAATACCAATCAATCTAAAAGAAAGCGAAAAAAGAACCAAGTGAAAGCCAAAAGCCATAGAAGGAAAGACCAGAAAAAATAATAATATTTTCTCAAAGCTAGTGAAAAGAAAAACGAAAGGAAGAGAAAAATTATTATATAGTGCTTGTCCAATTTATAAAATGGACAAAAGAAAAAAAGTGCCCACAAAAGCAGCATACCCGTTTATCCAATCCGTGTTGCGAATTCCAAATATAGAGCAACCTTAAAACAATATAATACCCCAAAAAGTGAGAGTCATGATTCTAAACCGAATCACCTATACATAACAATCGTATTCATCCTTTGAAATATGGCAAATCCGCTGAGTTGTATTTCTATCAAAAATCAACTAGAAAACCATAAAAAGCGAGTAGGTCAAGCTATCATAGATGTTAACAACAAAACATTTTTCAATAAAAGCAATCTACATCGTGAGTCATTTGAACCATCTCTTAACTTACATTAAATTCAAGTCGGGTTCAATTCTCAAATCTGTGTTCAATCACCCATCTCCAATATCATGGAAATACCACAAAATGATCTATTTGACAGATAATAAACATAAACAGTATAAGTCTATATACCTCACATTAACTACTTAAAAACCGACACCAAAAACAAACATATACGCATATGTAACATTTATAATCTATCTATTGGATAATTTTTTATTACAAATTGGTATTTCTAGCACATTACTAGTCCTTTTAGTCAGATGCCAATCTGTATTAAGAAAACTCCGTGCAGCGGCAGACCAAGCAAATTTATTTTTAATATAAAATCACCAAACAGAGGACCCTGTAATCGCGTATCTATATCTACCTATTAAAAACACGAAAAGGTCGACAAAAATTGGATAAATAAGCCCCTAAAAATAGCTACTCACCCAAGGCTGAGTACGAGCCAACCGCATATACACGAGATACTGGCGTGTAACGCCGCCGCCATTTTGGTGTAGTATTTATCATTGAAAATGTAAGTAATACTCGAAAACGGACTTCAGACGCCATGTTGTGTAAGGTTAAACATTTAGCCAAACAGCTATTTTCGGAATGTAAAAAATCTTATCTTTTATCCAGAAATGAATTAAATAACATGAGTAAATTCAGTCACTTATGAATTAAAATTATAATTAGAACATATTATCATTAAGTGGAGTAATCTACCATATTTGTATATTTTTCGAGTTCTGCTCGCCGGTTGCTCGGTATAATCTATTTGTACGTCAACAAGTGTACACTTCTAGAGAAATCTATTAACTAGAAGTTTTAAAATAAAATTTGTCCAAAAAGTGCGTATATGTTGAATAGTCAGTAAAGGACAGACCCATGAAAAGATAAAAGGGTTTTAGAGAAATAGATAATCAGCAGTATCATATACCTACCGATCATAACATAGTCGATATTTTTAACTCATCTCATTTGTCATTGATAAAATCAAACATATTTCGTAATGGAACAAGCAATATAAGGCACCAGCACGTAAGTCATCATGAGATTGATCAAAATGGAAAAAAGCAAACAGATTCATATATTTTCAGATAAACAAACAAAATATTGACAATATATGCAGAAGGGCTCACCTAGGATATGCACATTATTGTTGATTATGTACTAAGTACTCCTCTAATGTAACAAGATAAAAGGATACCAAATTACTAAACATTTTATCCATGTTACAGAGTGGAGCCAAAAGCAGAAACCAAAAAACAAATCCCCTTTTTTCTCACTATAAAGACATCATTTGTTGTGCCTAACTGTACATCATAAGTCACAACGTATCTATATTCTTCATCCAAGAAAATACTGAAGCTCGTTGTCAAAATTTAAACCTCTATCTACGGCATGTACCGTCAGAATCCAACGTGCCTCCAGTTGTCGTAATTTTAATTCACGGTTACCTCCTCTCACATCTAGAGGCATGGTTTCTACTCCGTGAAAGGAGAAGGTTAGATGTACGGTTTGGTGATCACAATTTAATGCATGAAGTGTTAGGGGATACCTATTGTCTCTGTTTTTAAGAGCCCTAATATGTTCACCCATTAGATCTCTTAGTCTCCTGATTGTGCTTCCTATATAGACTTTCTTACACTTACACACTATAGCATATACTACATATGTAGTTTTGCAGTCAATATGAGTCTTAATGTAAAAAGACTTAGAACCATTGTAACTAAATTTAAGTGTGCCCTGTAAAGAAAATCTACCCACATTACAATTGCCACATCGGAAGGAGCCTTTAGTAAGTGAGTCTAACCATGGAATGGGTTCTCTTAATCTTGGATAGCTAGGACTGATCATATTCTTGATCGTGATTCCCCTATGGTAGGTGATAGATGGACAAGAATTGATGTATTGTCTTAAGGTAGTATCCTAAAAAAATACTGGTTCATGTTGAGTTCGGACTCTTTTGTTACAATGGTTCTAAGTCTTTTTACATTAAGACTCATATTGACTGCAACACTACATATGTAGTATATGCTATAGTGTGTAAGTGTAATAAAGTCTACATAGGAAGCACAATCAAGAGACTAAGAGATCGAATGGGTTGAACGTATTAGGGCTCTTAAAAACAGAGACAATAGGTATCCCCTAACACTTCATGCATTAAATTGTGATCACCAATCCAAACATCTAACCTTCTCCTTTCACGGGGTAGAAACCATGTCTTTAGATGTGAGTGGAGGTAACCGTGAATTAAAATTACGACAACTAGAGGCACGTTGGATTCTGACGGTACATGTCGTAGATAGAGGTTTACATTTTGACAACGAGCTTCAGTATTTTCTTGAAAGAAGAATATAGATACGTTGTGACTTATAATGTACAAGTAGGCACAACAAATGATGTCTTTATAGTGAGAAAAAATGGGATTTGTTTTTTGGTTTCTGCTTTTGGCTCCACTCTGTACATGGATAAAATGTTTAGTAATTTGGTATCCTTTTATCTTGTTACATTAGATGAGTACTTAATACATAAACAACAATAATGTGCATATCCTAGGTGAGCCCTTCTGCATATATTGTCAATATTTTGTTTGTTTATCTGAAAATATGTGAATCTGTTTGCTTTTTTCCATTTTGATCAATCTCATGATGACTTACGTGCTGGTGCCCTATATTGCTTGTTCCATTACGAAATATGTTTGATTTTATCAATGACAAATGAGATGAGTTAAAAAAATTGACTATGTTATGATCGATAGGTATATGATACTGCTGATTATCTATTTCTCTAAAACCCTTTTATCCTTTCATGGGTCTGTCCTTTACTGACTATTCACCATATACGCACCTTTTGGACAAATTTTATTTTAAGACTTCTAGTTAATAGATTTCTCTAGAGGTGTACACTTGTTGACGCACAAATAGATTATACCGAGCAACCAGCGAGCAGAACTCGAATAATATACAAATATGGTAGATTACTCCACTTAATGATTATACGTTCTAATTATAATTTTAATTCATAAGTGACTGAATTTACTCATGTTATGTTAATCATTTCTGGATAAAAGATAAGATTTTTTACATTCCGAATATAGCCGTTTGGCTAAATGTTTAACCTTACACAACATGGCGTCTGAAGTCCGTTTTCGAGTATTACTTACATTCTCAATGATAAATACTACACCAAAATGGCGGCGGCGTTACACGCCAGTATCTCGTGTATATGTGGTTGGCTCGTACTCGGCATCGGGTGAGTAGCTATTTTTAGGGGCTTATTTATCCAATTTTTGTCGCCCTTTTCGTGTTTTTAATAGGTAGATATAGATACGCGATAACAGGGTCCTCTGTTTGCTGATTTTATATTAAAAATAATTTCGCTTGGTCTGCCGCTGCACGGAGTTTTCTTAATACAGATTGGCATCGGACTAAAAGGACTAATAATGAGCTAGAAATACCAATTTGTAATAAAAACGTATCCAATAGATAGATTATAAATGTTACATATGCGTATACGTTTGTTTTTGGTGTCGGTTTTTAAGTAGTTTATGTGAGGTATATAGACTTATACTGTTTATGTTTATTATCTGTCAAATAGATCATTTTGTGGTATTTCCATGACATTGGAGATGGGTGATTGAACACAGATTTGAGAATTGAACCCCGACTTGAATTTAATGTAAGTTAAGAGATGGTTCTAAAGACTCACCCCTGCTTTTTACCCTCTTTATAATCGAGGTAGATTCTGCCCTGCAGACAGTCGCGGCGGATGCCCCTAGAGTAAACAATTTAAACATCCCTGTGTTACTCTATGCGGATGATGCCGTGTTACTGTCCAGGACTCCCCTGGGTCTTCAACGTTTAATGGACTGCTTTGTGCAGTTCATCAAAAATAGAAAACTGGTGATCAATAAATCCAAAACATATGTGATGGAGTGTGGGCCAGGACGAGCCAAAATGAAAAGCAAATCCCATTATTTTATTGATGGTGAACCGGTCCAAATAGTCGAAAATTTCTGTTATTTGGGAATTACATTTACAAAAAATGGTAGCTGGGATACTGAACACAAAGTTGTTAAAACTAAGATGATTAGGAGTGCTAATGGGGTCTTTGTTTTTGCCAAGAAGTTGGGGAGTAGGCGAATCAAAGACATGCTAAAAATCTATCAAGCTAGATGTCTTTCTGCAGCCCTTTATGGGGCTGGGGTTTGGGGTGTGTCACCAGCAGGGAGCCTTCAGGTGGAGGAGAACAATTTCCTGAAAAGGCTCCTATGTTTACCCAAATCCACGTCCAACACCTTGGTTCATAAGGAACTGGGGATTCATACACTAAGTGATATGATTATGTTAAGACCCCTATTACTATGGCGCTCTATCTGGCTGAGTGATGGCACCTCATTGAATAGAGCTATCATTGAGGACTGCCTTTCCTTAGATCAGTATTTAAAGATCCCTTGGATTAAATACATTATTGAATGTTCCCAAAAGGTTTTTGGCCTTAATGTGATTAATGATCCATGCAGCATCTTGGATATCTCCAAATTAAATATGAAAATAACTTTTCTGAACTATTGCAATGATAGGCAATCTTTGAAGGATTCTAAACTATCCACATATATATTGTACAATAGCATGAATGATTTTTCTGGATTTCATCCGTATTTGTCACATGTAACCAGAGTTTCGCATCAGTTTGTACTAACCAGAATGAGGATGGGAACAGTACATTATCTTGTTGCGTGTCCTAATATTAAAATGCGCCCTAATGGACCCTGTTCATGTGATAACAAAACGGAACAGAGCACGAAGCACTTTCTTTTATCATGCGAACTGTATAATGAATTACGGAAATTCTTTCTAAAGCCGATGCTGAAAAGATTTGGAGTGAGAACAATTACGGACTCTATGAAACTGCTTTTTAATCTACACCATCCGGACATTACTTTTTTTACTGCTACATTTTTGCTTAAAGCAATTAGCGCCAGAAAAAGTATGTGTTTTTAACTATTTTAAATATTTATTCCGTCCCCCTCAGGATAATATTTGTATTATGTGTTTATTCTTAATGAAATGTTTGTTTCTGCAACTGTATGTGCTTTTATGGACATGTTTTTTAATGTTCCGAATAAAGCTTTATGAAATGAATGACTCATGATGTAGATTGCTTTTATTGAAAACTGTTTTGTAGTTAACATCTATGATAGCTTGACCCACTCACTTTTTATGGTTTTCTAGAGTTGATTTTTGATAGAAATACAACTCGGCGGATTTGCCATATTTCAAAGGATGAATACGATTGTTATTTATAGGTGAGTCGGTTTAGAATCATGACTCACTTTTTGGGGTATTATATTGTTTTAAGGTTGCTCTATATTTGGAATTCGCAACACAGATTGGATAAACAGGTATGCTGCTTTTGTGGGCACTTTTTTTCTTTCTTCCTTTTTATAAATTGGACACGCACTATATAATAATTTTTCTCTTCCTTTCGTTTTTCTTTTCAATAGCTTTGAGTCAATATTATTATTTTTTCTGGTCTTTCCTTCTGTGGCTTTTGGCTTTCACTTGGTTCTTTTTTCGCTTTCTTTTAGATTGATTGGTATTCTTCTTTTTATTAGAATTGATGATGAGTAGTGTTTCTTTGCAGTCACCTTAAGAGAATTTCTTTTCTGCATGGAACCTTTTGTGAAATGTAAAATGGATTTTTCTCTTGTTTTTTGTGATAATGGTAATGCTAATTGTCTAAAATATGACTGTAATTATTATGATATTCTAGCCCTGAAGAAGTCTGAGGCAAAGAACCATAACAGACGAAACACGTGTTGGCTAGACTGTGTTTTGGAAGATCAAGATCTGTGAATAAAAGAAGAAACAAAGAAAACTGGAATTTTGCATATGATTGTATCTATTACTTACATTTAGCTCAGGATACATTGTGAATTGTCCAAGGAATAACCTAGTCTGCGAGCAAGTTAACATTGCAATTAATTCCTATTTCACTTTAAGTCAAAGACTGTAAATTCCCCAGTATGTACATTTGTTTCGCGTCATGGATGACCCCATCCTTTTTAGGTTAAGAATTCCCTTATTTCTATAGAACTTTTAAGATGGGAGAATATTTTGGATTGTAGGTAATATCATCAGTGAAAGTTTATGGTCCACTTGAAACTCTAATCTGATGCATTGTTAGAGAGAGGAGGAAGCGGGAAATATGGTGATAAGTGAGACTCTTGTGCTTTTTTTGGGTGTAAGTGCAACATAATCCAACTAACCATGTTATGTCCATGTTGAGTATAACATTCATTTGATACAGAATCATCATCTAGTTCTGACTCCATGGGGTCGATTCGATCCGGTAAAAAGTGCTCCGAATTGCTGTTCGGAGTGTTTTTCCCCGTACGAATCGTACCCATAAACGTCCCCGTACGAATCAGCAAGTACGATCCCAACCAAAAGCGTCACTCCGTACGCCTCGTTAAAAACGCCGTACAAATCGAAAGTCCATACGAATTGCAGTTGGCTGACGCTCCTCGCTACATCCGAACGTACATAGACCGCGTCTTCCGAACCAGGAAGTACGATCCGTGTTGAACACACTCCGTACGGCTCTTTTTCTACGAGAGCTCAAAACTACCGTAAAACCAGAATCCGGCACGAACCGCACCCCGGTAAGCGACAAGCAGGACATGAACGCCATCGTCCGTGTCATCCCAATCCTGTACGGCCACCACCTCGTACATAGAAACTGACGATGGTGCAGAAGGTGAGTACAACGAAGTCCAACATACCTGTACGCGGTGCCGCACGCGCACATCTCCATTGCACGACTGTAATGTCTGGGTACGTTGTGCCACACACTCCCGCACATCACCAGTGTATTACGGAGACATGCCGCACCTACGTCATCGACCTCGGGGTACGGTATGCCACCGCACATCAACAGTGTAATACGGGGACGTGCCGCACCTACGTCATCGACCTCGGGGTAGGGTACGTCACCGCACATCAACAGTGTAATACGGAGACGTGCCGCACCTACGTCATCGACCTCGGGGTACGGTACGTCACCGCACATCACCAGTGTAATACGGAGACGTGCCGCACCTACGTCATCGACCTCGGGGTACGGTACGTCACCGCACATCAACAGTGTAATACGGAGACGTGCCGCACCTACGTCATCGACCTCGGGGTACGGTACGCCACCGCACATCAACAGTGTAATACGGAGACGTGCCACACCTACGTCATCGACCTCGGGGTACGGTACGTCACCGCACATCAACAGTGTAATACGGAGACGTGCCGCACCTACATCTTCGACCTCGGGGTACGGTACGCCACCGCACATCACCAGTGTAATACGGAAACACACCGCACCTACGTCATTGACCTCGGGGTACGGTACGCCACCGCACATCACCAGTGTAATACGGAGACGTGCCACACCTAGGTCATCGACCTCGGGGTACGTTATGTCACCGCACATCACCAGTGTAATATGGAGACGTGCCGCACCTACGTCATCGACCTCGGGGTACGGTACGCCACCGCACATCAACAGTGTAATACGGAGACGTGCCACACCTACGTCATCGACCTCGGGGTACGGTACGTCACCGCACATCAACAGTGTAATACGGAGACGTGCCGCACCTACATCTTCGACCTCGGGGTACGGTACGCCACCGCACATCACCAGTGTAATACGGAAACACACCGCACCTACGTCATTGACCTCGGGGTACGGTACGCCACCGCACATCACCAGTGTAATACGGAAACACACCGCACCTACGTCATTGACCTCGGGGTACGGTACGCCACCGCACATCACCAGTGTAATACGGAGACGTGCCACACCTACGTCATCGACCTCGGGGTATGTTATGTCACCGCACATCACCAGTGTAATATGGAGACTTGCCGCACCTACGCCATCGACCTCGTGTATGGTACGCTACCGCATATCACCTGTGTAACCGTGAGACGTGTGGGACATACGTCTGCTATGTCAGTGTAAGTGTAAGAGGTGTGTAGAAAACACACCCAGCAGTGCCCAGCAGCATAGGGTGTGTGTGGCTAAGACCCCCACCAGTGCCCAGCATTAGAGTGTGTGTGGCTAAGACCCCCACCAGTGCCCAGCAGTGTCCAGCATTAGAGTGTGTGTGTGGCTAAGACCCCCACCAGTGCCCAGCATTAGAGTGTGTGTGTAGCTAAGACCCCCACCAGTGCCCACCAGTGCCCAGCATTAGAGTGTGTGTGTGGCTAAGACCCCCACCAGTGCCCACCAGTGCCCAGCATTAGAGTGTGTGTGTGGCTAAGACCCCACCAGTGCCCACCAGTGCCCAGCATCAGAGTGTGTGTGGCTAAGACCCCCACCAGTGCCCAGCATTAGAGTGTGTGTGTGGCTAAGACCCCCACCAGTGCCCAGCATTAGAGTGTGTGTGTGTCTAAGAGCCCCACCAGTGCCCACCCGTGCCCAGCATCAGAGTGTGTGTGTGGCTAAGACCCCCACCAGTGCCCAGCATCAGAGTGTGTGTGTGGCTAAGACCCCCACCAGTGCCCACCAGTGCCCAGCATCAGAGTGTGTGTGTGGCTAAGACCCCCACCAGTGCCCAGCATCAGAGTGTGTGTGTGGCTAAGACCCCCACCAGTGCCCAGCATCAGAGTGTGTGTGTGGCTAAGACCCCCACCAGTGCCCACCAGTGCCCAGCATTAGAGTGTGTGTGTGGCTAAGACCCCCACCAGTGCCAACCAGTGCCCAGAAGTGTCCAGCATTACAGTGTGTGTGTGGCTAAGACCCCCACCAGTGCCCAGCAGTGTCCAGCATTAGAGTGTGTGTGTGGCTAAGACCCCCACCAGTGCCCACCAGTGCCCATCATTAGAGTGTGTGTGTGGCTAAGACGCCCACCGGTGCCCAGCATTAGAGTGTGTGTGTGGCTAAGACCCCCACCAGTGCCCAGCAGTGCCCAGCCGTTAAATCAAAAACATACCATTGTTATCCTCATTACCATCAGGAGATAGACACATGTTAACATACCCAAATTTGAACATCACACCAGCTCCCAGGCACACAGCAGTCACAGACATTATCAGACAAACTAAAGTTCAGAAACTGAAATAAATAGCTTTATTCAGCTGGTTCAAAATTGAAAACGCAAATAAGAGTCCTTGCTCATAAAAGGCCAATGGCCAGTCCAAACAAGTCAGAATAACAGTTTGTGCCTTCATGGATGTGCTCACACCCAAACTTGCCTGCACATGGAGTTCAATCCGCTGTGGTAACTTTGGGGACATCATCTGTGAAATCCTCCGGCACCGCATGGACAGGAGAGGGAAGGACAGGTGGAGTGGGTGCAGGTGTTGTGGATTCATCCACACTGGCCAGTACATCGCTGAAAGTAGCAAGATAAACTTGGCTGCACACTTCAGCCAGTTCGGAAAAACTTCCACCTGAACCCGGGGACACATTGGGGGTGGAGGTAGAGGGCTGTGAGTCTGTTCTCCTGGGTCTGTGGATGCGTGTGTGAGGTGTGTCCCCTCTCCCTGTGGGTGTGCCTACATCCCCTTGAGATTGTGTGCGTGGAGATTGGAGCTTCTTCTGTCGTGTGGGTGTGCTGGGTGTGTCTGGTGTTGTGTCTGACCTGTGGCGTCTGCGTGTATGTTGGGTAGGTATGGGAGAGGCAGAGGTGGATGGGTCTGAAGAATGGGGAAGACAGATGCGGATGGGTGTACAGAGCTGCCGTCAGTGTTGACTCTTTGGCAGCCACACTCCGACGTAGATCAGACATGGCAGATGACATGCCCTCAATGAACGACACCAACTGTGTAATGAGTCGTGTATGTCCATGTAGGACAGTCAACATGGATGTCTGACCTACTACAATCTGCTGGAGTAGGTCCACAGACTCAGCACTGAGGGCAGCAGGGGACACAGGGGCAGGGGCTGCGGTGCCGGGAACAAAGGAGACATGGGGCTAGCACGGACCCTAGGGACACTAACAACTGGGAGGGTGGAGATGGTACTGGAGGAGGGGAGGCCACCCAAAGATGAAGAAGTGACCATTGCTGCATATTCCCCCTCCTCCTGAGAGTCTGATTCGGAGCCGTCCGCATGGTAGGATGTGTCAGTCACATGTGGTCTGGCCTGCAGACTCTCCTCACCCTCCGTGCCACTGCCTCCCTCTGACTCCTCAAAGCAGGTGGCACTGTCGCTGGGTCCCTCTGCCTGGTCCGCGTCTGTGTCTCCTCCAGATTCTGATGATGATGCTGTTGGCAAGGAGAATAAGAAAAACATATCAGTTTTCTGTACACATCAGACATATCAGCTACAAATCATTTGGGCACATTTATAAACATGGCATACATCATGAGTCACATGCCACTGAACTCTGCACAATGCTAAGTCTAGTTTTGGACAATTGTAAGAGAGACAACGCTCAATGTATAGTAGGATACAAGCAACAGGCAAGGCAAAAACTTGTATGAGAGACACAATGATGAGCCACTGCCTGACAACAGGATAGCTGATGATGCATCACCGTTCATTTGCCCACCCTGCCACCCAAATCCAGACCTGGTCATGTTTGATTTGCTTTGACCTTGTGCCACATGGGAAAAGTCCTGCCTGAACTGCCATGTGATGCCATCCTGGGACCTGAACCAAGTGTCCCATCACCTCACACTGGCATCACAGCTGTCTACACCCAAAGACACATTGTGTGGCTGACCATCAATATTATTTACAAACAACATGCAACATATTTAGAGAATATGCACACACGCACTTCCCAGTGTGAGTATGCACAAGCCAAAATTAGTGCACATGTACAGTGTGCACCTGTAGCTAACACATGACAATTACAAAGTGTACAATGGAGAAAGGCCACTGAGGCTGACTCGTGCAGAAAACACATGTTGGGACTCAAGATCAGTGCCAAAATATGAAGAAGGGCAGACACAGTGCACATGTGGTGCTACATGTAAGGTACCAACAGGTGTCACAGACCCCCTTCCAACATGATGATGTGCAAAGGAAGATGCATACTAAGACATTGCACCATAGGAGTACATGTGAAAAAGAATCATTAGCCAAAGCGCTGGTCAAATGTGGAGTAGGGCAAGGCATGTAAAGAAGCAGCTGCTGAAACTGGGACATTCTTATGCCAATGCATTAAGTGCCTGTCTGACCACACGACTCCAACTCGGAGCACTGCAGGTAGCATGTGACACACATGACAACAAACAGACATGTACCTACCCCCTTCTTGCTGATGTCCCTGCTGCAACTGCCTATGGATGTCTGGGAACACCACTTCCAGGACCCGGAGGATGTGGGGGGTGAGGTGGCGGGTGCTGCCATGACGGCGTGGAGCTTCCAGCTTCAGCTGTACTCTGGCGATGCGGCGGGTCCAGCACCGGATGTTCTGCCACCTCTTCTTGATGTTTCTGAGCCTCCTGCGAGGCCCCCCCTCACTCCTGACAGCCCTGGTGATGGTCACCCAGATTTCACCCTTCTCATAGGCAGATACCTGTCACGAATGTAAAGTAAAAGAACATCAGTACACCTGGTACATGTTTCAAAGACACACATATGTGCACAAAATACTTGAGGACAACAGGGCATCGGATGCTCTACACATTTGCATCATTGTCCAGGAGTATGTGGCTTGTGACCAAACACAACTGCATTACATGCCATTTAAAGGCTACAGATGACATGAGGGGTGCAAACCATTCTTTGAGCATGGCACTCACTGAGCAATATATGCTACATCTAGGTGCACTGCAGCATGTGACATGCTGTCACACACCCCACTACAACAAAGCACCCTCTTGAAACAACACTGTACACCCTGGCACTCACTCCCAAAAACATAGCATCTATCCACTATACATACACAGTGGATATAATGTCACACACACAACAGGTGCACACTCCAAGGTATTGCACACATCACTCACCTGCTCCTCTGGTCTCCCATACAGCTTGCTGTAGTTAGACAGGAGGGCATCCAGCAGGGCCTTGTTCTCACCATCACTGAATGCTGGTGCCCTCTCCATGCTCAGCTAATCAGGGTCCAGAGGATACAGAGACAGCAGCAGTGTTTACCACTCCAATGTTTTGCAGGCAAGTGCCCTCACACAGCCACATGCTGCCTTATATTTGTGCTGCAGAGGGTCTGTGAGTCCAAGGAGTTGTGTGTGATAGGCCACCATAGTTAGCATCCTATGTTTCATCCAATCCCATTATACATAAGGCCATGACACACATATGCATGGTTTGAAGACTGAGCCAGAGCTGAACAACAACTTTTGCAACATTGTATACTTTTGCCCAACTGAATTTTCTAGAACACCTGTAGGAGGCTCAAAACTCTCTGTATCCATTAAGCATGGGCGTAAAATCAGTTCCGCTTGCGGATTTTGCGGATTTTCGGCAAATTCGCAATCTGCGAACTCTCGCGAACTTGCCGAAAATCCGTTAATCCGTGCGAAGCGGATTTTTTGCTTGGTAGCACTTGCCAACTAGAATGCTATACAATTTCGCGGGAGTAAACACTTGCGAACACGTAGATGCGGCGGGCAGAGATAAGCTCGCAATTGCGAGATTGCAAAACTTGCAATTTCGCACAAGAAATCCACCAGCAGGCAGCATAAACCTTTAAAATTATGATTTTTATCAGAATAACTCCTCAGGTTGACATTTGCCTGCACTTTATATTTGCAAGGAGTCCATTTTGGGGGGGGTTGGGGGGGGGAGTAAGGAAGTGCCCCACAGTCTCCAACTTCCTGATCCTGTCCAGCAGGCTCCTCCCAGTGCTTTCTTCATGTGCTGGTCACTTTGATTTGGATCTTGACCTGGAAGGATTACTTTTTGTGGATGCTGCTGGATATTTGGAATTTTACAAACCTGAAAGCACTCAGCAGGTGCAAAAGTTCAATCTTATCATTAGTAACCTTTCCCTGTAGTGCTTCCTGAGGGGCCCCTTCAGAGTTCAGTTGCCTACTTGCAACTATTCTATGACCCTGCTCCGACCCTCACAGCAGGCTCAGAGAATAGCTACAAGTAGGCCACAAAGGTCCTGTGAAAAAAAATTGCACTGCAACAGAAAGCAAATTACAGATAAGGAAGCAGGTGCCAGCCAGACTGGAAGTTTAAATTCAGTGACACATTAATCAACCCCAAACCAGAGAGTGGCAGCGATGTGCCAGTGGGTGGCATGGGTGTACCAGAGGGTGGCAGTGGTGAAACAGAGGGTGCTGTGAACCTGTGATGATGAACCAGACGTAGAAACAACATAGTTGCGGCCGTTGCGAGCCGACAAGTAAGTTCGCGTTTGCGAACTGGTAAAAAACCCTTGCGAAATGGCAGAAACACTTGCGAACACAAGAAAAAAAAGGAATCCGCAAAATTTGCAAGAGTTCGCGGATTTTGCGGATTGCGAATCCGTAAATACGCAATTTCGCGGATTGCCAATTCGCAAAATCCACCCATGCTTAGTATCCATTGCAACCTGGTTGCATTCTGATCATTCCACTGTTCCCCTAGATGTTCCCTATGTATTTATTTGAATACCCACACAAGTACGGTGCCATTGCCGTTGCAAATGCAACCCATTCAATGGTGAAACGAGGTGTACACACGCACGTACCATTGGGGTACGCTGTGCTCGCGAATGGCTAAAATGCGATAGGGAAACGAGGCGTGCACACGCACGTACCATTGGGGTACGCTGTGCTCGCGTATGGCTACATTGCAATAGGGAAACGAGGCATACACGCGCACGTACCATTGGGGTACGCTGTGCTCGCGTATGGCTAAAATGCAACAGGGAAACGAGGCGTACACATGCACGTACCATTGGGGTACGCTGTGCTCGTGTATGGCTACATTGCAATAGGGAAACGAGGCGTACACACGCACGTACCATTGGGGTAAGCTGTGCTCGCGTATGGCTAAAATGCAATAGGGAAACAAGGCGTACACACGCACGTACCATAGGGGTACGCTGTGCTCGCGTAAGGCTACATTGCAATAGGGAAACAAGGCGTACACACGCACGAACCATTGGGGTACGCTGTGCTCGCGTATGGCTAAAATGCAATAGGGAAATGAGGCGTACACACGCACGTACCATTGGGGTACGCTGTGCTCGCGTATAGCTACATTGCAATAGGGAAACGAGGCGTACACACGCACGTACCATTGGGGTACGCTGTGCTCGCGAATGGCTAAAATACAATAGGGAAACGAGGCGTACACACGCACGTACCATTGGGGTACGCTGTGCTCGCATATGGCTACATTGCAATAGGGAAACGAGGCGTACAACCGCATGTACCATTGGGGTACGCTGTGCTCGCGTATGGCTAAAATGCAATAGGGAAACGAGGTGTACACACGCACTTACCATTGGGGTACGCTGTGCACGCCTATGGCTACAATGCAATAGGGAATAGAGGCCTACACACGCACGTACCATTGGGGTACGCTGTGCTCGCGTATGGCTGAAATGCAATAGGGAAACAAGGCCTACACACGCACGTACCATTGGGGTACGCTGTGCTCGCATATGGCTACATTGCAATAGGGAAACGAGGCGTACAACCGCATGTACCATTGGGGTACGCTGTGCTCGCGTATGGCTAAAATGCAATAGGGAAACGAGGTGTACACACGCACTTACCATTGGGGTACGCTGTGCACGCCTATGGCTACAATGCAATAGGGAATCGAGGCCTACACACGCACGTACCATTGGGGTACGCTGTGCTCGCGTATGGCTGAAATGCAATAGGGAAACAAGGCCTACACACGCACGTACCATTGGGGTACGCTGTGCTCGCGTATGGCTAAAATGCAATAGAAAAACGAGGCCTACACACGCACGTACCATTGGGGTGTCACCCTTGGCACCGTCCTCGGGTGGTGCTGTCCCAGATACCACACACTATACGGCTCCGGCGTGGGAACTGCGCGGCAGAACACCACTTTTAATGCTGCATGGGGAGTTAAACTGCAATGAGCCGGGCACAGCTTATGACAACCCTGATTATCAGGGAATGGGTGATAAGGAGTATTGGGAGGGTTCTGAAGACCCACTGACACGTGAGTGTCAGTCCCAAGATGACAGGACAGGTGGGCTGGGGGATGAGAGTGGTCTGGACACCTCGCCAGACACTGGTAATGTCTCTACTCCAAATGTGTCTTTGGATGAGCGGGCAACCTACAGTGTTGTGTTTACGTGGGCGGCCGAAGCCTTGCCCCTTCATCTCCCCGTTGCGGCCGTGAGGACCAACCTCCTCACTGAGGTCCTTAAACTGTAGTCAAGCTCGGCTGAGCCACTGCAGCCGTTTCATGAGGCATTGACTGACGCTATATTGACCACCATGTCCAGGCCCGCTGCAGGTTTGGCTGTAGCAAGGCACGTTGCCAGACGCCCACACCCCTACCCGGACGACCATGTTTCCTGTCCTCCCACCCCGGCCCAGAGAGCATAGGCATCCAGGCCTCCAAATCACAGACCGCATTCCCGTTTGCTCCTCTGGACAGGGTATCCAAGAGGTATGAGCAGTACGGAAAGATGGTATCATCCTCCCTGAGTCTGGGAGTGAGGTCTTCCAACATCACATGCCTCTTTGTCCGCTACACACACTCTCTGTGGGACACGGTTGTGGAACTGCTGCCAGAGTGCGCGTTGTAGGTACAGGCAATACTTGGCCAAGCCCTTGTAGAATGCCGATCTGCGACACGGTATTCGATCCGGTGTGGGCAGGATAGCACCGACTCACTGGGCAGAGCGATGGCATCCACAGAGGCAATTTGTTGCAAAGCCTGGTATGTATTCCAAGTTAGGAATATGGTACTAACTGCTGTTCCTTACAGATATTTCGTTACAAAAGGTGAGTAACTAGTTCATACTGTCCAGTATATCTGCTGTAGGAGCATCTATGTTGGGTCCTTGCCGTGATGACAGGGTTTCAAATGTACGCACACCATGCCACTTGTACAAATGAACCGCTCATATGTGTGATGGCATCACAGACCATTTGTCACAAATCAAACATTTCTGCTGTCTGATGATGTCCATGTAATAGTTTGGGAAATATCACACCGCAACAGGAATATGTCAGATCTGTGCAAATGATGGCACATGTGATGTGGGTGTGTGTATTGCTGTCAGCTGTCTGGATGTGCAGACAACCTCCTAATGCAATTCACGTGACGTGTGTCACTGACGTGATACATTGTCATGCTCACTCAGACCTTCCCATCAGATCATTTGTATGCATGTCATATCCATTCCACAGACCACAGCTCTTTTACTTTTCACGGAGGAGTGGCTGGCAGCTGGCACATGTTTCCTCAGTGTGTATCCCATGCCACACTCAAAATGGTCTAGATTTGTTGAAGCAGTGTTGCTTGTGCCATGTACATTGTTATTGTCTTAGTCTGACAGTTGTACACATTTTCTACTAAATATGGTTTGCAGCGCACCCCCTCTGGAAAGGCCGTTGCCAGACTTGGAAGCCATGAGGGAACGTAATTTCATACGGCGTTACCGCTTCGGCAGACAGTTGATCAAGGACCTGACGGACAGGCTGGAAGATCACCTGCAACCACAACACAGGTATCCAACTGCGCTGACACCCAAGGTAAAGGTGATGGCAGCCCTACATTTCTTTGCCACAGGTACGCTCCAATTTACCATAGCTGATGTGGGAGGGATGTCTCAGACAATGGTTAGCCGGATATTGAGTGATGTATTGGCAGCTATGTTGCTGCACATTGATGAATTCATTACATTCCCTACTCCAGAACAGTTGACACATGTCAAGGGGGAATTCTATGCCCTGGGACGCATGTCATATGTAATTGGTGCAATTGATGGTACACATGTTACTCTGGTGCCACCACAGGCTCAGGAGCAAGCGTACCGCAACAGGAAACACTACCACTCGATAAATGCCCAGGTGGTGTGTCTTGCCAACATGCTTATCTCACATGTTTCTGCACGTTTTCCAGGATCGTGCCACAATGCTTTCATCATGAGGCGTAGCAGGGTACCACAGATGATGCTGCAGCTGCACAACCACCGGGCATGTCTTGTTGGTGGGTAAACTCTGTCAGCTATGTATGTCAGTATGTCAAAACTTCATGGACTGCATCATATTACACACTGATTTCCATGATGCCAATTTGCAGGAGACGCAGGATATCCAAACATGCCGTGGCTAATGACTCCGCTACGCAACCCCAGGACAGCTGCAGACCAGCGGTACAACAATGCTCATGGGAAGACCAGGCGGGTGATCGAGCGAACATTTGGACTCCTGAAGAGCCGGTTCAGGTGCCTGGACAAGACAGGCGGAGCCCTCCAATACACTCCACGCAAGGTGTGTGACATCTTCACCGTGTGCTGCATGCAACACAACATGGCAGTGGAGAAGGCCGTGCCACTCTACCTTGATCCTGATGGGCTGGAACATCCGCCCGTTGAGGATGAAGGCCTTGCCCAGGATGCCAGTGACGAGGAGGATGAAGATGATATCCGGAGTCACCTCATCCGCAACTTCTTTTCATAATGGTGAGTCATAGCTGCATTTTGGTAAAACATGTACTATAGAGTTGCATGGGTAGCATGCTGTGTATGCAACTGACTGTATGCAATGTCACTTGGATGTTTGTTGTGCAGTGTCACACAGGTGCAGATGTACTGCAACACACATACATGCTATGTGTGTACTTAGAATATACAGGTGTACAGCAACATCAGGCTATTCAACAGGAAAATGTCAGAATGACATTATACGGAACTTGACCCCTTGTGTGCCTCTAATTCCCAGGTCGCCCTGCCTGTTGTCCGTTGGTGTCATCGTGGTCAGCCTGCTATTACTCATTATGATTGCAACGTCAGCCGAATCAACAGAGCATGCATGGATATGTGGAGAAGTCAATTTGGGTAAGGACTCATATGAGGCTGTTTAGCGTTGGTATGGTTTCAAATGTGTGGTACATGTTCATGCACATGTTGTTAGACCATGCATACATGCAACAACATCATGTTTCTTATTACTTGTATGCCCACTCCCATGACAGGATAGTCACCCCATCTGACAGTCATCTGTTGTAGTTTTAGACTCGGGTGAATGCATCAATGTGTGTAGACATTGACACTGCAACATTGCATATACCATGGTTTGACATTGTATTAGAGGTCACAACCACGGACTCTGTGGGGGATTGCAGCCTCACTGTGTGCATTAGAATGTGTCTGGTGCCTCACCTCCACCTTTTGGGCCAGTCCAGTTCGTTTACCACAAAACCATGTCGTGTAGGTGTGGCCCAGTGTATGTTCCACATGTTAAGACAACTGTCCTGTGATTCTGTTTGCATGGATGCATTGCCCCTTGTTGCGGTATGCCATGTCACTGTCATGTCGTTACCTCAGTGCAGGTTGAGAATACTGCTACACCAGCCTTCACAGTGAGTAGCAGTTCTGTTTTAATTCACATGATGCCATGTATGTTTAGCATTAGACATAACAATGTTGGGATGATGCATATGTGAATTATTGTGTTGCACCAGTGGAGTGTGGTCATTCACATGATTCCATTGTCCCGTGCAGCATTTCTGTGCGACGGTAGGGTATCATTATGTGGCTTGGATCAACATCACTTGCTGTTGAGTTATTTTCAACCTGCTTGTCATGTTTAGCATAGTGATGCTGTAGTGTAGTTCCTATAGTCCCAATAGGCTCTGCGCATTGGAATAATATCTTCAGTAGTGTAGACGTAGGACTGAGGTTATCTAGGTCTCTACTGACTATATTAGACTTAAGTTTTTGCCAGCTAGCTCAGAGTTCTCTAGAAACTTTCTCGAATAAGCGAGGAGGAGTTTAACCTCCCTGGATAGACAAGAAGGGATTTAGTTTCTGACCACCATAAAACATGACAACTTTGCTCTCCCTGATTAAGAGTGTATCTCTAGAGTTGTGTGAAAACAAAAGGCAGCTATTTCACTCAGTCAAAGGTGCCTACTTAGTTTCACCAGATCGCAGAGAAAAAGAGAGACGGGCGTTTTCAATAAAAGATGTTATTTATTGAGCAGTCTCTTTCCTCATACAAGAGAAATGAATTGCTACAATTGCAATACTTGTAGTAAAGTAAAGTGCATATAGTAAAAGCAGGATTATGAAATAATACTGTAAAAGCATGGATATGGTTTCTTAGCCATATGATACTTTAAAATGGATAAAATAGATACATACATATATACATTGACTAATCGAACTCAACTGGTGCTTCTAACTACGCCTACCCCGGTGTACCTGACCTAAGCCTAATACGTGGGAAGGGGTAAGTAAGTAGCAGTTTAAGTTAAGTTTGTTTTGCCAAGAATCTGACTCAAGAATTCTCTGTAAGGGTTTAGTCAGTTCAGTACCTGGGTATTCGAAGGCAGGAGTGCTGGTATCTCTCTCTCAGGACTCGGTATCCCAGTCACCCGCAAGGGTAAGCTGGAAACGCCGGAGGCTGGATTTCTCAGGAAGAGAAAAGACAGCGTCTTTCTCAGCACGTCAAAAGGGAGGGGCAGCGTCCGTGGGCTTTCGCATCAGCTGGGCTCTTCGGAAGTAGATAGCTGCTCTGCTCCAGGATTACCACTGTGTGTTTGCTTAAGGCAACATTGGTATATTTATACCTGAAAGGTGCCGGGTTTGACGTAAGGATGGACATAAGACGTCAATAAAGATGTCACTAAGATGTCACTAAGAACTGGTCGTTCTTACAGTGCTTTACAGGAGTTCTCAGACGAAAGCAAAACAAAGCAGCGGGGATTTCCCAGGTTGCTGGAGGCTTGGATTTGTTTAAGAACTCGGTGTGCTTTCTAGGGGGCTGGAGGAATAGTGCTTGCTTAATGTGACTGGGGTGAATGTGTGACATTGATCCACATTCTGTCCATCATTGTTGTTTTTGCAGTAACCGCTCTAAGTGTACTGGGGATGCTCAGACGTGAGTCCCAGGCACTCCACACCACTGGAAGCAAGCTAGCCGGGCTGATGAGAGGTGTTACCTCGAAACCGGGCCGGTCCTCGGATGCTTGTTTCCGTTCTGGGAAGGACATGGCTTTTGTAGTTCGGACTGGACTGTTCCCATGGGGCACAGGGTCAGCGCTGATTTGCATATCGCCATTGTCTAACCCAGGGTGGTGTGGAGTGGAAAAACGATGGATTTGGGCCCAGATCTTTTGACTGGGGTGAATGTGTGACATTGATCCACATTCTGTCCATCATTGTTGTTTTTGCAGTAACTGCTTAATGTGACAGCATGCGCTATGACTGAATTATGAAAAGGGTTCCTATGCCATTGTAGGGATATTATTGATTCATAACCGGACCAGGGCAAAGAATATGATTATTGATTCAGGTACCTAGATAAACACACTACACCCACTCCACAAATTCATGTCCATAATTACTAAACTAAGCAATAGTAAACATATCTAACGGAGCATGTGTATACCGATCCACCCGAAAATACATTTTTTTGCATTTGAAATGGCATATGCGAAATACACGAAAAATGAGTATAGGTACTGTATGCTTTCAAGCAGTATAATCATTCATTAAAAGGATGCACATATATATCAGCATGAATGATTTGCAAAAATTACACATGAAGGGCCAGATGTAGGTAGGCATTTACCGGTCGGTAACAGCCGAATTCGGCCGTTACCGACCGGTAAATGCAATTTGAAATGTAGGGCCCTGTATTTTACAGAATCGGTAAATTTACCGATCGGTAAATTTACTGATTCTGTAAAATACCGAGTCGGTATTTTTACCGATTCGGGAAAATTGATATGTAGGTGGGACTCTTCTGAGTCTCACAAGCATTAAAAAATTGGTATTTTACCATCAAATACTATTTGATGGTAAAATACCGATTCTGGTGTGCATGCACATGTGTGCATGCACACCTATGCCATATGACAGGCAGACCTGCCCTTAGGGCAGGTATGCCTGCCACATGGCACCCGAGCCTCTTTTGGGGGTGCCAGAGGGTGTCAAAGTGACACCCCCTGCACCCTTGTGACATTCGGTATTTACCGATTCGGTAAATACCGACCGGTAAATGCCCAATCATTCCTATGGGCTTCAAAGCCCATAGGAATGAATGGGCATTTATATTTCCGATTCGGTAAATGCACATCTGTATTTACCTACATCTCGGTACTTATATTTTACCACTTCTTAAATACCGAATCGGTATGATTCGGTATTTAAGAGGTGGTAAAATAAAATTACCTACATCTGGCCCGAAATGTCTCTTAATACAGAAAAGAAAAGTGCGAGATCATTCCATCACATATAAATACAGTTATTTGTAAATATGCTAGAGGCTGAGGTAATGTTTGTCTCTAGAGTTCCTAAAAATAGAAGCTCTGTTCTCCTTGAATAGTTCTACCTTAAGCAGCGGATGAGTGCCAAAAAAAAGTAAATATTTTGGAATCGGGGAAAAATAATTTCGTTTTTCAGGGGAAAAAGTCAAAACAGTTCCAAATATTTCCAGAAGCTTTTGTTTTTCAAAGCTGAAGGCCAAATTCAGAGTTCAGGGTGCTCGTATGCTTAAAGTTATTCTTTTTGTTCGTGGAAAACATCATTTCAGACAGACTTTCAAAAAAGCAGTTTACCGCTTCAGGTGAAAGTTCGACCAAATTGGAAAATGTCGCTACCATGCAGTCTTGAGCATGATTGCTTTCAATGATGTTTTTATCAGCATTGCTTACAGAAGGTCGTACCTGGTTGATGCTGCTCTCATCTTGTACTTCACTTCCCTTTAATCGCAGTGGTGTAGTTTCCACGAATGCCGTAATCAGGATAGGTAACCGCTGGGGACAACACGATGCATTAGCCGTTACTGGACTGAGCAAAGTATCTGTATCCATTGGTACTTCTGATTGTAGTGTAAGACAGACGTCTAACACGCATTCTTCTCCGCACAGCATACATCTTAACACAGGTAAGATATAATTCTGCCAGATGGGTCTGAATTAAAGAAACCAGGTCATATTCAGATCTCTTAGCCGGGCTAATCCAAGGACTTTAGTTATGCGGTCCCGATAGCGTATAGCTAGGATCGTTTCTTTCATTGTTGATGGAGTCTTGTCCGTGTTTTGGCTTGCCATAACGAAGCAGGAGAATCAAAAATAAAATGCCTGCTACGAGTCGTAACAGGAGTGGAAGGCCACCAAAGATCGAATGGACAAAATTAGGAAAAATGCCCAGGACTGCTTTGAAGGGTGTCAACAGTCCCGAAAAAATTGACTTAAATACACTCGCGATACCATTCGTATCAGAAATGTTTAAGATTTCGTTTAGCATTTCTGCGAAGTGTAGGGGGCAATTTGTTGATAATAATGCATGTATCTCTGTCGTTGTCCTTGCAACTTGGAGATCATACGTTTCTTTCGATGACGTCAAGGGCACAGGCGTCTGTAGAAGAACAGACTTCATTCTGCTTAAAGTATCAATTCGAATAGAAGAGATTTTCAAACTGGGCCAAATTCTACCCTCCCTGTCTGGAGTGTGGTTCGGATACAATACTTGCATACAACAAGTGACCATGGACGAAATGCTTACGAGATAAGCTTTTCCTGGCACCAAGCCACAACATCTGTGGTCCACAATTAGAATGTAGCTCCCGTTAGAAAGCCGTCTAAAGAATGGCTCTATTCGAGTTGCAGGTGTGCCAAGCTGGTGACATGAAAGGTTATTTGAAGTCCCCTCACAGGCCCCATTTAGATTTATACCCTGACACAGAAGTATACCACTTAGTGATTTTTCACAATTAATACCACTAAGAAATACATTCTGTCCTTTTTCACTATAACATGTGTGTGTGTAAGGTAATTTCCATGATGACTTAATGTATCCTTTACCCAACCTTTCATACTGGCCTGCCTGTACATACTTTTGGCGGTATCGAAATTGGAAAGTTGTTATCGGAATAGTTATGATTCCGTGTATTATCCATTCAATGACAGGTCGTTCTGACATTGTCAATGGTAATCTCTCAAGTTTTTCAATACTCAGAATTGTATACTCTGCTCCTTTTTGTGCCAAGCTGATTTGTATATCAGTAAGGTTAAAGATAGAGAACAGTGACTTCGTGTTGATTAAACGCCAAGACACGTAGCCTGAACGCAGATTTTGTAACGTCCAGCCAAGCTGTACAATAGAACGCAATTGGGACTGACCATGTTGTAACATTAGTAAGTCCTGCTCTATTGTATTGATTGCAGATGATACAATACTGTCCAGTGAATATATTCTGGAAGACAGAGTCATTAACCCATTGTTCACAACAGAAAGTGATTTTTCCAAATTAATACGGTCAATTTCCCGTATTTTCTCTGCTGTTTCAATTTGAGTTACTTTCCAAGCTTCGTTATAAGCTGCATATATAGAGGCCGCTACGTAACGTTTTTGACGCTGGTTGCGCGGTACCTTTATGAAATCTTGCAAGTCAGCACCTTCTTTAAGTAAAGTCAAGTGTTGCTTAATTTTTGCCAGTGTGGATGTCTGTAGCCATTCGAGGCAGAGTTTTCCTACACTGTATGTTGTTACTATCCCTGGATGTTGTCTCTGGGAGTATCTAGGGTCAGGCCTGGTCAATTTGAACCCCTGTATTTTGTTCAGGAATCTGTCTTGACAGTTATTTGTGTCTGTGGGCCAGATCAACCATTTCTTCCAATCAGGATGTGTTCTGTTTTGGTTTAAAATATGGGATACGTCTATCTCAACATCTGTAGTGCTATTGCTGTCAGGTGTTGGCTCTGGAATAGACGGTTTGTTTAAATCTTTAATTTTGGGTAGGCCAAAACAGGATGTTTGTTGAATTGTGTCATTCAAAAATATAATTTGTTCTGGGATCATGCAGGCTCTGAATAATGATTCTATACCTTGGACCTGCCAGTCTCTGGTACCCCAGATCGTTTTTGTTTCAATGTTTTTATTCCAAAAATCAAAACCAAATGTGTTCATGTTTTCAAAAAAAAAATCTTTTTTTTAAGTTTGAATTTTATTAAGGAATGAAAATAGAAAAGCAGTACAGGAAGAAACAATCATAAGTTATAAAAACATAACTTTTCTCTTACATTACAGTGGAATGATGCATAAAAAATAAAAAGAACAATATGTAATGAAGAAATGCTAGAGTAGTGAGGAGAAGGGAAAATCAAAATTCTGAATAGATTAATTTTGTATTTGTCAGCATGGTTTTCATTCTGTCTTATTTAACAGTTTGGAATAAAATGTTTCTGCTTCACTTGTGTTAAACCCTGAGAAGTATGGAAATTTCTCATAAAACGTTTTTGAACTACCTTTTGGTGGAGTTGCACAATGTTCCCATTGATTATAATTTAAAACATTTCTAGGTTGAGCAGATTTATGCAAATAATGGTTTGCATAGTGCTTGTAGCTGTACATCTGTTCATAATTTGATGAACCTTGTAAATAATCATGTTCTTTAAATTTTGCTGACATAACTAAGTCTGCCATCATATCATTAATACTTTCAAAGTCCCAATCATCAGAGAATGTACTCGGTTTTACAAAGTCACTTAATGAAACCTTAAATTGATGAGGATACTTCAAGAGTTCGACCGGGCCATATATATCGTAATCTGTTTTGTCCCAAGCTACCCCACCGGGTATCGGATTGGCGGTGAAGTTTACTGAAGAAAGTTCTCTTTTCTCGATGTGTGAAGACTTGTGTGGCTTTAGGACCAGGTTGATATTCTGGCTTGCTGTGTCCATTGTAACATATTTTCCTTCAATGAAGTGTCCCAAGCATAGTACCATGATGAGCAAAAGCAGGAGGAAAAGTACACCTAGCACCACCCAAAATTCAATCCATGGGGAGATCAGATAGGTTTCTTGTAGTTGATGAAAGAGTTCTTTAGCTTTGTCTTTAAAAGTTTTTGTTGTTGGCTGTTCTTCAGGTTCGCTAGGATCCTCAGAAAAGTCATCGAAATTGATGAAGTAGCCTGATGCAGTTCTGTCAATTGTTGGAATTGCTTCTGGATTTTTCTTTGCTTTTGGAATTTTCTTTGTTTCATTAGCATAGTCTGTGGCTACTTCGTTGTAGACAGGTGTTTCTTGACGAATTGTTGCAATTTGGGTTTCAAGCGACATAAGTTCCATGGCTTTGTTGCATAGTCCTTGTTGACTCACTGTAGGTTTATCAAATGTGATTAGATTGTCAGTTTGAACCTCTTGATTTGTAGCAAACTTTGGTGTTCTGCTATTTCTTGGGAGTCCACTTGGCCTACTACTTATTATTGGCCACATGATTGTGGTTTAACCAGGTCGATGGATACAACTCGGTTCTCCTTTTTACCAGCAAAGGGCGGTAGTACAACTGATCTTGTTCCGTTGACAGCTAAGACAGGTACTGCTTTTCTGTAAGAAGGCCCAAATTCCTTCTTCACCGCGATTTTCTCTCTGACCAGATCCCCAATCTTTGGAATCCAGACAGGCCTTGCTGGGACAGGTGGTTTCTCTTCAGTGGCTGTTGGCTGTTGTTTCAACTTTATGTTGCTCAGGTCTTTTCTTGTTTCATTTAAATCCTGTAAAATAGCCAAACGATCTTTGATATCAAAGCATTTTCCTTCTACCACTGAAGTTTGACTATCGAGATCCTGGATATGCATTCTAATCCCGAACAATAGTTCGTACGGACTGAAACCTTTTAGAGAATTTCTTGGCAGATTATTAAGACTACGTTGGACACTTGTTAAATGTTTGACCCACCCAACCCCCGAACCTAATACCTTTGCTGTTATAGATTGCTATATGTCTCAGTTTTTTCTTTTCACCATCCTGTTTCCCTCAGGAAGGAAGTGACAAGATTACCGCAATGCAATGCCCATGCTGGTCATGGCCCCCTTATAAGCTCGAGAGCTAAAAGCAGGACCCTGGTCAGAGTGTAGCAAGCCAATTGCGTATGCGCTGATATAGACTCGCAAATCTTTTTATAACAGTTCTGGCGTCAGCCGAGCGCTGGGGTCTACATTCTAAGTGAAACTAGTCTTAAATAATTATTAAAGGGACGCATTTTTCCTGGGTATTTTTCATTGTTATTCTTATGATATCTAAAAGAAGGGCATTGTTACTACTCCGGGCATTTCGCCACTGCGGTCTCTGTTGCAGTTTTGACAGTAAAATGCAAATTTGTAGTTTTGCAGGCTCATTCCCGGCCACCAGTATATTGATTGTAATTCTTTCAGAGATTTCAAGATCCCTCGATGCCCTGGACCTTCACCCATATGTGCGTCTGCTATTAACAAGTTTCTCCTGTTCGTGTTTGGAATTACCCTATCCCCCACTCCAGGGATTTGAGCAAAAGGAACGGAGTTTGCATCGATTATGTATGTATAATTGAGTGGATAGTTGACGGGTAGCGCTGCACAGTCGCCTTTTGATGACGTTTTCACCGCCAGCATCGTTTCCCCATCTATGTATTTTCCTGAACGCTTTTTTGTAGCTACCGAAGCCGGTTTAGTTGCTTCCGCTGTGTCTGTCTCAGCAATGAATTCCCTGAAACGTGAACGCCATCACGTTCATGACTCAATGAATGTATCACGTGAGTCTTTGGTAGTTCTTTCTGTGAGAGAACTACTTGTTCCCAAAGCGATTTTTGCTTTATTGTGGCACCTGTGTCATCTTTGTAACCGTTTTGAACCCATTTCTGCAAGTCGTTATTGTATGATTTGACGCAGTAATACGAATCGCACACTATTAGTGTCGGGAATTCGCGATCGGCATTATCTAGCGCCATTTTTAACGCTATTATTTCACTTTGTTGTTCTGAATTGTTCTCTACAGAGTGTGATAATGCTACCAGAGGTCTCAATTCACCTCCGTGCCACACGTTTTTAACAATTTCGCTTGTGGCGTTATAGGCTTGTTCTCCCCAAACTGAGGGTTGTGCATATCCGTCTGTATATATTACACAGGCGTACTGTCGTATGGGCAGAATGTCGAATGGCAGAGGATATTCTCTTTCATATTCTAGATTTTTTAATCTTTTCAAGTTTGGACCAAAATAGTATTTCACTTTGTCTGTAGCAAGAGAATTTTCCCATTGTATCCATTTTGGATTTAATGCCACGGTAGTTAAATTACATGGGCTCGTTAATGCCTCAAAGGCTGATTCTGCTGTTATAACAGTAATCCGTCTGCCTTCGGCTTGGGCTTTTTCTTTTGCTACAGCTGTTTGAACCGCATGTACAATATTTTCCTTAATACTGAATGTTTTTTCAGCTTCTGTGTACAAATGTGATTTGAATGCTATTGGTACCGTTTCTCCCTCATTAGAGGTTAGATATGTGAATCCGCATCTTCCTGGGATGACTCGAATCACAAGGTTGCGTGTGTTATCGCGTGTTTGCAATTTTGTTTTAGCTATCATGTCTGTTTGCAATGATCTCAAAATTTCTGTGTGTTTTTGAGTCCAATTGATTGTTTTAAAATCTGGTTTTATTAGTTTATAGAGGGGTTTAACCCTCTCTGCATAATTTAGAATGTAAGTTCTTCCGAAATTCAGAAAACCGAGAATTGATTGTAAGTTTTTCAGCGTTCTTGGTGCTTGGATTACAGCGCATTTCTCTAAGAAATTGTCTGCCAGGCTTTTACCTTCACTTGATAATTCATATCCTAAAAACAGGACAGTTAGATGGGCAATTCGTGACTTTTTAAAGTTGAATTTGTAACCCTCTGCTGCGAACCCAAGTATTACGGTGTTCACTCTTTTCAAGTGAGTATCCAAGTCATCATCTGTTAGATAGATGTCATCGACATAAGATAATGCCTCATCATCATAAATTTGTAGTAACTCTGTTACTCTTGCTGAGAATAATCCTGGGCTGTTCTTGAACCCCTGTGGGAGTCGACAGAATTTTACTGCGAGCCCATTATTGAGAAAGCGGTCAAATACCTGCTTTCAGGTGCTATGTTTTGACAAAAGAATCCATTAGAGATGTCTAATGTTGTTTTGTATTTTTTGCGCACAATGTTATTCATTAGTGCTGCACTATGTGAGTTTTGTACTGCAAATGTCTTGCAACATGAGTTAAGGTGTCTGTAGTCCAAAACTAGACGATATGACTGGTCTGGTTTGGAGACAGGAAACAAAGGATTGTTCATTTGTGAGGTGGATGTTTCAATCACCCCCTGGTATTCAAGTTGATCTAAGATCTCCCTGACCTGTTTTTTAGCTTCTTGCTTAATTGGGTACTGCCTCTGTGCAGTTGGTTGAGATTTTAACTGGATTTTGTGAGGAGGAGAGTCCTCATCCCATCCAACATGGTTTTGCAGGAGCTTGGGCTACTGCCCACTTTCTTGCAAGTGTATATTTTTTATGAATTGGAATGTGATTTGAGACGGCAGGCATAATCATTTCTTCGCCATGAGGGCACTCCCTGACAAACTCCGGTGGCCAGTCTTTTTCAGCTAAAAGGATGTCATAGCCTTTGGAGAGGTTATCCCAAAATAGACCCCTTATTTTCCTAGTCTTATCTCCCTCTATACGTAATGTTATTTCGTATATTTTATGAGGTTTGCTAACTCTGGTAGCTGCAGTTTCCACCTGAATGTATTCATTCGTGTCCACTGTCTCCAGATGATTCATCAGGATCTTGCGAGCTATGCTCACTTCTGCTGCGCTGTCTAGCATTGTCTGAGCCCACTCTCCATTTTTCAGCTGTGTCCTCAGGATCCTCGGCATGTTTGATTACTTTAATACTGGCTACCTTCTTTTTTGAAAATTGTAATTTTTTACTTTGATGAGCAGGTTCCTTGTCTCTGGACTTGGCGTGCTCTTCCCTGTGTTCTGACCGTCCTCTTCTTTCCGATTTCTGCCTGGTAGTCTGAAAAGATCGAGAGGGACGTGTATCAATATCTTGATATCTATCAGGTTTCTTCAAATTATCCCTATTTCTAAGGTTGTATCTTTTCTCAGTGGGCTCCCTCTGGGGAGACTTGTGTCCTTGGTCCGGAGATCTTTCTCTCCGCCGAGGAGACCTTCCTCTGGACTGGAATATTTTTTCTTTGGGAGTGGATTGTTTATTTCCATCCTAGCTCTTTTTTGGAGTGTTTAGATTATTTTTAATAAATATCTTTTCAGGATTTTCAGGTAGTTGGGGTTTTACTTGTTTCCCACACAAACTATCTCTTCCTAGCTCCTCATAGGATTTTTATATGATTCTAGCAAGTTCAAATGGTTGTTCTGCTATATCTGTTTCTTTCAGTTTCTGGAGGAAAGTTATATCCTCAGTTGCAAATTGAACCAAGTCTACATATGCCTGTGTTAATTCTTTTATTTTAACTAAGAGTTCTTCGCTTGACATTTTATTAATGTCAGGATGTGGTGTGTAGCTGGATAGTACCGGCCATGTTGCTCCTGGTCTACCTAGTGGACCGAGCCTGGTGATGTGATTATTATGTTTTAGGGCGCCTTTAAACCAGAGCAGGTGCTCTTGGTATTTTAATGGGATTTCCACCTCCTCGAAAGGAGTGTAGTCATCCGGAGGTTCCTCTATTTTGTAATAGTGGAACTCACATGTGACAGCGTTTGCTGCTGGAAAGTTTATCCATGAATAGAATACCTCTGTCTGACGATATTCATGTGCCTCAATTACGAATATGACTGTACCACCTCTCAATGTTAGTCCATTTTCTATACGTTTAAGAGTTATAGTTTTTCTTATGTTGATCGGGATGAGTATTGCATCCGGGTGTATCACTGATATAATATAGAATGACAAAATATAGACTTACCAAAATATAGTCACCAAAATATAGAATGCCAAAATATCGAATTCCTATCTACAAACAGGTAAGTACAAAAATATCGAATCCCAAATATAGTCTGTAAAAAATATAGTCAGTCAAAATATCGATTTATTTTAAATGTCTTAAAAGTAATTTAAAATTAATGAAATAATAAATATAATTGACTAAAACATACTTAAAGATACTCAAATAACCTTAAAATTAAGATATAATTAATTTAAGTTATTAATATAAAATGTACAATATTTTACCGTAGGATAGCAGGAGGGTAATATTTAATATTACCACTCCAGTGAGTGCAACAGTAGGGAAAGCGTTGGATAGTGTAGGGGTAAAAAATACTATTCCCACTCCAGTGAGTGCAACAGTAGGGAAAGCGTTGGATAGCGTAGGGGTAAAACATACTATTCCCACTTCAGAGAGTGCAACAGTGGGGAAAGCATTGGATAGCGTAGGGGTAAAAATTACTATTCCCACTCCAGAGAGTGCCACAGTAGGGAAAGCGTTGGATAGCGTGGGGGTAAAAAATACTATTCCCACTCCAGTGAGTGCAACAGTAGGGAAAGCGTTGGATAGCGTAAGGGTAAAAATTATTATTCCCACTCCAGAGAGTGCAACAGTAGGGAAAGCGTTGGATAGCGGGAGGGTAAAAAATACTATTCCCACTCCAGTGAGTGCAACAGTAGGGAAAGCGTTGGATAGCGTAGGGGTAAAAAATACTATTCCCACTCCAGAGAGTGCAACAGTAGGGAAAGCGTTGGATAGCGTAGGGGTAAAAATTACTATTCCCACTCCAGAGAGTGCAACAGTAGGGAAAGTGTTGGATAGCGTAAGGGTAAAAATTACTATTCCCACTCCAGTGAGTGCAACAGTAGGGAAAGCGTTGGATAGCATAAGGGTAAAAATTACTATTCCCACTCCAGAGAGTGCAACAGTAGGGAAAGGGATGGATAGCGGGAGGGTAAAAATTACTATTCCAACTCCAGAGCGTGCAACAGTAGGAAAAGCGTTGGATAGCGTAGGGGTAAAAATTACTATTTCCACTCCAGAGAGTGCAACAGTAGGGAAAGCGTTGGATATTGGAAGGGTAAAAATTACTATTTCCACTCCAGAGAGTACAACAGTAGGGAAAGCATTGGATTGCGTAGGGGTAAAAATTACTATTCCCACTCCAGAGAGTGCAACAGTAGGGAAAGCGTTGGCTAGCGTAGGGGTAAAAAATACTATTCCTACTCCAGAGAGTGCAACAGTAGGGAAAGCGTTGGATAGCGGGAGTTTTAAAATTACTATTCCCACTCCAGATAGTGCAACAGTAGGGAAAGCTTTGAATAGCGTAGGGGTACAAATTACTATTCCCACTCCAGAGAGTGCAACAGTAGGGAAAACGTTGGATAGCGGGAGGGTGAAAATTACTATTTCCACTCCAGTGAGTTTAACAGTAGGGAAAGTAATGATTTAATATATTATTAAAAATAAATTAAATATAAATACCAATAAAACATTAATTGAAATTAATAACCAATTTAATATTATGTAATAATTAATTAGAAATACAACTACATATTAGTTATTCAAAATTGATAACCTTTTCATAATTATTTAACAACTAATTAATTGTCAATACCAAAAACTAATTAATAATAAAAATTAATACCAATTAAAAATTAACAGTAAATTAATTATCAATACACAAAAAGTATTTTTAATATGTAATTATTTACAATTACATTACTTCCCACCCTATTCCCCTATAAACCCACATCCCACTACAGAAAATGCATTAATACAATTATCATAATTATCAAATATTTAATTAATACAAAATAATTACCAATTAATAAAAATCAATTGCCAATTAATAGAAATTAATTACCAATTAAAAATTAATTAACAATAAATGTAAAATCAATACCAATAAATGAAAAAAATGACTTACTTAATTACAATTAAATTACTTCCCACCCTATTCCCCTATAAACCCACAACCCACTACAGAAAATAAATTTAGAAAATTGACATAATTAACAATTAATCAATTAATACAAATTAATTGGCAATTAATACAAATTAATGACCAATTAAAAAATAACAATAAATTCAAAATGAATACCAATAAATAAATAAAAATATTTAATTAATTACAATTAAATTACTTCCCACCCTATTCCCTTATAAACCCACAACCCGCTACAGAACTAAAAAGCAAAATGTAATTAAAAACTTAATAATAATTGCTAAAAATGTATATTTAATTTAATATAATTAAATTACTTCCCACCCTATTCCCCTATAAACCCACAACCCGCTACAGAATTAAAATACTCAAAAATTAAATAACATAAAATTCATTACTTAAAATACATTAAACATACATTACAAAAATTAATATACACTTTTCACACATATACTAACATACAAAACACTTTAAAAAAATGATAATATTAAAAAATCGATATATTTGATGCCTATATTGTATACTTCGATATTTTGACTTCTATATTTTGAAAATCGATATTACTTACCTTAAATTCGATATTTTTAACCACTATATTGTGTCCATTCGATATTCTGTCCATTCTATATTTTTACTTCGATATTATGTCCATTCTATATTTTGGAATCAATATTATGACTGTTTACCCATCCGGGTCAGTCTGTAGGAGACTTGTGTCATCCGCTAGGAGTTGAGCTGCTATTCTAGCTGCCTCCCTTTCTTCTTCACCGTCTGACATTTTACTGACAGGAAGGTTTTAGTTGCAGATCAAGTTTCAAGGAAACAAAGATTAGGTGCACAATATTTTGGAACACTGTATCCTTCAACGTTGAATAAACCAAAAACTATACATAGAAGTCTCCTCCTACTAAGTTTCGGCGGATTTTGACCTTTGACCCACTCCAGACGTCTTTGGAGTATTTACGGGAGAAAGGGTCTGTGTGAAAAAGCACGACTGAGTTACTCTAATGTCTTGTGTTAGATTAACGTTGGGCGCCATGTAGTGTAGTTCCTATAGTCCCAATAGGCTCTGCTCATTGGAATAATATCTTCAGTAGTGTAGACGTAGGACTGAGGTTATCTAGGTCTCTACTGACTATATTAGACTTAAGTTTTTGCCAGCTAGCTCAGAGTTCACTAGAAACTTTCTCGAATGAGCGAGGAGGAGTTTAACCTCCCTGGATAGACAAGAAGGGATTTCGTTTCTGATAACCATAAAACATGACAACTTTGCTCTCCCTGATTAAGAGTGTATCTCTAGAGTCGTGTGAAAACAAAAGGCAGCTATTTCACTCAGTCAAAGGTGCGTACTTAGTTTCACCAGATCGCAGAGAAAAAGAGAGACGGGCGTTTTCAATAAAAGATGTTATTTATTGAGCAGTCTCTTTCCTCATACAAGAGAAATGAATTGCTACAATTGCAATACTTGTAGTAAAGTAAAGTGCATATAATAAAAGCAGGATTATGAAATAATACTGTAAAAGCATGGATATCGTTTCTTAGCCATATGATACTTTAAAATGGATAAAATAGATATATACATATATACATTGACTAATCGTACTCAACTGGTGCTTCTAACTACGCCTACCCCGGTGTACCTGACCTAAGCCTAATACGTGGGAAGGGGTAAGTAAGTAGCAGTTTAAGTTAAGTTTGTTTTGCCAAGAATCTGACTCAAGAATTCTCTGTAAGGGTTTAGTCAGTTCAGTATCTGGGTATTAGAAGGCAGGAGGGCTGGTATCTCTCTCTCAGGACTCGGTATCCCAGTCACCCGCAAGGGTAAGCTGGAAACGCCGGAGGCTGGATTTCTCGGCAAGAGAAAAGACAGCGTCTTTCTCAGCGCGTCAAAAGGGAGGGGCAGCGTCCGTGGGCTCTCGCATCAGCTGGGCTCTTCGGAAGTAGATAGCTGCTCTGCTCCGGGATTACCACCGTGTGTTTGCTTAAGGCAACATTGGCATATTTATATCTGAAAGGTGCCGGGATTGACGTAAGGATGGACATAAGACGTCAATAAAGATGTCACTAAGAACTGGTCGTCCTTACAGTGATTTACAGGAGTTCTCGGACGAAATCAAAACAAAGCAGCGGGGATTTCCCAGGTTGCTGGAGGCTTGGATTTGTTTAAGAACTCGGTGTGCTTTCTAGGGGGCTGGAGGAATAGTGCTTGCTTAATGTGACAGCATGCGCTATGACTGAATTATGAAAAGGGTTTCTATGCCGTTGTAGGGATATTATTGATTTACAACCGGACCAGGGCAAAGAATATGAATATTGATTCAGGTACCTAGATAAACACACTACAATGCAAAGTTGATAGAGCAAAAGACTGGCTACAGAGTGCCTTCATTGCGTGTAGGTCATTAGCTTCCTCATCATATGTGATTCTTACAGCTGTTGTGGGTGATGTCAAGTTTACCTACATGGCCCTTACGGGTACACATAATCAAATACAGATATTACATTTTGCGTAAGTAACATTGCCATATGTTTTAATTTGTTTGTAGTGTCCACATCATCAGAGACAGTGAATTAGTTTTTGTCCACATAGATCTCATTGTATGGTAGCTGACTTGTGAGCGTTACACAAGATTCAAATAGATGACAGACTGTCCTAGGTTTTATGTGTCCGTGTTACACCATCGGATCTCATGTGATAGCATGATGAGTGATCTCTAATTGGCTACAGTTGTTACACTTCACAGGTGTGACTGGTACAGTGTATCTCATGAGGTATTTTTATTGTCAGTGACATGAGAAACTACTCCTAATGGTTATTTGCCTCTGTTTCAGGTCTCCCTCCCTGCAGTTCCCATCCTCTCCTTCCCTCGCCTGATCACCCTTTTGTGTCTGTCATTTGTACTCAGACCAAGGGGCTATTCGGAGGTGGAACCCTTTGAGCATCACACCACTCTGATGAAGAAAGGTACGGCCAGTCCCTGACAGGCTTGTAGTGAATAGTTCTGCTGCATTACAGGTGACATCATTCATAGACTTTTTTTGTCTTCTTGCCAATGCCAATGACCATGTATGTTTGATAATGCTCCATGGGCTCCCAAGGTAAATCATCATGTTGTGCATGACGTGTGATTTCAACTGAATATTGTGCCTCCTTGATGTCAACGCACATGTCATTCTAATGTGCATGTATACTATATGGCATGAAGTAAGCTTATGCTTGTTATGTGTTTACGTGTACAGTGACTACATGCATGGTGTTGGGTAAGGCTAAAGTTACTATATTGTGTGTGAGGTAGATGGCTGTGTAGCTGCTGTTTAGCTTGGAACACACTCGCTGTAGTCTACACCTGCTGACACTGTGTGTCCTGTGCCCCACTTGTCCCTAAGGGGCCTGATCTAGTGACCGTGATCTTTGGTGATTACTGTGCCATTTTATTTGCAGTGACCCTGAGTGAAGCAGACACTCCTGCATTCACATACACATGTCACTTTGTGGCTTGCCAATGCCCTTGTGGTATGTGCTTGTTTTGCAAGTTGTCACACCCCTCCTGCCGTCATGTCTTCACTCATTCCTGCTGCTGCATACACAGCCACAATGCAGCGCACACATCCAGGACCACACACGCCTACAGGATACCCCTCCTTCCATCCATTTGTAGAGCATGCTCCAACCACCCTACACACAGAGAACACCAGACAATCATCCTCCTGGTATCACGATGCCTCAAACTCAGCCATTACAGCTTCTATGCCTGTGTGTGCAACACATACTGGTAAGACTATGCTGAGCCACATGACATTGTGTCTACGTACCACCAGGTCATGTGCCTTGTACAGCACACACACACCTTCCATAGGCACAATATTGCACAGTGTTACCTTGTCAACACCACAGCAGCAAAAATCGGCTTCCTTACAGTCACGTGGCAGTACACGACCTGGTCACACCACTTCAACATAGCCGTCACAGTCAGTCAAGTAGCCACAGGGGACACACACCATGAACATGTCTCTTGGGTGTGGTGTGATGTGATGTGGCCGTTCTGGTGTAGATAAATGTCAGACGTGGGTAGTTGTTATGGATGCGTTGCACCCATCACAGGAGTATAGTACTTGTATTTCCATAGGGGGAGGTCACCTAATCAGGTGAGCTTGGGTAGAGTGCTACAGCCCATTGCCCACAGTCTGTCCTGCCACCCTTGTCCTGTGCGCCATTCATCACATCCACAGTACAGCATCATGCTGATGATAGTTCACATACCTGAGGACACAGATGTAGGTACTCCCTACGTGGACAACTAGTTTTGTCACACTTATCTATACACCTCAAAGTGACTCTCTGGGGCCTGGCTGTTATTGCAGTTTTGTGATCCAAACCCCCTCCAGCATTTACTATCCCTCACAGGTGTGTGTTTCCATCCATGTATCTAGTTGTTAGGAATTTGTGTCCTCACCCGGACTCAGATCCAAGTGTGTGAATGGCTGCAGTTTGTTGAATACCCTTGCATTTCATACATTTGCACACACATATCATTTTATACTGTGGGTACAAGATAACTCACCAAATGCGTATGCTGTTTAAAATATTTATTGGGTGATCTTGTGCAGGAAACGTGAAGAGGTGCTGTACAGAAAGGGGGGGGATATAAAGTTCACTGCTGGAGATGAGATGCCTTACAGTTTGAGTCAACAGAGTCCAGGCCACAGTGCTTGGCATCATTGGGCAGACTGTGACCAGCAAGTCCATGTGGGAGAGTCTCATAGGTGATGCTGTTGCACCCAAGGGCAATATGGCAGGTCAGGTGATCTGGGAGTTGTGCATGGCCCACTGCCTCTCAACGCCTTAGCCGTGGACGACCCTTCTTCCTTCGGGGACCCTCATGCAGGCATGGACGATGCATGGGATGCTACGTCAGACAGTTCCTCCTCCTCCTCCTCATCCCTCCCTGTGGCTGGTGTTGCACTTTGCCTTGATGTAGCTGGCCTGGTGACACAGGGAGGGTGCTGCATGTTGGCAGCAATCTGACGTAGTGACTGGCTCATTTCCCGATGCACCGTCAAGAGCTCAGCCAGCCTTGCCTCCACCCGTCCATAATGTTGGTCTTTCCTGGCATTTTGCTCAGCCTGCTGTTATTTCACCTGGTTGAGGGCCTCCGTTAGCTGGCTTACCTCCCTGGTGTCCCGCTGGTATGCCTCCAGGATGTTAGACAGTTCAGGCATACCGGGCCCTGCAGCTGACTGGCCAGAATCTCGCCTCTGCCTTGCGCCACTCCCACGACCCTGACCCACACTCCCACGGCCTGCGCTTGTGGGCACATCCGATCGACGGGCCCCCCGAGTGCTGGCAGGGTGGAGGTTGTCTGCCACCTCAGGGGTGCCCGACAAAGGGTGTCCCTCATTTTCAGACAGGCTCTCTGGTGGATCATGGGCAGGGCTCTGACCTGTCTGCTGGGATGTGGTGGGAATGGTTCCGGTGGTTGGCACAGATGTCACTGGTACAGTTGCTGCTGGGGTTTGGTATCCAGAGGAGCCAGGTTGGTTGGGGTCATCCACAGTGCGTTGAGTGGCATCGCTGTCGGTGGGGTCAGGGTCCTGCTGAGCCTGGGACTGGGATCCTTCTTCCCCCTAGTGGGGGGGGTCTCCACACGTTGCCCTGTGTGTGGGAGAGACAGACACTGTTAATGCACTATCAAGTGACATCTTAATTAGTTAGCCATTATCAGCATCACAGTTCCACAAGCTTTACATTGTTGTCATTGTTCAGTTGTGTATGTAGTGGTAGTAAATTGACATGTACTCTGGGGTATTTTCCTTCTTCCATTCTCTTGACAATGACTGACACAGCCATTGCTGTGTCTTGTCTTGCCGGCACAACACATATACAGCAGTGCTCTGGTTCACGCAACATCCAGGATACGGTGTTAATCCTTATGTCTGCGTCAAGCATGCACAGAGTTTAGATGCAGCATGTTCATGTAAGAGACAGAGCATTATTTTTTTGGATAAATTCTTCTACTTTGGATAGGTGTTGCTGTTCCGTGATGGCCAACCAATTCCAACACCCCTGGACCTGTACACCCAATTCTAGATCATGGCTTTAGAACGTGGCACTTCTCCGAGACGCATCACCTTGTCAATACCCATGTCCATGTTGGTACTTAAGTGCATCCACAACGTTCATGAGATGGGGCACGTGCATTGTGTGAGAGGCACAATGGACTGGAGCATCTGCAATGTGCATGTAAAAGTTGTATGCGTATTCATATGAGTGAGTGTTTAGTTGTGGTACATGACAATTGGGACAGTGTTGCACTCCATTGCCTGTCCCCAAGGGATGAGTTTCTGTAAGGGGGGTGTATGACAGGTCATGCTAGTAGTTTGCGTGTGATTTGCAAGTGTCCATCCTTCATGATTTGGCTGTCCCCTCATGTAGCATGCTGGCATAATCATGGTTGTGTGTTGCTACACTGCCTTACTGTGTCACAAAATGATGCATCTCCGAAAGGTGTGTCAGCAACATGAAATTGGTTATAAGCTGTGGTCCACTATCTTGTGTGATATTTCCCTATCCCTGTGCATTGGGCATGGTGCTTGGGTGTGTCCCTGGGACATATGGGATGGGAGCAGCCTCCTACCCCATACCTTCCACCCTTTGTGCCTCCCCCTTGCAACTACCCCCATTCGGTTGTGTACTGCTGGGACTCATGGCCACCCACCCCATGCTGCTGGGCACTGTTGCAAGTCCACCCATGTAACATGTGTTTTTTGTACACTCACCAGACTCAACGGCTCCTTCAATTCCGTGTACTCCCACCGGTGGCAGCAGGGCCATGACTTTCTCATCCCAGGGCTGGTATACAGGAGGTCTGCGGGGACCACCACCTCCAGTGTAGTGTGCATTGGCGTAGTCCTGGTCCATTTTCTTCTTCACCATCCTCCGCAGATCATACCACCGGGACTGGCATTCCGCCCTGGTGCGCTTGATGGGTGCAACAGCATTGACCCGGTCTACGATCCTCTCCCACAGGCGTGTTCTTTCAGCCATGCTGGTCTGTCTGACAATGCGCCAAACAGCTGTGGCTAGACTCTGATGACTTCATCTGTAAGTATCTCATTCTCCGGGTTAGTGAACTTTGGATTCTTGGGTGTGGTCATGGTGTGGGGTGTATGTGATTGAGGGGGTGATGGTGTGTATGGATGAGGGTGTGTGGGTCTGATTGTGAAGGGGGTGGTGTGGGTGTAGATGAGATAGGGTGTATGTGTGAAGGTGTGTGGCTGCAATTGTTGGTGAGATGTCTGTGTCTTCGCAAGAATGGGTATGTTGCAAAGGATGATGGGTTGTAATTGTGGACCCTTTTATTGGTCAATTTGTGGGTGTGGCTTAATTTGAATTGGTGGTGTGTGTGTTATATGGGGTGGGTGTTAGTGTTGACCTCTGTTTGCCTGTTTTGCTGTGACCAGGACATTGTTTCTCAATGGTGTGTACACAGGAGACATGTTCAGTGTTGTTGTGCGACTCGTTAGCAAAGTCCTTGTGCTGCTTTAGGTGTTGGCGTTATGTGTGCGTGTCGTACTTGTGCGTTCGGTTGACTTGTACGGGCCGTTGGCGGGTGGGTTGGTTAGCGTAGGCTTGATGGGGGGGTGTGCGTGTCGTACTTGTGCGTGCGGTTGACTTGTACGGGCCGTTGGCGGGTGGGGGGTTCGCGTAGGCTTGATGGGGGGGGTGCGTGTCATACTTGTGCATGTGGGTGAGTTGTACGGGCCGTTGGCAGGTGGGGGGTTCACGTGGGCTTGATGGGTGGGGTTGCATGTCGTACTTGTGCGTGCGGGTGAGTTGTACGGGCCGTTGGCGGGTGGAGGGGTTCACGTAGGCTTGATGGGGGTGTGTGCGTGTCATACTTGTGTGTGCGGTTGACTTGTACGGGCCGTTGGCGGGTGGGGGGTTTGCGTGGGCTTGATGGGGGAGTGCGATTTGTACTTGTGCGTGCGGTTGACTTGTATGGGCCGTTGGCGGGTGGGGGGGTTCGCGTGGGCTTGATGGGGGGGCGTGTCGTACTTGTGCGTGCGGGTGAGTTGTACGGGCTGTTGGCGGGTGGGTGGGTTCGCGTGGGCTTGATGGGGGGGTGCGTGTCGTACTTGTGCGTGCGGGTGAGTTGTATGGGCCGTTGGCGGGTGAGGGGGTTCGCGTAAGCTTGATGGGGGGTGTGCGTTTCGTACTTGTGCGTGCGGTTGACTTATACGGGCCGTTGGCGGGTGAGGGGGTTCGCGTAGGCTTGATGGGGGGGTGTGCGTGTCGTACTTGTGCGTGCGGTTGACTTGTACGGGCCGTTGGCAGGTGGGGGGTTCGCGTAGGCTTGATGGGGGGGTGTGCGTGTCGTACTTGTGCGTGCGGGTGAGTTGTACGGGCGGTTGGCGGTTGAGGGGGTTCGCGTAAGCTTGATGGGGGTGTGCGTGTCGTACTTGTGCGTGCGGTTGACTTGTACAGGCCGTAGGCGGGTGAGGGGGTTCGCGTAGGCTTGATGGGGGGGTGTGCGTGTCGTACTTGTGCATGCGGTTGACTTGTACGGGCCGTTGGCAGGTGGGGGGTTCGCGTAGGCTTGATGGGGGGTGTGCGTGTCGTACTTGTGCATGCGGGTGAGTTGTACGGGCCGTTGGCGGGTGAGGGGGTTCGCGTAAGCTTGATGGGGGGTATGCGTGTCGTACATGTGCGTGCGGTTGACTTGTACGGGCCGTTGGTGGGTGAGGGGGTTCGCATAGGCTTGATGGTGGGGTGCGTGTTGTACTTGTGCGTGCGGGTGAGTTGTACGGGCCGTTGGCGGGTGAGGGGGTCGCGTAAGCTTGATGGGGTGTGCGTGTCGTACTTGTGCGTGCGGTTGACTTGTACGGGCGGTTGGCGGGTGAGGGGGTTCACGTAGGCTTGATGGGGGGGTGCGTGTCGTACTTGTGCGTGCGGTTGACTTGTACGGGCCGTTGGCGGGTGGGGGGGTTCGCGTAGGCTTGATGGGGGTGTGCATGTCATACTTGTGCGTGTGGTTGACTTGTACGGGCCATTGGCGGGTGGGGGTTGGCGTAGGCTTGATGGGGGGTGTGTGTGTCGTACTTGTGCATGCGGTTGACTTGTACGGGCCGTTGGCGGGTGGGGGGGTTTGCTTAGGCTTGATGGGGGGTGCGTGTCGTACATTTGCGTGCGGGTGAGTTGTACGGGCCGTTGGCGGGTGGGGGTATTCGCGTAGGCTTGATCGAAGGGTACATGTGTGGTATGTGTTGATGCCGCTTGCTGTGAGGCGAATAATCCCGTACGAATCAATCTTCATGCGCGAATACTTTGGGCCGTACGAATCGCGGACAGGCTTTTCGTACAGGATCGTAGTAGTGTGTTTGTACGGCATGGTTACGATTCACGATGCTTATTCGTACGGGTCATCGACTGTGGTTCGTACAGTTCGCTGATATTCGTACGGCAATCGACGGAAATGGATCGGAATTCGCAGGTCGGACGGTAATTTCCCATTTGTACGGATTCGGATACGAATCGTACGGCGGAATATTTTAACAGATCGGAATCGACGCCCATGTGTACTGCCAAAGTCTATCCATATTATGTGTGGCAACAGTGTTTAACATCTGTGGGCCTATGCCACCATGTATCCATCATTATTATTGACTACGGTTTTTGCAACTGCTGGTCACAAAAGAAAACTTGATGCTCTTCGTCACTGAATACATTGAGCCCTTTGAGAATTTGTATCACCAGTTGTTACTGCTGGCCCTATAGGTAGATCAGGAGTGGTCTGAAAATGTAGTAACTTACATCAGGCAATTATGTTATCTTGTTAACAAGAAAATTGTCAACAGTTGCAATACAACATCAATATTAAATAATAACTACTGAATTATAAAATAAGGAAATAGTTCTGAGTGTGAAAATAGCAATATAAGACAATAAATATATAACAAGTAAAAAGGGGAAAAAAACAGAAAGAAAGAAAAAAAAGAGAAAGAAAAAAAAGATAGCTAAGATATAGTTGAGTGAGCAGACATATATATAGTAAAAGGTAACCAGTATAGATCATAGTTAATTTTCTGAGACATTGAGACTGCAGAAACAGTAGCTCTGTTCATCACAAATAGAATTCCACCATATTAATAAAGATAATTTAGAAGTGGCTTTCCAACAAGAAAGTGTCACCTTAAATGCAGAAGCAATAAAGAGATCAAACAACATAGACTTGGGAGAGAGACAACCGTAAATCTGATGAGGCAGTTCTAAGAAAAAACATTTTGAATTGATAATAGAATGTTACATAGAACATGTTTTAAACACTTTGACCAGACAGATTCCTAAAATGTAAACACATTGGGAGTGCAGTATAATATGTAACTTAATGTCTCTGTGAAGAAAAAACTGGAACTTCATAATTGTGAGGATGTGGAAGAACATTTTGACATGCATTCAGAGCTCTGTTATAAATACAAAACAAAGACTGCATAATACGAGTTGCTTTAGATAGTTTCCCACAATAGTTCAAATGATGTTTTGGATCCAATGGGAATAGACAATAATACCATATGATATAAATAGGCAGCCTTGGGTATGGAGTCATGAGAAATGTTATGTAATGTTGTATGGGGATTGAATGATAAGATTTCTGGAGGAAAATGATGAGATGTTAAATAAGATTGAAGAGAAGATGATATTAAAAAATATTCATGTAAAAATTAACTTGGTAAATTGTATTGTGTTTGGAATTGGAAAAAAGGAATAACAGAATGATTTTGTACAAACTGATGAATAAACAAAATACCCTTCTCTTTCCAGTGCTTATAATCAAATGATTTCCACTGAAAAATTGTGCATTTGTTATAACAAACAGAAGAAGCAAATAAACATTGATGCACATCAACACGTGTAGAAAATATTGTACATAGCAATTGTGAATATCTTAGTATAGGATTAATTGATATAAAGGAGTAGTTGGACATATCAGTCAGACCATCAAATGAGAAATCCTTCAATAAAGAATGCTCAAATGCAAATCTAGTTGAGTAAAAATGCAGAGTGATATAACTTAAAATCCAGACAGCGGACACTATCCTCATTCTTGGGACGTTTAAGTTAAGCCAAAACAGTACAGCAAAGTTTATTATTCCAAAGAAATTTGGTACAAATTGAATTGAGTGGAGACAAATAGGAAGTATAGTTCTTAAAAGGTAATAAAGATAGTATATAAAGGACATGTGGTACAATCCTCATCTTAATGTATCCAACCTACCCCACCATCATAGGCAGAGAGGAGACCATGATTAAAGTCATTTCTGAAGTGTGAGTGTTAAAGCGTTAAAAGTGTAACTGATTGTGTTCAATCAATCAATCAATCAATCAGGTCATTTGTAGAGCGCACTACTCACCCGTAGGGTCTCAAGGCGCTGGGGGGGGGGGTGCCGCTACTGCTCGAACAGCCAGGTCTTGAGCTTCTTCCTGAAGGAGAGGTGGTCTTGGGTCAGGCGCAGGTTGGTCGGAAGTGAGTTCCAGGTCTTGGCGGCCAGGTAGGAGAAGGATCTTCCTCCTGTTGTCGCTCTTCGGATGCGGGGGACGGCGGCGCGGGCGTGGTTGGTTGATCTGAGGAGGCGCTTGGGAGTGTAGAAGTTGATCCGGTTGTTGAGGTAGCTCGGGCCTTGGTCGTGTAGGGCTTTGTGTGCGTGGGTGAGGAGTCGGAAGGTGATTCTCTTGTTGACCGGGAGCCAGTGCAGGTCTCTCAGGTGTCCGGAGATGTGGCTGCGTCGGGGGATGTCGAGGATGAGTCTCGCCGAGGCGTTCTGGATCCGCTGGAGTCTCTTCTGGAGTTTTGCAGTGGTTCCGGCGTAGAGGGCGTTGCCGTAGTCCAGACGGCTGGTGACGAGGGCTTGGGTGACCGTCTTCCTCGTCTCGGTGGGGATCCACTGGAAGATCTTACGTAGCATGCGCAGGATGTTGAAGCATGACGAGGAGACGGCGTTGACTTGTCTGGTCATGGAGAGGGAGGAGTCCAGGATGAAGCCCAGGTTGCGTGCGTGGTCTGTCGGTTTGGGTGCGGTGCCCAGGGCGGGGGGCCACCAGGAGTCGTCCCAGGCGGAGGGCGTGGAGCCCAGGATGAGGACCTCCGTCTTGTCTGAATTCAGTTTCAGGCGGCTGGTCGTCATCCATTCGGCCACGTCTCTCATCCCTTCGTGCAGGTTGGCTCTGGCGGTGGCGGGGTCGTTGGTCAGGGAGAGGATAAGCTGGGTGTCGTCGGCGTAGGAGATTATGTTGAGGTTGTGTTGGCGTGCGATGGCCGCGAGGGGGCTCATGTAGACGTTGAAGAGGGTGGGGCTCAGTGAGGATCCTTGAGGGACGCCGCAGATGACTTCGGTGGCCTCTGACTTGTACGGTGGTAGGCGGACTCTTTGTGTTCTTCCGTCGAGGAAGGAGGTGATCCATTCCAGTGCCTTCTCCTGGATTCCGATGTTGCTGAGGCGCTGTATTAGGGTGCGGTGGCAGACGGTGTCGAAAGCCGCGGAGAGGTCCAGGAGGATGAGGGCCGCTGTTTCTCCGTTGTCCATCAGAGTTCGAAGGTCGTCGGTGGCGGCGATGAGGGCGGTCTCGGTGCTGTGGTTTGCTCGGAAGCCGGACTGTGAGGGGTCGAGGGATCCATTCGTCTCGAGGAAGGCGGCCAGCTGTTTGTTGACGGTCTTCTCGATGACTTTGGCCGGGAACGGGAGGAGCGAGATGGGACGGTAGTTCTTGAGGTCGGTGGGGTCTGCTGTGGGTTTCTTGAGGAGAGCGCTGAGTTCGGCGTGCTTCCAGCTCTCAGGGAAGGTGGCGGAGTCGAAGGAGGTGTTGATGATGTCCCGCAGGTGGGGTTCAAAGTGGTGTAAGAGAACAACATACCAAGATATCTTATTTTGGTAGGGCACCAAGCAAAATTAGAATTAGCAAACATATATTGATAACATGAAGAATTTAATTGTAATATTTCAGTCTTAGAAAAGTTACATTTATATACAGAGATACTAGAATACAATTGAATTTCACTTACAATGGAGTAAAAGAGGAAAGGGGGTTAAACATATAAACTAAAATATCATCAGAATAAGATGATAATTTGGTTTCAAAGGAATTGTGTTCAAAACCTGATATGAGTGTGTTGCAATAAATATGTTCAAGGAAAGGCTCTAAACAAAGAATAAACAGCAAAGGAGATAGAGAATAAACTTGTTGTGTACCTCTATGTGACTGAAAAGGGGTGGTTAAACAACGGGCGTCGGATGCTGTTCCCGGCCCTCGTCATGGCTGCTCTGCAGGCTCCTCATATTGTTGGGCTTCTACTGGCAACACAAACAGATCCAAGCAGCACCAGTGCAGTAGAGGCAGTCACATGCGGACAGCAGCCTTGGGTTCAGTGCTGTTACGGCAGCACCATGGCAGGTTTCCCTTCTCAAACTTTAACAGTATGAGACAATAAATTAATAACAAGTACATTATTGGGTCTCCTGCACCACTGCTGTAGCCTGTTTCCCTTGCCTGGGTAATGCATGCCCCACAAGTCAACACTCCTTGGAGGGAGGGGCCACCAAAGCACTTAAAAGCGTCAACTGACTCCTGCAGGCTTACCCCTTACCCGGCCATGTGGTGATTATATGTTAGGAGGACGCTGATCAAGTTAGAGCAGGTACTGCGACTTCAAGGCTATACAGGAAACGTGTTTGCCTCTTTTCTTTTTTTCCCCATTTATATCTTTTCCACTTCTTTGGGATTAACTATTGGCGCGGCGAGATGGGAAAAGGTAAGGCTATGGATGGGGCACCTAGGGCACCGAAGGGGAAAAAAACGACAATTAGGAAAGTGGATAGCAAAGTAATAGATAGAATTGATATGCTTTTGTTAGAGCACACTGACATTATTTCATCTAACTCTGGGCCAACAAACTCGAGTTTAACGGTTCCTCCCAGTCTACCAGTAAAGTGACTTCACAAAATGTTTGTAAAGCTACTTTCAAACTTCCAAGCGCTAATGCACGAGGAGAATGAGGGCTTGTCACATCTCGCTTGCTGCAAAAGTTTCATTGCAACCCTAGAGACACAAATGATAGAATTTTGTAACAGATACTCTGTATTGAGCATTGAGACTGTCATGATGTTACGGAGCATGATGGAGGTCATTAAAGAGCTAAAAGTGCAGGTTAAAATCCTCCTTGCTACTGTGGGAAACCCGAAGAGTCACCACCCCTGCCATTCCCAACATCGCTAACTTATCCCATAGCCTTGCCAATAGAGTCGTCTCCAGACCTGTGATCTACCCCCCGCCAGCCCCACAGGCTAACCATGAGACTGGTTTTCTGCCAGATTCCCACAATAGAGAACGATCCACCCCCTCTACCCGGTCTCCCATGCATACTGATACCAGGGCCCCAGAAATACTGCCACCCCACCCCCTACAGGGAGCCTGATAGCACTGCCCCAGAGCTACTGCTCCCCTGCCCGCCTACACCCCCCCACAGGGATTTTGAAACCCTGCATTCCAGAGCTGCCAAGCTTACTCAGAATATCCATACCTCCATACTAGACCTAATGAACCTCCTGCACCTCGCTGAACTCTTCCTCGCCAACCTCAAAACCCAGTGGACCTCCTCCCCCCCACAAACCACGAGACCCTCAAACACCCTCTACCGTTACCTTTGCGACATCTCTGCCCTCGCAAGCAACCATGCCACCTCTAGGAGGAAGAAACCATAGCTCTCGCCCTCTCCTACAACTCTATACATGCCACCCCTAGAAATCCTTGCCATCCTCAGCGATTACAACTTGGCCCGAATTACCCTTTGCCCGCTAGACACCAGAACCAAACATGCCATCCTCACAGTCTCTATTAACACCAACAGATCGGCTACCTCCCACAACAGAAGTGTGGTCAGGAGCAACCTAGTACCGGTACACTTTTCCCCCCTAACTCCTAACACTCCTCCAGAATCCTCCCTGTCTGGCCTCTTAATCAACTGCCGATCGGCATCTAAGCACGCCATTGACATTGCTGCACTCATCATGAACAAAAACTCTGATTTAGCTATTCTAACAGAATCATGGTTCATCTCCATGACTGGACCGCTTACTCCCTCCCGGTCACAACATTGCCAGACTAAACAGGCACTCTAACAAGAAAGGAGTAGGCATCGCCTGCATCTACCGATCCAACCTCTGTGCCACAGAACTCCTGGCGGATTCTACAGACTCTTGCGAATACCTTGCACTCTCCATCTGTAGCAACTCCACTCTTTTATGCAAGCTATACAACATCTATCATCCCCCTGGCACGAACGACTCCTTCACTGTCCAACTCATGGAACTTATCACTGCTAAGTCCTCCTCAAACTCTAAAGATATCTTCCTTGGTGATTTCAACCTGCACTGAATGACTCCAAGGACCCTCATGTCAACGCCATCAAAGACCTCCTGTCCGATCAAGCCCTGACCCAAGCCTGTTCACTCCCAACTCACTCGAAAGGGGCCACCCTCGACTGGATCATCTCTAAGGACTCGACAGTCAAGTTTATCTCTATAGACCCGTGTGACCGGTCTGACAACCACACCATCACATTCCTACTACCTGGCACCCACAAAATAAGGGCACCTCAACCAGTGATTCCTAAATTCTGGATTAGAGACACTAGAAACCTAGACCTCAATGAACTGAAGGCTCGCTGCACATCTGACCTCCCCCCCTCCCATTTCTCAACGGTCAATGACCTTAATAATCATTACTCTACAACTATCTCGAACATCATGGATGAACTAGCCCCACTAAAGCTAAAAAGAACCCAACAAAAATATAAGAACCCCTGGTTCACTAGACCCCTCAATGATGAGAGGAGATGCCTCCAGCCATCCGAAAGAGTCTGGAGACAGCACCCCTCCACCTCACATGTTAAACTTCTCAGCCAGGCCAAAAATGCCTACAACAAGAACATCCTTAACTCCCAAAAATAATTTTTCAGATCCGAACTAGAAAACGCCAAAAACCGACGTCGGAAATTCTTCGACATGGTCAAACACCAATACAATATATGTTATGTTATGTTATGTTAAAAACACTTTTATAGCGCACAGCTGCCCCAGCCAAGGGGCGTCCCGGCGCTTCATAGAAAGTACCCAAACACAACACAGCAATGCAAGAACGAAAGCGCACAGAACAGAGTACTAAAAAGTATGGGGGAACAGATGCGTTTTAATAGCTCTCCTAAACTTCAGGAGCTCATCCATTTCACGAATATGGGGCGGAAGAGAATTCCACAATTTGGCAGCCAGAACCTGAAAGGACCGGCCTCCAGCTCTACACAGTCTGAACCGTGGGACAACCACTAAATTTTGCCCCAAAGATCTCAAGGAGCGTGAGGGCACGTAAGGCGCCAAAAGATTATCAAGAATCTGGGGGGAGGCCAACTTGAGGATCTTGAAAGAGAGGCACAGGGTTTTAAAATAGATCCTCTGTGCCATTGGCAGCCAGTGCAAAGAACGGATGGTACTTTCCGCAGAGCAGAACCTCGGTAAACCTACCAGGGCTCTAGCTGCGGCGTTCTGGACACGTTGCATCCGGGCGATTTCAGCCTGGTTGGCTCCCAACAGGAGCGAACTGGTGTAATCGAGCTGAGATAGAATGGATGCCTGTATGACCAACTGCCTGGTGAAGCATCAAAGAACCTCAAAATAGGTCTCAGCCCTCGTAAGATGCCAAAACAGGTGGCCGCCACTTTTTTAGTGTGGCCACTAAAACTCAGGGCAGGATCTAGCCAAGCCCCCAAGTTTTTTACCTCTGAGACTGGAATAGGAGTTACACCCAGCTCAGGGGGCCACCATGTGTCACCCCAAAGATCCGTCCGCCTGCCCACAATCATGACCTCAGTTTTTTTAGCATTAAGCTGGAGGCAGTTGGCGTTCATCCAGCTAGCTACCGCCAAAAGTCCCTCCCGGAATCTGGGGGCATCAAGGTCGGAGTCACCACTCAAGGTGACCGCCAGCTGCGTGTCTTCAGCATAAGAGAACATAGTCATGCACCAGTGCTTGACGACAGCCGCCAGCGGTCTCACATAAAGAGTGAATAGTGTGGGACTCAACGACGAACCCTGGGGCACACCCAGCTCCAGTGGATAGGACTTAGACTCAAAAGGCGGGGTAGCTACTTTAATGGTCCGATCAGCAAGGAAGGAACTGAACCAGTCGAGTGCAGTGCCCATGATGCCCGCCTCTCCAAGACGTTGGAGTAGGATCCTGTGCGAGACCGTATCAAACGCGGCACTAAGATCCAGTAGTACCAGTGCCGCAGTCTGACCAGAGTCAAGCACAGAACGAAGATGTTCCGTCATTGAGAGCAAGGCTGTTTCAGTGCTGTGGCCAGCACGAAAGCCATTCTGGGAGGGATCCAGAATGGCTGCCCTCACAAGATGTTCAGACAGCACCCCATTCACAAAGGCCTCAGTAATTTTAGCGGCCCAGGGAATGAGAGAAATCGGGCGATAGCTCTCGAGTTTGAGGGGGTCCATGGTAGCCTTTTTCAGTATGGGTGTCACAACAGCCTGTTTCCATTTAGTTGGAACGACACCGGAGGCGAGAGAAAGATTTATAAGGTGGCACAGTGGAGTAAGACAAATAGCCGCAGAGTCTCTGAACTGGGCTGGTCTCAGAGGATCCGCTGGCGAACCAGATTTTATCTTATAAGCCAGCTTGAGAAATGTCTCCATCGGCAGACTAGGAAATGAGGCTAAGGCCTCACATAAGGTCAGTGTAGGTCTAGTGGGCTCAGCAACTGGCTCAGTGATGGAAAAGGCGCGATAAATAGCTTGAACCTTTTCAATAAAGAAAGCGGCCAAGTCTTCGCAATGAGCCTCTGAGCAGATTTCAGCCGCAGGAGCTCTTTTAGCCATCCGGTCCTTAAGGACCTTAAAAATTTGCTTAGACGGATTGAGACTATTACTAAATTCCTGGGAATAGTATGCTGCACGAGCTCTACACACTGCTCTATGATATATTTTAATTTTAGCAAAATACAGAGTTTTTTTCCCAGCCTCATAGGATTTCCGCCATCCCCTTTCTGCCTGTTTACAGGCTTGTTTTAACAGCACCAGGGAACTGTCGTACCGCGGGCTGGGTTCTCTGGAACGGCATTTAGTCCATGCAGCAGGGATCAAAGCATCCAAGGCCCTAGAGACCCAATCACAAAAAAAATCATACCCCGAATCTATATTCGGAAAAGGGCATAGTGGGTTGACCTCCAGGAGATGATGGAAGTCCTCCAATTTGAGTTTCTTCCAATGGCGTTTAAACACTACTCTATCCAGGGACTTAAATGGGTGCTCTTTAATCAGAAAAAATGTTTTCACTAAAAAGTGATCGGTCCACGCAACTGGGCTGGGCCTAGCCACCTTGACTCCACTCAAATTCGTAAATAATGGATCAAGAATGTGGCCCCCCACATGAGTGGGGAAGGTAACCAGCTGGTTAAGCTGAAGAGCCTCCAGATCCGCCAAAGTACTACTGATAGCCGAAATGTGACCGTAATCAAAATGGAGATTAAGTTCTCCTAGTATGCTGAAATTCGCGCAGCCCAGTGCCAAAGAGCTAACACATTCCGGAAGAGCCTTTCTAAACCCAGTGTCACACCCAGGAGGACGGTAGATTAAGAGACCAGAGAAAGTAAAATGATGACTGATAGAAATTCATAAAATGCACTTTCACAACCTACCAGATCCACTACCCTCCAGTCACAGGGGTAACAGGACTTTACGGCCACAGCGATGCCACCTCCCCTAGATGCCCGATTGTGAGTGAAGATGGAATACTCTGGAGGGAGTGCAAGATTCACAACTGCCGTGTCCGCTTCCTGAAGCCATGTTTCCGTCGTAAAAAACACATCAGGTGTCTCATCCCTTATAAAATCATGGAGTTCTGAGTGGTGCTTCCGAAGGGATCTAACATTAAGATTCCAAATACTAATATCGAGAGAGACCGATGGTCTACTACGAGAGGCTATGACCGGAGGGGACACCGTCAGAGCAGAGATCAAAGAAGGGGCATTAAGAGACCAAGTACAGCAGGTACACGCATACGGGCCACAAAGGGGACTTACAGGCCCATGCAAACAGCATGGGACCGACTGCCTAATGCCCAACAGCTCACCCCTAGAATATCACCTGAATAAAATCCACACCCCCAAAATACTGGCCAAAACCTCGAAAGAAACACCCAAGTCCTTAATATCATCGGAGGAATTTCCCTCCTTTTTCGCAGACAAAGTCACAGCCTTAGAAAATGAGCTTAGTGCCGCCACATACTCTTTGTCCCTCCCAGGCATGCACCCTCCACCTGAGATGCCCCCACAGACTTCACCTAAGAAAGAAGCAATTTGGACTGACTTCAAATTCTATGACGAAGACTCAGTTTCTAAAATCCTATTGTCCCTAAAACCGAAAAACCACTTCAATGACCCGCTCCCCTCCAACAGCCTAGTGGCCATGGCCCAATCCATTATCCCTAGCTGGACTACAATAATCTAACACCTCGCTCCAGCAGGGTTCCATTCCTGACTCTCTGAAAGCCGGCGAAGTCCTGCCCATTTTGAAAAAGCGGTCGCTGGACCCAGCTATTCCAGACAATTTCAGACCTATCTCCAACATCCCTCTCTTAGCCAAAGTGTTGGAGAAGTGTGTACAACAGCAACTAAGTCAACACATCAACAACTTCCACCTTCTCGATAACTTCCAATCTGGATTCAGACCTGGGCACAGTACTGAAACGACCATACTCCACATCATTGTCAGGCGAAGTCTTCCTCGGGGTCTGTCGTGAAGTAATAAGGACCCACCTCTCGATACCTCCAATTCCGAATGTAATTATTACACAGAATCTTGGAGTGATCAAGCGGGGGGGAAAAGGGTATTGGGAAGGGAACAGCAGGGAAGGAGATCTGAAAAGGAAAAGTTATTTACATACACTCCGGAATCCAAAGTTGACCAAAGACCTTTAAAACCAAACTTGGGTATCTTCTAAAACACTAGACTCCCATCAAACTCTCACTGAGAATCCAAATAGCCTCTTGTAAATAAGCGTTCATTAATCACAGTTCTATTCACTATGTTATGTAGTCTCTTCTCTTGTGAATTGCGACAGATTCTTCTATCTAAGAAGCAACACCACTTTTAGTAAATACACTCCTTTACCAAAGCTTGAAGAGCAAACTATAATTATCACAATGTTGTCTTTCACATTATAAACCACCTTTTGACCTTTTCACCAAAAATCTCAAATAAAGAATAGCGCCAAAAATATGCTGTTCTTAAATAGAATCAACACGCTATTAAATAGCTAGCTTTGCGCTTCTCAGGAAAACATATAACCATTGCCAACAAAGAGATGCACTTCACTTGTTCAAAGGAAAAAACAGAAAGCGATTTAGACTTACAGTGCATTTAAAACAACAATGGTTACTTAGCAAACTAATTGTCACTTTTTTAAAACATGTAAAATGCACTTAAGACATTTTGCGCCAAGGAGTTCTGATTTCTTAGCCCCTACCTGTAGAGTACGACCTACTCTACTTCTCTGGAGGACAGACGTCCCTTCTGGGCACACAAAACGACTCTTCTCTCCTGGAATCCTGGAAATGAGGAAAGCTGGAAACTGCCACGCCCCCAGGAACGATCTCCGAAAGCCTCCGGTGATTTCCTGCTCCAAAACGCTGGATCTGGCAAAAAACAGGTTGGGGAGAAAGGAGAGGCACAACCTATCCCTAGAATAGTCCAGAATAGTAAGCACAGAAGATAGGGCGCGGTCGCGTAAGCTAGCGTGCTTACGGCGCTCACGCATGCGACCAGTCTACCAAACCTCACGCATTAGGCGGACGTTCCCGACATGCCAAACCTCACGCATTAGGCGGAATAGCAAAAACAGCAGTTTAAAGACAGACAGCCTGCACAGACATCCTAACAGGGATGTAAGACAGAGGAACAAGCAGGCCTAACGCACATCAGCCACCAACGCCCTCCCAAGGATGATAGATGCATTTTCCCACAAGGGAACCCCCGAATGCCGAGTGGGGCGGGCCCTAGACCGCAAGCCACCCTAGCCCTGACAGTACTCCCCCCTCCCAAGAGCGGTCTAGGGCCCGGCTTCAGAGGGTGAAGGAGGTGGAAACGGCGTACCAAACGCGGGGCATGAACATTGCCAGCCGGCTCCCAGGAATCGTTCTCAGCACCGTACCCCTTCCAGGAGACAAGATACCACAACCTAGAGCCTCGACGTTTAGAATCCAAAATGTTCTGGACCTCATATTCCCAACTGCCATGAACCAAAACTGGTGCTGGACGAGGAGCCAGGGTCTGATTAGCAGGTTTAAGAAGGGAAGTATGAAAGACTGGATGAATGCGCAGGGACCTGGGCAACAACAGTTTGAATGTCACAGGGTTCACCTGACGCAGGACTGGATAAGGACCAATGAACTTAGGTTGAAACATACTCTTGTGTTTAAAGTTCAAGTTCTTCGTGGATAGCCAAACTTTGTCTCCAGGGGCATATTCAGGACCTGAACGATGTCTCTTATCATACTGTTCCTTGTATTTTCTTTTGCTTTGCAATAAACGATCCTGAACCTGACGATGAATAGCCTGCATGAGCTGCACAGAGTCTCTAACTGCCGGCACACCACTCCCATCATTGGGTAGAGTCAAAGGAATGGTGTTAGGTACATATCCGTAAAGAGCTTCAAACGGGGAGGACCCGGTTGACGAATGAGGCGAAGTATTGTATGCAAACTCAGCGATCCAAAGTAACTCCAACCAGGATTTCTTAGAGTCCGTAACATAACATCTCAAGTATTGCTTCAATGTTTGGTTCAGTCTTTCGGTCTGCCCATCAGTTTGAGGATGGTAACTGGTGGACATATTGGAAGTGATCTGTAGATTTTTACACCATTGCTGCCAGAACTTAGAAGAGAACTGAGAACCACGATCTGAAAGCAAAATTGAAGGCAAGCCATGTAAGCGCACCACATGTTGCAAGAATAACTGCGCTAATTGTCCAGCAGTTGGCAATTGTTTACAAGCGATGAAATGAGCGTATTTGGTTAAACTGTCCACAACCACTAGAATCACAGTATGCTGGTTGATTGGTGGCAAGTCAGTGATGAAATCCAATGAAATATGTTTCCATGGTTCAGTTGGTGTTGGTAAAACTTGCAAAAAACCTTTTGGTTTCGTGTGATCAGTCTTAAATCTTGCACAGACCTCACAATCGTTAGCCATCATTATTACATCCTTCTGTAGCGTAGGCCACCAAAACATCTTTTGTATTTTTTCCACAGTCTTTCTGGGGCCTGGATGTCCTGCCATTGGATGTGAATGTAACCAGTTGAACACAGTTTCTTGTAATTTCAAAGAGGGCAGATATACTTGTTTTCCATGGAAAGGTATTCCTTCTTTGATAGTTTGATCCTTTTTGGGGTTCAACCATAGTTTCCACTGAGAAGGAGGAAAGCTTTCATGAATATTCTCCAGAAACTGATCTGCTGAGAGCACACTGATTACCTTGCCAGGATCGATTATAGGTTGTGGTGTCCCTTCAAAGCGATGCAAGGAAGAGTCTTTTCGAGACAAGGCATCGGCTTTCTTATTGTCTTGTCCTGGGCGAAAAGTTATTATGAAATCATAACCAGCAAAGAACATCATCCATCGGAGTTGTCGTGGGGTTAACATTCTAGCTGAACTCATAAACTGTAGATTTCTGTGATCTGTATAAACTGTTACAGTAAATTTCGCTCCCATTATGTAGTGTCTCCATTCTTTGAAGGCCTCGAGAATAGCAAGTAGTTCTTTTTCAGCTATAACATAGTTTTGCTCTGCGGGATTTAGTTTTCGAGACATGTAAGCAACAGGATGCATTTGACCAGTGGTGTGATGCCTTTGAGAGAGAATGGCTGCTATGGCTACATCAGAGGCGTCAGCTTCAATGATGAAAGGTTCTTCTACGTTGGGATGCATAAGAACGGGTGCTTCAGTAAAGGCCTTTTTTAGCTTCTGGAATGCATTTTCAGCTTCTGAGGTCCATTCAAATTTCACCTTTTTCCGCAACAAACGTGTAACAGGAGCCACCACAGCAGAAAAGTGATCAATGAAGCGTCGATAAAAATTCGCGAAGCCCAAGAAGCATTGTATGTCTCGAATTGATGTCGGAGTAGGCCAATCAGCAACCGCCTTGATCTTTCTGTCAGTCATTTTCATTCCAGTGGGAGTGAGAAGAACTCCTAGAAATTCAACTTCTCGAACATGAAAATCACATTTTGATAGTTTACAATATAAGTTGTGAGATTGAAGAGTGCTCAAAACCTTTTTGACATGACCTTCATGCTCAGCTTCAGAATCGGAATAGATCAAAATATCGTCTATGTAGACAATAACAAAAAGATCCAAAAATTCTTTCAAGGCATCATTAAGAAAAAACTGGAAAGCTGCTGGTGCATTGCACAGCCCGAATGGCATTACCAAGTATTCAAATAATCCGTATCGAGTCTTGAAAGCAGTCTTCCATTCATCACCATGCCTGATACGAACCAAATGGTAGGCCCCTCTAAGGTCCAATTTTGTGTAGATTTCGGCCTTCTTAACTTGGTCTAACAGAACAGGGATGAGTGGTAATGGATATTTATTTTTGACAGTGATTTTATTCAACGCCCTATAGTCGATACAGGTCCTTAATTCCCCATTAGCTTTTGGAATGAAAAACAACGGAGATGCTGCCGGGGACTTGGAGGGGCGGATGAAACCATTCTCCAAATATTGATCAAGATACTGTCTTAAATGTTGGTTTTCTTTTTCAGACAGAGCATAGATGCGGCAATTTGGAACACTAGAACCTGGTACGAGATCAATTTGACAATCATAGCTACGATGAGGAGGAAGGAGGGCTGCTTTAGCTTCACTGAACACCTCTGTGTAGTCTTTGTATATTTTAGGCAAAAGTGTTTCTTTTTCTTCTGCTGTGGCCAATTGACTTAGAGTTGTTTTTGAGGTGTTTAGACAAGATGAATGGCAAAAGTCAGACAAAAACACCAGTTCTCTCTTCCGCCAATCTATGGTTGGATTATGTAAACAAAGCCAAGGCATCCCAAGAATGAAACCATATTGAGGTGCTTGGATAACATCAAATTGGAGCTCTTCCTTATGAATTTGTTGCTTAGCATCTTCACAGAACATAACGACTTTAGAAGTTTGCATGGTTACTGGCCCTCCAGCTAAGATTTTTCCATCCACTGCTTGTACAATTTCTGGAGTCTCTTTTTGTTCACAGATGATTCCTAGACGTTTGGCAGTTTCTAAATCCACAAAATTACCTGTAGCTCCAGAATCAACTAAAACCTCCATTTGGCATGTTTCTCGACTTAACCTGATTTGCACTACTAATCTAAAATGTGCTTTGTAGTTAGAGACACATGAGTTCACAGAAGGGAAGGCAATGGTTCCCAAGAGATCTCCCTTCAAACATCTTGGGCCAGTTAGTTTTCCGACTTTTGATCTGTTTTTTCCAGAACTGCTGATTTACTAAGGTTAGGAAATCTTCCTTTAGGCTTAGTCAAACAGTCTTTCACGAAATGTCCTTTTCGACCACAATAAAGGCATTGTCCATTCTTTCGTCGATTGTCTTTTTCTTCCTTTGACAAGGGTTGTCTTAACGTTCCTATTTCCATTGGCTCAGAACTAGCTTCAGTGTTTGAAAATTGTGATCTAGATTTGACTTCAGATCTCCAACTAGGTTTGTCAATCTTTTTTCTATCTGTTCGTCGTTCAGAGAGTCTGTGATCCAATCGCAGAGTTAGGTTAATCAAATCAGAGCAAACAGTTGGCTGAGGGTCTATTTGCGCCAAAACATCTTTTAGATCATCTTTTAAACCTTGATAAAAAAGAGCTGCTCTTTTTTCCTCTGGCCAGGAAGTTTCAGCGATCAGTCTGTTGAAGTGAGACAAATAAGAAACAAGGTCTCTATTTCCTTGTTTTAACTGAAGCAGTTCTCGATCTGCTGATAAAGTTACAGTACGTCGGTCGAAAACCTTTTCAAATTCTTCCACAAAGCGTTTCCAGTTATATAACAGGGTGTCATCTTGTCTGACCAAAGGAACTGCCCAGTTTGCGGCATCACCGGTCAAATATGAAATTAAAAACGCTATCTTAGACTGAGGGGTTGGAAACGCAGCTGGTCTACAAGCAAAATGTAACTCTATCTGGGTCAAAAAGATTTGCACCTTGGAAGAATCCCCAGAAAAACGTTCAGGAGCTGCTAAAGGAATCTGAGGAGGCACTGTAACAGCTATGTTAGTGGTTGCTCTACTAGCACCAGTTTCCTGAACATCATCAGGAAGAGGAGTACCCTGCAATTGCATGTTGTCTACTTTAGCTGCTAACAAAGCAGTTGCATTCATGGTTTCTTTCAAGTCTGATTGCATACGCATGATCGCAGACATTATGTCATTGATGGTAGTCATTATGACTTCACGTTCAGACCGGGAGGAAAATTATTCGTGGGCTTACTATTCTGTCAGGCGAAGTCTTCCTCGGGGTCTGTCGTGAAGTAATAAGGACCCACCTCTCGATACCTCCAATTCCGAATGTAATTATTACACAGAATCTTGGAGTGATCAAGCGGGGGGGAAAAGGGAATTGGGAAGGGAACAGCAGGGAAGGAGATCTGAAAAGGAAAAGTTATTTACATACACTCCGGAATCCAAAGTTGACCAAAGACCTTTAAAACCAAACATGGGTATCTTCTAAAACACTAGACTCCCATCAAACTCTCACTGAGAATCCAAATAGCCTCTTGTAAATAAGCGTTCATTAATCACAGTTCTATTCACTATGTTATGTAGTCTCTTCTCTTGTGAATTGCGACAGATTCTTCTATCTAAGAAGCAACACCACTTTTAGTAAATACACTCCTTTACCAAAGCTTGAAGAGCAAACTATAATTATCACAATGTTGTCTTTCACATTATAAACCACCTTTTGACCTTTTCACCAAAAATCTCAAATAAAGAATAGCGCCAAAAATATGCTGTTCTTAAATAGAATCAACACGCTATTAAATAGCTAGCTTTGCGCTTCTCAGGAAAACATATAACCATTGCCAACAAAGAGATGCACTTCACTTGTTCAAAGGAAAAAACAGAAAGCGATTTAGACTTACAGTGCATTTAAAACAACAATGGTTACTTAGCAAACTAATTGTCACTTTTTTAAAACATGTAAAATGCACTTAAGACATTTTGCGCCAAGGAGTTCTGATTTCTTAGCCCCTACCTGTAGAGTACGACCTACTCTACTTCTCTGGAGGACAGACGTCCCTTCTGGGCACACAAAACGACTCTTCTCTCCTGGAATCCTGGAAATGAGGAAAGCTGGAAACTGCCACGCCCCCAGGAACGATCTCCGAAAGCCTCCGGTGATTTCCTGCTCCAAAACGCTGGATCTGGCAAAAAACAGGTTGGGGAGAAAGGAGAGGCACAACCTATCCCTAGAATAGTCCAGAATAGTAAGCACAGAAGATAGGGCGCGGTCGCGTAAGCTAGCGTGCTTACGGCGCTCACGCATGCGACCAGTCTACCAAACCTCACGCATTAGGCGGACGTTCCCGACATGCCAAACCTCACGCATTAGGCGGAATAGCAAAAACAGCAGTTTAAAGACAGACAGCCTGCACAGACATCCTAACAGGGATGTAAGACAGAGGAACAAGCAGGCCTAACGCACATCAGCCACCAACGCCCTCCCAAGGATGATAGATGCATTTTCCCACACGGGAACCCCCGAATGCCGAGTGGGGCGGGCCCTAGACCGCAAGCCACCCTAGCCCTGACAATCATTGACGACGCCCTCCTAGCTTTAGACCAAGGGAAAACATGCCTTTTAATCCTCCTAGATTTTTCATCGGCCTTCGACACGGTCAACCACAAAAAACTAATTGAACGCCTCAAACTCAGGATGGGATTGAATGGCACTGTTATAAATTGGTTTAGATCCTTCCTCCAAAACCGTTCGCTGCAATTCCTAATCAACGGCAACCTCTCTGCTCCCTCTCCGGTCAAAGTCAGAGTCCCGCAAGGATCAACCCTGTCCCCTACCCTCTTCAACCTCTACCTCAAACCACTTGCCAAAGTGTTACGCTCAGCAAATATCTCCAACGATATGTATGCCGACGACACCCAGCTCTACATCAAAGTCTCCTCTCTCGAGGATATTCTCTCCCTGAATAAGGCCCTGAAATCAACTGTCCCCTGGCTTTCCTCCAATTAACTCAAGCTTAACGCCAAGAAAACAGAATTTCTCTTAATATTCCCTCCAAAAACCAATCCCGAGACACAGATATGGATTGAGGCTATCACAGCCCTAGATTGCCCACCGACCATCGTGGACTCAGCAAAATCTCTGGGAATAGCCCTTGACTGCAAGTTGAACATGCAGGACCACATCAACCTGCTGGCCAAATCAACCAGATTCCACTTGAGCTACCTCTGGAAGCTGAAACCCTTCCTTGACACTACCAACCTAAAAAGTGCAGTCCAAGCCCTGGTAATCTCTAGACTGGAATATGGATGCTCCACCCTCTCTGGTTTCCCATAGTTCTTCCTGGCACCTTTGAGAGCCTGCCTCAATTCTGCTACCAGGCATTTTACAAGCTCAAAAGAATTTGACCATATAACCCCACACCTGAAAGCATTTAACTGGCTTCCCCTTGAGGCCAGAATACAACTCAAACTGGCCAGCATCACACAAGGCCTTATACTCAAAGTCCCCAGCTTATCTCGCACAGAAACTGGTGATATCTGGTGGAATCAGAAACTCCTGGTCCGCCAGAGACCTCTTACTCCAACCTGCTCAGTTCCGGAAAAAAACAACTTTTAACCGGGCTTTCGATGGATCCGCCCAAATAATATGGAACTCTCTCCCGCCAGCCATCAGAAGAATCGCCTCTTTGGCACGTTTCAAAAAGGATGGCAAAACCTTCCTTATGGGTAAATTCCTCTCCTAAATGCTGCCTCCTACAAACACATGGACTTTGACTTACTACTGGCTAGCGATTCCCTTCAGAATACCAAGCTACCTCATCAGGTTATCTGGGGCCTTATCTGTAGCTACTTAAATGTAACTGTACATTCTTGTCCTCTAACCTTAATGTGTTTCCTTGCCTAATGTGATCACATGTAAAGCGCTCTGATACCCTAACGGGTCAAGTTTGCGCTCTATAAAACAATAAAACAAACAAACAATATACGAAAACCCATATGAGAGGGGTGGGGGAGAAGGTGGGGTAGACCTGTGGGAAAGCTAACAATCCATCTAGTCCATCTGATCTGTGCCGCCCACCCCCAAAACGTAGGTGTCCCGCCTCACACAGCCTTACCCGTGATGCAGAATCACCAGAAAAACAGTGGGGAATGGATGCCACCTCGAAAATGTGGAGAGGGAAGTGGTATGAAGAGACCTGGGTTGTAAGTAAGGAGCAGTAGAGGGGGAAGCAGGGGCCATGCGTTACCCCCCACCTGCTAATCTTGGTCATCGAGAAGTGGGGCCTTGAGGGGGTGGTGTTAGGGCAGATGTTTTTTTTGTCCATTTTTCCAAATCGCCTTTCGGGTCATGGGAAAATAAGGAGTCCATGATAAATAAAGTTACTTACTGGTTCAGAGAAATTAGACACTGCTACTCGATCATCAGGAGCGATATCCTAAATGTAGAAAGGCTCCCAACCTCAGCTGGTATGCAAGATCTAATTCAGGTTTCTTTTTTAAGTAATGACCTAGTGGAAGGACTCATGGTGATTGAAGCTCATATAATCTCTAATGCACATGCCACCATCCAACTTAAATTTTGTGCTCCAACAGATCTCTTGAGACCTCATTGTGCTAAGCCAGATAGGGGAACAGGTAAAGAGACTAGTAGAGCTAATAGTTATCCTTTGGAACTTCATTGTGCTAAGCCAGATAGGGGGATAGGTGAAGAGACTAGTGGAGCCAGTAGGGTTCTCCAGTGACTGGAGCCTATGATCCTGTGCACCTTGTATGCTGATGATGAGATGGGGTAGAGAACCGGTTTACACACCTCTCTCAAGAAGAGGAAGCTCCTAAGGTTAGGGAGATATTCCCAGGGCATTCTAGCAACTGTTTGAAGAGACAGGAAGTGCAGATGGTAACTAAATTCCATACTGTGCCTATTGATAGAAACCCAAACGCTAATTGTACACCATTGGAGGTTTAATTACCATCGGAAACGCTGATAAGGATTTCTTCATGGGATGTAGCAGGAATAATCAAACTACTACCTGATGCTGAGTATGGTAAATGTATTGATATCTTCGATATATGCCTATTTAAAAAAATATGGTGCCTTACACCTTTTTATAGAAATGCGTTTACATCTTTTTGTCTTGAAGCAACTAAGACTACAAACGGAAAGTCTTCAGGGGGATTGGGCAATCGGATTAAAACTACTCTTTGAGATAATGTTAGTATCCTGCCCTGTAATTTGACATCTTAGCACTTAGACTTCTGTTTCCTTCTGGACTATCTCTAAAAAAATATACAACATATACAATAGAGTAGAGGGTAGAAATTAAGAAACTACCACCATTTACCAACTGGAGCAATGGCTTTTGAAACATTGGCCAAAATACCTTACCTTGGTGGCAGGAGATGTTAACTCAACCTTTGAACCATTAGCTGCTGCTCTATATGATGTAACTTGTGAGATGGATACCTCTTTTAGAATTACCTAAAGTAAGATGGTCACAAAAAGCAGGCCAGTAGCTGGCATTAACACTCAATCATGACCTTGGAGCCACTAATGGGAGATGTCCTCGGATTGCCAGGGCAAAATCACTTTTAATAGATCAGGCCATTGCAGTAGAATAGACTACTTTCTAGTACATGTTGACCTTTCGCCCACCATCAAGGACATGGAAGTGATTGATCGAGCAGATAGCAACCACAATACCCTTAGTCTGACAGTATGTGTTAACACAACTTTACACCATGGGAGCAGGGGTAATTGTGATTTTGGAGAACTTCGGCCCACCAATAATCTTAGATCCATCAAGTGGGAATGTGTAGTTAAAAACCCTCGATATTATCAAGGGAAATTTTGTTGCAGACTATGAACATCTGTCTAAACTTTCTAGCGATTTAAGAACTGAAGGTTAGGAGGGAAAATAAGAGATGTCTTGGGTAAGTCAAGAAGAAAAGAAAAACTACGCTCAAAACCCAAGTCTTGGTATAATAACGCTTGTATAGGGGCTAAAGGTGAGCTCCTTGCCTCTCTCAAAACTAGATCGCAAGCAGAGTTTGCCAAATCCAGAGTCCACCACATGAGAGTGATTATAAATGCAAAGAAGGAGTAGGAAGATTTGCTATCGTTGAACCTGCACGAGGCCCTGGATAATAAGAACACAAAATAATTTTGGAAAGCTGCAACTTTGGCCTCAAATGAGAATAAACAAATGCTCGAGTTCTGTATCCAACCAGAAGAGTTAGTAAGACATTTCAGTCAACTGTATTCAAACAAGCATTGGATGACGAATGACAGTGGTTACTTATCAGCAAGTGGTGCACTATTTGAGCCCAATAATTATCAATTCTCTCTTAGTGAGACTGTAAAGGCAATTAATCCCTGTGCTCCTGTATGTGCCACAGGGCCTTAAAGTATACCCAACGACCTATACAGAAATTTGGGATCCATATATTAATCTGCCCTCTAATGGTATCCTTTCGGGCATGGAAATCCCCCATTCATGGAAGCTAACAGAAATTGTTACCACCTTTAAGAAGGGGACTGTGCACTCTCAGTAAACTACAGGCCTCTCAGCCTCATAGACTCCCTGCAGAAAATCTTTTGCAAACAGGTGCTTGTCCATCTCCAGGATTTGATTTGTGAGGGGAACATCATTTCAGAGTGACAGGCAGGGGTTTCAGACCACACATGAGCACCATAGATCAAATCTTCGATTTCCCTTGTATTTATTGGTGGAAAGTGATTATCAAAAATGGCAACTTGTATGTTGCCTTTGTTGATCTTTGAGCTGCGTTTGATTTGGTCCCCAGAGCAAAATTGTGGCAAGTTCTAGAAGGAATGGGAGTTCCGGCTCTACTTCTGAATATTTTAAAAAGGCTACATGTGGACACCCTTGCTCAAGTGAGGTGGGGGAGAACGGAGCATTAACAGAGGCTATCCATATTGACAAAGGCGTAAGACCGGGGTGCGTATTAGTTCCCACCTTTTTTACCCTGTACATAAATGATGTTATAAAGTCCTTAAGGGATCATTGACATAATATAGAATGCCAAAATATTGATCTACCAAAATATCGAGGTAAAAATATAGAATACCAAAATATCGACTTCCTATCTCCAAACAGGTAAGTACAAAAATATCGAATCAAAAATATCGATGTAAAAAATATAGTTAGTCAAAATATCGAATTTTTTAAAATGCTTTAAATTAATTAAAAATTAATTAAATAATAAATATAATTAACTTAAACATACTTAAAATACGTAAATAACCTTAAAATTAATAAATAATTAATGTAAGTAAAAAAATAAATAATACAAATTGATTTGTTAATACACATATATATATATAAACGCAATATTAATAAAAAAATTACAATATTTTTACCGTAGTATAGCGGAAAGGGTAAAATTTGCTATAACCACTCCAGTGAGTGCAACAGTAGGGAAAGCGTCGGATAGCGTAGGGGTAAAAATTACTATTCCCACTCCAGAGAGTGCAACAGTAGGGAAAGTGTTGGATGGCGGCAGGGTAAAATTTACTATTCACACTCCAAAGAGTGCAACAGTAGGGAAACGTTGGATAGCGTAGGGGTGAAAATTACTATTCACACTCCAGAAAATGCAACAGTAGGGAAAGCGTTGGATAGCGTAGGGGTAAAAATCACTATTCCCACTCCAGTGAGTGCAACAATAGGTAAAGCGTTGGATAGCGCAGGGGTAAAAATTACTATTCCCGCTCCAGAGAGTGCAACAGTAGGGAAAGCGTTGGATAGCGTAGGGGTAAAAATTACTATTCCCACTCCAGAGAGTGCAACAGTAGGGAAAGCGTTGGATAGGGGTAGCGTTAAAATTACTATTCCCACTCCAGAGAGTGCAACAGTAGGGAAAGTGTTGGATAGCGTAGGGGTAAAAATTACTATTCCCACTCCAAAGAGTGCACCAGTAGAGAAAGTGTTGGATAGCGTAGGAGTAACAATTTTTATTACCACTCCAGAGAGTGCAACAGTAAGGAAAGCGTTGGATAGCGGGAGAGTTAAAATTACTGTCCCCACTCCAGAGAGTGCAACAGTAGGAAAAGCATTGGATAGCGTAGGGGTAAAAATTACTATTCCCAATCCAGAAAGTGCAACAGTAGGGAAAGCGTTGGATAGCGGGAGGGTTAAAATTACTATTCTCACTCCAGAGAGTGCAACAGTAGGGAAAGTGTTGGATAGCGTAGGGGTAAAAATTACTATTCCCACTCCAAAGAGTGCAACAGTAGAGAAAGTGTTGGATAGCGTAGGAGTAAAAATTACTATTCCAACTCCAGAGAGTGCAACAGTAGGGAAAGCGTTGGATAGCGGGAGAGTTAAAATTACTATTCCCACTCCAAAGAGTGCAACAGTAGAGAAAGCGTTGGATAGCGTAGGGGTAAAAAGTTACTATTCCCACTCCAGAGAGTGCAACAGTAGGGAAAGTGTTGGATAGCGTAGGGGTAAAAATTACTATTACCACTCCAGAGAGTGCAACAGTAAGGAAAGCATTGGATAGCGTAGGGGTAAAAATTACTATTCCCAATCCAGAAAGTGCAACAGTAGGGAAAGCGTTGGATAGCGGGAGGGTTACAATTACAATTCCCACTCCAGAGAGTGCAACAGTAGGGAAAGTGTTGGATAGCGTAGGGGTAAAAATTACTATTCCCACTCCAAAGAGTGCAACAGTAGGGAAAGCGTTGGATAGCATAAGGGTAAAAATTACTATTCACACTCCAGAGAGTGCAACAGTAGGGAAATTAAATACTTCTTATATGAATACAAATATATTAAATATTAATACCAAATACAAATTCATTAACCCCTTCGATGCTCATGACGGAACGGTTCCGTCATGAGCTACGGTTGAGCTGTGCTCATGACGGAACCGTTCCGTCATGACCACGCCCGTTTTTATTAGGGCCCAGCACCGGAGGGGGAATTGCGGTCGCGCTGTAAAGGTTAAAAGTAATTAACAATGTTATGTAATATAATAATTAATAAATTAAAAATACAAAAAAAAATATTACAAATAATTACCTATGAATACAAAGTATTTACCAATTACCAATTAATTAATTAACAATTAAAAAGTATTAAAAATTACAACAAAACAAAACCAATAAATAAATAACAATATTTAATTACTTGCAATTAAATAACTTCCCACCCTATTCCCCTATAAACCCACAACCCACTACAGAAAATACATTAATAAAATTTACATAATTATCAATTAATCAATTAATTAAAATTAATTACCAATTATATTTTAATTAATTACCAATTGAAAATTTAAATATCAATGAATTCAAAATAAATACCAATAAATACATTTAAAAATTGTAATAATTATATTTAAATTACTTCTCACCCTATTCCCCTATAACCCCACAACCCGCTACAGAAAATACATTAATAAAGTTAACATAATTATCAATTAATCAATTAATTAAAATAATTACCAATTAAATTTTAATTAATTACCAATTAATTATTAATTGACAATCAATTCAAAATAAATACCAAAAAATAAAGTAACATATTTAAATAATTATAAATAAATTACTTCCCACCCTATTCCCCTATAAACCCACAACCCGCTACAGAAAATACATTAATAAAATTAACATATTTATCAATTAATCAATTAATTAAAATAATTACCAATTATATTTTAATTAATAACCAATTATTATTAATTAACAATTAATTCAAAATAAATACCAATAAATAAATTAACATATTTATTAATTATAACTAAATTACTTCCCACCCTATTCCCCTATAAACCCACAACCCGCTACAGAATTATATTACGCACAAAATAAATACCATAAAATGTATAACTTAAAATAAATTATAAAATAAATAGACACTTTTCACACATATACTAACATAAAAATACTTTAAAAAATTAATATTAACTTACTTACCTCAAATTCGATATTTTTGTTGTCTATATTCTGTCCATTCTATATTTTTGTTGTCTATATTCTGTCATTCTATATTTTTGTTGTCTATATTCTGTCCATTCGATATTGTGTCCATTCTATATTTTTAACTCGATATTAATGTAACTCGATATATAGACTGTATACCGTCCTTAAGCAGGGATGGGGGTGACACCCCAAAAATAGGAGGACGGAGGGCCCCTGCTCTCCTTTTTGCAGATGACACACTGCTCATTTTTAAGTCGCCTCAGGGGCTCCGGGGGCTGGAGCTAAATAGCTGCAAAACTAAATGCATATTTTTTCCCTCCAGATTAACAACTAAGTGTAAGAATCAGCAATATGTGGATGGCACCCCTGTAGAGTTAGTGTCTGAGTTTGATTCCCTTGGCATGAAACTTACAAAAAATGTAAGTTGAGTCCCACAGATGGAAAGGGCACAGCTATCCCAGATACAACAAATGACGAATGTAGCAAAAATCCACAGGAAAACTATATCCAGGAGAATGGCACTGGTGTTAGGGATTTATAATGTCAAAGCTTTGGGTGCAGTTTTATATGGTGCAGATCTGCGGGGTTGCTTAAAATCTGGTCACTTGTCAGTATCTGAACATAAATGTTTTAGATCTCTGCTAAATCTTTTGGCAAGTACCCTGTTGAGGCTACTCTACCTAGATCTTGCCTGGAAAAAAATTACTCACAAAATTAAGCTTAGAGTGCTTAAGTTCTCGCATCGGCTATGGTATACTGCAGCACTTGAGTATTATAGGGTGGGCCTCCATGACTGAAGGACACCTAAATGTGTGAGTATAATCCAGTGGTTGAATACCCTTAAGAACCTGATGCAGAGGTTAAGTCTAGGTGCATACTGGGATCAACCAGAATCTTTGTGTCAGGTTAACAAAACTAGCCTCAAAGCGGTTTACTGGGGTTTTGCTGAGACTGAACTTATAATGAATTGTAAAGGATTGCTCTCAGCTGCTTTTGATGTTTTTAAACTGACACCATCATTTGAGGATACTATAGATGAAATTGTACCTCCTTTAGCAAGGAAACTATACCTCCACTTTAGATAAGGCTGCCTACCTCTAAAACCCTTTCAAAGTAAACGGTGTAGAGTAGGAGACTCAGTGGATGACAACTGTACCTGTTGCCAAGGGGGACTGGAATCAATTGAGCATGTTTTATTTTTCCGCCCCTTGTACAGTCAGTCTCAAGTTAAATGGATAGCCCACTTGATAGAAACTTGGGAGTAAGAAAGCACAAGGAGGCGTACACAACCCTACAGTCAGATACATCTCGTATAACTGTATTCTGTTCAGCCAAGTTTCTAATGGCAATGTGGATCAGACGTGCCAAGTGTTCCCTTGATAGTCTGTGGTTGCCCTCATTGAAGAGTCTTGTGAAACTGTATTGTGTAAATTTAACTCTTCTGTGTGGACATGAATCAATGTAGGCTTTTACGATTACTTAATTGCGATTATTAAGGAATCGCAATTAAGGAATTGCAAAGCCTATGCATGTAGGAATTATAATAAACTTAGCGATTCCCAAACATTCCTTAATTGTGACTCGCAAACTGTGAGTTGCAACTAAGGAATGCCTTCCCATTCATTCCTATGGGCCTACAGGCCCATAGGAATAAATGGGAGATTGCATGCGCAATTTGCGAGTACCAATAGGTACTCGCAAATTGCGCATGCAATTTCAAGGGTGCAAGGGTGTCAAAAGGACACCCTGTTGCACCCCTGAAATTGATCTGTGCACGCATGTTGTGCACACACATGCCCTAAGGGCATGTGTGTGTGTAGCCTACAACTTTGAAAAATGCAATTTAGTGCATTTTTCCAAGTTTTTCCAAATTACCATCAAGTATAAATTGATGGTAATTTTCGCCCTCTATTAGCAAAATCCCAACTTGCGATTCCATCATGCATTGCATTCAAGGATTCAAAATTTGCAATTCCTTAAATGCAATCGCAATTTAAGAAATCTCAATAATTTGCGATTTCTTAAATTGCAAGAGGCTGACAAGTTGATACATAGCAAAAGCCCTTTTTGCGGGCACAAATAGCCGATTTTTGCGAATCGCACCGTTTGCACTCGCAAAAATGGTTGATGCATGAGCCAGAAAGTCGTTTAATACTATCAAAGATATTCACTGATTTTTATTGCTGTTCTTAAAGTATTTTAATGATGAATGTCTGGTCCTTTTAAACATGTTAATTTACTGTTTTATTGTGCTACTATTGTAATGGACCATGAATGCCCATTTTAAATGTTTATGTTTTTATTTGTGTCTGTAAATGCTTTGTTCTGTGTTGTACTTTTTTGATCAATAGTGCTCGAAAAAAAGTCCTCTGAACTGAAATGTAACTGAAAATAATGGGAAAAATGATTATTTTACGAAAACACTGGCTCAGGGTCAGGGTATAACAATTTTACAAATTAAATGAAATTATTGCCAAAGCCATACCATTGGAGAGTGGTACACATAAATTGGCAGTTAATATGGTCAAAGCCTTTTCGGCATCAAGAGACAATGCAGCTACGGGAAGGTAGTATTTTTACCAAATGCAACAACATATGGAAACATTTTAGCATTGTCAGCAGCATGTCTGCCCTTAACAAACCCAGATTGATCAGTTTTCTCCAGTAAGGGAATGATACCCTCAAGGCGGGATGCTAGAATTTTGGCAAATATTATGCAATCATAATTAATTAATGAAATAGGACGGTAACTTTTACAGAGGGTGTGAGCCTTATCAGGTTTGGGAATTAGGACAATCAAGGCTTCTAGAAAAGAACCAGTGGCCTTAGAGTCTGCAAGAAACTTTCAAGTAGTGTAGGAGCAAACATTGAATGAAGAGAACATTCAACAGAAAAGCCATCTGGACCTGGAGCCTTAGGGGGTCATTATGATGACGGGCGGACTTTGTCCGCCCGTCACCATAGTGGGGAACGGGACCGCCCGCCATAAGGGCGGGGGTCCCGTGGGGGGAATTAGGATGTGCCCGCCACAGTGGCGGGCACATCCTGTAGTTTTAGCATTGTGGCGGGCGGTGCACTCTGCACCGCTCGCCACAATGCTAAAAATGCTTTTTTGCATTTACATATGCAAAGCGGCAGGCACCGCGCGGTGCCTGCTGCTTTGCCTATGCAAATGTGGGGGGGTACCATAGGTACCCCCCTTGTGCCCCCTGACAGTGGTGTGAACCTGGGGGCCCTGCAGGGGGCCCCCGCAGCAATCCCCGCCTGCCTTTCCGTGGCGGCATTGCCGCCGCGGAAAGGCCTCTACTTTGTGCCATTGTAATATGGCTGGCGGTGTCCATTGGACACAGCCACCATATTAAACCATTACCGCCGAGGTCGCCTTGCGAACGCGGCGGTAAAGCGGCGGACGGTCTTTCCGTCCGCCGCTGTGCCCTCCGCCATCCTAATCTGGCGGAGGGGAAAACGGGAGTGCTTGTCGGGCGGATTGCCTCCGCCAGGGTGGCGGTGGCCACCGCCACCCTGGCGGAGGCAATCCGCTCGACATCCTAATGGACCCCTTAGTTCTTTTTAAGGATTTGAAGGCATTTTTTATTTCCTGGAGAGATATTTCAACTTCTAATAGGTCAAAATTACCAGGCATATGAGGAGGTTTAGGAAGGTCACTGAAGAAGGTATGCATATTATGTTCTGAGGGGGTGGTATCATCACAGTACAATAATTGATAATAATCTTGGAAAGTGGTAGAAATGTCAGCATCAGAGGATACAATTATATTGGTATTTTCATTCAGAATAGAGCCAATGTTTTTATGTTCCGATTAGATTTTTTAAGTAATTAGCCGACATCTTGCCTGCTTTGTTTTGACCTCCACGGTACTTCAATTTAACTTTAAGGGGGATATTGCAGGCATCAACGGTCGCAGGTTTATTAAGAGCAGACAACTTTAATTAACTTGTATAGGCAAGAAGAGGACTTAAAGGAAAAATAAGTATGCTATAATGTGTGAAGTTGTTGTAATAATGTATTGTACTTGGCATGATTTTGTGTTTTCCTTTTTCCTGAGTAGGCCTTAAAAGCATCCAAGGTATTAGGAATGGATGTGTTGGAAGGTTGATTGAATTTAGAAAACTCATCAATAAAGGTAGTAGCCACTGAAAGGAAATTATTATGGGATAAAAGAAAATTAATACATTTCCAATGACCAGTTTTAGAATTATTTAGAGACAATTCAAAGGGAGAAAAAAACAGGGGCATGGTCTGAGATAAAAATAAAGCCAGTATCTGAGGATTGGATAGAAGGAAGGAAAGATTTTGTAACCAAAATATAGTCAATTGTATTACGGGTGTGGTGAACATTAGAGAAAAATGTGAATTCAGAGGTATCAGGGTTACATGTTTTCCAAACATTAAATAGTGGTCGAGTAGCAATGGCAGATTTCAATAACCATTTGAGAATTGTTAGGATAAGATTTACATTTAGACTTTCAATCAGTAAAGGGATCCAACCATTGATTGCATTTTCCTGCAACAATAATGTTAGGCTTATCAATATAAACTAATGTTATCTTGATGTTGTTCCAGAAATCTGGATTCGATTTAACAGGATCATAAATATTAAATAAGGAAATTTGTCTGTTATGAATTACAACTGTAACCTATACCAATCGTCCATCATTATCGCATTGAGTTGATAACATTTGTGCATGTAAAGATTTTTAAAAAACAAATAGCAACACCACCTTTGCGATTAATGACAGGAGAATATACAACGTGACCTACCCATTACAGTTTTAATTTAAGCGATTTAACATTGATACAATGAGTTTCCTGCAAGAAAGTAACTTTTGAAGTTAATCTAGAGAAATGAGAAAGTACCTTTTGTCTTTTAACATGATGCCCCAAACCACAAACATTCCACAAGAGTTTGATAAACATATTAGGGAGTAGGATGACAAAAAAAGGAACAAAGGTAACAAGCTCCACAGATGATGAAGGAAACAAAAAAGACATCATTTATTAACAACTATGCAACATATACGCAATGCAAAAAGAAAACACAAGTGCACTTACCAAACAATAAGAAAAAAGAGAATAAATGGAAACAAAAAAGAAGGATGAGAAAGTGATAGTAAGATAAAGAAATATAATTCCAGATCTAAAATGAACAACAGAAGAAATTAGCATGAGACTCAACAGCACCAGGAGAAAAAAGAGTGGAAGGGTGAGAAAGATTAGGATTTAAAACAGAAAACAGCCATATAGAATAATTATAGAGGTTGAGAGATGAAAATAGAAGATATATGAATAGCAGGATTTAGTTAGAGTTATTTAAGAGTGCTAGAATGATGTGAAATACTTTGGAGAAAGGATTTTAGTTTTACAGGATCTTCAAAAGATAAGTAATTTTACATAGTCAGGGATGCAAATTGCCATAACAATGTGCAATAGTCTTATTTGTGGATGCAGTGCAAGAAATTATTTTCATCTGGCATTAGTAGCATAGGAGCGATCTTGAGATATGTAAATATTGTGACCAGACCGTATAAGACAACCTTTTACTTTTGCTGCCTTAAGCAGAGGGATCAGGACCCTAAATTCTAAGAATAACACTATAATTCCTCTAGGTCTGGTAGAATGAGATTGGAAGTGACCAAGACGATATGCACATTGAATGTTCAATCCTGGGTCATGTTGAAAGTCCAAAAGCTCAGGTAGGAATTTTTACAAGAAGGTAAGGAGGTCCGGACCCTCCACATTTTCTGGTAGGCCATGTAAACAAAGGTTGTTACGTCTGTTTCTATATTCAAGGTGTTCTATATGTAATTTGGACTTTTGGATTTCTTGTTCCAGAAAAGGAATCGGGTAGCGTCATGTAGATCACTTATGCGTTGCCCCATATCAAACAATTTAGCCCCAATAGTAATCCATCTATCTTTAGTTTGTTGGAGTTTTTCATTAGTGGTATTCATGAAGGGTTTTAGGCCTGCTCAGCTCATCAAATATATTGTCAAGCACAAGATTCAGCGATGATATATTGAGGAAGGGGTGTCATTTTTCACCCTGTTTGGTTTAGTGCCAGAGGAAAAAGCCTTAGTAGTAGAATAATGGAGAGGGCGATGGATTAACTTTTATAGCAGTATAAGCCTGCCTATATGATGTAGCAACAGCACGCAGAAATAGGCAGGTGGAAAATTCAGTATGAGCAGTCTCCAAAATGAATATGAAACAGTTGTATCTAGTTTGAGCAAAGATATGATAGATCATAAGCAAAATAGGCACTCAAAACAGTCAAAATCCCAGCATGTGGTAAAATTTAAAAAGTGCAGAAGAAAAGGATAAGAGCATAGCAATATCTAAATAGAAAACGCGGTGAGACTGAAATAGCATATAGACACCTTAAACGGCATTTATAAAAAATAATTCAGTTAAGAAAATACCAGAATAAGTATTAGCATCTGTAGCTCACATGATGTTTCTTGAAAACTCCATCTGTATTTAGCTGGTAAAACATGCACAAATGTTGCAGTTTAATTACTGAAACACTGATATGCCTAAGCAGGAAGCCATAGAAAGATCTGGAGGCTGCTTGTATCTGGAGAGAAAACTCACCACCGCAGCTCCAGGTCAAAGTAAGTACAACAAGCAGATCCAGAACCACTCAAAATTCTGCAGCAACATTCAGTGACAATCTGGTGCAAAGCAGCTGACCCAAGCACATAAGAAGAGGCTGTGAGGAGACAAAATGCTCCATATTTGAGTGGAGCTGAGCTGAGCCAATCTCCACTATCTTCCTCGGTGGGCAGACCACACCACCTTCCGTGATGTTTTAAGCGGCAGCGTGTGTTGTTTGAAATCCCTACTGAGCTAATATGCCTTGGTTTCAAAATGGATTAGGACATGTGACTTATAGTTCATATACACAACACCTGTGTCTTTCACAACTAACTCAGCACATAGACAACTTCAACCTTCTAGATCCCCACCAATCGGGATTCAGAAAAGGCTGTAGCACCGAGACCGTGATCCTTCACATCATGGATGACATGTACAAACCTCTAGATAAGGACAAATGCTGCCTGCTCATCCTCCTGGACTTATTGGCAGCCTTTGACACAGTGGATCACAAACTATTCAACAAGGCTCTTCAAGACAGAGTAGGTGCTGACGAGGTGGTCCTACAATGGTTCTCCTCCTTCTTACAAAACCGCTCCCAAAAGATAATAATTAAAACCTTCGCATCCGACTCACACCCCGTCAACAGAGGTGTCCCCCAAGTATCAGTGCTCTCCCCTCAACTGTTCAACATTTATATGGAAGCCCTCACCTAGATACTTATAAAAGCCAACATAACCTTCCACCTCTATTCAGACGACACCTAGATCTATGTGGAAACCTCCTCCTTTGAAGATGTTCAGAGACTAAACAACACTGCCAAAGAAGTTCAACATTGGCTATCCATAAACAACCTCATACTCAACTAAGACAAAATCAAAATCCCCCTCATCTCTAGCAAAGAAGAAACCCCCCAAACCATGAAATGGCTCAAAGCAATCAATTGATGCTCTCAACGGGTAATCTCACTCCGTCCAACTCCATAAAATCATTAGGAATCACCCTAGACCCAAAACTTGACATGGACAGACACATCAAGAAATCAGCAAAAAGTGCCTTCCACCATCTGAAGCTTCTCAATAAAATAAAACCCTTCATCCCGCCCAAAGACCTCAAACAAGCCACCCAATCCCTGGTGATATCTAGACTCAAATATGGAAATGCTATCTTCACCGGTACAGTGAAATCCCACCTAGCCCCCTCAAAACAACTCTAAATGCAGCAGCCAGAATAGTCAGGAAATATGAGCACATTGCACCCGCACTCGAAAAACTAAAATGGCTCCCAGTAGAGATGCGTGCCAGCTTCAGAACTGCCTGTCTCATGCACAAAGCCCTCCACACAGGGAAACCGGAATACCTGGCTTCCAAACTCAAAAAGGCTGGCCAGACAAGGAACCTCAGGCGCTCCAACTCCCTACTGCTCGTCCCTATGAAAACACGCAAACAAAAAATCGCTGCACGATCCTTCGTTGGAAACCTACCCAAAATCTGGAAATCCTTTCCAGCCCATATTAGGACTATCCCATACTTTGTAAAATTCCCAAAACTCCTAAAAGACCTCTTCCTCAACCGTGCCTTCCCGAACCGTTAACCTTCGCTGTAGGGCATTTGCGGACTTTCTACAGTACCATGCCACTATGTCACCAATATCTACCTCCTCTAAGCGCCTCTATGCTCTTTCCTGCTCCCCGCTCCCACCTCCCTCAAATTGGTTCCGCTCAAGACAGGGTGCGAGGCTCTCAGGACTGCCATGCCTCATGTATTGCACCACACACCGGGACTTTACAAACCAATTTATATACCTATGCTTTATTTTGGGACTCCTGCATTATAACTGTTGTAGAGCGCTCTGATACCCACGGGTCTGGCCGGCGCTATATAAAACTCCTTAAATAAAATAAAAAAGTTAAATAAATATTCAAAATAAGTATTTTGCATTCATTTTACTCATGGAAGCCGATTCACCAAAATGCTAGTGGTAGCGGAAGTGACATCATATACCTTTTGGCCTTAATGATGCCACAGGAAGTGACATAATTTACCCTGTGAGCCTGCATTGTCCCAAGATGTAATGTCACAAAACCTTAATCCTGATGACATCACAATAAATAACATTGCTGAAGTTACATAATTGCAAAACTAATATTATATGTTTTTCTAGGGAAGAACAAAAGGTGGGGGGGTTCTCTTGCTTGATAAAATTTAAGAAAATAAATGGGCTTTACTAGTACATTTTAATGCACAATGTTCACATACATTTGCTAAAAATCCATAGACTCTAAAAAACACTCACTAAACATTCAAGTCCTTCCATCAGGTGCCACAGTACTGAAATCCGACAGTCCCCATGACATCACCCAGTTATTATTGAAGTGTCCTATCGTTATCCCGTGATGTCAAAATGTACCTTCTAATGCTAAGACAAGCATTTTGCCTAGTTATTACAATATGCTAGTGCCAGATTTTTCCTAATGGATGGCCCCATGACCTTGCCACAGTTATCTTTCCATATGCCAAGAAATTCCTCCAATGTGCAATCACAAGCATTTTACCACATGTGCCAACTATGCAAAGAATTTTCTCCAGGAGGCCATTGCTGGAGTTTTGTCATTGGGACTCCATGTCAAAATATACCTACAGAGTGCCAGCATTAGCATTTTGGCGGGGGTATCCCATATGCAAGAATTGTCTCCTGTATTCCATCCCCAACATTTTGTCAAGGGTGCTTCTATAAGCCAAGAAGCATGCCAGGTCTGACAGCATATCTGCAAGCATAGCCACACATGCTCACTTAGATTCACTTATTCACACTCATTCTATAATTAGCACTGACTTGCACTCAATTCATTTTCACCTTCTCTAGTGCACCCACTCTCACCCTGAATCACTCATTCACACACGCTCACTCTTATTATACTTACTCACTATTTTTTTACACCCACAGACACATCCAAAATCCAATGAACAAACATATATGCTCACACATCTACACACTCTCTCACCCAAACTCACTCTCACCCACATGCAAGCACACACCATACATTAAAACAATGTTCTTTTCTTATTTAAGATGCCAGTGAAGGTCCACCTTTTATTGCACTAATAGTGAATAATGTACTAGTATTCATTATTAAGGTAATAAACGTGAACAGAAAACAAGGTTAGAGTCTGACTCCAGGTGTCGCAATGACAGGGGTAGCAAGGGGCAAGTGAGGGGTTGCAACTGTGACCCCTGGTGACACATAAATGATGTACATGATTTTACAACCATCACAGCACTAACGCTGCACACATGATTAGGTATATGCACAATATTGAAATGATCACAGGGAAGTAAGTGTTGGAACATGAGTGACATGTAAACTTAACTCAAAATGCAAAGTAAGGGATGTCAGTGCCCATCCTGTCACTTTACTCACCAAATAGCCATATTAATCAATAATCAGCAGCCTGACACTGATCTATAACCACAAACCCCTGGAAGATAAGGCTGTGTTAGATAAGCATTAGTTCCACACCCATTGACTTCACATATCATTTGTGTGTTAATGGTATTTCACTGGTTGCAATATAGACTCTCTATTTTATTTATGGGCTGCGGAGCCAGACATACAATGCCCAGTGCATAGTGCCGCTATATACAGAACACCAAGGGGCATATTTATGAGGGGCTTGAGTCATGCTTGCAACATTGAACCTGGGACATGCATGACGCAAAGTCCAAAGTCATACTTAGGAAGCCAGGCAAAGACACTTTGGCTTGGAATGGCTTCATAAATATGGAGTAATGCAAAACAGCACAAATCGCTGTGTTGCATTACTCTGCGTAAGGGTGACATTCCATGGGCATTGTGGTGGGTGCACATTGCGGGGAGTGTTCCCAAGCAAATCCCATGGTTTCTGAGGCATTCCCAAATTTACCAAACCTGGGAATGCACCAAAAAGGTATGCTTCCCCAGGTGAGGTGTAACGAGGAGAAATATCTTTATTGGTTCTCATATTTTTCTCTTTTTATGTGTGCTGCATCCAACACCAATATGTATTGTTTTTGTGCAGGCAAGGTGACCCTTCCTGCACAAAAACAATCCTACCTACAACACAGGCACCCTTCACCAATGTGCAAGGTTGCCTATGTAGGGGTTAGTCTGTCATAACTCCACCATCGCAGAGGCAAAGGACAGGAAGGCACAGTATTGTATACAGATGGTGGATTCCTGCCCTCTACCTGTAATGTAGGGCAGCACAGAGACATAACTTGCCACTCTGCCCTGCAGTGCAACTGCAAATACAAACAAATATGGCCCCAAGTACCCACACGAGGCCTATAAATGTTATGAAAGGAAGGTGTTGGATGTTAAATTCTGTTTCAGCAACATATTGTATATGCAGGTAAGCAGCAATTCCCTAGAAACTCCTCTTTTAAGATTCCAAAGAAGGGCACTCTCCTAAAAAACACTCTCTTCCTGCTCCAATCATATTCTTCCTTATGTTGCCACTGGGCAAGATCATCTAGTTCAAATACTAGCAGAGAATCAAATTCTACACTTTCAGAGATCTGCTTTATAGCAGTCAGGGCAGTAACAAGCAGATGAGCAATTAATACCCGAATTGTAAATGGGATCCACATTTCGTTAATACAACCTTGCAGATCATTAAAGTGATGTATTGTCAGACACATGAGGTGGTTTCTATGTATAATACATTCAGTTATTCATCATTTTAGACAAACCCCTTTTCACATGGTCACCTCCTCACTTTTTAGTAGATTTTATTGCTGGTGTATGAGCTCTGCACACTGGGGTACTGCTGTCCATTGCCCAGTGTATGTCCTCTGAACTAGGGGGCATATTATCAAGACAGACGATAAAATTAACGCCATTTTAGCGGCAGAAAACTGCCACTAAAACTGAGATAATGAGCTTGATAATATGCTCTATGGAATTCCAATTGAAGCCCATGTTAGATGTCCTTCACATTTAACATGGGCTTCAATTGGAATTCCATAGAGCATATTATCAAGCCCATTATCGCCGTTTTAACGGCCATTTTCTGCCGCTAAAACGACGATAATTTTATCACCTGTCTTGATAATATGCCCCTAGGTTACATTTCCACAACTTATTGTGCATAACTTCAGTTTGGGAATAGTTACAACCTTGATTCAACTACTCTAATTAATAGTAATCTAAAATTCAATTGAATAGTCAAGTCATGTTTTAAATTACTATTTTGAAAATGCCACTTTTAGAAAGTTGGCATTTTCCTGACTAAAGCTCTAGCAGCCATTTCAGAGTTAATCCCAAGCTGTCACCTGGCAGCCTTCGGCCCCTGCAAGGAGGTGCACATTTCCCCCAGGAAAGGGAACAAAGTGGCCTTGGCTGGAAGGCAGCATGACCTCCTCCTGACAGGACAACCTTGGGGGAGCTCTGTGCCCACCAACTGCACAAGCTTTAAAGAGGCCTACCCCTGTCATTGTAAAAGAAATGTACTAATCCCAGTGCAGGGAAACCCATTTTCAGAAATGGTTTGAAGGGGGGAGTTTTCTCATTTCCCTGGACACAACTGAGATAGTGCCCATAGCTCTGCACAAAGGGAGAAAGGTTCTGTCATATTGATTTTAGGTAGAGAGGGAAGCAGTTTATAATATTACACACAAGAAGTGCTGTAAAAGTGGGGTAGGGAACCCCAGGGAAATTTTACCCCCATGGGCTATGGTATAGCCAGGAGATTCCTCCACCCAGAGGCTGTTATGGGGCATAACAATTGCACACACAGAACCCATCTCAGAGTACTGCTAGCCCTGAGGAATACAGAAGAAGGACTGCACTTGCTGCACACTTTGTACATAAGAGAGTTAACTGAATCTACTGTAACCTATGGAGAGAAACTCCAAAGACTGGACCTACTCACACTTAAACCCAGGACAGATTAGTGGACACCAAGGGCTAGTTGGCTAGCCTCTCATTGACCTACAAGGACACAAAAGAGCCCAACAGTGCACTTTCAACTGAGTTTGCCTTGGACCCAGCTGGTTGCCACTCCTGGAGTGAGTCCTGACCCTCTGGTGGTTTACCCAGGGTACTGGGGCCTCTAGGATAGGTGTCAGAGTGCACTACTCCTGCCTAACCCTAAAAGCAGGCACTTACAAACATTTTCAAGGATTTTTGCCAAATGAACAAGAGGTTTCCACAAGCAAGCTGCAGCCGCAGATTTCCAACTACCTGTTTTACTTAACTTGCTGGTTTACCCCGCTGAAAGGACTCTGACTTCCAAAAACTTTTCTAAGTCCAAACATAGAGAACTTTACTGGGACCAATGCTGAGCAGCATAGTGCCATTGATGATGTATTTCTGGGCTTGGTTTTAGGATTTTGCTGCTACTGAGTTTTTCCACCACTAATGCAGAGTCTTGAACATCCTGCCAATACAAAGGATCTCACCTGAATCTGGCTGACATTGATGAGTCCCTCTTTGGATTTAGCTGGCAATCTAACCCACCGACAACCTTGCTGACAAGGATTTTCTCCAAGAAAAGATTCAGGCCCTAATTTACATATATGTTGTAATAAAGGGTTCACCCATTCAAAGTCAGTGGGACCTGGGTAATAGAGCGTTATAGAAAAAAGGGGTCCCAGACAGGGAAGAGGAAAATAGATTGCAAAGGTAAATGCTACATAAATAATCAAAGATAATCAAAAACATAGATAATGCAGTACGATGTTTTAATTCACAAGGTACCAAACAACCATATAAATGTGTTATACACAACAGTTTAAGGTTTTTAAATTTTCTTATAACATTATGTACCCAAATACACAACGCAAGGGAAGGGGGGGTGAGGTACTGTGAAGGGTGTTCAGTGAAAAGTGCAAAAGATTTTTCAATTTCATAACAAACCAATATATTCAATTCTTTGAGTTTGTTAAAAACATTGTTCTGAGTGGTCACCCATCAAGGGGCCACAATTAGCAGCACAAATCAAATTTTTTTTATCAAAAACCAGACTCCTATTATGGCAGCATCTATCTTGCTTTGGGGTAGAAGCTGGTTCCGGTGGGGTAAGCGGTCTACGTTTCGACCCTATGGTAGGTAGGGAAAGTTGCCCTTACAAAACGGGTCTTCATCAGGACAGGTGGTGAAGTGGGCAAACTTCCTAACAGGAGCCCAACCACGGGCGAACCCGGGAACTCCGTATATTTTGTGCTTTCAATCGTCTGTGCTTTCAGAAGGTATTCCGCCTTAAGATGTAATTAGGTTGGCGCTAAAGTTAGCAAAAAGGCTCGACAAAAAAGGGGGAAACTCGGCACATCACTCGAAGTTTCACCTCACGGCGTCACTGCTCGTGCAGAATTCTATAACGCTAATTTACATATAGGCAGGTGGCCCAACATTATGCCATGGAGATAGAGTAAATCACTCCATCCCCATAAAAGAGGGTCTGCTTGCCTAATTTATAAATGAACGCCAAAAATATAAATGACTACCAAACAGGTAGTCATTTATAAAAGCATTGGCAGGAACCGCAGTCACTTTAGTTCCTGTCAAAGGATTTACCTCTGTGCTGAGGGGCTGTGTCAGTAGGAAGCAGGTCTGCAGCACAGAGTATTATTTTTTCTTTACAAAAAGAATATCCCAAAGTGGGATTTGATTTTTCAAAAAAACAAATTAACTTACCATGGAAACTTCGCCTATGGCAGGGGCATATTTAGTATGATTTTACTGCCCCTCATTACCAGGATTTGCAGTGAATTTCAATAAATAACATGTCTACATGTCGGTCCATCTAAATTAAGTGGTTGAACATGTAGCTATTTCTGTAATGGTCCTTACTCCTCTGTAGTATGGCCTAGGGCCTACTTTGCGTGCATGTTATGTTAGCATGGCTTATTAGATGTTTAAATGCCATTTTACCTTTTGCTGCTTTTGCAAACAACACTGCATAGCTGTTTTTGTAAGTCACGAAGGTCTACACATGAGAAAAGGTTTGTTTTCGACATCTCTAGACGTACATCGTGCCACTAGTCTGCACAGTGAATGCTGAGCTGACAAGGTTATCGAAACATGTTGGCTGTTTTTCAACATGTCCGTGTAACGCTTTCTAGACAAAACATTTTGGCAGCTGTGAGCCAAGTAAAATTATGGCGCCTTTATTATTCCACACTTGCCATGATTTCACACACTTGGAAGCTTTCCTTTTCCAGGGATGCAGGGAGAGTCTATGCTGATCCAGATGATATTTACTCTTACTGAGGGCATAGGTAATGGAGTCCCCCAATACAAGCTTAAGAGACCTTCTGTAGTTTATAATACATAATTCCTATATAAGGAGGGTGTTAAAACTAGGCACTATAGGACATGTTTTCACCATCATTGTAATATGATTCCTCCTTTTGTATTTTATGGAATTGTAACCATGCTCACCATATTATTTTTAATCATATGTCTGCTTATGTTGGCTAAGATACTGCACATGAGATCACGTCGTTAAAATAAATATTTTAACCTTACTGTGTCTCTTCTTTACTCCTTTTGTGGACTAGTATGAGAGTATAACAAAAGAGTGTTCTCCCTTCCTACCATTCCTGAGATGGTCCTAAGTCGCATGTTCTAGGTTTTCTAATCATTGGTTACTTTGCTATAGGACGAAGAGCTAATGTGACACTGATTGGGGTTGGTTGGGGTTTTTGTAGGTACTGAGGTGAGTTTCTGGTGCACCACAATTAATTGACGTCCTAGGTCTCTGTGCACAGTTCTATGTATGAGCATGATCCTTGCAACTATAACATGTCTACGTGTTGGTCCATCTAAATATGGTGGTTGGACATGTAGCTATTTCTGTAATGGTCCTTACTCCTCTGGGCAGTTGGAGAAGTTTGGCCATGTCAGAGACCTTGTCCAAACTGAAGGTCTGCCCGCATATAGCTTGGATGTCTATCTGAATCTATGTGCGGGGATCACTATTGTTGGTGGGGAGGGAACTCTATTGCCACAGTGATGGTACCATCTGGCCAATATATAAATTGGGCCCTAGGTCTCCTACTGATAAATTCTTTATACATTTCTCCTAAATTAATCCTGCCTGCTCTTTGTATAATTTAGCTAGGGTTGAGCTCATGTTTAAACTAGTGTGATATAACTGGACCTAGTAAGGTGTGCTACCATTATTACTTGATGAGGACTACCATCAATTTCAACTCTGGATAGAACATGCATATGAAATGTAGTTAGCCGTTTGCAGAAACAAGACATCAGGTAATTTCATCTTTTCATAAGTTCCTTCTATCTTTTGGTGAAGGGGGACAAATGGTGTGCTTTATGTGAACTACGTCCTTAGAGATCAAGCCTCATGTTAGCAGCCCATCAGTACCAGAGAACAAGGGCAAACAGTTGGCCAGTTAGTCCCACCCAATCAGTTCCGTCTACTTTAAAGACAACATTTGTGCAAAGTAATCTTTAAAATAAACTAAATCTACAAAAAATAGATAAAGGCTTGAAGAGTTTATGAGGATTATGATTATGATATATACATTATATACTTAGCAAATAAGTTCAATGACCAGCAGAAAGATATAAAATGGATAGAAAGAGAAAACTACAAGAGATGATGCTTGTTCAGAAGACATTTCCTCTTGCAGTGATTCTGATCATTGTAGAAATGTAGGGGTTCACTGACAATATTGGTCAATAACATATGGAAACCTAAAAATAGCAGAAATTAAATATCAATGACAAAAATATCCACTCCATACATGTAAGTTTAAAAATACAAATAATGTTGTTGGAAATATTGATTTTTACATATATCGAGGTAAAAATATCCTTACCTTTAAATAAACATATAATGTGTAAAAAGAATAAAAAAACGATTTACACCATACCAACTACAATATTATCACCTTTATGAATAAATAATCATTAATAAAAATAACACTTGTCACATAAAACAATTACTTCAAATAAATAACGTATTATAAATATAATTACATTTTATAACAATGTATTACATCAACAAAATATTAATCATTCACCCCAAATAAATTATATATCGAAAATATATACAATAAAAGACACACAAAAATGTGCAGTAACTACAAACATTCAAACACCAACCTAACTAATAGTAAATAAATAAATATTAGGTATATACACATAAACCAGAACTTGTTATTGATTGGCAGGGGGACACAATCATATTGATAGATTTGCAGTGCAACAAAAACTTATATCCATCTAGGCTACTGAAGGATCGCAGTCACAATATGGATGCAAATCAGGATGCTGAGAGAAGGGCAGTTGCACAAGCTTTGTCTGCCAGAGTATGATGAAAGGCAACAGTCTACATCAAGACAGTAATAAGGAGTATGTACTGAATGATAGACTCAAGATATTGGAAACATTCAGCAGATCAAAAGTATCTAAGAGGTGGAAAGCAATTTCTCTCCAGATCTACGTAGACAAGAGAATGGTTCCAATGGGGCTCCATATCTACACTATACCATGTTATGACTCACCCTTCCCCAAGATGCTCGAAGAATGGCCAGACAACACATGCTTGAAATCCTTTTAAAATATGCATTAACAGAAAGGGAGAGTCTTCTTCTTGAAATCAGGGCCAAAAAAGAAGAACTGAACCAGAGAAGAGAGAGAGATATTGTTGACAAATTCATAGAGGGAATAAAAATTCAGAAAACCTCAAAGGGATAATGAGGATTTAAAGTGTGGGAGATTTTTTACCTTCAGATGCAAATATGACTATGAATTCAAGTCCCAGACCTCCGGGCCAACTGCCTCAGCCACACTACCTGAACCTTCTCTCTCTGAGACAGGGACAATAAGTGACAATGATCATTTCATTCATCAAATCATCAATCATTTGTGTGTTAATGGTATTTCACTAGTTGCAATATAGACTCTCTATTTTATTTATGAGCTGCGGAGCCAGACATACAATGCCCAGTGCATAGTGCCGCTATATACAGAACACCAAGGGGCATATTTATGAGGGGCTTGAGTCATGCTTGCAACATTGAACCTGGGACATGCATGATGCAAAGTCCAAAGTCATACTTAGGAAGCCAGGCAAAGACACTTTGGCTTGGAATGGCTTCATAAATATGGAGTAATGCAAAACAGCACAAATCGCTGTGTTGCATAAGGGTGACATTCCATAGGCATTGTGGTGGGTGCACATTGCGGGGAGTGTTCCCAAGCAAATCCCATGTTTTTTGAGGCATTCCCAAATTTACCAAACCTGGGAATGCACCAAAAAGGTATGCTTTTCCAGGTGAGGTGTAACGAGGAGAAATATCTTTATTGGTTCTCATATTTTTCTCTTTTTATGTGTGCTGCATCCAACACCTATATGTATTGTTTTTGTGCAGGCAAGGTGAGCCTTCCTGCACAAAAACAATCCTACCTACAACACAGACACCCTTCACCAATGTGCAAGGTTGCCTATGTAGGGGTTAGTCTGTCATAACTGCACCATCGCAGAGGGAAAGAACAGGAAGGCACAGTATTGTATAAAGACGGTGAATTCCTGTCCTCTACCTGAAATGTAGGGCAGCACAGAGACATAACTTGCCACTCTGCCCTGCAGTACAACTGCAAGTACAAACAAATATGGCCCAAGTACCTACACGAGGCCTATAAATGTTATGAAAGGAAGGTGTTGGATGTTAAATTCTGTTTCAGCAACATATTGTATATGCAGGTAAGCAGAAATTCCCTAGAAACTCCTCTTTTAAGATTCCATAGAAGGACACTCTCCTAAAAAACACTCTTTTCCTGCTCCAATCATATTCTTCCTTATGTTTCCACTGGGCAAGATCAGCTAGTTCAAATACTAGCAGAGAATCACATTCTACTCTTTCAGAGATCTGCTTTATAGCAGTCAGGGCAGTAACAAGCAGATGAGCAATTAATACCCGAAATGTAAATGGGATCCACATTTTGTTAATAAAACCTTGCAGTTCATTAAAGTTATGTATTGTCAGACACATGAAGTGGTATCCATGTATCATAAATTCAGTTATTCATCATTTTAGACAAACCCCTTTTTACATGGTCACCTCCTCACTTGTTACTAGATTTTATTGCTGGTGTATGAACTCTGCACACTGGGGTGCTGCTGTCCATTGCCCAGTGTGTGTCCTCTGAACTAGGGGGCATATTATCAAGACAGACGATAACATTATCGCCGTTTTTAGCGGCAGAAAACTGCCACTAAAACGGAGATAATGAGCTTGATAATATGCTCTATGGAATTCCAATTGAAGCACATGTTAGATGTCCTTCACATTTATCGTCTTGATAATATGCCCCTAGGTTACATTTCAACAACTCATTGTGCATAACTTCAGTTTGGGAATAGTTACAACCTTGATTCAACTACTCTAATTAATAGTAATCTAAAATTCAGTTGAATAGTCAAGTCATGTTTTAAATTACTATTTTGAAAATGCCACTTTTAGAAATTTGGCATTTTCCTGACTAAAGCTCTAGCAGCCATTTCAGAGTTAATCCCAAGCTGTCACCTGGCAGCCTTCTGGCCCCTGCAAGGAGGTGCACATTTCCCCCAGGAAAGGGAACAAAGTGGGCTTGGCTGGAAGGCAGCATGATCTCCTCCTGACAGGACGACCTTGGGGGAGCTCTGTGCCCACCAACTGTACAAGCTTTAAAGAGGCCTTCCCCTGTCATTGTAAATAAATGTACCAATCCCAGTGCAGGGAAAACCTATTTCAGAAATGGTTTGAAGGGGGGAGTTTTCTCATTTCCCTAGACACAACTGAGATAGTGTCCATAGCTCTGCACAAAGGGAAAAAGGTTCTGTCATATTGATTTTAGGTAGAGAGGGAAGCAACTTATAATATTACACACAAGAAGTGCTGTAAAAGTGGGGTAGGGAACCCCAAGGGACATTTTACCCCCATGGGCTATGGTATAGCCAGGAGATTCCTCCACCCAGAGGCTGTTATGGGGCATAACAATTGCACATACAGAACCCATCTCAGAGCACCGCTAGCCCTGAGGAAGACAGAAGAAGGACTGCACTTGCTGAACCCTTTGTACATAAGAGAGTTAACTGAATCTACTGTAACCTCTGGAGAGAAACTCCAAAGACTGGACCTACTCACACTTAAACCCAGGAAAGATTAGTGGACACCAAGGGCTAGCTGGCTAGCTTCTCATTGACCTACAAGGACACAAAAGAGCCCAGCAGTGCACTTTCAACTGAGTTTGCCTTGGACCCAGCTGGTTACCACTCCTGGAGTGAGTCCTGACCCTCTGGTGGTTTACCCAGGGTACTGGGGCCCCTAGGATACGTGTCAGAGTGCATTCCTCCTGCCTAACCCTAAAAGCAGGCACTTACAAACATTTTCAAGGATTTTTGCCAAATGAACAAGAGGTTTCTACAAGCAAGCTGCAGCCGCAGATTTCCAACTCCCTGTTTTACTTAACTTGCTGGTTTACCCCACTGAAAGGACTCTGACTTCCAAAAACGTTTCTAAGTCCAAACATAGAGAACTTTCCTGGGACCAATGCTGAGCAGCATAGTGATATTGATGATGCCTTTCTGGGCCTGGTTTTAGGATTTTGCTGCTACTGAGTTTTTCACCACTAATGCAGAGTCTTGAACATCCTGCCAATACAAAGGATCTTACCTGAAGCTGGTTGACATTGATGAGTCCCTGTTTGGATTTAGCTGGCAATCCAACCCACCGACAACCTTGCTGACAAGGATTTTCTCCAAGAAAAGATTCAAGCCCTAATTTACATATAGGCAGGTGGCCCGACATTATGCCATGGAGATAGAGTAAATCACTCCATCCCCATAAAAGAGGGCCTGCTTGCCTAATTTATAAATGAACGCCAAAAATATAAATGACCACCAACCAGGTAGTCATTTATAAAAGCATTGGCAGGAACCACAGTCACTTCAGTTCCTGTCAAAGGATTTACCTCTGTGCTGAGGGGCTGTGTCAGTAGGAAGCAGGTCTGCAGCACAGAGTATTATTTTTTTCTTTACAAAAAGAATATCCCAAAGTGGGATTTGATTTTTCAAAAAAACAAATTAACTTACCATGGAAACTTCTCCTAAGGCAGGGGAAAAATTAGTATGGTTTTACTGCCCCTCATTACCAGGATTTGCACTGAATTACAGTAAATAACATGTCTACATGTCGGTCCATCTAAATTAAGTGGTTGAACATGTAGCTATTTCTGTAATGGTCCTTACTCCTCTGTAGTATGGCCTAGGGCCTACTTTGCGTGCATGTTATGTTAGCATGGCTAATTAGAAGTTTAAATGCCATTTTATCATTTGCTGCTTTTGCAAACGACACTGCATAGCTGTTGTTGTAAGTCACGAAGGTCTACACATGAGAAAAGGTTTGTTTTCGACATCTCTAGACTTACATCGTGCCACTAGTCTGCACAGTGAGTGCTGAGCTGACAGGGTTATCAAATCATGTTGGCTGTTTTTCGACATGTCCATGTAACGCTTTCTAGACAAAACATTTTGGCAGCTGTGAGCCAAGTAAAATTCTGGCTCCTTTATTATTCCACACTTGCCATGATTTCACACACTTGGAAGCTTTCCTTTTCCAGGGATGCAGGGAGAGTCTATGCTGATCCAGATGATATTTACTCTTATTGAGGGCATAGGTAATGGAGTCCCCCAATACAAGCCTAAGAGACCTTCTATAGTTTATAATACATAGTTCCTATATGAGGAGGGTGTTAAAACTAGGCACTATAGGACCTGTTTTCACCATCATTGTAATATGATTCCTCCTTTTGCATTTTATGGAATTGTAACCATGCTCACCATATTATTTTTAATCATATGTCTGCTTTTGTTGGCTAAGATACTGCACATGAGATCACGTCGTTAAAATAAATATTTTAACCTTACTGTGTCTCTTCTTTACTCCTGTTGTGGACTGGTATGAGAGTATAACAAAAGAGTGTTCTCCCTTCCTACCATTTCTGAGATGGTCCTAAGTCGCATGTTCTAGGTTTTCTAATCATTGGTTACTTTGCTATAGGACGAAGAGCTAATGTGAGACTGATGCTAGTTGGTTGGTTTTTTTTTAGGTACTGAGGTGAGTTTCTGGTACACCACAATTCATTGACGTCCTAGGTCTCTGTGCACAGTTCTGTGTATGAGCAGGATCCTTGCAACCATAACATGTCTACATGTCGGTCCATCTAAATATAGTGGTTGGACATGTAGCTATTTCTGTAATGGTCCTTACTCCTCTGGGCAGTTGGAGAAGTTTGGCCATGTCAGAGACCTTGTCCAAACTGAACGTCTTCCCGCATATAGCTTGGATGTCTATCTGAATCTATGTGCGGGAATCACTATTGTTGGTGGGGAGGAAACTCTATTGCCACAGTGATGGTACCAGATGGCCAATATATAAATTGGGCCCTAGGGGCCAGATGTAGGAGCCATTTACCGACCAGTAACGGCCGATTTCGGCCATTACCGACCGGTAATGGGTTTTTCGGATGTAGGGGCACATTTTTACAGAATCTGTAAATTTACCGATTCGGTAAATTTACCGATTCTGTAAAATACCGAATCGGTATTTTTACCGATTCGGTAAATCTCAGATGTAGTTGGGACTCTTCTGAGTCCCAAAGGCCCTACAAATTCGGTATTTTACCACCCAATCCAATTGGGTGTTAAAATACTGAATTCAGGTGTGCATGCACATGTGTTCATGCACACCTATGCCATGTGACAGACAGACATGCCCTTAGGGCATGTCTGTGTGCCACATTGCGCACATGTCAATTTTTGGGGTGCCAGAGGTTGTCAAAGTGACACCCCCTGCACCCTTGCAGAATTCGGTATTTACCGATTCGGTAATTACCGAATCGGTATTTCCCATTGATTCCTATGGGCTTCACAGCCCATAGGAATCAATAGGAAATACCGATTCGGTATTTACCGAATCGGTAAATACCGAATATTACCGATTCGGTAATTCCACATCTGGAATTACCTACATCTCCCCCCCTCTATTTTACCACTTCTTAAATACCGAAACGGTAAAATTCGGTATTTAAGAAGTGGTAAAATGGATTTACCTACATCTAGCCCTTGGTCTCCTACTGATAAATGCTTTATACATTTCTCCTAAATTAATCCTGCCTGCACTTTGTATAATTTAGCTATGGTTGAGCTCATGTTTAAACTAGTGTGATATAACTGGACCTAGTAAGGTGTGCTACCATTATTACTTGATGAGGACTACCATAAGTTTCAACTCTGGATAGAACATGCATATGAAATGTAGTTAGACGTTTGCTGAAAATACAATAATGACAATGTTATATTTATATGCACCAGATCTTCAACATGCCGCAGAAACAAGACATCAGGTAATTTCATCTTTTCATGACTTCCTTCTGTCTTTTGGTGAAGGGGGACAAATGGTGCGCTTTATGTGAACTACGTCCTTAGAGATCAAGCCTCATGTTAGCAGCCCATCAGTACCAGAGAACAAGGGCAAACAGTTGGCCAGTACGTCCCACCCAATCAGTTCCGTCTACTTTAGAGACAACATTTGTGCAAAGTAATCTTTAAAATAAAATAAATCTGCAAAAAATAGATAAAGGTTTGAAGAGTTTCTAAGGATTATGATTATGATATATAAATTATATACTTAGCAAATAAGTTCAATGGCCAGCAGAAAGATATAAAATGGATAGAAAGAGAAAACTACAAGAGATGATGCTTGTTCAGAAGACATGACCTCTTGCAGTGATTCTGATCATTGTAGAAAGTTTAAAAACACAAATAACGTTGTTGGAAATATTGATTTTTACATATATCGAGACAAAAATATCCTTACCTTTAAATAAACATATAATGTGTAAAAAGAATAAAAAACGATTTACACCATACAAACTACAATATTATCACCTTTATAAATAAATAATCATTAATAAAAATAACACTAGTCACATAAAACAATTACTTCAAATAAATAATGTATTATAAACATAATTACATTTAATAACAATGTATTACATCAACAAAATATTAATCATTCACCCCAAATAAATTATATATCGAAAATATATACAATAAAAGACACACAAAAATATGCAGTAACTACAAACATTAAAACACCAACCTAACTAACAGTAAATAAATAAATATTAGGTATATACTCATAAACCAGAACTTGTCATTGATTGGCAGGGGGACACAATCATATTGATACATTTGCAGTGCAACAAAAACTTATATCCATCTAGGCTACTGAAGGATCGCAGTCACAATATGGATGCATATCAGGATGCTGACAGAAGGGCAGTTGCACAAGCTTTGTCTGCCAGAGTATGATTAAAGGCAACAGTCTACATCAAGACAGTAATAAGGAGTATGTACTGAATGATAGACTCAAGATATTGGAAACATTGAACAGATCAAAAGTATCTAAGAGGTGGAAAGCAATTTCTCTCCAGATCTACGTAGACAAGAGAATGGTTCCAATGGGGCTCCATATCTACACTATACCATGTTATGACTCACCCTTCCCCAAGATGCTCGAAGAATGGCCAGACAACACATGCTTGAAATCCTTTTAAAATATGCATGAACAGAAAGGGAGAGTCTTCTTCTTGAAATCAGGGCCAAAAAAGAAGAACTGAACCAGAGAAGAGAGAGAGATATTGTTGACAAATTCATAGAGGGAATACAAATTCAGAAAACCTCAAAGGGATAATGAGGATTTAAAGTGTGGGAGATTTTTTACCTTCAGATGCAAATATGACTATGAATTCAAGCCCCAGACCTCCGGGCCAACTGCCTCAGCCACACTACCTGAACCTTCTCTCTCTGAGACAGGGACAATAAGTGACAATGATAAAGATACCTCTGGGACATCTGAGAACATCAAATCAGGCAGTAAACAAAGTCTTAGACCAGTGACTTTTTTGGATGAATAGTGGATCCTGTGGAGGGGCCCCCAAACAGCAAGAGGAACAACTACCATGAAGAGCAGAGGCCTGGGATCCGGTCCAAGAAGCTGGGGCAGAGTAAGAGGTTTGGGAGGAGCAGGCAGAGGCAACAAAGACTCAGACAAAGATACTAAAAGAGGAAGAGGAAAGGGGCACATGTTAACCAATACAGGAAGTTCCAACACAACCTGTAATGGATATGGAAATGGTGAAATAAAACTATTACCAATCTAACTGACAGACCACTCTCTGACACTGAGAAGATCACTTATGCTTAGTCCGCTCATGTTGACCATCTGAACAATTCAACTATGCGGAGACTCGCATAGTCTTATACATATTTGTGAGGAATTGAAAACTCAAAAAGTGGCATTGTTTCAAAGGTGATGGGTGCAGGGCGAACAGGGTAATAACAGTATTATTGCTCATTGTGATTTTAAGATTGGGGACACTGATACTCTCCTCACTGCTCATAAATTAGAAACATGCAAGGAGAGGGTGTGATTCCCCGTCACTTCCATGGCCTACTAGAGTCCTAGGTATAACATATGACCATACTGCTTCCACTGACTTCAAACCATGCTTTACGTTTTAACCTGCGATGCCACATGATAATATTGACACTTGTCATGAGTTTATAACTAAAGACCTCATCATTTTTCAACATAAAACATGAACTTGGGACAATTCACAATGCAACCTTTCGCTATCTGAAAGACAGGTGATTAAATCCTTGGTCAAGGACTCTAACATCATTATATGCCCCGCAGAGAAGGGGGGCACTGAGAAGCTCAGTAGACAGATGTACACTGAGGAGGCCATGTGCCAACTCAAGTGACACCAGATATTACACCATTATCAATAGGGAGACAGGTGTGAACAGTCACAGATATTTGTAATACAATGACTGACTGGAAGGACAGGGAATGCAAGAGTTGGAGGAGTACTGCTTACTAAAGAAGGACTATATCAAATTACCAATATTATACCTCCTTCCCAAGGTACAACCCTCAGGAAAGACCCATCATATCCTACAGGCGCAGTGCCTTGGAAAACATTTCCCAGTATGTAGATCATTTCTTGAGGGAGATTGTCACCAGTCTCCCTCCTCATGTAAGAGACACCAAAGATTTTCTGGGCAAACTATAGGACATCTACTGGGAAAAATATTATATTTGTTTCATATTAGATGTCAATTCACTGTATACCACCAAAGAACATGAGAAAGCCATCCAGGCATGTAAACATTTCCTGTGGAATTGACCCCTGAGGTACCATGCACACACAGCCATGATCCTGGAGATGATAAGACATTGCTTTTTCAATAACATCTTCCTCTTTATAAATGTAAATGTAAATGTGTTTGTATTTATATAGCGCACTTCTACCCAGAGGTCTCGTAGCGCTGTATTCATACCACTGTGGAGCCCATCCTGGCTTTCCTGTGAAATGTCCACTCCTGGACACCCCCCAAGGTGAAGCCAGGCATCCAAGCGCTGCTGGGGCCGTTGTGGAGATTAAGCAAGCTATTGCCCAGAGTCACAGAGTGGGACCCATGATTAGACTAGGCACCGAGGCGAGAATTATCAGGTCCGGGGAAATTGAGTCCAAGAACCGCCGAGGCGGGAACTGAACCCTGGTTCCCGGGCCAGACCTCTGTATCAGGGTCTGCCGCTCTAACCATTGAGTCACGCTTCTTCTTTGTCAGTTCCTTGTATAAACAAATTCTCAGTACCGCAATGGTGAAATTTCTCACTCCCGGTTTTGCTAACCTCTTCCCTAGGTGGTGGGAGGAAGATATTTTCAACAACACAGAGGACTTCCCAGAGTTTGAACAGGTAATATTTTGGCTCAGATACATTGATAACGTGTTCATCATCTGGAAAAGGACCGAAGATGAAGCAAGCTCCTTCATTAGTAAACTCAAGAACAATATCCACAATCTCATCCTCTCCCACACGATGAGCAGGACCATTGTGGTATTTTAATTCCATGGCTGGCAAAAGCCTCCTTCATGCCACAGCAGCCATCCAGACACCCATCAATGGAGCATCAAATTTCGAGAGCTGCCGCGGGTTTAACACAGCTTTAACACTGAGGAATACTTTTTGGCTGAGTAAACCATCATGATCAACGGATTCAGAAAACAGCTACCCCTAGAGGGTACTACACAGGGCCATTGACAAGGTAAACATTTCGAAAAGAGTACAATCTCTTTTTTCCAACACCTTCAACACTGACAGTGACACCCATAGTGAATCCACAGTTATTCTGACAATCAACAACAATTATAAGGATATAAAGAAAATCTTGGCCAATAATTGGAACTTGCTGATGAGTGACCACATCATAGGACACACTATCCATGAGAGACCCAGAATAACCCATAGGAAGGGACATAGCTTGTGAGACATATTGGTCCAGAACAACATCACAATCAAGAAACAGGTGAGGTAGGACAGTCTTCAAAGTTTCTTCTCGTGTGGCCACTGCAAGATGTATAGGAAGAGTAACATGCACAAGGACTATTCCACACCCAGACATGGCCAAACCAGAAGGATTCTTTGGTTTTGCACTTGTAGCTCACCTATTTAAACATATTGGAGTGCCCATGCCACCTTAGGTATATACGCAGTACCACCCGCATGGTGAAGAAGAGAGTTTTAGAATACATCAGGGCTATTAACAACACGGACCCCCCTAATACCCAGTAGCAAGACACTTTCAGGAAAAACTCTATTTGGATAGCCACCTTCGTTCCTAATTCACCATTGAACAAGTCCCACACATCTCCAGGGATGGGATTAGAATATTGAGGTTGAGAAGAAATGCGTCCAAATACATTCTTTACCTCGAAATCGAGAGTCTGAGTGGGTTCAATCTCAATGAAGAGCTAGGAGTCCATCTCTATAAAGGGAAGTCTGACATATGGTCCCCTTTGCTGATCCCCCTTGGCTACACTCATTCTGCTAAGCTATGTTTTTCCATGACTATAGGTCTTCATTCATGTTTATGTGTTTTTGGAAAGGGTAGCTTAGGCTTTTCTGTTTTTAACATTGTGATTTTTCTTTATTTTAGGAAGAAAGGAAGCGGTCCTTGATGTGATTATGATGGCACCTGGATGGGTTCCCCTACCCTTTTCTTTGTCTCCACGGGCTGGGTGATGCAGCATCACAGATTTTTTACACAATATTTCCACTGATTTGGGATTTTGGTTATTGCTGTGCTCATTATGACAATGTTGTGACCTAATTTATCTGGCATTTGGACTTGCCCACAGGGGCGTGATTTATGAAATGTCCCATGATTTGAACGGTACACTTCTGGTACAATGACCAACTGGGGGCATATATGGACCTTATGAAACAGTACTCCCACCTGGTACCCTCATTCTATTCTGTGAGTGGATACACCTTTGTTCAACATAGTATTACATGTGCCAACCGTGATGACCAGAAACACCATATTTACTCTGTATTGGCATTGGCCTATCATTACTGTGGTCTCTTAAGCACCCTTGAAAGTGTGCTACAAGGGTAACCCTACACTTACCTTATGTCAGGCACAGCCAGGCTGACAGAGAAATGGGGGATCCTGGTTTGACTTTTACCCACTTTTGTGTTTACATTTATGCTTACCTTTGTATCCCTCCACACACATAATCTAATTTATTTGTCTTGTATGACCAAGGGACGCCTCTTGCACCCGTTATACTGTGACTTTCCCATCAGAGCAGCTGCCTACCATGCCGTAAATTGGGACGCCTCTTGCACCCGTTATACTGTGACTTTCCCATCAGAGCAGCTGCCTACCATGCCGTAAATTGCATGTGCCTAATGACCTTGTTGATACCATGAGGGGGATGGGGAAATGCCGTTTACAACGCGGTCGTTACATCGCGATGCCATTACATCGTGGTTTTTAGAACACAAGTCGTTACAACGACTTGCGCTGGATGGCGCTCTAGGACAAGGAATAGTATAATTTACTATCCAACACCTTCCCTACTGTATGTAGACTGGAGTTGGAATAGTAAATTATACTACTCCTAAGTCCAGCGCCCTCCAACGCAAGTCGTTGTAACGACTTGCGTTGTAAAAACCGCGATGTAATGGCATGCGATGTATTAGAATGCGTTGTAATGTCATACAACCGGGGGATGTCTGAGGTCTTATGTATTATTTGTATCGTAGACCTCATAAGCAGTGCACTATTTCATGTGTTCTGCATTTTGTCTGCATGATATGACCTTCCATCGTGCTGTGGCACTCGGGGACATTATCCTTCATTTGTGTTCAACAAAGATACAGAACGTTCAATCAGGCATTCTTTGTTGAGACAGCTATGAGAGTGCTTATTAACATTCTATATTGCAAACTATATGATACAGCAAACAGATATTTGAAAGCATTCTCATGTATACCATTTGTGTATGTTGGTACAACATAGACTGTATCACACCTTTTACGTGTGGCGAATCAGCATTCTATCATGGCTGCTGCTGTGGGAGTACATTTATCAGCATTGGGCTTTGTTTATGTTTCTAAATGACTGTCTAAACTCCCACACTACTTCTTTCCAAATCCCATGTGGTCAACACTGTATGTCAGTCGAAAAGTGTTATGAGATTCTGCATTAAAGAACAACATACTGCATCAAAGACTGTGTCTTGAGTGTAAGGTACAGCTTCATTGGATTTGTGGTATATAGAAACACCTTTCTTATATATTTACCATGTGTGGTCACCAAACTCTAAATCAGATCCTATACCATTGGATATCTATGCTGACATATTACAATACCACCAAACACATTTAGCGAGAAGGAGAGTGGATACTGGGGAATGACATTTCCTGAGAGTTTGCATTCTCAATTCATAATCCTTAAAACATTTAACTATACATAATCTAAGAAGTTGTAAAAAAGGGGTATTCTGTAGAAGTACATTTTATTTGTATTGTAAATAGAAATATGGAAATACATATTATTTGTGAGTCTTTTTAATAAAATTATATAATATATCTGATTACCTTTACATACAGAGAGAATTTGAAAGACCATGAATACCTTATCTTTGGGAAAATAGTTGTGAAACTTTACAATCTAGAATAATATTCACTGTATTCTAATACCGTTCCTGATCAAGCTCAATTAAAGCTGTTCCCTTGCAGATTTATTATCAATGTGATTGTGTTACGAGGAAATGCAGATTAATGTGCATTTATTGTGCAGTAGGTTCCTTCTGAAAAGCCAAAGTGATTTAGAAAATTGAGATTGAGTCTATCCTTTGATCAAACAGGAAAGAAATCTACACCTGCGAACTAGCGATATCATAATGAACAAGTTGCTCTCTATTTCTTTGTGTTACCTGGGGCTCCTCAACTTTTAATTAAGGAAGCAGAGCCTGACAGAAGTCCTGTGGAATACGAGGCTGAAGCGAAACCTTCCAATCCACAAGATCTAAGACATTGTCTAGAATGGAATTGCTTGGTGTCTGACTGAACTTTGAGCTATTCAGATATTGAGACATAATTCAAGAAGCTACAGAAAACTCCAAAGATTGTGAGGCTAGAAACTGACTTTTTCATACACATAGTACTGTCATCGTGTAGACTTCTTGCATGGCAAGCTGCAGCTGCATTCTGTACCGGATATGCATTCACATATGACAAATATATGACGTGTGAGACAATGGTGTATTTGAAACTTTGAGATGCCGAAAGTTTAAAGCAGATGTATACTCAATGCAGATAAGTACTAACCAATTGACTTTTCCTTTCTGTATGACTACCAAACTATATTTTGAACTTATTCTGAGGGAAACCTTGTATCTACTTTCACCACACCCTTTGAAACTTTAATCTGTAGAATTTGAAAAATAAATTAATATTACTCTGTCATTCAAATCCTCTGTGTATTCAAACCACCAGTGGATATTGCACTTGTCTCTTGATCCAAGGGAATAATATTAGATAAAACAACCACTTTTCTTACATTGAGGTTCTGTAACCTCTATGTAACCCTGTAAAAGAGAGGACCTGGAAACATATCCTGGAAGAAGAAAGAAGACCCACAAGTCTAGCAGTATATAAGAAGGATGAATTCCTTTTTTGTAAATGTGCGTTTTTAACTCTTTATATAACATTTATTTTTATCTGGGTTTTTCTAGAAACATACAATGTGTTTAGACTTGTCTTTTTTTTGCAACAGCTTTAAGTAATCACCCAATCAAGTAACAGACTAAACTAAACTATCATTTGACATTGATTATCATGCATATGCCTGAGGCAATTCAAAAGTGACCTCAGTACTGTTTGATGCACAAGGGGCTGTTGATTGCATACATGTTAGAGGTAAAGAATTTGTATATTTTCCCCTTCCCTGTGATTTAACACATTCTCTGTTAAAGGGGACCACTACCTAAGCATTTTTTTAGATCAATTTCACGCAAACAATCGCCATGTTAGAGAGAATGCCAGAGACTGCAATCCAACTCCATTTGGCAGTGCCTGTATAGGACAAAGGTGTTAAAACTGCATGCATTTTTATTGGCCTCAATATTTAATTTTTCATTTTTATGACAGAAATGTTATTATCAAATATTTTTATGATGCAAGTTGCACAACAGATCGTAATCATCATGGTTGAAATACATGTGGTTTCACCAAACTGGAAGAGAATGCATGGATTGGAATAGTGCTTGGTAGAAATTTATTAGACAATTAGAAGCAGTTTTGAGAACCAGGGGAAATGGCCAAATATTTAGCTACATTTAATAAAATTCTCTTTTCAATCTCTTTTTTGGAAGTGGAATGAATTAAAAGTAATCACTGTGTTTTATTCTGATTTGACCCTGCCATGTTTGTAACCAGAATACCTTCTCCTTTGTAGGAAGAAGGTACACCTTGGCTAACTTGCATACTGAATAACTTCTAAAGTTAGGTGAAAGTCACCTGACCAGGACATTGCTAACAATATGGATGCTTGTGTGTTTACCAGCAAAAGGAAAAACATTTGCATGAAACATTTTGTCAGAATGAAGACTTTGTCATGTAATATAATTGTCATCATATAGTTAATTAATTACTTCTTTGATTTATTCAGACCAAACAAAGATGTTATTATTATTATTTTTAGTATTAATATTATAATTTTTTTTTTAATCTAATAATGTTTGCACCTACCGAAAAAGGGTATCCCGTAGCTGAGCTAAGGTAAGGATATCCAGATTGACAGCTTAAAACATCTAGGTCTTCAAGTCTTTGCAATATGCAAGTAGTTAAGTGCAATTTGGTCTGTTTTGGGACAGTATCATAAAGACCTGTGCTGGCTCTGTGTAGAGCCACACATGTTTTACTCTGTTTGAGGTGTCTAAATATCATATATTTAACTCAAAAATCTCTGCGATATGCATTACCCTTAGACAGCACAAGTTAGAAACAAAGAGGCAATCCCTGCTATTAGACCTGTCAGTCTCAGGGTTGTCTTTCCCCAAACTGTGTGCCTTATTCCTCAATTTTTGCTGATTTCATCTCTGTTGGACTAAGAACTCTGTGCACTTTACCACTGATAAACAGTGCTGGAGTGTGCGTGCTCTCTCCTTTAAACATGGTAACATTGACTTACACCAAATTGACACATATATTTAATGTTAGGTCTCAAGTAAAGCGGTACTACATGTATCCATGGCCTGTAAATTAAATGCTATTAGTGGGCCCGCAGCACTGATTGCGCCACATACTTTTAAACACTTTACACGTGTCTAAGACTTGTCATTGTAGCCTGTGTGGCAATTTTAAACTGCCATGTCAGCATTGGCAAGATAAACAGTTTGCCAATACCTAAACCTTCCGTTTTAATACTTATTGCCCCTAGAGTAGGCCCTAATCAGCCCGGACATCATGGTGCATTGTATTTTAAATGTTGGCATTTACTTTTACATGCCATGGTAGTGAACAACTCTTAAATTAGTCGTTTTGCTACTGCATGGCCTATCTCTACCACAGAATACCAATGGGTTGCCTTCTTTAATAAGCAATAACTTTCAATTGGAATTTGAGAGCAGGTATGAATGTGGAATTGTGTGTCTAGAGAATTATAATGTAAACCCCTCTTTAATGGTAAAGTCGGATTTACAGTCACTATTCTGAAAATTGCAATTTTTAGAAAGTTGTAATTTTTTTGTCCCAACTATTTGGTGCCTGGAGCCTATTTCCTGGCCCACATGACTAGATGTAGCTAGCAGTTGGTCTTTGTGAATTGCTCCCAGACAGTGAGACAAAGGAGCATCAGTGTGGCAGGAATGGGCCACCTCCAACTTCATGAGAGAAATGTCTGTCACCTACAACACTTGCACATCACAAATACTTTGCCTGAGCTCACTCAAAAAGGGGTTGACACTGGCCTATTGTGACCCCAGACAAGGGCAGGACCTGTGTCTTGCTCCCAGTTGGCGATTTGTGCTTTTAGGCACTATTTTTACTTAAATCTCCTGTTCTACTGATTGGAGTTTTTTTGATTTTGGTGTCTGTCAAATAATATATTGAATGTTAATCATCTATTTTTCTAAACTGGTTTGGGATTTTTCATGTGTTGTGTTTTCACTTTATTACTGTTTGAAGTGCTGAATTAATACACATTGCCTCTAAATTAAACCAGACTACTCTTGTGCCAAGCTACTAGAGGGTTGAGAACGGGCGAATTTAGGAAATGCTTGTGACTTCACCCCAACAGTAATTGTGGCTAAAGCTTAAGTAAGGTTTCACCTCCTTCAACTTTTAACCCAATTTGCAGCAGCTGCTCACTATTTATACCATTTACTGTCTGCATTTCATGAATTAATATGGGGAAAATTCTACTTTTCTTAATAGGCCAAAACCAGAGACTGGAATATTCACCCTAAAATAGGTGTCAGAGACTGGGCTCCTGGAGGACAATGGAAGAAGAAGGTTGAATTTAAATAAATACTGATTACATAAAAAGGATGAGTCAATTAGGAGGAAGAAAGGACAAGACAGCAATATGAAATGGCAATAGCTCTTAATCTGAAGCTGAGAGCTTGCCCGACTTACTGGGAAATTCCTAGGAAGTCCAGAGTTGGCACACTGACTCTGGTTTTCATCACAGAGTTTTAGGGGACCCCACTTGCCAGTTTTTTGGGTAATGACTGTGAAGGCCACCAGGTTCTGCCTGATGCAAATAGACTACTGACTTCTTATGGGCTCTGTCAGAGTTCTGTCTGATTCAAACTGACCACCACCTTCTTATGGCCACTGTTTTCTTAATTGCTGATTTCCCAATCCAATATGGCTATCGTTGGCTGTAGAGGTGCTGATTTTTCACGTCAGGTACAGTTTGTAAGCAGTGCTGTCTTTTAGCCTATGATTGTGATTGTCCATAGATTGTGGGTTCTTCCACTGTGGACTATTTCACCCATGGTTTCCTCTCATATTTTGCATAGCTTTTTAGTGTTTTAGGTCCCACGTTGGGTTTATCTGTAACTATACACTACTAAGCGTATTCCAATTATTCTTGCACTGTTACCAGAAGGGGCCAGTCTCCTGTTTCTAGCTGGCCCAAGTTGCCATCAGAACAAATGGTGGTAAGTGTATCTGCTTTTCGGTTACCTTTCATACTGGTGTTTTTGTGATATTTATGACTGCCTTACTTCACAGGATGTGATGTGCTCTTGGCCTATCTGTGATGATGGGCCAAATATGCTATCTCTGAATACACTAATCCTACATACCCTTATCCTACAGCCATTACTTCTGCAGAGCAAACAGGATTGAGGGTGGCATATGTATATTCTGTGCATTCCTCTACACTGATCTTGAAAAGATTCAACTTTGGTGTATAAGGAACTAAACTCTTTACTTCCCAACACCTTTCATCACCGAATTATGGTTCACCTAATCCTACACAGACATTCTTGATGTCCTTCTCCCTTCTGGATACACCATCCAGCACATAGACCACACCTATAAATCACAAAATGGACACGCAGACATAAATAAGTTAACATGGACCTGCACCATCTTCAACATGGCCACATCTTGCTTTTGAACATTTGTACACAAAAATACTTGACACTTAGATTGGCACAATATGACAATGTTAGAATCAGGATCGACTGAAACATTTAAGGTGCACAAAAATAATTCACAAAGTGGTGCATCTTGGTGTCTTGTGTCCGAAGAAGTTTAATTCACATTCTTCAATCTCAGTGGAGTGGAACATAAGTGGAATGCTTCAAAAGCAGCATCAACATGTTTAAAAATCCCAATGCATTTCGGGCATGACGGGATAGCCCTTCATCAGGGGAATCTGTCAATAATAGAAATAATAACCAAATTCATGATCTGTAGTATTTCATAGTACTCAGCAAAAAGAATAGAGAACCCTGATCGATGTTCATGCAAAAGTGGCCAAATGCAAACCATATGCAAACCCAGAGTACGAATAGTAAAAGTGAAAGAAAGTGTAAGACAACCAATATGCTGTGCAAGGCATCACCATGGTCACTATAGCACCGTGTCCGACTAAGAAATGAAAAAAGAGAAGAAAAAAGATGAAAGAAATCCAAGTGATAGACAGGAAAGCCGATAGTTCAATCATAAATCTTACTGGCAAACCAAAGACTCGTCGTCCTGTGCTATCCAGAAACTCACTAAAAGCATCAAAACTCAGTGTTACTGGTATGACGTGGAAAGAATAAGCGCAAGTCTCGTAACAGAGTAAAAATGCTAGTACTCACCAACAGCAAAAGGTGTTGGTGACTTCACAGAAAAGCAGTAACGTTGGAAGAAAAAAGTCGCACGGCGTCTGAGCACAGACAAGCTAAATCAAAAGCGAACCACATGGTCAGCTGACTTGCGAGATAAATGAAAACTGAACTCAAGTCTATCAATGTGAGTAGCAGAATACGCTTACCTAATCGAATATGTCGCAGAACGGCAAGTTGGTACACAGGCTCGCAACCATAGCGGCCGAGTAGAACCCCATGTGTTTATACAGACGGATACGACAGATTAATAAGAGAAAGGACTAAGAGATGCGAGCAAAACTCGGCGGCCATCTTAGAGTGGTAAAAAAGAGACAAGCTAATCTAAGTGATAAATACACTAAAGAAAGTGAAAGATGAGAATGACCATCACACAAAGAGACAGAAAGAGAGAAAGAAGAAAAAGAAACCTTGTGACTTAGAAGTGAAAAATTAGGTGCACGGGCAATACTTATGCAAGAACATGGAAACAGAAGAATACAACAATATACACTGGTAATCCTTGAATGAACAAAGCAAAATTCACAAAGCCTTAAAAAAGACATATACAATAGTAGTCTTTGAATGAACAAAGCAATATGCACAAAACCTTAAAAAAGACATCATCTGATAGATTAATAACTGTCAATAAGAGTTAACTAGCCATCTCAGTTATACATGCAAGCATCAGTGTTGAACAAAAACAGTAATACAGACAAGCATTAGTGTAATAAAAATACATTGTTTACAAAAAACAAGACAGGTCAAATTTGTCATTAAGCCCTAAAGGGGATAAAGTTTGCAAAAACCAAATCCAGTAAACCTCGCGTTGTAGTAAAGATTTCGTAATATCCTTGTCTGGTGACGGTTGTTGTTGTTCTCAAACCCCAAATCGAAATTGCGCAATGCTATGCCGATTAGTGTTCCAGTGTACGGCAATGGGTGAACTGGTGTAATTGTTTCTGATACGACTTTTATGTTCGGTTAAACGGGTCCGGAGATTTCTCTCCGTTTTACTCACGTAATATAAGTCACATGGGCACTTGATGTAGTATATCACATGTTGACTGTTACAGGTAGTGTTATGTCGTAAAGTGATCTTTTTACCCGAACGGGGATGTGCCAAAGAATTGCTAACAATAGCGTTATTGCAATGGGAGCAATTTCTGCATTTAGATAAACCCCTAAAAGGTATACTGTCATCTTGGGGAGATTTATTCAACAGTTCTTTCAGGTTATGCAATCTTTTGAAAGCAAAGATAGGACTTTCTGCAAATACCCCTTTAAAATCTGGTTAAGTCTGAAATAGGACCCAACGGTCCAAGATGCTTGCTTTGACCAGTTTAGAGTGGGTCGAATAAGTAGACACAAAAACTTGTCTATTGGGATTAGCATGTTTAACTGATTTCTTAAGGAGATCTGTACGTAGCAAAGTTGAAGATCTGGGGACCGCCTGATCAACAACTGTCGGAGGATATCCTCTATTCAAAAAATGTTCTTTGGCTTTGTGAATTGTCTGCATGCCATCATCAGTATTGGAAGAAATGCATTTGATTCTCAAAAACTGAGAAAAAGGCAAATGGCGTTTAAGCGACCAGGGGAGGAAGCTCTGGCAGAGCAGCGCGTTGTTGCGGTCGGTGTGTTTTTGAAAAATGGATGTTTCAACAGTCGGAGGTGTCAGTGTTATTTTAACATCAAGGAAAGCAATACTTTTCGGTTCAATTTGATGAATAAATTAAATTCTAGGATTAATAGCGTTAAGATCAAGTATCAGACCTTCAAGTTCCCTCAGTGATCCATGCCATATGATGAGTATATCGTCGATGTACCGACGATATACTATCAGATTTCTACTCCAGTCTGAGTTAGATAGAATGTACTCAGTCTCAAATTTAAACATGAAAATGTCCCATAGCTGGGGGCTCCCGAAAAGCCCATGGATGTACCATTAGACTGTATAAAAAATTGGTCTTTCCATGTAAAATAACAGTGAAACAAAGAAAAATGGAGGATTTCCATAAGAAATACTCGATCAGCACGTGCAGTTTCATGTCTGAGCAGAGCCCATTCAACAGCTTCAAGCCCTTCAAGGTGAGGGATTGAAGTGTACAAAGACACAATGTCTACTGTACATAACCAGGTGGCACCATCTGTAGGTATATCAAGATCTTGCAAAATGTTCAGCAGATGGGTGGTGTCTTGAACATAAGATGGGCAAGATTGAACAATCGACTGGAGAAAGGTGTCAAGGTAATGTCCTAAAGTCTCATGGATCGAACCGCACCCTGAGACAATAGGCCTCAGGGGGGGATCCATGAGACTTTTGTGAATCTTAGGCAGCATGTATAGTAAAGGCCTGCGTGGGAATCGAGTCGTTAAATAATCTTTGGTCTTTTTGCTAATCCATTTCATTTCCAAAGCAACGGATACGATTTTTTCCAGTACAGCTTGAAATTCCTTGGTAGGATCATGTGGTAAAGGCAGGTATGTCAATGTATCTTGTAACATGATATCAATCTTAGAAACATAACTGTTAGCATTCATCACCACTAGTGCACCCCCCTTATCGGCCTTAGTGAAGTGTAATGACCTATCAGATTGCAAAGATCAGAGAGCAGATTTATCACTACGAGTAAAATTGGGAGTGGAATTAGGACTTGTGGGTAATTTAGCCAGGTCTTGTTTAACAAGTGATTCAAACAAATCTATCGTCTTGTGAGAGACTGGAGCCACAAATGTACTTCTTGGTTTGAACTCAAGGAACTTGTCAGTATCAGTGGATGCTGGTGTGTCGACTATGTTAGAGAAAAAATGGCAAAGCCTAAGTTTCCTCGTGAATTTGTATAAGTCAAATTGAGAGTCAAGATTTTTTGCATGAAAAGTGGGCACAAACGAACATCTTTTATTGAGAACAGCCATTTGTTTATCGGTAAGTGTTTTCGAGGAGATATTTACAACTAATGTTTCTTTCTGCGGCTTGGTTTGCCTGAATCGGGGCCCTCTACGTGTTTGTTTAATTCTGCAGCTGATTGTGTTGGTGGTTGATTGGCCGCGGGGCTTGTGGACAAAAAAGCAACCTTAGAACCGCTGGCACTGCTGCCAGCAATTTCACTATCAGTTGGTGGGTTGACCGCAGGTACCGGTGGACGGGTAAGCTGTGTATCAGTAACAGAAGCAAGACTTTCGTCAGATGACGCTGGACCGTGTTTTTGCCAAGTGCGTTTCTGGGCGTATACCTCAGCCCAGGAGTATACTTCATCGAGCTTATAGTCGATGGCATCTCGACGAAACGTGCGCACTTTGCGCTCATGAATGTCTTTAGCATAAGTATCCAAGCAAGCATTGATGTCATTGAGGGTAGTAGTTAAAGGATCGGCCTCCATGCGTTGTGAAAGGTTCGATTGAAGTTTTTTGATCTCGGCTTCCAAGCCCACTAAGACTTGTGAAAGCTCCTCAACAATAAGTAAAATAAGATCAAGAGAACACTTATTAAGAATCGCGTACCACTTGTCCGTAAATTTCCTATTCATTTTGAAAAGCATAGGTTTAATAGCTATACGTAGGCCACGTGGAATGCGGCTGGCCTTGTGGTACTGAATCAGCGTGGTGGCATGCAGGCGCTGATTGATTTCCCTACGCATGAGGTATTCAAGTTGGCGTATTTGCTGTTGTATGGGTCCTGAGGAGGTGTCAAAGGTTCTCACCTCTTTGATGAGTCCATAAATGTCATTGGCTTCTTCAGGTGAGTATACTTTAGTATGTGCCTTATTATCAGTAAGATGTAATATGTCATCGAAGGATGACATCGTGAACGTAACTAGTGTCGTTTTCAGTGGTGGTGCAAACAGTGGCTGTAGAGCAGTACAATTGGGAAAACAATCAAAGTAATAGCAGCCTTAATGCACTCAATGCTCAATTGTCATCAGCGTACCCAAAACTTAACAAAAATTTATCAACAATTTTTTCAACAAAGTGTGCACCGGGTGAGAGGCCCTGCAAGCCTGCTATAACTAGACACGAAAAGAATATATCCAGACAATGATCTGGAATAGCCCAGTGCACTACTAAATGCGTCACGGACGCTTAAACATTTGTACACAAAAATACTTGACACTTAGATTGGCACAATATGACAATGTTAGAATCAGGATCAACTGAAACATTTAAAGTGCACAAAAATAATTCACAAAGTGGTGGGTCTTGGTGTCTTGTGTCCGAAGAAGTTTAATTCACATTCTTCAATCTCAGTGGAGTGGAACATAAGTGGAGTGCTTCAAAAGCAGCATTAACATGTTTAAAAATCCCAATGCATTTCGGGCATGACGGGATAGCCCTTCATCAGGGTCATCTGTCAATAATAGAAATAATAACCGAATTCATGATCTGTAGTATTTCATAGTACTCAGCAAAAAGAATAGAGAACCCTGATCGATGTTCATGCAAAAGTGGCCAAATGCAAACCATATGCAAACCCAGAGTACGAATAGTAAAAGTGAAAGAAAGTGTAAGACAACCAATATGCCGTGCAAGGCGTCACCATGGTCACTATAGCACCGTGTCCGAATAAGAAGTGAAAAAAGAGATGAAACAAGATGAAAGAAATCCAAGTGATAGACAGGAAAGCCGATAGTTCAATCATAAATCTTACTGGCAAACCAAAGACTCGTCGTCCTGTGCTATCCAGAAACTCACTAAAAGCATCAAAACTCAGTGTTACTGGTATGACGTGGAAAGAATAAGCGCAAGTCTCGTAACAGAGTAAAAATGCTAGTACTCACCAACAGCAAAAGGTGTTGGTGACTTCACAGAAAAGCAGTAACGTTGGAAGAAAAAAGTCGCACAGCGTCTGAGCACAGACGAGCTAAATCAAAAGCGAACCACATGGTCAGCTGACTTGCGAGATAAATGAAAACTGAACTCAAGTCTATCAATGTGAGTAGCAGAATACGCTTACCTAATCGAATATGTCGCAGACCGGCAAGTTGGTACACTGGCTCGCAACCATAGTAGCCGAGTAGAACCCCATGTGTTTATACAGACGAATACGACAGATTAATAAGAGAAAGGACTAAGAGCTGCGAGCGAAACTCAGCGGCCATCTTAGAGTGGTAAAAAAGAGACAAGCTAATCTATGTGATAAATACGCTAAAGAAAGTGAAAGATGAGAATGACCATCACACAAAGAGGCAGAAAGAGAGAAAGAAGAAAAAGAAACCTTGTGACTTAGAAGTGAAAAATTAGGTGCACGGGCAATACTTATGCAAGAACATGGAAACAGAAGAATACAACAAAATACACTGGTAATCCTTGAATGAACAAAGCAAAATTCACAAAGCCGTAAAAAAGACATATACAATAGAAGTCTTTGAATGAACAAAGCAATATGCACAAAACCTTAAAAAAGACATCATCTGATAGATTAATAGCTGTCAATAAGAGTTAACTAGCCATCTCAGTTATACATGCAAGCATCAGTGTTGAACAAAAACAGTAATAAAGACAAGCATTAGTGTAATAAAAATACATTGTTTACAAAAAGCAAGACAGATCAAATTCGTCATTAAGCCCTAAAGGGGATAAAGTTTGCAAAAACCAAATCCAGTAAACCTCGCGTTGTAGTAAAGATTTCGTAATATCCTTGTCTGGTGACGGTTGTTGTTGTTCTAAAACCCCAAATCGAAATTGCGCAATGCTATGCCGATTAGTGTTCCAGTGTACGGCAATGGGTGAACTGGCGTAATTGTTTCTGATACGACTTTTATGTTCGGTTACACGGGTCCGGAGATTTCTCTCCGTTTTACCCACGTAATATAAGTCACATGGGCACTTGATGTAGTATATCACGCGTTGACTGTTACAGGTAGTGTTATGTCGTAAAGTGATCTTTTTACCCGAATGGGGATGTGCCAAAGAATTGCCAACAATAGCGTTATTGCAATGGGAGCAATTTCTGCATTTAGATAAACCTCTAAAAGGTATACTGTCATCTTGGGGAGATTTATTCAACAATTCTTTCAGGTTACGCGATCTTTTGAAAGCAAAGATAGGACTTTCTGCAAATAAACCTTTAAAATCCGGTTCAGTCTGAAGTAGGACCCAACGGTCCAAGATGCTTGCTTTGACCAGTTTAGAGTGGGTCGAATAAGTAGACACAAAAACTTGTCTATTGGGATTAGCATGTTTAACTGATTTCTTAAGGAGATCTGTACGTAGCAAAGTTGAAGATCTGGCGACCGCCTGATCAACAACTGTCGGATGATATCCTCTATTCAAGAATTTTTCTTTGGCTTTGTGAATTGTCTGCATGCCAACATCAGTATTGGAAGAAGATGCGTCGAGATACCATCGACTATAAGCTCGATGAAGTATACTCCTGGGCTGAGGTATACGCCCAGAAACGCACTTGGCAAAAACAAGGTCCAGCGTCATCTGACGAAAGTCTTGCTTCTGTTACTGATACACAGCTTACCTGTCCACCGGTACCTGCGGTCAATCCACCAACTTATAGTGAAATTGCTGGCAGCATTGCCAGCGGTTCTAAGGTTGCTTTTTTGTCCACAAGCCCCGCGGCCAATCAACCACCAACACAATCAGCTGCAGAAGTAAACAAACGCGTAGATTGCACCGATTCAGGCATACCAAGATGCAGAAAGAAACATTAGTTGTAAATATCTCCTCGAAAACACTTACCGATAAACAAATGGCTGTTCTCAATAAAGGATGTTCGTTTGTGCCCACTTTTCATGCAAAAATCTTGACTCTCAAGTTGACTTATACAAATTCACGAGGAAACTTAGGCTTTGCCATTTTTTCTCTAACATAGTTGACACACCAGCATCCACTGATACTGACGAGTACCTTGAGTTCAAACCAAGAAGTACATTTGTGGCTCCAGTCTCTCACAAGACGATAGATTTTTTTGAATCACTTGTTAAACAAGACCTGGCTAAATTACCCACAAGTCCTAATTCCACTCCCAATTTTACTCGTAGTGATAAATCTGTTCTCAGATCCTTGCAATCTGATAGGTCATTACACTTCACTAAGGCCGATAAGGGGGGTGCACTAGGGGTGATGAATGCTAACAGTTATTTTTCTAAGATTGATATCATGTTACAAGATACATCGACATACCTGCCTTTACCACATGATCCTACCAAGGAATTTCAAGCTGTACTGGAAAAAATCTTATCCGTTGCTTTGGAAATGAAATGGATTAGCAAAAAGACCAAAGATTATTTAACGACTCGATTCCCATGCAGGCCTTTACTCTACATGCTGCCTAAGTTTCACAAAAGTCTCAAGGATCCCCTTTTTTTTTATAAGTCTAATGGTACATCCATGGGCTTTTCGGTAGCCCCCAGCTATGGGACATTTTCATGTTTAAATTTGAGACTGAGTACATTCTATCTAACTCAGACTGGAGTGGAAATCTGATAGTATATCGTCGGTACATCGACGAAATACTCATCATATGGCAAGGATCACTGAGGGAACTTGAAGGTCTGATACTTGATCTTAACGCTATTAATCCTAGAATTCAATTTACGCATATAATTGAACCGAAAAGTATTGCTTTCATTGATGTTAAAATAACACTGACACCTCCGACTGTTGAAACATCAATTTTTCAAAAACCCACCGACAGCAACAACGCGCTGCTCTACCAGAGCTTCCACCCCTGGTCGCTTAAACGCCATCTGCCTTTTTCTCAGTTTTTGAGAATCAAACGCATTTCTTCCAATACTGATGATGGCATGCAGACAATTCTCAAAGCCAAAGAAAAATTCTTGAATAGAGAATATCCTCCGACAGTTGTTGATCAGGCGGTCGCCAGATCTTCAACTTTGCTACGTACAGACCTCCTAGAGGAATCAGTTAAACATGCTAATCCCAATAGACAAGTTTTTGTGTCTACTTATTCGACCCACTCTAAACTGGTCAAAGCAAGCATCTTGGACCGTTGGGTCCTACTTCAGACTGAACCGGATTTTAAAGGGGTATTTGCAGAAAGTTCTATCTTTGCTTTCAAAAGATCGCGTAACCTGAAAGAATTGTTGAATAAATCTCCCCAAGATGACAGTATACCTTTTAGAGGTTTATCTAAATGCAGAAATTGCTCCCATTGCAATAACGCTATTGTTGGCAATTCTTTGGCACATCCCCGTTCGGGTAAAAAGATCACTTTACGACATAACACTACCTGTAACAGTCAACATATGATATACTACATCAAATGCCCATGTGACTTATATTACGTGGGTAAAACGGAGAAAAATCTCCAGACCCGTTTAACCGAACATAAAAGTCGTATCAGAAACAATTACGCCAGTTCACCCATTGCCGTACACTGGAACACTAATCGGCATAGCATTGCGCAATTTCGATTTGGGGTTTTAGAACAACAACAACCGTCACCAGAGAAGGATATTACGAAATTTTTACTACAACGCAAGGTTTACTGGATTTGGTTTTTGCAAACTTTATCCCCTTTAGGGCTTAATGACAAATTTGATCTGTCTTGCTTTTTGTAAACAATGTATTTTTATTACACTAATGCTTGTCTGTATTACTGTTTTTGTTCAACACTGATGCTTGCATGTATAACTGAGATGGCTAGTTAACTCTTATTGACAGCTATTAATCTATCAGATTAAGTCTTTTTTAAGGTTTTGTGCATTTTGCTTTGTTCATTCAAAGACTACTATTGTATATGTCTTTTTTAAAGCTTTGTGAATTTTGCTTTGTTCATTCAAGGATTACCAGTGTATATTGTTGTATTCTTCATTTTCCATGTTCTTGCATAAGTATTGCCCGTGCACCTAATTTTTCACTTCTAAGTCACAAGGTTTCTTTTTCTTCTTTCTCTCTTTCTGTCTCTTTGTGTGATGGTCATTCTCATCTTTCACTTTCTTTAGCGTATTTATCACTTAGGTTAGCTTGTCTCTTTTTTACCACTCTAAGATGGCCGCCGAGTTTCGCTCGCAGCTCTTAGTCCTTTCTCTTATTAATCTGTCGTATCCGTCTGTATAAACACATGGGGTTCTACTCGGCCGCTATGGTTGCGAGCCTGTGTACCAACTTGCCGGTCTGCGACATATTCGATCAGGTAAGCGTATTCTGCTACTCACATTGATAGACTTGAGTTCTGTTTTCATTTATCTCGCAAGTCAGCTGACCATGTGGTTCGCTTTTGATTTAGCTCGTCTGTGCTCAGACGCCGTGCAACTTTTTTCTTCCAACGTTACTGCTTTTCTGTGAAGTCACCAACACCTTTTGTTGTTGGTGAGTACTAGCATTTTTACTCTGTTACGAGACTTGCGCTTATTCTTTCCACGTCATACCAGTAACACTGAGTTTTGATGCTTTTAGTGAGTTTCTGGATAGCACAGGACGACGAGTCTTTGGTTTGCCAGTAAGATTTATGATTGAACTATCGGCTTTCCTGTCTATCACTTGGATTTCTTTCATCTTTTTTCATCTCTTTTTTCACTTCTTATTCGGACACGGTGCTATAGTGACCATGGTGACGCCTTGCACGGCATATTGGTTGTCTTACACTTTCTTTCACTTTTACTATTCGTACTCTGGGTTTGCATATGGTTTGCATTTGGCCACTTTTACATGAACATCGATCAGGGTTCTCTATTCTTTTTGCTGAGTACTATGAAATACTACAGATCATGAATTCGGTTATTATTTCTATTATTGACAGATTCCCCTGATGAAGGGCTATCCCGTCATGCCCGAAATGCATTGAGATTTTTAAACATGTTGATGCTGCTTTTGAAGCATTCCACTTATGCTCCACTCCACTGAGATTGAAGAATGTGAATTAAACTTCTTCGGACACAAGACACCAAGACGCACCACTTTGTGAATAATTTTTGTGCACCTTGAATGTTTCAGTTGATCCTGATTCTAACATTGTCATATTGTGCCAATCTAAGTGTCAAGTATTTTTGTGTACAAATGTTTAAGCGTCCGTGATGCATTTAGTAGTGCACTGGGCTATTCCAGATCATTGTCTGGATATATTCTTTTCGTGTCTAGTTATAGCAGGCTTGCAGGGCCTCTCACCCGGTGCACACTTTGTTGAAAAAATTGTTGATAAATTTTTGTTAAGTTTTGTGTACGCTGATGACTATTGAGCATTGAGTATCTCAAAAACAACGGAAGAGTACCTAGAAAAGGCAAAAAAATCTATTCTTAGGAGTGACGAAATTTACACCACCACCATAGATTTAGAAAAAAGTTTTCCAACACATAAGAAGGATGTTAGTAGGAAAGAAGAACCCTTAGGCACCAAAAAGACTTTTGGCTGCCATTATCTTCATTGGGTCCTCCATATGAAAACGTGAATTTCTACGTAGACACAACAAAAAAGTGCCTGTTAAAAAGAGTATCGACTGCCACCCAAATAGAAAAATTATTTTAATATGGGGGTAGTTCTAACTCTATTAAAAACGTGATAGAAGACGGACATATAGGTGGATGAGTTATTTTTAACCACATGTCCTAGAGAAAGGTCGACATGTTTCAGCTAATAAGCCCATCGTCAGCTTAGCATTCCTCAGGACCATACATGCCCACGCCTCCGAAGAGGCACACACTATGGCGCCAAGTCTTTCGGGGAGTAGGGAGTAAAGAGACTGCTCAAACTCGTTTGTGGGTCTAAGCACCGCAAAAAGGTTGCATGCTGTCCTTCCAAATCTTTAGGACTGCAATATCTGAAAAAAAGATTATCGACATAAAACAATTAAAAGCGTACCTCTGTACCCCTTAGAATTTTTTTTTTTTGTTCTCCCTTTTTTTTACTATGCATCATTATCATTGTAAATTCAAAAACATCCTTCTTGGTTTGAATGGTTATAACACACTCAATCAACACTTTGGTATTGTCTTTATCTCATAGAATACATTCCAATTCATAAACATTGCGAGCAAGTGCAGTAATGAATATAAATACCACACAGAGGAACATAGTAACAAATTAAAATATGTTCCTAACGTAAATTACGCTTATATTTTCATCGTTTTATTAAGCCCAACTTTGACTTCCGGTAAAAAGTAAGTTGCTGCGTTTAAATAAACGATCAGGTTTTTAAACTGCTCGTGCCTTTGTATCCTAACAGGCTCGGAGCTGGGTTAGACGAACTTCCGAAAACCATCTCGGTTTGTTTGTCTATTTCAGTTTATTCCCGGACGTGAAGGTTTCCCCTGCCAAGAGCCCAAGGGGCCTGTCTCCTAAATTAATTTAGTAAGTAGACAACGTGTTTCAATGGCATTATTCCATTCTCTTGACGATGTAATCAGTATAGTACTTACACAATATGCGCACTTCCTTAACATTTTAAAGAAGAAAAGAGAAAATAACGTTTTATAGTAGAGTCCAAGTTGGGCTTAATAAAACGATGAAAATATAAGCGTAATTTACGTTAGGAACATATTTTAATTTGTTACTATGTTCCTCGGTGTGGTTTTTATATTCATTACTGCACTTGCTCGCAATGTTTATGAATTGGAATGTATTTTGTGAGATAAAGACAATACCAAAAAGTTGATTGAGTGTGTTATAACCATTCAAACCAAGAAGGATGTTTTTGAATTTACAATGATAATCATGCATAGTAAAAAAAAGGGAGAACAAAAAAAATAATTCTAAGGGGTACAGAGGTACGCTCTTAATTGTTTTATGTCTATAATCTTTTTTTCAGATATTGCAGTCCTAAAGATTTGGAAGGACAGCACGCAACCTTTTTGCGGTGCTTAGACCCACAAACGAGTTTGAGCAGTCTCTTTACTCCCTACTCCCCGAAAGACTTGGCGCCATAGTGTGTGCCTCTTCGGAGGCGTGGGTATGTATGGTCCTGAGGAATGCTGAGCTGACGATGGGCTTATTAACTGAAACATGTCGACCTTTCTCTAGGACGTGTGATTCAAAATAACTCAACCACCTATATGTCCGTCTTCTATCACGTTTTTAATAGAGTTAGAACTACCCCCATATTAAAATAATTTTTCTATTTGGGTGGCAGTCGATACTCTTTTCAACATGCACTTTTTTGTTGTGTCTACGTAGAAATTCACGTTTTCATATGGAGGACCCAATGAAGATAATGGCAGCCAAAAGTCTATTTGGTGCCTGAGGGTTCTTCTTTCCTACTAACATCCTTCTTATGTGTTGGAAACCTTTTTTTCTAAATCTATGGTTGTGGTGTAAATTTCGTCACTCCTAAGAATAGATTTTTTTGCCTTTTCTAGGTACTCTTCCGTTGTTTTTGATATATTATGTACAAGGGGTACAAGAGTAATCTACTAACCCTTTCTCTCTTGTTGTTTACCGTTGTAGAGCAGCGTGCAGCTGCGAGAGTTTATCATAACTAAAACATTTTTTTAAAATAAAACTTTTCTTCTTTGATTTGGGAAGTGCACCATTTTTTTACACTGTCACGATGGACGATGCAGGTCTATCTTACTCGAGGGAAGAAGCAGATGCGATTCTTAACGACCCGACCCTCTTCTCCGATCCACTTGTTGCCCAAACAATCTCACAAACGTCCGATTGGGACAAACTAGGCGAGCAAAAAAGAAATCGCATAAGAGCCATTTTGCATGGCACAATGATGAAGGAGTACCTAACTAATAAGATCGCTCCTAAAGGTCTTCTGGTGGCTAATGCTCCTCGTATTTTTCTTGAAGATAGTGTGTTTCGCAAAGAATGGGCACAGATTGCCTGGCATTGTACACATGATTGGGCACTCCTGATTATAAAAACGGCTTTACGCCTTTCAGAGGCCCTCTTAGTGGAAATACAGGCAACAGAGACACACATTAAAACAACAATAACAGGCTTCAAAAAGAAACTTGAGGAGTTTAATAAAGAACTCAATGAATACAAAGACAATCTTGCCCAATCCAAAATCCAGAAATTCCAAAAGGATTTGAAGAAATGGTCATTTGACAAAACCTACCCATATGCTAGCACTGACTATACACCACCTAACCGTACCAACTACAATTCTGATACCTCTGACGATTCCAGTGGCTCAAGCGGTGGCAACTCAGGAAACAAACAACGAGGTAGGGGTAGAGGCAGAAAGCAATATAACACCCCTCAATGGCTACCCTTTCAACATTTTGACGGGATGGGTTTTCCTCCAAATCCATATAATCAATCGATGTTTCCACCCAATATGGGTTGGAATCCACATTTTGCACCTCCACAACATTTTCAAACGAATATGTTTCCCCAACCTTTTTTAGGGTTTGGCCGGAGGGGCCGGGGCAGGAGGAGAGGTGCGAATCAAGTACATTGGGAAACACCAGAGTCAGTGGGCGACAACACACGGAGCAAGACCCAGGAACAGAGGGCGGGCTCGAGCAATGCCAGAGTCTGATTACTAACCTGTCATCATTTACCTTAAACGCAGATGAGATTGCGGTCCTGGAAAAGGGATTGGGATTTATCCCTACTCCTCGCCTTGACCGATTTAAACTACTCAGTGAACTGAATGACTTCTTTAGGAAGCTGAGACTGAAAGTCTTCTTTGAATCACAGAAGTCAGAGGATAATCCATCTGCATCTAGTGACACTGGTTTTAGAAACAAATCCACCTTCACACCTCTTGCACATCAGGTTCCGGTAGAATTTATTGCATTTGAACAGGCAGTATTTCATGAGGTTGAGGCACTTACAGAACCGTCTCCTTTTAAAAATCTTACTGCTGGTCAATACAAAGCGATTGAAACTCTTGCTAAAAATTCTGATATCGTCATTAAAAGCGCAGACAAAGGGGGGGGGTATTGTTATTCAAGATGTTGATACATATGACCAAGAATGTAGACGTCTTCTTGACGACACTTCAAACTATGTGGTCCTTGATCAAGACCCTTCCCCCTTTCTGAAAGACGAAATCTTGGAGCTCGTCATGACAGCGGAACGTGATGGCTTCATAAGCAAACATGAAGCTGACTTTTTGACAAATTCTGCAGGGCGGATTCCTTATTTCTACTGTTTGCCAAAAACTCATAAAAATCGTCTCCCACCGCCGGGGAGACCGATAGTTTCTGGTATCGGTTCCTTATTGGAGCCATTGTCAAAGTACTGTGACTTTTTCTTTAAACCTTTAATACAATCTACCAGCACGTATATAAAGGATACTAAAAGCCTTCTTGCCTTGTTGCTAACAGTAAAAATGCCTGATGAACCATGTTTTCTAGTCTCTATGGATATAGAGAGTTTATATACCTGCATTCCGCATGATGCAACGTTAAAAGTCTTAGCGGATATCTTAGATAAGACCACGTGGGACTACACCACTTTCCGCACTTTTGTCATCGATTGTGCCACATTGGCCTTGAAAAGATAATTTTTTCAGTATTTAGGCAAGATCTACCTACAGAAGACAGGGACCTCAATGGGCAGTACATTTGCCCCCAGTATTGCGGGTCTATATGTCCATAATTTTGAACAAACCCACATACTGGCTGCGACTAACCCTTACACTCTCAATGTTATCCTGTGGCAGAGGTACATTGATGATGTGCTTTTAATCTGGCAAGGCTCCGAGGATAGCCTATTAGCATTTTTCGACTGGGTGAATACTTGTGACCCTCACCTTAAATTTACCCACCAATACTATCAAAAATCCATTGTATTCTTGGATGTCACAATTACTAGAGTTGGGGACCAACTGACTTCCAAGACTTACTACAAGCCCACCAGTAAAAACAATCTGCTTCACTTTTCAAGTTTTCATCCGCGTTCATTGCGGACAAACCTACCTTTCGGACAGTATTTACGCATCCGAAGGAATTGTAGTGATGTCAAAGATTTTAAACAACAAGCTTAAGACCTAACCAACAAAATGTTAACTAGAGGCTATCCAAGTAAGATCTTAAAACAAAGCTGTAAGAGGGCAAGAAATCAAAACAGGGATGCTCTCTTGGAGGAATATGAAAAAGATGACAAGACAGAGATACCACTAACCTGTGTGACGACATACAGCAACATTTCGAATGCTGTTAGTCGTTCTATCAGTAAACATTGGCAAATCCTAAACAGCAAGGGGCGAGACTGGCAAAAACCTCTTTTCTCGTATAAAAGGGAAAGAAGTTAACAGGATGCATTGGTACATACCCGTCCTAGAACTAGTGACGCAATGCAGGACTCGAGCGTGCTGACTGCCTGGGGAATGCCTCCTGTTGTAGGACTCTATCCCTGTGGCGGATGTAGCGTCTGCCACCTTACAACGGTGACAAAGACACTTAATCTGGAAGCAGGCAAATTATGGCACCTTCGTAGCCATACAAATTGTAATTCAGTTAATGTAATTTATTTGATTACGTGTCCTTGCCACCTAAAATATGTGGGTATGACCACACGAAAGATCAAATTGCGCATCTGCGAGCATCGCAGTAACATGAGGTGTCGCAAAGGGACAACAAAATTAACTAAACATTTTTGGGATCAAGGACATTGCCCTAATGATATTAGTTGGACGGTAATAGAACAACTTAATATGAGCACTGAAAAATCCATCTTCGAAAAAGAACAGCGGTGGATTTACCGTCTTTCTACACACACAGAAGGATTAAATGATGACATACCCTGGGGGTCGGTGATGCGGAGGTAAATCCACCCACTTAATTTATCAGGCTCGGGTGCTGAGAGGGTTAAACTGGATCGATCTTATTCACCGCTCCTCTCATACTGATTGATTGTAGGTCAAATACTGTCTTTTCGCAATCAGTTTTTCTTAGCCCAGTGTTGAGCCTAATAAATGTGAAGTGGTTAATCCCCAATACACAATGCACGTTTTGTAATAATATTCCAGCCTGTAAGAGAACAATAAAGTTTTGACTTAAAATATAAAAAAAAGGCATGTGTATTTTGAAATGAGTAGCTTCCCCTTTAAGAAAACGAAGAACTACTAAGACGTACGACCACGTGACTCTGGGCAACGTCGTGGACGTAGCAACCAAAACATAAAAACACCCGCCAACACGGAACCGTTGTATACGGGCCGTGGATGTGACCGGAGTAGGTTACCAGGCGGGCAATCGTCCGGTAAGAAGTAAGTTGCTGTGTTTAAATAAACTATCACGTTTCTAAATTGCTCGTGCCTTTGTATCCTAACACGCTCGGAGCTGGGTTAGAGGAACATCCGAAAACCATCTCGGTTTGTTTGTCTATTTCAGTTTATTCCCGGACGTGAAGGTTTCCCCTGCCACGAGCCCAAGGGGCCTGTCTCCTAAATTAATTTAGTAAGTAGACAACGTGTTTCAATGGCATTATTCCATTCGCTTGACGATGTAATCAGTATAGTACTTACACAATATGGGCACTTCCTTAACATTTTAAAGAAGAAAAGAGAAAATAACGTTTTGTAGTAGAGTCTAAGTTGGGCTTAATAAAATGATGAAAATATAAGCGTAATTTACGTTAGGAACATATTTTAATTTGTTACTATGTTCCTCGGTGTGGTTTTTATATTCATTACTGCACTTGCTCGCAATGTTTATGAATTGGAATGTATTCTATGAGATAAAGACAATACCAAAGTGTTGATTAAGTGTGTTATAACCATTCAAACCAAGAAGGATGTTTTTGAATTTACAATGATAATCATGCATAGTAAAAAAAGGGAGAACAATTTTTTTTTTTTCCTAAGGGGTACAGAGGTACGCTCTTAATTGTTTTATGTCAATAATCTTTTTTTCAGATATTGCAGTCCTAAAGATTTGGAAGGACAGCACGCAACCTTTTTGCTGTGCTTAGACCCACAAACGAGTTTGAGCAGTCTCTTTACTCCCTACTCCCCGAAAGACTTGGCGCCATAGTGTGTGCCTCTTCGGAGGCGTGGGTATGTATGGTCCTGAGGAATGCTGAGCTGACGATGGGCTTATTAACTGAAACATGTCGACCTTTCTCTAGGACATGTGGTTCAAAATAACTCAACCACCTATATGTCCGTCTTCTATCACGTTTTTAATAGAGTTAGAACTACCCCCATATTAAAAGAATTTTTCTATTTGGGTGGCAGTCGATACTCTTTTTAACATGCACTTTTTTGTTGTATCTTCGTAGAAATTCATGTTTTCATATGGAGGATCCAATGAAGATAATGGCAGCCAAAAGTCTATTTGGTGCCTGAGGGTTCTTCTTTCCTACTAACATCCTTCTTATGTGTTGGAAAACTTTTTTCTAAATCTATGGTGGTGGTGTAAATTTCGTCACTCCTAAGAATAGATTTTTTTGCCTTTCTAAGGTACTCTTCAGTTGTTTTTGATATATTATGTACAAGGGGTACAAGAATAATCTACTAACCCTTTCTCTCTTGTTGTTTACCGTTATTGAGCATTGAGTGCATTAAGGCTGCTATTACTTTGATTGTTTTCACATCTTGCTTTTGACATCTTCTACTGCCGTTTTCCACTTCCAGATGCAGTACAGCCTCTTTTCATTTTATCTACAGACTACACAGAACCGACAAGGACTTCATAGTAGAAATATCAGACCTCTGTACCTTTGCTTCCACCCATCAATACCACCCCTCCTTCTTTAGAGACTTCAATATGTCTGGCAATACCAAAACCAAAACAATGAAGAAAGTCCAAAAATGCCCTACTCAACACCATAGGAATAAAACACCACATCTCCACTGAAACTCACTCCAAAGTCATCACATTGAACCTTATTCTCTCCGCATTTCCCAACAACCACTTCCAGGCCCCATACTCCTGGACCTGACTGATCATGTCACCATACCCTTCGACTTCTCTAAGAGAACTCATCAACCTACTCTGATAGGTTCACCTCACAAAATATGTCAATGCCCTTCTCAAAATAATTAACATGAAATGAATCATGTAGAATGCTATGTACTTCTGAATGCTTGTGCCTCCAAGCATAACCCAAACGCCTTTTGATACACCAAGAAACTTATCAATAGCAAGCACATTATATAAAGTACTTAGAATAAACACAGAAGAAAAAAATGTGAGGAGGTCCTTTTTCCTCTCAATGTTCTTCACTCCAAACATTGTTCGATCATTATCACAGCCTAAGCCACCTACTACAACATTACCAATAATGGTGCAATCAATAGAAACAAGGTTCTCTTTAAGACCAACAAACAGGGTGGTTACCCTATCCTAGAACCCATTATCAGATGACAGATGCAGTGTCATGAAGTGATTTTGCTTTTTCTACACCCCCACCCCCACCCCCACCTCGCCAGTACTATTAAGTAGCAGCCAGCACTGGAGAGAGGAAAAGAATGAAGGAAAAAGATTGAGAAATGCACAGATAAGTGACAAAGATAGATTGAGAAATACAGAAAGTGGCAAGAAATGAATGAGAAATAATTGGAGATGTACAGAAAATGGCAAGACATGGTGAGAAATACTCAAAAAAGCAGCAGAGAATAAAAGAGAAAGGAAAGAGAAAGGCAGCAAAGGAGGTTAAAGTGCAAAGAGACAGAGAAAGTGGTAAAACAGGAGAGGGAGTAGAAGAATAAAATGAAGAAGCATAAGGATGAGAAGAGAGGGAGGAGGAGGGTCTCATGACAGCACTGGAGCAATGCCTAAAGGGCCTGGTCAGAAGACAAGACACAGGTAAGGGCGCAGGTGCAAGGCAAAGGCTAGGTGAAGCATGGAAAAGTATTATATCTTCCACTTTACTTGCTTGATCATGCAAACTTGGTGTGGGTCCTTGGCGGGTGTCTTATTTTAGCAATAAGTTCAAACTTGCCGATATTTCACATGGGCTCCTCTGGTTTTCTTAACAAAGTATATAAATTATTGACCCATTCTTCCCTTTCTTGCCTTGATGAGAGAAGAGGGACCCATTTTAGGCCACCACCAGAGATCCAGGGAAACCTGCTCTGCTAAGTACCAAGCATCTCAGGTTAGTGCAACTCATTAATGCCTAATTCCGCATCCCTCGATTAAAGTTATAGGACAAGAATTACAGTAGCTTCTATGTGCATTGTTTGAGGTGCTTTGTGCAACGCTCACTCAGCAGTTTGGCATTATCTGTCAGACAGACAGGCCTGATTTTGAGGAGAAGGGACTGTGTTGTCTTTGGATACATTTGTCATCCGCCTAGGCCTGGCTTGTTTTCATCATTGGCTTACACAACCCCCTCATCACATCTAAACCCCTTGGTGGACAGCAATGAAAATACAGACCAGCCTGACAAAGGCAACCGATAGCGAGAGCCAGGAATATGGCCTGCCTCTAACCACTAAAGCGGTGTGCTACAGCATGGAAAGCAAATTTACTTTCATTTTAAGTTGTTTACTGCAGCAAACTTGTCATCCATGTGAGGCCAGCGGGTGGGGTCCACCTATCAACTGGCTGCAGGCGGTGGCACTTCAATGCCTTGGTCACGTAAGGTGGGTTTCTGAACACAATGAACTTAAGTGTACAATGCAATGAAGAAACTAATTTAAATAACTTAAGTCAAGGTGAAGTGGCTGTCCCCATACTGTGAGACTTCTGGTGATCCTTCAGTTTGCAACCCTGGATTTCAGGTGTTTGACAGTGATAGAGCCAGGATGTTATCGTTCAATGTATCTTTATGAATTCTCTCTGGAAAAATGGATTTATGACAATAATTTACAGATATGCCAAATATGTGTCTAGTTATCATGCATTAAGAACATCCACCAAATGAAGTTTGACACAGATACTGCATAGTAAAAACATGCAGAATGTTAGACGTAAATTGGTAATGACACCTAATCACAGATAAAACTAATGAGATGTTTAATAAGCTATTGGTATATGTTTTCTATGTGCATAAATGAACAATAACGGGGAAAATATAATATACATTTCCTTATACGTGTATGAATATAGTTGTTTAGGTATTAAGAAATGGACACTAAAATTAGAATGTGTAATGTGAGTACTGATATTGACGAGAAAATTAAATTTTAGAATAATTTGTGCTTTGTAGAGGTTAAATTTAGTGAGGTTTCCAATTACTGAATGGTGTATGAAGCTTGTAACATGAAAAGAGTATTGAAAAACTAAAATGCGAATTGGCTATAAGGTGTTATACATTTTTTATAGGTATTTCATACTTACATAATTTAGATGCCATTAGTAATTGACATAAATGTAGAACTAATAGATTGCATTTAATAATGTGAAATTCATATAATAGCACGTCTAAGCACCCACAAGCTGCATTTCACATAGGGAGAAATAGGGAGAACATGGTGACGGTCGGCTGACTCGCCGCAGTACTCCGTGACCTGCGCTCCTGTAATTGAGCCTTCCCTTTCACAGATATGACACTACTTAACGAAAGTGGCGATTTGGCTGTGTAGGAGTTTTCTGGCCCCCACGGAGTTCCTGTTGGAGACGTGCCGGTGAGATGACGGCGAATTGAGGGTCCCGAAAGCGGGCTGGGTCTTGCGGTGTCTCGAGCTTCCCAGGTGTTTCCCGGCTCAGCTGCGCTCGAGGAGGCGGGGCGGAGTCTGCTTTCCATGCCGGATTCTACGCAGAGAAAGAGAGGAGGCTACATTGATCGTCTAGAGCCCCAAGGGAGGTTTGATTGCAGTTTGTTTTGCCGACCTGAGCCAGTGCGCCCCCGGGTTGCTCCGGGGCTGCAGAAGTGGGTGGTGGCCGCCCTGGAGTTGCGGAGGGGTAGGAGAGTGCGAAGTTTGATCCCAGCGGTTGGGGGCAAGACCGGTGTGGCGCAAGGGCGAGATAGCAGCTTTGAAGTAACTCTGCCTGAGGTTGTGCCTGTCTCTTTGCCTGAAATCACGGCGGAAGGTGGTACTGAGGTGTCTCTCAGGAGGGATTGTGACGAAGGGGCTAAAAAAGGTGTGCAACATTTAGCTTTATCCCTCTCCTCTCCTAAGCCTCGTAAAGCAAAAGGCAGACGAGGGCGAAAGAAGAAAGAGGTGCCTAAGGAAGCAATTGTGGAAGTCGAGGTGGATGATCTTCCTACTCTCCCAGGCAGGTCTGAGTTTGTGAAAAAGAAGGCCTCATCCTTTCTGTTTACAGATGTCAAAGCAAAGAGCCTAAGATCTGCCAAATCCCCTAGAACTCTTGGGGGTAACCTGGGTGCGGGCTCAAAAATGACGCCTTCGCTCCGTTCCTATTTTAAGGTTGTCCCACAGGTGCATGACTTAGGGGAGGATAATCTTAAGATGGCTACACTACCTGCTACATTGCCTGCATTATCTGCATTGCCTGCATTGTCTGGGTGTGAGACTGTGACCCCTCCATCTGATGTTGCCCTCTCTCCTAACCAAAATTGTCTGTCCTCCCCCCAGGGATCTTTGGGCCCAGTGTCAACAGTCATGGCGTTAGCCCTCTTGCCTGGCTCATCTGTTTCAGTCCTTAATCCTATTAGCCCTGATTCTCAGGTGGGTCTGCAGGGTGATTTTCCTGATCAGCAAACACCTGTTATACCCACGGGGGGCCCTAGTAGGGTTGGTCTACCTGAAAATGTACATCCAGGACCCTCAGTGCAGATATCTACCTATGCAATAGACGGGCAGGCTGCTATTTTAGACCCCCTGGCAGTAATGTTTTCTTCTTTGTCTCAGGACATAAAAAAGGGGTTTGAGGAGTCTTCGGCTAACCAGCTGAAGATTAGGAACTATTGTGAGCTGCTGGACAATAAGATAGATGGTCTTACTGCCAGAACCGGAGCCCTGGGAAAGACGGTAGAAGTTTTAACGGTTCACTTGGACCAGGCTAAAGATGACATCTCTAAACTTAAAAAAATGGATATGGATTTAGCTGATAGAATGGAATCGTTGGAAAATAACTCGAGGCGAAGTAATATCCGCATTCTTAATGTCCCGGAGAGCTCTGAAGGGTCCGAAATTAAGCAATGTATTGTCCTTCTGTTAAAGGAGTCTTTGCCCCTAACCCACTCAGTGGAGGATCTTGCCCTTGATATCCAACGAGTACATAGGGACCCCTTTCGACGTAACCCCCAAAGGACCAAACCACGCATACGTACACTTTGAAGGACCATATTCAAAATCTTGCCCTGAAACAGCGTTTACTGGAAGGTAAAGGATTTGCCTTCCTAATAAGATCTGATTCATCACGCACCACACTTGAAAAACAATGGGAACTCGGGAGGCGTTTGTATGCTTTTAGGGGGCTTGGGGCAACATCGCAATTGATGTTCCCGGCGGCTTTGAAAGTTATGCACAATAATAAAATGTTTAACTTAAGATCTGTGCAGGCGGCCGACGAGCTCTTACTGTCATTGGGTAGCAAATCTTAGGAGATCCTGAGTAAGTTCTTGTGTATCAGGAGTAGGGTATGGGTAAGCAGCACAGCAATACACAGAATAGGGTCAGTAGTGAAATAAGTTTAAAAAAAAAAAAGGGGGAGAAAAATGTTTTGTGTAAAATATATAAAAAATAGAAGGAAAACAAGAAAGAATGGGTTTAGCAATACACAAAATTATTGTGTATTTCACTATTTATATATGGTGTTGACATCTTTAAATTCTGGTTTCCGTTTTGTTTTTAGGCACATATAGAGAGGTAGGGGGGCTCTTGCAGGAGCGCAGGGAGGGGTGCTATTCTACTGGAATTTTCCGGTTAGATATAGAAAGGGTTCTCCATGGGGAGGGGGGAGGTGAGGGAAGAGGGCACAGGGGTTTGTGGGTGGGTGGGGGTGGTAGAAAAAAACAAAAAAATCCTCATTTTTCAAGTCTTAGTTTATTTGTATTTATGGTGGTCCATTTGGCATTTTCATTGTGTTGGTTTAAATATAGAATGGTCATAGGGGTAAGGCGGATGGTTTTTCTTCATGGGAGATATTAAAATCATTTCCAGGAACGTTAATGGTTTGCGTTCTAAACCAAGAGCTAATAAAATCTGGCAGTATCATCGTGACTCCGAGGCTCAGATAATAATACTCCAGGAAACCCACTTGACCCTTGCTGAATCTACGTCAGAGATAAATAAAAAGAGGTGGATTGACTTCGCAGTCTCCACTTCGCAAAATCTTAATATCAGAGGGGTATCGATTATCTTTAAAAAACAGCTTAAAGCAAGGATGGTAAAGCAGATCGTCGACCCAGGTGGCAGATGGGCAATTGTTACGGTCTGTATTGTCGATGCCCAGTACACTCTAGTCGGCTACTATGGCCCTAATATAGATGATCCCTCCTTTTTGGAGAATATTGTGTTCCATCTTTTGTCATGTCCAAATCCCATCATATGGACAGGAGAATTTAACATTGTCTTGGACCCTTGTTTGGACAAATCTCCTAGCAGCCGCCCCTTGGTTCCTTCCAAATCCAGGTTATTTCTTCTTGCATCTATGAGGCAATATGCCTATGTAGATATCTGGAGATTAGGATCAGGAAAGCAGCAGGGTGTTTCTTTTAGGAACTTTAAGTACCACCACAAGTCTAAGATCGACTTTGTGCTGATAAGCCAAAGTTTGACTGACGCTGTAAAATCTATTACTTACCTTCCTCTACACCTGTCAGATCATTCAGCGATTTTTTTGGGTGTATAAAGGGTTGTCTAGGACAGTTCCAAGAGGTTGGTCCTTTGATCGTTCTCTCCCTACGAACTCTGAGGATGTCTCCTATCTCAAAGCTGAGGTCCAAAGTTTTATTAGCATTAATGTTGGCTCAGCTGCCTTGGATGTTGTTTGGGACTCCCTCAAGGCAAGTTTGAGAGGTCTGATCACAGGGAAAGTGTCTTTCCGTGCTAAACAATACAGGGAGGAGGTCGCTACCATCGAGGCAGAGATAGTTAAGATCCAAGCTGACATCAATTTACTGTCAACCCTGTCTGAGGCTGTATACAAACCGCTTAGAGAGAAATTGTTTAGTTTTAAATCATCTCTGGGGACAGTTCTTGGTAGGAGAATTCAGCAGAGATGGGAGGCCAGTAGGTTGGCGCATTTTGAGTATGGTTAGGGCGCAGGCAAGCTATTGGCAGGGAAGGCCAAAACAGAACAGGTTCGGAACAACATAGCCACAATAGTTTCTGGAGGTTCTACAATCTCCTCAGACGGTATTAGATCTGCCTTTAAAGATTTTTTAACAGGATATATCATTAAGATAAATCCATTAACCCTGCTTTAGCCAAACAGTGGCTCAGTAAAATCTTTCTTCCTGCCCTATCTGCCGAGAAAAGTATGCTTCTGGATAGAAACATTTCAGAGGAGGAGGTCAGGACTGCCATTCGGAGCAGTAAAAAAGGCAGAGCTTCAGGACCGGATGGTCTCCCGGCTGAAATGTTTAAACTTCTAGAGCAAGAGATAACACCTCTGCTGGTCGCTCTATTTAATTACACCTTGATAGAGGGTCATTCTCCCCCTGTGTCATGGAATGGTGGTTCCATTACGCTAATTCTGAAACCGGGCAAGCCCGCCACATCATGCGAGTCCTATAGGCCAATTTCTATACTTAATGTAGACTATAAGATATTTACTACAATATTGGCCAGGCGGTTGGCAGGGGTTGCTCCTGAGCTGTTACATCAGGACCAGAAGGGGTTTGTAAAAGGACGACAGCTGTACGAGTTAACCTACGATCTTATTGGGGCCATTGATATGGCCACGACTGCGTCCCTCCCCCTGGCAGCTATAACATTGGATGCCACCAAGACCTTCGATATGGTAAATTGGTTCTACCTTGCGGAGGCCTTGGTGACATTTAACATCGGGGAGGGTTTTCGGTGCACTATTGAACTTCTGTACAAAAGGCCCTTTGCTCGAGTCCTGGTTAATGGGGTACTTTCGGACCCGTTTAATATCTCTAGAGGGACGAGGCAGGGCTGTCCCCTTTCCCCTTTACTTTTTGATTTATACATCAAGCCCCTAGCACAACGCCTGAGGGATGCCCCAATTATTAAGCCTTTTGTATATCATGGCTGGGAGCGTAAAGTTGCACTCTATGCGGACGATGTGCTTATTTTGACATCTAATGCACAATCCGCACTCCCAGAAGCTCTTTCAATAGCTCAGGAGTTTGGGGATATAGCGGGCTATGAGGTGAACGCTGCAAAAATGGAAGTCCTGGTTTGGAATGATGACATCGGCGATACTAACATCTTGCCAGGGTCTTCAATGCGATACTTGGGCTTAAATATCCCAAAGGATATGAATAATCTTGTTACATCTAACTTTTCTGCTGTAGAAAAGCATTGCCGCCAGTTTATGCGTTCTTGGGAAATGCTTCCATTAACTCTTTTAGGAAGGGTTAATTTAGTCAAAATGACCATCTTACCTAAAATTTCTTTTTTATTTAATTCAATACCATTATACTTTGAACCTGCCATGATTGCGAAGTTCCAGTCGGACATTACAACTTTTATCTGGAACAGGAAACAATCACGGATCTCCTGGAAAAAATTTGGGGTTTCAGTTATCGCATGTCACAATGCTTTTAAAGATGCCATTAGATTCGGGGGTAGGTGCCTTGTTGTCTGCCTTGATTGATGGGGAGGGTTTCGGTAATTCAGGTTTATTATTTAAATTTGGAAATCAACGTTTAAAAAAAAAAATTAAGTTAAAGCTCTTACAGGGTGTATCCAAAACATGGGCAAAACTGATGGGCACATTAAAAATAGGCTATTATTGCGATAAGACCCCTTATGGGGACTGCCGGAAAGTCCGGAGTGGCTGGGTGATAGCTTGGCGATTCCAATTAAGGAGGCAGGGCTGCTGGTTTGGGGGGACTTGTTCTCTGAGGGCAGCCTGCTCCCATGGGAGTGCTTGAGAGAGAAAGTGGGTCCTAACTTCTCAAGATTTAAATATCGTCAGATATCAGGTTGGACGCAAGCCTTCTTAGCGCGGCCATCTTTACTGAATAGGTTTCCTATTGGAGGATATAGTTATCTGGTCTCACAGCTAATCGACACTCCACCGTCTAAGAAAGAAAGAAGTCTCCTTGTGGTACAACTTGATGCTGGATGAACTGGATGGCGACTTTTTGTTACCAGAACAACTTTGGGGTTCTACGCTACCGGGTCATAAGGTGACCGAGTTGTGGTCCATTTCATTTAAAACATTGTGGGAGTTTGTAAAACCGGCTTGGTTACATAGGAACCACCTATATACGTTGCATAGGGCCTACTACTCCCCACTCAGGCTCTCGAAATTCAATCCTGGATACCCTGTAATGTGCCCAAAATGTGGATCACCGTTGGCGTCAGATGCCCATATGTTCTTTGAATGTCCCTCTCTTAAACTTTTTTGGGAAGATATTGGCCGTTTTCTTTCAGATACTCTTGGAACTGTAATTACCTTTGATTTGGCTATGGTTATCTTTGGGCTTTCGCCTGAGGTCCAAGGACAGGCAAAAACTCTTTTGTTCTATGCTGCTCTGCTTGCCCGGAGAGAGATCTGCAAAAAGTGGAAGGAGGTTACACCACCTGCATTTTTAGATTGGCCGATCTCGGTTTTACATGTTTCAAGAATAGATCTAGAAAGATCTGGTACCCAGGCCAAGAGAGCCTTTTGGCACCATTTGGTATGGGTAAACTGAAGCCCGGGTTTTTGTTTTTCCCCCCATTCCAATGATTATTCACTGTTGGGGTTTCCGAACCTGAATACCTGGACTCTTTTGTTTGGTATCTTTGGTTTATATCAGCCTCATCAGCCGGGCATGGTGGTGGTGGCACTTACCCCTTCCTATCTTGATTCCACATTAGATGGCCCCTGAAGGCATATCTTTCTGAGGGTAGTGCTCAACCTTGTGTTGTTACAACCTATACCCTGCCTGGTTTTTAACCTGAGACGGACTGTTATGTTCTTGTAGGTGGCCACATCTGGAATCAATAGTGATTAATGAGGACAAAAAGAAAAGAAAAAAAAGCTGTATTTCACATAGGCCTCAAAAATTATTTTCTTTCCTTGCATGAACTAATGAACTGAATATTCTGTAGACAATGAGAACTTTTTGTAAAGTTTCTATTTGTGCTCTAACACTCAATAACTCCTTTCAAGCTTGTAGCTTACTTGATCAGACTTGCAACACATTTGTGACTTCCTAGAACACATGCTTGAGAAAGGACTGACAAAGGATTAGTGCAAAAAGAACATTTGATGAACAGAAGGTTGAACAATGTCAAAAAGTCACGCCAGTACAGAGATCTTGGCCTAAATTTACTGTTTTGTTGCTCCTCGTGCCATTTCAGTTTAAACCCAACAATATGGAAATCAGCCTTGACCCTGTTCCACATGGGAAAAGTCCAGCCCGAACTGCCAGGACAGGTTCTCCCTGGACTTGAAAGCAAGCACCCTAGGACTGGTTTTGGGGTTTCCCCCCTCATCAGCCAGGCAAGCTTGACTTCAATGGCATGGAGAGCATGGGACCCACGTCTGGGCATACTCGTCCCACTCGGGTGACAAATACAAAATGTACAATTGATTAACAGAATTCAATCAGATGGATCTGCCATGCCAAATACTTTAAATTCTGTAAATCTTGTTTTGACTGAAGAGCCAACACCAAGAAAAAAAGCGATTAATATTGCCATAATGCCTTTTGATCCAGATACCCTTGCCGTACCCATAACCATAGGACCAGTGGTTCCTTTATTTCAGACAGGCATTCGATGACAGCAAATGCAGGAGCTGACTGTTCCTACTGGTGGGGGAAGAGCTCAAGAATTTATTAATGGAAAAATGAATTCAAATTTAGCATTCCCTTCTGAAAGTACTTTTCAGCAAGGGAATGGATCAGTTAGTGAAGGGACAATTCGGATAACGCTATCCCCAAATCAAGAATGATGACATTCATTAATTGGGACTGCGGGAAAGATTATGAAAACTCCCAATAGAGCACCTCGGTTTCCGACAGCTAGAGCCTTACGAATGGGAGCTCGAGGTTCTGAACCTTATGTCACTCCACAATCAGGGGGAGCTAGTGGGATCCACCCCACAGGAACTGGTTGATTGGCTAAAGGAGATTGCAATTTCTACCTTTGAAAAGAATGTGTCAGAAAAGGGTGCATCGGATGCAGGAAATTCAAATTGAAAAATGCTGGACATAGCTAAAATGAAGATGGAATTGGAAGAGATGATTTTGGAAACTATTAGTCCAGGAAGAATTGCTAATTACTGTGACAATTAATTATTGTTCACTTGCAAGGATATCACTAGGAGAGCTAGAACAACACATGAGAAGTTTGTTGAGGTGGCACAAAAGTATGGGGTGGATATACAGAAGTCCAAAGCATTAAAAAAAACAATGGATTGCATTTTAGTGATAAGGATATGGGACATTTGTCTATCGATTTGTGTATGACTTGAGACCAGCGATAAGTGCAATGATTCAACAGCATTTGATCTGCTGGCAAAGCAAGCCAATAGATGAGATTCTCAGGCATGCCAAGTACTGTGGAGATGAAGTGGATTCCAAGCATAAAAGATTGAAGGAAAATTTATAGCTCAGATGAAGGCAGCGAAAAAAGGTTATGTGGAAATCGGTACTGATAGTACAGGGAAATAACCAAACACTGGCAAGCAGGGAGTAGCAGGGGGACAGAAAAAAATGTGACAATCTAAGGAGAGGAAGGGGGGTTTCCCTAGACATTTTTGATAAGACTCATCCGTGTCATATTTGCCGAAAGTTCGGACATTGGAAGTGTGAGTGTAGGTTCAATCCCAGGAGTCAGATGAATGGGCAGGTTGCACAGGGTAAATTTACATGTGAAAAAACTATGAAGTGGGTAGGGTCCTAGGGAATATTTTAAAGACCTGAATAGATATACTCCCCAATAATGAACTGAATACACACAATAATATCCATGGGTCTAAACAGGCTATTAGAATCACAAAACACCTGAATGTAGTGACCAAACCTCAATACCTCTAGCAGACTACAGAAGGAAAAATCCTATAAAAGGATGGATTCCCATCACTCACCAATGGTGACATGCTTCATCATCTGGGTCTCCTCCTAGTGTCACTCTTGTTGCACTAAGGGCTACAACCCTTTCAAAAGGAAAGGGGAGCTCACAGTTGTTTTAATTGGAGCTATTTGTTTTCTAGCAACAAAGCCCGCTATCCTTAGACCTACGGACGTGAATAATTGATAGGTGTGTCTGTTCTCTTGGTGGGTGGAATCTTATCCAACCAGGTGTAATGACAGTCTAACTGTAGCAAAAATACTCCTTAGAGAGCTTATACCTCAGTTTGGATTTCCGACTTCTTTGGAATGAGATAGATGGACATTTTAATAATGAGGTGATACGAATGCTTTGTGCAACATTACAAATTGAACAAATTTTACGCTGTGCATATCGACCAGAGGCATCCTGAGTAGTCGAACAAGTAAATGGAACACTAAAGTCCTGTTTGGCAAAGTTGTGTGAGTCCACGTCTCTGAAATGGCCAGATGATTTACCTTTGGTGTTTGAGAAGTATCCCAGATAGAAGAACTGGACTGTCCCCATAATGGATCACAATAAGGAGGACTATGAGACAGCCTACAGTCCCAGCCAATCAGCCAATCAGCTTGTGAATATAACCAGAGACTTTTTAAGGCATGGGCAAAGTGGGCTCTAACCCAGAGCCCCAGCATTTTATGGGGCCCCCTGAGAGAATAATTCTTAAACACATTGTTGTCAATAGCGTTTCCCTTTCATTTGTTTTTAATGTGGGTAATGTGTGAGAGTCTATTACAGACATTTCTCAGACAAATGTTGACTTTATGTTTCACGCAACATCCATAAAAAAGTTTATTTTGATCAAAACAGTACCACACATATGAGAAATGGGAGGGTGTCACAGAGATTATTTGAAATTTACATTAGTGAGCTGCTGCTGGTCACAATATTGAAAGCACACATCACTATCCCTGCATATTAGATGTAAACACATTTAGAATTTGGACCAGTGTGCCTGGGCACTGGCAGTGTCCTGGCCATGGAGGGCATTAAAGAGCTGAAACTGGATCATGAACTTGAAGCTGTTTCGAACAAGGTCCTCCAAAGTACGTTTGGCCCAGGGCCCCCAAAATCCTTAAGACGTCCCTGAATATAACTGATGATTTGGTGCTCAATTACTATAAATGATTGGCTGATGCGGTCCGTTCTGTGTCTCAACACGTTGGGGAAGGTGCCAATTCAACACAACAAGAGCATTGTCATGATTTCTGCCCTGGATAATGGGTGCTACTCAAGAAGAAGATGTGCAAATCGTGTTTGTTGCCTCATTTGCGTGGGCCATAGTAAGTTATTCTTGTTACCACAACTGCTGTCAAAAGGGGTGACTTGGTGATTATGACACCTAGTTATGCAGCTGTGAGTTAAAAAGCAGGTCTTAAGATTATTTCTAAAAACTGACAGGGAAGGACTGGTCTTTAAGTGTAAGGGTAAGGCATTCCATCGCTGAGCTCTACCATACACAAAGCTTCTACCCCACCAACAGGATCTTCTAAACTTGGGCACTTTAAGGTTGCCTGCTGAGGAAGATCGAAGTGGCCTGGCGGTAATGTATCTGATCAGTTCATTTTTAAAGTGATCTGGGCCTTCACCATATAAGGCCCTAAAGACGAAGCAAAGCACCTTGAAGTCTATCCTCTTCTCAAATGGCAGCCAGTGAACCTCCACTAAGGCCTTAGCCACTGGGACTTGTCTAAATATTGCCAGCAATAGGGGAGCTGCCGAGTTCTGCATGATTTTTATTTTGCTAAGGAGTCATTTCTGTAAGTTAATATACAGACCATTACGGTAGTCTATTTTGGATAGGGTGAGCATGGTTACCATTAGTTTCTTTGCTGCAAAGGAATAAAAGGTAAGATCTTTCTCAGAATTTTTTATGGAAAAAAGGCGCTTGATGCAATGGCATTCACCTGTTTATCAAATGACAAATGGTTATCAAAGATCACCCCCAGATTCTTCACCTTAGTGACTGGACTTGGAATGGAGCCCAGCTCCTCCAGCCACCAGCCTGGTGACCAGAACGAGGTATTATTTTCCAGTAGTAACACCTTGTTTTATTGGAATTCAACTTCAGACAATTGCACATCATCTAGTTGTCAACTTGTTGCATGCAATCGCTGAAGCGGCCGCTGACTATTCATGGTTGGCAACATCTGAGACAACAATTTGACGGTCATCAGCATATTAGACAACTGAAAACCCCAGATTTGTGATCAGTGTGACTGGCAGGGTGACGTAAAGATTAAACAGATGATACCTGTGGAACCCTACCAAGGGAGAGAGTAAGAATCTGAGCAATAGCCATCCAAAGGCACTGATTTTACTCTATCTGTGAGAAAGGAGGCTAATAACGATGGGGCTAAGCCACTAATGCCCACAGATTGGTCAATAAAAATCTTATGATTGACTGTGTCGAATGCCGCTGAAAAATCAAGAAGGATTTGCGCTGCAGATGTCCCCCTACTGAGCGATGTCCTTAGTTCCTCTGCTGCAGGAATTAGGGCCTATTCCGTACTGTGTTGGCAGTAAAACTCGACCTGTGAATGGATCCAGTGGATCATTTGATTACAGCAATACGGTAAGTTGTTTTATTGATTGTCTTTTCTGCAATTTTGGCAGTAAATGGAAGCCTAGAGATAGGGTGATAGTTATTTGCAATGAAAGGATCCAATGGAGGTTTCTTTAACAGTGGGAGAACGAAACGACTTTCATATCTGATGGAAAAGAGTTTGGTATTATTTTGTTAAATTTTGGCATTAAAACACCCACTATGGTTCCGGAAACTGAATGCAGGATATAAGGAGGGCAGGGATCAGATGTAGACCCGATTAGGTGTTCAGGATTATTTCCTGCATTTTTTTCTTCGATAATGACTAGAAAACTAAGACGAATCAAGCAGCCACGGCCGGTAGTGGGAGTACCGGCCGGGCGGTGATGTGGGGAGAGGGAGGGGCAGGGTGGGGGGGTAGTAATGTATTGATTCCGGACCTTAACAGGTAAGTAAACATAAAAATAAATAAAACTAATTTCGTTGCCCGCACTGCATCGCATTTGGTGATGCAGTACGCGCAACGAAATTAATTTTATTTATTTTTATGTTTACTTACCTGTTAAGGTCTGGAATCCATACATCACTACCCCCCAATCTGCCCCTCCCCCTACCCACGTCACCGCCCCCCGGCCGGTACTCCCACTACCGGCCTGGGCTGGAATCAAGAGGAAACATTAGCATACCTTTGCAATGGAATATGCAGGGACTCCAACCATGCATCTCCCATTTTAATAGCATGAGCATCTGTGGAAACTGGAAACTCTGTTTGGGGAGCTGGTGAAGGAGGTAAAGATATCAAGAACTTTTTCTCTGGAAAGCTGACGCAATCTTGTCGCAAAGTGACAGACTTCTTTCCACTTTCTTTTGATCACAGCTGTTGGCCAGTGTTTGGATTGTAGAGTACAGTTCTTTGCTAGAGATTTTTGCTGAAACAATTTTGGGAGAAAAATAGGACGATTTTTCCTTCGTGATCTGAGCCTTGTATTGTACAATTTTTTGTTTATATTTTTATTTTTCTAGTAAATCATACTTAAGTCTCCAAAGATGCTTTTGCTGTCTACAGGACTGCTTCAATTCCCTCAAATTTAGAGAGTACGTAGGTTGTAAGGGTGGTAATTCATTATTATCATGAGACCCATTTAATGGGGCCAACTGATCTGAAGCTGAAATAAGCCAGGCATTTTTTTAATTCCCCTATATCCTGGTCTAGATTGACGTTAAATTTGGGGGAGAAGGTTGTTTGCTTTCCAACTGGGCAAAGTCGATTTTATGCCAAGGACGGTAACATTTGAACTATCATAGGATTCAGGTAAGTGATACCCATTGCAGCAATAGTCAGATAAAGAATCTCTGCAGCATTATCAGACCAAGTCAGCGGTAATGGTTACATGAAAGTTAAGGCTGGGTTATCAGTAAAAATCCCATCTAGTTTATGACCAACTGATTAGGAAGAAACAGTAACCTTTTGAACTAAACCGAGGCTGCTCATCATGTCGATCAATTTACAGGCATCTCTGACTTCTGAGTTTTCCAGATGAAAATTAAAGTCTCCAAGTACTATGAAGTCCTCAAAGTTAACCTTTGCTTCCAACACATGTCCTATAGCTTCCAGAAAATTTGCTCCCAGGCCTGGGGGCGACATATTAGCAATCCATTAATCAAACCATGATTGTTGTAGCTACATTTAAAAAGCATGGCTTCAAGTTCTTTGGACAAACACACCTTTAGGGTAGTGCACTTAAGATACTTTTTAAAAACTTGTGCCAGTCCACCGCCCCTTTTCCCTGTTCAATCAATCCTCTGGAGAGCGTAGTCGGCTGGGATGATATGCACTAAATCTGTGCCAAAACTATTGTCCGCCCAAGTCTCAATGATAAAGATTAAATCAATATTATGGGGTTGTATGAATTAAAAAAAAATCTATTTATTTTTAATTAACAATCTCGCATTAAAAAGAGAGCAGCATACACTATAAATAGAGGTTCTTTTTGAGTCCACTAGACTTCTAGATTTCTTACCGGCTTTTGTCAATTGGAGTTTAGTGAGAAAGTCACAATGGTTGCAAAACCATTTGTGCTCCAGATTCAGAGGGGCTATTACAGCATTGCATTGAGCCTTACCAGCCGGTCCTAGAGCCATTAGTACTTCTCTGGAGTAGCCACGGAGAGACCCTGATTCGGATTGCTACCGGTGAGCGTGGCCGGCACTGCACGCATCCACTGCGCACCCACGACATCATTTGTTTATAAGGCAGGAGATACAGTAGGAGGAGCGATTAACTAGCCTGCTTGCTCCTTACTTGTTATTGTGCAAGCCCAGTGAGGGCGCTTCGTCTGTCTACCTCTGCTCAAACTGGAACACCTGCGGTGGACCGGGAAGACAAACTAATGCTCGGGTAAGTCTCAGATAGGGTTTGTATGAGGGTTAGTTATATGCTTCAAAAGTCTAATTTCTCATGATGCAATCTCCAGCAGCAGAGCTAGAATTTCGTTTAAACTTGATTCATACAGCATTATTAATGCCTATTAAATTCTATAAGTTGTAAAGTAATTTGCCATGAAAATTTCTTTAGGTGCAACAAAGATCGATAAAGATTCCAAGTAAGATAATTATTGTGCTGATTCTATTTCATTCATTTGTTGTAGTTATTTTATTTGTTTCCAAAAGTCTTTTGACCTGAACAGTTCGGTAATGTATGAAGGATAACTATTATCTTATTTCAAGTCCTCATATGATGATAGTTCACCTGTTGAATATTCTAATCACTTTCAGCACAGAACAAGATCCATCAGAGGACCCAAGGGGAACAAGAATAGGTAGCTTAGGTTATGCTGGGAAAATGTATTCTATAGTAAAAATTAATTTGAGGCCCAACACGTTTACTCTACAACAACAGCTGTGTTCATGCTTTTTTTTAAGAGCTCTCCATCTATCAAAAGTGGGTAATTTGTGATCCGTATCTCTTTAAAAGAATGTTTCTGCTTGGTTTTGTCAGTGTTATAGTGTCACTCAAGGTATCACCTATGCAGCAGTAGAGTGTCATTCATATGCACACTGAACTCGTGGAAATATCACACACATAGGCAATCTGTAAACTTGCAGCTACGGGAAACTTTGATTTCATCTGTAAATAACCCCACAACACCTATAGAATATATATATATATGAGTGATGTCCAAAAATGCATTGTCTGTGACTATGTTAAATCTGAGAGGTATGTTGTATTACCAATGTTGCTACAAGGGACAGCTGGCAAACATGTGACCTATAGGCTCTGAGTTGCAGTCTGGTAGATGCATTAACGAATAATTTTGACCTGCAACAGAAAGTAGTTTATTGATCCACTCTGGCTCAGATTGCAAGATCACTGCTAAATTCACATCCCAGTTTGCACAAGGATCAGAATTACGCATTCTATGCTAATTATCACTCCTCAAAATGCATATATATGTGTGTGTCAAGATACATACACACAAGCACAAACAGTTGCTACTGACTTTAGAACTTCAACCTTTTTGTGATTGTGGGTCAGCTGGTTAGTTGTGCTTGACCTCCACACACTTTGAAAAACACCTCACCTTTTGGAAAAGGTCTGGTTAAAAACTTTCATATTTTATTAAGATTTGAGTCCTTCTTTCCTGTATAGTTATAAACACATAGTAGCTTAACATTGATGTCTGATAATGTAGACTTCATGATCTTAAAAAATATTAGTTTAAATAAGTTTCAGTTTTTCAGGAATAGATCACACTGCCTTAAAGTTCACTTTGGGTTTCCTGAATAATAAACCTCACTCCGACAGACCCCTGCCCTCACCACGTCTTCAACAAGACCGACGCTGTCATCGCACCCCACCTGCGGGACATCATCAACACCTCCTTCGACATCGCCACCTTCCCGGAGAGCTGGAAGCACGCCGAACTCAGCGCTCTACTCAAGAAACCATCAGCTGACCCCACCGACCTCAAGAACTACCGCCCCATCTCGCTGCTCCCGTTTCCGGCAAAAGTCATCGAGAAGACCGTCAACAAGCAACTGGCCGCCTTCCTCGAGACGAACGGTTCCCTCGACCTCTCGCAGTCTGGCTTCCGGCCCAACCACAGCACCGAGACCGCCCAGATCGCAGCCACCGATGACATCCGAGCCCTGCTCGACAACGGAGAAACAGCGGCCCTCATCCTCCTGGACCTCTCCGCGGCCTTCGACACTGTCTGCCACCGTACCCTAGTACAGCGCCTCAGCAACGTCCGAATCCAGGAGAAGGCACTGGAGTGGATCATCTCCTTCCTCGCCGGAAGGACACAGAGAGTCCATCTCCCCCCGTTCAGATCGGAGGCCACCGAAGTCATCTGCGGCGTTCCTCAAGGCTCCTCGCTCAGCCCAACACTCTTCAACGTCTACATGAGCCCCCTCGCAGCCATCGCACGCCAGCACAACCTCAACATCATCTCCTACGCCGACGACACCCAGCTGATCCTCTCCCTCACCAACGACCCCACCACCGCCAGAGCCAACCTGCACGAAGGGATGACAGACGTAGCCAAATGGATGTCGAACAGCCACCTGAAACTGAACTCGGACAAGACGGAAGTCCTCATCCTGGGATCTTCACCCTCCGCCTGGGACGACTCCTGGTGGCCCCCGGCCCTGGGCAGCGCACCCAAACCAACAGACCACGCACGCAACCTGGGCTTCATCCTGGACTCCTCCCTCTCCATGACCAGACAAGTCAACGCCGTCTCCTTGTCGTGCTTCAACATCCTGAGCATGCTACGTAAGATCTTCCGATGGATCCCCACCGAGACCAGGAAGACGGTCACCCAGGCCCTCGTCACCAGCCGTCTGGACTACGGCAACTCCCTCTACGCCGGAACCACCGCCAAACTCCAGAAGAGACTCCAGCGGATCCAGAACACCTCAGCACGACTCATCCTGGACATCCCCCGCCGCAGCCACATCTCCGGACACCTGAGAGACCTGCACTGGCTCCCGGTCAACAAGAGAATCACCTTTCGGCTCCTCACCCACGCACACAAAGCCCTACACAACCAAGGCCCAGGATACCTCAACAGCCGCCTCAACTTCTACACCCCCACTCGCCAGCTTCGATCGACCAGCCACGCCCTAGCCGCCGTCCCCCGCATCCGAAGAGCCACCACAGGAGGAAGGTCCTTCTCCTACCTGGCCGCCAAGACTTGGAACTCCCTTCCGACCCACCTCCGCCTGACCCAAGACCACCTCGCCTTCAGGAAGCAGCTCAGGACCTGGCTGTTCGAGCAGTAGCGGACCCCCTCCCCCCAGCGCCTTGAGACCCTCCGGGTGAGTAGTGCGCTATATAAATGCTCTGATTGATTGATTGATTGCTTTGATGCACCGAAAACACACTACGCTGCAATCCATCACATTCATAACCGTCGTTATTAGTAATTCTGAGCTTCCACACATTCTCAAATCATTGCCAGAAACCGGCATATTTTGCAAAAATGTATATCATGCTTAGTATTAGGTACCTTGATACCAAAGTACATTAAAGCCGATTTAATTTATATGGCAATTTAATTCAACATGTAACTTTCCATCATAATGAGATTCCAAGGCACTTTACCAATACATTATTGGTCACATTTCATTAGGGCACAATTACAAAGGGTCAACACACTGTCAAATGCTGAATACTGAAACTAACCTAGTAGACAACCTTGCGGTCTGTGGTACCCGCCGGTGCGTCTTTACACTGGGGAGCCAACTGTATGCAGAAGAAGCAGTTTCAACCATTTGTACATGTGTAACACTTGGTACGTAGTTCAGTTAAACGGCAGATGAAAAGTAAAAATCCATCAGTAAAAAGTCAGATTCCATTTAAGGGATGCAGAAACATTTACAAATATGTGATACAGTGATTAATTAAAGTAAGGAACTACGGAAAAATCACAAGTGCATTTTGCCCGAACATAAATATATCATTCACATGGCTTTGCAGTTTGCTCATTGATTTGGTTTGCATATGGAAATGCAGTTAGCAATTCAACCGATGTACTAATAGGTCAGAGGGTATATTGTTTCAAAATTACCGGAGTAATGAATATTAATTATGCAGGTCAGTGACGTAACGAAACTTGAGGGGGCCCCACTGCAAAGCACATGGAGAAGTCCCCCCCGGCGGCCTGGCTCACCACCTACCACTTTGCCCCAAATCTGGTACATTTTGATTTGCAACCACCAACCTATAAGAAAATGCCTCTATATTCTCTTGCTGAAAGTACTAATAAGAAAGTGGGAAACACTTAACATATAAGCTACGCCATTTGTAACATTATTGTCAAAAGCAGATTATTTAACTGAGGCAGCAATCATAACAATGACAAGTAGCAGTCCTATTGTCTCAGGAACTGCTGCTGGCTGAAGAACAGAGCACAACTATGAAGCGTCTGAATTACAATTGATGTTAATGGACAATAACTTGAAACTGTGAAAGACAAACCCAAACCTGCAATTCCATAGACTCGACTGACAATATACATGAGAAATACACAATATATAACTCAGTATCCTGCAACATTCAAGAGAAAAAGACTGGTGAATCATATGCATGCCACACACTAGCGACTGTCAAGGGTTGGGAATGAAAATAACGTGAACTGAGGAAGTCAATTTCAATTCCTACAATCATGTCTTTATTAGTAAGCATTACAAAACAGGCAGGCAAACAAGACTGAGGATGATAACTGTTTTGGATACTTCAGAACATTGATGCAGATGTTTGTCTGTAGTGTAAACAATGCTAAATATAAGATTTAAGCCACATTATTACAAGCATGTGCAAGCAACACCATAAATAACACCAGATGTAGAATAAAACAAACCATATCAGCAAGTACCTAATGACAGAATCTATACTAACTGTAGTTGGTAAAGCAAAAGAAAAGTGCAAATACTGTCAAAGTGCATAATAAAGCAATCACCAGTCCAGCCATATACAAAAATCAAGCATGTTTTGTAAAACAATCCAACATTCCTATTGCATCAAGGTGAAAATACTTTCAAAGTGCATGATAAAAACAAGTCCAGCAGTATGCAAATATGAAGCCAGGTTAGTCAAACAATTCCCTGTTAGGTGTGTGTATAAAGGCACATATATTTCAAAGCAACACGTAAACAATATCAACTACAACACCATACAATAATCAAAACGGTTTAGACTAACAATTCCATTTATGAAGGTTCAAATATTTCAAAGTGACTGGCAAAATAGTAACAAGCAAAAAACACAAAATGATGGACGGAATGTTGCACAATGGCAAAACATTCACCCCCAGTCACAGATCTGGGTTTAATCCATCATTATTTTGCCCACCAAGCCACCCTGAGCAAAATAACGATGAATTAAACCCAGATCTGTGACTGGGGGTGAATGTTTTGCCATTGTGCAACATTCCGTCCATCATCTTGTGTGTTTTGCTGTTCACCCTATGTGGGATGGGTATGCCCAGACGTGGGTCCCGTGCTCACTAAGACACTGGAGTCAAGCTATCCTGCCTGAAGACGGCTGATAGCCAGAAACCGGTCCTAGGATGCTTGATTCCGGTCCAGGGAAGACATGGCTTGGCAGTTCGGGCTGGACTGTTCCCATGAGGCACAGGGTCAAGACTGATTTGCATATGGCCATGTCTGAACTGGGGTGGCTTGGTGAGCAAAATAACGATGGATTAAACCCAGATCTGTGACTGGGGGTGAATGTTTTGCCATTGTGCAACATTCCGTCCATCATCTTGTGTGTTTTGCTGTGCACCCTATGTGGGAAGGGTATGCCCAGACGTGGGTCCCGTGCTCACTAAGCCACTGGAGTCAAGCTATCCTGGCTGAAGACGGCTGATAGCCAGAAACCGGTCCTAGGATGCTTGATTCCGGTCCAGGGAAGACATGGCTTGGCAGTTCGGGCTGGACTGTTCCCATGAGGCACAGGGTCAAGACTGATTTGCATATGGCCATGTCTGGGGTGGGTTGGTGAGCAAAATAACGATGGATTAAACCCAGATCTGTGACTGGGGGTGAATGTTTTGCCATTGTGCAACATTCCGTCCATCATCTTGTGTGTTTTGCTGTTCACCCTATGTGGGAAGGGTATGCCCAGACGTGGGCCCCGTGCTCACTAAGCCACTGGAGTCAAGCTATCCTGGCTGAGGACAGCTGATAGCCAGAAACCGGTCCTAGGATGCTTGATTCCGGTCCAGGGAAGACATGGCTTGGCAGTTCGGGCTGGACTGTTCCCATGAGGCACAGGGTCAAGACTGATTTGCATATGGCCATGTCTGAACTGGGGTGGGTTGGTGAGCAAAATAACGATGGATTAAACCCAGATCTGTGACTGGGGGTGAATGTTTTGCCATTCTGCAACATTACGTCCATCATCCTGTGTGTTTAAAATAGTAACAAGTACAGCAGGCAGCAGCATACAAAAATCAAACCACTTTAGTCAACCAATGCCCTTTTGGTTTGTTCATGAAGGTACAAATATTTTAAAGTGACTGGTAAAACAATAACAAGTACAGCAAACAGCAGCATATGTAGATCAAACCTATTTAGTCAAACTAATTCCTCTTTTGTCTGTGCACAAAGGCATAAAGGGCCTGGTAAAGCAATAATAATTTAGCAGCATGAACATCAAACCAGTCCAGTCGAATAATGCCCCTTTTATTTGTGCATAAAGTGCAAATATTTCAACGTGAGTGGTGACAACGACAAATTTAGCAGCATGAACATTAAACCAGTCTAGACAAAGTATGCCCCTTTAGTTCGTACATAATGGTGCAAATATTTAAGTAACTGGCAAAACCATAACAAGTCTCAGCAGCAAAATAAGCAAAGCTATTTACTCAAACGATGCCCCCTCTGTCTGTGTAAAAGAAAGTGTCAAGGGGAGGAGTATTTATGTCAGGTTAAACTGAATACATTTCTTCTTGCCTCTATAAACGTATGTTCAGAATATTGAGGCATTCTATTTATAAGAAGTATGATATACTGGCAGAATACCATATTACTTTCTGCTTCCTCATGGGATTCAAAGAACAGATACATTTAGAAAATCACACTATGAGTATGAACAGTACTTGCAGGAGCCTGATGAAATTAATTGCAGAGTATAAGGCTGGTACAGCAGAAAACAATAGTTAAAAAGTGGAAGAGTGACTGGCAAATTAGACTAGTGGCTGAAGGCTACAACTGCTTGGTTCACTGAATTGTAGAGATATACTTGACTGAAAGAATGTTATGTTATGTTATGTTATGTTATGTTATGTTAGGAATACTTATAAAGCGCAAAACAGCTGCCCCAGCGAAGGAGCGTCCCGGCGCTAGCAGCAACACAACTGACAGGACGGAAAGGCGAGAGGGAGGGACTATGGTGTAGGAAACAGGTAGGTTTTAATGGCCTTCCTAAACTCCAGGTAGCTGGTCAGGCCCCGGATCTGAGATGGAAGTGAATTCCAAAGAAGGGCGACCCTGTAGCGGAAAGAACGGCCACCAGCACGGGCTCTCTGTGTTCGGGGAACCACTAGATGTTGGCCCTGGGAACGAAGATGGCGAGAGGGAACATAGGGCAGAATAAGCTGTGCCAGGATGTCAGGAGATGACAATTTCAGGGCTTTAAAGGTGATACAGAGAGCCTTAAATTCAATGCGCCTAGCCACTGGCAGCCAATGCAGGCGACAAATGGCACCAGACGTTGAGCAAGACCTGCGCAGACCCAGAAGGGTTCTTGCAGCCGCATTCTAAACCCTTTGAAGCCTCAAAATCTCTGCCTTATTAGCCCCTAAGTATAACGATGAGGCATAATCGAGTCTAGACAGATCAGAGGCTTGAATAATGATCGGTAGAGTTGGGGCATCAAAAAATCACAGAAGAGGACAAAGCCCTCGTAGGAGTCCAAAGCAGGTTCCTGCCACCTTTTTAGTTTGGACCCGAAAGTTGAGGGATGAGTCAAGCCACACTCCCAGATTTTTTACAGCTTCCTTAGGAGGGGGGACAGCCAGGGCTACTCGGCCACCACTGGTCGCTCCACTGACCATGGTCCTTCCCCACCAGTAGTACCTCCGACTTGCTAGCATTAAGTTGGAGGCAGTTGGCGGTCATCCACTCGGAGACTGCCTGCAGGTCGGCCTGAAACTTACGGGCGTCCTGCTCGGCGTTATTGGACAGTGCTACCACCAACTGGGTATTGTCAGCGTAGGAGACCATAGTCAGTCCTCTGCTCTTGGCTACTGTGGCTAAAGATTGCACATAGAGATTAAAAAGCAGAGGACTGAGGGAAGAACCCTGTGGCACCCCTTGCTTGATCGGGTGCGATCCTGAGTTGAACGGGGAACTGCTAGCATTAAGTTGGAGGCAGTTGGCGGTCATCCACTCGGAGACTGCCTGCAGGTCGGCCTGAAACTTACGGGCGTCCTGCTCGGCATTATTGGACAGTGCTACCACCAACTGGGTATTGTCAGCGTAGGAGACCATAGTCAGTCCTCTGCTCTTGGCTACTGTGGCTAAAGATTGCACATAGAGATTAAAAAGCAGAGGACTGAGGGAAGAACCCTGTGGCACCCCTTGCTTGATCGGGTGCGATCCTGAGTTGAACGGGGAACTGCCACCACAAATGACCTTTCCCGGAGGAAGGAGGCAAGCCACTCCAAAGCCGGTCCGGTGATGCCGGCCACCTCCAGACGGTGCAGTAGAATGGCATGGGACACCGTGTCAAACGTGCCGCTAAGATCTAAAAGAATCAGCGCCGATGTTTGGCCGGCGTCCAGAGCAGACCAGAGATGTTCTGTCACAGCCAGGAGGGCAGATTCTGTGCTGTGACCCGGTCGAAAGCCATTCTGGGAAGGGTCAAGCAGATTATTCCTCATCAGGAAGTCTGACAGGTGGGAGTTGACATAGGCCTCAGTGATTTTAGCCGCCCACGGAAGCAGTGAGATAGGGCAGTAATTCTCTGCCTTGGCCGGATCAGGAGAGTTTTTTTTAACAAGGGTACCACCATGGCCTGTTTCCAAGCATTGGGCACAGTGCCTGTGGTAAGTGACCCGTTTATCACTTGACCCATGACTGGAAGAATGGTAGGGGACAGCTTCCTAAATTGATCAGGTCTGAGCGGGTCCAAAGGGGAGCCAGACTTGACTTTGTTGCATAATATACACAGTTGTTCGGCAGGGATAGGTGGCAAGGTATCAAAGGTGTTGACAATAGGAGAACCTAGAACCGCGTGAGTGTTGCTGGGAGGGACCTGTAAATAGTATCCACCTTACTAATGAAGAAGGTGGCCAGGTCCTCACACTGCTCATTAGATTTGATAGATGAACCCGAGGTCTGCTGGGTTTGCAGGCTAGACAGAAGTGAAAACACTTTTTTGCAGGGTTGTCGCTTTCACGGATTTGTTTTGCGAAATAGGTCACACGGGTCGATTGGAGGGCCCTGTGATATTTCTTGATCGCCAACCGGTAGATGACTTTAGCGGCGGGATCAAAATCCCGTCTCCAAGTGCGCTCCAATCTTTTGCAGTTTATACGGGTCACTGCTAGCTCATCTTTATACCAAGGTCTGGATTTGGGTTTGCGACTGGAGGACCATTTCTCTGAGATTAATCTATCTAATGGCTTGCGAATCCACTCAGAGAACATACGACAGACCTCTCTGCCTTTCTTTGTGCAAACTCTTCTGTTAGAGCTTTCACATTTAATTTTTTTGCCAGATCACTCCCAGTGCTTAAAGTTGCAAACCCTGACAGCCTTTCCTGCAACCCTTGACAGCCTTTACTGTGTCATTGTGCTTTGGAAAGAGTTCTTGATTAATTTTAATTTTGAAAATGACCTTTCTGTACTGGCAACAGTAACTGGAATTGTAAGAAAAAGTTTTAGTGCTGTTGCACCATCCAAATGACTGGGCATAATTGCATGGTTTCTCAGAGTTAACAGGACAGCCAGACCCTTTATTGTGCCACCTGAGATAAGTTATATTTGTTCTTTCAACACTGCTTTGATGCGATGAGTTGTTGTAGAAACTCTAGAGACAAGTCTTTTTCGTAATGAGCTGAAAGGGTCATGTTTGCTTCAAACCACTCCTCCTCAATAGCTATGTGTGTTATTTCAGACTACTAATTACTCTTACATGGGTATGGTAGAGGAGTGTAGTACACATTATTATTAAATGCCTGACTTCCCACTTCCAATGGCACACACACACAAACCACACGTTTGCATCTGAAAAAGGCTTTGTGGGTCCAAACAACTCTGAATTCTGTGAGTTTCTGGCAATTCAGAATTTGTTGACCTTAATTACCAAAGCTGTGTTGATGAAGTAGATCTGTAGCTGTAGTGTTCGTTTCTGTATCATGATACTCTTTCACTAAGATAATTTTTAACACTGAGGGAATGTGATGAGAGCACACTTGTATGTATTACAAAGAGAAATGATGCACCGTGCCTGTAGCATATCCTATAACCACCAAAGAAAAACTTATGCAGAGTGTAAGCATTCTTTAACTTTGCTACAATTTTTTTGATCTACTTTATACACAAAATGTCTTTTCCATGGGCCTAGACCTGCCAGCCCACGTGGTAATTAGGGCCATCATATTCGCAGATGGCACCAGGAACATCTTAAGGATTTTGGGGGCCAACTGCCAAGTGTATTCTGGGGATCTCTGTGAGAACAGTTTTGAATTGTTGATCCTTTTTCAGCTCTTTCATGCCCTCTTTGGGTGAGTCACAGATATTGTAACACAGCAGCGGCTCGCTAATATAATTGGAAATAATCTCCGTGAAACCCTCCCATTTCTCATGTGTGAGGGCCTGATTTGATCCAAAAGAAACTATTTTATGGATGTTGCATGAAACAACATTCCTGTACAAAATGTCTGTAATAGACACACATCAACAATATTGAAAAAAAAGAAAGAAAAGTTGTATTTAAAACAATCTGTGCAAGAATCATGTAAGTCGATCAAGTTCTCTGCAGAACAGAGCTGGTTTTATCAGGCCCCCCCCCCTGAAAGGATAGGGCCTGGGCCGGATCCCGGTTTGCCCATGCCTTAAAACATCTTTCGATTGCATTGGCCTTCAATTTATGCAACAATTTCCCATCCAGTAATGGCAGCTTAAGAAACAGCAATTGTGATCTAGGGAAAGTAAAGGAGGCCCTGGCAAGAGGCGAGTCCAAGGATATGGGTTGATAAACATGATACATAGCAGAGCACTTAGAATCAAGCCTGGGACCTGGCATGGGACAGGAGCTGAGAATTACTGTGCGTAAAGGGAAGTGTGAGGGAAGAAAGCAGCCCATCACAAAATGGCGGTCATGTTGATGCAAGTAACCGGGTGGCCAGAGACAGCCCTGCAGGCTAAGGGGCACCAAAACCCACACACGTAAATCATTTTTAAAAGATGTCTTGCAGCGCCTCCCTCGCGCTGGTTCGCACCTTGGAAAACCAAAGGTATGTACATATAACAGCTCTCCGTCTGAGCATAAGTGCAGAGTGGGACGAATTAATGTATGGTTAGTGATGGGCTTGTTTGAGTGATATTGTAGAGTGAGATGTGAGGGGGACAGGTGAGTGAAGTGTTACATGCATGCAGGATGAGTAGTGTGCACTTGTGACTACAGGGTGATGTTCAGCGTTAACAGCGCTTAAGCATATTGTGAGTGCATTGTGATCACTGTGAGTGCAGGGTGAGCATGTAAGGGAAGGGCGAAAATGAGGAGTGAGTTGACTGAATGCAGGGTGCATTCCCAGACACTGGAAGTAACTCAGCATGTTATTAACGATGGCGTAGGGTTTCAGATATAAGTTAAACTGTGGCTATTATGGCACTAATCAGGGATCGAGGGTGTAGGAAATAAATAATGCGCTGATCCTGCAACAAACTTCCAGTCTTATGATTAGGGTTTCCAGCTCATTAGTTTGATGTACCAGACGGGGCAAACATAAGCAGTCACCTAAAGCTTTTTTTTCAGCACTTATCTGTGCATACTTTGAACAGCAAATATAAATAGAAAGCACTTTTAATTGTGTTTTAGGGATGTCCAAATGATCAATCACTTACAATTAAAGGGAACAAAGACAGAAAAGTCACATTACAAATGAATATATACTTTTTTATTTATAAAGCTATTCAGTGTCAAGAAAAGGTCCTTCAAGGCTCTTTAAACAACACATTGCTGGCACTTTTCTTTTGGCAACCCTACTTTATATACCTTTTCATGAAATGCAGTCCCACTCTACAGCGGAAAATGTAAATTTCAAATGTAAGGAATAGGCAGAGTGGAGGCCCAGGGGGTACTGGAACCAGAAAATCTAAGTCTCAGTAGACAGTTTACAAAGGTATGTAAATATGCAAATGGTCTTGAAAGACCTGTGAAAAACATGGGCGTGCCGGGGAGAAAACTCCAGACACTGCCCAGCCGATACCACAGCAGCTCGAGCTGCAGCAGCCCGGGCTGAGACACAAGGGGGGAGATAGGGGAGGCGGCGGAAGCCCTTTTAGCCCTATGGGCGTTGCGCGCCTGATTGAAATGTTCCTGACATGACCCTTATATCTCTTGTGACAAAGTGAGAAGGCACCTTTCATTTGCTATATTTTCATTGACCTCTTTCAGGAGTAGAAATCTCTGGCCTCGAGGCAGTTGCCTTCAACCCCCTTCCTGCTGGGCCTGGGAGCTCAGGTCACCGGCACCCACCGCACCCAGCACACACCATTTAATTTATGAGGCAGGACTATTAAGAGGCAACTCAACTGGTGCAACCAATGCTGGCGAGAGAGTGTAGTGCTGCCTGAGTGCGCCAATTGCAAAAACAACAAGTGATGGACTGAATGTGGATCAATTTCACACACTCCCCCAGTCAAAAGATCTGGGCCCAAATCCATCGTTTTTTTGCACTCCACACCACCCTGGGTTAGACAATGGCGATATGCAAATCAGCTCTGACCCTGTTGCCCCATGGGAACAGTCCAGTCCGAACTACAAAGGCCATATCCTTCCCAGAACGGAATCAAGCATCCGAGGACCGGACCGGTTTCGAGGTAACACCTCTCTTCAGCCCGGCTAGCTTGACTCCAAGTGGTGTGGAGTGCCTGGGACCCACGTCTGGGCATCCCCAGCGCACTTAGGCGGCAATTGCAAAAACAACAAGTGATGGACTGAATGTGGATCAATGTCACACACTCCCCCAGTCAAAAGATCTGGGCCCAAATCCATCGTTTTTTTGCACTCCACACCACCCTGGGTTAGACAATGGCGATATGCAAATCAGCTCTGACCCTGTTGCCCCATGAGAACAGTCCAGTCCGAACTACAAAGGCCATGTCCTTCCCAGAACGGAATCAAGCATCCGAGGACCGGACCGGTTTCGAGGTAACACCTCTCTTCAGCCCGGCTAGCTTGACTCCAAGTGGTGTGGAGTGCCTGGGACCCACGTCTGGGCATCCCCAGCGCACTTAGGGCGGCAATTGCAAAAACAACAAGTGATGGACTGAATGTGGATCAATGTCACACACTCCCCCAGTCAAAAGATCTGGGCCCAAATCCATCGTTTTTTTGCACTCCACACCACCCTGGGTTAGACAATGGCGATATGCAAATCAGCTCTGACCCTGTTGCCCCATGGGAACAGTCCAGTCCGAACTACAAAGGCCATGTCCTTCCCAGAACGGAATCAAGCATCCGAGGACCGGACCGGTTTCGAGGTAACACCTCTCTTCAGCCCGGCTAGCTTGACTCCAAGTGGTGTGGAGTGCCTGGGACCCACGTCTGGGCATCCCCAGCGCACTTAGGGCGGCAATTGCAAAAACAACAAGTGATGGACTGAATGTGGATCAATGTCACACACTCCCCCAGTCAAAAGATCTGGGCCCAAATCCATCGTTTTTTTGCACTCCACACCACCCTGGGTTAGACAATGGCGATATGCAAATCAGCTCTGACCCTGTTGCCCCATGGGAACAGTCCAGTCCGAACTACAAAGGCCATGTCCTTCCCAGAACGGAATCAAGCATCCGAGGACCGGACCGGTTTCGAGGTAACACCTCTCTTCAGCCCGGCTAGCTTGACTCCAAGTGGTGTGGAGTGCCTGGGACCCACGTCTGGGCATCCCCAGCGCACTTAGGGCGGCAATTGCAAAAACAACAAGTGATGGACTGAATGTGGATCAATGTCACACACTCCCCCAGTCAAAAGATCTGGGCCCAAATCCATCGTTTTTTTGCACTCCACACCACCCTGGGTTAGACAATGGCGATATGCAAATCAGCTCTGACCCTGTTGCCCCATGGGAACAGTCCAGTCCGAACTACAAAGGCCATGTCCTTCCCAGAACGGAATCAAGCATCCGAGGACCGGACCGGTTTCGAGGTAACACCTCTCTTCAGCCCGGCTAGCTTGACTCCAAGTGGTGTGGAGTGCCTGGGACCCACGTCTGGGCATCCCCAGCGCACTTAGGGCGGCAATTGCAAAAACAACAAGTGATGGACTGAATGTGGATCAATGTCACACACTCCCCCAGTCAAAAGATCTGGGCCCAAATCCATCGTTTTTTTGCACTCCACACCACCCTGGGTTAGACAATGGCGATATGCAAATCAGCTCTGACCCTGTTGCCCCATGGGAACAGTCCAGTCCGAACTACAAAGGCCATGTCCTTCCCAGAACGGAATCAAGCATCCGAGGACCGGACCGGTTTCGAGGTAACACCTCTCTTCAGCCCGGCTAGCTTGACTCCAAGTGGTGTGGAGTGCCTGGGACCCACGTCTGGGCATCCCCAGCGCACTTAGGGCGGCAATTGCAAAAACAACAAGTGATGGACTGAATGTGGATCAATGTCACACACTCCCCCAGTCAAAAGATCTGGGCCCAAATCCATCGTTTTTTTGCACTCCACACCACCCTGGGTTAGACAATGGCGATATGCAAATCAGCTCTGACCCTGTTGCCCCATGGGAACAGTCCAGTCCGAACTACAAAGGCCATGTCCTTCCCAGAACGGAATCAAGCATCCGAGGACCGGACCGGTTTCGAGGTAACACCTCTGTTCAGCCCGGCTAGCTTGACTCCAAGTGGTGTGGAGTGCCTGGGACCCACGTCTGGGCATCCCCAGCGCACTTAGGGCGGCAATTGCAAAAACAACAAGTGATGGACTGAATGTGGATCAATGTCACACACTCCCCCAGTCAAAAGATCTGGGCCCAAATCCATCGTTTTTTTGCACTCCACACCACCCTGGGTTAGACAATGGCGATATGCAAATCAGCTCTGACCCTGTTGCCCCATGGGAACAGTCCAGTCCGAACTACAAAGGCCATGTCCTTCCCAGAACGGAATCAAGCATCCGAGGACCGGACCGGTTTCGAGGTAACACCTCTCTTCAGCCCGGCTAGCTTGACTCCAAGTGGTGTGGAGTGCCTGGGACCCACGTCTGGGCATCCCCAGCGCACTTAGGGCGGCAATTGCAAAAACAACAAGTGATGGACTGAATGTGGATCAATGTCACACACTCCCCCAGTCAAAAGATCTGGGCCCAAATCCATCGTTTTTTTGCACTCCACACCACCCTGGGTTAGACAATGGCGATATGCAAATCAGCTCTGACCCTGTTGCCCCATGGGAAGAGTCCAGTCCGAACTACAAAGGCCATGTCCTTCCCAGAACGGAATCAAGCATCCGAGGACCGGACCGGTTTCGAGGTAACACCTCTCTTCAGCCCGGCTAGCTTGACTCCAAGTGGTGTGGAGTGCCTGGGACCCACGTCTGGGCATCCCCAGCGCACTTAGGGCGGCAATTGCAAAAACAACAAGTGATGGACTGAATGTGGATCAATGTCACACACTCCCCCAGTCAAAAGATCTGGGCCCAAATCCATCGTTTTTTTGCACTCCACACCACCCTGGGTTAGACAATGGCGACAGCACTGATGGAGCCCCTGGAGGCTGGAACATGGCGGACATGGATTGTAATGCACTATGTGGTGACATGCTTGGAACAAATCTTAATATAAATACTGTTCACAAAAATTCAATCCAGGCACTTTTTTGTACTAGGGTGATGAAAAGCGACAAGATTCACTGCATTGGTAAACCTGCTGAGATGTTGCGACCGCTCACTAGATGCAAAGAGCAAAGCAGTTTAGGTGCTCATGTTGTACGCAAGCCAATAGGAAAGCCTCTCTTTGGGTTCAGGCATTGGAAGTGGCACACCTAGGAGTATGTTTTCCCAGTTCCCTAAGAAATTTCTGAATGCAAGTGCTGTTTGGAGTAAACTGATTTAAACTGTTAAGACACCGGACTAATCATGATAAAAGTATTCCAGAGATTCAGTCAGGAGAAGGAGAAACTACAGGGCTGAAATGGCAATTCATCCTTCATGGATTCTAGTAGGGAATACTACTACAGTGGGTAATATGAAACTGTAATTGAACTCATACATACTCGCAAACGTCTAAGGAAATAAATCAACCCTACTACTAAGCAAGCTATCAGTCAGGAGGGGTGGACATAGTGATAAGTCGGAAAATAAATAGAATATCAGATCTCTAATCTCAGTTTGGACAATGTGTTTTTCAGTTAAAGAATATTTTTTGTTTATGAAAAGCAGAATATTCTAGTGCATTCTTAATTGTTGTGTCAAGAGAGTTGTGAATACAAATGTCATTGAAATGTTAATAGTTAGGGTGTATAAAACAGTAATACACCCACCTGAACTGGATTCTCCAGGTAATTAGTAATCATTGTGCACAGTCTGTCTTCGTTCTAAAGAGCTCAAGTCACTCATTTTCCTTAAAATGAGAAAGTGAAATGTCCTCTCCTACTTGCAAAGCTTTGCCCATACGAAAGGTTCAGAGTGCATTCTCACACACTGCGTGCTCAGCATTTAAAAGGAGAAATATAGAGCTGTGGCACCACTGATGCTACTTGCTACACTCACACCAGTCTCTGCCTTCAGAAAGTTCCATCTGCATGTTATCAATGCTAGTTTTAACAGCATGTATGTCACAGACTCAACCCCATTACAGTGACCAACTACTACATCGACTGAACATATTAACAAGTACATCAACTTTATATTCCTTCAATATGTTTTCTATACTAGCTTCAGTCCTAACAATGAAGGTTCTACAGCCAAGTCCAAATAAGAGCATGTCATCGTAATAGTCCTAGTTGATGCGTGTGGTAAGTACAAGGGGAGAATCCCAACATTAAAATGCGATATTGGGGTCAATATAATGGGGTACAAGTAATGGAAGTACATATGCTTTTGCATTCAGGGTCATGGTCAGTCATTGTGAGAGCACTCAGATACTCTCATGCTGTCATATCCTGCCTCTTGTTCTCTTTAGCATCGTACATTGCTATGTAGCACTTCAAACTTTATTAAACAAACATATTCCAGAGGAGCTCACTGACTGATTTCCTCTCCCTTCACTGGACAAGAACAGCCTTAAAATTTCTATATTGCCAGTTTTACATTTCTATGTGTCACATTGCCTCATCTCTACTTGTTCACACTATCCTCACGAATGGGAACTTATGTATGGCAGTTTAATGCCAGAAATACTTGTAAGCACAAACCAATGTCGGACAGCCAGTAACTGTACCTCCCACAGTGTTCCATGAATTGAGATTCGTGCACTCTCACCCCAGTACTACGTAGAGACGTATCAATAAAACAACAAGGAAAGATGCATTCAATAACACAAAGTCCAAAGTGCACTGGCTTCCTGTCAACAAGAGGATCACCTTCAAGCTCCTCACTCACGCACACAAAGTATTCCACAACACCGGGCCAGCATACCTCAACAAACAACTTACCTTCTACACCCTGAACTGCCAGCTCCGCTCCGCTGACCTCGCCCTCGCCACCGTCCCCCGCATCCGGAGAGCGACCACTGGCTGAACATTCTCCTACCTCCCCGCCAAGTACTGGAACACCCTCTCCATCCTCCTACGGCAAACTGAATACCTACTTACCTTCAGGAGGCTACTTAAGTAGCAGCAGCCCCCCCCCCCCCCAGCGCCTTGAGACCCTCAAGGGTGAGCAACGCGCTTTACAAATGTCTTGATTGATTGATTGAAAGTCCTCAGTCTTATGAAATATTCTTTATTTTAAATTCCTTCATTCCATAAACGCAATGCAGCCAAAATGTTTTGCTCAGAGAAAATGAACTTCTTCTGGGCTTAACTCATGTATTATCTGAATAAATAACATTTTAGTAACATCTGTGTGTCTCAGAACCCTCACGATTCTATACTCCACGGATTGGAATGGATGTAATATTCCTCAAATGCGAGGGGAGTATCACGTACCTCAAGATGACACCAGAATCTGAATTAACAGCCAGAGATACAGTGTCATTTCTCATGAAAGGTAATGGTGAAAAAAACTTCATTCATTCCAATACGTGGAGTATAGAAATCTGAGGATTCTGAGACACCCGTATGGTACTTCAATGTCATTTATTCAGATAATACATTGTTTGAGCCCTGAGGATGTTCATTTTCTCTGCCAGAAATATATACTCATTTGGTCCCTTCTTCTTTAGACGCACCAGACTGTTTTGGGCCTCTCCGTCAATCATGGATGCCACTGATACTATGGGCCACCTGCAGGGCCTATATTACGTTTTAATCCATGTGGCTGACATGTCCAGTATGCTGCCCAGCCCACCCCACCCTCTGAGACTCCTCGCCCCTTTGCCTACCAGAGGCACCCCCATTAGAGTGAGGACAGGCCTTGAGTAGTCATGGGAACTCAGACAGGAAAGGCCTTAATGGTGTGGATGCATGTCATGCAATTCTAGTCAGGCTTTTGATTAACTGACAGAAACTTTACTTTTTTTTAAAAATTGTTTTTATTGGTATTTTACAGTACATTACAATATATATCACATATAACATGAACTAACAATTTGCTAAATGTTCGACGGGGATTACCATTGCGTTGCCTTTTGATGGCCGGTTGCCCATCAGTGTGTTTACACTTAACACTAAAACAACGGGTGATTGCAGTATTAGTCTTAGCTCTAGTGACACATAAATCATAAAACATGCAAATAAAACATGCAAATGGTGATTTGGGTGTTTTGGTAGACGCTCATAGTGTTTCGTCTGAGCCTATTTTATTTCATTATGCCCTTCTTTCCTTCATCGGGGTTCGTAAGGGTCAAGAAACTTGTATAGCGTTATCCACATCTCTCTGTTGGGATTCTTCCATGGGGCGTGTCTAAGTGCTGTATTGTCTGCCCCTCTGAGGAATGTTATCCAGTTCAACCACCCCTTGAACGTGGCCTTGGTAGTGTCTTTCTAGTTGCCAAGCACCGTTTTGGTAGCTGAAGTTAGGAGGAAGTCAAGAAGGCTACTATCCTGTTTTGTGATGTTGTCTGCCCCTAAGCTTGCTGTGGTTATTGTGGCAAATTCTTCTCTTAGTGTGCACCCTAGGGCTCTGTTTGCAAATGTGAAGACCTCATTCCAGAACTCCCTCACCTTTGAGCAGTTGAAAATGATGTGCGCCAGGTCTCCCTTTTCTGAGTCACAGTTCCAACAACGGTTTGTTTCTCTGAGGCCCAACGTTGCTAGCTGCGCAGGGGTCCAGTATATGCTGTGCAATAACCAGAACTTTGTTTGGGCTAGCACCGGGGAGATCATGTTTTTCTAAATGGACTCCCAGAGGGAGTGTGTCTCTTGCTCTGTGAGATTGATGTTTAGTAGTGCTTCCCAGTATTTGGTGCTCTTGCTGTTGAGTTTTGATGTGTTGGGGCGGAGCAATTTGTATAGATGGGACACCTGGTTACCAACCTTGTGTAGGTTATCCATATATAGGGGGATCGTGGTTTTATGTTTAGAAAGTTTAGCCTTTGTCACTGCTGTTTTAATTATCAGGAAGTTATAGAGTTCTATCTCGCTGAGGTTGTATCGTGCTTTTATGTTGTTGTAGGTGAGGGGTTTCTCCTCCTCATCTTCTAGGTTTGCCGGGAAGGAGAACCCTAATTGTTTCCACGATTCTATGTCTAGTGTTTTCCCTCTGTACTTGATTTTGTGGTTCGCCCATAGGATTTCCCAGCGTGAGTTTATGACACTGTGCTCAAGTTTGCTGTCTAGCTTAAGAAGCGCCTGTCTTGTGTTTCTAAGAATGGAATTGTTCAGCAGTGCTTGTTTGTTCGCAGTGAGGAGTGTCATAGGGCTGGTGTTATTTAGGATGGCCTTCTCAATTGCGAGCCATGTCAGTGTGTATGTTTGTCCTGGCAGTATCCAGTACATGCCCTGTCTAGCAATGAAGGCTGTTTGGAAGGTCCTAAAGTCTGCCACATTGAGCCCACCTAGCTTCTTTGCTAGCCTTAGTTTCGGAAGACCTATTTTGGGTTTTTTGTTGCGCCATATGAATGTGTTTATCATCTGGTCTACCTTGCGATGAAAATTGTCTGTGAGTGTGAGTGGAAGCATCCCTGCCAGGTAATTCACTAGGGGGGTTATCATCATCTTTATGGTGTCTATTCTCCCCCACCACGTTATGAATTATGGTCTCCAGGATTCCAGAAGTGTTTTAATTTTCCCCAGGGTTAGGTTCTTGTTGTGTTCTAGGGTTGATTTCAGGGTTTTCCTGAATTGTATCCCCAGGTATTTGACAAACTCTGGTTACCACGCTAGTCCGGAGGTGGCTATAAGCTCTTTAGTTGTGTGTATGTTTAGCGGTAGGCACCCTGATTTGTCTCTGTTTAGCTTGTGCCCCGAGTGCGTTGAGTATGTCTGTATGGTGTCCATTAGTGCTATGATAGAAACTTCTAGGTCTTCCGTAACAATAAGTATGTCATCCACGTAGGCTGCTAGTTTGGCTGTGGTATTCTTGATTGTTACTCCCTTCATTTTGCTGTTGGCCATGATGTCTGTGATTAGGGGTTCAAGGGCAAGGAGGAATAGCGAAGGTGATAATGGGCAGCCGTGTCTTGTACCGCGCTGTAGAATGAGCTGTTGCGATTGAGACCCATTTATTGTTATCTGTGCCCTAGGAGATTTATATAGGGCCATTACCTTCCTAATTAAGTTTCCACCCAGATTATAAGTATGCATGCATTGCTCCAGAAACATCCAGGACACTCTGTCAAAAGCTTTCTCTGCATCTAACGTTACTGCTACGGTTGGTTTATTCGATTATATTGCGTGTTCAATCACATGGCATAGGAGCCTAGTATTGTCGTGGGACATATGTGTTTTTAGATAGCCTACTTGGGTACTCTTAATGAGTTTAGGTCACAGATTGTTTAGCCTTGTGGCAAGGATTTTGGCGTAAATCTTACAGTCTATATTGATGAGAGAGATGGGGCGGTATTTCTGTGGGCGTTGCGTGCCTTTGCCTTCTTCGGGGATGACTATAATGTTAGCTTCCATCATGGATCCTGTTACTTCCCCCTCTTTCTCGCAATGGTTGAAAACTTTCTTCATAATTGGGATTAAGCTGATTTGGAATGCTTTGTAGAAGGCTGCTGTGTAGCCGTCTGGCCCAGGAGCTTTGAATTGACCACCTGAGCGATCTCATTAGCCTTAATTTCTTGTCCTAGAGAGTGAGCCTCATTTGTAGTTATTTTGGGCTGCTTTAGATTCTCTAGGTATTCATAGCAGCCCTTCTGGTCTAGTGTTGTGTCTTCCTTGTATAGTTCTTGGTAGAAGTCTCTGAACGTACGCAATATGCATTTGTGTTGGGTGTGTGCGATTCCAATCACGTCTGTGATCGATGAGATGGAGTTTTGCTTTTGCTTGTGCTTGAGGTATGATGCTAGTATTTTCCCTGCCTTGTTAGCCTCGCAGAGGTTAATTTGCTTGTTTTTATTAATCCATAATCCTGCTAGTTCGCTCAGGATTCTGTTGAACTCGTATTTTTTACTTGTGATTTCTAGCAGTGAGTCAGAATTTGTGGTGTCCTTGATGTGTTTAGTTTCTAAATGTTTGAAGTCTTGCTCTAATCAATCTAGCTGGTTCTTTGTTTCCCTGTCTCTTCTAGCTTTGATTTCTATTAGAGTCCCCCTAACTGTTGCTTTGAGTGCATCCCACAGTGTTTTGGGGTCTATGTCTTGTGTGTTGTTCTCTGCTATGTAGTTTTTTTATGGCTTGTTCTATTGTCGCTTTGTCTTCCTGTTTTGCCATTACTATGTTGTTAAAGTGCCATTTTCGGGCGGGGTGTTCATTGTGACGGCCTGTTAGCTTTAAGGTGATGCATGAGTGATCGGAGATTGTTCTTGCCACAATTTCTGTGTGCTCTATTAGGTGTGTGTGGGAGCCTGAAATGAGGATGTAGTCGATCCTGCTGTAGGAGTTGTGTGGGTGGGAGTAAAAAGTGTAGTCTCTGGTATCAGGATGTTGGAGCCGCCATGGGTCTTTGAGGTCGAACCTGTTGCATATGTTCTTCAGGGTGTTGAGTGAGGCAGGGGGCTTGGCGTGTGTTGTCGACTGTCTGTCTAGGATGTGGTCTAGTGTTAGATTGAAGTCGCCGGCCAGGGGTAACATGTGGTTGGGTTCAATTGTCTCCAACCTTTTCTCTATTTTCTTCCAGAACTCTGTTTCATCCTTATTTAGCGCATATGTGTTAGCTATGACTATAGTGTCGCCTCCTCTTTTTAGGTGAGTTATTAGTAGTGTACCTTCCCCGTCGTGCTGTTCTTTCTCAATGGATATCTTCAAGTTTCTATTGATCAGTGTGATGACCCCTTTTTTCTTGCCTTCAGCTGAAGAACAGGCTACTTGTCCTATCCACCTTGCCCTGATTTTGTTAGCTTCTTCCCTGCATAGTTTTGTCGCCTGTAATAGTATGACATCTCCCTTCGATTTTGCTAGATAGTCTAGTACCTTTTTTCTCTTTATTGGGTGGTTTAGAGCCTTCACGTTGAGTGACACTATTTTCAGGTCTGTCTGTAGGGTGGAGCTGCTTCTCTGTGGGTTGGGTGTGTTATTGTTGGGTGTCATTATGTGTCACTTGTGGAATTCTCTAACTTATTCTTAATACTCTTTTTAAGATACCTGTCCTGGAGGATTGCGTGTGAGTGTTGACTACAGTAGCTTTTGTAGTGCAGCGTTATCTGTTTGGTCCGGAAAGTTTGTTTTAGTTGCGCTGTCAAGAGGACTTGTCTACCTGATGTTGGATTGTGGGCATCTGCTTTTACAAGACAATACACGTGGACGAGACAGACTAGACAGACAGAACACTGGACAGGACAGACTAGACAGATGTGACGATTAACATACTGAAACCCTCCCTTCTCCCCCTCCCTCCCCTTCCCCCCACTCTGTAACATCGTGCTGAAGGCGTGCGACGGCAAGATCCCTCCCGCCCTGCCCTCTCCCAGGGATGCTTGCTTTGCCTTGGTGAGCCAGCATGCATTGGGTAACGGTCCCTTGGTTCCGAATGTCCTTTAAGAGTCAGTTAAGAATAGCACTCAGCCTTTGCTCATATAAAGGATATTGCTGCTGCCGTTGGAGGCACTCGGTTGTCACAACTTTGCTTGCTGGAACCTCTTGCCTGCGTTTTCCATCGGCTGGTCGCCATGTCCCATTTTTGTAGTTAAAGATGAGGTAGTCTTGTCATTGTAGATGAGGTAGTGTGTTGTTAGCGCCGCTTAGGTTGGCGTTTGAGGTAGGCTGCGTTTACAGTTTTTCCTGTTATTGAGGTGTCTGATGATTCCTTTCTGATTGATTTCTCTGCGGATCGATTTAAGATCTCTAGCAGATTAATCCGCCTCTTGCGCTGGTGAGGCGCGTCTTTTGCTTGTTGTCGATGCTGTGATTTCCATCTCCTGTTGTGTTGGTCCTTGCAGGTATCGTGACAGTTCCCGTGGGTCATCGAATGTGTGCGTTCCTCCGTTTTTGCTAATCCTGAATTTAGTGGGGCCCGCGAAGGAAAACATGATTTTTTTTGCCAAAGTTTGTCTCTTTGTGCTAAGAATCCTTTCCTTATGTCCACAGTTGGCTTCGAATAGTCTTGTGTTAGGATTATTTTCTGGCCTTTCCATTGCAGATTTGGATTCCTTCTCGCAGCCCCAAAGATGGCATCCGTGTGATATGACCTTAGTGGTTTGCAGATAATTGGTCTTGGTCCCGACCTGTTTGAGGATTTGAAGGCTGGCACTCTGTAGGCTCTATCTAGTTCGAAGGGGCACTCAAAATTAATTTTCGTGAGCTTTGGTATGAGCTCCTACATGAGTGTTACGCATGAACCTGCTTTGTCCTCTTCTCCCTCCGGTATTCCTAGTACTCTTATGATTCCCGTCCTCAAACTCTGCTGCTTGTTTTTGGAGGGCTGTTGTCGCACAAGCTATGGTATCGATGGATTTGGTTGTGTGGAAAGCCTTGTCTTCAATGTCACTCACTCGCTGTTCCACCTCTGATAGTCTGTTATTCGCAGTGTGAATATCCGCTCTTACTGCTGCTAATTCAGGCTGGATTGCGTCCGTTGTAAGTTTGGTCGATTTTGCCAGGTCGGGTACTTCTGCCAGTTTTTTAAGGATACTCTCCAATGTGCTGTTAATATCTGTTTTTTGTTTGATGGGTGGTTCCATATGGCTCTCTGGATTGTTTTTCTTCAGTGGTTGGTTGCCCTCCATTGTGGGTAATCCTCTTCTAGCCTGGAACAGTCCAAATCTGCTGTTACTGCTCTTGGTGGTATTTGTGTTCTGTTGATCTGGCTGGGTTGTCGACTTTTCTGTGCAGCAGTACGTGGCACGTCGCTCGCTGCATCTAGTTCTTGTTTTGTTGTAGTTTTTTGGGGAGGGCTGTTCTTTGTGACTCTTAGGGTGGTTTCCGTCTTTTTCGCTGGTATTAGAGTGTAGCTAGCTGACAGGGTGGTGGTGGTTTTGTGTGTCGCTCTTGCGCTATCGTGCTTTCGGTCTTGCACAGTTAGGCGTTTACACAGTTGCTGGTTAGGTGATGGTCATCCGTGTCTTTCTTGCACTTTTGTGCTTTGGGTATTACGCTGCTAGGTGTTGTCAGCTTTCCCCTTGACAATTCGTACAGCACTGCCCCAGTTCAGTCATTTAGGATATATGTCTCTCTTGGGGTGTATCAACCAGGTCCCACTTGCCGTGTTTCTCAGCAGCTCTGTTCGGTGTTTTGCACGCCCTATTGAGTTCGTATTGGCTGAGATCTACGTTGGCGTCTCCGTCCAATATGGCGGCACCCTCTGCTGTGTTTGCGCTTTTGTTTTTGTTTTGTCTCTGCCTCTTTGTCTCGGTATTTAACCTCGCTGTCAGAGCTGTTGTCGCGCAGGTTAACAGCCCCTAGCTGCTCTGTTTCCCTCGCAGCTGGCAGTTAGCACGTTTCCTGCAGGTCACGTCTTTGCTACCTCCTTCTGGGAGAGTTTGCTTTTACCCACCCCAAAATGGTCGCCGTCTTTGCCCGGTTGGGACGGTGGGTATCGTGGCTGGGACGTTCGGGTCGTTGTGCTTTACGTAGCTGGCTGAGTGCAGGCAACCGTAGTGCTGCTCCGGTTTACTCTCTTGGTCTCCCTTCCGTGTTGTTCTGCCTCCTTCGTTCTTTCTTCCTTCGCCCCTCGCAAGATGGTCGCCCCCTGTGTAGCCTTCAGTTTTGTTTTTGGTGGGGGCTTGTAGGGTCTACGTGCTCGTTTTGGCGGGTGAGTTTCTGCTCGAGGTGGGGGGTATTGTGTACCGACCTTGTTGTTGTCTTTTCAGTGTCGAAGCTGCAGCTCTTGCTATTTGCCTCACTGGATCATTTATCTTTCTTGGATCTCGTTGCATCAGGCGGCTGTCGTCATCTTGGCTCTCCGCTGTGCTTCATGGTTCTCCTTACTTTCTTTTCGCTTTTTCAGTCTTTCATGTTCTTTTTTGTTCGCTCGTGATGCGATCTTTCGGTTCGCTGGATATTCCGTCAAAACAGCGTTTCGTCTGTCACGGCTCGCCTATTTGCCTCGCTTGTCCCTGGGTAGAATGGAGCTCAGGATACAGGCAACTATCTTCATTGCCATCCAAGCCACACCCTCTTGCCATCCAAGCCACGCCCCACGGAAACTTTACAATCCCAATTGTAGTTGACTTCCGACGGTCCTGCAGTCACACTCCAGCAATGTTGCAGCGAACCCGAGGTGTAAATAAAAAAATAAAATATATCTTCTTCTTACCTTAAGGCATTGGGGCAGTTTGGGCCCATATCACAATTTTTAACCCCTTGAGTGCTTGTGACGCGCTCAGCTCGTCATGAGGCACTGTGGAGCTGCACTCATGACGAGCTGAGCTCGTCACGGCCCTTGGAACATTCGCACGCAGGGATAATTTCCCCGCTGTGCTGAACGTTCCAAAAACGGGTGTGGCTGTGATGAGCTAAGCTAGTCATGAGTGCAACTCCACTGTGCCTTATGACGAGATGAGCTCGTCACAAGCACAGTGGCGCCGCGCGTGGCCCCACTACCCCCCGCACAGCGGGGGGAAAACACCCCACAGTGAAGGGATTAAAGTCACTATTTCTTTGTTTTTTGATTTGCCGCCCCTCCTGATTCTTAATGCCCCACCTCCCCCTTCTGCTGTGTTTTTAAACATGTATGAGGCTGGTGACCCAATCATCGCAAGTTACCTTTGTGGCACTGGTGAGTGCAGAGTAGGCAGAACAAGGGTTCCAATCAAACTCTGAGTCCCAAGTGTTAAAAACATAAACCATGAACTAGGTTCAAGAGATAAGGAGGGTGTGACATTTAATAACAACATGTGTCATATGGTATCAAAAGTGCACAGCAGGACACAGTAGCTAACACAGCTGACACACACAAAAGTAACTAAATAGAAAGTCCTTCAAGGAAAGGTTGCACATTGAGACACACATTTAGGTGTTCGTACCAGCTTTGTGGCAGATTTTCAGACTTGCAAGATAGAAAGCGGCAGAAAGAAAAATTGCAATGTTGTGAATAGTGCACTGCTAGGAAGGAAGACAAATGTCATTGTGCAGGTGAAACTTCCTTGTGTAGAATCTTTATAGTATAGAGAAATCTTGTTTTTGTGGAATCTTTGTTCTGTAGACAAATTTTCATTGAGTTGACGATTCTTTATCATGGTACAACTTAGGAAAAAAGGCTGCAGATTCATAGAATTAAACTACCTACAACTATTAAAGTCTCACACACTCACCGGAGGCCTGGCCTGGCCTGCAACTTCAGTGGCAGGCACCAGCGGGCGGTACTACAGAAGACAGGTCTAGCAATAATTAATTTATGGCCGGCGGTCGCAGGGTCCCTCGCGGCCTTCTCGGGTATGCCTCACCTCCTGCGTACTTTTAAATGCGTGATGCGCATGACATCAGTCCCACCTTAAGGGTGAAGAGCTGCGCAGACGTGGAGACAACTGCTCGCACCATTTAATTTAAAAAGAGACTGTGGCGAGGTGCAACGACGCCAAGTATACCGTAAGTTACGTAACCTATGACATCCAAACACGAATGATGTGTTGTGCTTGCTAGCTGCGGAGGGGGCCCCCGCAACTCGGGGGCTGCGGGGGTCTGTGTTACGCCCCTGATGCAGGTGGCACTTTGCTAACCTGATAATCAGCTGCTAATGGAAGGACTGAGGCCTGCAAGGCATAGCAGACATCTGTCCATGCATTCGCTTCCAGAAACTTTTTTTTTTTTACAAGCAGCACATGCCCATCAAATGCACATGTACTGCTTCAAAAAAGGTTTTCCTGTATGGAAGGGTAGTCCTGATCCTCTGCAAAACTACCTGCTCCATTGATGCTGCTGGTAAGCAGGGTCGGACTAGCATATCGGGCAATGAGGCAGTGCCCGAGTGGCTGGCCCGATAGTTCAGCCTGTGGGCCAGCTTCCCTTCCCTTGCAAACCACTTATACAATGTGTCTTTAAAAGTTAAAAACATTCCTATTTGTAAATGTGGGTCACTTTTTTAGGTATCTGATTTGCTAATAGGGGGTCTCTTTTATTTTGGTGACTGGGTCTGTTTTTCTCTCGGCCTGTTTCTGCTTGCAAGTTGCACAAAGGGTAAGTTGTCCCTATGCAAATCAGCAGTCATTTCATTTAACTTCTGTGTTTCCAGTCCTTGGGGAAAGTGTCAATTTATTTTTCTAGATTTTTTTATAGTGCAACCTTGACCCAAAGGTATCAAAGCACTTTACATGAGCACCAGTTGCGTTATATAAGGACACATTCACTTTGTTAGGCACGGGGAGATTAAGTGATTTGCCCAGAATCACAGGATGATGAGCGTCCCTGCCAAGGATCGAACCCGGTTCCCCAGCTTTGAGGTCCACTGCTCTAGCCATTACACCACATCCTGGTAATTGAGGTGTTGCAATAGGTGGTAAGTCCATGGCTGATTCTGGATTAATCTACGTTGAAGATTGTTGTGTTGCTTGAAGACGTTGGTAGCCTTGGGCGGGGCCCTGAAGTTTCTGTATATGTTGACAATCTTGTTGAGGAAGAATTGTTCAAGTTTGTTGCAGTGTGACGCAGTAATGTTGTCTAAGGTGTTGGAGAACTTTTTGATGATGTTGAAGAGTTCTTTGCTGTTAATGGAGCTTGATTCGATGCGTGAAGCTAAGGCCCTTTTCTTCATTTCTCTTAACTGTCTGTGGTAGAGGTTGAGGCCTGGCTGTCTTGAAGGTGGTCTTGTCAGTTGTGTCCTTGCTGTGTAGCCATCTTCTTTCCAGTTGTTTACAGGGTTGTTTAGCAGTTCTGAGGTCTTCAGTGTTCTAGTTAGCCTGCTTGGTGGACCATCTGTGGGTGTTGTTACCGATGGAAGAAATGCTGTCAGAGCAGTTGGTGCTTCAATTGAAGACATTTCTGACATTCTGGTCTAGGTTGTTGAAGGAGATGGGGTGGATGGTGTGTTGAGGCTGTTGATCCATGTGTATTACTCTGGTTGTGTTGAAGGGCATTAGGCACACTGGGGCGGAGGCCCATGAGCTAGTGATGTTAAAGTGGACAATCCAGGTGACTTATTTGGTGTGGATGTATCTGATGCAGTCACAGGAGGTGATGATGGGGTCTAGTAAGTGGCCTGTGGTATGCATGAAGTCATGGATGAGTTGGGTGAGTTTGATGTTGTTAATGCTCTCGAGGAGGTTGGTAGTGTTGATATCATTGTTGCCATTGAGATGGAAATTGAGGTTGTCAAGGCTAACTTAGTTGTTGGAGTCTATGGCAAGGGTGGCGATGAAATCAGGGAAGAAGTTGCAGAAGGCTGGATGTGGTCATGGAGGATGCTAGGTGAGAGTGCCTATGGTAGAGATTTTGCTTTCTGTTTGGAGTCAGAAGTTAAGGTACTCCATGGCTGTGGTGATGTTGTCATCTGTGGTGGGGCAGTGGATGAATTCCTTTTATATGATGGTGTCCGTACCCCAGGCTTGTTGATGTGGTAGCAGGGGTTGATCTTGTATCCTTCATGGATTGCAGTGGTGATGTAAGACACTGAAGAGGGGCTGAGCAAGATCTAAGTAAGGAAAAGGACGTTGGATGTGAGGGTTGAGATGAGGTCCCAAATCTCAGTGATATGTTTGCATAGTTAACATCTGTTGAGAAGAGTGCAAGCAAATTGTTTTTTTTGTTAGAGTGGTATCTGTGGTATGCTCAGGCTTGAGGTAGTCGGTGGTCTGGTGTGTGAGCTGTGGGAGATAAAATGGCTATGGATGCACGTGAAAGGTCCCACTGTGGAGTGCGGTTTGGGGTGGTGGCAGTCTTTTTTGCAGCATCCATGGTTTAGAGCTCAGCGATGGTGTATCTGCAGGGGCAGGAGGGCCAGGGTTGTGCCATGGGATGTGGCTCAGACATGGATGGGTGCAGACGTGCTTCCCTTTGCAAATTAGGTCCTGAGTTGGCCTGGGCAGTGAACTCCACTCTGTTCACGGAGTTTGCAGAGAGCTTGTGGAGTGCAGATAATTCTGCTCCGCATAGTGCAGCAGAGTTTTTTCCCTGTTCTTGAATGGTACATTCAAGAGTGCGAGTGATAAGTTTGCTTGCATGAACTGCCACTCGGGTTGAATTTTCACCCGAGCAGCAGGAAGACCAGCACGAACGGCAGTTCGCACTGCACTCCGCCACTTGCAGAACTCTGATGAGTTTTTTTATCACTCCGCGGAGTTCTGAGTAGCGAAATTCCGTGAACTACACCCAGGTTTAGTCCTGAGGTGGGCGGGCTTCTGTTGGCTCGAAGAACAGTGAGCAAGAAAACTCGAGCGAGAAACACTGGCAGTGTCACTTGGTCAAGCAGTGGCAACTAGATCAGGCTAGAAGAAGCAGGTACTGGTGGACACAGGCAAGTGACAGGCTAGGTGTCTAGTTGCCTACACATGTTCCCCAGGCACACACACATATACATGACTCTTCATTGAGTGCAATGTTGGTATCCTTAAGTCAAGACTAGGTGTTAGTGCACTCCCCAAAGGTTTTGTGCAAGATTGTTGAAGCCTGTTGTGTGTTGCACAACATCTCCAAGTGTTAGTAATTGGGTTACTGTTTGACTGGGGAGTGAGCCCTGGTAACCAGTGTTGGAAATGCCCCTTTTTGCAGGGTTATCCCCAAACATTTTGCTTCTTCCTTCTTTGTTTTTCCTGACCTGTGGTTGTTGGCTAACTCTGGGCACTTTACCACTGCTGATCAGTGCTAAAGTGCATATACTCTCTGTGTAAATTGTTATGGTGAGTGGTTATCCATGATTGGCATATTTGTCTTACCAATAGGTCCCTATTAAAGTGCACTGAGTGTGCCAGGGCTGGTAATTCATTGATACAGCACTGATTGCGCCACCCACATGAGTTGCCCCAAGAGAAGTCTCAGTCCTGCCATCGCAGTGCCTGTGCGCAGTTTGCCAACTGCCATGTTGACCTTGGCAGTGTACCCACTAGCCAGGCCTGACCTTTCCCTTTTCTTACACATAAGACACCCCTATGGTAGGCCCAATGTACCCCCCTGGGTAGGGTCCGGTAAATGTGAAAGGTAGGAAATGTACTAGAGTGTGTAACATGTCCTGATAGTGAAATACTGCCAATTTCGGTTTTCACTAATGAAAGGCTAACTTACCCATAGGCCAGAATGGGGAATGCTGTGTAACATGTTTACCTGCATATCTTCCCTTAGGAGTGAGATAGAAAATTTGAGTCTGGAATCTCTGCACTCAGAATTTGATAACCCATCTTTTAGTAAATATGGTTTTTAAATTCTGTGTTTGAAAATAGCACTTTTAGAAAGTGGCTATTTACCGCTCCCCTATATCCTATGGGATTTATATTTCAATGCATGGGATATCCATTACCGTTGTGAAGGAGTAACCCATACACAGAGGTCTAAATTAGGCCCTTAGTCTCTCTTTTGAATTTAGAGTTTACTGGCTGATGAAAGGTCGCAGTATGGTTGTTAAACATGGCATGCAAGGATGAATAATGCGTGTATGAGTTAAAATTCACAACAGTCTTTGAAGAAAATATAGTGCAGTATCCAGAGACATAAAGTAAAAATTTACAGTAGACATAGGGATTTCCATACTTATTGGCCCTGAAGAGAAATTTTTCACAATAAAGGCGATGATATATATATGTCTGCAACATGTACACCTTTATGATGTAGGAGCCACTGAAACTCAATATCCATCAAACTGCTTGTTTTTACTCTTGTCAGAGAATCCAAAAGTAAACATTAAACTACATTGAATACGTATAGGCAATTCTAAACCTAGAGCATACCCTCAGAACACATCAACTAGCTTAAAATCTTATGTGATGTAATACTATTGTTGTCTGCAACAGGAAGCCCATGTAGCAGTAGATAGTTGCATACTTGAGAGGACAAACTCCCTTACGGCGGTGGGACATAGAAGAGATCTAGATGAATTCTGGGGAACTTCCCTTTAAACCACATATTCACATTCTGCTAGTTTTTTCGAATCTCCCACAGTGTGTGCCTCCTCCTCCAATGAAATAACGGACCATGTCACCTCCACATGGTGGCTGAAATGATTGTTTTCATTTAAAGTGTTATTTGTTTTAATGTCAAATGCTCCTCCATTGTTCGACGCAAAATAGGAAAGAGACATATATGTACCCCCAGGCGCATAGACAATACCCAATGTGCACATGTACACACTGACAACACAAATATATGCACACACGCAGTCACACAAGACACATACGGCCAAACACAGGTGAATGTTGGCAGGACTTATAGATGGATTAATGGCTTTTGGTTGCCTAGGAGGATGAAATGGTTTTGGGATGGTTGTGTGCCTCTGGGTGCGTAAAATGGAGGGGGAGTTTGTGTATGGATGATTAATGGGTGGTATGGTTTTATAGTATTACACTATTTTGTGAATCATACAACACAATTTCTACGCCACACAATGTATTTATTACAATATTCTGTCACAACACCAATGCATAGATGTGAGTAGATGTAGGTGGAGGAGTTGTTGAATGCCTATGGAGGGAAGAATAAATGGATGCGTGCATGACTGGATAGCTGTGATTAGAAGTGGACAGATGATTGTGAGCACATAGATGGAGACATAGTAGTGGGTTTTATGAACCGACGATGTGGTTGTACAGAAAAATAGGTAATTTCTGATTACAATTCTCTTTAGAGAATTACAAATATTTTTTGAATAACAAAATAGGAACAATACCACAACAACATTTTGTAAGTTGACAAAGGGTGAGCATAAGCAATGGTAGAAGTGACCCAATATCCTTAACTTGACATCTTTTTAAAGGTAATTACGAGTAATGTTTCAAATTGTTTTGTCCTTAGACTTATATTCAATACCAGCTCAATAGAAATGGAACACACACTACAGTTCTTTGACATTTTAAGAAATATTCCCACTCCCTGTGATCACAAGCATTAAAGCACTCGCCTCAAACCCACTACATGAGGCAAAACTGCATGCTGTTCTAAAATAAATTATACTGATTTAATCCCAGAATGCATCAACTCCAATGACCAATATGCTCCAAGGGGTATTACATGTCCTAATATGAAAAGGACATGTTTACCACATGCGTGCATAGCATCCTGTGCAATATCTAAGGATGTATTATTCATCTCTGCCACCAGCCAACTCAATCAATCAGTCAGAGTACTTGTAAAGCACGCTACTTACCCGTGAGGGTCTCAAGGCGCTGAGGGGAGGGGGGATGCTGCTACTGTTCGAAGAGCCAGGTCTTGAGGAGTCTTCTGAAGGCGAGTAGGACTTGGGTCTGCCGTATGTGTGTGGGGAGGGTGTTCCAGGTCATGGCGGCGAGGTAGGAGAAGGATCTGCCGCCGGAGGTCGCACTTTGGATGTGAGGGACAGCGGCGAGGGTGAGGCTGGCGGAGCGGAGCTGGCGGATGGGGGTGTGGAAGCTGAGTCTGCTGTTCAAGTAGGCTGGTCCGGTGTTGTGAAGTGCTTTTTGTGCGTGGGTGAGGAGCTTGAAGGTGATCCTCTTGTCCACGGGGAGCCAGTGTAGGTTTCTCAGGTGGGGGATGATGTGGCTGTGGCGGCGGGCGTTGATGATCAGTCGGGCGGAGGCGTTTTGGATGCGATGTAGTCGTCGTAGGTGTTTGGCTGGGATTCCTGCAAAGAGTGCACTGCCGTAGTCCAGTCTGCTGCTGACGAGGGCATGGGTCACCGTTCTTCTTGTTTCAGTTGGGATCCACTTGTAGATCCTGCGGAGCATGCGGAGGGTGTTGTAGCAGGAGGAGGAAACGGCGTTGACCTGTTTGGACATGGAGATGGAGGAGTCGAGGATTAATCCTAGGTTGCGTGCGTGGTTGGTGGGTGTTGGTGCTGTTCCCATCGTGGTCGCCCCACCAGGAGCCGTCCCAGGCTGAGGGGGTGGGTCCTAGGATGAGGACCTCCGTCTTGTCCGTGAGCTTCAGATGGCTGCTCCTCATCCAGTCGGCGATGGCCTTCATTCCCTTGTGGAGGTTGGTTTTGGTGGTGTGTGGGTCCTTGGTAAGGGAGGGGATGAGCTCGGTGTCGTTGGCGTAGGAGATGATGTTGAGGTCGTGATGGCGGGCCACTTGTGCGAGGGGGGCCATGTAGACATTGTACAGCTTTGGGCTGAGGGATGAGCCCTGAAGGACGCCGCAGATGATGTCGGTGGCTTCGGATCGGAAAGGTGGGAGGCGGACTCTCTGGGTTCTGCCTGAGAGGAATGACGTGGTCCAGTCAAGGGCCTTCTCTTGGATTCCAGCTTCTAGGAGGTGAGTCTTTAGAGTGTGATGGCATACCGTGTCGAAGGCGGCTGACAGGTCCAGGAGGATGAGGGCTGAAGTTTCGCCATTGTCTAGTTAGCGCCTGATGTCGTCTGTGGCGCCGATGAGGGCTGTTTCGGTGCAGTGGTTGCATCTGAATCCGGACTGGGACGGGTCCAAGATGTTGTTGTCTTCCAGGTGGCGGGCCAGTTGCATGTTGATGATTTTCTCCTTGACCTTTGCCGGGAACAAGAGCAGAGAGATGGTCCGGAAGTTCTTGAGGTCCTCGGGGTCCGCTTTGGGCTTTTTGAGGAGGGCATTGACTTTGGCGTTCTTCCAGCTTTCCGGGAAAGTCGCTGTTTCGAAGGAGATGTTGATGATCTTCCGTAGTTGCGGTGCAATGGCTGTGTCTGCTTTGTTGAATACATGGTGTGGGCATTGGTCTGACAGAGATCCTGAGTGGATGGAGATCATGGGGACGATTCACAGAACTAACTTAAGACAAAATCCTAAACTTACTACTTTTGGTATTCACAGAAGTTAGGAATTTGTATTAAGTTTGTCTTAAGACAAACTTAAGACAGACTTAAGATAAACTTAAGACAAAATCCTAACTTAAGTCTGTCTTACGTCTGTCTTAAGACAAACTTAACGTTGACGTTGGACCAGGAGGTCAGGCGGTTGGCGCTAGTGGTTTTCACAGGTGAGGTGGCGTCTGGCGTAGTCGGGGCGGTCATGGTGTTGAAGCTGTCGTGGATGTCAGCAATCTTGCGGTGGAAGAAGATGGCTAGTGAGTCGCACAGTTCTTGTGAGGGCGGGATGTCGTTGGTGTCGGTGCTGGGGTTGGAGAGTTCATTTACGATGCTGAAGAGCTGTTTGCTGTCTTGTGCGTTGTTGTCCAGGTGGTTGTCTGTGGGTGGCGTCCTTGTGGGCTTCATGGTTGTCCGGTGTGTGTTTGTAGAGCCATGTCTTCTCCATTTACCGGCATCTGCGTTTGGAGGTCTGGAGCTCGTCGGTGAACCAGGTGGCTCTCTTGCTGGCCTGGTTGTTGGGGTGTTTCTTGAGCGGGGCGAGAGTGTTGGCGCAGTTGTTGATCCACTGTCTGAGGTTATAGGCTGCGGCGTCTGGGTTGGTGGGGTCAGTGGGCGGGTTCTGGGTGAGGGTGGTGATCAGCTTGTCTTCGGTGACTTTGCTCCAGCAGCGGCGAGGTAGCTGTTGGGTGCGGTGATGTTTGGTAGGTTTCTTGAAGGTGAAATGGATGCAGCGGTGGTCGGTCCAGTGGAGTTCAGTGGTGTTGTCGAAGGTGACGTGGAAGCCTGTGGAGAAGATGGGGTCCAGCGTGTGGCCAGCAGCGTGGGTGGTTGCGGTGACGAGTTTTCTGAGGCCGAGGTGGTGCAGCGGCCAACATTTAAGGTGCAGAGGGAGGGAGGAGCAGCTGGGAGGCGGGAGCAGGGCGGCAAATGGGTATCGAGGGGGGCGGGCTCAGAGGGGAGCAGCAGCGGGGATCGGGCAGAGGGGCTAAAACAGAGGAGGAGAGGGGGGAGGGAGGGAACGGGCCGAAGCAGGGGCAATGGAACCCTAGAGACGCAACAAAAGAAAATACAGGCACAAAATACAGGAAGCAAAGAAATACCAATGCAAGGCAGACAGCGGTGACGAACTCACGGCGGAGTGGCAGCGGCAGCAAAGGAGACGCAGACACTCAGGTGGGGCTGTGCGGCAGCGGGGGAGTGACCTGGCCTGCAAGCAATTGCTGCTAAGACATTTTAAAAATAAATTAATAAAAACTATATTTAAAATTTGACATCTAGTGAATGATTACGGTCCGATATAGTGCAACCCCACTCTTTCCAACTACACTGTAATAGACTGATATTTATCAATTTAACCGTCATCGATGTGTGATATAATGTCAAAAATTCATGTTGGTATAATCACAGTGTGTTATGAGAGTGAGCATATTTTGCACCTAGGAATATACAGCATGAAACACAAGTGGGTCCCCATAATGATTTATGATCTTAAGAAGGTGAATTTAATGTGGTGGTTTTTTCATATTTCAGTATATGATAATGATTAAATAATATTTGTAAATACAAATCACACACTCACAAAAAACGTTCATACGTGATAAGATAATTTACATTATTTATAGTTTTTTATTAGATTTTTTTAAATTGAGTTATTTGTTATGTTACTATTCCAAAAGTTAGTAATGAACTTAATATTAAAACTTAATTTCATTTGCAAAATGCATTTAAAAACTACACATAATTAAAATGATCTAAACACCTGATAACAATGTTAATAAAGGTGCATTTTTTCATTATTGTGTAGTCATTATTTTTATAAATTAAATGAATATATTTAGATAAAGTAAGTATTTATTACATATTAACTGGATACATTAGTGTGCCGTAAATTTCATTTGAACTGGTTCTAAGTTAAAATTAAAGATTTAAATGTATTGCCATTTGTATTTTACATTTAAATATTTGTAATTATTTTAGAGTAAAAAGCCATTAACAATCTCCTACATATTTTGCAATAGGGAGATCTCTGCCACAGTGGTCGAGATTGCCACCTGCATGTTTTAAGCAACTATGTGTAACTTTCACACACATAAATCCGGTGGTAGGAAAAGCTCCACCCACCTATTTTAGTGGTGGGAACATAATTATAGCATTACACCTAGGTGTAGTTTTAAATATAGATGTGGATAGGTCCCGTGTGTTTAAAACTATTTAACTGCAGCATGCTCCGATTCTTCTTTTAGCAGTGGAAATGTACCACCTTTGAGGTCTCATTGTGGAAATCTCTGACTGGAGGGATTTTGAGAAACTAGAGTTCAGATATTTCTTCCATATTAGGTGAGACTCAGCTGTGACAGACTGAAGTATCAGTCATCCATTTTCAGTAATTTCATTTAGGTGCCCACAGGCAAACATTGTTGTACCTCCTAGAATTAGAAGTCAATAATGGCAATTTTTAGACCTGGTTTCCTAAGGGTGGTCTTCCTCTGGACATTTGCCTTTTTCTTCCATGTTTTGGTGATTCTTTTTGTTGCCCTTGGACACTGCTAACCAGTGCTAAAGTGCATGTGCTGCTCCACTAAACATGATGACCTAGGTGTATGTCTGATTGGCATAGTTGATGTACTGGTAAGTTCCTTGTGAAGTGGTATACTATATGCCCAGGGCCTGTAAGGTCTGGCATACTCAAGCAATGAAGCTTTTGGTCAGTGTAAATAATCATGTTTTGTGATCCTTCCAAAAGGTTGTTTCTCAGAGTTCTTTTGGGTATAAGTATTGGGTATCTGACTCCCATAAATCTAAAAATTGAGGATGGCCGTGAGTTGGTGGCTGATCTTGTTGCTTCCTAGGTTGAAGAGGCATTGGGGCAGAAGTCAGTGGGTCATGATGGCTGTTATGTCTGGTATGGTGAGCTGTACCCTGGCAGTGAGATATTGGTCAGGAAGGCTTCCTTTAGAGTGAGGAGGCTAAGGAGGTAGGTTGGTTGGGGCTTGAAATTCCTGTTGATAGTGGATATCTTGTGATTTGCTTGAGCATTGCAGAGCTCCTGTGATAGAGGTTTCGTGTTAGCAATGGCTGTTGGGCAGGAGAATTCTCTGACAATGGTGAAGAGGTCCTTGGTGTAGTCTCTGAGTCGTTAGTGGGCAATTCTGCTGGTGCTGCTGGATTCTGCCCTCTGTGACTCCTGCCCTTGTTTGAGGTGCCTTCTCCCAGTTATGAGAATCAGAAGTGGGTTCTGCAGCTGTTTTCTACAAAACCGGTGTTTCATCACAACATGAAGATGCAGAGGCCATTCGTCAACAGCGGTTACACAGTCTGTGAGGCCTGACGACGATGCTGTGCTCAGCTCAAAAATTACGCATTGGCTTTGCTTCATTGAAGCTCGATGATGACGCAGCAACCTGATTGTGTTAAAGAGATTGAAGTATCGAACCCTCAGCATAGATGCTTTGCCTTAACGAAGGAACTTTCACAGTGGGACCTGCGTGGATCCTATAGCTGGCCTGCCCTCCATGGATGGCGGTCAGCCTGAACTTTGGGTGCGCACTGGTACCTCGCGACCAAAGGCAAGATTTTGACCACTAGCGACTTCTAAGCACTATTTTTGCATTTCATCTTTAAACATGCCTATCTTGACTTCTATTGATCGGATGTTTGTCATTTTAGTTTAATTTTGCTCAGATAAATATTTTCTACATTTCTAAACCTGTGTGAAGTATTTTTGTTGTGTATTCATTGTGTTCCTGTGTGTGTGTGTTCACAACGTTGTACCAGGTGTAGACATTTATGCACAGCGGTTGAGTTGTCCACTGTGAGAAAATGTTTGAATGCCCTGAATGCTGTAACATCAGCTTCTTTTCCCATCCAGTGGCTCACACTGATACTGAAAGATTACTTTACGTAATCTCGCTTCCCAATGGCAGGATCCAACACCCTCCAAAGGGGTTCTAAACATTCCATAATGATGGCAGTAGTGCTGTATCATTACATGCATGCATATATTAGGGTAATTATCTTTAGAATAATAGGGCTCTTACATTCTGTATCTAAGAAGAAATAATAGGAACGGATCTTAATACATCCATCTAAGACACAAAGGTGATATAGCTGGTTAGACTCCACGTCACGCCTCCTTCATCAAGACTGTCTGGACTCTCACTCTTCTCAAGGCTTTGTTATCATGTTGAAGCCATATTTGACAGCAAACATGTACCCTTCTTTACCTTCTCCATTCAGATACGCCTATGCTTCACCATCTCTGGGTTCCTACAAATGGACTATGTTGCAACCCGCCATTCCTACATTTATACATTCATCAAAAGTCCTCTAATTGATCTGAGGGCACCACAAGGTGGTTGAAAGACTTTCAAAAACCCAAATGAATTAAAAAATAAAAGATATCTATTAATGAGGATTCAAATGTGTTTCTAATATTGAGACACTCTTTTACTGCTCAACAGACCTTACTCAATTTTAAAGTTGTATAATGTTCTCATACTTTCATTTACTGATTGCATCACACTATGCATGGAATCTAAACTGCATAGTATTCATACCGTGCAAATGTGCCTACTCAAAAGCAAATATGTATGGAGATATAAGCAATACTACATTGTTAATGTTAATGTTAATGTTAATGTTATCAATTACTTATAGAGCGCACGGTCATCAAAGGTTTCATGGCGCTAATCATGCTTTAAGTTGTTACTTAAGACTCGGTTAATAGGCTAGCCCGAACAGCCCGGTTTTAAGTGCCCTTCTGAAGCCAAGCAGGTTGTCGCAGCTTCTCGTTGTTACCGGGAGGGAGTTCCAGAGAGTGGGTGCCAAATAGGAAAATCTGCAACCTCCAACACGTTTAAGTTTTATAGTCGGGACAAATAGAAGATGCAGATGAGATGAGTGTAAATTGCGCCGGGGGACGTGTTTGTTGATCATAGTAATGATGAATTTTGGACTGTTGCCATGCAGTGCTTTAAAAGCAAGGCACCCAGTCTTAAATTCAACACGTTGCTCCACAGGAAGCCAGTGGAGCTTGATCAACAAGGACCTGGCAAAGTGCCATTTTGGCTGTTTGTAAATTAGTCTAGCCGCCTGGTTCTGAACTATTTGCAGACGTTTTAGTAGGTACTGAGGCAGACCGATGTAAAGGTAATTTGAAACATCCAGGCGTGAGAGGACCAGCGCTATCACCACTTGGATTAGAGCTGAGTGGTTCCGCCGGTGAGTGATCTTCCTAATTTTATGAACTTGGTAGAGACTGGTGGAGATCACTGTGCCCACCTGTCCTCTAAGTGAGAGGTCTGCATTGATTACTACCCCTAAGCTTTTTACTGACAGGGACGTGGTAGGGGTGGGGCCCAGTTCACTGGGCCAGAAGTGTGGAAACCAGCAGTCCTTGCTCTTCCCAGGCAACACCAATTCCATCTTGCTTGGGTTGAGTTTCAGATGGTTACTGTCCATCCAATGCTGAATGTGGAGCATGATGGTTTGAAATTCCACTGCATCGTTAGGGAAGTCTAGGGGGAAAATCAGCTGGAGGCCATCTGCATAATTAAAGATGGTTACCTTCCGATTTTTAAGTGAGTAAAGCAGAGGCCTCAAGTAAAGATTGAACAGTAATGGCGACAGAGACGAGCCCTGCGGAACACCACAAGAGGTGGTCACTGTGGGGCAATAAGAGACCCAAGTCGTACTGCTTGCATTCTGCCAGTGAGAAATGACTTGAGCCAATTATAGGCAGGACCTTGGATACCTGCTTGTGCAACACGGTTCAACAGAATGTTATGGTCGACCGTGTCGAACGCTGCCGACAAATCCAGAAGCACCAAGGCCTGAGGGGTTCCCCTATCTGAGTTGGCTCTTAGAGTATCCAGGACAGCGAGAACTACCGCCTCCATTGAGAGGGTTGGCCGAAAGCCCGCTTGATTTTGCTCCAGGTATTCTGTTTGTTCGATAAAATTTGATAGGCATCTGGCCACATGGGCCGCTAAAATCTTAGATAGACATGGGAGAATGGATATGAGGCGATAGTTAGAAGGGGTTAAATGATCCGCCCGGGCTTTTTCAGAAGGGGGATTATTGTGCAACCTTGAAGGCAGTGGGTACCACCCCTATGGTGAGAGATTCATTCAAGAAGGGTAGGATGGTATTTGGTAGTGCTGTGAATATGTCTTTAAGAATAAAAGGTGGGCAGCAGTCATTAGGGGAGCCCGACTTGACCCGGGTTAGGAGATCGGACAAAGTTTTGGGGCATAAGACTGAGAAATGGTTCATAATGACAGAATTTCTAAGGATGTCGTCCTGGCATTCTGTAGTAGTTGGGAGGGGAATGCTGGACTTGATAATGGCAAATATTTCCAGAAAATAACTGTTTAAAACATTACACATCTCTTGAGTGGGGGCCTGGTTAGGTAATATTCTCTTGTCACTGCTAATCTCACTAACAATTTTAAAGATTTCCTTGGTTTTATTATTCATTACAGTAGTTAATTACTTTCTGACATTTGATTACCAAACCAGAAGAACCAGTTTATTAAATAATGCCGCTTCGCCTGTTTGGAAAATTAAGTATTCAATCTGACTCGCATATTTGAGCACACGTGTAATTTAAGGTTGCATGTTCTATGCCGTGCCTCTGGCTAAAAAGAAAATCCACACAGAAAGAGTTGAAGGAAGTAATTGTGATGCTTGGATAGTGTTGGCTCATTTTTTAAAAAAAGGCTTCCTTTGGAGTGAGGAGGCTGAGGAGGTAGGTTGGTTGGGGCTTGAAGTTTCTGTTAATAGTGGATATCTTGTGATTTGCTTGAGCATCGCAGAGCTCCTGTGATAGAGGGTTTGTGTTAGCAATGGCTGTAGAGCAGGAGAATTCTCTGATGAATGTGAAGAGGTCCTTGGTGTGGTCTTTGAGTCGTTAGTGGGCAATTCTGCTGGTGCTGCTGGCTTCTGCCCTCTGTGAGTCCTACCCTTGTTTGAGGTGCCTTCTCCCAGTTATGAGCCTCAGAAGTGGGTTCTGCAGCTGTTTTCCACAAAACCGGGGGCTTCATCACAACATGACGATGCAGAGGCCATTCGTCAACCGCGGTTCCACTGCCTGTGAGGCCCGACGACGATGCTGTGCTCAGCTCAAAAATTACGCATTGGCTTTGCTTCATTGAAGCTCGATGATGACGCAGCAACCTGATTGTGTTAACGAGATTGAAGCATTGAGCCCTCAGCGTAAATTCTTTGCTCCAATGAAGGAACTTTCTCAGTGGGACCTGCGTGGATCCTGTAGCTGGCCTGCCCTCTATGGATGGCGGTCAGCCTGAACTTTCGATGCGCACTGGTCCCTCGTGACCTAAGGAAGCATTTTGACCACTAGTGACTTCTAAGCACTATTTTTGCATTTAATGTTTAAACATGCATATCTTGACTTCTACTGATTGGATGTTTGTCATTTTAGTTTAATTTTGCTCAGATAAATATTTTCTATTTTTCTAAACCTGTGTGGAGTATTTTTGTTGTGTATTAATTGTGTTACTGTGTGTGTGTGTGTGTGTGTGTGTGTTTGTGTTCACAACTTTGTACCAGGTGTAGACATTTATGCACAGCAGTTGAGTTGTCCACTGTGAGAAAATGTTTGAATGCCCTGAATGCTGTAACATCAGCTTCTTTTCCCATCCAGTGACTCACACTGAAACTGGAAGATTACTTAACATAATTTCGCCTCCCAATGGAATGAATGAATGATTACGCATTTATATAGCGCATGTCTACCCGGAGGCATCCCAGCGCATTAAATGACAGGATCCAACACCCTCCTAAGGGGTTCTAAACATTCCATAATGATGGCAGTAGTGCTGTATAACTACATGCATGCACACATTAGGGTTATTATCTTTAGAATGATAGGGCTCTTACATTCTGTATCTAAGAAGAAATAATAGGAACATATCTTAATACATCCATCTGAGATACAAAGGTGATATAGCTGGTTAGACTCCACGTCACGCCTCCTTCATCAAGACTGTCTGGACTCTCACTCTTCTCAAGGCTTTGTTATCATGTTGAAGCCATATTTGACAGTAAACATGTACCATTCTTTACCTTCTACATTCAGAAACGCCTTTGCTTCACCATCTCTGGGTTCCTGCAAATGGATTATGTTGCAACCCGCCATTCCTACATTTATACATTCATCAAAAGTCCTCTAATTGATCTGAGGGCACCACAAGGTGTTTAGAAAGATTTTCAAAAACCCAAATGAATTAAAAAATAAAAGATATCTATTAATGAGGATTCAAATGTGTTTCTAATGTTGAGACGCTCTTTTACTGCTCAACAGACCTTACTCAATTTTAAAGTTGTATAATGTTCTTATACTTTCATTTACTGGTTGCATCACACTATGCATGGAATTAGAACTGCATAGTATTTATACCGTGCACATGCGCCTACTCAAAAGCAAATATGTATGGAGATATAAGCAATACTACATTACAGTAGTTAATTACTTTCTGACATTTGATTGCCAAACTACAAGAACCAGTTTATTAAATAATACCAGTTCGCCTGTTTGTAAAATCAAGTATTCAATCTGACTCGCATATTTGAGCAAACGTGTAATTTAAGGTTGCATGTTCTATGCCATGCCTCTGGCTAAAAAGAAAATCCACACAGAAAGAGTTGAAGGAAGTAATTGTGATGCTTGGACAGTTTTGGTTCATTTTAAAAAAAAATATGTATAGAGTTGCATAAATTGGGGAAGGGGTGGACGCAACCCAATTTCATGGCTGACTAATAACACCTCATTGGTATGCACAACATTTTATGCATGTCCATTTAGAAAAGGGAAGTGTTTATGCTGTCATTTCTGTACTGGACCCCTGCTGTCTTGCCGCTTACGAAACATAATGTGATAAAAAGTAAGTTACTTGAGGCATCGCGATTTAAATACGTGAACATGTTCAGGGCAGCTTTTTAAAATTGTTCTTGTAAACAGTTGGGGCAGGTAAATTCCTCAGTGCCCATGCCTCCATTTAGGTGTGCTTCTCATTGAGGAGACAAATAAAGCTATTATCTTGCTTTTGCTTTTCAGACGTTTGCTGACCTTTCTGAAATTCTGTAATTTGATTGAAAAGCCATTTTATGAATCTGCCAGTCCATATCCCCAGTGACCAGAAATTGACTTGATGAAAAACCATGGAGAATTCATGTCGATGCTAAGCTGTGCGAGTTTTGTTATGAGCAAACTCGAGATATACTGATTTCACAGAGAACTGTTTCAGAAACAAAAGAAAAATGGCACAAGATACTAATCTGACTCAGAGCAGCAAAATGCACTATAAAAGAAAAATGCTAGTATAGAGCAGATTTCGCTGAACCATTCATTATGCTGCAGTACTGAGACACACACACAACAGTGCCTTTATTCGTTGTTAAAATGCAATCAGTATTACTTTCATCTACAGATCGATTAAAGATATTATAGTTTAATTAATTCGTGTAAATCAGCAACAAACCAGAAACATGCTCTATAAAACATAATATTGCAAACAATTTTAATTCATAAAGATTGCTCAAATAAGCTACCTCTCTGTCAATGAAGTGCGCGCGTTGGAAACTATGGCTACTGCTGAGTGCTACAGAGATCAGTCAGAAGAGAGGCAGAAACCTTTCTCCTACAAAAGCAGGCCTCTCGGTCATAGGGCGTCGAGGCACAGGCGGCATAAAGAGTTGTGTGTAAAAGGACAGGCTGCACTGCACAAGCGAAGAAAAATTGTGCAGCACCAAATTAGAAAATGTTGTGCATCAATTATGTCACAAAAATTGCAGTTTTGCATGATGCTGAGTAGCAAAGGGGGGAGAACTACGAGGGTTACCAGGCTCACCTGGACGCCGCACCAGTCGTCCCTGGGTCCCTGACGCTGTTGGATCCCTGCCGCCGCCGCCAGTAACAACCCGCGGCCGAAGAGGGGGAGACCACAGCTCCCAGGCTGCACACCGACTGCCCCGCCCACTGCCACGCATTTCGTGCGCCCGGAGGCGCTTAAACAGCGGAGGCTCCTCCCGAGTCGCGGGACGCGCGTGGGGCGAGCCGGGCGAAGGGCGGGCCGTCTGTGGCCGTCCGGGGCAGGTGGAGGTCGGGCCGGGCCACCCCCCTTTGTCCTCCGGTAAAAAGGAGGTAAAGAGAACTAACTTACACCTAGAGACTACCTACATGTACACTTTGGCTCTCCCTAAGGGACTTTACACTGGTTCTTAAGCTACACGCTCTAGGTGTTTGTTGTGGTTATATGTGCTGTGCTAAATATATAAAAGCTAGCCACACTATGTCTTGTAAAGGGATTCCTAAAACACTATCTCTCAGGGGGGTTCGCTTAAGGGAACACTGGACCTCTACCTAACCAGGGCAACAACGGTATTTGATCAAGAAATAGAGAGAGCAGAACGACGTCTCTCTATAGAAATTACATCTAGCAAACGATCTCCTTTGGTGCCTGCTGACGTAGTACAACATTTTTCTTTATTGGGGGAATTAAATGAGATATGTAACACCAGGTACGCTCCTGTGGAACAGGGAAACGCGCCAACTGGTGTTTCTGCCTGCTCTACGGGAAATATAAGTCCCCAGCCTAGCATACTATCTCAATTAAACAAAAGTCTCCTGGGTATTCCCCTTTCACCACCAGTTAAAGATAATACGCAATCGATAGTGCACCCTCAGGCCCCTTCTGTTAAAAGAAAGCGAAAGGGTGCTAAACAGATGGGGAGACTAGCGAAACAACAAACACTGCATTCAAGCTCCCCACTGGATAATACCACCAACCCTAAAGCATCTAAGGTATGTCCAATACTGGAAATTCCTGTATCTTCTCTACAGGCTACTCTATTGGAGCAGATCGAACACTTGGTTAATTTGTTAATATCCCCGCTGATAGAAAGAATGAAGAGTATAGGGGAAACGCTCACAGGTATTGAGGAATCCACAAAGGCAAATGCGCTACTTATAAAAAGAATGTCAGGATATAAGCACTCACAGACTTTAGCTGCTACTGATGCACCCAAAACTACTGCTCAAAATATTACTGCCCAAAATCAACCAGCAGTCCCAAAAATGCCAGCCTCAAATATTCAGAAAGCAACCCTAAAACCTGCAATAGTACAGAGTCCTGCTCCTAGAGTAAGGCCGAATGAAGAAGCCACGAGCCCCGATGAGATAGTCGTTAACCAATGTATGATGCCAAGAAAAATTAACAACATACACCTACCACCGGAGGCAGCACCATTTGTATATGTCCTCTCGGGTGTGCCTGTGCTTACAAAGGGAAAAACTGAAGGACTACAGGAACTAAAAAACAAGGTATCATTTTGGTTAACTAAAAATAGACCCCTTCCACCTAACATCGATGGAAGAATATTAAATGTCAGAAGGGTGGGCTTGTTAGGATCCCTTCCAAAGGATATAGCTGGAGACCTAGTAATAATAAACTTCAGGGATAACCATGTCGTCCCTTATCTTCAAAGTTGGCAGCCACAAATAGGAGACGGCCCTATAGTAACTTGGGAACTAGGTGACTTCTATCCCAGAACATCATATCTCCCACCTGCAAGAACGAATGCAGAAAATAACTACTCGGTGGGTAGTAGAGCCCTCGTATCGAGCAGCTATAACATACCCACTTACAATCGATTTGACTTATTTTCTGGGTTACATCAGGTAGATTGATTGGATGCGGACACTACCCCGTAGGAAATTGTTATTCTTTTATTCCGTCCCTAACAGATAATGAATTATAACCGATGTAATCCAGTGTTTCTTAGAACTATAGAGATTGGATACAATTTCATCGGTTGTAATAGCTCCATTATTTTTAAAATATGTTTTTATATTGCGAAAATCGATCAGTTTGGATGATTTGTAATTATCTGATCACAAGGAAAATATGCTCTATATACGAAACTTTGTCTAACTCTTGAATGTACATGAAATTTTATGTCGTATGCTTTTATGGTTATACTTTTTTAACCAAATAAAGTACTTTGAAAATGAGTAGCAAAGGCGTGGCAGTGTAGTGTTCAACTAGAGTTGTGCAGCGCCCTGGAGTGAAAATTCCTATACCATAAAAGGGCAAGCTTCATAAAACGTTAAACTCCACCTCATTTACACGCTAGCTGCTTTTGTCTTGTACAAGCTCGTCTATTTTAGTTGAGCGGCTATGACTCAAATTGTGGGCTTGTTTGGATTGACTTCTCTTTGTTTCAACCTCTTTGCAATCTTTATCAGAAGGCTTGGTCCTGCGCAACATAAACAAAAACAATAATTGTTTTGTTTTGCGGCTGCATCAACATTTAGCAGTAAGTAGTCTTTGCACGAGGAAGTTGATTGGTGCTTTTTGTGCCAATTACCTGACTTAGACTCTAGTCCAGCACTGAGCTATTCTATATTTGGGCTATCAGATCGTTACTGATGGGGCATTAACACAGGATACCAGCACCGTTTAGAGGAAACACCATTATCTCCAGGCAATGTTATTTCCACTACTAACGCAAATTTAATTATTTACTAAATGCTTTATTGACAATACCTGTGTACAGAATTTACGTTTAAAAATGAAGTATGTTTAATGCAAAAATGTTCGTAGGCAACCCCACGTATATCCTCTAGGCCAGTAATCTAGTAATGAAGTACGAATTCTAATATTGGCGTATGTGAAGATGCAATATTAGTAACCTGAAGGCCCATTAATCCTGAAATGCTAGTTTTTTCATTTTAAAGGGCAATTGTGGAAGTTGTTTTTCTTTTCTTTGCTGCAAATGTTGCATTTTCGAAAGATACTGGTTATTTGGTAAAGAATAGACATTTGTTGTGTTAGACAACTGATAGTAAAGTTCACACCTCAGAACATGTAGCTGACGGTGGATGATTCTTGGGAAGAAGATATTACACACAAGAAAGGATGTGCTCACAACATCCTAGGACACATGGTTTTTTTAAGTTCAAGAACATTTTATTAAAAAGAAGCAGGGTGTCAATACAAAATGTAAAAACAGGTAAAGAATAAAACGTTAAATAATCAAGTGAAATCAAACATCAAGAGCATGTAAAAGACAACAATTTAAAAAAAGACGGGCGGGTTCTAAAGTTAAACAAAAAGTATACAATAGTTATAACTGTAAAACGGTGCAAAAATGATGAGAAAAAATAAAGTAATGTAGAATTGAGGAATGATTAGGGTGATTAAGGGTGTTTGGGGACTTCTTGCTGGGCGGGTTGCAAATGAAAGTAACGCTTGGCACAAGCATCAAGGTAAAGCGTGATTGGGAGCCATAGATCCAATCGTTTTGTCGGCATGGTAATGGGGAAAACAAAAGCAGTATCTAGTCTATGGTTATGACATATATTGTACCACCATGCTTTAAAGGAGATATTTGAAAAATCTTTCCAATTAACTGTAATCTGCTGAAACGCAACAGCTAACAACAAGTCAACAATTCGAACATTGAGAGAAACATCTTCCCAACAAGAGGAAAGACTACCTAGGAAAATGTGAGTATAGGAAAAGGAAATATGAGTATGAAAAATGTTATTTATTTGGGCCCAAACTTGTACCCAGAAATCATGAACACATTTACAGGAGAATAGCATATGAAATAGAGTAGCATGAGGAGAAGAGCAAGTCCAGCATATATCAGGGGTTGTGGAAAATCTCCTACTAAGGTCAAATGGTGTGAGGAGAAGTCTGTTGTAAATGAAAAATAGGGATTGTGTCAAATTAGCTGCTCTGGAAGATTTACGGATTTTGGCCCAAATCTTAGACCATAAGGACGTCGACCAAGACGGTGCAAAGTCGCCTTCCCACTGTTCTTCTACTCTAGTCTTAGGCCTAATAGGGTCTATGTGATGGAGGTATTTGTAAATGGCAGAAGCTTTAGAAGTAGTGCGCAAGAAAGAGTGAAGTTGTGAGGCAGGGGTAGGAAGTGTGGGAGAAGTACAAGGTTGCGAGAGTCGAATGTAAGTGGATAGTACTGCCTCTTTAAGCAAAAGATATCTCTGAGCGAAAGAGGCGGGCAGATGAAAGGATTGACGAAGAGTGGAGAAAGGCAGGAATGTAGAGTTAGAGAATAATTGAGATGCCCAGACTAATCCCTGCTGTCACCATGACTTCCAGTAAAAAGGTTTACCATTGATGAGAATGTGTAAATTATGCCAGATGGCAGAAGTAAGAAAATCAGCCTCCGCAGTAATGGGGGAAGGGGTGGAGGATAAAAGCAGTTTAGTGGTGAATTTGTTCAAGGGAGAGGACAATGAGGACGGTTTACAAGAAAAGGATAAATATTCAACAAAAGAGAATGGGGAAAGTGAAAGACGCTCAATCGTAACCCAAAGAGGGCAGGGATCGACACAGTCATGTAACCAGAAAGAAGCTTGTCGTAGGAGAAATGCTTTCTGGTAAGCCAGAAATTCCGGGAAGTTAACGCCACCCTCCTGCTTTGGACGTATTAGTCTGCTAAGAGACATCCGAGATTTCTTACCATTCCAAAGAAAGGAGGAGAGGATTGAGTTAATCTTCTTAAAGAATTTGGAGGGAATTGGTACTGGTATTTTTGGAGAATGTGTAAAGAATTATATGGGACAGCATCATCTTGATGGTATCGAGGTGACCCAAACAGGAAAGATAGAGAGTGCGCCATCTGGTTGTTAGGTCTGAAAGTTTCTGGATGCATTTGTTCAAGCATAGAGAGACAGTATCTGTGATTGAGGGAGTAAAATACATGCCTAAGTAATTAATGTGTGAAGAACTCCAAGTAAAGTTGAAGGCACTAAAGTCGGGTTTGAAAGTGAAATTCGTGAAGGGTAAAATTTCACATTTGTCGTTGTTTGTTTGAATCCGGAAATTAAGGAGTATTCACGGACTAAATCGAGAAAGGCAGGTGTAGATTCGGAAGGATTGGATATAAAAGGCAAAATATCGTCAGCAGAAGCAGCCAGTTTGATATGTGACTGCAAAGTTTGAAATCCATGGACGTTAGGATGCTGACGAAGTCTGGAAAGGAAGGGCTCCAAAGCTAGGTTAAAAAGAAACGGGGACAGAGGACAACCCTGACGGACACCTCTTCCTAGGTTAAAAAAGGAGGAAACTAAGCCGTTGGTACAAACTGCTGCACGCGGATTGGAGTAAAGGAGGGAGATCAAAGAAATAAACTTAGGACCAAATCCAAACCATTTGAGGGCTGCAAAGAGATAAGTCCATTCAACCCTATTGAACGCCTTCTCAGCGTCCAATGCAATTGCTGCAAGAGAGTGTTGTAAGCATGAGGACTTTGATATGACATTAAAGAGAAGTCTAGTGTTGTCAGTAATGAAGCGTTCTTTAACAAAACCTGATTGTTCGACCCCCAACAAATCAGGCAGCAGGAGATCTAATCTCGCTGCAAGGGACTTGGCAAAGATCTTATAATCGATATTAACTAGAGAAATGGGCCTGTAATTCTTGCAATGTTTGGCATCTTTCCCCTCCTTAGGGATGAGACAAATGTGAGCGTCAGAGAAGGAACCAAAGGATTTACCTAAGGTAAGGAATGTGCCTAGAAGGGTATGTAGTTTTGGTATGCGAAGGTTTGAGAAATATAAATAGAATTCTACTGTAAATCCGTCTGGTCCAGGAGCCTTATCTCTTTTGAGGAGTTGAAGTGCAGCAAGTATCTCTTGTAGGGATATATCTGATTCAAGAGAGGTGAGATCAAAAGGAAAGTGTTGGGGTTTGTGAATGTTAGAAAAGAAATAAGATAGGGATTCGGGTGAAGGCTGAGTATCAGAAGAGTAGAGAGAATTATAGAAAAGGGAAAATTCAGTTAAAATGTCAACATCATTATGTTTAAGATTAGAATTAGCGTCATAGACAGATTCAATATTAAGCTTATTGTGCTTAACTTTCAGATAATTGGCTAAAATCTTACCAGCCTTATTCCTACCCCTATAAAATTTGGCACTTGACTTCAGTAGATAAAGTGAAGCATCTTCTGTAGATTTCTTATTAAATTGCATTTTGGCGTCAACAAGGGCTGTCAATCTGTCTTGAGAGTGCGATGTATGATAAGCCTGTTCCAATCTCTTAATCTTCTGAAGAAGGTCGCCCGTAAATTTTCGGGCAATCTTCTGTTTTGTGGCCACATACCTGAATACAAAGTCTCTTGCTGAGGCCTTGAAGGCATCCCAGATAGTGTGCTTGGGCATAGAGAAAGTATCGTAAATCTCAAAAAATTCGGTAAAGAAGTCAATAAAAGAGGTTCTAGTAGAAGAGTGTTGTTAAAATGCCATCTTCTAGGTCCATCTACTTTAGGGAGAATATCAATATGAATAAAAACAGGGGCATGATCCGACAATACAATGGGGCCAATTTCAGCATTAGTGAGAGTCTGGGCAATATTATGGGAAACAAAAATATAATCAATCCTCGATTGGGAGTGATGGGAAGGTGAGTAAAACGTAAATTCTGAAGCTGTCGGATTGCAGATGTGCCAGGCATCAGAGAGTTTATGCTGCGAGATAGCCTGAACAAAGAGTTTGTGAGATCTATTTGCGATGAACGAAACTTTAGAGTGCCTGTCAAGAAAGGGGTCGAGGGGCTGATTACAGTCTCCCGCCAAAATAAAATTGTCATCCACAAATTTGGTGATATGGGCGGAAAATGTGTGCCAAAAGGTAGGATCACCACCAGTAGGGGCATAAACATTAAGAAGAGAAATTGGTACACCTTTTAAAGACAGTTGGACGTGAGCCCATCTACCTTCCGTATCAGATTCTTGGGTGAGCACAGTATAAGAAAGAGACTTGCGACACAAAATTGCAACCCCATTGCGTTTACCATCACCAGGAGAATAAAAGACTTCGCCTACCCAGCCCCTCTTGAGTTTAGCTGATTCTACTTCTGAGAGAGGAGTTTCTTGCAAAAAGGCAAAATCAACATTTAATTTAGCTAAATGAGATAAAAAAAATTGTCTCTTAATAGGAGAGTTAACACCCTTAACGTTCCAAGTAACCACTTTTAGCGACATGCAGTATAATACGAACAATGGTATGCAAATTTAACGAATAGAAGAAAAAAAATTGTAAAAAGAGAACATGTAATAGATGAAAAATTGTGAAAGAAAGAAAGGTGGAGAAACAGGAGCAGAATGCAAGAATATGATGCAATAGAAAGGGGAGCAAGAAAATGGAGAGACAAAGAGGAAAGATGGATAAGAAGGAGAAGGTCAGTAGTAAGAGATAGAATGCTAGGGAATGAAAATTGAGGAAAAAGACACAGGAAAGAGATAAGTGAATAGATGATAGAGCATAAGAAGCAGAATGACAATGAGTGGAGAAATGGACACAAGATAGAAAGGAGTAGAGAGAATAGGGAAAATGAAGAGGAGATGACACCTTCAAACAGGGAAAAAGCAAAAAAAAAGGAGAAGAAAAGGGAAGGCAAAGACTGGAATAGACGTGCTAAAATGTTGAAACGAAAACATACCTACAAAGGGAAGAGGAAAAGGAGCACAATGGGGAATGAAACCAGACGTGAAGGGAGGAGGGGGTGGAGCCACAAGGAACAGGCGAGACATCCGATGTCAGTGTGACATGCCGCCGGGAGAACGACACGTGCGGAGTACGGAATCTATGAAAACAGGAGGAAAATATGAGGAGATGCTCTGGCAGCTGACAGAACTTTTAAGAGGTCTGTGTATTCCAAGAAATACATAATAACGCCTCTTGGCCTCGACACAGTGGAAGTTGAGGAAGGAACCCGGCCAAGCCTGTGTGCCCGTTGGATGTTAAGCACAGTGTCCTCTGGTAAATGCAGAAGTTTGGGGAGAAAAGATTTAAAGAAGGCAATGGAGTCGGACCTCTCACATCCCTCCACCAGGCCATAAATACGCAGATTGTTGCGTCTATTTCGGTTTTCGATGTCCTCCACCTGCCTTTGAAGAGAGGAGATCTGTGAATGCATGTGAGATACTTTGGTGGATGATTCCTGAAGTGAAGAGACACTACGTTCTAGTGACGTAACTCTTGCGTCCATTTGTGACCAATTTTCCGTTAGAAGTTGTAACTTAGAATTGGTTTCCTCCATAAAGGGGCGGAGAGCTCATATTTCCTCTAGCAAAAGCTTGATAGAAATTGGCGATACAGACTTTGGTGGTGATGGAGAATCCTTCATAAGTCTCATTGAAGAGTTGGCCTTCCCTGAGGGCAGCGCAGAATGCTCCATCGTTAACAATGTGTCCCTAGAGTGGGGCAACTGAGAAGCCTCAAACTTAGCGAATTCAGAGAATAACTTTGAGTTTTTAAGAAAGGAGCGCTTAGAGGGTGTATTGGGTCGAAAAGACAAAATTCTGCCCATAAGGTACTGATCACCACTGAGGAAAATACTTGAGAAGCACGACAAGATAGATGTTCAACATGCGTCGCAGTATGTATAAAACAGCAGGAGGGCGTGAGGATGTGAGGCTAAGTGTCAAATCCCGCAGATAGTAAAAAATCGTCCCAGGGAACAGTTCAAGGGCTGATAGGGTGAGGAAATACTGATGGCCGAGGCAAAAAACTGAGGTGATATTAAAGTGAAAATAAAATGTCAGTGTCCAGGAGGGAGAAACATCACAGATGAGAGCCACGCTGAGTCAAAATGCAGATTTTAAAAGAGAAAAGCCAGGAACATACTTAATCAGGCTGCCGTACATGAAGGGAGGTAGCGGTCCATAGAAGAAGAGAAAGAGCGAAATGGTGAAGAGAACTTCCAGTCTCTAAAAGTAGCTCACCTTGCGTGAGGGAATTACATCGGCAGACCACATGAGGATAAGAGCCATGCTGGAGCAAGGAGGAGCTGAGGCGGTTGTTTAGTCAGAATGCGCCTCAGACGCGCTTGAGAATCCCAAAATGGTGGCTGACATTGAGCCGCGGCCGAAACTTTTGTCGACAGAAAAGCAGAAATGATGGTCTCAGGGACTCCCAAATCAGTCCCGAGGTGTGCCTGCAACCTTCCGACATCGGAGCCTCCAGTCTATGAATAAAAAGGAGGACGTGAACCACTAGTTCTCATCGGCAGTCACGGAGCGCTCACATCAGCGCCGCCATGTTTGCTGGGCACCAAGCCACACCCCCCCCAGACGATTGTACTCTAGTAAGAAAGTGGGGTGTAGAGCATAAACATGACAACTTTGCACCCTCCAGAATAAGGAGTATACCTCCAGAGTCACGGAAACAATAGATAACTATTTTACTCGGTCAGTCGTGCATGCTTAGTTTCACCAGAAGCGCAGAGACGGGCGTTTTTCAATAAAAGAGGTTATTTATTGAACAGTCTTCTTTATCATGCAAGAGAAGTGAGTTGCCACAATTGCAATACTTGTTATAAAGTAAAGTGCGTACAGTAAAAGGAGTATTATGAAATAATTCTGTGAAAGCATGGTATGGTTTCTAAGCCATAGGGTGTTTAAAATAGATAAAATATATACATAGATAAAATCATGACTAAACGTACTCAACTGGTGATTCTAAGATACGCCTACCCCGGTGTACCTAACCTAAGCCTAGTACGTGGGAAGGAGTAAGTGAGCTGCCGTTTAAGTTAAAATAGTTTCAGCCAAGAATCTGAATCAAGAATTCTCTACGGGTATAATCAGCTTCGTACCTTGTTTATAGAATGAAGGAGGTCTTGTATCTCTCTCTCAGGACTCGATCTCCCAGCAACCCGCAAGGTTGACAAGGAAACACTGGAGCTGGATTTCTCGGCAGGAGAAAAGACAGCCTCTCTCTCAGTGCGTCAGTGGGAGGGTCGGCTTCCTTCGGCACTCGCTACAGCAGGGCGTTGGGCAAGTAGATAGCTGATCTGCTCCAAACCACCGTGTGTTTTGCTAGGGCAGATGCTGGTATATTTATACCTGGAAGGTGCCGAGTTTGACGTAAGGTTTGACATAAGACGTCACTAAGAACTCGCAGTTCTTTCAGGACACATCAATACAGAAGCAAGGGGAATTCCCGGGCTGCTGGAGGCTTGGTTTGTTTAAGAACGCGTTGTGCTTTCTAGGAGTCTATGGGAGTAGCCTTGCCGTATTTGGACTGCATTGGCTATGACTTAATATGGGTATGATTCTTATCCCTTTATAAGGATATGATTTGATATAACCACATAAGGGCATAAATCGGGAATATTTAAATAGGGTCCTAGATACGTTTACAACAATCCTGAGTTCCTCCAGACTCCATAGGGTCTGCAACACAGGCCATGGTTTTCCACAGCTCCTGAGGCCTGTCCTGCCCCCTCACCAAGTTTGAGGCCAGTATCCCTTGTGGGGGTTGTAATAACCAAACCCCTGTGCACTGCATAAACTTACAGTTGCAAATGCTTGTTGGCTTCCTTCCAAGAAGATAATAGGGCTCCAAGTAGCCCAAACCTCAAACACCTCCAGTGACCAAAGTCTTCATCCACCGTTAAATATTGCAGGGATTTGTTAGCATGAGTTGAAAGCCATTTTTATATTTGGCAGCCATTTGAGTTAGCCATGTGCTCGCCACGTGCTGTTTCCCTCTTCAGAGCCTTGCAGAAGCTCAGAAGGGCCTAGCTAGTAGAATGCACCTGTTCCTCTTATTAAACTGTCAGGCTATTTTTACTGATGTATGGAGAAGTAACTCTCCTCCCACTTTGTTGAGCAAGCAGATCTTGCATTCCCATATTAGGCATTTTGCATGCTTACATGAGCCAGGACTGTCTCTTGGTCTTATGCTGACTATGTAACCCTAAGCATATATAAGGCCCCAGTTTTCTGTACTCCTTAGACTGCCTCATACAGTTTCTGAGGGTATTGTGTGACGTAGTATCCCTCATCTGAGGTTAATAAATGTGTATTTTATATTTCAAGTTCTGTGCCAATTTCTTCTATGTTGGTTTAAAAGGACCAAGGTGTATCAATGAGACCCCCTGAGAAGGTTTCTATGTTCTTCACCACATCGCATTGTGTGCACCCTGGCATGCATCTTTTGGTGAACTGCTGATTGCTCGGGGACTGACCTGAATTCTCTGCTTGTTGTGAGTCCCCTGGACATTGCTGGTTCCGACGTTGCTCCTGCTTCACTTCCTGCATTGGTTTCATTAGCTAAGGCTTATTGGTGCTCCTGCTAGACGCCAACCCCTCAACACTCGACATCCTTCATGGGACAGCTAATGCAAGGCTCCTCGTCTACCTCAGTATTGCCTGGTCCTCACAGCTGCAGAGTTAAGGTCCCGGCCACCCATCCTGCAATACCCGATATCGGAGGGCATTCGTCTTCCAAGTCTCCTGATCACTCCAGAGTGACATAGACTCTGTCCCATCTGCTTGCAGGTACCTCTCATCTAGAAACCACCTTCAGATTCCACTGGACACTTCCTCCTTCAGCAGCGGTACTTTCCAGAAGTCATCCATTAAGTTTGACTGCGGTTTCCGACACCATTTCACATGTATGCACCCAGGTTTCCTAATGTAGGTAACATGGGTACTAGGGTATCCACATGTGGTGTGGCTCTCCAAACTTCTGTCTTCCACAGGGTTTCTTCAGGGTCCACTGGGAAGGGACCTTAATCTTTAAAAATCCAATGGCGACTTACACGTAGAGTTTTATGGAACACACTCTCTCAGTGGGGTTCCTAGTCAATCACCTTAGGTGGTTCCATGGGTCCCCAGCACTTCTACGTCCTCTTGTCATTGTCTTGGCCTGACTCATAGTTCTTATACCATTTTCTTGGCATGTGGTTAGGTCCCCCCGGGACCCACTGTGAATTCTGTGCTATTTACTGTGTTTCTTTGCAAAGTATTGTGTGCATTGTGATTATCTCCGTGTAGGAGATATCTAAATGTGTTAGAGAGTATTATATAATAAATACATATTTTTATTAATACTTTGTGTGGTTCCTTTTGACTTAATCTATACCATAAGATTTCATTCTGGTAAAACCAACTGCTATACACTCCTGGACTAAGCATGAAGGCTGCTCTCCACAGCTACCACTTAAAGAGCTTTCTAAGGTTGTCTAAGACCTCTTGAATCGCCACAAGGGTTGTCTGGACTGGTCCAAGGTGCCCACTTACTTTAGTGGACATCATATACTGGGCCAGCTTCTCACATTGGTATGCAGCGGGTGGGATTCAAACCTGCGTTGTTTTACAGATGAATCTTTGTGTTGATTAATTGAAAAACCATCACTAATACTAGACACATGAAATAAAACCTTACAATAGTAAGTTCTATTGAACTTCAGGTTGGGTAAGTCAAGGGTCTAGCACACCCTTTCTCCAACCTCAGAGAGGTTAGTTCCTACTAGGTTACGTAGGTGCATCATCATACCTCACTTAGGGGCTGATTACGATGTAGGGCGGATTGGCACCGCCCACATGGTGGATGGTGATCTGCCCTTACATTTCCCTCACCCTGCACCCATTTCCCCCTGCCATATTGGTATGGCGGGGTGACCCCGGCGGATAAAAGGACCGTCCGCCGGTTTTCCGCCGGTCGACCAGTCGACTTGGCTGAAAATGGGCTAAATATGGTGGCGGTGTCTGCTAGACACCGCCATCCATATTAGCATGGGTGTGGAAAGCAGCCTTTCAGTGGCGGCGATGCCGTCACGGAAAGGCATTCCGGGCCCCAAGGGAATTGGGAGTGCACATGGGGGGCACCTATGGTACCCCCCTACATTGTCATGGACACAGTGCATTCCCAGCATTGTGGCGAGCTGTGTTGAAAGCACCGCCCGCCACAATGCTGGAAATAGAGGATTCCACCGCGGTGGTGGCATCCTAATTGCAGGTGCGGGACCGCCGCACCACTGGCGGCTGGTCCCAGCACCGCTTGGGTGGCCATCGTAATTGGCCCCTTAGTATGTCTTCTAAAAGAGATGCCAGTGCCTCTCTGTCTACTAGATACAGTGATCTTCCGTTCCAAGAAGTGAAAACACTGTGTGTCACTAGGAAGCTGAAGACAGGGAAAGTGCCAACACTCAACACCTCCTAGAGGTTTTACTGTTAGATGACCTAAGGAAAGCCAGTGGGTCAGAGGAACAGGAACGAGTGGGTGGGTGGGTGGGTGGGTGGGGTGGCTGAATATAGGCCTGGGGGGCCTAGAATCTAACCCTGACCAGGTGGAGCCTGATGACTCACACCTGGACAATCAGACCTCCCAGAGGAGAACACAGGTGGGCAAGAAGGTGCCCCCTTTGATCCTTCTGGGAAGGTGCAGAGTAGACCAAGGAGGTTTAGATCCTCCTCTGCAGAGTCCAATGCCTCAGGAAATTCAGTAGAGACCTCCATTTCTAGTAAGAGGGGGAACTCTTTGGATAGAGAGTACCAACTTCTTGAGCTTAAGAATGCTAGGCTTAGGTTCAGGCAAGAACAGTTGTCCCTTGACAGATAGTCCCTGGAAGTCCAGAGAGCTAGAAACAAATTGAAACTAGAGTCCCACGGTGACAGCAATAGTGCCCCTAGAATTAAAGAAAATTATTTTGAATATAGGCACTTGAACAAGATTGTTCATCCTTACCATGTTGGGGATGACATCCACAAATGGATAACGGCTTTAGAAAGGGCCTGTAAAGTTAAGTAGGCCCCTCAAGAGCAGTGGGTATCTAGCTTGTAGCTCACAAATGCTGACAAAGGTAGAGATAAGCTCCTCACTGTTGGAGAAGAGGATACTGATAATTACACAGTTTTGAAAAGTTCTCTCATTGGTGGGTTTGTCTTAACCACTGAGTATTACAGGATTAAGTTCGGAGAGACCCAGGACTGGGTAGATATTGTGGATAGTGCCATTAAGGCTCTGGAAGGATGGTTACTAGGCAGCAAAGTGCATGACTACCAAGGAGTGTACAATTTGATATGAGGAAGCAGAACTTTAATAATTGTCAGAACCAACGTTTGCATCTGTACCTGATGGACTCAGATCGGACTTCTCCATAAGAATTGGGAAAAAACACAGATAAATGGGTCAGAACCAGAGTAAGCAGAAAAATCAGAGCAATGAAGGTGACCAGAAGAAACAGGATTCTTCAAAATCCCAGGATAATTGTGGGGACAAGGGCAAAGACAAGAAAAAGTCTTCTCAAGGGCCCCACAAACCTGCATCTGGGGTGAATCATTCAAGAAAGGCAGGAAGAAACCTTGGTGGTCCTTTTATGAGGTGAAAACCCATTGGTAAAAGGATGCTGATTGTCCAAAAGCCAAGGAGAATGCTCCTACTACCACTGCTTCCTCTAGCACAAGTGGTGGTACAGGAAAAAATGGATTAGTGGGGTGAACCTTAGGTTCTGGGGTGAGTTCTGGGAAGGGCTGACAGCGACTTCCTGGAGAGAGGCTATAATTGCATTGATTTTAAAACCAACCAAGGACCCGAGGAGGGTGAATTCATATCACATGATTTCAATATTGAACGTAGATCATAAAACCTACACGGGTATCTTGGCGGGGCGATTGGTCGAGGTCGCCCCTCAACTGATCCATAATGATCAGAAAGGCTTTGTCCCAAAGAGACAAATACAGGACATTCCACTGCCTCTGATTGGAACAATAGATTTAGCAGTTGCTTGATTGATTCCGTTGGCAGTAATCACTATGGATGCCGCCAAGGCATTTGATTGTGTTAGATGGGGGTTTCTAAGGGCTGTTTTAGATACCAATGGCTTTAGTTTGGATTTTATAAGGGCAATGCAACATTTGTATGAGCACCCAATGGCTAAAATTCTTATAAATGGCTCTCTGACAAGGAGCTTTGATATCCATAGAGGGACATGGCAGGGTTGCCCCCTGTCTCCACTCCTTTTTGTTTTATATATAGGTCCCCTGGCATACTTGATGAGAGCCGATGATCAAATAATCCCCATACACCAGCTCCCTTTACATAGTAAAATTGCATTACATGCAGATGACCTGATAATATATACTTCTGATCCGGCCCAAACACTAATTAGAATGGAACAGTTGACAAACAAATATGGGGTCTTTTCAGGTTATTTAATAATCTTATCAAAGACAAAAGTAATGTGTTGGAATATGGAGGACTGGAGCGGCAGAAAATGTAAATAGATTAGATATTTGGGGATTATTATCACACATAAAATCAAACAGATTCCTTCTCGTAATTTTGGAACGAGTTATGAAGTAACCCTGGCCTTAGTACTACTCTACACTCGAGGAGCGTGCGCAGTTTGAGCAACTATGCACTATGCAAATTGCATGTAGCACAGTGCAAAAACACGTAACGTAGCGGGCATTTTTTTCTTGCACGCGGTCCTCAACGTCAAGTTGGCGACCGCGAGCTAGTAAAATCAACATCCCGGCGGGACTTTTTTCTCATTCGCGATCAGCAACATGAAGTTGCCGATCACGAGCGTGGAAAATAAACCTCTCGACTAGAATCTCAACTCAGGAAGGTCAGGTTTCTCATTGCGAGTGGTCGCGTATGCTCGCGACCGCTCGCGATGAGAAACTACAAGTCCGTGTTGAGAAAGCTGCCGCTCGAGTACAAATCTACTTGAGCGGCAGAAAACAACTGCTTCCACTGTGCAAGATGCCTTTTGCAATGATTGCACAGTGCGTACAAGCATACGGGACTGCGCACTCAGTGCTTACAGCATTTTCCCTACCGCACTATGCAGTTCCCGCAGCTATGTGTAGCGTGCGTAGTGCGAAGTACACTGCGTGTAGCTACCCATAGCGCTACTAGGCACATACGCTCAGGGTTATATATGAAGGAGGTGGAGAAGCAACTAACTAGGTGGAAGAAATTACCTTTGTCTATTTATAGGAGAGTAAATTTGATACAAATGTCTGTTCTACCAAAGTTAACATACCTTTTTAATGGTATACCTCTCAGTTTTTCCAAAGACTAAATAAATAAAATCCAGTGGAAAATATCGAGCTTCGTTTGGGCATCCCGGGGGTGTGCCTTTCATTGAAAAAATTATGGAGCAGCCTTAAAAAGCGTGGGTTAGCATTGCCAGACATTAAACTTTACTGCATGGCCTTCCAATTCAAAAATAACTGCATGTTTGCAGGGGTGCCCTTTACCAGGTCATGGGGGTAAATAATAAGAGAAATGGTTAAAGAACTGAGTCCAAAGGCATTTTTATACAAATTTGGAGACCAACGCCTTTTTTAAAAATGAGGCTAAAAGTACTGAAATCTGCACTGAAACTGTGGCTTACAGTGAGACGATTATTAAAGATTGGTTACTTTTCTGATTTTTCTCCAATTTGGAAATCCCCTGGAACGCCGGAGTGTATGAAAGACACTTTGAGTTTGCCACTAATAAAGGCAGGGATAACAAATTGGGGGGATCTGTTAACAGCAGACAGAATTACCCCGTTGGGGGCACTAAACAAAAGGACAGGTAATAAGTTATCCAGGTTCAAGTACTTGCAGCTCACCTCATGGTTCTCCACTGCTGCAGAGGAGGTGGGGGGCAGGTGGAATTTTGAACAATGCATCATGGGGCTTGGCTTTTTTACCACTCTTAGTGAATATGATATCTTCAAGATTCTTCAGAATATCAACCCTTCCAACCACTTCAGCCACCCGCTGCCCCCTTCTATCTTCAAAGAAATCAAGAATGCACTGATCTTCACATGGACTAGGATTGTTAATGCTTCCCTAACACAATAATTACAAAAAGGGGGTGGTGATGGACAGAGTATCTGAATTAATCAGAACACTCCTACCCAGTCAACAGATCAGGGCTTGATCCATCACCGTTTTTTAGCTCACTGCACCATCCCAGTTCAGAATCTGGCTATATGCAAATTAGTCTGTCCCTGGCCCAGTGCATCATGGGAACAGGGCAGACCAAACTACCAAGCCAATTCTTCACTGGAAAGGAAACAAGCTTCCGGGGACCGGTTTCTGGCATTACAGCCGTCTTCGGCCCGGCTTGCTTGAATCCTGATGGTGCAATGAGCAAGGGACTCATGTCTGAGCATACCCTTCCACGCTCATGGTGGCCAAAATAATTGCAAAAAGGGGGTGGTGATGGACAGAGTATCTGAGTTAATCAGAACATTCCTACCCAGTCAACAGATCAGGGCTTGATCCATCACCGTTTTTTAGCTCACTGCACCATCCCAGTTCAGAACCTGGCTATATGCAAATTAGTCTGTCCCTGGCCCAGTGCATCATGGGAACAGGGCAGACCAAACTACCAAGCCAATTCTTCACTGGAAAGGAAACAAGCTTCCGGGGGACCGGTTTCTGGCATTACAGCCATCTTCGGCCCGGCTTGCTTGAATCCTGATGGTGCAATGAGCAAGGGACTCATGTCTGAGCATACCCTTCCACACTCATGGTGGCCAAAATAATTACAAAAAGGGGGTGGTGATGGACAGAGTATCTGAGTTAATCAGACCACTCCTACCCAGTCAACAGATCAGGGCTTGATCCATCACCGTTTTTTAGCTCACTTCACCATCCCAGTTTCAGAACCTGGCTATATGCAAATTAGTCTGTCCCTGGCCCAGTGCATCATGGGAACAGGGCAGACCAAACTACCAAGCCAATTCTTCACTGGGAAGGAAACAAGCTTCCGGGGACCGGTTTCTGGCATTACAGCCGTCTTCGGCCCGGCTTGTTTGAATCCTGATGGTGCAATGAGCAAATTAATTTGCATATAGCCAGGTTCTGAACTGGGATGGTGCAGTGAGCTAAAAAACGGTGATGGATCAAGCCCTGATCTGTTGACTGGGTAGGAGTGTTCTGATTAACTCAGATACTCTGTCCATCACCACCCCCTTTTTGTAATTATTTTGGCCACCATGAGCGTGGAAGGGTATGCTCAGACATGAGTCCCTTGCTCATTGCACCATCAGGATTCAAACAAGCCGGGCCGAAGACGGCTGTAATGCCAGAAACCGGTCCCCGGAAGCTTGTTTCCTTCCCAGTGAAGAATTGGCTTGGTAGTTTGGTCTGCCCTGTTCCCATGATGCACTGGGCCAGGGACAGACTAATTTGCATATAGCCAGGTTCTGAAACTGGGATGGTGCAGTGAGCTAAAAAACGGTGATGGATCTAGCCCTGATCTCTTGACTGGGTGAGAGTACTCTGCTTAATTCAGAGACTCTGTCCATTACCACCCCTTGTTGTAAAATATTTTGTCCACCCTAAGCGTGGAAGGGTATACTCAGATGTGAGTCCCTTGCTCACTGCACCATCAGGATTCAAACAAGCCGGGCCGAAGACGGCTGAAATGCCAGAAACCGGTCCCCGGAAGCTTGTTTCCTTCCCAGTGTAAGAATTGGCTTTTGTAGTCTGGTCTGCCCTGTTCCCATGATGCACTGGGCCAGGGACAGACTAATTTGCATACAGCCAGGTTCTGAAACTGGGATGGTGCAATGAGCTAAAAAACGGTGTTGGATCTAGCCCTGATCTCTTGACTGGGTGAGAGTACTCTGCTTAATTCAGAGACTCTGTCCATCACCACCCCTTGTTGTAAAATATTTTGTCCACCCTAAGCGTGGAAGGGTATACTCAGATGTGAGTCCCTTGCTCATTGCACCATCAGGATTCAAACAAGCCGGGCCGAAGACGGCTGAAATGCCAGAAACCGGTCCCCGGAAGCTTGTTTCCTTCCCAGTGTAAGAATTGGCTTTTGTAGTCTGGTCTGCCCTGTTCCCATGATGCACTGGGCCAGGGACAGACTAATTTGCATACAGCCAGGTTCTGAAACTGGGATGGTGCAATGAGCTAAAAAACGGTGTTGGATCTAGCCCTGATCTCTTGACTGGGTGAGAGTACTCTGCTTAATTCAGAGACTCTGTCCATCACCACCACCCCTTGTTGTAAAATATTTTGTCCACCCTAAGCGTGGAAGGGTATACTCAGATGTGAGTCCCTTGCTCATTGCACCATCAGGATTCAAACAAGCCGGGCCGAAGACGGCTGAAATGCCAGAAACCGGTCGCCGGAAGCTTGTTTCCTTCCCAGTATAAGAATTGGCTTTTGTAGTCTGGTCTGCCCTGTTCCCATGATGCACTGGGCCAGGGACAGACTAATTTGCATACAGCCAGGTTCTGAAACTGGGATAGTGCAATGAGCTAAAAAACGGTGTTGGATCTAGCCCTGATCTCTTGACTGGGTGAGAGTACTCTGCTTAATTCAGAGACTCTGTCCATCACCACCCCTTGTTGTAAAATATCCCTAACACAAGGCATGATCCCTGAATGCCTTAAAGCAGCTCAGATAACTCCCATACTAAAAAAACCTAACATTGACAAATCCAATCTTAATAATTTCCGCCCTATTTTCAACATCCCCACTTTAGTGAAACTACTAGAAAAATGTGTGCAGTCCCAACTCTCTGCTTACACAGAGAACTTCCAACTCCTAGATCAGCATCAATCGGGCTTTAGGAAGTGGCACAGCACTGAATCGGCTCTCACGCACGTTATTGATGACATTTTAATAATGTTCCACAAAATGAATTCTCTGATCAGGTGTCACAATGGTTCTCATCCTTCATGCATCACAGAACTCAAAGAGTCAAGGCAAACAACTCTTTCTCCCAGCCCTCTCCAGTACTCATGGGTATCCCCCATGGATCTGCCCTATCTCCTATCCTCTTCAATCTTTACTTGGAACCTCTTTCACGTTCTCTAAATTCCATGGACATTCTCTTCCACATATGTGCGGACGATACACAACTGTATCTGAAAATCTCATCCTCTGAAAACATCTTATCACTCAATACTACCCTAATGGTACTCAAAACTGGTTAACGGAGAATCATCTACTGCTCAACACCTCAAAACGGAAATCCTGCTAATTTACCCTCCGAATCTCATCCCCAAGCTAGACCTCTGGCTGAGTCACCTCACTGCTTTCAACTGTACACGTAGACGCAGCCAAGTCTCTCGGTATCACCATGGACAAACACCTGAATATGAAAGATCATATCAGTAATGTATGCAAAGGAGCTAACCACTTGATAAGATCCCTCAGAAGTATCAAACTTTTCCTTCCTCTAAATGACTTCAAGCAAGTGGTCCAAGTGCTTGTCCTGCCGAGGTTAGATTACGGTACTGCTACCCTCAGTGGCCTTCCCAAATACGCTCTGGCTCCCCTAAGGGCTGCACTTAGCTCGACTGCTAGACTGGTTACAGATACCAAGTGAAAAGATATCATATATCCCAGTTCTAAAATCCCTCAATTGGTTGCTCTTCGAAGCACAAATTCAACTAAAATTACTGTTCTCACACACAAAGCACCTTACCTAAATACCCCTATGTACCTTGTGCAAAAACTTTAACTATCCTGTGGCGTAAGAGCTTCAAGAAGTGCCTCTACCCTCCTTCTGAAACCACTCATCCTTAAGAAAAAGAGAAGTTGTCACCGAGCTTTCTCCGGAGCTGCACCTAAGATCTGGAACTCTCTCCCACCGGAAGTTCACAGAATCTCCTCATTGGCGGCGTTCAAAGTGGAAGCCAAAAGCTTCCTAATGAACAAATTCATACCCTAATAGGGTGATACCCGCTGGCCCGTGGACATCTTACTTTTGTTACAGCTCCCCCCTAATGTTTCCCTGTGTTTCACCCTTGCTGCCCGCCTACACTTATTTTATTGTAATACCCTCCTGGTTGTATGTTGCACTGTATATCCCTGATCTCCCTTCCTCTTATTGATATTGTTATAAATATTGCCTTTGTCCTTCCTCCCATCATATTGTAAAGCGCTCTTTTATCCCTCGGGATCTTGTTAGCACTATATAAATCTTTATAAATAAATAAAATAAATAAAAGGATACAAACCCAAGTACTAAAGAAGTGGCAAAATGGAATGGACAGTTCTTGGAGGCGGAATAAGATAAACTGAAGGCCCCCTCTGATATCTGGACAAGTTTGCTACAGGAAGGCTGTATACAATCTTTGTGGTGGATTCCTTGAAAATCTTATATGTGATTGTATCCCCAGCTAATTTTAAACATCATCAATTTTTTTGTCATCCACAGGCTACATTGGACCCCACAAAGTTAGCTAAAGTTTGTGTTGCAACCTGTTCCCAGCTGTAAGAAGTGCAATCTTTTAAGGGCCAATAATGTCCATGTTTTCTTGACCTGCCCAGGTATTCGAGAATTTTGGAAGAATGTTGACATTTTTATAAGTGCAATTATAGCAGAGAACATTGTTTTGACGGAAACACTGGTGCTTCTTGTAGATAGTGCCTCTCGACGGGCTCTGAGCAGCAAGCAAAGGGGCTTATTATTCTATTTGTTGCTTTTGACAAGAAGAGAGATATATAAAAGGTGGTTAGACTCCTTGCCTCCCCATCTTGCAGCCTGGTTAAATACAGTAAACTGGACATGTAAATCAGATATTAAATGTTACCCATATAGGTTAAAAGAGTTTTGGACGGATTCCTTAAAGTGGTTAGAATAGGGTTTTCTCATAAAGCCTTTTGGTTGGTCACAAATTGTGACCAACCAAAAGGCTTTACATCATGCCATGGATTTAGTGGTAGTGGATCCCGCTGGCTCCTTATAAGACCAGAGCCATGGAGGCCATGAGCCTGAATCTACTTGGACCACAGATGGATCAAGGGTGCTCTTAAATGGCCCAGAATCAAGTAGCCATGGTGAAATGAGGACTACAAAAAAAAGACCTACATGGTGTTTTGGTCTATGATGGTGGCATATATCTTGCCACCTTATTATTTAGTCCCAGTAACATGGGCAGGTACAGAGCACATTCTACTTGCAAAATAAGAGCATCTATGGCCTTTTAAGGCAAAATTCCCACAGCCGACATGTAAGGCACCTACCTGGTCCACACCACACACATTTGCAAAACATCATTGTGTGGATGTGTTAGCACGGCAACAAGCTTATGTAGGACAAGCAGTGCTAAAACACTTTTTCAAAGTACTTTGAGAAATGAAAAACAGGCAATGGCCTACAGGGACACGGGGGCCAGTGTCACAATCATGACAGATAAACTTGTGTCTCCTGAACAAATCATACTTGGACAAATGTACCAAGTGACCAATGCTAACATTGTCAGGACTGACCATTCCTTGGCAGTTGTCAATCTCAGCTGGGGATGGGTAATAGGACCTGAAAAGACCGTGGTATCTTCAGACCTACCTGTAGATTGTTTGTTGGTCAATTATTTGGAAACTTCAACCTGGGCTGAGGTAGAGTTCAGGACTCATACTGAAATGTTGGGCATCTTTGCAAGTGTGTTTGCTGTGATCAGGTCACAATCCAAACAGCTTTCCACTGAACAGGCCCTCGATACTGGAAAAATGGACCGGTTGCCTTCTAAGAAAAGGAGCAGGAAGAGTAAACTGCCCCAGGTGAACTTGAGCATGACCAGGTTGAGTTATTGGGGATAGGGGGCCCTTCGAGAGCAGATTTTAGTTTGGAACAGCAGACCTCTCTTGAATACCTCAGACAGCACGCTGCTGCTGAGGCTGCTGGGAATGTCAGTGGGTCCCATAAGATCTACTGGGATGAAGGACTTTTGTACTCAGAGGGTAGAGACCCCAAGTCTGGTGCCACCAGGATGTTGGTGATACCTCAGAAGTTTAGAGGCTTCCTGCTCACCCTTGTACGTGATATTCCCCTAGCAGGACACTTAGGGCAAAGCAAGACTTGGGACAGGCTTGTCCTTCACTTTCACTGGCCCCATATGTATGAGGACACTAAGGAGTTTTGTCACTCCTGTGCCACCTGTCAAGCCAGTGGCAAGTCAGGTAGCATCATAAATGCACCCTTAATTCCACTCCCAGTGATTGGGGTTCACTTTGAGAGGGTTGGGATTGATATTATTGGTCCCAAGAACCCTCCAACCGCATCTCAGCATAGTTATATCCTAGTGGTGGTGGACCATGCCAATAGATACCCAGAAGCTATTCCCCTTAGGACCACTACAGCTCCTGTGGTGGTAAGGGCCCTCTTAGGAATTTTTTCCAGAGTGAGCTTCCCTAAGGAGGTCTTAACTGACAGAGGTACAAACTTCATGTCAAGTTATATAACTGCAATGTGTAAAGAGTGTGGAGTCATTTACGAATTCACCACTCCCTACCATCCTCAATGAAATGGGTTTCTTAAAAGATTCAACAAAACCCTAAGGTATATGATCATGGGCCTCCCAGAACACCTTAGGCGAAAATGGGATGTCCTATTAACCTGCCTTCTCTATGCCTACAGAGAGGTCCCTCAGAAGGGGGTTGGGTACAACACTTTTGAACTTCTGTTTGGGCATCCAGTGAGGGGTCCCTTGTGTCTGGTGAAGGAGGGATAGGAGTTACCTCTCAAACCTCCCAAACAGGACATAGTAGACTATGTAGTTGGTCTACACTCCTGCATGGCTGAGTACATGAAAATTGCAAGCAAAAACCTGGAGGTCAACCAAGAACTTCAAAGAACTTGGCATGACAAAAAGGCTGTCCTGAATGTTTACCAGCCAGGCCAGAAGTTGTGGGTGTTGGAGCCTGTGGCCCTAGCAGCTCTCCAGGAAAAATGGACTGGACCCCACACCATACATGAACAAAAGGGTGAGGTCACCTATCTGGTAGATCTTGGCACTCCCAGAAGTCCCCATAGGCTGCTTCACGTAAACAGGCTAAAAACTTTTGTTGACAGGGCTGACATGGGCTTGCACATGGCAACTGATGAGGGACCGGAAGAAGATAGTGACCCTCTCCCTCATTTCATCTCTCAGAACCCTGATGAAGATCAGTTGATGGCGTGGGCTTTTCAGGCAGCCTCAATGATCAGCAGCAGGTTGATTGCAGGAAGGTTCTCAATCAATACTGGCATATGTTTTCCATGACTCCCAGTCAAGTCACATGGTGTACCCATGAAGTGGACACAGGTGAAAGTCTATCTGTTAAGAATACACTCTACAGGCAGCCTGAACATGTCCAAGATTGCATCAGGACAGATGTCCAAATATGCTGGAGTTGGGACTGATTGAGCCCTCAGATAGCCCTTGGGCTGCCCAGTAGTCCTAGTACCCAACCCTCACACCAAGGGTGGAAAAAGAGAGATGAGGTTTTGTGTAGACTACAGTGGACTCGAGGCAATCAGTAGGACAGATGCTCAACTAATTCCTAGGGCAGATGAGCTTATTGACACTTTGGGCTCAGCCAAGCTCCTAAGTACATTTGACCTCACTGCTGGCTATTGGCAAATCAGACTAGCTGAAGAGGTCAAACCAAAAACAGCATATTCAACCCCTTGTGAGCATTATCAATTTACTGTAATGTCCTCTTGCTTGAAGAATGCACCTGCCACATTCCAAAGGTTGGTGAAAAAAGTTCTCACAGGTCTGGAAGCCTGTAGTGCAGCATATCTAGATGATATAGCTGTCTTTAGCTCCACCTGGGAAGATCACATGCTCCACCTTAAGAATGTTTTGGAGGCTCTGAAGAAAGCAGGCCTCAGTATCACTGCTACTAAGCTCCAGATAGGGCAGAGTAAGGTTGTATACTTGGGCCACCTGGTAGGTGGAGGCCAACTTCAACCACTACAGAGAAAAATCCAGACCATAAGGAATGGGTTGCACCAACTACCCAGACTCAGGTCAGAGCTTTCTTGTGCGTGACTGGGTACCACAGAAGATTTGTAAAAGGATGTGGGTCCGAGCAGTTTCACGAGGCAAGATGGCTGCTTATGGACTGTAGAGAGTAGTCGCATCTCACTCCTCCTCCCTTCCGCTGCTTTGATGGTTTGACACTGCCTCCCTACCCAGGGATGAGATCAGGTCTTAGGGAGCTCAAAAGTGGCAACCCCAGCAGCTCGGACGTCCTATCGTGGCAGCAGTATACCGGCTGGTATATTAAAGCAGCGTTTCTCCGAGCCCGCAGAAGAATTTCAGCTCTCATCGCGCTTGCTTATAAAGGAATCCTTAGCATACCGCCTCGTACAAATAAAGCGAACGATGCCAAAGATCTGGCAGCACAGAAGGACAAAGATAAAGATAAAGACCTCGCTGGCAAAGACTAGATCGAGCCTAAGTTGGCTACCGGCTCCGCTGCCCAGCGAGGTAGCACAACCAGCATCACCAAAAGGACCTTGGCGAAGAAAACTGGCGAAATGCGGGCTAGCAACGAAGTCGTACCTACCCCTGGCGCCCCCCGTGAAAGTGTCTCCGCTCGCTCTACACAATGCAAGACAAAGATAAAGGAGAACGCGATGCGGCAGCCTACCGTGGTAGAGAGTTTTTCTGTCAAACCTGCGGAGAGTTCCGAGGCTGCAGTCAATAGCAGGAGGAGCGGCGAGAAGGATTCCATCTCGCAGAATGTCCTCGAGGACGCCAGCACGCCGGTTACTAGGCAACCGGTGCAGTTGCTGGCGTCGGATCAGAAGCCGGTGCAAGGACTAGAGTGCGGATCGGAGACCTCTACTGTGACCCCAATCGAGATCTTGCCACAAGGAGCGCCAGGATTCAACAAAGACATTGACACTGGGAGTTCTACAGTGAGTAAAAACGCGGGGGGGTCAGAATTTCTGTTCAGGGCAGAGGGGGAGACCGTGTTGGAGACAGTCTGGGTATCCCTAATGAAAACCACCCTCCCCCCACAGGCAGAAGTCAGGGGATACCAACAGGCGCTGAATGGGCAGAGGGGAGACTTGGCGGAGGTGGCACAATGAGCTCTTGGGGGAGTGACCCGGCTTTGGCGGCCCTACAGCAAGAAGAGATCCTAGGAAGACATTGTGAGAATGGGGCCGGTGGTGGTGCTGCCTCGCCAGACCGCTTCTACTCTGTCAATGAAGATTCAGAATCACTGGGCACGGATGAGGGGAGCACAGGAGAGTCCACTGATTCAGGGAGCAGTTCCACGGCTCCAAAGTGTATGCAATAAAAACGCAGGTCCAAGAGGAACCCCAATCCCTCAGCCAGCCCCTCCGACCCCTGCAAAAAACTATTGTGGGACTACTCAGCCACATTGCAGACCTATCAAGATATGGACGGTATTCCGCTCTAACCCGGGGGGCAGACCTCACCCCATTTATCACCCCAACCAGTCTCATTGGATTTGTTATTCTGTACCCTCAAGTCTATGCAAAGTGAGGCTAGGGTTGAAAGCCGGAGGGCAAGGCAGGGGGCAAAAAAAGTACAGAACACCTTAAGAAAAATGAACAAACTGTATTACCAGGTCGCTGAAAGGGTCACCCAAGTAGAAGAAATGACGGGGAAGCTGGAGGATGATTTCAATAGCTTCCATTCCTTTAAACAAGAACAGCAGAAAGTTGCGGAGGATGTACAATGGAAGGTGGAAGACTATGAAAACCAGCAACGCCGCAATAACGTCAGACTTTTGGGTGTGGCGGAAGGGCTAGAAGGACAAGATGTCAGGATGTTTGTTGTAAACTTATTGAAAGGAGCCTCTCCTGGGCTATCTTCTTGGCAGTGGGAGGTCGAAATCCAGAGGGTGCATCGCTTCCCCCTCACGATTAAGAGGGGGCAGAGCGGGTCCCAAGAGGGTAGACCTAGAGCGATCCTCATTTTTGTAGGCAATTTTCTATTGAGACAATTAATCTTAGAGAAAGCAAAACCAGAGGCTAAGCTATCTTTTAATAATGTCACTTTTTTTGCTAGGCCTGATTTTTGCCATGTTACTGTGGAGCGTAGGTGGAGATTGAGGCAGCTAATTGCTCCCCTTCAGGCCCTTGGCTCAGAAGCATATTTGCTGTACCCAGCTAAGCTGAAAGTGATTACCAAAGGTCAGACAAAATTGTTCTTTCCCAAAATTAAGGCAAAGGAATACATGGTGGAGGTGTTGGGATACAGGGAAGGGGGTCGATGAGATAAATGGTAATATTGGTATTTCTTAGGTTCGTTTGTAGCGTCTCATTGTAGTGGGCATAGGGCTTGCTTTGTTGGACCTCAGGGGGGTGGAAAGCACCTGGTTTGGTATGGGTTTTTGTAAAGGGGAGGGAGGAGGAGGAGACTTCTGCATCCATTAGCGACCACACATAGGTCATGCTTGGCCTATTTGCCCGTAGGGGGGGAGGTCTAGGGGTGGAAGGGGACAGGGGATAGGGGGGTAAGGGGGGCAGGTGAGGGGGGCTCGCTGAAAGGGTCACCCAAGTAGAAGAAATGACGGGGAAGCTGGAGGATGATTTCAATAGCTTCCATTCCTTTAAACAAGAACAGCAGAAAGTTGCGGAGGATGTACAATGGAAGGTGGAAGACTATGAAAACCAGCAACGCCGAAATAACGTCAGACTTTTGGGTGTGGCGGAAGGGCTAGAAGGACAAGATGTCAGGATGTTCGTGGTAAACTTATTGAAAGGAGCCTTTCCGGAGCTATCTTCTTGGCAGTGGGAGGTCGAAATCCAGAGGGTGCATCGCTTCCCCCTCACGATTAAGAGAGGGCAGAGCGGGTCCCAAGAGGGTAGACCTAGAGCGATCCTCATTTTTGTAGGCAATTTTCTATTGAGATAATTAATCTTAGAGAAAGCAAAACTAGAGGCTAAGCTATCTTTTAATAATGTCACTTTTTTTGCTAGGCCCGATTTTTGCCATGTTACTGTGGAGCGTAGGTGGAGATTGAGGCAGCTAATTGCTCCCCTTCAGGCCCTTGGCTCAGAAGCATATTTGCTGTACCCAGCTAAGCTGAAAGTGATTACCAAAGGTCAGACAAAATTGTTCTTTTCCAAAATTAAGGCAAAGGAATACATGGTGGAGGTGTTGGGATACAGGGAAGGGGGTCGATGAGATAAATGGTAATATTGGTATTTCTTAGGTTCGTTTGTAGCGTCTCATTGTAGTGGGCAATCATAGGGCTTGCTTTGTTGGACCTCAGGGGGGTGGAAAGCACCTGGTTTGGTATGCGTTTTTGTAAAGGGGAGGGAGGAGGAGGCGACTTCTAAATCCATTAGCGACCACACATAGGTCATGCTTGACCTATTTGCCCGTAGGGGGGGAGGTCTAGGGGTGGAAGGGGACAGGGGAGAGGGGGGTAAGGGGGCAGTTCAGGGGGGCACACACAGCACTTACAGCACATCACTTTCTTGGTTTGCTTAAAAGAAAAATTAGTAATGCAGCTAGATCTACCGTTTGACACATTTTAATGTCCTGCCGAATTGCCTCAATTAATGTGTGCAGGTTAGACGATGTTCAGAAAAGTTTACGGGTGACTGCTCTACTGAAAACAATTAAATTGGATTTTGTATGTTTACAAGAAACACATGTTGAGGGAGGGAAGGGTCTCCTACTGGAGGAACTAGGATTTACTTTATTAGCTCAATCAAAGCAAGGATCTAAAACAAGAGGGGTAGCTATTCTGGGCAAAGGGAGGGATTGTTTAGTGATTAGGAAGGCTGAGGATCAGTGGGGTAGATGGGTTATAGTGGAATTAGTATTCAGGGGGGAGAAATTTACTCTGGTCTCGATATATGGCTCCACAGAGGATGACCCGGATATATTTGAATACCTAGACACCGAACTCGCCAGATGGCCTGAACCTATTATATGCTGTGGCGATTTTAACATTAATAACCCCTCAGGCTATGAGATCCAAATAGCGCGAGGGTACACTGGGCGGAAGAAGAGATCACTTTGCGCTCTAACAGCCATGGCACATCATAACGCATTGGTGGACCTCTGGGCTAAACTGTGTCCCCAGCTGGATGGTAGCACTTTTTTCTCAGCTCCACACAAAATTCTTGTAAGGCTGGACTACTTTCTAATCTCTAACTCTTTATTAACCAGGTCCCATATTGAGAAGCTCCCCCGAATAATTTCGGACCACAACGCCTTGATTTTATCTATTAACTTGAAGGGGGTAGCTGTTAAGCAAAATACCTGGACGTTTGAGAGAGCTCTCCTGAAAGATAGAGGATATGTCAGGTATATGAGGAACTGGATAAAGGAATTTTGGATAATCAACATGGGGAGTACATCCTCAGGTATCGCCTGGGATGCATTCAAGGCAAGAGTTCAAGGGGAGACACTTGGCTACTCAATCCACAAGCAGAAAGTTGAGCGGTGTAGAGTGGAGGATCTGATGAGAAAACTAGCTAAGGCTGAGGAAGACCTGAATTTACTAATTCAACAGGGTACATCCTTGGAGCAGCACCTTTTAAGAATTATCTCCTTAAAAGCTGAAGCAATAGAAGGTATTGCTAATAAAACGGCAGATAATTATTTTGCTAAGAAGGAACAATCCTTCGAATTGAGTGAGAGGGTAAGCCACATTTTGGCAATCCGCACCCGGCAGCAAAGCTACAGCAAGAGATATCAAGGGCATCATGGATGGGCAAGGAAATATGGTAGCCGATCCCGAGGGTATTCGAGAGGTATTTAGACAATTTTACACGGATCTCTATGGTATAGAAGAGGGTGGGGGTGTTTTAGATATAAAAGACTATCTTAATTACATCCCAGTCCCGGAGCTGCACGAGGAGGAAAAGCCAATTCTAGAATCCCCAATTAATCCGAGGAGCTTGCCTTAGCATTAGCAGATCTCCCTTCAGCAAAAGCGGCAGGCCCGGATCAGATCCCTGTTGGGTTTTATAAAGTATTCCAGGAAGTCCTCATAACGGAGCTACGAAATACGGTTTTACAGGTTCAGCAGGGGTTTTCAATCCCAAGCTCATGGGGAGGGGCTGAAGTTATAGTTATTCTTAAAAAAGATAAGATATCTACAGCTCCAGGGTCTTACAGGCCGATTACCTTAATGAACTCGGATGTCAAGTTCTACTCCAAAATTTTAGCCAAAAGACTCGCTAGAGTAATCGAGGGGATGGTTAGTTCAACGCAACACGGGTTTATACCAGGCAAGGGCACCACTCAGCATATTAGGCAGGTCATTTCCTTGTTCGATGCCACCGGAGTCCCAGGAGACCCATTGGCAGCCTTTTTTTTAGACGCAGAAAAGGTGTTTGACAGGGTCTCCTGGGAATTCCTCTGGGAGGTACTGAGATGGTATGGCCTGGGCGAATGCTATATCTGAGCGATACAAATTTTCTATAGGGAACCAACCGCATGGATTAGGATTAACAGGGGATTTACTGCATTGGTGCAGATTAACAGGGGGGCTAGGCAGGGATGCCCTTCGTCACCTTTATTGTTTGCGCTGTATATGGACCCCTTCCTGCGTAAATTAGAAGCCAACTTAAATATTCCCGCTGTAAGTATAAATGGTATGCAATTTAAAACACTAATTTATGCGGACGACGTGGCAATTGTCCCTCCCAATCCCGACCTAGCCATCAATGAGGTAGATTTGGAGGCACAAAGATTTGGTAAGCTTTCAGGCTATAGGCTCAATAGCAGTAAGACTCAGATAGTTAAAAATCCCTACACTATTTGTAATGACTCTCGGGTTGTCACCTCTGCAGTCTATTTGGGGGTGGAGATTGTGGCAGATCTAGATACGCTAGTGGAACTGAATATGGCACCCCTAATGTCTAAACTTAGTGTGGATCTAGTGAGGATGAATAACCTTCACCTAACTCTGCTAGGGCGTACGAATATAATTAAAATGTTAATTCTTCCTAAATTTTTATATTTCTTTAGGGCAATATCCTTGTTATTTGAGGCTATTTGGTTTAACAAATTAGAGGCACTATTGAATAAGTTTATATGGGCGCACGGAAAAACCAGAAGGGCGTATAGGTTTATTACGTTACCTAGGGATAGAGGAGGGTGGGGGGCCCCTGATTTTAGACTCTATTATTGGGCTGCAGCATTGCAGTTTATGCAGGGGCTGGTCGGAGGCAGTGGGGCTAGACCCTAAAATAACATCCACTTGTACCAAAGATTATGCTACCATTCTTGGCATGGACGCAGAGAACTCCTTTCTTAATTGTACTAACTACGCCTACTTCAAAAGGACAAGGTTCAAGACTGTTCGGGCCGCAACATAATATCTGGACTGCCTTTTTAAAGAAATTCGGCCTGGGGAGGTTTAATAGATATACGCGGCTTTTTAATAACAGAACTCCACCACCACTAATATTTGCTGATACAACTATGGCAGAATGGTCAAATAAGGGGATTGTCAAGATAGGGGACATGCTGGGACCGGATGGGGTTATGCTCCAATTCTCAAGTTTAGAGGCGAAATTCCAGATTAATAAGAGGAGCTTATTTAAATACCTCCAGATACGGAGTTTTCTAAGCAAGAGGAAAGGAGGGGCGTTGGGGTTTACTTATAATAACATCCTGGACGTGATAGAAAGGGGGGGGAGTGCTCAATCCATAGCTTTTATGCAGCCTTAGCAGCGATTAAGCAAGATGATCTAGAAAAGACAAGTGGGCAAATAAACTGGACATTGATGCAGGTTACTTCCAGGATTCTCTAGAATTAGGCTGTTCAGTACTATGCTCCGCTTCTTTACAAGCCCAACACTACAAGACATTATACTCTCTCTATTACACTCCGGCACGGATAGCACAGTGGGGAGGAACTTCCGGGACAACTTGCCCACGATGTAATGTACCAGAGGCAGATAGTATACATATACTTGCTACCTGCCCTCAACTCACACACTGATTAAGGACATTGAACGCTTTCTGGCCTGATCACTTGGGCTTAATACCACCCTTACACCACCTTTGATTTTACTTGGCCTTAGTTTAGATCTGGATAGTGTGCATCAGGAATTTTTCTTTGTGGCAACGGGAGTTCTGAGACTTGCAATTGCTAGAAATTGGTTGGATAAAACACCTCCCACAATGCAACAGTGGCTGGCAACTCTTCTGGTTGTTTATACCTTAGAAAAGGGAATATATGCAAGGAGGGGCAGGAGGGCAAGGGACTTAGGGAAGACAATTTGGGAACCAATACTGGTCTGGAAGGAGGGTATAGCTGGGAGTTGAATTTGTCCTAAGCTTCTGGTCGTAATATGTGCTTTTTATAAGAACCCGCAATAATCAGTTTTATCGCTAGGAGGCATTTGTATTATCATATGTTTATGCTTATTGGCGTATATTCATGTTTAGTTTAATTTTGTGATGTGAACTTCTAATTTAGCTTTTTTTCTTTTTTCTATCTTTTCTGTAATGTGCTGGGTGTACGTACGTACAAGAAACCAATAAAAAGATTTTTTTTTAAAAAGGATGTGGGTCCATTGTGACGCCCTATACTTATCTTACATCAAAGAAAATTCTCAAGAAAGTTCAGTGGACTGTTAGCTGTCGGAAGCGGGCTATGTGCACTGCTCACAAGCTTTCTAAGGTTGTCTATCCCCTTTTGTATCGCTTTGTTTGCCCTAAGTGTGGCAGGGTATGCTCAGACGTGAGTCCCTTGCTCACTTGGCCACTGGATTCAAGATAGCCTGGCTGATGAGGATTATGAAACCGAAACCGGTCCCAGGATGCTTGTTTCCGGTCCAGGGAAGACATGGCTTGGCAGTTCGGGCTGTACTGTTCCCATGAGGCACAGGGTCAGACTGATTTGCATATATCCATGTCTGAAATGGGTTGGCTGAGTGGGCTAAAGAATGGTGATGGATTAAACCCAGATCAGTTGACTGGGGGTGAGTGTTTGATTTGCTCAAACGCTCCGTCCATCATCCCCTTTTGTATCGCTTTGTTCGCCCTAAGTGTGGCAGGGTATGCTCAGACGTGAGTCCCTTGCTCACTTGGCCACTGGATTCAAGATAGCCTGGCTGATGAGGATATGAATCCGAAACCGGTCCCAGAATGCTTGTTTCCGGTCCATGGAAGACATTGCTTGGCAGTTCGGGCTGTACTGTTCCCATGAGGCACAGGGTCAGACTGATTTGCATATAGCCATGTCTGAAATGGGGTGGCTGAGTGGGCTAAAGAATGGTGATGGATTAAACCCAGATCAGTTGACTGGGGGTGAGTGTTTGATTTGCTCAAACGCTCCGTCCATCATCCCCTTTTGTATCACTTACATTAGTAGACATCATATACCAGGCCAGCTTCTCACAGTCCATATGATATTATGGAACATCAGAAGGCTGATTAACTAAAGAATAGCTAAGAACGTGCTTGTGCAGCCAAGCAGACACAAGATATTGGTGGCATGTTTTCTAGGATATACACTTAACAACAAAAACGGAAGGGGCATTTGCAGGAAATTTGAGACATGCTGATATTTCTTATCATTCACTATACATTCCAGAGGGCGGCTATCTTTATATGGAAAGATTAGTATTGACATATCTACACTGTGGCTGACTTATAGTCCAGGGCATATTACATAATAAACATGTATCTATGGTCATCACACATGCATAAACTTGGAATGAGGAGGCTAAGGTTCTAGAAATCAGTGATCCTGCTGGCTCTCCACTAACAGCTCAGACCAAAAAAATAGGACTTACCTGTTGATACTCTGACAGATGCTGCACTTACAGATGAGGTGAAACAGGCCCTTAACAAACACTTTAAAATCAATGTGTGCTCAGTGACTTGTGCAGTTATAGAGTGGGAGGCATTTAGGCCTTCATTAGGGATGTGTGTATAGTGAAGAAGACTGGGCGGTTGCATTCATTTAGACCAAATCAAACAGGTTGGAGAAGACACTAAAGGAACCAGAAGAGGAAGAGTATGCCAGGTTGCTCCAACCGGAGATATTAAGTAGATTTCTTCGGAAACTCTTCAAAAAAATCCAAGAGGAACTGGACATGGAGGTAAAATATTTAAATACACATGGCATGGCTAAGTGATATGGTGTTGGGGAAATACCAGGCTGGGTGCTAACCATAGACCTGCGGTGGGCATCACAACAGACTGCAGAAGTTTAAACAGGTGCAGGTGAGAAACTTAAAAAACTGTAGACATTATTACTGTATTATGCTCATTATATGAAATGCACCACAGACCACTCAAAGAGAGAATTCAAGAACATATACGAGCAATTCGTAATTGTAATAAAAGTTATCCTGTTGCAGTGCATTACAATACGGCACATACAGAATCCGAGATACTTGCTATCAATTTTCATGGTATTGCTGAAGTTAAATCTAACCCCCGTGGGGGCGATAGAGTGTCTGCACTAAGAAAGTTGGAATCTCAATGGTTAATTAAACTGAGAGCTGTAGATAGGGGATTAAATACTGATCTGGAACTATATGTATTCCTCAAGGAATAAAATCCCGTTGAAATCTTAATTTGTTTTAGGTTTCTATACATGCAGCTATTGAGTCAAGATGTTTTCTCTTTGAGTATGCTACCACGTTATTTGTAAGGCTTTGATGACTAATATTTGCTATGTCTGAACTGATGTTGTTGTTTTTTTACACTGTGGGTCCTCTTTCCATAATCATATGCAATGAGACAGCAGTTACCCCTTGAGGGTAATGCCATCATAGACTGATGGTAACTATGAGACATATACTAACTTGTACACTTTTTGTTGATGCTTTGACGCTTCAGTACATCTCTAATTTCATTTATGTCCACCATTGATAATGTCTTGACTCAACATGATACTCTTATTATGTTTTCTATATGTGGGCCATTATACATAGTCTGTTCTATTAGTTTAGACAGTCAAAGATGGCGACCGTGGTCAGCCCGACTAATATGGATATTGTTAAATAGTCAGTTTTTTATTTCTATACCGAGGAACTGTTGCTCTTGAGTCACATGGCACCCGGTACCTCTTACCAATGCGTATATATAATGCAATAGCTTTACTTGCTTCGTATGGCGCTGTGGTGTTCGTGTATCTACGAAGCACGACCGTTACCTTATGGGTAAGCCAGCTCGATTGTATAGCTGACAACATTTATAGAGTGTTCTGTAGTTTAAGTCTGGTGCTAGTAACTATCCAATGATGTATTTGTTACCTTCTATATCTCCTCTCTCAGATAGCAACTTATCAGGGCTGCTAACACGGAACGGTTTTGATTATTCAATGGTAGGTTGTGCCTTGCTCGGACCCTCTTGAAACGTATGACTCTTACTTTTATGAGTCTTCATATCACGTGCTAAGGTTGGTACCCCGCTGGCTGTGACCTTGTTGATGTATACATGCATATGAGCTTACTGTTTAGAATAAACCAATATGTTGTATGTTTAGAACTCTATACTGTAGACTGATGTTAAGATCAATAGTCTACATATCTACGGTCCATCCTTACTTGGGAGCGAGTCCATAAATTTAATCAATATGGTAGGCAGACGTAAGACACAACTATATGATGTGTCTTTACTTTTGGGTTTCTCTATGTTTGTTGAGTTATAATTTCACTAGTCTAGTTTGTTTGTTACATAACAAACTACCAAATGGGTTGCCCTGGTTCGGCCTTAACAATGACGATTGAATCCATATCGGTGTCTGTTCATGGAGGCACATCATATATTTATTATCTGATTTCTATTTCTGTGTTTCCACCTATCTATACAGCTTCATCTCCTTACATACGGTAGATGCTGTGGTCCGTTTCATTACGATCGTCAATGAATTTTCTGATGCACTCCTAGGTTCACCATTCTATATATTTGATGGTGAGTTAATGCTGCCTATTATGTTATTCATCCCCTACTGTGTTACAGTGACACCTCGGTATTTATTTCCAGATTCTTTGGCACATACACACTGGGTTATATTTTGACCCGCACTCTCCCTGGGAGGGACAGATGTCTTTACCGTGTAAGGATTCCGTGTTTTCTTTTTCATAAGTTCTGATATCTATTATATTTTGGTCAGTGTGTTCACTTTTAGTGATTTCATAGTGTGTGCTATCTCTCCAGTTCTTGGCCCTTATCAGTCATCCACTTTTTTGTTTTTTTATTATTCTAGACCCCAATGGTAATTACCTTTCTCTATTCCTCTAGGTGCCCTGTTCTAAACATATCATATTCGCTCCTAAAGATTGGGCGGACTAGCAATTTCATCTATCATATTTATGGTGGGTGTTTCTTAATCTTATGATTAGTCTTATTTGACAACAGGGAAGTGATGCATAATACTTTACATTGTATTTGGCTCTTATTTGGGCAGACTAGCAAGTTGATTCATGATAATTTTGGTGGGTGTACCCTAGACCCGCTAATAATCGTGCTTGACAACAGGGAACAGATTTTTCAACTTATGTCCTGTTCTGGATCTATTCAGTCTAAGTGCGTTTATTTTTTAATATGTACAGGATGATGTTTTTCTTATTCTCACTGTGGTGTTGTATATGTATATATATGTTTTCAATTGAATGTATTATATAGATGAGTTTTTATCACATTGACTGTATATTGTAGATAGTAGGTTTGTCTTGGTCATAATGAATGTTGTTTATTGATTAAACATGTCAAAATTGTAATTCTAATTATGTATTTGTGTTATTTAATGTATCCGGCCTTGATGAAGTCTCTGTGTGAGACGAAACACGTGTTGGCGATGTACATGCTGGGAGAATCTTTTTTGTATGAAATATGAAAACCAATAAAGGAAATTAATGAAATCTGAAGAGGACTTTCTTTGAATTCAACCTTGAATCATTTGGATCCTATCTGATGCCATTATATATGATCATTTCCCTAATCTTGTCATCTATGATTGTTAGATTTCTTTCATTCCGAAAGGCATAACACTTAAGCCAAGACTAAAATTGTATTTGAATGTTAGGTGTGCTGTAATTAGAAGCCCATTCTTCAATAAGTCTATATGAAATGCAGGTAAAGTTTCAGGAGCAGATATTAGACACTCTGCTGAGATAGTCACAATGGCGTGCCTGGAGGACAATGAACATGAACCTATGATGCAGCCCATCTCAGCAGTAGCATCACATCCTTGAAAGAGAGTAAAGGCCTAGGCTGGGATAGTCTTACGGCTGAATGTTAGAATGTATATTAGTACCCTACCTTGTTATGTTTGAGAAGGCAGAGAAAAAAGGTTTTCTCCCTGATATCACTACAGAAAGCCATACTTATTTTCACAGCTCACACCAGGCAAGCAGCTTAATAGATGCTCTTCTTACTGATGTGTTTCCACTCATTGATACAGATAGCAACATCCTAGCACTAGTTATCACCACAAGGATATGGCAATATATCACTGGTCTGCTCTCCTACAACAGGTAGAAGATGAAATTGCTTCAGTCATGCACTCATCCCAGGCCGCTGAAGTACTGGGCTTTTCAGAACCAGTACTGAACCGGTAACCCAGCGGTGCCAGGGACACACCCTATGACTTCGGGTCCTTCTTGTTTCAGACTACAGAAACTCAGAGTCTTCTAGGTGAAGTCAAAGATCGAGTTTATTGGCTGCAACCAAGTAACAGGCGTCCTAGAAGTACAACACGGTGTATATTCTCAGGAGACTGCTCAATCTTACAAAGCCAGCCTCCTCTTTTTATACAAAAAATTATGCTTCAGGCAAACATTCCTAATTTTACAGTTGACCATTCACATATTTTCACTACAAAGAAAAAGCAGAGTCATGATGACAATCCCACATTTCAGTTTGTTCAGCCCACAATCAATTACCCGGCAAGGCCCAATATTTTCATCAGATATCAACGAAACCCCAATAAAAACGGGCACCTCCTCCTAGTAAAGCAAGTCATAAAGAAAGAAACAGAGGCAGGTGTGTGTAAGATTAGGAAGGGTTTGTGTGCGATGAAAGGTTTATGGCATGTTGTGCCTTGATGCTATCTCGCCCGGCCACTGGGAGAGGAACTGACCGAACAGGTTTTGGCCTTGGGCAGTGGAGCCAGCTTGCCCAGGTCGTGCAAGAGTCAGGAAAGGTGTTGTGTCCTTCAGGATCGTTTTTGGCCTTAATCATGGGCCTATGTGAGGGCAACTCACAAAATGGCTGCCGTATACAAAATGGAACCCAAGGGTTCAGGACGAAAATGACAATTTCTGGGTGAAATTGTCACTCGAATATGACGCAAATGCTTCTGCATAGTATACTGGCCATTTTCGGTCTGCTGATATCAAAATCGTCATGATACGACGATGTTTATGACACAGGTCCAAAATTTTCAGTACCACAGACCTCCTTTTGCCCTTACATAGGCAATAACCTACACTCATGCTAATCTGAATCCAGGTCTATATTCGTAAAGTCATTGAGATGTTGCTGTAGCATCATCCTATTACTTAGCTCGTCCCTCGATACAGGCTTCCTTACACACGATGTAGCACAGAGACTACATATAGCAGGAGCACACTGTACGCACAGACAGAACAGGAAAAGAATGGCTAAGATCATCCCAATGACCATCAGAATTTTCCATCCCCAGCCGGATACCAGTTCCCAGAACCATCCCATTAACGACCAATCTCCTTTGTCTACATGAATAGATTCGGAAATCTTATGCAGTTTGGAGATGGCCTGGTACACTGTTGGAGCGTTATCTGGAATGAAAACACAGCAACTCGATTGGATCACCTTACATACATACCCCACCTCGGTCTGCAAGTATGACGTCTAACGCGACCCTGTTCTGAAGGGTCATAAGACGATCCGACTGGAGCTCAGCAGTCAAGTTACTAAGGGCACCGGCAGTTTTAACCACGGTGGATTCAACCACCCTTGTCAATTGCCTTAGGTTCCTGCTGTTAACCATGGGTCCCCAGAACGGCAGAAAACCCTTCATGAAATCCCCCAATTCTTGTCCTGCAGTGTCTTCTTCACTGAAGACACCTCTAACTATCCTTGTCTTATGGTAATCTGCCGCCGCTGTGTAGGTGGGAGGCAACAGGAACGAAACAAAGCATGTGCCCGAAAAGTCAGGGGGCAACCATGTATAGGCTCTATCATGGCAGATGAAATAGGTACCCTTAGCTGCTAAGAACGAAGGGGAAGTCTGGGACGCAAAAACATATGTTTCAGTGGAGATACTCTTCCCTAACTGAGCTCTGGGATTCTTGCCATTACCTTGCAGACATAGGTGACCCTGATGGGGTACAATCCAAATCGGGGAAGATCTCTTAGCTTGCTGTTTCTCACTCAGAGTAACTCCATATCCGGTCACGTTCCATCCTATATAAACTAGTGTCTCATCTCTCTGGATAGTTTCATAGGATATATCTTATACCCTTGACTAGAGCACTATTCTTAGGATTGTCATTTACAGAACGTAGGGGGTAGATTTCATGTGCGTGGATAAACATTGTTCTGTATGCCCACACAGAACCATTATGGCTGAAAGGCAGGACCAGATAGGGGATACCTTTATCCGTTGTGTGAGGCATAAGACCACACACCCAACAGCTAGTTGTGTTCATTACTAGTTGGTGTTGGTGCAAAAGCTGAACGAAGGAGTTATTAATAAACTCTAATCTCCTAGCAGAATCATGTTCAGGAAAAGGGTGGAAAGAATGCGAGGAAACAGTAGGAGGAGGTATGGGCGATGTATTGGGTGCAAATGTCACTCGAAAAGAGAATAAAACATATCCTATTAAAACATCATAACACTGAACAACATGAAAATGCATAGTATCAAAAAACGTTTCTTGGTCATCATTCTGCAAATTGTAGTCTTAAAGTTCATTTGTTCGGCAGGTCTCTCCATCTCGAAAAACTCCATCCTCTCTCAAATGCTGCTCGCGATGGTAGGGTGTTCTATGCTAAGGGATCCTTCTGTAAGTCCATCATCCCCTTTTGTATCGCGCTGTCAGTCCAGGGCAACTCCCTTAGACCAACCAGAACCGTCGACCTAACGTCTTCGGCTGCACCCCAAAGACTTGGGCAACCGCGACAGTACAGCTGAACCCGGATGGTGGTTCGAAAAACAAAAATAAAAAAGTTTCTCAGATGAGAGAGCTGCACTTTCAAAATTTAGCAAAGAAAAAGAAAATTTTATTTGTTCATAGTTCTCGGCCTCAGATTATAGCGCTGCTTCCCAGATGCTGTCTGGTCTTGAAACAGGAGTTCAGGCTCTGTAATGTCCAATCCAATTGCCGGTGGCACAGCTTCTTGCAAAAGATTGTCACTTTCTTGTTCAGAAATTGTTCCTTTTATGCGTGCATCACTGAAAGGCAGAAATCGAGGCACAGTTTCAGTCTCAGAGTCAGCAACACCCTCCTGGGCACACCGGTCGTACGGCAGAGGCAAAGGGACCCTCTTGCAGTGTACGCCGTGGATCCAGTTCTTCTTCCCTTCCACTCGAACGGCTGATCTTGTTGAGAGAAGAACTAGGTGAGGGCCGGTCCACCGGGGCTGGTCATTCTTTGTTCGCTGGAAATTCTTGACCAGCACCCAGGATCCAGGATCGATCAGATGTCCTGGAGCTTCAGAGACCTGAGGCAGAGTATTGTGAACCTGTTGGTGTAAAACACGCAATTTAGCCGTCAATTCGTACAAATAGTCAAGCAGTACAGGGTGTTTGATTTCACTGAATTTTGTCGGCCTTGGCACTCCCCATATGTTGGCCGGACGGCCGAACACTATTTCATACGGACTAAGTCCCATTCGCGAATGCACAGTCATTCTGGTTGATAGGAGGGCCAAAGGCAGAGCGTCAGGCCATTTAAGGCCAGAGCTTGCTTGGATTTTGGCCAATTTCAGTTTTAACGTGCCTTTGTAGCACTCTACTAGTCCAGCTGATTGGGGGTGATTTACAGCGTGAAATTTTTGTTGGATTCCTAGCCCTTCACATACTTTCTTCATCACTTGACCCACAAGTTCACTCCCATTGTCACTCCAGACCATTCTCGGCATTCCAAACCTAGGGAAAAATTCTTTGACAAGGGCTTTAGCTGTAGATAAGGCAGTGTTGTCCTTTAAGGGATACGCTTCTACCCATCTTGAAAAGGCACAAACAACAACGAGTACGTATTTTAGATTGTTGCACCTTTCCATGTGGATGAAATCTAGCTGCAAAACCTCAAACGGATACGTTGGAGGCGCAAAATGACCAGCTGGAGTTGGGGTTCCCCTACCAGGATTGTATTTCAGACACACCATACAATTCTTGACCACATTCTCAGCACACTTGGGAATTCCAGCATTTTGCCATTCTGGAGCCAACAACTTACAAATCCCTTTCACACTGATGTGAGCCATTCCATGAGCCATTGTAATAACTGCAGGCACATACGCATCGGGTAACAACCATCTCTGATGTTCTGACAATTCAACCCAACAACCATTCACATCCAATTTCCCCTTACTCTCTCTCCATGTACTCAACTCTTTCTCTGTAGCTTCAGTTTGAATAGACTTTACACTCTATCGTGTCTTCACACATTCCAATGTCACCAATCCATCTTGCAGGGCCTGCAACATACATTCGACTCATCACATCCCTCGCTGTTTCTTTTGCGACTTCGTCAGCAAATGCATTCCCACGACCAACATCATCAGTCACCTTCTTGTGTGCACTGCATTTTACAATCGCGACTTGCAACGGCAAAGTAAGTGATTCAAGGAGCTCATTCACCAATTGACCATGCTGAATCTTAGTTGCATGCGAAGTCAGGAACCCACGTTCTTTCCACAATCGTCCAAAACTGTGAGCCACACCGAATGCATACTGGCTGTCAGTATATATAGTCACTTTCATTCCTTTCGACAACACACACGCTTTTGTAAGTGCAATCAACTCTGCTGCTTGAGCTGAATTATGTGGGATACGTGCAGCTTCAACAATCAAATGCAAAGTTGTAACAGCATATGCCGCAGTCGTATCTCCATTCGGAAGCTTGAAGCATGAACCATCCACCCATAAGGTACCATCACACTTTGCAAGAGGAGTGTCACTAAGATCTATTCTCCCTTTCGTTTCTTCTTCTGTTCTGAGGAAACAATCATGCTGTTCAGAAGTATCTAACTCTGTTTCAATCGGCAACAACGTGGCTGGATTCAACGTGTTGCATCTTTTTATGTGCACATGACTCGCTAACAGTGTTAACTCGTAACCTGACAACCGAGCACTAGTTAAGTGCTGTGTCTTGGTCCTGTTTAACAACATGTCCACTGCATGTGGAACCATCACAATCAATGTATTATTCATGACTAAACCAGCAGACTGTCGAATAGAAACAGCTGCTGCTGCTGTGGCTCTCAAGCAGCTTGGCAATGCTTTAGCTACCGGGTCCAAAGTTGACGAAAAATATGCACATGGATGCTGTTTGCCTCCGAACAACTGTGTCAACACTGACAATGCACAACCTTCTTTCTCATGGACATACAATGTAAAGGGCTTACTGTAGTCGGGGGTACCCAACACACGAGCCGAACATAATGCATCGCGCAATTCGGAAAAACTTTTCTGACACTCTTCAGACCATGGGAGGGGATGCGATGTATCTTTACAAGTTAATGCCACCAAAGGTTTGGCCAACAAAGAAAAATTCGGTATCCATTGTCTGCAATATGATGTAATACCCAAGAAAGCACGCACTTCTCTCTGTGTCCTAGGCACACTCAATTTCGCTATTGCCTGTATTCTTTCTGGGGTGAGTTTCCTTCCCTCCTTCGATAAGAGATGACCTAAGTAGGTCACTTCTTGTCGACAATATTGCAATTTTGAAAGGGACACTTTGTGATGTAACTCAGACAAGTGATGCATCAACGACAAAGTCGCTTCTTTACAGATTTTCTCCGTATCTGCAGCAACAAGCAGATCATCAACGTACTGAATAAGGGTAGCGCCATCAGGTAAAACAATTGTGTCAAGCTGTGTTTTTAAAGATTGAATATATATCGATGGACTTTCACAGTAGCCCTGGGGAGCACGTTTGAAGCGGAAGCTTCGACCTCCTAAACTGAAGCCGAAAATATCCCTACTCTTTTCGGCAATCGGGATGCTGAAGAAAGCATTCTTCAAGTCAATCACCGAGAACCAAGTCGCAGAAGCTGGAATCATAGTCAATAGGCCAGTGATATCAGGGACAACTGGGAATTGTGGCACAACGATTTTATTCACCTCTCTAAGATCAATCACAAATCTGTAAACGGGTGGCTGAGAAGGGTCAGTACGTTTCAAAACAGGCAGAACAGGACTATTGCAAACGTTGCCTCTTGTCTCTTCAATTACATCTTTTTCAATCAAATTGTAAATGATCGCTAGCAACGCTTTTTCACCTTCACTAGATATTTTATATTGGGGAATTCGTGGCATTTTAACATTGGCTTTCAATGTCACAACATATGGCGGTATTTCCAAAAGACCCACATCATTAGGACCAGTAGCCCAAAGAATATCAGGAAGAAGCGACAATTCTGTCGGAAGTTTATCCTTTGACAAATACATTGGGGAGACCACTTTCTTACCTAGTGTAAGTTGCACTCCTGAAGGAGAACAATACAATGTCGCATACAATCTTTTCAACAGATCCAATCCCAACAAATTTTCACCACAACCTGTTGTCAGAATAAGGGGTGCTTCTAATTCACAAGGTCCAACAGAAAGGGACATAGGACTAGAAATCGGGTTCCTAACCGGGGCGCCAGAAAAACCTACTGAAACATTCATTTCGCCAGACAAAGGTGCGCCAGGGAGTTTAGAGTGCATAATGGAACTCTTTGAAGCACCAGTATCCAACAGAAAAGGCTCTGACATACCTGATGTAATCACCTCAACATAAGGTCCACTCTGATCTACTGGAACTGAAACAACTCCTTCTCTTTGTCTATGGCTGTCCTAGCAATCATTACCTTCCATATTCTCATCTTCTGCATAGTAGTCATCAGCATAGTACTGAGGGGTCCTACCAGGCGCGTTATTCTGCTGATCAAAACTATTCATTGAGTTCTGAGGCAGAAAAGATCGCCCGTTCTGGGGGAAATTTCCACGTCCTCTACCTCTAGGTGCTTGTGGAGTACCTCGACCTCTTGCGCTAGAAACACCATTCATACGCTGAAGCAGAGCAGGGCAACTACTTTTAAAATGGCCCTCCTCTTTACAATATGCACACTGATTAGAGCCTACAGGAAAGCGTTGTTGAGGATATTCGGTCCTTTGCATGTTTCTCTGAAACTGCTGAGGCTGCTGATAGTTACTCTGACCACCACGAGGCGGGTACGCCTGCTGTAGTAGGACCTTCGTTTTTAACTCTTTCATTTTCTTTTCTACTCTATCTTTCTCGTCCTTGTCTCTATTTTCGTAATACTGCGCAGTAGCCAATATCTGTGCTGAAGAGGAAACGGCCCACAAACTTTCTGAATCTTTTAACTTTTTACATAACTCAGGAAGCAAATTATGCACAAACTTGTCAACGAACAACCGTTGACCACCTTCTGTACTCATATCTTGACCACTGTGGTCGACAAACGTCTCTTCAAACCTAGTGAAGAAATCAGACACTGTTTCATCTTTCTTCTGCTTACATGCAGACAACTTGTCCCAATTCACTTGCATCGCAGGCATTAAAGTCTTCTTGTAAGTAATGATCCTACCAGGGAGGTCTGCCACTAAAGGTTCTGGTTTAGCACCACCAACTTGTCGGTCATTTGCAGCACTAATATTAGCCCATGTGTCACCTAACTCTTGATCATGATCTGCCTGACGAATTTTTCCCCACAAAGGCTGTGGAACAACATTTCCAAACAACATGTCTATATCCGCTAAATTCATAATGCAAGAGCCTGCAGTCTGTGACAGTTCCTTGTAATATCCTGCAGGATTTTTTCGGGGATCAGGCAATGTCTGTTTAAGGGCCAAGACTTCAGCTCTTTTCCATGGAACATGTACCCAAACACGCTGAAATGAACCGGACACGACACAACTCAGGCGGATTAGGCTCTAAATCATTTTCCTCTAAATCCTCACAAAGGAAAGTACACATTTTCTCAAAAACGTATCTCTGTTTTGGTGCTTCCCACTGATGGAAGACATCCATAACAGACTCTCGCTCAGATCTCACCGGGTCAGTAACCCATTTATGTGCCAAATAATTCAATGTTTCCTTCTCCCTGGAATCAGGCAGTTGGCTACGTAACTGTTTACGCTCTGAGACAGGAGTTACACCTGTTGCTCCAAAGAGAGGATATAGAAGGCTAGCAACAGTCTAGTCATTCTCTGGCGAACAGAGGGGGGGGTCGATGAAAGGACAGGTGGAAAAGCGGAGTGAGGCAAGGCAGATGCAGAGGCAGTGTCAGAAGGAATACCAGGAGTGGTAGTCGATATAGTGGTCAAAGTCGTAGGAAGTAAAGGCAGAGCAGATGTCAAAGCCGGTGGCCCTTGAGGAGGCTGCACCGGAAGCGTAGGAGCCAACTGAAGAGCAGCTGGTGGCTGTGGAAGAACTTGAGGCACAACAATCGGGGGTTGCACGACTAGAGGTTGCGGAGGTGCTGTAGAATTCTGCGCATAGGGGGGTGGCGAACTCAATAAATGCGACATTAGGGGATCTTTTTCAAGTTCTTTTGCTGCATCTTGCTGAAGAGGCGGCAAAACCGGATAACATTTATCGACCACCATTGTACGTTGCCTGTGCAACTGCTCATTCATCTGTTCTTCTTCGTTATCTTTAAACTGCATGGCAGCTTGCATTATCGAAATACCCTTTTCTCTTTTATTTTTTTTAGCTATTTTAATTTCTTTCTGTTTGGCTTCCTTTCGCCATAGGCGGAAAGAGTCAAACATCGCCGGCCGGGCTTTCTTCTTAAAAAGTCTAACTTCGAGATTATCTAAGATTTCCGTGTCAAAGCTACCATATTGGGGCCATTTTAAAACACCATCTTTTCTGGTGTATCAGATCCATACTTCATTATATGTGATGGGGCCTACGCCATGTTTCACATATAGTTCATAGATTGGGGTCCCAATCGGAGGAACCGGACACGAGTCCTCCAATCGGGAATCCCTATTACAACCAAGGCAAAACAAATTTCCAAGTCTGCTAAGACCAGGCATCTTCGCTCACTAGTCTAGCTTCAAACTTCAAAGGATTATCGATTACGATAGTCTCGTGAATACACGAGTCCCTCGGCTTTGGTACTTGCAAGTTCCAAATCAAAGATCCCAAGGGGATACCTAAACTAACGACTGGGAGACGCTCCACTTATACTTAACTGAGGTATCGATGACGTCACCAGAAGACTCGTCTATCGTTTCGCTCTACCAATCATCAAGGGTCCAAAACAGGGTGATAGTCAGGGCAGCAGTCCTTCGCAGCCGTCGTGAAGCAGGGAACCTCGCAGCAAAGACTTTCAGACCACGTCGACATGCAGGGGTCGATGAAGTGGCGGCCTTCCTCCAGAATTTTCACACGAAGCTCCTCACGAACCTCTGGCTTGGACCGGTACCGCTGATATCGCCCCACGTTGGGCGCCAACTGAAGTACTGGGCTTTTCAGAACCGGTACTGAACCGGTAACCCAGCGGTGCCAGGGACACACCCTATGACTTCGGGTCCTTCCTGTTTCAGACTACAGAAGCTCAGAGTCTTCTAGGTGAAGTCAAAGATCGAGTTTATTGGCTGCAACCAAGTAACAGGCGTCCTAGAAGTACAACACAGTCTATATTCTCAGGAGACTGCTCAATCTAACAAAGCCAGCCTTCTCTTTTTATACAAAATATTATGCTTCAGGCAAACATTCCTAATTTTACAGTTGACCATTCACATATTTTCACTACAAAGAAAAAGCAGTCATGATGACAATCCCACATTTCAGTTTGTTCAGCCCACAATCAATTACCCGGCAAGGCCCAATATTTTCATCAGATATCAACGAAACCCCAATAAAAACGGGCACCTCCTCCTAGTAAAGCAAGTCATAAAGAAAGAAACAGAGGCAGGTGTGTGTAAGATTAGGAAGAGTTTGTGTGCGATGAAAGGTTTATGGCATGTTGTGCCTTGATGCTATCTCGCCCGGCCACTGGGAGAGGAACTGACCGAACAGGTTTTGGCCTTGGGCAGTGGAGCCAGCTTGCCCAGGTCGTGCAGGAGTCAGGAAAGGTGTTCGTGTCCTTCAGGATCATTTTTGGCCTTAATCATTGGCCTATGTGAGGGCAACTCACAAAATGGCTGCCGTATACAAAATGGAACCCAAGGGTTCAGGACGAAAATGACGGTTTCTGGGTGAAATCGTCCCTCGAATATGACGAAAATGCTTGTGCATAGTATACTGGCCATTTTCAGTCTGCTGATATCAAAATCGTCATGATACGACGATGTTTATGACACAAGTCTAAAATTTTCAGTACCACACCGCAAAAACAACTACAAGCTAGCATCACCAGCCGACACCCACGGACTCTTCAGCTGTCACCACTGCCGGCACCTCTGCAGCACTGCCAAGAACGCAGATCCAGCACAACCCGTCCACAAGAACACAACCAAACCGAAGACCCTGCAATGCATCCTCCTCAACGTCCAATCCCTCCACAAACACACCACCGAAATCTGGGACCTCCTCAACAGCACCACCCCGGATGTAGCATTTGCCACTGAAACCTGGACCAACACCCCCTCGGGACCGGACATCCCCATTGCCATCCCCCAAGGATACAAGTTCTCCAGGAAGGACCACCCCACCCGCCCGGGAGGAGGAATCACCATTGTCCACAAATCCATCCTCTGTCTGAGCACACTCCCCGACAAGCCCACAGACCTGATGGAACACTTCAAGATACTGGCCAGCCCCACCGCCACCCTCCGAGAAACCCTCATCTACCAACCCCCTGGGCCCCACAGACCCTTCGACAACTCCATCATGGACATCATCACCCCACAGGCCATCGCATCAACCAACTACGCCCTGATGGGAGACCTCAACTTCCACCTCATCAACCAAATGGACCCAAACACCAAATCCCTCCTGGAGAACCTCCACAACAGTGGACTCTGCCAGATCGTGACCGAGCCCACACACTCAGCAGGACACACTCTCGACCCCCTCTTCACTAAAGGAAATTCCATCACCTTCAGCCACACCACCGAACTTCCATGGACCGACCATTGTTGCGTCCACTTCACCTTCAGAACACCAACCATCCACAGACACCAGCACCTGCTCCCACAAAGAAACTGCACCAAAGTCACCGACAACCAGCTCACCTCCTCACTCAACAATACCACCCCATCCATCGTGGAAAACGACGACCCCTACACTGCAGCCCAAACCCTGCATAGATGGATCTCGGACAGCACCAGCACCATATCCCCCTCAAGAAAAACAAAAATACCCAAGCCAAGAAAGCAAGACGCACTTGCCGCCGCTTCGGAAAGTCCTGGAGAAACACCAAATCCACAGAAGCATACAACAACTTCAGAGCTGCCACCAACGCCCACCACCAACTCATCAGAGAAACGAGGAAAAAAGTGATTATAGACAGATTCTCCAGCAACGCGCACAACAGCAAGGAACTCTTCAGCAACATCAAGGAGTTCGCCTAACCCAACAGTGAGTCTACTGACATCCCTCCCTCAGAAGACCTCTGCAACAAACTCAGCACCTTTTTCCACCACTAAATAAAGAGCATCTACGATAACTTCGACGAAGACAACCAACACACTGATCCCTCGCCCACCACCCCGACACCCGGAAACCAGCGATTGACAACTGGACAGCCCTCACCACCAAAGACACACACAAGACAATGAAGTCAATCCACTCAGGGGCCCCCAGGGACCCTTGCCCCACCACAGTTTCAACAGAGCCATGTACACCATCGCGCCCATGCTCCGAAACACCATCAACCGCTCCCTGGCAACCGCCTCGTTCCCGGACAACTGTCAACACGCCAAGGTCAACCCCCTCCTAAAGAAAACCTCAGCAGACCACAACAACCTCAAAAAACTACAGACCTATCTCCCTGCTCCTGTTCCCAGAGAAATTCATCGAGAAAGCCACCAACAGCCAACTCGCCACATTCATTGAAGAACACAAGATCCTCAACTCCTCCCAATCCGGCTTCAGAAAAAACCACAGTACAGAAACCAACCTCCTGTCCGCAAAAGATGACTTCCGCACCCTACTGGACAAAGGAGAAACCGTAGCCCTCATCCTCCTCAACCTCTCAGCGGTGCTCGACACAGACTCTCACCTGCACCCTAATACGCAGGCTCTACGACACAGGAATCTAGGACAAGGCCCTTGACTGGATTCTCCCCTTCGTCTCAGGCAAAACCCAGTGGGTCAGACTCCCCACTTTCCTCTCGGGCCCTATACGTACCACCTGCGGAGTCCCCCAGGGCTCCACCTGTTAGAGGGATTCTGCTCAGTCACAGAACTGTGCACAGAGACTCAGGACCTCAGTGAATTAGGGTGCACCAAAACTCACCTTAGTACCCAGAATCCCGTACCAGACTATCATCAGAGTCACATTAGCTCTTCGTCCTATAGCAAAGTCACCAATGATTAGACAACCCAGAACATGCGACTCAGGATACCTCAGGTAAGGTGGGAAACATAAGCAGTCTTTCATTATACTCTCATACCAGTACAGAACAGGGAGTAAAGGGAGACACAAGCAAGTTTAAAATGTTTATTTTAAGGCCGTGATCTGAAATGCAGCATCTTAGCTAATACAATCAATCAATCAATCACGGCATTTATATAGCGCGCTTCTCACCCGGGAGGGTCTCAAGGCGCTGGGGGAAAGGGGTGTGTTACTGCTCGAACAGCCAGGTCTTGAGTTGCTTCCTGAAGGAGAGATGGTCTTGGGTACGTCGAAGGTGAGTGGGGAGGGAGTTCCAGGTCTTGGCTGCCAGGTAGGAGAAGGATCTTCCTCCGGCGGTGGTTCTGCGGATGCGAGGTACGGTGGCGAGTGCGTGGCTGGTAGATCATAGCTGGCGCGTGGGCGTGTAGAAGGTCATTCGGTCGTTGAGGTACTTGGGTCCTAGGTCGTGTAGGGCCTTGTGTGCGTGGGTAAGGAGTCTGAACGTGATTCTCTTGCTGACGGGGAGCCAGTGCAGTTCTCTCAGGTGTCCGGTGATGTGGCTGTGTCGGGGGATGTCCAGGATGAGTCGTGCGGAGGCGTTCTGGCTTCGCTGGAGTCTTCTCTGGAGTTTGGCTGTAGTTCCGGCGTAGAGGGCGTTCCCGTAGTCCAGTCGGCTGTTGACGAGTGCCTGGGTGACGGTCTTCCTGGTTTCAGTGGGGATCCATCTGAAGATCTTAGGGAGCATGCGCAGGGTGTTGAAGCACGAGGAAGAAACGGCGTTGACTTGTTTGGTCATCGACAGGGAGGAGTCCAGGATGAAGCCCAGGTTGCGTGCGTGGTCTGTAGGTTTGGGGGCGGTGCCCAGGGCCGGGGGCCACCAGGAGTCGTCCCAGGCGGAGGGTGATGATCCCAGGATGAGGACCTCCGTCTTGTCTGAGTTCAGTTTAAGACGGCTGTTTCTCATCCAGTCGGCGAAGTCTTTCATCCCTTCATGGAGGTTGGCTCTGGCGGTGGTGGGATCGTTGGTGAGGGAGAGGATCAGCTGGGTGTCGTCGGCGTAGGAGATGATGTTGAGGTTGTGTTGGCGTGCGATGGCTGCGAGGGGGCTCATGTAGACATATGATAAGAAATAAGATTGTCAGCATAGTTACTATTCCATAAAATACAAAGGGAGAAAGCATGTTATAATGCTAAATGGAAACAGGTTAAATATATACCTATATTTCGCATTCCTTGCTAGTAGGTTATTTTATAACTAAAGAAGGTCTCTTAGGCTTGCATAGGCGACCCCATACCTCAGGAGTGAATCACATCAAGTTCTGCATAAGCTCTCAGCATACGAAAGTTCTCCAAGTGTGTTCAATCATCCCTACACAGTATTATTAATGGCGCCAGTATCTGAGCTGTCCACCAAGCAAGTCTAGCAATGTGGAAAAACAAGTTATTCTAATGTGAAGCAAAACTCTCAGCCTAATGTGTGTACTGTGTGCAGAAGAAAGCAAAAGGTAAAATGGTGTTTACATTTCTAATAAGCTCATGCTAACTTAACACTGTATGATTGCAAGGCTCAGCCCCACTACACCCTCCCTTGATCGGAGCACGGATAAGAAATGTGGGCAAAGCAGGAACGCAGAGTTCAAGTTCAAGAGATAGAATCAAGTTCAAATTTGCCATAATGGAAAAACGGGAAAAAATTCTGAATTTTGAAAAAGAACTCCAAATTAGTAATTACTGTTGGGCATATTAAAGTTAATAGGCATTAAAAAAAAAAGTAGCAAAAAAATCTGATGTTCAACATGTGACGGCAGCCGTGAGCAGGAAATGGTGCATATGCACAGTACATTGCAACAGCTTCCAACAGGAAGTCATTGTTCTCATCTGAAAAAATTTCAGCCATCCAATTTAATAACAGGAACGAACATACATGTTCCTCAAGAACGGGGGCCTCTAGTACCATCAGAGGACAACTGGGATTTACTTCAATATAACTGTGTGCCAAGAAATTATGCGCCACTGCAAAGATATTCCAATGTCCCAAGACTCCATGCATCGCTGCAAAGGCCATAATCCTTCCGCGAGAACAAAGCAATTCATGAGCAACTAAGGGGCTCATCAGTTGATCATAATCTGCGTTGGGAGACACCGTACTGCAGAGACACAAATCCAAAGCCCATTCGAATTCGCAGCTCAGGCAATGAAAGACAGGCTGGACCCATGTGACAAAGGAAAATCAAAACGATAATCCATAATCTGCACTCAATGTAGCTCCATAGAAATTAAGCATTCGGTTGCGGAGCAGCAACTGCCAGGGCAAATCGTCTCGTGACACAGGATGCGCATCCATTCTGAAATAAGCAAAGCAGTAGAAACACTCCGCCAACCAGAGCAAGCATCAAGAGAAATACCCCAGAGATGCTGGAGAAAATCGAATAAAAAAATCCCGGGAACACACCGAATTAGGGGCCATATGTAGGAAGCCTAATTGCGCTTGCAAATGCTGAAAATCACAGAATTTCAGCATTTGCTATCGCGTTTAGGGCAGTGTGCTGAGTAGCACACAAAAACCCACATGTTAATTTCAGGGGTGCAACATGGTGTCCTATTGACACCCTTGCAATCCTGAAATTGCATTCTCAATTTGCGATTCTCTAATTGAGAATCGCAAATTGAGAATGTCTTCCTATTCATTCCTAGGGGCCTTCTTGCCCATAGGAATGAATGAGAAGGTATTCCTTCTTTGCGAATCTCAATTTGCGATTCGCAAATTAGGAATAATTGGGATTCGCAATAAAATGTGCTAATCCTACCTACATTTCGTTTTGAGATTCTCTAATTGCGATTCCCAAAAAGTCACAATTTGAGAATCGCAAAACAAAAATTACCTACATATGGCCCATAGTTTGGAAAGAAGTCACAAGGCCACTACTAACAATTTTAAAAAAGTGAGCCAACTCTATTGTCGAGGAGGCATTAAAGATAGTGTGAATTAACTCCCCGAAATGCAGAAGCAGATCAGTATTTAATAAGGCATGCACTTCTGTGCGGGTGTTTGCCCCGTGAAGGACAAATGTTTCATGGGCAGAAGTAAGGGTGACTTCTTTATGGGACAAAAGAGCTCTTATTCGACTCATCTTGTTGAACTCTGCCTTCAAGGTCGGAATCGACGGCCAGATGGAAACATCCAGCTTCCCATGTGGAGGAGGAAACATTACGTTTTTACACCAAACTACATGTTGGGAGACCGTAATGATGTAAGGAATTCCTGCCAGCATCCCACAACAATCTTCATTATTTAAAAGTAAATAACTACCGTCTGCTAGTAAGGTGAATGTGGGTGTGATAGCAGGTGTTGGTGTACCTTTCAAGACACAAGCCAAATTAGGCGCATACTGGTTACACGAGCCATGTAATTGGATATTCCTACACACTAACGAGTGATGAGGTGTTGTTGTGCAATCTTCACCATTCAAATAAACCTGTTTTGCCTTGTTCAGGCACCTATAGGTAAATGGTAGTGACCAAGCATCATGAAGATAAGCGGTACCCAGAGGTTCATACCTGCCAAGAGCATAGTACTTCATGCAAGCCTCGAACTTGAACAGAGGGAAAGGTAATGTTATTAGCCCATGTACGAGCCCACAGCAGAATTTGTCTTGGCCACAGAAAACAGCAAAGGTTCTAACTTCTCAATATGTAACATAGGAAAAGTTGCATCTTTCATAGACATAAATTGCTGTTTGTCAGTCAAATTAAAAGGGGCAAATAATGAGGATGTGTTCATGTAATCCCAAAGCACTTTCCCAGCCTTTAACGTTTGTAAAGTCCATGCAAACTGCATAATGGAACGCAATTGATTTTGCCCATGGTACAAAATAGAGACATCTTCTTGCACAATATCAACAACAGACGAAACAATGTTATCTAATGTGTAATTGTGGGAATTAAGCGTGTTAATGCTGTTATATACAACTGCTAGCACTTTTTCTAAATTAGCTTGATCTATAGCTCGTAAGCGGGAAGCAGCCTCAATTTGGGACAGTTTCCAAACTTCGTTGTAAATAGCATATATTAACCTTTTGGATCTGCCAGAAGCAGGGCCCTTGACAAAGTCATTCAGATCAACATCGTCAGTTAATTTAGATAAATGAAGCTTAACTGATGCTAAAGTGGAGGGTTTGAGCCAATTCTGACACAGCTTGCCTACGGAATAGGTAGTCACAGAATGGTCACTCTCAAAATGGCAATCTACCCTAACCTATATGTAGCCAGGGGCTAAACCCAGAAAACGATGTTGGCAAGAATTTGCACTTCTGTGCCACAACAGCCAACCCTTAGGATCCAAACTGGATATGTTAAAAGTAGAATTCAGCAACAGGTTCTGTAATTCTCTGATAGAAATACTTGTATCATTATCCCAACCGGGTTATTCTTCCAATTCTGGAAACGAAGGAGCATTTCATTTTTTTGTTGTAGCCAATCCAAAGCAGGTGGTTAGTAAAATAGTCGAATTAAAAAACAACATTTGGTTCGGGATGAGACATGCACGATGCAAAGCCTCTGTGCCTTGCATTTGCCAACTTCTAGAACCCCAAACAGATTTAAGATCAATAGTATGTTTCCACAGTTCATAGCACCCAATAGCCAATTGGTCAAGAAAGGACTTGGAATATAATAATTTAGTGTGGGTCAGTCTAACTTTGGAAGATGACTTTTCGGTCATCTTAAAACAAAATGCATTAGTATTTGACTGATTGAAGTCAGTAAAATAAGTGAATCTCTTTAAAAGAGAATTTGAGCTGCCTTCCACAGGAGCGGGGCAACGTTCCCATTGCGTATAATTAACCATATTTCTCCTTGTGTTTGCCTTATGCAGGTAGTGATTGCCATAGTGTTGAAAACAGAACAGATCACCATAATTAGCAGAATCTAAGTATAAATCCTTAGCATCAAAGGCAGCATAATATTTCAAATCTTAAAACAAAGCCTCTACGGCTTGAAAATCCCAATCATCAGAGCATATATTTTGTTTTATCACATCCCCCATAGAAACTCTTAGTACATTTGGGACATTTTGTACAATACACACCAAGCACAGGGGTTTGAGGCTATGTGAAATTGCACCTATCCACTAGTGTCACTCGAATATCTGAGAATTTTAGGTGCTAAGGACAGGAGATCCAGACCCCTAAGTCTCCCTGAGACTGAGAAGTCTCAAACAACACAATCTAACACAATGTCCAGCACTCTACAAATGTATGGAGGTGATCTATTTCTTTATCGCATAGTAGCTAATGAAACAATAATCATGAAAAAACACCATATAATTACAACATTTCAACCATTCCATCCAAGTAAGTTAGGAGTCTTCAATAGTTGAGTAGTTAGGTCTTTTATTCTGTTCAAAATGTTATCTTCGTAAAAGCAATGTTGTAGCCAGTGCCTACGCGTTTCGTCCAAACGGACTTCTTCAGGGCTACAAATAACACATATATATACATTATTTACAATTTTAGACATTTTTTACACATCATAGCAACATATACATTTTTACAAATTTTAAAACCTGTTTTTACTATCCAGTACTAAAAATCACAAAAAACACAACATTTCATTGCATATGTACACGACATTCGTATGCTTAGCATTTATGAAACTTTTTTAAGATCAGAGAAAAAGACCCCATTGAAGACCACTTTCCTTACGGATTTATGAGTTTGTTAAGACTTGGGACTATAAAGATTATATGTATTTGGTCATTGTGGGTACATTCACTTATCACAGTTTCTTTAGGTACGGTGGGCAAAGCAGAACCTGTTGTTTAGGCTGGAATAATCAGTCAGAATAGTACAACACACACTACGTTTAGCATTTACAGACTTCATCAGAACAGACACCACTTTTTTTGAGCAGAATAACCCTTTTCCAAATGGAGCTTTATATTTCCCTTAGAAAAAGTGGCCAATCATATGTCTTGGTGACCAAAGAACATTATTAAGAAATTCTGTCTTTACATCTATACATATTACTTTATAGATATCTCAACATACATTCATTTTCTATTTCTTACAGATCATATAATTATTAGCCATATCTCTTACCAGGTTAGTCACTGTTTTTTTGTCTAATCTGATGCTTCGTCTAAGGAGTTTGCCTGTAAATTTCTTTCTCAGCGTGGTTGTGCAAGCATTAAGGCAAATATCTGGGAAAAAAAGTATATCCCTCCTTAGATTTAAAAGCTATATAGTATGTACAGGCTTGCACATAGAAAGATGTACGCGATATTTATTACCAGGCAGGTAATTGTCATCTATTATAAGGAATGTTCGCATACCTTATAGACAGTAAGTATGTTTTCTTAGTTGATGGTCCCGAACCTCAAAGAGATGTTTTCATGCTTTCTTTGATGAAGTAATTTTGCTGGGCCGGAGCGTTGTGGGTCCAACTTACTATTAGGGGAAATGATATACATCTGTAGTACAATTTGCTTGTGTTTGTGTTAAGAGCCACAGTTTGTGAGCATTTTTTTTTTTAAAAATTGGTAAATATACTTAGTATTGGATGAGGCAGAGTTGTGTACTCCTCCACAGATTATTTGTGCTTGGCGGATTTCTATTTATAAAGACAGCCATGTTCGTTGTTGATACTTTAGAGAATTATGGCAGTCATAGGATGATTGAGATCAATAGTTTTAAATTTTAAGCTATCTAGGAAGTTATGTATGGAGGGAGACATAATTATAATCCCAAAACATCCATCGATTCGAAACTAACATCAATTCTTTAAAGAAACGGCTTGGCTCAAGTCTAAGTTGTTCATGAACACATTGGCAAAATCCTGACTTTGTACTTTTGAATTACATGAGTTAGATTATCAAGTGTCCCAGATTTGAGTTCTAAGGCCAAGCATCTAGCATAGTATTTCCCATATTCACTTTGCTTTAGCAAGCGTCCCAGATTTAGTTCTAAGGCTAAGCATCTAACACAGTATTTCCCACACTTACTTGTTGTAAACTGTAGAATCGAAGCATCGTGGCATCATAACCGCATTCGTTTACAAATGGGTTTGTTTTCCCTCTCGTTTAAATACCCCGCTTAGATCTCTTAATTGGGCACAGCTGATCTCATTCGTGATTCTAAATGATCACCGCGGAAGGAGAGCACTCCAAGCATTGAAGTGTAGACGCCATCTTGTAACATGTTTTACTGCCTCCTTATTCGATAAAGATATAAAGGTTTTGTTTAAAGCAAGATATTGTCTAGTCGATAGCGCCATTGTTGTTTTATGGCGTTTCATCTCCACTATACTTTTGGTATTATTACGCATTTTGGACCATAGCTGTTATTATTGAGTTTAATGCATGAAGTAACGAACGCCATTTTGGAATGGGTTTATTTCTTGCAAAAAAAGGGGAGGCAAGTTCTCCCTCGAAGTTGCTCACATTTTGCGCAAAATAACATTTAGAGTGAAGGTAAATTATTGTTAAATAATTTACAAATCGTTTTCGAGATACCAAAAATGTTTATGAGAAAGCCATGAGTGATTAGATTCGATGCACGAAATAGCGAGCGCCATTTTGGGATGGGTTTATTACGTGCAGTGGAAAGAAACAAGTTTTCCCTAGAAGTTGCCCATATTTTTGCGTAAAATAGTATTTGAAATGATGGGGAATTGTTGCTAATAATTTACAAATCGTTTTGAGACATCGAGAAATTTATAATACAGCCGGTGAAACACCGGTGGCCCGTACATATATTAGTGTTATTTGCCGGATTGAATTTGACGCCATCTTTGAGAAGGGTTCAGATGGATTAGCGTCAATGGCCAACAATCACTTTTTATGGTTATGTCGAGAGAAAAATATAAGCAAATTAACATATTATGCTCAAAGTCCTTTGTCAATGAATGTTCTCATCGTTATTGAGTAAATTAGCTATTTAATTTTTGAGGTAATATGTTTCATGTTTCTTACTTTTAAATATGTGCTGTCATTATTTAAAGCACAATCAAATTAATATTTTTTAGTTATGAGTCTATATGATATTCCTTACCTTCTACCAGCTCTAAATGTAGTTAGAATATTGGTTTTCGCTGAAACAATATGCATAGTGTCAGGATATATTGCCTGTGGTTCTATGTCACACTCCTACCAACCTGTTAGTTGTTAACTCAGTTTGAAACCAGGTATATATTGGAGGGGTGCCCATAGAATCTAGGCATATTTCTCTGGAGCGGTGCATTTTAAAGATCTATGTCTTAGGAGAGGGAGAACATGTTTATAAGAAGTGATGAAGCTCATTATTAACATTAAGTCCCCGAGTTGTTGCCCGTAGGCGACAAATCCATCCTGCCTCTGCCTTTCTTAAATTTACTTCTCTGTTACCTCCTCGTGGCGGACTCTTTATATGTTCCAAAGCATGGAACCAAATATCACTTTTCTCAGGATGTTGTGTTTGGATGTGAGTGGCTACGGGATACTTAATGTCTCTGTTTTTAATTGCTCGTACATGCTCCTGTATCCTGGTTTTGAGGTTTCTGGTGCTACTGCCCACATAAATTTTGCCACAGGCACAGCCCAAAACATATACTGTATGGGTTGTGTTGCAATTTATAAAGGTTCGTATTGTGTAGCTTTTCTGAGTGTTATATTTGAACTCGGTCTTTTTGTTAAGTCCAATCTTGCAAACACTACAAGAGCCACAAATGTGAAATCCTGCCGGCCTACTTGATAGCCAGTTTTTGGAGGAGGTTGTACTATTGGCATTAGTTACATAACTTGGACATCATTTTTTCTTTAGTGTTTCTCCTCTCCTGTAAACAACTCTGGGTCTTCCAGAAATAGTTCCAGCTGGCATTGGACCAGATTTAAGTAAATGCCAGTTTTTGCGTAAGATGTTATAGATGTGATCACTATACGCGTTATATTCTGTTATGAATAGCACTTCCTCATTTTTGTTGGGGCTCTTTGATTTGGGTTTTAGAGTTGACTTTCGATCTATTTGAATGGCCTTTGATTCAGCTTTTTTCAGACACTGCTTAGAGTATCCCCTCTCAACGAAATTATTTTGTATTATGTTGAGTTGTTTTAAAAAATTTGGGTTTTCACTACAATTTCTACGAGCCCTAATCATTTCTCCGTAAGGTATTGCATTAATAGTGCTCTTAGGATGAGCACTCTCAGCATGCAATACACTATTGCATGCTGTTGATTTCCTATGTATATCGCTGTGTATTCTGTTGTCTTTTATATACAGCCTTAGGTCCAGAAAATCAATTTCTTTATCAGAGCAATTCATGGTCAATCTTACATTGAACTTATTGTTATTGAGATGTTCAAGGTAGTTAGTTAGATCTAAGACACTTCCATTCCAAATTAGCAGAATGTCATCTATGTATCTTCCGTAAAATATAATGTTATCACTCCATTTTTCTTTCTTTGGTCACCAAGACATATGATTGGCCACTTTTTCTAAGGGAAATATAAAGCTCCATTTGGAAAAGGGTTATTCTGCTCAAAAAAAGTGGTGTCTGTTCTGATGAAGTCTGTAAATGCTAAACGTAGTGTGTGTTGTACTATTCTGACTGATTATTCCAGCCTAAACAACAGGTTCTGCTTTGCCCACCGTACCTAAAGAAACTGTGATAAGTGAATGTACCCACAATGACCAAATACATATAATCTTTATAGTCCCAAGTCTTAACAAACTCATAAATCCGTAAGGAAAGTGGTCTTCAATGGGGTCTTTTTCTCTGATCTTAAAAAAGTTTCATAAATGCTAAGCATACGAATGTCGTGTACATATGCAATGAAATGTTGTGTTTTTTGTGATTTTTAGTACTGGATAGTAAAAACAGGTTTTAAAATTTGTAAAAATGTATATGTTGCTATGATGTGTAAAAAATGTCTAAAATTGTAAATAATGTATATATATGTGTTATTTGTAGCCCTGAAGAAGTCCGTTTGGACGGAACGCGTAGGCACTGGCTACAACATTGCTTTTACGAAGATAACATTTTGAACAGAATAAAAGACCTAACTACTCAACTATTGAAGACTCCTAACTTACTTGGATGGAATGGTTGAAATGTTGTAATTATATGGTGTTTTTTCATGATTATTGTTTCATTAGCTACTATGCGATAAAGAAATAGATCACCTCCATACATTTGTAGAGTGCTGGACATTGTGTTAGATTACATTTGGGACATTTATAACCTCTGTGGGACCATGTATTTGAAATTTAACAGCATCCCACTCAATCCCATCTAAAACGGGCCAAGCAGTAATGTTTACAACACTCAGGTCTCTCTTCAATCTGTGTGATGAGGAATGGGGTGCCAATGTTCCATTAATATATCGAATAGCAGTCCTCTCTTCGATGTAGTGTCCATTCACAAGACGAAAAAAATACACCACAAATCCAATTGACATAAACATAAAAAATTGAAAAAAGTACTACCCAAATATATGTCCAAGGAGGAATAAAAAAATGTTTTTTAAACCGTGTCGCAAAAACAGAAAGTTTTGAAGGGGACTTCGATGTGGTAGAGTTAGTTTCAAATGAAAATTTGGACTCAGTGGCCAAACATGTTTGTAAATCGGGCATCGATAAGTCTGTGGGATAAGTATACTCAGTCTCATCAAGTTGAACATCAGGTGGGGTATTCAATAAAGGACTAGAAACTGCAGGCATCTCTAAGGCAATGTCAGGCCTGTTGTTAGGAGCCGGAGACAAAACAGAATTTCTCAGTATCGATGGACAGGAGGAGGGGCGTGGCTAGGCACGCAATGAAGGCAGCAGCACCCAAGTAGAGCTCCGAGCTGAGCTTCCCCTTCCCCGGACCAATTCTCCGGTAATTATCCTCGAACCAGCCTGAAACTGCGGGCGGACCACCAGCGAGTCGAACTCAGCTTTCTGACCGACTTTTAACTTTTGAGAACCGTCGCAACGTCACCGGACTTTCCTGGGACTCCCTGGTGGGGCTGGTTGTCACTCGGCCGGCGAGGAGGACTACGAGAAGCCGTGGTCTGGGCCGTACACCTAGGCCCCATCGCACGGCCTGTGATCCGGATTCACCTGCACCTGCAAACGTTGAGACACAGACCGCGGGCCCCCCCCCGAACAAGCTGATCCCTGTGCTCCCCCCGCCGCTGGAGAAGAGTTGCACGCACCTGCCTGGCGGGACGCGGAGATATTGCGGGTGAGCGAGGAGCACAAAGCAGGTAGTGGCCTGGGCCGGGGACGTGCATACCGGACTGACTGCCTGTGCACTGGAGGGAGGAGCGGCCCGGGAAGGGCCTGTGACCACCCAGTCAGCAAGGGCAGCTGCGGAGACCCGAGGCAGGGACTCGCTGCCTAGGCCCTACGACGTGACCCGAGGTGCCTGCCGTACATAGGGCCCTGGGCCCGAGGACCGATGGGATTTGCTGACCGCTGCCTCTCTTCCCCTGGGGCGAGGGGATCGCAGGAGACCTGGACCGGCAGTCACCGGACCATCTGCCCGAGCGCCTGTGACGACGCAGCCGGCGCCCACGGAGGAGACCGAGAGTGGAGGTGAGAAGGCTTCACTAGACAGATATAGGGGGGCAGTCACGACCTCTCCCCCGCCGGGTCTCCTGCCACTGGTGCACACGGCGAAACTGCGAGGGGCGGACATTCGCGTAGAGCAGCACACGCCACCTGGGCCCACATGCTGACAGCACCGAGATCCCGCCAGGCCTGGCGCCCCTTCGCGAGACGGACTGAGCGGGGAGGGGGAGCTTCTGGATTCGGACCCCTTGCTTCCCCCCTGGGCCCCCGTGGGACAAGCCGGCCAGTGGGGCACAGTGGCGGCTGAACACCGGAATTCAAGGCGCGGCCCCGACCCTGAGGAACCGTAGGGCTGCGCGGGACAGACGCTGTGGGCCCAGAGTGGGGACAAAACCAAACACTCCCCTGGAGACACTAAGACACGGCTACACTACTCTGCACAGTCACCTAGGAGTGAACATTCACCGCAGTTTTCTAACCCCAGGCTCCACGGCAACCACGAGCCGGGAGCTGACATTCCCCACTGGCTTGGAGTAAGACTGGGGCCCTTGCGCCTGTGGGATCCGACCCGGCCGAGGGCCCGGCCGGATGCTGAGATCGCAAGTCACCTGAGGATCGGGTTAACGGCTTGCCACGGCACACAGCCACGCAGACCCACCACCCACGCAGGCGGCGCACGGGGGGCCAACTGCTCTGCCCCGTGACAACGAGCACCGGGAACACATCCCTGCGGACTAACACTGCTGCCAGACCCTGGGACGACGATCGCCTCGCCCCCTGGCTCAGTGGGCCTTCACCGTTGATTGAGTCGCCTCGCACATGTCCGGAGGGGTGAGGACCCGCACTGGAACCGGAGGGGCCCCGCCGAAGGGAAAGTCTGACAAGTCACTACACAAGATGGCGGCCGACCAAGTAACCTCACGGTTAGATAACATGCTCGCTGCTATGGAACGTTTGGAGCAGTCGCTCCAACAGACCAGAACGTCTCTGGAATCCAAGATAGACAGTGTCGCCATAGACCTCACAAACCTAAGGGACGACCACAAGAAACTGGCCGATAGGACGAAGACGCTGGAGGGAACAGTAAATGACCTTGGCCCCGCCATCTCACACACTGATAAACAAGTGCAGGATCTCCTGAGCAGGGTGGAGTTCCTAGAGGACCGCGCAGAAGATGCGGAAGGGAGAGCGAGACGCAATAACATCAGGCTCGTCAGGGTCCCGGAAAAATGGGAAGGTGCCCGACCGACTCAGCGAGTAGAAGACTGGCTACGAGGTCTACTGCCGGAAGATGCACTCTCGCCGCAGTGCGTGGTGGAACGGGCACATCGTGTACCCAGGAGACCTCATACTACTGGTTCCAACCCGAGGCCGCTGCTTTTCAGGGTCCTGAACTATCGAGACAGAGACACTATCCTGAGGGAAACCAGACGGCTCGGGGAAGTCCGAATCGACAACACTACGGTGATGTTCTTCCCAGACTACACCATACAGGTACAACGCCAATGCCATGATTTCCTGGAAGTGAAACGCCGACTACGTGAGGCAGGCCTCAAATACTCCCTACTCTTCCCCGCAAAACTGAGAGTGGTGGCGCGAGACAAAACCTACTTCTTTAATGACCCTGTGGAGGTGAGCGACTGGCTCGATAGCGGAACAGACGCAGCGCCCAGGAACGCACAGAATCCTGAGACACGACCCCGGGGCCGTGGACCGCGGCGCCGGCGTAGAAACAAAGACCACAAAACCAGCCGCCCAGGCAACGCAGCTCCCCACTCCCTGCCGATGGACCAAATGCTCCAGGAACAACGGGACGCACTCCGGAGGGTCTCCTAACTAAGCGCTTCACCGACCTCAGACAATGTTCAAGCCACGAGCCCGCAGATGGCTCAAAGTGATGATGAGGCTATCTACGGGATACCAGACTCCCAACTATCGGTGGAACTCCCAGAAGTCACGCCACAAACGGCCGACATGCCCCATTGAAGCACGATGCATGTCACCATCGGATGATACCAGGGCGGCGGGGATGGGACTAGTGGACAGGCAATGCCTGAGACGCCTCAGCCAGGGCTGGAGCCGATGATATCCCTTGCCGCCTTGGAGGCAGTCGGAGAAGCACTAGCGCAGTGAGTACTCACCCAGAGGTATGAACGCTGTGAGAGCGATACGTGGGTGGGATTGTCTACATGTCATGTCATCAGCCCACTTCGCAGGGAGGCTTCCCTGCTCCGTGAAACTGGGGAGTACAGTTTGCCTCACTCACTTGTATATACATGGTCAACCCAGCGGCCACACCGTTGGCAATGACACTAACCACTTGAAAGCCACGTTTGAATACATGGTGGGAATGACTCGTAGTCCGGGGAAGGGCTACGGATCGACCTCGCTTGATTGGACATTGAAGAACTGTCTCATTGATACCTAACTCGAGCTGCCCCCTAGACTTGAACGTTAGTATTTCGCCCTCTTGGCGTGTTTGGACGGCGACATGTTCCGTTGCCGACCTTTCGGTATTTACTGCTACTTAGCACTGTTAGTACACCCTGTTACAATTCCCACTTCCCACCTCAGAGAATTGCCTAAACTCTTGATAGAAATGTTGGAATCTATGTCTGTGGAGGGTGGGAGAGGGGGGAGAGGGACTTTGTGGAGACGATCGCATAGGGGGTGGGTGACAGGGGAGGCAGATGCCTCCTACCACGACAGTTAATATAGCTGAAATTAGGATTTGCACGTGGAATGTGAGGGGAATGCACACACCATCGAGACGTTACCAAATATACTCATACCTACGTCGCCATAAATTCCATGTAGTTTTGTTACAGGAAACGCATCTAAACAAAGCTGAGGTACATGCGCTGCGCAAACGGTGGCGCGGATAGATTTATGCCACGGAGTACTCCTCCTATGCCCGTGGGGCACTCATGTGGATAAGGCCGGGCACTCCTTGGGCGGTCATGGATACAGAGATAGACACGGGGGGTCGGTATGTAATAACAAGAGGCAGGCTTGATGGACACCCTGTAGTTCTTGCCTCCTTATACTCCCCTAACACTGATCAGGGAGGCTTCCTTGAGTGCCTCTCCACGGCGCTGGCACCCTGGCATGGGCTCCTATGGATCCTTGGAGGCGACTACAATTGTGTCCTGGACGTGCACTTAGACAGGTCTACTGCACCCCCACCTAATGCTCAAGCACACCGCACCACGAAGGCTCTCCTCAACTGGGCCCAGCAATGGCGCCTACACGACGCATGGAGGACTCGCAACCCAGCGACGCGCACGTACTCATATTGGTCAGGCGCGCATGCATTACATGTCCGATTGGACAGATACATGGTTTCCCCCGATCTTCTTCCAATAGTCCTAAACACCCAATACATGGGCCGCACCCACTCAGATCATAATCCTCACACACTGGTCATTGCTTGGGACGTCCCACATCCACCAATTCCCACCTGGCGCCTCCAACCAGACCTTTTACTCGACGCGACCTTCCGCGACTCCATGCTTACACAGTCGGCCCAATACTTCGATCTCAATGCAGGCATGGCGTCCTCTCCCCAAACCGAATGGGATGCTTTCAAAGTAGTGACCCGGGGGCTCTGCCTGGGAACGCAAGGGCACATGAGACGCCAAATTGAACAAGACCTGACACGTCTGGAATTGGAACTATTAGACCTTGAATGCCCTGTGGGGGGGGATGCGCACGCCCGACTGACGGAAGCTAAGGCGAAACACGACCGCCTACTAGACCATCTGAGAAGTGTCAACTTCGCAGCACACTCCGCCCGGGTCCATAGACAAGGCGACAGACCTGGCGAACTGTTGACCTGGCTGATAGAACGGGAAGATCGATCTGCCCCAATATCGGCCATACAGGCCAGAGACGGCGAATTGCTATACTCCCAGCGCCAAATACACAAGGCATTCACAGGTCATTACACAGGCCTATATCACTCCCGATTGCGCGTCCCACTGCCTGCCATCACGGAATATCTCTCTAACATACCTTTACCCACCCTACCGATGATACAGCAGGATGACCTCGGAGCACCACTGGGTCCCGAGGAACTCCGCGTCACCATCTTTAACCTCTCGAATGGCAAGACCCCGGGGCCGGATGGCTTGCCGGCCGAGTTCTATAAGGCCGCCTCAGACGTCCTTATCCCACACCTGGTGAAGATGTACTCCGTGGCTGTAGATGACTTCACCTTACCCCTGACTCTTAATGAGGCGACCCTTGTCTCATTACTTAAGCCTGGCAAAGATAGCACGCAGATGGGCTCTTACCGCCCTCTTGCTCTCCTGAATACAGATTACAAAATTCTTGCCTCCGCACTTGCTCGCCGGCTGGCCCCTATGGTTCCTGCGCTGGTACATCATGACCAGAACGGGTTCGTACCGACGAGACACACATCCCACAACATCCGCCGGCTGTTTCGCTTGCAGGAATACGCCACTAGACAGTGGCCACGAGCAGGGTGCCTCGTACTCGACCTGGAGAAGGCGTTTGACTCGATCGAGTGGCCCTATCTGCGAGCGGTCATGGAGAAGTTCGAGCTGGTTGATGACTATTTGACCGTGGTCGGCCTCTTATACCGCAAACCCACGGTCCGGGTCCGCACTGGCGCGTTACTCTCTGACCTCATTCGTGTGCGAAGAGGCACCAGACAGGGTTGCCCACTGTCCCCTCTATTGTTCTCCTTAGCAGTGGAACCCCTGGCTACGACACTCCGGACACAGGGAAATGGCTGGGGCATACCGTTGGCGTACGGACTGCATGTAGTGTCATTGTATGCTGATGACCTTCTCTTGTACGTCAGGGACCTGAGCAACGTCCTGGAGTCCCTAACTGCCATTTTCGGCACCTTTGAGGAGATGTCGGGATTGCGAGTAAACTGGGCCAAATCGGGGGTTTACTCCTTCTGCCCGAACGTTCCCGAATGTGACATACACATCGGAGGTGAGAGGTTGCAGTGGTACCCCGGCATGTTCAGATACCTCGGGATACACATCTATCGAGACCCCATAGACATCCTAGAATGGAACCTGATGAGGGCGATTGCTTCTACCCGAGCACAGGTGGGGTTCTGGAACACATTACCGCTGAATGTTCCAAGCCGCATAGCCTTAGCAAAAATGATAGTCCTACCGCGGCTGTTATATTATTTTGCAAATGTACCAACGTATGTACCCACCCGGGTGTTCCGAGATCTCGAGATCCTGCTGCGAGACCTGATTTGAAACAAGGGTCGGCCTCGAGTTGCATTGACGAAACTCTATATGCCCATTGAAGAGGGCGACTAGCAGTTCCTAACATGGAGCTATACTATTTAGCAGCGCAAATGCAGTGGCTGTCAGGCTGGCTGGGTGGTAGGAACCTATGCGACACGGCCACGGATCCCACTGTCTGGTCCCTTTTCCAAATTCACGTGCTGTTCCATCCGCTGACACGGACTCCCCGGCCGCCGCAACTGCTACTTCCGGTGGCACGCAGATGCTTCCTCCGCTGCCTGCGTCTAACGCGAGCGACGACACCATATGCGCCGATATTGCCACTGTTAGGTACTCCGACAGCGGCGGGGACCCTGACCACGGCGAGGTTAGACAGCTGGATCACCGCAGAGGTGGACACGTTGGGCGACCTATACTCTGACAGCGCCCTCTTGCCCTTTGCAGCCCTCGCAAGAGATACATCCCTTCCGGCTGGACAGTTCCTAACTCACGTGTCTCTCGTTCATGCATTGACTACCGCTTAGGGAGACATGACTAGCGAGCCACCAACACATCACTTTATACAGTATCTTCATGTCATGAGCAACGGCACACACATTATTCATTGGTTAACGCAAGCACTCCTTCTGCACACACATCCAACAACTATACACCTGAGGAAAAAATGGGCGACCGACAGGGGACGGGACTGGACAGATAAAGAGTGGGCTATGATCCTAGCTGGCCCAGTGAACATCCCCCGCAGCCCTCGCTTCAAAACCATACAGTTTTACATATTGCACCGCGCGTACCTCACCCCGGACAAGATAAATAAGTATTTTTCAGTCACAGACACTGCCTGCGGCCGCTGCTCCCTTCTAGGTGCAGATCTCCTCCACATGCTCTGGCTCTGTCCCGCCCTCCAGCAGTACTGGGAAGGAGTGACCATGCTACTACGTCATTGCACCAAGGAACGAGTACCACACACGTGGGAGGCATGTATATTGGGCTAGTACAAGCGCACGAGACTAAATAGGGTCCACACCAGGTACTGGGATCTTGGACTTATCACGGCTAAAAGACTGCTTACCAAGCAGTGGAAAGCGGCCACGCCCCCGCACCTCCGGCACTGGTGTCTGTCGCTGACAAACTGGGCACGGGCTGAAAGCTCCGTCCTGAAGCGGGAGGAGACGGCAGGGCTCAGAAAATTCCCCATCGCGCAACAATGGGAAGACATACTGCATTCTTTCCTGCAGAAATGTGTGGAACAGGGAATTACGTGAGGTGTTGTGCACTGCCTCCCCCACTCCCCGATGCACATTCCTGCGAACCACGCACGATGCACCATACACCGCCCAGCTGACCAATATGCTCTACCCACCGTTTGGCACGTGCTTAACTGTTTCACACTGACGACTACCTGCCCCACTCCCGAACGCGCGCCTCCGCAGGAGACGCTGCAACAGGAGCCCGGGCACTACACCGGCATGCCGCACCTAACGAACAACTTGGGACTCCCCCCCCCCCCATAGCACTGCCTTGCGGCCGACCTGCATTTTTCCACGCCCCGCCCGATCTCCCGCCTACCCACCCCGTGAGACACGGCTGACATGCTGATTCCGACCCCCCCCCTCTCAATGATACGGCGAATTCTGCCCACACTTACCCCTACCTGCCTCCTATATAACTCATGTTCCTGTTTTGTAGTACATTATTGATTTGGTTTTATATCCCCTAGGACCATGTCCGTACACATACAACTCCGCGTTTCATACCATTCTGAGCCTCATGACACCCTCGGCAATGACAGCCAAGACTTGGACACCTCTCTTGGGCGCTGAGAAACAGAGTAAATATGTACACGAGCATGGGCGAACAAGGCGGTTCTGCGCCCCCGACACGCTCGAGCACTGCACACCCTCATCACACGTACATATGACAACATACCCGTCTTAATGTCGACCCACACTGAGACACTTACCAATGACACACGTAAGGTATAATGGACTCGACTGACGCAACTGCTGTTGATGAGGGTTGGTTTGGAGCAGCTACTCTGGCCCGCTGATCATATAAGGAAAACCCATAGACCACACACTCACGTGACACCGAATGCTTGCATGATTACAGCAATATGTGACGTGTTAATGTACGCTGCCGGACCTCAGGGTTGTCGGCCTTGAAGATTTGTTCACTTCTCCCACCCAAAACAATGTTCATTAACTGCGGCTGGCCCGGCTGGGTTGTAAGCTACAATGCCGTGTATACTGTATGTCGGACAATAAAGGTCTTTAAAAAAAAAAAAAAAAAAAATCGATGGACAGGAGACTGCAGGAGTCATACTAAGAAGAATCAGCCACTCTGTGTAATTTGGCATTGTCAATGGAGATGTACCTTTTTTGCTTTCGACCTGGAAGTGGAGGTAAAATGACTGTTCTTGTGCCCTGCACGCCAAATACAGGAACCGGAGCTCGATATGAGGGACCAAATTCTTTCTTATTCTCGATCTTCTCTCGGACCAGTTCTCCAACTCGGTGTAGCCAGCCAACTACCGGAATCTGCAAAGCAGCATCAGATGTGGAGGGCAAGTGTTCCTTTGTAAGACTGTCTCTTGTCTCTTGTAGATTCTGTAAAACATCACAATGTTCATTTACGTCAAAGGGTCTAGACCTTCAAGGTCCGGGACAAACATTTTGATACCAAAGAGCATCTCATATGGGGTCCGCCAGCCCAGAGATCTTCTAGAGAGATTATTAAGTGCACGCTGTACACTATTGAGATGGGCCAGCCAGTTCCTGCCAGTACCTATAACCCTAGCTGTCAATGATTACTTTAAGTCACAGTTCATCCACTCCACAACACTATTACCCTCAGGTCGGTATGGAGACGAAAATTTGATGTGGACCCCCAATTAACTCATGGCATCCTTGTACGCCTTAGAGGCGAACTCTGGACCCTGGTCCAAATGGAAAGTTCCACACGCAAAAATTCCCACAAAAACACGCAAATCTCTTATGACAGTTTGTGAATCAGCACTTCGGTGGTGCCACACCCATACAAAGCGTGTGCAAGAATCAACTGCAACTAAGATATACTTATACGCAGTATCCGAAGAAAAAAGGCCACAGTGATCCAAATAAACACAACCAAGTGGTTTATTGGAAATGTACAACTGTGTTTGGGGCGGATGCGCAGCAGAAGAAGGCTTGATCTGCTGACAAATGTCAGATTGAAGGACATAATCACGTGGCTGTTTATACAGTCCCCGCCACCAAAAGCAAAGTTGTAGCTGAGATACAGAAGCTGAAACGCCCGCATGTGCGGGTGCAACACTCTCGTGGGCAGCTGTAAGCAGCGCTGACATGTGGTCTGTGTTGGGAATCAATCTGTCAGCAACATCTGGTATTTTCACATAAGGAACTTTATCAGGACTTAAATGACAAGAATACTTTGAAGAAAATCCAGTAGGATATTTACTTTCCTTCTCAGTAGCGGCAATTGCTGCAAAGATGTCATCATCAATCTTACTTTTGGAACGTGTAACTGCTGCAACCAAATATGTCGAAACTGATGTCTTTGCGGCCTCATCGGCCAAACTATTGCCAACAGCGTGAACTCCCATACGCTGATGACCACGAGTATGAATTATATACAGGAGTGGCAAATGCTCTTTAAGTTCAGCCACTCAAACCCAGATCATTTTGTGTTTTATTGTGCTACCTTTGGAGTCACGATAGTCATTCTGAGTCCAAAAGAACAGGTTGTCATTCTAAGACTGGACACAGTAGTAGGAGTCACTCAGGTTTCAGGTTTTAAAGTCTTTATTTCGATATCAAAATCATAAAAGACAATATTTAAAACACATTTCATTATAAATACATTATTCCTTTAAAAAGCACTAACGCCATTGTTTTTAAAAAGTTATTAAACATACGGAAATACAAGACAAACCTGACCATTACATATTAAAATTTATAAAGCAGACAAAAAAAATACAGGAGACATACCTCGAACTATATACAATATTGCGAAATTAGTTAGGGTTGATGTAAATGATCCTTTACATAAGAATTAGGAGGCCCTATTAGTTTGTCTACTTCTTGCCCTGATAACCCAGGCCCACCCTAGGAACTTAGCAACACTCACCACAAACTTCTCTGAGGTGTTGGTTTTTAGAACCTGAATAGCCTCAGAGGACCTTCTACAAGGGAGATGCTGGAACAGAGGTTTTAACCATTTTGTACGGGGCACAGAATAGAGCGAGCAAGCAAACAGGAAATGACCCTCAGTTTCTTTGTAGCTTGTACAGCAACTACAAAATACAGTTGTTCCGTTAGCCCATTTTTTAGTAAAAGAGTTCAATGGCAATGTTCCTACCCGAAACTGATGGTAAAGCTTCTTGTCCAGCTGTTTGGTGATAATATCCCAGTAGATCTCACGTGAGGGATCCAGCTTAAAAGTCAAGAACCTCCCCGTGAGACCCATGGAGCTGGAGGCAGTGATTAATGATGAACGGGCCGAGGCCCAATACAATGCCTTGAAATCTTGTTTGGATGGGAAAGCATTCGTGTTCGGGGAAATCCACAAATATTCTAAACCCATTTCACTCAAAATGGTTCTTACACTTTTTAGCCAAGGGATTTTCCCCGATCCCCCAATTGACCTGATTTCGGCCAGTTCCCTAGCAAAGAGGGTAAGGTCAGGGGATGTCCATATGCGCCTCCAAAAGGCCACCAATCTAAATCTAGCCATCTCATTGCTAGGGTTGCATCCCATATCCATACATAAGGGTATAGAAGGTGAAGATTGGGGTAACCCAATCAAGCCCCTTAGGAACATACACTGGGTTCTGAATAGGCTGGAGAGATCAGTATAACCCCAGAGGTCAGCACCGTATAATATTGCGGTGTTGATCTTAGTGTCATAGATTTTTAACGCTGGGGAGACCCGTTTGGTAATTGATCTCCTTTGCTCGCTCAGAAGACAATCAGTGAGTCGAGCAAACTTAAGCTGTTGAGTGTCAACCTGATCTTTCCAACCCAGACGGCGGTCTAGGGTGACCCCCAAATACGTCATGGTTTCGACTTGTTCCAGATTAACTCCACTCAGACTTACGGAGCTCCGGACAAAATTCCTCCTATTGAGGACCATAAACTTAGTTTTGCCAACGTTTACCTTAAGGTCATTAATGGCACAGAACTCCTCAAAGCGGTCCAGCGCCCGCTGGAGTCCGCTGCGTGTTTTCGAGAGGAGCAGAGTGTCATCAGCAAAGATAAGCATTGGAAACTTCAACCCTGCCAGCGAAGGGGCGCCTGTTGGGGTGTCTGCAAAGAACTTGACCACCTGATCAATGAACAGGAGGAAGAGTGTTGGGGCCAGGACGCAGCCCTGGCGAACGCCACGGGTCACGGGAAAAGATTTAGATACTTGTCCCTGGCCTCCCCATCTCACCCTAGCATAATTGTCCTCATGCATTTTAACTATCAGTTCAAGGAGTTCCCTTGGTAGGCCCAAGTCCCTCAGGACGCACCACAGTTTAGCCCTCGGCACAAGGTCGAAAGCAGACTTCAGATCAATAAAAGCGGCGTAGATGGTACCACCGCCGAGCAAAACCACTTTCCAGTAGATCAGACAAAATCTGAACACCTGATCAATGGTGCTCGTTCCAGATCGGAAGCCTGCTTGCATGGGCGAAAGGATGTCCTCTAGTTCAATCCAACCTTGCACCCTGCCCAGAACCATGCGTGCGATAATTTTTTGGAAGGAATCGATAAGGCTAATCGGGCGATAATTGCCCGGATTAGACCTATCGCCTTTTTTGTGGATAGGGAGTATCTCCGCGCCCTTCCACGACCTAGGGATTCTTGCCCCATTAGCTATGGCATTGGCGATCTTTGTTATGTAGGGCACCCAGAGAGTGGGGTTGGATTTAAACAGATCTACAGGGATTAAGTCTATACCGGGTGCTTTTCCCCGCTGGGACAATCCAAGTGCTGACTCTACCTTGGTTTCTGTGAATATAAGTCTCTCTCCGCGAATGGGTGGCAATAGTACCTCATTCAAATTAAAAGGAGATTCAGATGTTTCCGCACAGAATTGGGCCGAATAGTGGCTCACCCAGGCTTCTGGGGAGACATGATTTGTGGGGGTACGTGAGTCAGAATCCCTACCCCATTTCACTAAATTCCAGAACTTAAGCTGGTTATTTGAGGTAGAGGCATCCAGGAGATCAGACCAATACATATCCTCCCACTCACGTTTGGCTTCCCACTGGGCTTTCTTGTATTGCACCCTGGCTGCCTTAACCGCACAAGAATTACGGGACTTAACCTCTTTAACAAGATGTTTGTGGGCCTCCCTGCACTTTTTGTTATACCATTTCTGGCGAGTTGCATTCTGTTTAACAATACCCCTCTGACCTGGCAGGGAAAGAAGGAATTTGAGCTCGTGAAAACAGCGCTCATAGAGGTCGATAACAGTATTTACAGAACCTCCCCCCTGCAAGTCCTCACGCATAATGTCGCCTAGCGAGTTAGAAACCACAATATCAACACACTCCTGAAGGGTCTCATCCCCCGCTAGCCTAGACCATTTCAACCTTCTACGGTCATTGGTCAAGAAGACATCCCCTGTACGGGTTGTCTCGGGTTCTTTTAATCTCTGCATCCCTGGAAGCATTAATTTAAGTGAAAGGGGGTTATGGTCGCTTTCTGGCCGAGGTACAACTTCCATATCCACCAGCTGCGGCCAAAATTCCAACTTCAGTAGGAAATAATCAATCCTACTTTTCCTCAAACCGTTATCAAAGGTGTAGTTAGCACCTAGATCGGATTTTGACTGACCATTTATAGCGCTAAACCCCCAGGTAAGGCACAGAGCCATCCAGTTCAGCGCGGCCTCAGTAGCTTTAACAATTTGGTTTGCCAATAGATCTGGGATGTTCCAGGCTGTGTCTTCTGCAGAGCCCCAGCTGTCACCGGCTACATATAACGGCTCAAAGGTGCAGTTAAAATCTCCTGCTAGGAGGACAAAATCTTCTCTAGCCTGTCTTGCGAGAAGATGGTCCAATACGTCCAACACAGCAGGGCAGCGGCCCCCTGGAAGCCCACGTGCGTATACATTAATAATATTCATGTCCCGGTGGGCCTCTTTATGCAATGTAATTACCAGGAGGTCCGGATTATTTACAGATATCTCAGATGGATGATATCCAGATGACTGTTTCACCCAAATCAACAGACCCCCAGAAGCACGCCCTTTGGCACCCTTTATGGCTGGTTTGAAAAAATTTACAAAACCTACTCTATGTATTGGTTCGGGTGCCCAGGTTTCCTGCAGCAGAAGGATATCAAAACTATCCACAAAGTCCAACCAATCTTCTGATTTCATGCAGCCCGTAACCCCTGCAACATTCCAAGACAGTATATTGAGTGTATCCAATGGGAGGACTACTGAAGGAATCAATCGTACCGGCACCGCGGGGGTCAGTACTATATCTCCCCTTGGCCCAGCTGTGTTGCATGAAACCAGCCCTGGAGGACCCACCAAAGCTCTAGTTGATGTCACCTCCGATGAACCTGCCTCTTCGGCTCTGAACTCAATAGAGCCGAGTACAGGCTTCAAAGCGGGTAGTGGGCCCTCCAAGGGTGTTTCAGCAACAGCGTGAGTTGCATGTAAATCAATAATGGGAAGCTTGGTTACATTTCTTGGAACATAGCCTGTTATTTCAGAATGGACAATGTTTTTTACACAAACTTCTAAAGAGGTAGTGGCAGAAAACACAGGCAAGCGGGTTGATTCAGAATAATTAGCTGGCACATTGTCCCTCCGAAGTCAATCGACCTCGTCGAGGCAACCAAATCTATTTGAGGTGGGGACCCCTTCCCACCAACCATTTTGACCTTGCCAACCTTCCCTTCGTCCACCCCATGTAGTATTATGGACTGTAGACCAATTCCCTCCTGGGTTTATATGTGGTCGTGGGGGGTAAAAGAAGGTGAGTGGTTTAACAGTAATACCAGAGTTATCGCCCCGAACTTTCCAAGAGCATAGATGGTGAGCTGTCTTTGGGTCTGCGAAGGAAATAACAATGCAGTCACCCGGGATAGACTTGAATGACGGGCCTACCCAGGGAACCCTGCGAACCATTAAGATGTTACTTCTAAGATTGTTCGGTAGTTGTCTATTTACGTTAAGCCAGTGAATAGCCTTGTTCTTTAACGAACAATTATCCTCTTGAGACCAAGGCTCCAAGGCAGGGACGCCTGCCAACACAACCACATAAGACCTGGCATCAGGTGGTAAATCAATATAGCCTCCTCGAAAATTAAGTCTATTACCATCTCTAAATCCATTGGAGTGGGTGCGTGGATTTACGCTCTTATTTGTATGCTGGGCACTAGCCTGGTTGCTCTTTTTAATGGGTGCTTTGTTTTGTAATGGGCCGGGGGTTGGGGCGATAGGGTGAGGGTTAGTGGCCGATGGATTGTGGACCTTTGTGCGGGGTTTAGGTATGGGTTTAGGATTGGGCGGGGATGAGGCCGATGTAAGTTCCGCTGGGGCCTGTGGGATGCTCTCAACACCCAATAGGGTAGTTGCCTCATCTGCTTTAAGCCAAGACTAGCCAGAGTTACAATTGTCCTGTCCATTTCTAATAGATTATTCTCAATTCGTGAGAGTCGGAGTTCCAGGGGGGAAAGAAGCCTTTTCAAAGTATCCCATACAATTTTAAGGAACTCTTCATCACCCCCCTGTAGCTTACCAGACTCACCTAGCACTTCCTCAGGGGCTCCTTCGGCTAAAGTCGGGAGTGATTCCCCCATTGTTGTATCTGGGTCTGTGCTATCTATACTGGTATTAGTGGCCGCTCCAGTAGGACAAGCTTTAGCCAGCGGGGCACTAGTACCTGCTCTATTTAAGGCCAAGAGGCGGCGATTATTAAAGAAATGTGCCCTCGCAATTTTGGCCTTTTTACGAGCAAAAACTGACCTGGCAAGACGTTTTCTTATAAGTGCAGCATCCTTTTTGTTAACACTAGCTTGCTGCTTTGACGTATCTAATTGTTTGGGAATTCCTAGGTTCAAACATTGGGTTTTTAACATCAAAGTCTGCGAGGGCTTAGGAGATGTCGGCAATGGGATTGGTTGGGGGATTGGTTGGGGGTCTGGTGGAGGGATTGGTGGTGGGGGATGAATAACTGCCTGTACTATCAAGGGCGTGGGCCAGACAGGCGTTCAGGGGTTTTAGCCGAGGCAATATTGCCTAAGGACGATTTTTTGGTAAATGCCATATCCTGGGATAGTCTTCGCGCTGCCTCGAGCTCGAGTGACACTCTATGCTGCATTTTAGTGATTTCATTGTCAATGGCTATGTTAGTCTTGACAATGAAATCATCGAGTGTCCCGTTTGATTTTAGTCCACCCTTTGCAGTTTTACTGCGGGTACCCCGTGAACACATGTTAAAAAATATAAAAGAAAAGTGATTAAAACCAATACATGTGCTCACAGTTTAGTCCAGAGGGGTAGCCCAGTCCAGTCTCTCAAGTCCTCGAACGGCCTCAAACGGCCCGCTCTTTGCCCGGTCTTCGCCCCGAGCTGCGTCCCGCGCTGCGGGAGTACTGATCCACAATATAGTGACCGTAGAGGGCGTTGGGCGGGCCAACAGGGAGAGCGGACCGGAAGCTCTCAGATGGTCACGCAGGGACTCCTGGGCAATGGAGTCCCCGCGACGCTCGCAGCCCTGCTGACACCGCTTTCCCACGTCCTGTGCTGTTCCTCCTCTCCTCCCTGCAGCAAGAGTTCTGCCACACGCACAGGTGGCGATGCGGTACCCACGTAGCGGGTGCGGCGAGGTTTCCCCAGGGAAGGGTGAAGTCCCGGCAGAGAAAGCGCCTCCAGGTAAAAGCGCTGCAAACGATTTAGTGTCCCAAGGAAGGGGTGGTTACAGGAGTTTAAAAACCCTCCAGCGGGCGGTGGGCTGGTCAACAGGGAGAGCGGACCGGAAGCTCTCAGATGGTCACACAGGGACTCCTGGGCAATGGAGTCCCCGCGACGCTCGCAGCCCTGCTGACACCGCTTTCCCACGTCCTGCGCTGTTCCTCCTCTCCTCCATGCAGCAAGAGTTCTGCCACACGCACAGGCGGCGATGCGGCACCCGCGGAGCGGGTGCGGCGAGGTTTCCCCAGGGAAGGGTGAAGTCCCGGCAGAGAAAGCGCCTCCAGGAAAAAGCGCTGCAAACGATTTAGTGTCCCAAGGAAGGGGTGGTTACAGGAGTTTAAAAACCCTCCAGCGGGCGGTGGGCGGGCCAACAGGGAGAGCGGACCGGAAGCTCTCAGATGGTCACGCAGGGGCTCCTGGGCAATGGAGTCCCCGCGACGCTCGCAGCCCTGCTGACACCGCTTTCCCACGTCCTGCGCTGTTCCTCCTCTCCTCCCTGCAGCAAGAGTTCTGCCACACGCACAGGCGGCGATGCGGCACCCGCGGAGCGGGTGCGGCGAGGTTTCCCCAGGAAAGGGTGAAGTCCCGGCAGAGAAAGCGCCTCCAGGTAAAAGCGCTGCAAACGATTTAGTGTCCCAAGGAAGGGGTGGTTACAGGAGTTTAAAAACCCTCCAGCGGGCGGTGGGCGGGCCAACAGGGAGAGCGGACCGGAAGCTCTCAGATGGTCACGCAGGGACTCCTGGGCAATGGAGTCCCCGCGACGCTCGCAGCCCTGCTGACACCGCTTTCCCACGTCCTGCGCTGTTCCTCCTCTCCTCCCTGCAGCAAGAGTTCTGCCACACGCACAGGCGGCGATGCGGCACCCGCGGAGTGGGTGCGGCGAGGTTTCCCCAGGGAAGGGTGAAGTCCCGGCAGAGAAAGCGCCTCCAGGTAAAAGCGCTGCAAACGATTTAGTGTCCCAAGGAAGGGGTGGTTACAGGAGTTTAAAAACCCTCCAGCGGGCGGTGGGCAGGCCAACAGGGAGAGCGGACCGGAAGCTCTCAGATGGTCACGCAGGGGCTCCTGGGCAATGGAGTCCCCGCGACGCTCGCAGCCCTGCTGACACCGCTTTCCCACGTCCTGCGCTGTTCCTCCTCTCCTCCCTGCAGCAAGAGTTCTGCCACACGCACAGGCGGCGATGCGGCACCCGCGGAGCGGGTGCGGCGAGGTTTCCCCAGGGAAGGGTGAAGTCCCGGCAGAGAAAGCGCCTCCAGGTAAAAGCGCTGCAAACGATTTAGTGTCCCAAGGAAGGGGTGGTTACAGGAGTTTAAAAACCCTCCAGCGGGCGGTGGCCGGGCCAACAGGGAGAGCGGACCGGAAGCTCTCAGATGGTCACGCAGGGACTCCTGGGCAATGGAGTCCCCGCGACGCTCGCAGCCCTGCTGACACCGCTTTCCCACGTCCTGTGCTGTTCCTCCTCTCCTCCCTGCAGCAAGAGTTCTGCCACACGCACAGGCGGCGATGCGGCACCCGTGGAGCGGGTGCAGCGAGGTTTCCCCAGGGAAGGGTGAAGTCCCGGCAGAGAAAGCGCCTCCAGGAAAAAGCGCTGCAAACGATTTAGTGTCCCAAGGAAGGGGTGGTTACAGGAGTTTAAAAACCCTCCAGCGGGCGGTGGGCGGGCCAACAGGGAGAGCGGACCGGAAGCTCTCAGATGGTCACGCAGGGACTCCTGGGCAATGGAGTCCCCGCGACGCTCGCAGCCCTGCTGACACCGCTTTCCCACGTCCTGCGCTGTTCCTCCTCTCCTCCCTGCAGCAAGAGTTCTGCCACACGCACAGGCGGCGATGCGGCACCCGCGGAGCGGGTGCGGCGAGGTTTCCCCAGGGAAGGGTGAAGTCCCGGCAGAGAAAGCGCCTCCAGGTAAAAGCGCTGCAAACGATTTAGTGTCCCAAGGAAGTGGTGGTTACAGGAGTTTAAAAACCCTCCAGCGGGCGGTGGGCGGGCCAACAGGGAGAGCGGACCGGAAGCTCTCAGATGGTCACGCAGGGACTCCTGGGCAATGGAGTCCCCGCGACGCTCGCAGCCCTGCTGACACCGCTTTCCCACGTCCTGCGCTGTTCCTCCTCTACCCCCTGCAGCAAGAGTTCTGCCACACGCACAGGCGGCGATGCGGCACCCGCGGAGCGGGTGCGGCGAGGTTTCCCCAGGGAAGGGTGAAGTCCCGGCAGAGAAAGCGCCTCCAGGTAAAAGCGCTGCAAACGATTTAGGAGTCACTCACAATAAGAGTAGTCACACCAGGGTCCGCGTACTCCAATGCAAGCATCAGAGTATGGAGCTCCGCTAACTGGGCAGTACAGTCCCCTAATGTCTGTGTATGCACGATATCCGACTTGAATTCTCCATCCACCATTGTACCAACCACAATAGTGCAAGCTGGGACATATGCGTGCTTAGACCCATGCACAACTTGCACAGAACCATCAGTGTAAATGATACAATGGAAATCCTCCAAAGGGCGCATAGTCAAAGGGGCAGGATGAACAAATTCATACTGCAAATACTCCTGCGACCGTAAGGTCTACAGGACTCGAATTAGGAAAAACTGCTTCCAGCTGGTCAAATTTTTCGGCAAGCCAGAAAGGCATATCATCCTAATCATGGGGACGCTTGCCCATGACCGCATTACCATGACGGGACTAAGCTTCATCCCGGTCGGTCCAGCTGGGAGCGCCGTGACACCAGGGGCACTGCCCTGGAAATTGCGGGATATATATTGAACCAAGGCCCTAATAACTCCAATAGCGGAGGTATACAGGGGCCTCAACTCAGCAACAGGGACTGCCCCGGCACGAGGATGCGGGGTAAATCCAGCCAAAACAGTCCAAGAAGCGCCTGGAATTGACAAAGGACCTAAATCTAATCTCCGTTAAACTGTGGGGAAGGGCGCCATTAAACCAAACACGGTGCTGCCATGCAGAAATCGGAATTTCCTGTGTCCTATAAGGAACATAATCCACGGGCAAGACTGTGTGAGTGTAAGTGTTAAACACCTGAGTAGCCTCATCCACAGCTGGAAATGTCACCCATGAGTAGAAGATCTCAAACGGGTAAGCTCCCTCAGCACTCACCATTAAAATAACCGCCATGCCCTCCAAGCCAACGTTATAAGCCTGCAAATGATCGCGGACCGCAATGCGACTATGCTGCGGTATGTCAACGTCAGCCATAACGACACAGTTAAGAAAGATACAATGCAAAACAATGTAGCACAACTGGGTAGTAATTCAAAAGGAAACCGTTTTGAAAGATTCAAGCTTGAAAAGACCTATGTAACTATAGGTAGGTTTAGCCGTCACCACTGTTAACCGGAAACAATAGTGAGGGGGTTAAGGACTGATATAAGCACTACTCAAGCGTCATGAAATAAGGCCACCATGTTGGGCGCCATGTTGCAGGGATTCTGCACAGTCACAGAACTGTGCACAGAGACTCAGGACCTCAGTGAATTAGGGTGTACCAAAACTCACCTTAGTACCCAAAATCCCCTACCAGACTAGCATCAGTGTCATATTAGCTCTTCGTCTTATAGCAAAGTCACCAATGATTAGACAACCCAGAACATGCGACTTAGGATACCTCAGGTAAGGTGGGAAACATAAGCACTCTTTCGGTATACTCTCATACCAGCCCAGAACAGGGAGTAAAGGGAGACACAAGCAAGTTTAAAATGTGTATTTAAACGCTGTAATCTCAAATGCAGCATCTTAGCTAATACAAGCAGACAAATGATAAGAAATAAGATTGTCAGCATAGTTACTATTCCATAAAATTTAAAGGGAGAAAGCATGTTACAATGCTAAACGAAAAAGGGTTAAATATATACCTATATTTCACCCTCCCTTGCTAGTAGTTTATTTTATAACTAAAGAAGGTCTCTTAGGCTTGCATAGGCGACCCCATACCTCAGAGTTTAGCAGGAGTGAATCACATCAAGTTCTGCACAAGCTCTCAGCGTACGAAAGTTCTCCAAGTGTGTTCAATCATGCCTACACAGTGTAATATTAAAGGCGCTAGTATCTGAGCTGTCCACAGCTGTATATATGTTATGTCTAGAACATGCGCTCATCAGTTCGAACAAAAGCAACAGTGTTGATAACCTTGAAGGCCTCTGCACTCACTGTTCATACTATGCTTACGAAGCAAGTTTAGCAATGTTGAAAAACAAGTTATTCTCATGTGAAGCAAAACTCTCAGCCTAACGTGAAACAATAACTTACGTGTGTGCCATGTGCAGAAGATAGTAAAAGGTAAAATGGCGTTTAAACTTCTAATAAGCTCATGCTAACTTAACACTGTATGATTGTAAGGCTCAGCCCCACTAAACTCCCTAAGCCCCAGGCTCTTCAACATCGACATGGCTCCACTAGCCTCCATCGTCAGAACCTATGGACTCAACATTATGTCATACGCAGACGACACCTAACTCATCCTCTCCCTATCCAACGAACCCAACACCGCCAGACACAACTTTTGAGAAGAAATGGAAGCCTTTGCCAAATTGATGAAAAATAGCTGCCTACAACTAAACACCAACAAAACAAAAGTACTCATCATGGGCCCAAACCCCGATGCCCCCGCCCTCAGAAATCCACCAACCCCCACGGACCATGCACGCAACCTGGGAATTATCCTGGACTCCGAGCCCAAAATGGACCGCCAGATCAACTCTGTCTCTTCTTTCTGCATCCACACCATCTGTCGCCTTCGTAAGACCTTCAAATGGATCCCCCTCAAACACAGAAAGACCGTCACTCACACCCTGGTCACCAGCAGACTCGACTACGGAAACCCACCCTATACTGAAATAAAGAAAAAACTCACCCGCAACCTACAGACCATCCAGAACACCGCCGCAAGACTGGTTCTCAACCTGCCAAAACACTACCACATCTCTCAGTACCCACGCACACTCCACTGGCTCCTCATTGAGGTGAGAGTCACCTTCAAGATACTCATCTATGCACACAAGGCCCTGCACGGCACTGGACCAGCATACCTGAACAGCCGACTCAAATTCCACACACCCCAAAGGACCCTATGATCCACCCAGCTCTCCTACGCCGTGGTCCCCAGCACCAGAAAGACAAGATCGGGAGGCCGCTCCTTCGCCTTCCTCACTGACAAAGCATGGAACGCCCTTCCGCTCCACCTCAGACAGATAACATTGCTCCCCATCTCGGCAAGAATCCTCAAAACCTGACTCTTCGACAGACTCCCTCCTTGATGGAATGGAACCTGCACCCTCCACCCCTAGCGTCTTGAGACCCTTACGTGTGAATAGTCGCGCTTTAACAATCTCCTGATTGATTGATTGACGAAGGTCTCAGGAATTGACGCATGTCTCACCTTAGTATATATTAATCTCAGGTACTTCTGAGACCTAGCCACTGCAGATCAATGAATTCTAAGGGGCATATTTACAAGGGCTTTATCTCTGCTTTTTTGGCTTAAAAAGCAAAAAAAGCAGAGATAAAACTATCACCCAATTTACAAGAGGGTGCTACCATGCATAATTGAATGTTAGCACCCTTTTTCCCAACGCCTCTCTTTGCATCTCTAATGAGATGCACAGTGGGCGTCACTGGGCATACCCTGGATGGACAACCTTGCAAATATCGCTGATGTTCACATCGTGATATTTACAAGGCTGCCCCAGCATTTTAGCACATGTTAGTTTTTGGAGAAAACTGCTGTTTTCTCCAAAAACCAACGTCTGCTAAAATGCAGACTTACCTATCCCTAACATTGGGGTGGATTATGCTGATACGACCCTGTGGGACGTTTCAGCAAGTATATTGCCGTTTTGCAGGGAACATCGCTGGAAAACCAGTGATGTTCCCTGCAAAACGGGGATAACCTCGCTATCTCTGGATTTTTTATTACCCTGGATTAACGCGTTGTTAATAACGTGCTACCAGGGCGATACATTTCAGAGATAGCCTGCGATAATAATATTATCGCTAAGCACGGCCAGCGATAACTATCCCTGCCCGTTGATACCATGTCCCCAAGTTTGGTATTGTTTAGCTTACACCTCTCATCCAATGGTTGGAAGAGAGCTAACTGGGTTTGTACTAGTGGAAATTCCAACTCCAACTTGAGCACATTGTAGTCACTATCGTGCCTGTGCACCCCATCCATGTCCTCTAGAAAAGGCCAAAGTTTAACATCGAAGAGGATATAATCGATAGGGCTAGTGCTACCTATCCTATTAAAAGTGTAAGTACCCATTCTATCAGATTTAGTTCTTCCGTCATGCAATTCAGGGATATGGTGTTTAATTGTAGTGCCAGTGGAGACCACTTCTAGATTGGGGGAATGTTGATTTCAGGGATTAAACAAGCCCTATCCTCCTATGGCAGGGAGTAATAGTTAACCAAATCCAAGGGTTCAAACTTACAATTAAAATCACCCTCCAATATCTGTACCACGTGGGGGTGGACTTTTTGGAATTCTGTGCTATCTGAAGCTAAACTTTAAAGATAACAATGCCCAATAAATCAGAACATACCTAAAACTCAAAGAAAAATATGGAAAGGTTTAACACTACCTGGGCCATAAAGCTACTGCTTAATTTGGGGACCCACTCTATTTTTCATCAACACATTTTGATTCTAGGCAAAAGAGAGAGAAAAACACTAGGAGCAAGAAGGAGGAAGAAACATATTTTAAAAAAGTGATGAAGGGATAAAGATGGTATGTAAAATAACCTGCACAAATGAGACAACGCGACAGGGAGTGTCTGTGTAAGACAGAGGCATGGGGTGGAATCAAGCGCATGCAGCTTTGGTGTTCAGCAACCTGCCCTTTGATACAGCCAGCTTTGAGCTTCTGAGCAACATTTTGCGACCCTGTAGTTTTCCATATTAAGCACTGCATGAAGTCATAATGCAATGTGAGGGCTATAGAAAAATGACACCAAAACACACTCGTTCACATTTTTTTGTCTTCTGTAATAGATAGATATAATGATATCTTTAAATCCATAACTTGTGAAGAAACCGACTGTGGCAATATTTATATATTTAATCATGCCCATTAAGCAGTATTGCATTGTGCTGGATTGTACTGAAAAGTGTACAAGTTGTACAGAACGGTGTGCAAAACAAGATAACCAATCCCTATAGGAAAATATTTGAGCTGAAATCCATTCCTTTTTTTTATTAACATTTAATTATTACTTTTTTTCACTTGCCAAAAAATGAGATTATTACATGTCATGACATTTTCCAAATACATAATAAAAAAACACCTCATATATATATATGGAGAGAGAAAAGATAAAATGACTGAATTCATTCTTAAATATACAAAAAGCATCAAGAAATAGCAGCTTAAATCACCCTATGGATTACTTTTTGATACTATAACAGAGAGAAAGTGCATGTGCCTGTGCAATAAATGGTTTAATAATTACACATTTACTAGTTCACCAAATTACTAATTGGGGCCCATAGATTTTGCCCAAACTCCCTTTTCCGTCTACCCTTTAACAACAATGCGGCACATCATGGTGCAAGGATAAACAGATGCGTGTCGCATCTGCCGGCATAAGGTTGGTGCAGTGATGGAGTTGTGTTGCGATGCAACTCCAGCACTTTTCCAACCTGGCCTCTCCTCAACATGGTGTGTCACGCCTTATGCCTGCTTCAAGCAGTCGCAAGGTTTTGACGCAGTGGCATTGAAAAAGTGACTGAGTGAAATCTTGTAGATTTCACTCAAGCACTTTTCCGAGGCTTTCCTGCGACAAAACGCCCACCCTGTGCCGGAACACCCACATGAAACCTGACGCAGGTTTCATGTGGCGCAGGGCTTTACAACGTGACGCATATCCCTAGATGCGTCACGTTGTACATAGGGTGCAATGTGGCGCATGGTTTAAGCCTCCGCTGCGTCACAAAAGTTACACAACGGCGGCGCAAATGTTGCACATGGGACTCGTAAATCTGCCCCTGTGTCTGCAGATATTTAAAAAAAATCCCTTTTATCCACCCCAAATTGTTCCTGGAGATTCATAAATGATAAAAGTGGGCCTTCCCTACACAGATCACCCTGAACACTAATTCCTTTTTCCCCCATCTAAAAGTAACTTGGTCCTGAAAAATCGGTGGAGCGAAAAATGGAGTGTATGCATTCAAATATGAAATCTGCAATTTCCGCTGCACTTGTCTCCAAACCCCCTAAGCGGCTTACAAAATTTTAAGTTCAGTTTTTTGTTATATTAGCTGGCTTCAAGTATCTTAACCAGACAACCCTTAGCTCCGTCCCCAAACCTATTTTATATATTGTATGTCTGGCTTCCTCTGGATTTCCAGCTTTATCCCCAACTAAAAGGATACCCATGTGTTATTGTATAGATGTCAAATAATAAGAAAAAAGCTTTGAATTGCCCAGCCTCCCCATTGCTTTGGGAAGGTCATCCACTTGGCCGCTCTCCTTGGTTTACGGTACCTCCATAAGTATCTCTGACAGATCCTATCAATCTTTGCTAAGATGGACCAGGAAAATTGTAGAGGAATCGTTCTAAAAATGTATAAAAACTTTGGGAGAACCAACATTTTAATAACGTTGCTTCAACCACCCAAAGAGAGGTGAAGATGATCTAGCCTTTCCAATTTTTTGTTCACATTATCAATTATTGGAATAATATTAATAACAAGGATTTTTTCTAAAGCAGCTGTAATCCTAACTCCCAGGTATATTGCCTCATGGAAAACAGGGAGATTTATAGTTTGAAAGGGTCCAGAGCTGACATTTTGTGTCTCGATATTTAACGTATCAAACTGTTCAGCTAATACCTTTACCTCTGACATTGCTATGGAAACATCAGTCGTAAGCACTGCAATGTCACCCACATATGCCAATGCTCTATAGTGAATAGCTCAACCCTCCCCGCCTTGATGTTAATGTCCAACTCCAAGTTACAATAAAAAGGGTCATGATAAAGTGCGAAGAGCAAAGGTGAGCACGAGCACCTCTGCCTTGCGCCTCTACTACTGTTAAGCTCCTTTGAATTCTGATCTGAAATACGGATTACAGATTTTTGGGAAAAGTATAAAACCCTGATTTCCTGGATAAATTTGCCACAGAATCCCTTCCACTGTAGGGCAGACCACAGATACCGCCAGGAGACCCTGTTGAATGCTTTCTCAGCATTCAGCAGGACTACCCCTAGCAGTGAATCCGTGGCCTGAACCCAGTCTGAGAGTGCTATAATCCGGCGTACATGGTCTCTTGTATCCCTGCCAGGAATTAATCCATGCAGATGGAGTGAAACTAAAGGGGTGATGACCTTGCCTAGTCTAGTTGCAAGTATTTTAGAGTAGATTTTACTATCACAGTTTATAAGTGATGTGAGTGGATACGATGCTGGTATCAAGTCGGGTTTCCCTTTTTTTTTAAAAACAACTATAGCCTTCTTCTGCCATGACCAGGGGGCGTACCCCCTTTGGGTCATTTGAAATATTTGCAGGATCTCATGCTGACATGATTTAAAAAATGTCCTATAAAACTCCAAGGGGATGCCATAGGGACCAGTGGCCTTACCAAGGGCTAGAGTGGTTAAAGCTGTTTCAGTTCTTGCAGGGTGATCAGTGATGCAAGGATTTCATTTTGTGCATCTGTGACCACCTTCATCCCTAGAACTTTCAAAAATGCTGCTACAGATCCCCCATCTAATGTGGTCCCTTCCTCAGTATATAATTGCTCATAATACTTTTTAAATACGTTCAGTATTTCTGTTGGGGATTCTTGAATTTGGTCCAAGTGATCTTTAACTTTAGCAATTCTGTTTGATACCTCTTGTTGTCGAAGGCGTTTTGCTGGAATCCGCCCAGTATTCTCCCCCAGTTAATACACCTCGGCCCTATGTTGTACATATTTAGCTGCCACCTCTGAGCTGAAATCCATTCCACTTACATACAAGGCCAGATGACCTTGCAGACTATGAGGAAGGGAACACACTTGACAGACAGGTGGAGAGGATGTGCGATTATGGACAGAGCTGCCAACTTTGCAACAGGGGAACTAGGTTCCAGTCTAGGCATCAGCTTAACATCCTGTAATTGTGGCGTCGGGTTCTATCAGGTCTACATACTTGCAGAAACACTCTCGCACCATAAAACAGAAGTTGGCACGGAAACTGAAAATGCAAAGAGACAAGTTTATTAAGACCCCATGGGGTGGTGATACATTCATACAGCACCCTTCGGCAATGCAAGAAGTATCACACCGAACATCGGTGTGCGACCTCTTTTATACATTTTAAAGGTAATAAAAAGGTAGGCGGTATACGTTAGAACAGTTTTAAGTACATATAAGGGCATTTTTGGAACACAGCCAACATGTGGGGGGAGCTTAATACCACTGGTCAGTTAGGGGAACATTCCTAAGGAGTGACCGCTCTCCAGTCCAAAGATCAGATGTACACATGCGCGAAACTGACCATTGCTAAAAATAGCCTGTTGCTGGGCAGGGTAAAGGTTCATTGGCATGAAGGAAGGACGAAAGGGCATGCTGACCACGAGGCCGCATGTTCATAGAAAAATGGAAGCCACCGAATACAAAATGGCCCCCACACGTTTAGTCAAGTTAACAGAAATGTTCGTGTAGCTGAGCTTAACGCTAACTCAGGTTTTGCCAAATTACGACAGACGACCCTTTTAGCGTTTAGCTGAAGCTACCTCATAGTGGAAGTAATCTGAATGTTCATCATTAATGTCAATCATCATTATTTGCTTCACTTCGGCATTACTCATCTGTACATTTTTAGCAATAGCTCGTTTGGATGGGATACAGGCTGTAATACATACAGTACATAAAGTAGGACCACATTGGATACATAGGCAACAGAAGAAAAATATCCCAATAATCACACATAGAACAGTTAACAGTTTCCAACCCCATGTACTAAGCAGAGTCCAAAACCAGCTAGAAAAAGTCCAAGTACCATTGTCAATGTGAATTTCAGAGGCAATTTTGTGCAACCTAGAGATAGCATCATACACAGATGGTGAATTATCTGGCACATAAACACAACAACTACTTCCAATGATGCAGCATGCACCCCCAAGATCAGCTAACTCTACGTCCAGAACCATCCGGTTCTGAAGCGTAACTATTCTTGTAATCTGAAGCTCTTCAGTTAGATTCCCTAAAGCAAAGCAGTCTCATTAGCAACTGCCTCCACAACACGCGTTAACCGTCTAATTTTCCTGCTGTTTAGGGCAGCACCTACAAAAGAGAACAACCCTATATTAAAATCCACATATTGTTGTAGTGAGGTGTCAGTTTGGTCGACTTCATCAATATCCAATGTTCTCTTAACTCTATTCAATAGAAAATCGTGATACAATACATAATCATTATGGTACATAGGTGGGGCAATAAACACAGGGGGTAACACAAAAGATATATAACATGTACCTAACCATCCAAGAGGAAGACGATGATAACCTTTATTTCCGCAAATAAAGTAAGTGTTTCGTGAGGCCACAAATGAAACACCATTGGGTGTATCAAAGGCAAGAGTAACATTGCATTCACTTTTCCCCACCGGAATTGTTCCCTTATCCCCAATACAAAGATCTGCTTTTGTATCAATAACGGTAATTACATGTAAACTGGTCATATTTGTAAGTCTCTGATTTGTGAAGATACGAGGCGTAGATACATTGTCCGGTCGATATTCTTCCCACTCGAATTTAGTTTCTTCTGCTTGTGGATAGCCATCTCGATCGTTATAGCAAACTTTGTTCAATCGAAAAAGTAGCCCACCTTTTGTTGGCCATCTCAATGTAAAAAGCAGAGTGTACCAAGCATTGCATGACCCATTTTGAGAAAAAGGAAGAGGAATAAGTGGGGTTCCTCCCTTCTTCTGATGCCCAGGTAACATCCCACATACCCAACAATTGGACGTGTTGGTCATATTATGCGTGTGGTGCAATATCTGAATGTAACTATTATTCAAATAGGTCTGTCTATGTCTTTCTTCGTGATAGGGCAAAGTAAAATGGAAATGTTCAGATGGAATTGGAGTGGTAGGCAGTAAATAGTCCCGTGCAGGAAATAGTCTTTCTATAGTCCAAGCTATTACTGCTATTACCACTATTGTTGCAACAAAAAGAACTGCACCCAGAATTCTTCTGTTTTTCAATGTCATAGGTGCCATGGTACAATGAACAAAAGTCTCAAGAAACAAACTAAAAAAATAAAAATATGGTGCTGAGAACCGAGGCTGCCATTGAGTTTTTCTCCGAGATTCAAGACGGGTGTCGCTACACTGGACAGAACTGATCCCCCCCCTTGATATTCCCGGCTTCCGTTTCACAAACCTCGGAACGGTTACCAACCAGTCATAAAAAATACAAAAAAAAATTATTTCCTTGGCCGTAGATTGTACTTCACTCCGCCAGAAATAGTGTGGTCCGGGAAGGCTCCCTCCTGCTCGTGAGGCGTAACAGCTGGGCTCTTCTCCACATCCAAGATATCTCGGTAATCAGACAGGACAGTAGGGTTCACCAGATCCGGAGAGACACGTCGGCAGTGCGTCGAATGTATCCACCGCTTCTTATTCGTGACGCGCACAGCCATTCGCGTTGCCAGCAGCATTTGTTCAGGGCCACGCCACCTCGACTCCAAACTGCTGGGACTCTCAAACACCCGGATCATAACATGATCGCCAGGACGAAGATTGTGAGCCTCTCCAATGGAGTTGTTTGGGAGCGCTTCTCGAACCTGTTGATGAATAGAAAGTAAATCATTTGTTAATCGTGCCAAATAATCGTTCATCATTATACAAGGCACATCATGTATCAAACGAGGCTTTGGAACTCCCCAGATATTCATGGGCCTTCCAAACACCACTTCATAGGGTGTGAGGCCAGTTCGGGAGTGTGGCACTGATCTAATAGACAATAATGCCAATGGCAAAGCATCCGGCCATTTCAAAGACGTGGATGCCACGATCTTCGCTAGCTTCAGCTTCAGAGTCGCATTATACCTTCCTACTAGACCTGCTGACTGCGGGTGGAATACAGCGTGGAACTTTTGTCTTATTCCCAATCCTTTCAGAACGTGCTCCACTATTTTCCCAACGAAATGAGGACCATTATCATTCCACAAGAATTTACAAACACCATAACGTGGGAAGTACTCTTTTAGTAGTACCTTAGCTGTTGTTAATGCTGTATTGTCCTTTGTGGGGTAGGCTTCAACCCATTTACTAAAGGCACACACCACCACTAGGACATACTTGAGGTTATTACAGCGCTCCAGTTGGATATAGTCCATTTGCAGTACTTCGAATGGTGCAGTAGGTGGAACAAACCCTCCTTTAGGAGTAGAGGTTCCTTTTGCAGGATTGTACTGTAGGCTTATCAGACAGGTCTGCTCTACTCTCCTAGCCGTGCTGGCAATCTCAGGATGCTCCCAAACTCGTGTAAGCAATTTCGTAATTGCAAGAGCTCCAATAAGTGCCAGCCCATGCGTCATTTGAACCATTGCTTGCAAGTAAGCAGCAGGCAGTTTCCATTTCTCCATGTCTTTGCTTCTCCAACAACCCTCATCATCCAATACTCCCTCTGTTGCCCATGTTGCAAGTTCTACTTCAGATGCTGACTTTTGTATGTCTAGAATTTCTTCTCTAGCATCATGCCATCACTCGGCTTGCGATCTCACCACATACATAGGAGAGTCATTTTGCAACATAGCAGTCTCTCTCGCTATGCGGTCTGCAAAAGCATTTCCTTGCCCTATTTTGTCTGTCACTTTCTTATGTGCACTACATTTTATTATCGCCACGTTCTTTGGACATAATAGTGCATTCAGGAGGTCGCATACCAACTCTCCGTACATGATGTGTGTTCCGTGTGAGGTCATAAACCCTCGTTCCCTCCAGAGTAGGCCAAAATCGTGCACTACTCCAAAGGCGCAACGACTATCAGTATAGATATTCACACATAGACCAGCGCTTAACTCACATGCTTTCGTTAAAGCTATCAATTCAGCCGCTTGAGCAGATTTCTGTGGTATTCGTGCTGTTTCTACCACTGTCTTAAGCGTCGTGATCGCATAGGCCGCGGAAGCTGTACCATCTGGCAATCTCACACACAACCCATCAACCCACAATTCCCCATCTACATCTGGAAGTGGCTTGTCCTGTAAATCGACACGACCCTTTGTTTTTTCGTCAGTCAGAAAAACACAATCATGTTGTTCTTCTTCCTGGGTCTCAGTAACAGGATATGGCAATAAAGTAGCGGGATTCAAAGTGGCGCACCTCTTCAATGTAATGTGCGGCGCCAGCAATGTTAACTCGTATCCTTTTAAACGGGCACTGGTTAGATGCTGCGTTTTCGTTTGGTTCAATAGCGCATCTACTGCATGGGGAACTAACACCAACAATTTGTGTGACAAAACTATTCCCTCACTCTGCCGTATAGCTACTGCTGTTGCTGCAACTGCTCGAAGGCATCCAGGCAGTCCTCGAGCCACAGGATCAAGTACCGCTGAAAAGTATGCGCAAGGCCTCTGTTTATCTCCGTGTAACTGTACCAAGACTGACAATGCGCACCCATCCTTCTCATGTACATACAGTGTAAAGAGCTTTGTATAATCTGGTGTACCTAACACTGGCGCAGAACAAAGAGCTTGTCTCAATTGTTCAAAAGCATTTTGACATTCGTCCGTCCATTCGAGGGGGAGTGATGCAGTTTTGGACAGCAATGCTAACAAGGGTTTTACAATGTACGAAAATCCCAGTATCCATTGCCTACAGAAGGACGTCAACCCTATGAAAGCACGAACATCCTTCTGCGTGCAAGGGACTGGTGTATCTAAGATTGCTTGGATTCGGTCTGATGTTAATGCACGTCCCTCCTTAGACAAAAGATGACCAATATATGTCAACTTTGGTCTACAATATTGTAGCTTCTTCCGCGAAACCTTGTGATTGTGTTCCGCAAGGAAAGAAAGCAGGGAGAGTGTACTCTCCTCGCATTGCTTCTGTGTGTCTGCTGCAAGCAGAATGTCATCAACATATTGTATGAGTGCCACCCCAGACTGCAAATCAAATGAATCAAGTTGTCTTTTCAGAGCCTGACTGTAAATGCTAGGACTTTCGGTGTAACCTTGAGGAACTCGACAAAATCTACACGATTTATTATTTAATGTAAAGCCGAACAAATATCGGCTATCAGGATGAATAGGGATTGAAAAGAAAGCGTTTTTCAGATCAATCACTGTAAATGTAGTAGCCGTGGGTGGAACCAAAGTAAGTAAAGTGGTAATGTCAGATACTACTGGATACTGCGGTACAACTATTTTATTAATTTCCCTCAAATCAATAATAAAATGATAGATCTTAGTATCTGTGTCTTTCTTTAGGATCGGAAGAATTGGACTATTGCAAACATTATAAGGAACTTCCTCCACCACCCCTGCCGTTATCAAGTCATTCACAATATGTATCAACGCTATTTCGCATTCTCTAGAGATCTTGTACTGAGGAACACGAGGTAAAACCGCTCCCTCCTTCACAGTAATGCGTACAGGAGGAATAATCATTTGACCCACATCAGTATTGGAAGTAGCCCATAACGTACTTGGAAGGGAAGCTAATGCGTCAGCCTCTTGCATGAGGCATGATCTCTCAATTTCTGGGTAGTTTTCATTCAAAATGACCCGCACCCCTTCAGGGGCACAGTGTATTGTTGCACAAAAATGCTTTAGCATATCAAGTCCCATAATATTATCTGGTGTATTTGGAGATAATAAAAACGGACATGGGGCAGTGAATTTATCAACATGAAATGTAAGGGGTTGAGACAATGGGCTTAGTGAAGGTGTTCCATCGAACCCTATTGCTGTAATCGTTTCGCCAGACAGGGGAGCCCTTGGAACCAAGTGTTTAGACAGAGCACTTCGAGTAGCTCCTGTGTCGACCAGAAACTGATCAGTAGAACCCAAAACATGTGCTGATGTATATGGACCCCTTTGATCGACTAGTACTTCAACCGATTCCACACCCCATCCTACGCAATCCTATGCATATCTATTATCCTGTGACTCAGTATTTTCTCCTTCAGCTATCTGGTATTGATTCCGCCGATCAAAAGTATTATGCTCAACCTGACCACGACCCCTCTCTTCAAACCTACCACGGTCATTCGCTCCACCTCTTGGTCCTGAATAACTATTCCGTGGCCTTCCACTTCCTCGCCCCCTCTGACTACGCTGTTCACGAAGTACCGGACAATCTGCGAGCCAATGTCCAAACTGCTTACAGTATGCACACTGATCCTCAGAAATGTCGGAACGAGGGGGAGACGTAACGTACGATCCTCGTCTACCCCTATCGTTCCCTCTCGATTGCGTAGCACAAACCTGTGCCAACATCACTTTCGTCTTTAAGTCCTTCGCTTTCTTATCACTACTTTCTTGAGCCTCTAGTTCCTGACGTTCATAATACTGAGCCATAGTTAATAAGGAGGCAGGCGTTGCCGTGGTCCATGAACTTTCACTAGCCTTTAATCGCTTTGCAATCTCCGGTAGGAGATTAGCCACATACTTATCTACGAATAAGTGCCTGCCCGTGTCCTCTGTTAATGATTGACCACTGTAATATTGGAATGCTTCCTCAAAACGTGAAAAGAAATCAGAAACCGATTCGTCTGGCTTCTGCTTACACGACGCTAACACTGTCCAATCTATTTTCTTAGGAGGGACAAGCGTTTTTAATTTATTCAAGATAGCTGTTGGCAAATCTAAAATCAACTGACACGGTTTACATGCAGGTTCCCTATCTGAATCAGCTCTCACTATGTCCTTCCAATCGGCGCCTAATATCGTTCGATCGTCAAACATACGAATCACCCTCCACATATCAGGAAGCAATATCAGCCCAAAAAAAAGATCAATATCAACTAACGTCATAATACACGAAGAAATAGCACCCTCCACACCTTCATAGAAAGCTGCTGGATTTTTACGGGGGTCAGGCAAAACATTCTTAAGTACCATAACATCTGCTCTATTCCATGGCGTATAAACCCAATTATACACAAAATAGCCCTTTGAATCTTTAGACATCTTATCATCATCCGTACCGTCCCCTTTAGGAGGGACATACAAAGGTGCAGCTTCCCGCATAAGCAAAACATTAATTGCAACACTCTTATCTGATCCATAAATAGGGCACACTCGGGTATTTTCCGTCGATCCAGACGCTGATTGCTCTGATGTTTTGTTCGCCGCTCGCAATCGCGTTGCCTCATCTCGTAACTGAACCAACCGCCGGAAGAATTCGTAAGCATCTGAAAGAGCAAAAATACCTTTACGAACATTCTCACGACCAACTGATATATCTTAAGGTTCCAACTCAGGAGACTGTTTTCGAAACCGCTCAACAACTTCACCTGCAAGATGATCTAAAAAATACAATCGTTCCTTGTCGGACCACTTGCTCATAAAATCATCAACCTCCGAAACAGTTATAGAATTTACATTAAGTTTACGGGCAATCGAACGCAATTCCGTCATACGCTCGACCTGTAACCTGGTACGTTGTTTGTCCTGATTATCCTCGTCCGATTCCACATCCGGAGCCGTAGGCTGAACATACGGGGCGGGCAACGATCTAACAATGAAAAATCATCTAATTCATTAGTAAGGACAGGATAAAGAGGACGTCTAATAGGAAACTGACCATTAACCTGCAGGTTACGTTCTCGACTCTCTTTCTCTTTCTGTTCCTGCAATTCCTTCTCCTGTAGCTGTAAAGCTTTATCCCGAGCAGCCTTTCGCTGCTCTTTGTCCGCCAAGGCTTCTGCACGCTTCATTCGTTCACGCACCGCTTTCTCCCACATACGCACACAATCGAACATATCCTGCCTAGACCTGCGCTGAAACAAACACTGTTCTACATACTGGACTTTTCGCAAATCGAAAGACCCATGTAGTGGCCATTGCAATTCACGATCAGGTTTAGTGTATTTGTGCCATAACGTGCTATACATTATGGGAGGAAGGCCAAATTTAATGTACATTTCGCGATTAGGAGTCCCCTCTGGGGGAGCCGGCTGAGATTCATTTAATCGATAAGTGGTACCATTTCCAAGACAGCACATTCCTCGGAGTGTGCTGAGAACAGGCATGTTCAAAATATCACGGAAAAACGCGATATTACATAAAATGGCACTTAAGGGTACTTATGCACAATGTGCCATTCAAACAAATTCAAAAGCAGAGAAATATCCCTACATGCCTGCCTATGTGAGGTGCACTCCACATATAATTCAAATCATAGGTCCAAACGTTAGCTAACTCATGCAAATTCAAATTCAAATTCAAAAAGCCACAGTAAGTGTCAATAGACTACCTTACCAAACATAAGCTCACCAAATATCTTCAAAAGTGTCCAGATTCCAACTGCCAAGTTCCGTAGCCGAATCAGCCAAAACAGGCACTACACGACAAGCCAAATGATCAGAACCTCAGTCGAGGACCGGCGCCACCTGGAAGGTCAGATCAGAAGGAAAGGAAAAAACACCGTGGGTGCCAAGACTCGGGTCACTCAGTGGCAGCGTACGCGTCCATAGCGAGTTTCCAATCCTTCGTCGTGACCTCTCCTTCGGGCATCCGAGTCGCCGATGAGGTCCCTTCGTGGTCGCCAAATTGTGGTGTCGGGTTCTATCAGGTCTACATACTTGCAGAAACACTCTCGCACCATAAAACAGAAGTTGGCACGGAAACTGAAAATGCAAAGAGACAAGTTTATTAAGACCCCATGGGGTGGTGTTACATTCATACAGCACCCTTCGGCAATGCAAGAAGTATCACACCGAACATCGGTGTGCGACCTCTTTTATACATTTTAAAGGTAATAAAAAGGTAGGCGGTATACGTTAGAACAGTTTTAAGTACATATAAGGGCATTTTTGGAACACAGCCAACATGTGGGGGAGCTTAATACCACTGGTCAGTTAGGGGAACATTCCTAAGGAGTGACCGCTCTCCAGTCCAAAGATCAGATGTACACATGCGCGAAACTGACCATTGCTAAAAATAGCCTGTTGCTGGGCAGGGTAAAGGTTCATTGTCATGAAGGAAGGAAGAAAGGGCATGCTGACCACGAGGCCGCATGTTCATAGAAAAATGGAAGCCACCGAATACAAAATGGCCCCCACACGTTTAGTCAAGTTAAGAGAAATGTTCGTGTAGCTGAGCTTAACGCTAACTCAGGTTTTGCCAAATTACGACACTGTGATTCTGGGCAAATCACTATTTTTCCCTGTGCCCCAAACCTTTGCCCACAGCAGCAAGTTAACATGTCGCAGGCAATGCTGATTATGCCCAGACATCATAAACCAATACCACCACTGAGTTTGGGCTCCCAACAGTAAGGCCAAGCCTCTGAACAAAGGCTGTGAAGAAAACTTGCCCCAAAAAGCTCTCGCAGACTTTAAAGTCAGCTTAAAGCCATCGCGGAAAAACAAGTAAGTCCTTATGACTATCCATTACAGTTGCCGCGCCCTCATTAAGAAGTGTCCACTGATGTCTGCTGATTCCTTCTCTAGGTCCCCGATTCCAAGTTTTTTCTGCCCGAATAATACAGGTCCAAAAATGTGGATGTAAGTAATGTGTGTTTGTGTTCCTGTCCTAATGGTTAAGCTCGTGTTGTATTCCGTCATTTGATGTCATACCTATTTTTTGACACAGTGTCATGCGTCGGATGATCACAAGGTTTCAAGTTAAGAAAGGTAAGAGTGATATAAGGAGGCACTGAGATAAGGAGTAGTTAGATCAAATGCTAAAGGCTCAAACAGTGTTTTTGTTTTTCTTACAATCTTTGGGTCCTGAAGAGAACTCTAAAACGATTAAGAGTTCGAAACGCATAGACCAATTTCATATCGCCATAAGAATGCTGAATAACAAGCCTTAATTAAGACATAACAATATAAAGTGTTGACAATTTTGGTTCTATGGCATTGTTTATTAATAATTTAAGTACAAAAAAGATTTGAATTGTAAATATTTCTTTTGTGCGCTGTGAGTGGATGAGATGTGTTGATTGTGTGCTGGAAAGGTTGAAAGAGAGACTGAATGTATGAAGCTCTATATTTGTAGTATTGAATGTTTTTATTGTTGCAATCATGATGTAAAAATGTAAAAAGTGAAAAATTGGCACTAATGCTTTGATTTTGAGAACAAAATAATAAAAAGAAAAGATTAATTCAGACAGAACTAGTAGTCTAGTACACATGTTGTTGGATGTTCAACTTGGTAGTACGAATTAAGATAGAATAAGACAGCAGTACTGGCGGTTGTTTAGTTAAATACAGACATCATAAACAGCACCACAAGAGTGGTCATTTGATTAGACAACCCTAGAAAGTGCCACCATAAGACTTTCTAGTCAGAAAGATGGTGCATCAGCCAAGCTGCATAGTAATAGGTTCAGGATGGTGAAGGGCTCAACAAGAAGCATGATCTAGCAGGCAGGAAGGAGTAAAAAGAGGTGCATGGTGGATCAAGGGATGGCAATCTTTATCGCACGGAGAATTGAAAAGCGGATTCCATAGCTGCACTGACTGAATGAGTGAGAGAGAAAGAAACAGCATCAGAGATGCCAAGGAAACCTTGGGTAAGAGTATAGTCAGGGATAGGTAGTAAGTGCAAGAAATGCGCGCAGGAGGACACAACTTGGAACTGCTACACATCCAGTAGGATAAGTCATGGAGGGGAACATAGAAGTGCAGATGGGCTCTACATGGAGGAGGGTAGTTCATAGAGGGGAGTGCGCATGGTGTTAGCAAAGCTACCAAATTCTATTAGTTTGACAGTGGGCCGTGATCTGAATGCAAGGTTAGGGAGAGAAAGCTTATTTGACAAGGTTCAAACATGTAATTTACCTTTCTAATGTTTTCTCTGACGTACATCACATTCTCTTGGTACGCTCTTACAAACGCAATTTGATAGTATGGAGATTTATTTTATTTATTTTATTTTATTTAGCGATTTGTAAAGCGCCTGGTGACCCGAAGGCATCCCCGCGCTATATTGAATGTATTATCCAGAGGAGAGGAGAAAAGAAGGAAGGGACTTTATTTTGGGAACAAGAGCGTTTTCAGTTTTTTTCTGAAGATCAGATAACTGGGTTCCAGTCTAAGGGTACGGGGGAGGGAGTTCCATCCGGCAGATGCCTTCACTGAGAAGCGTCGGCCTCCCGTCCGTGTCTTCCTGTATTTGGGGATGTTGGCCAGACGCTCATTCTCAGACCGAAGGGATCTGGGGCCTTATAAGGAGTCACCAGGTCATTAAGGATCGTAGGACCAACTCCATTCATCAATTTGTGTGCAGTGCACATGGCTTTGAATTCCACCCTTTGGCGCACTGGCAGCCAGTGCAGGGCCTTAATAGCAGGTTTGGCTGATACTCTGGAGGGAAGGTTCATAAGTAGTCGGGCTGACGCATTCTGTGTGCGTTGAAGTTTAACCAAGGTGGCCTCTGGAGCTCCCAGGTATACCATGTTACTGTAGTCCAACCGTGCCAATATTAAACCTTGGACTAGGAGTTTTCTAGATGCGGGCGGGAGTAGGGGAAGAATCCTCCGGGTAGTCCGCATAAGCCCGAAACAGATACCTGCTGTTTTGGAGGCTTGCGTTTTCATCGTAAGCTCGGGTTCCAGCCAGACTCCTAAGGTCTTAATTTCTTGTTTCGGGGTAGGAATTTCCCCGAACACGTCTGGTAAATAGATGTTTGGTTGAATGGGTGTATGTTCATTACTTCAAACATGTAGAAAGTTGGTTAAGAAAGACTGGTGATGATAAAAAGGACTAATATAGAAATGTTTGCAATCTGCCGACACCCAGGCGGTTTAAAGGAGACATGAAAACCCTACTGCCTACACAATGCCCTTTTACAGATAATACTTGGCAACTGCGACAGTGGCTTCGGTTTGTATTTACCACTAGAATGTCAAAAGATAAGGCCCAATTAATAATGTGGATGCAATGGAATTACACGGGCTTGTGTGGAATTGCTAAATCCAGATTGCTGGACTTTTTTTGCAGTTTTATACAGCATCCCCTCGACCCAAAGTATTGGAGCGCTTTACATGAGCACCAGTTACATTACACGAGGACATATTCTTAACTTGCACATGCACTTACGTTCCATATGTATTAGTTAGTTAGTTATTTACTTTTAGCATTCATACAATGCGGACCTAGCCACATGGGCAGCGGGAAACTTTGCAGAAAGACAAATAATAATAAAATGAACAAAGGAGGTAGGTTAACGGAGAGAACCTTGGGGAGAATTGGATTCGAAAAAAAAGCAGAGACTGTCCCGGGGAAAGCATTCATAGTTCAGTTCTGAACTGCTGAGTTTTTGGTTCCTCCTGAAGTGGAAAAAGTCCTTGTTGGGCCTCAGGCCTTCAAGCAGGTTGTTCCAGAGATAGTGTACATGAAGCATTTTAATGAGAAGTGGAGTGAACTCTACTGGCGCAATGTTCATTATATTTAGCACCTATTTCTGAAAGATAAAGATTTTCCACAACCAACGGCCTCTATATCCATCTTTTAGTCGTTTTCAATACGGCTCTATCCCGTCTAAATTCCATTTTGTCACCAATGCATTTACCAGCTGACAGGCAAGGTTGCTTTAAGTGAGAGGCCCACGCTTTGAAACTGTAAGATTTTTCTTGGCTCGCACATCTCTGTCCGAATCGAATTTCCTGGTCCGATGCTCTCGAGCCCAGCCTCCGGCAGTCTGAAGCAGGATAAGTGAATGCGTATGTATGTGTGTGTGGGGGGGGGGGGGGGATAGGAGGAGGGCAGCTCCAGCCTAATACTTCGACAGGACGACAATCTCTCCGAAATCGTGCAGGGTAGGGACCTGTTGTGCTCCGCGCCTCCCTGCATTAACAATTCCTGCCATGTGTGCACTTGAAATGAATATTCTATACACACTTTAAACATTATGCGGTTAACAGCCTCTTTCAACCCAGGCAGGATGTAATTGCAGGAAAATGAAACCGTTTTTTCCACTTCTTCCTGATTTGATTAAAGTCAAGGAGCCTGTCCTTTGAGATTTGTGTGATGTTGTTCATTTCAACAGATAATTCATCCGAAAGACTCACCAGCACTTTAATTGTGAAAACTCCGATATTTTTCCTTCCCTCTCCCCGCATCAGTCAGCTGCGGCTTTGATCTTGGCCCCTGCTTGTCATCTGCAGCTTATTTCATTTCTTAAATTGCATCAATCAAAGGATGCTTTTTAAATCACTCTTTGGAAGAGCTGTTTATTTCTAACTGCAGGAACCTAATAGAATTCACCTTGAAGAATATTTGACACTTTGCATTTATTATTAATCAAGGAATGTGCACATGAAGGCTTCATCACTTACCGTGGCATGCACAGAGCCGCCCGAGCCTGTGGCTCGCGCTGCTCGCTGACCAGCAGTATTTATGGGCAGTTGAAGGCCGAGTGAATAATCAGGACAGGGTTGTCACTCCCGGTACAGTCGTGCATGGTGCCAGTGGCACATGAAGCTTTAATGATATGCAGCCTAAAATATTCATGCGTGTTGTTGTGCTTCCCTTTTTGTCACGCGCCAGCTGTATAACATCCCCTTTGACATCTGCAGACACAACACGTTTGATACCGACACCACTTAGAAGTGTGTTAGGTAAGCAAGCCGTTTCTCTGCATCTGCTTCCTGTTCACGGTGTTGAACTCTTTACATTCTAATACATCAAATCCAGAGAAAACTGTTCGACTATTCCGTGTGGTTTGGCGTAGCGTTTACATGTCCCTGAACGCTGTACTTTCCTTTACCCTGTAACTAGGCTGTCTTCTCTGGTATGAAAGGCAGGAGGATATTTTCCCATCAGAGTGCCTCACTGAGGTAAAAGCTCCCAATGAAGCGTGATCTGCAGGTCAAGAGTGTGCATGCTAAGGCGACTCATCCTCACTAGACCCACTGCATTAAGCTGAGTCATGTTCCCATTATATACACCAGTGCCCCCACAACTCCCCTGTGGCCAACATCCCAAGCAACTGTGGTCATCCTTGAACAAGCTCCTGTGACAACCACAGACATAACACCTTCTGTGCAGAAAGGAAACACTACACCTGGGGCCAATCAATCAATGTTACACGGTAGATTTGAAAAGGCCAGGGCAGAATCTGAGTCTGGGAGGGAAGATCAGGGTACGGCCACCATTATAAGCACCATGAGCCAAAATCTGATTGGTGTGGCTGCGCGGCAGGTGAGGTAGCTGAGCCATTAAATTAATCTAAGGTCTCAGAATATTTCCATGAGGGGCTCCAAGTGAGATCCAGTGAGCCCAAATAATCTCCTGAAGTGTCACCTGAAGGTTCACACTTTACACTCTGGGGTTTTACGCAATGGCTTCAGAGTGTTGCCTGCAGCAGTGTCTTGTTTCGCTTCTGTTTGCTGTGGGTAACATCCTCTGTTGCCAGATGGGCCCCAGAAACATCTACAGAAAGTGGGGCTCTGCTGTCCACTGAGCCACCAGTCACCACCTCCACTGTTGCCACTGGCTTTCCTCAGTGGCCCTTACGAGGTGCCGTTCATCTGGTCTAGTTGAGCACAACACCTAACAAGGCACCACCAGGAAATACAAAAATTGATATCCTAATGTGAACATAAGGACTATTCGAATATTGCTCTTTGTGAACGTATTCACACAAATGAATTAAATGATACACTACATAATAAAGTACAAACATTTACCAGACTTTTATTGGATGCTTACACTTCATCAAAACTCAAATGACTATCATTTCAGTATGTACAAGTTCATGAATAGTGAGTTGTTATATTTTCTGTGTAATCCAAAGGTTTTTATCACAAAAAAGCCCTGCTAGGTAGGTGGGCACGCCAATAATGTGTACATATACGTGTCTATATGGAAACTATGGAGAGAAGACACAACATGATTAATTACACAATAACAAAATGTATTATGAGGTATAATTAAAAATAAATTAAGACTTGTAAGAAATTGAGTGTTTGGTTGAGGGGGTGGAAGTGCCACTCCCAAAGTCACTAAATTAACCTGTGCTTAACCCACTGGTAGCTTGACACAAAAGCAGCCAAGCTCAACTTAGAGGCATTATGTAAAGTATTTATGCAGCACACAAACAGTAATGAAATAAAAACACAACTCAAGAAAAATCTCAAATCAATTTAGAAAAACCGAGAAGATGATAAGAAATGAAATTACGTCAAATCATATTAAATCTAATTAGTAGATCAGTTTTGATTAATTTTTAAATTTTTAAAGTGTTTAGTGAAAACTAGTGCCTACCAGATAAAATCACCAACTGTGAGTGTCTGGTCACTCGAGCACGGGGCAAAGTTAAAAGTTAAGGCTCACCATGATCGGGCATGGGTTGGATAAAAGGTGTGGGTTGGGCCCAGTCTCAGCTTTCATTTGGACTTTGGAACAGATTAAGAAAAAGTCAAGGGGGAGGTAGAGTTCAGGGGAGTAAGGGAGCAGGCTGTGTCCAAGGAGGAATAGTCATTGCCAGGGAGCCGCTTGAAAAAATCTCAGTGAAGGAATTGATAATGATGGGAAAAATATCAGAGTGTAAAAAGCTGGATTTCCAAGCCTCAGGGGCAGTTATTGTTTATGGGGAGTCAATTGTTGTCAAAACCTAATGAAGACACCCCTTTGGAAGTTGAAAACCTACAGCGGGACAAGGCTGTGTGCTGTAACCAAAGAGGACTCCACAGGGCCGGACATGGTCGCTGAGAGGTCCAGCTGAAAGGAATTTGCTGCTTTTCTGCTCCAGAGAAAAAATAGGCCAACCAACGATGCACCCTGGGCAGATCAACTGGCAGGTAGGTCCCATTCTTCTGTTGGTTCTCCGTGAAGGTTTTGGTAGAAAAGTTTGTAATTCGAAAGTTTTAGGTTAAAGGAGGAGCAGTGACACCAACACAACTACCAAGGGTCCAGGATTAGGAGGATACCACTTGGGAGGTTTCATTGACATAATTGACATCATATTAGAGTAACCTTTTCTAGAGCCATTTTGACACTTGCTCTTTAAACTTCAAGTGCAGCAGACCTCCTCACAAGTTGCTGTTCATTTCCAGCTGCAGGGACACACATGGTTGAACGAGCAGTTGACAGGACCCCCAAGTTCACTCCTTAGGACTTACATGTCTGAGCAGAGGCGCCTTGACCAACTACAACAGCAGAGGCTCTGGTAAGCTTCATACATGACATGCACTTACATTATTGTGCTGATTGTTTTTACAAAGAATACAAGTTGCCTCACCATCTCAAAATCATGTTTTTTATGCTCCAATCCTGCATAGGATCTAATTTTTAAACGTATAAAGTGGCAATGTGTCATTTACACACAAGGTAATGTAAAACCACATCTGATGTTAACTTTGTGTGTCTAAACTTTAAATATTCTGACTTGATGACCCAGCCATTTTACATAACAATCTACAAAACATAGCACCCAGAGCAGCAGCTCTGCTTTCAATTGCCCAAGCCAATGCACAACAATTCATTTGTAGTTTTTTGGCATATAAATAAACATTATGTAGGTTATGGGTTATTCATTTGCAACTCGAGTACGTCAAACATTGTACTTACGGTGCCCACTTACATTAATGATGGCTGAGAAATATGAACATTTATATGTTCAGACAAAATATTTTACCTGCAAGCTATGCTGTGTTAGTACAAACAAAAGCATTACATCTGTAGGGGAATTCAGGTCTACCGTTTGGCATGGGAAATTTGTGTAGTCAACCTCGCCAACAGCTACAACTGTGACACAAATATTAACATCTATCATGTCACTAAGCATATTGGCCCAGATTTACTAAATAAATCATGAAACCAAAGTAAAGTTGCTGCACATCGTTGTGTATATGGGAGAGAGCAGCACTGCACCATATCTACTAAGATATAGCACTGTTATGCTCTGTTCTTGTGCTGGTGCACGTTTGGCTACCATGCGCCCATATGGATGTATGACGTTACAACGCATACTTTTACAACGCATACCGTTACAACGAATCTTTTACAACGCAAAAACTTTTACAACGCATACCATTACAACGCATGTTTTTACAACGCAAATACCTTTACAACGCATACCATTACAACGTAAGTATTGGTAAGTATATAATATTTTTTTTATTTTAAATTAATTCTAATTAATATAATTTAATTTAATTTAATTTAATTAATTTTTTTTTTTTACCCTGTACCCCTGTACCCCAAAAAAACTCAAATTAACCCAGAACCCTAAAAATACCCCTGTACCCAAAAAACCCCAAACTGTCCCTGAACCCTAAAAATACCCCTGTACCTCAAAAACCCAAAACTGTCCCTGAACCCTAAAAATACCCCTGTACCCCAAAAACCCAAAACTGACCCTGAACCCTAAAAATACCCCTTTATCCAAAAACTGAAAACTGACCCTGAACCCTAAAAATACCCCTTTACCCAAAAACTGAAAACTGACCCTGAACCCTAAAAATACCCCTTTACCCAAAAACTGAAAACTGACCCTGAACCCTAAAAATACCCCTTTACCCAAAAACTGAAAACTGACCCTGAACCCTAAAAATACCCCTTTACCCAAAAACTGAAAACTGACCCTGAACCCTAAAAATACCCCTTTACCCAAAAACTGAAAACTGAACCTGAACCCTAAAAATACCCCTTTACCCAAAAACTGAAAACTGTCCCTGAACCCTAAAAATACCCCTGTACCCAAAAACTGAAAACTTAAAAAAAACCAAACATATAAAATTTTAAATATAATTATATACTTACCAATACTTACGTTGTAATGGCATGCGTTGTAAAAGTACTTGCGTTGTAAAAACATGCGTTGTAATGGTATGCGTTGTAAAAGTTTTTGCGTTGTAAAAGTTTCGTTGTAATGGTAGTGCGTTGTAAAAGTTGCGTTGTAAAGGTTGTTTCCTGCCCATATAGACACTTCTGCATTACAATATGATGGTGTCTGCATTGTGGGGAGCATAGGTTTTGGCCGAAAAAGGGTCCCTTCCAGTAGAAATACTAAGCTTTAAGGCATCTCCCAGTTTGCATGTGTGCTGTGTTATGCAGCACATATGCAAAAGGTACAAACTAGAAGAAATTAAACAATTTCTCCTTGAAACCCTTGGCTCAAGGAGGCGCAGGATCCCTGTGTGCAACTCTTTATATATAGGCATTTGCATCAAAACCAATGGCTGGTTGGATGAGAAGGTCCCTGCACCCCTGTGGAATGCCACATTGATACAAAGTAATGCAAGGCAGCTCATTGAGCAGCTTTGCATTACTTTTTGTTAAGTTCCAATGGAAATTGTGATTTGTGTTGGATTATAATCGCAACACAACACTTTGCATCTGGTTTCTTTGAAAAAGGTAACATAATCCTGACTCAAAGTGTTTGTAAATTTGGGCCTTCATGTTTTGAGTTAAAGGTTTTATCATTGTCATAAGTTTTAGGACATGGTATTATCAGAGCCAAGGGAGGCCAGACAATGGAACTTAGGTTTCCAAATGGTAGGTAAATGCTGAAAATGCAATCTCACACTGCATTTGAGTTTACCAATGACCACACATGTCTTCTTTTGTGCACTGTGAATTCCATGACATTACAAAATTATTTACCTCAATATACAACACCTACAGGCAAAATGGGCTACTCCATCACAATATGACATATGGGCCATACTTAGAAAGGTATGTTTTATAGTTTAAAAGGCAAATTTTCATGAGTAACTTAATGCCTAATTAGGTTTTTGGTGCAGCAGAGCTGGCTAAATGCCGCCCCCGCTGCACTAAATCGTTGCATGGACATCCAGCTGTATTACGAGTTGTAAAAGCACAACTCTTAATACGGTTGGTCGTCCATGGCGGTGCCCTTGAAAGCAGGCACTGCAATGTGAAAGGCCAAAAAGTTTCAGCACGGCATGGAGGGTGACATCCATGTCATGCCGGAACTGGGGGGAATACACACAGGGGGGGCACATTTTCTGCCCCTTTGAATGTATCCGCAAAGCAGGGGGAAATTGGGGTACTGTAGGTCCCCCTTTCTTTCTGCACCACCAGCCTTTTCATGGTAGGATTCGACCATGAAAAGGCTGGTGGTCCAGAAACCCAAAATATGCTGATCTGGACTGCGTAAGTTACTGCTCAGCATAATGCGTAGTGGTGCTCCTGTGCCACAGCCAGGGAACAACAGTTCCCTGGGGCGGCCAGTTGTCCACCGCTGATATGATTTTCAAAGTCGTAATCGGCAAAACAGTGGACTGCCAGTCGTGTGCCACAGCAAATCTGGCAGTGGCAAGACCACCAGACTCATAATCAGGCCCTTAGATTTCAAAAGCACACATTTTCATTAATATGGACATAAATTTCATCACACAACATTGATATATGACCAAAAAAATCTTACATATACTTTTTTAAACAATAAGATAAACTTTGTGTGTGTGTTTTATAAGCTGTTTGACATGTTTTGCCTCAAAAGTCAACAGAAAGCCCAGCCACTATTTAAAATATAACATTGCATATGTACTTAGAATTAGGTGGACGGCATATATGCCATTGTACTGAAGCATCAACACATCAAATAAAATGTCATCCACCACCAAAGTATGCCTATATTAAAAATATTTAGGCATAAGTATGTCTGTTAGCTTGAATGTTTTAAGTAAAAATGATTGTCAATCTATTTTTCTTTTCTGCTTTACTTAGGTCAGCCACCACAATAAGATTAATATCTGGTGCTTCATTGCCAGGCACGTGGGCCAGCATTGAGCCCATAGATGCTGCAACAGCCACTGCCACAAAGGGTGGTAGTAACTTTAGGGATGAACCCATCTAATTGCTTTGTCAAAATTGGGAAAGTCCTTCCAGCAAAAAAAGCAGGCGTGGTGATTATTTACCGCCCATGATGTGGCACATACTAGCAGTGGTATGCTGTGACCTTGATCAGGAAGTGCCGCCTCTCTCTATAGTAGTCCCTGTGTGAGCTGCAAGTGGCCAGGCACCGCTGACCTCTCTGCCGAACAGGGAGGGAGTCGTCGCTCCCTGTCCCAGAAGATGGAATAGACCAGGAGTTAACTGCTAGTGCAGCAAGGAAGGGAGGAATTGACCAGTATTTAACAGTACTCAAAGGAGTGTTCCTGGGATATCCCCCTCTTAAACGCTGCAAAGTTGATTTTTCTAGGAGTTTGGCTAGAGTGGAGATGTTAGAAATTGGGGGGAAGTTGTTAAGGTCCGTTACCTGAGCAGATTTTAGGCAATCCAGGATCGTACCTTGTGACAGAGACGCATTGACAATCTTTGTCCATACGGAGGTGACAACATCCTTGACTTCTTTGAAGGTGGAAGATGGTAACGGGTCGCTAAAATTATTAGATGGGTTGATACTCTGAAGAATCTTGTTAGTGTTTCTTTCACTGAGGGGAGTGAAGGTGCCCCATGATTTATTGTTCTTGGTGCTCAGGCTAGTCGGTTCAATCTTCTCTGATAGGGCCGGGTGGGGCGCAGACCCACCGGATAGCAATGGAGCCTTCCTGGAGTCCAAATCAATATAGATGAGTCTAGATTTCTCAGTAAAGAAGGCAGCCAGGTCATTGCATGAAGGTGGACTGACTCCGGAGACTGAGCGGATTGGTGCTTCCACTGATTGTTTATTCACCAGCTCAAAAAGTTTCTTGGGGCGATAAGCGGCTTGATTAAGTTGGGATCTGAAGTAGTCGGCCTTGGCACTCTTGATTTGTTTTTCATAGGAGCTCCTTCCCGATCTAAGGATTATTAGCTGGTCTGAGGATGGTTTCGATCTCCAGGATCATCAGTCGATTGCCCTTAGGTTATGGCGTTCTGAGTTTAGGTTGTCGTTGAACCATGTTTTGGATATTTTTGATTAGGCATTTTTTGTTGGAGTGGTCCAATGGCATCCATGATGCTAGAGATAGTAGAGTTGTAGAAGTCAGTGAGTGCATGTACCTCAGACAAATGTCAAATTGTGGAGAGAGGGCAAATATACAGTGAGTTGCTAGATCAGTGATATAGATATCTCTGCGGTCCCTTTCCCAAATCTTCGATTTCGTTAGTTGAGCCTTCTTCGGATAGACCTCCATGTTGATGAAAAAAGAAGATTCTGTGATGATCGGACCAATCACAAGGGGTAATGGTGTTCAGTGGTATGGTGTGATCTTTGGTGATGATGAGGTCCAGAATTTCTCCTTTATTATGGGTTGGCCGGTCACAGTGTTGAATCAGCTCTTGATCACTTAAGAAGGATTTGAGGCATGTTACAGCTTGGTCATTGAGGTTGGACTAGTGAAGGTTGAAATCACCAAGGACGCTTCAACATTGCCAGAGATGATTTCCATTGTTCAAAAAAGGGGAGATTGTCCCCAGGGGGGGTTTTAAAATGTGTGTAGTTTGCATACCGTAAGGTTGTGACTAGAGATATTGAGACAAAGGTAGTCGCATGAGGATGGAGTAGAGGACTCAGAGTGGGAGATCGATAGTGTACTCCGATCTATTCAAGCTAGGCCACCGCCTGTCTTCAAAACTTGTCTAGACGGATTATATCACGGAGAGGAGGCTCTAATTTGTCTAGGATGGGAGTGGAAGAGGGATTGAGCCAAGTTTCAGTGAGGATGATGATGTCTATCTCATTGTGTTGGATGAAGCCGAATATGTCAGAGGTGTGTTGCTGACCTGCAGTTGAGTAGTACGTATATAAGTTGAACCAGTGTATGAGGGGGAGGAGTCTGTATGATGTTCACTCTCATAAAGTTGTTATTATTTTTGCCTCAAAGGTTGCGAGGGGGTTCTCTGTAGGGCTTAGCATGAATAGCTTGAATTTGTCCCGGAGTAATCTTGTTGGTGTCTAAGATAAGCGAGTAGGAATTGAGTAAGTCCTCAATATCGTTAGACGCAAGATAAGCCTTCTCTCATGTGGGGCGTGAGGGAGCTTTAGGTAGGGGTAGGGTATTAGAGATAGAAGGGGGGCTGACCATGGTGAGTTCTGTCACTAGTAGGGGCTCTGGGCAAATTTGCAAGGGAGAGGAGGGAACTGATCAGGGGGAGGTGTTCAATTGAAAGGGCTTTCAAATCATGAAGTCTGATGGTGAGAAGGTGCAGCTGGAGAGATATATCATCCAGGCGTGACACCAGGTCTCAATGATGTGGGAGGGTAAAGGTTGTGTGGGGAGTTCTGACAGGGAGGATGGGTCTCGATGTGTACCAGAGGCCTACGATGGAATTTTGAGGTACCCGAGGAGAAAGTTGGTCATTGAGGTCTTGCGGTGTTCTCTGATGTATGGGTAGAGGGCTTTATTCAAGTAGGAGGGTGGGAGGGCCAGTGCCCAGTGAGTCAGGGACGGTGAAGTAAAGATTGAGTGGGTTTAGTAGAACATGGTCCATGGAGGGCCAGGATTCTGACCTAGCAGGTGGTGTAGTAAGAGGGATGCGAGACGGAGGAACATTCGATGAGTGCAATAGTGATAGGGTGAGAGGGGAACTCGCTGCTCAAGAAACAGCCTGTAACAGACTGGAGAATGGTGAGAAGAGCAAACCAGCAGGCTCACCCGCCTTCTGAGTCAGAGATCTGGTGAATTGGGTCAGTCTGACAGGGGGTTGAGAGGTTTCAAGAACCTCTAAGGGGTTGGAATTATTTAGCGAGAGTGTGGGCCTCCCGACTGTGGAGGGGGGAGGACTGGTTCAGTCCAAAGTGGTGATAGGGTGTGGATAGGGGTCATTGGGTTTTGCCAAGACCACCTTCTTGATTGTAGGGAAGATGTTGGCGATCAGGCTATGTTGGCATTAGAGGCTTGGATAAGGATGATACCATTGTTGTAGGAAGTGATAGTGGCATTAGCATTGAAGGTGAGCGAGGGTGACGTCGTTAATTTAATACCATGAGATGTTTTCCTAGTGCATGATATTCGAAGCATGGAATATATCAGAATCCACCAGCATGCTCATTTTCTGGTATGGAAAATGAAGTCATTAACTATCCTACCCTCATTTGTACATAAGTAGATGTCTGAGATTAGTGCATCGGGTCTGCCTTTCAGTATGCGATGTTTGCTTTTTTTGGCTGCATTTTTGGAGAGGTTAGGCGGGTAGTTGATAATGAAGCCATTGTAAGGTGAGGGGTTAGGACTGACCTCTATTCTGATAGAGTGTCCTAGCAGGGAAGGGGCCCCCAAGAAGGAACACAAGGAGGTGGGGTATTTTTATTTAACGGATAAAGCTTAAATAGGCAGATAGTAGTCCTAGTGGGTAGGTTTAATAGGTTGGGAACGGATAGTTACGGGCCATTATTTTAGACTTCAGGAAGGCTAATAGGTAGATGGAGACTGTAAGAAGAGTCTAGGGGACTTGGGGGGTGAGCTGAGAGAAAAAGAACAAGAAAAAAATGTATTAGCTGATCTAAGAGCCATTCCAAGATGGCTGCTTGTTATCCGGTGATGGCCCAGGTCCGGGGTATAGTCCTATAGCTCGTTCACTGTATTGAACCTCTCTGTAATGTAGTCCTCTGTTCCTTTCTATAGAGCAATGTGCAGTGGTTGGTCCTTCTTTTCTGTTTTGTGATGTGCCGTGGATCATAGTCCTATGTCTCTTTCTCTGAATTGGTGTGAGGTTAGTAGTCCTTTCACAATATAATTGTTATGGCTGCCATTTTGGGGAAGGGAAATGAAAATGCTTCCACCAGAGCACGCGCCCAAAATAGGGACCTTGCATTGCCCATCGTGTCATCAAAGGTGTCAAACTGTGGAAGGTAGAAAAGAGTATGGAAAGTGCAAATATGAGCAAAAGTGAGGGGGCCGCACAAACACCCAGTGTCACTGAAAACCAAAGGTCTGGCTGCTCAGTCCACATCTCAGCGCCAAGAGTTTGGCAGTGCGCGACCGATGTGTATGCCAGTGTCTGACTGATGTGCACAAGCGCATCCGTTCTGAATAGGAATCCGCTTCAAAATAGCTGTTTAGCAGCCGATCGATGCAGTCTCCAGGGAACCAGCGAGCCGCCTTCACTCCTTGTGTAGATGCGGGCAAGTAGCGAATGCCACAGAAGACCTTGTATATCTAAGTAACCCTCGGCTGATCTCCCTGACAGGAGCAACCAGCCACATACCTCACCTCCCAGGAGCCCACTAGAGACGGATGAAGGGAGGGTCAATACCTGCAAAGTTGCAGGCCCTACAACGTAGAATCTCCCGGGGACCCACGGTCAGCCTCTAGCGATGCCAGAGAGCCTGGGCCGAGGTCAGGTCATCACCGGGTCCCTGCAGCGTTGAACTCCTGCAATTACTTGCAAAACGATGAGATCGGGGTACTCCTCAATTGCTTCAACCTCGTACTAGAGCTGTGCCCACCCAACAGACCACCAGAACCTAGTCCTCAAAATCAATCATTAGCTCCATTATGGGATAGCCCAGGAGCACCAAGTTGCCTAAAAGATTTTTTGGCTATACCTTTAAAAACAGCAGGGTTACTGACATGGGGGGACCTAACCAAAGACGATTCTCTTCTGTCTTGGAGCATGCTCAATGAGAAAAAGGAGAAGGCATGTCCAGATTTAAATATTTACAGATAATGAGCTGGACTCAGGAACAAAAAACACCGATGGGTGGGGAAATGCTCTAGAAGATCATCTTGTGAAAAAGTTAGCAGGGAAGAAGGAGGTTTCTTTTTTCTATTGGGCAATCGAGGAGGCCATAGATGGGGATTTTAAACTAGCTGGAGAGTTATTGGAGGAATCCAGAGGTAGATTGGGCCGAGCTGTGGCAGACTTCCTATGGTACTCTGTTTTCAACTGTAAAGCCAGCATGGTTGAGACAAAATCATTACTTCACCACTCATAGGGCCTTTCTATCCCTGGCAAGACTCTCCAAGATGTCCAAGGACCCAACTGCTAAATGTAAAAAATGCAACCTGGTAAGAGCCCCCGATACACATATGTTCTGGACTTGCCCTGCCATTTCCGAATATTGGGAAAAAGTGGGGTCCACTATAAAATCTATTCTAGGATACTCTGTATCTATCACACTTAGTTTAATAATCTTTGGCATCCAAGATGGAATTACTGGCCCTAACAGGGTTTTTTTTGTTTTTTTGCTCTATTGCTGGCCAGACGAGAAATATGTAAGAGATGGGCCGAACCCATGTCCCCCACATACTCGGATTGGCTTTCCTCTTTGTATGAAACATCAAGGATTGATCTGGCTAGACTAAAAAATAAATAGCAAGAAAAGAGCCATTCGGGAACCCCTGATAAATTGGACCCCGGCATAGATAACCATTACGATTAGGTCTATAGACCATGCTTTCTGTTTGTCAAAATCTTCTTTTTGTCCTATGATTAAGTCTCATGGGAAGCTCTCAGTTTGTGCTCGACTCTGCCAAATATCACAGGGCGCTTCAGATAACGCTGACTTAAGGTGAGATGCCAGCTACACGTGTCCCTTGGAACCAGGGGAGAGCATGACCACCCTTTCCTTAACAACGAGAGGTCAGCAAACATGTAGATGGTCGGGGAGCCACTGGTAGGCAGGCGAACAACGGGTGGGCAGTACCCCAAAAAAAATCCTAGCTCTCCATAGCGAGTGACAGTGGTCACCTGCAGATCACCGGTAAGCTGGGGTCAGAGGCGAATGAGGAAAAAAAAAAACAATGTCCTCTTTCTTTTTGCTTGCAATCACAACGTTATCCTGTTTTTTCCCTTCTCTACACCTTCAGTACAGATATTCTCATACCGTCTTTTTCGACCAACGGCACACTTTTCAAATACAGGATATTGTACTAAATTGGGAGCATATGTTCTTCTTAACCTATTATGCTCTTTAACACAGTTTGCATCTGCAGTAACCTTTGTATCATCAAAATCAATCAAAAACAAACCGGATAATGTTCTGACTCGCGACAAAGCAACATATGCCATACCCTCTTTAAACACAGTGGGGCATATTACCAAGGCAGGCAAAATGAAATTATCGCCGCTGTTGCGGACGTTTAATTTCATAGCCCTATTAGCAAGCTGTCGCTAACATCAGTTAACAACAGTTTTTAGGTGATAGCGAGCGGTTTGGGGCCCGCTTTGCATGTTCGCGATTTTTATCACTAATGACATGCAAAGTGGGCGTACCCAACCTGTTAACGACTGCTAAGCGTGAATATCCCTGAAAACTAACGCCTGCTCAGACCAGTTCTTAACCTGTATATCCAAAGGGAGGTGGATATTCAGGATGAGTCCCTATTAGCGATAATGCCTGAATATTGCTGGATTTCCAGCGATATTCATGCATTTCCCCGCTATCGCAAGATATTTTATCACTTTGGAGATAAACATTGCTAATAGCACGTTCTCTCTGCGATAAAATCCTGCGATGCTCGGCGATAAAAAAAATGCCGCTAAGCTTATTTAGCGATAAATATCACTAGTTGTTGATAATATGCCCCAGTATTTCCAATGTTCACCAAAGCACTGTCTACACTTAAACCTTGAGATTTATGAATAGTCACTGCATATGCCAGATAAACTGGAAACTGTTTTCTACGGACATATACATCTTTAACAAGCAAAAAGAGAACTGAACAACAACCAATTTGTTTAACTTCTTCAATCTGATCAAATTTAATTTTTAAGAATTCAGTACCATCTTTATTTAGATAATTAAAAAAATCCATAACTTTCCCCATTGCTCCTTTAACTAAACCTTTTTCTACGTCCAAATTACGCCTTAAAATTATCCAACAGTTTCTACATGCATATAGATTCTTTTCTAAACCAGCAGTATTAGATATTGATTTTTCTAAAGAATGCAATTTTGTTTTCAATTTTTCTGTCAAAATAATTGTGATTCCTTCATGCTCTATTTTATCGATGGCTTCCATTTTGATTATTTTTTCATTTTCCAGTTTCAAAAGTTGTTCGTTGAATATAGAACACTCACACAGTGTTGGCATTAAGCAGATTACAGATTTGTTTTCTGCAATTTTCATGTATATTTTCTCAGGAACTACGTTTTCATTTGGAAACAAATTGGAAAGTAATCGAGTCTGCAAAGCTTGTTTGCCATGTTCAGTCAGTAGTCCAATTCTTATATCTTGTAGAATAGTTCCATAATCAACATAATTTGCCTGTTGCATATTTGTAATGAGTTCTTTGTATTCAAAATATGACCAAATGTTCACGTTTCCAACACTACCCAGAGACTTTCTGGTATCTTCATGCGCAAGTGTTTTAAATACTGGTTGTCCTTTTACAGGAGTCAGTTGCAGTAGATCTCCAAAAATGATGTTGTGTTTTTCTCCAAATAACACGTCGTACTCTGTTTTAAGAATTTGCTGCATTCTTAAATGCACAAAGGCAAGCATTAAGTTTGATACCATGCTTACCTCATCAATAATGAGAAGTTTCATTTTCTTCAAGACTCTTGAAACTTCACAACAAGCTTCTTCGGATAGCTTGTGGTATTCCAATTTGTTTTCATGCTCTACTGGTAGCATTAATAAAGAATGTAAAGTAATTCCTTTAATGTTGTGTGTTGTCAACCCAGTTGGAGCAGTAACAACATAATACAAATGCGACTCAGTTGTTTTCTGTAGATAACTTGTAATTACTTTAATTAAAAAACTTTTTCCTGTTCCAGCTTGTCCACTCACGTACATTCAGATAGGTTTAAATGACGTGCATGAGCACTCTTTATTTTCATGAATAATTGTGGTCACTCGGTTGTCTCACTTGCTCATAGATTTGTTTCTGTTCAACATTTAGTTGTTCTTCCAAGTTTGCTAAGTTTGTTATATCTTCTTGAGCTTGATGCATTGCTGTTTCCACCTCATTCATTGCGATTGCTGCTTCATTTTCAACAATTGGTTGTCCTAGTGAATCTTGACTCAGCGCAGCAGAACTTTGACTGTCTTGAGAACTGTCTCTAGCAATCTAAGCTGCAATTGTAGCTTCTTGATCTATTTCATCGTTCAACATTTTCACAGAATTTGCAAAAGCACTGCATTGTATGCTTTCTTTACAAGCATTAAAGGAATCTTCATAGCTCTGGAAATCTCCAAGTAATTCCAGTTCTAAACGCCATGGGTTGAATAGGTGTAAAAGGGCTAAATATTAAAATTCCCTTTTATCAGCAGTGTTGCAACTCTGTGATTAACCAAATTTCCTTTCCTTTGTTTCACCAAACATCCTTTGGAACAATGACTCCATATTTTCCATCAATGATGTTCTCTGTAGTATTCCGTTTAAAAGTGTAGTTTTGCAGCACTTAATAGAGACACATGTTCTCAAGATGATGACTTCTGTTTGGGTAATATGTTCGTTTTCAAAATATCTGTACTTTCTGGATATTTTTCTGCAAAATATTCAATTTCTTGTACTGATTTCAGTACTCGATTTCACATTGCTGCAAGACCTAGACTCACCCAAATGATTCTTCTAGATTTGGAGTATAGACTTGCAGATGATATCCGATCTGAGCATTCATATGCTCCGATTTCTCGATGGGATAACATCTTCAAACTGAAACTGTATAAGTTCTTACTTAAAGTCTTCTTGTGAGAAATCTCTTCCCACATTTCTTTCAATTCGTTCTTTTCTGATTTTGTAATATAGGACGTTATATATCGAGCAAGAGCAATGGAATTGTCTGCAACATACTGAATATCCATGTTAGCATTCCACATGGACAAAATAACTGGGTTGTAGTCATTTATGTATTTTGACTGTTCATTTCTTCTTAAGTTGTAGGTATTTTTGGAGACTTTCTTGTGATGGTATGTTGCAAAGATGACATAAAACTGTTCACTCTTCCTTTGGATATTACAGGACGTGGAAATGCAAAACAACATTTGATGTAGAACTTAGATTTGTACTTTCGTCGTTAGTATTTTCCAAATTGGTGGATTTGGAATCGTAAGACTTGTGCTCTTAAGTTGTTTTCTTCTGTGCTTTTTGGGTACAGCACATTTTGCATATTTTTTAATAAAAGTCAAAACAGTATCATCCACATCGGTTCCAAATTTGGGAGCGTCCTTAATCCATAACAGCATATGTATATGAAGAGCACCTCTTGCTTGATACTCTTTTCTCCAAAAGAAATCCACAACTTCTCCAAGAGGAGGATTTTTTTATTGCAGATTAAAGTCACCATAGCCTCAAATCTATGATTGAAATACCTGCATACATTACCAGGATCCAAAGAGCACAATTCCCCAGGTGTCTTGTATTCAATATGTTTTATATTACAATATGCCTCTTGAAGAAAATCAAGTAAATCATCCCAAGCGTACTCAGCATAGCTTAGGGTAAGGAACCATGTTGGAGTTCCTAAGTTCCGTAGCATACATTTCAGTTCTCCATGACGATGGTACCAATATTCATTAGTTCCACCCTGACATGCCATTAGAAAAATGAGCTGAGATTCTAAATGATCATCTCTCTGGTGTACTTTATCCAGAAAATCTTTTGCAGATACATTTTGCAGATGTATTCCAGTTTTTAAAATGTGATTGACTGCATATGAAAGTCCAGACAAGTCACTTTCAAACAAAAGATGAAATATATAAGGGATACATTGGTGAAATCTTGAATCTTCTGCATATAATCTTGTTGTCCGATATTCAGATACAGGAATCTGCACAGGACGTTCATCATATCTTCCTCCTTTTCCCATTGGGAACAAATGTGGAAAACAACGAGCTTCCAAGCTTTCATTTGGAACAACTTAATAGTATTCCCCATCACTTCTTTTGAATGAAGTGGATGCACACTGTAATGTTCATAGATTTCTTCACATCTTAACATGTCCACTTTTTCAATTTGTCCACTTGACGTTTCAGTATCTTCTGTTAAAAAGTATTTATTCTTCTCCCATATAAACATTCTTTTAGTACGTATTATTTTTTATCAAATACAATGTTGCGTTTTGCACTTTCATAATATCCACTAGCTCCTGCCTGAATTTCTTATTCTTAGTTGGCACACCATTAACAAGAATAACTAGTGGTTCACTTTCTACACTCTCTACACCAATAGTTTCAACATTTTTCTTTAAATCTAACGGTAAATACACAACTCTTCCTTTTAATCCTCTTTGTGAATCTGAAGGAGGCAATATACCTCTTTTAGGCTCCATACGAACAATAGCCTGAAACAGGTTCACACATTGAATGAGAATAGACTCATAGGTGTTTAAATCTATCAATTCTGGAGGAATAGCAACTAACTCTAAATTACTATGCACAGCTCTAGCGGGCATTTTATTCTCATCTAATTTGTTATAACAATATTTACAAATACGCTGATCAGAACCCAAATCAAAAAAAAAATTCACACCAACAAATAAGTTGCAAATTCCTTCCACTTATGGTTATTTTCTTTTTCACTTTTTAAATACAGATCAACAGTCCTAGTCTGATTTTAATAGTGAGTTCGCCAACAACAAATACATATAAAATTTGGCCTTTCACCTGAAATCACCTTAAACTTTGTTTTCATTTTCAAAATTTTTTGTACAACTATGTTCAACATTCTCTACAACATTTTCTTTTGTATTAATGTATGAGTTTCATTACTCTCTTCTTCAGCACCAAAGCAACAAAACTCAATATAATCGCAAACCTTTTCACATCTGATACTAACCCAGGCAAAAGAGCACTGTTCAACTCATTTAACTTAATTGCTGGACTTTTTCATAATACAATCTTCTCACTAACTTCTGCATTTGAGTATGATGTACTGCCAACATACTGAAATGGTGAAAAACACTTTGACTTACTTTCCTAGAAAGACAAGCCAGTGAATGACCATGCAAACCAGATGTTTTCTCAGTCAGCAAGGGTCTAGTCCTTGCAACATCTTAATCTTTTGTTTAACACTTTTTTTTACAATATGCTTGTAAGAAATTGCGTAATTTATCAATAGATGCATGTCGTACACTACAAATACTACTGCAATCCCAAGTGTACAATGGCGCTTTGGGACATCTGCCTAGAACTTCATCAGCTATCACTTCTTCTGCATTTCTAGGAACCATTTGCTTTTTGTTAATTGGACATCCATTTTTAACCTCATAAGCTCGACCACCAGTGTCAACTGCATGCAACAAATCATTGGTCTGTAATATACTCTCTTAAAGCCTCAGAACTTGAACTTTATTTCCATTCCCCTAAGAAAATATCACAAAAATTAGTTTTGTTAATTACTCTTTTCCTCTTACTTTTGTCCTTCATTAAATGGATTGGTTTATCTAGTGATCGAATTCTCTTTAATTCTAAAATGAATAGTTTCCTCTTTACTTCACAAGCCTTTTCAACAATGGATTCCATATGCTTCTTCTTTTTATAGAATAGCGTTCTCTTTCTATATTTCTTTGTATGTTTCATCAAATTATGGACTACTCTGTTGTAAAATATTTTTTGTGGATTTCTTTATATTGATTTTCCCTTCTTTTACTATAAATGTTATCCTTTGTATGTACATTGCCTTTTTTTCCTTTGCTATTCTTTGCACTTTTTTTGTGCTTGGAACATTTTTAGTGCTTTGAACATTTCCAGTTTTTTTTTCTGAATCTAGTAATATTTAATAAAGTCCTTTGTGGTCTTACCAGAAATCTTTCTCTTTTTAGCCACATTGTGTTGGTTTTCCAATACTTGTGGTTGAGTTTTTTTTCAAGTAAGTATCCTTTTTCTGACCTTTTCATCTTCTTTCTTTCTCCGGCATGATAACTTTTTTTTAATGATGATAAACAGTATCTGTAAAACATAATCATAAATAGGTATTTATTAATCACTTTATAAATTATATTTTTTTATTACTATACAAACACATTTCATATAAATTCTGACTAAGAAATTGAAGGCCTAAAGCACAAGTGTCAAGCTGGTTAGACCACTACATTGGAGGGTGTCCCACGGGTGCAATAAGTCTCACAGGACCGTGTGCACATAGAAGGTGCGTGGTAGGTATAGACATGTCTGTGACATCGTCTGAGAGTAGTATCTTGACATGCGTCAGCCTCCGTGGGTAGGGATGTCTGACAGCCTCTGTTGGTGTATGGGGAGATCTGCGACATCTTCGGGCTGGGGGTCATTTCATGACACCCTCTGTTGAGGAAGGGAGTGGAAAGCATGTACCGCTTTTGCTTAGTAGTGGTAGTTTTTCATGTCTGTGACATCTATTTAAGACGGTTAGACATGCAGCAGCTTTTGGGTTGCAATCTTTGACATCATTGGTGGGCAGATGTGCGTGAGACATCCTCCGAAGATTGCAGTCAGACATGTGAGAGTCTCCGTGGGCAAAGGTCATTTGTAGCCTATGCTGGCGTGTGAATTTTCTGTCCTTTGTGGATGGTGGTGGTGGGGATCGGTGACTGCCTTGTTGAACTAGTGTTTAAAGTGGCTGTAACTTCCTCTCTTGGGGGCAATCTGGCATTGTGACAGACAGCCGTTTGCAGTACACGATCTGGGGATTGGCTATTCAACTACCAGGCAACTCTGAGACGTCCCCTCACACTGGCCCAGGCCCCTTAAGGCCTTGCTGGGTGCACCCCAAATCGTTCTCCTCCATCTTGTGAGTTGCAACCTTTGTTTTTTGGCCAGTAGAGGGAGAAACATTTTATTCAAACAGTATTGTTAGATTTCAAGTTAGTGAGGCCTTAACCTGCAGAAGTCCAAAGTGTGGGTTGAATCTGTCTGTCTGCTAGGAGATTCTGAACAGGAAAAACAGCTTCCAACTCCCTTTCCAGCAAAACTTGTCTGAGGTCGCTGGGACCTTATGTGGTCTGATATTGTTTGGTACATGTGTACACTGATTGGTGGTTGTATCTGATGTTTCTATTGGATTAGGGTTAGTGTCCTCATTGGTTGGGTATTTGAGTGTTTTGATTGGTTTCTGGGTCTGTGATTCAATCAATGGAGGGTTAGGACTAATGCTAGGGTTAGGTTTCTATTGGAAGTAGGGACTAGGGTTTCTTATGTTATTGGTTGTTGGGACTAGGGTGGGACTAGGGCTAGGATTAGACTTTTAATTGGAAGTAGCGATTTGGGCTTCTGGTGTGATTGGTTGCTGGACTGGTTGTGGGACTAAGAGTAGGGTTAGGCTTTCTATTGGAAGTAGGGACAAGGGCTTCCTGTGCCATTGGTTGCTTGGACTTAGGGTGGGACTACTGGTAGGGCTAGGGCCTTTAATGTACATAGAGATTAGGATTTTTGAACTGATTGGGTGCTTGGACTAAGGCTAAGATTGACTGTCTCCTATTGGCTCTAGATTTTTAGGGCTTGTGTTGTGATTGGATAGTGTTAGGGCTAGAGTTCCCATTGGCTCACGGCGTCATCTGATTACCAGGGCTATAAAAGGCCAGGCTTAGGGCGTCTCGACCCGGGAGTCGAGGCTAAGGGCGGAGAGGACAAGGGTAGTTGCCTGTTTGAGGCTGTTAAGGGCAGAGAGGACAAGGGCAGTTGCCTGTTTGAGCCTGTTAAGGGTGGAGAGGACAACTGCAGTCGCCTTTTTGAGCCTGTTCGAGACTGGTCAGGACCAGGGCCAGAAATGCTGACCAATATACATACCTCCTTTATGCATCTATATACTTTCAATGTACTTATGGATCTATATATTTGTTATTTGCTTCTAATTTAGCATTTCCAATGCACTTCACTATTTCTCAGCCTATACTTCGCTCAATATATCCTCTACATCCACCCTCTCATTTAACCCCAAACTGCGTACCACTACTATGATCCCCAAATTAACCCTTTCCATACTCTCTCCTACTCTACCCCTCCTTGCATCATCTTACACCTCTTTTGCTGTAACGATCCCCCAAAACATACCTTTCAAAACTCTTCCCTCTTTTCTACCCCTCCTCAACCCTTCTCAATCCAAATAACTGACTAACATATCCACCACTAAAATGACTTCATATTTTACTATACTTATTTTCAACACTATTCCTTTATGAGTTCAGGAGTGGCGTGCTACTCGCCAGAAAAGCACTTCATAATACCTCAGGGGTAACAAGTGCTATATGAATGCAAACCTTTCTTCCCCTTTTATCCCTCCGCTATACTTTTCACTCCAAATAACTGACTAATATCCACCACTAAAATTACTTTCATATTTCACCATATTACTTCACCACTAATCCTGTATGGGCTTCCTGAATAGCATGTATCAACACCCCATCAGGGGTAACAAGCGCTATCTAAATACAAACCTTTTTTTTCCTCCTCTATCCTTCTGCTATCATTCAAAATCCAAATAACTGACTAACCTATCCACCACTTAAAATGTGCTTGCATGTTTCACTACACTAATTCAACACTAATTCTCTATGGGTCCCGGAGTAGCCTGCTACCTGCCGAAAAAGCGATTCAACGCCTCGTCAGGGGTAGTAAGCGCTATATAAATGCAATTACAATACAATACATGCATAGCGCATAGCAATTTGAAGCACTCCTTAACACTAAAACCTGGAGCACTGTATGAGTATGCATATTAACTAAATGATCACAATACTATAAGGAGAGACACTGAGTGAATTCATAATTGGTTCACTTTTACTTTAGTGAACAGATTACTACATGGTACATAAACAGTCACTATGGTTTTTCAACAGTACATATTTAGAGTTTAGAGTAGTGCATGGTGTTTGCCTAGTGTAGGGGTCATGCTTTGGTAGTGTTCTAGGGTAGTGCTAAGCTGTTTGGGTAGTGTAGGAGAATGTGCTGGGGTAGTGATTTAGGGTTTATGGTAGTGCAGTGGTGAATGGGTAGTGTAGGTGGTCGTACTGGGGGTAGATTCAGGGTTTAGGGTAGTGCAGTGGTGTTTGTGTAGTGTAGGGGGTCATGCTGGGGTAGTGTTCTAGGATAGGTCAGTGGTGTTTGGGTAGTGTAGAAGGTCATGCTGGGGTAGATTTAAGGTTTAGGGTAGTGCAATGGTGTTTGGGTAGTGTGGGGGTCGTGCTGGAATAGTGTTTTAGTGTTTAGGGTAGAGCAGTGTTGTTTATGTAGTGTATTGGGTCATACTGGGGTAGATTTAGAGTTTAGGGTAGGCCACTGGTGTTTGTGTAGTGTAGAGGGTCGTGCTGGGGTAGTGTTTAAGGGTAGTGCAGTAGTGTTTGGGTAGTGTAGGGGGTCATGGTGGGGTAGATCTAAGGTTTAGGGAAGTGCAATGGTGTTTGGGTAGTGTAGTGGGTCGTGCCGGTGTAGTGTTTTAGAGTTTAGGGTAGTGCAGTGGTGAATGGGTAGTGTAGGGGGTCGTGCTTGGGGTAGATTTAGAGTTTAGGGAAGTGCAATGGAGTTTGTGTAGTGTAGGAGGTCGTGCTGGAGTAGATTTAAGGGTTAGAGTACTGCAATGGTGTTTGGGTAGTGTAGGGGGTACATGCTGGGGTAGTGTTTTGGGGTATAGGGTAGTGCAGTGGTTAAGGGGTAGTGTAGAGGGTCATGCTGGGGGTAGAATTAGGGTTTAGATTAGTACAGTGGTGTTTATGTAGTGTAGGGGATCGTGCTGAATTACTCTTTTAGGGTAGTACAGTGGTGTTTGAGTAGTGTAGGGGGTCGTGCTGGGGTAGGTTTAAGGTTTAGGGTAGTGCAATGGTATTAGGGTAGTGTAGGGCGTCGTGCTGGGGTAGTGTTTTAGGGTTTAGGGTAGTGCAGTGGTGAATGGGTAGTGTAGTTGGTCGTGCTGGAGGTGGATTTAGGGTTTAGGGTAGTGCAGTTGAGTTTGTGTAGTGTAGGGGGTCGTGCTGGGAGTAGATTTAGAGTATTGGGTAGTGCAGTGGAGTTTGTGTAGTGTAGGAGGTCGTGCTGGAGTAGATTTAAAGTTTAGAGTACTACAATGGTGTTTAGGTAGTGTAGGGGGTCGTGCTGGGGTAGTGTTTTAGGGCTTAGGGTAGTGCAGTGGTGTTTGTACAGTGTAGGGGGTTGTGCTGTGATAGAGTTTTAGGGTAGTGCAGTAGTGTTTGAGTAGTATAGGGTGTCATGCTGGGGTAGATTTAAGGTTTAGGGTAGTGCAATGATGTTTGAGTAGTGAAGGGGCTCTTGCTGTGGTAGAGTTTTTGGGTTTAGGGTAGTACAGTGGTGTTTATGTAGTGTAGATGTGTCACTGACTGACAGTGTGATTCTAGACAAATAACAACATTTCTTATAAATGGAGTTTATAGATACTGACTGGGGAAATGTGGGCCTGAAACACACGTGTGAAGGTGGTTACACTACTACATGCATAGTGCATAGGAGTTTCAAGTACTGCGTACCCTAAAGCCTGGCTTACTACAACAGTACGTGTACTTATATGTCTGCAAACACATCAACCAACCAAATCATTCTCTCTCAATTTTCCCAAATGGACACTGACTCACAGTGTGATTCTAGACAAATAACAATATTTCTTATAAATGGAGTATATAGATACTGACTAGGGAAATGTAAGCCTGAAACACAAGTGTGAAGGTGGTTAGACTACATGCATAGTGCATAGGAGTTTGAAGCACTGCCTGCTCTAAAGCCTGGCTAACTACAACAGTGCATGTACTTATATGTCTGCAAACACATCAACCAACCAAATCATTATATCTCAATTTTCTCAAATAGACACTGACTCACAGTGTGATTCTAGACGTATAACAGTATTTATTATAAATGGATTATATAGATACTAACTGGGGAAATGTAGTAAGTATGGGTGAATTTTGCGGATCTGCGGTCTGGGAAATTGAGCGAAATCGCAAAAAAATCCGCGAATTCCCGGATTTGCGGATTTTTTTGCGATTTGCACTGTAGTACTTTCTACTGGCTAATCCAGTAAGTGCTACCTCGTTGGGTAAATGTATACTGCTTTTCCTACACTGCAGCTGTGTAAAGGGCCAGAAGATTTGTCTCCACTGACCATGTGTGCCAAAAGGCGCCGAGGTCACTTGAGTGAGCTGTCCTTCATAGTTGGGAAAGGGTGGGAAGACGTTTGATACCTCTAGTGTGTGGTACGGGGCCAAACGAGCGGGGCTTCTATGCGTGTCAACATGCCTCTTGTGTGTAAAGGGTCAGAGAGCGAGCAGGGTAGCAGGTGAGGAGAAAGCAGCCTCCTGGTCACAGGAACTACACAGGGTTTGCACTCGAGGAACTCATGGATTCACAGACCTCCCTCGAGTATTACAGCTAATTTCCGACTGCAGATATGGGGTTAAAGCACACTTGCCCAGCCTCGACCGTGCTCACTAATGTTTTAGGCTGATTAAAACGTTACTGAATTTGAGCTTCAACTCGGGCACCTGCTTTATTTATATCTGTAAGTGCTTCCTTTTGAGGTTTAATTTTGTGACAGGAGCCTCGTGCCAGAATTAATCCTGCCCTGCATAGTTATCCACGAAGAGGCCACCGTTTTGTGCAATACCTCTACTCAACTGGAGTACTTTCTACTGGCTAATCAGTAAGTGCAACCTCCTTGGGTAAATGTATAGTGCTTTTCCTACCCTGCACCAGCGTAAAGGGCCAGAATATTTGTCTCTACTGACCATGTGTGCCTGTAACTTTGCCATCACGCCAAAAGGCGCCGAGGTCCCTTGAGTGAGCTGTCCATCATAGTTGGGAAAGAAGGGAAGACGTTTGATACCGCTAGTGTGTGGTGCGGGTCCAAACGAGCGGGGCTTCTATGCGTGTCAACATGCCTCTTATGTATAAAGGGTCAGAATGCAAGCAGGGTAGCAGGTGAGGAGAAAGCAGCCTCCTGGTCACAGGAATTACATGGGGATTGTGCTCGAGAAACTAATGGATTCAAAGACCTCCCTCGAGTATTACAGCTGAGTTTCGACGGCAGATATGGGGTTAAAGCACACTTGCCCAGCCTCGACTGTGCTCACTAATGTTTTGGGCTGATTAAAACGTTACTGAATTTGAGCTTCAACTCAGGCACCTGCTTTATTTATATCTGTAAGTGCTTCCTGTGTAGGTTTAATTTTTGTGACAGGAGTCTTGTGCCAGAATGAATCCTGCCCTGCATAGTTATTCATGAAGATGCCACCGTTTTGTGCAATACCTCTACTCAACTGGAGTACTTTCTACAGGCTAATCAGTAAGTGCTACCTCGTTGGGTAAATGTATAGTGCTTTACCTACAGTGCAGCTGCGTAAAGGGCCAAATGATTTGTCTCCACTGACCATGTGTACCTGTAACTTTGCTACCGCGCCAAAAGGCGCCGAGGTCCCTTGAGTGAGCTGTCCATCATAGTTGGGAAAGGGTGGGAAGACGTTTGATACCGCTAGTGTGTGGTGCGGGGCCAAACGAGCGGGGCTTCTATGCGTGTCAACATGCCTCTTGTGTATAAAGGGTCAGAGAGCGAGCAGGGCAGCAGGTGAGAAGAAAGCAGCCTCCTGGTTACAGGAACTACACGGGGTTGCGCTCGAGAAACTTATGGATTCGAAGACCTCCCTCGAGTATTACAGCTAATTTTCGATGCCAGATATGGGGTTAAAGCACACTTACCCAGCCTCGACCGTGTTCACTAATGTTTTGGGCTGATTAAAACGTTACTGAATTTGAGCTTCAACTCGGGCACCTGCTTTATTTATATCTGTAAGTGCTTCCTGTTGAGGTTTAATTTTTGTGACAGGAGCCTCGTGCCAGAATGAATCCTGCCCTGCATAGCTATCGACAAAGATGCCACCGTTTTGTGCAATACCTCTACTCAACTGGAGTACTTTCTACTGGTGAATCAATCAGTAAGTGCTACTACCTCGTTGGGTAAATGTATAGTGCTTTTCCTACACTGCAGCTGCGTAAAGGGCCAGAAGATTTGCCTCCAGTGACCGTGTGTGCCTGTAACTTTGGTCCCTTGAGTGAGCTGGCCATACGAGAAAAAAAAGAATCCACCCGCGAGTGAATTTGCGAATTTTGCGGCAATTTCGCAAGATTCGCAGATCGCGAAATTGCCCAAAATCCGCACATTTCGCGAGCGAAACGGATTTTTGGCCCATACTTAAAATGTAGGCCTGAAACACAAGTGTGATGGTGATTACACTACTACTTGCATAGTGCATAACAGTTTCAAGCACTGCCTGCCCTGAAGCCTGGCTCACTGCAACAGTACATGTACTTATATATCTGCAAACAGATCAACTAACTAAATTACTCTCTCTCTCAATGTTCCCAAATGGACACTGACTCACAGTGTGATTCTAGACAAATAACAATATTTCTAATAAATGGAGTAGTAGGGTAGTACAGTGGTGTTTGGGTAGTGTAATGGGTTTTGCTGGGGTAGGTTTAAGGTTTAGGGTAGATCCATGGTGTTTGGGTAGTGTAGGAGGTTGTGCTGGGGTAGATTTAAGGTTTAGGGTAGTGCAATGGTGTTTGGGTAGTGTAGGGAGTTGTGCTGGGGTATTGTTCTAGGGTAGTGCATTGGTGTTTATGTATTGTAGGGGGTCATGCTAGGGATAGTTTTTTAGGGTTTAGGGTAGTGCAGTGGTGTTTGTGTAGTGTAGGGGGTCGTGCTGGTGTAGTGTTCTAGGGTAGTGCAGTGGTGTTTGGGTAGTGTAGGAGGTCGTGCTGGCAGAGATTTAAGGTTTAAGGTAGTGCAGTGGTGAATAGGTAGTGTAGGTGGTAGTGCTGGGGTAGATTTAGGGTTTAGGGTAGTGCAGTGGTGTTTGTGTAGTGTAGGGGGTCATGCTGGGGTAGTGTTTTAGGATAGTGCAGTGGTGTTTGGGCAGTGTAGGAGGTTGCGCTGGGGTAGATTTAAAATTTAGGGTAGTGCAATGGTGTTTGAGTAGTATAGGGGGTCATGCTTGGTTAGTGGTTTAGGGTAGTGCAGTGGTGAATGGGTAGAGTAGTCGGTCGTGCATGAGGTGGATTTAGGCTTTAGGGTAGTGCAGTTGTGTTTGTGTAGTGAAGGGGGTCGTGCTGGGGGTAGTGTCACTGCAAGAGTACATGTACTTATATATCTGCAAATAGATCAACCAACCAAATCATTCTCTCTCAATTTTCCCAAATGGAAAGTGACTCACAGTGTGAGTCTAGACACATATTAGTATGTCTTTTAAATGGAGTGTACAGATACTGACTGGTGAAATGTACGCCTGAAACACAAGTGTGAAGGTGGTTAGATTACTACATGCATAGTGCATAGGAGTTTCAAGCACTGCGTGCCCTAAAGCCTGTCTCACTGCAACAGTACATGTACGTATTTGTCTGCAAACACATCAAGCATCCATTCCACATATTTCATAACTGCATTTTACTTTTAAAGCTAATCTCATTTTGGACACACATAAGCAATGACTATTTTCTATTTCTACCAAAATGTGAGAGCACAATACGTATTTAATCAATTACATGTCAGGAAACAAATGAAGTACCAAAATGTTTCTCTCACAGTGATTCCTAAATGGACACAGACTCACCGTGTGATACTAGACAAGCAACCCTATCCCATGCATTTTACCAAAACACATTTTCTATAAGACATAAGGTCACTGTACACATTGCACACAATTTTCTACTACACACTAGTATAGAGTTCTTCTATCAGAATGATTCCTAAATGCACACAAGACTCACTGTGTGATTGTAGACAAACAACACTAACCCTTGCATTTTACCAACACACATTTCATAGTCTAGAAGGAGAACTGCATTTTAATGTAGAAACTTGACTCATTTTGCAAATACATAAAAATGACTGGTTTCTAATTCTACCAAAACATGAGAACAGCAGAGTTATCTGTCTGCAAACACATGAAATACACAAATGCTTATCTCAGAATGGTTTCTAAGTGCACACACACTCACAATAAGATTCTAGAGAAAACAAGTATTCCCCTGCACTTTAGCAGGCGAAATACATTAGTCTGATTAAAGTCAAAATGCACCACATACATCCCCGCACAAATTAATAACTCACCTTTCAATTTGTTTTGTAGAATAAGAAGTATGTCAGTCACACACCAGATTTTCTTATACAAAATCTCTGTTCTGAACACCTCTCACCAGAACCAAAGAATGGCAAAGTTTCCCTCTCATTTTGAAGACATATACACCTAAACATCCAATCACATTGCTTCCCACATTAATTCAAAAGCAAACACACATTTCTATTGGTTACACATTTGAACCCTTTCCAATTGACATACATTTGAACCCTACCCCAATCTGCCTTCTGCCTGTTACCATAAAAACAGTTCATGGAACACATAACTGAGCACACAGGTCAAAAGTTAATCACACAATGTTGCTAATCAAAACAGCAAGTGTGCTTGACTTTTCAACATATCAGCTTATCCTATGCAATGTTCATTTCCATCAGAGTTTGTTAACCAATAAGAATAATGCTTTTAAAAAACAGAAACATGCACCCTAGTTTTCATTGTACAATGTTCTCAAAAAACCAATCATTTCTTTTCTTTTTTCAAAACTGCATCTTATCTACCATTTTAGAAAAATCTTACATTTCAAACTGCCATTTCATTTACAGACACTATCTGAGTGCATCCAGACCTCCCTTCAAGATGCTTACAGTGTGTATTGTGGGACACAGCTATATTTTCTGGAGTCAAAGGTATGCAGAAAACAAACTTATTCACAAAGACCTAGGTTTACCAAATGTAGACATTAAATGGATTGGACAGAGAGGGTTAAAGTGGCACTAATTGATGCCATTGGTTAAATCCTTTTTGCATCTCCAACACCCTGACTTCATAATTGTGCACTGTGGTAGCAATGACCTAGGCACTTTGACTGGGGTAGGTCTGGATATGCTTCTGAAGGACACCATTAAAGAATTAATCTCACTTTTCCCCCAAACTACCTTTGTTTATTCTAAGATATGCGAAAGGCAGAAATGGAACTGGTCCAATAAATGTTGTCCACAGATTGAGAAAGCTAGAAATCATGTGAATAAATCTGTTTCTGCATTTCTCAGAGACTATAGAAAGGGGTCCATTTACCACAACAATCTGCGTTTCAATATGGATGGCATCTATAGGAGAGATGGTGTACATTTTACAGATGAGGGAAACAGAGTCTTCCTTATAAACTTTAGACTCTGCATAGGTACTTACTTGTAGATACTAAAATCTCTCAATAAACACATGGGCTCTTTTTAGAGCCACCTAAGACCTAAACACATAAGCTTGATGTACATCTGAAAAATATTATTTGTTTTTTGGATTGGAGTCGTGCACCACATGCGCTGGAGTAGCGCACCCTATGGGTTAGAAGCCGTGCATCCTACGTGTGCACACCAGGGGGCCGCAATGAGCGCCGCGCTGGGTGCGCGACTCCTAATTTTTCCGAAAACAAAATAGCCTGTATGACAAATTTTTACTATCCCCGGGGACCCCATCCCCTGGGGCTTGTAAAAAAATGTTGGGTCCCAGCCGGCTCCCCGCGTCCTTCGGGAGCCGGCATTTTTTTCCACATGGGGAGCTGCTAACATGCAGCTCCCTGTGTGGAAAAGCAATATGGTTTGGGTTTTGAAAGAGAGAGCAGGTTTCCCTGCTCTCTATTTCAATATCCAAACCACGTTTGCTATGGGAGGGCGGGAGACTCTTGCCCTCTCATAGCAAACAGCAGTGTCCCGGGGTGGGCACCCTGGGACACTGCAGGAGCCGGCCCTGGGGGGGGGGTGGTCCCCATGGCCCTCGAGAGCACCAGGAGGGAGGTCACACAGCCCCCCTCTCACAATCCATAAAACCCTGGGGGGTGGTGGTCCCCAGGGCTTGGGGGGCCGTTGAACCCCCCCACAAATTATACTGGGAGGGCTTTTGAGCCCCTCCCAACAATTTATTTTTTTGCCCCGAGGTGTGGCGGTTGCCGCCGCTGGGGGGGCCCCTCTGGGACCCCTTCAAATGTATTAATTTTGCCCCCGGTATTTCTACCCTACCCCCTTTATACATTTTTGCACACATATGCCACACACTTCTTCAGCCTGGCTTCCACCGAGGCACAAAATGGCTGCCAACAGTTCCTGGTTTTGAATGTTGACAACCACTTCACAGCCAATTAGCATTCAGCGTGTGATCGGGAGGGTGCGCTCAGGGTAACTTTGTCACCGATTGTCAAATTTTCACAAAATTCTCAAAGAAGATGTGCGAGATTCCCCAAATCACCCCATTATGCCACGTTGCATAATTATGCTAGATTTGGAGTAAGTGTTCCCATACTTCTCCCAATAAATTTGTATCACTACAAGTGTGGATAGACGTGCCACCTCTGACAAAACAGCCCAAAAATTAAACATGAAACCTCAAGATCTTCCTTTGAGTTTCAATAATTCTGGGAGTGTGGGTAGCTGTGCTTTTTGAGCCAGGAGTTCACCAATTAGCTAGTGAAACCTACTAGCCTCAAATATTTCTGAAAGTAGACACCGGTTGAGCCCAAGTTGATTGGCTTCTGCTACTTTTTCCTATTTAGAACTCCATGTAAACATCAAACTTTGCCAAAATCACAATTTTTTTCACATTTCTGTGAGGTTAAGATATTAAATCTGAGAAGATTGTCAAAACGTCCTATCACACATCCTTTCCACACATTTTCTCAGTAACACAATACCCAATTATGTGGGTGGACCAATTACCTAGGAAAGGGAGGGCTTTAAAATACACTGTGGAAGTATTAATAATTTCCTTTGCTTTACAATCAGCCTGGGGATGTGTGCAACTGTATTTGTGGGCATGAGCTGTAGTGACTGCAGTTTAGGACATGGGGTTGGCCAGCACCTACAGAACAGAACAATAATAACCACAGGCATTTCCTAAAACTTGGCTCCAGGATGAGTGCATTTTAGGGGCGTGACATGGATGTTGCTGTGGGTGTTCCCACGCAACACGCATATCCACTGATGCATTTCCAGATTTACGAGACATTGTAAATCTGGAAATACATCAGAATGCTACGCCATCAAGGGGTGGCATAGCGAGTTGCAATAAGGAGAAATGTTTTAATTTCTCCTCATTCTTGCCTCTTTCAATGCGTGCTGCAATCTTCACCACACATTGGAAGAGGAAATCACCTCAATGTGTTGTTGTTATGCAGGAAGGTGCCCCTTCCTACACAAAAGCAATCTCCCCATGATGCAAGCATCCTTGCGCCATGGTGCAAGGGTGCCTGCACCGGCGCATGGAAACAGTTTTTGCGCCAGCGCCGGGGGAAGCACAGAGATGCGACAAGTTGTAAATATGTCAAATCCCTGTGCCATCAAACGAATGCAGCACAGCAAAAGGACTTGTGGCACCTCGCTGAGTTAGTTTCTTGTAGATCTGCCCCTGCATTGTTAAACGTCTTCTATTGCTTAAATAAATAATGAATACATATTTCCTGAAAGTTCCGAAAACATTGACACCTGATGGGACAGATAAGCTGACAACCGTATAAGAAGATATGTAAATGTTAAGCATAACTGAGAAGAGACATTATCGGCATGCCATGATTGTAGCATTAAATGGGCAGAAATGCAGGTCTGAAGTGCTGAGAAAAATTGGAGCAAAAGAAATAGAAACGTTATCAGCCTATGAGGCACAGAATAAAGAAGAAGCATGTCGCACAGGAAAGCTTTAAAACCAGAGGGGCAGAGAAGAAGCCTGAGGAGTAAGGAATAATTTGAGCAATATGGCCAGTGAGGAAATGTAGCATGAGGCATTCTGAAGCACTGGAGCTTGAGAGGTAGACACATTAGTATCTTGAGAGTTCAGAGAAATACTGAATCCTAAGGCGTGTCATGAGCATTGAAACCCAAAGAAGGTGTGAAATATTGGTTTATAAGGAAATAGTGAAGACAACTATTTGTGACTGCCCATTGTCAAGGGAGAATGATGACACATAATGTAAGAAGGAGAGGAACGGCATGCACCCCTTTCCAAGAGTGAAATTGTTGGAGTGATATTTTGCTGTAATACCCATGATGAAAGTACTTCACATTTGCAACATTCCTAAAAACCTACAAGCTTGTTTAGACACATTTATTAGACAATACAACATTAAAAGAAAAACGTGTCCTTATCTCTCTGAAAACAATTAAATTACCTTCCGATAGGACCACCTCAGAAATTCATGTCTTATTTTGAATGCATGTTATTCAAAATAAATATTGAATGATTGTCTAGGAAAAATCTTTGTATCTGATGATATGCCTGAAGTAGAATTTGTGCCTAATTTGTAAAGGAATACGTTCTAGGCCCAACAATTTGCTCAGCCGGTGCTATCAAAGGTCAGGGTTAGGAGTGGCCATAACTTGTATAATCTGCTTTAGTTTAATTGCACAAAAGTACAGCAGAATTAAACACTTTGGTGCATATTTACAAGCTCTTTGCACCAGCAGTGCCCATATTTGCAAGGTCTTGTAAATTCATCATGCGGGCCTTTCATGGCCTTGTAAATATGGCCCCCTTTCTTTTCCTGAATGAGGCATTCCATGGATGTTGCTGTTGGTGTTCTCACACAACATTCATGGAACTTGACGCATTTCCAGATTTACAACTTTTTGGAAAACTATGAAGACGTCAGAATCCCACGCCTACTGAGGGGAGGCATAGGTATGGGGGAGAATGTTTGATTTGCTCTGCATTCCGTCCATCAACTCTGTGTCTTTTGCCTTCTCACCCTAAGTGCGCCAGGTATGCCCAAACATGGGTCCCGGGCTCACTGTGCCACTGATTTGGAGTTATGCACCAAAACCGATCACAGGATACTTGTTTCTGGTCCAGGGAGGACCTGGCTTGGCAGTTCGGTCAGGACTGTTCCCTTGAGGGACAGGGTCAAGACTGGTTTGCATATGGTTGGGTCTAAACTGGCGTGGCATAGTGAGCAAAAAAATGATGGATTTTACCCAGATCTATTGACTGGGGGAGAATATTTGATTTGCTCTGCATTCCATCCAACAACTGTGTGTCTTTTGCTTTCTCGCCCTAATACCACATGGCTGCACCCAGAAATCTTGAGGTGATTAGCTCTTTGGTGTTCTGCCCAGTGACACCACTGAACCAAACAAGAAGTCAAGAAAGAAAGTACGGAATCCAGCTGAGGACAATTTTACATGTATGTTAGATTAAAAACCACCAGAACATTGGAAAATGCTCCATGATGCAGTTCACCCAGTTTCTTCGTAGGTAATCATGAGGTGGTAGTGATATTTATGATGATTTATGAATTATGAAGTTTTAATTGGTTACCGTGTTAAACTGCTAATGTTATAGTTGACCGTACACAGGGGAAAAGGACCAAAATCCTAGATGGATGACTAGTAGAGGGAACCCCTTCCTCCAAGTCATTGCATACACTGATTTCAGTTCTGGAGTTTTGTGACAGCCTAATACATTCTTATAATTGTGATTTCCTTTTGCTTCCAATGAACTATTTTGACTAACACACTAAATCAATGATTTTAGGTGTATAGTACAGAACTGGAGACAGTGGCCATAAGGACCGGGAATTATGTGGCCACCATAGTATTGGGAATATTATTGTACCAGGAAATATCTATATTGACCAAGTTCATCACAGTGTGGAGATATGGGAAGAACTATTGGTGTCTCATAAGTCATTATATTCACATGCCTATCAATTTAACAGATTCAGTCATAGGGAGAGGATGGACAGACAGTATTGGAACTATGGTATCCATGATCAGCTTGTTGGGAAGGGTGAGATGGAAAATTACTGTTCTAAATGGATGAAGTACCTTGTGTCGCAGCATGGGGCTAAACATATCAACTTCACAGATGTCAAAACTGCAGAGATAAAAGATGACATCCCAAAAAGAGACCTTCTCTGCAGTGTCAGTGAATCCATTTTTAAACATGACACACAATATCATCTAGGGCAGCGCTCTGAGGAGGTATCTCATTTAACATAGTGGGACTGGAAAATAGCCTTTGTGTCTCATGCTGTTGGATCTGATGGTTGCCCTTAGGAAAGGCCCACTCATTATGAAATGTGAAAATAATTCTTTCAGTTCCTCATTACTTACTGTGCTTGTCTCATACAATTATATTAATGTTTATGTTAAAACTTCACCAATTGTGACCAAACCTGTTAATCAGCTCCTGGAGAAAATAGGCTTTGATGTCTTTTCTGTCTTGTATCAAAGGCTGGCATCGGCAATCTGAACATAATGTTTTCCCAACCGTATGATTTCATACCAGGGCTTCACCTTTCTTTCCCCAACCTTACATGCTAATTGTCAATTATTTCTAGTTCTTTGCATCACAACCCCAGTAATACACAGAAGTCTGCCCCTGATAGCGCCACATAGGGCCAAAAGCAGGATGTGTTTCTCACAAAGAAATACTTGAATCCTAAAAAAGGTCATAATACATAGCCTTAATTCAACGATTTAATGTCACCATACTAATAAAGAGAGTGGCCTCAGAGTATACCTAGATCAGGTTCTTAAATCCACGGTTGGCGACAGAAAAAAGGGAAATTAGTGCTGTTCTTACCAGGTGCACATTTAGGCAAATGTTTTACCCAAGTTGAAATTAATAACTGAAAGAAATGGCCTGTTCACTACCTCAGTAAACACATAATCTATGTATAGAAAAACAAATGTATGTCTGCCTGTCTGTCTGTCTGTCTGTTTGTCCTTTATGCATTACTACACCATTTATTCGATCGCCATGAAACTTTGGGAAGTTGTTGAGTACACACCCGCAAATGTTTCTGGCATAATTCTTTTTTAAATTTTGGCCCCCCAGGGCCCTCAAAATCTTTCGAATACTGAATACTTCTATTTCTTTATTTTCAGCGAATTTGCGAGCATTGTCGACAGTTATGCCCCCCAAAAGGAAATTGATTGGTCGATCTACATCTGAAGCACGAAATAAAAAGGCATTACGAGCTTCAGAAACAGACGAGCAACGGGAAGCAAAATTAGAAGCTGTTTGAATACAAACTGATCAAGCCCGTTCTTCTCAAACAAACGAGCAACGAGAATCGCTCAGAAGGTGAATTCCTCTAATGTAACCCGGCCCTCCTCGAGCGCAGCTGCGCGCGTTGAGGGGGCCGGAGAAGCTGATCAAACATGTCGAATTTGTCTTCGTTGTACCGAGACGGAGTGTTGGCAAGACGGGACGGGATCAGGAATAAACCTGAGTCGTGATGGGGGCGCAAGGTATGAGCGTGTAAGCGCTGTGCTCTAGTGCCCATGTTCAAAAGTATACCAAATGCGATGAGGCCTAATCCAGTTCGAAATAGAACCGGAGTGGAAGTAGTCTACGGTGAAAGACACAGTGGCTAATATCGAGTGCGAGACACAAGTATCATTAGAAAGCGTACACAAACCAGAGAAAAAAGTTAAAATTTCACCTTAAAAGGCCATTCTGAGGGATTCAGAAGATATAGGCCAATCCCAGCAGGCACAGCCCGTGCAGGGCGTTATACCGGGGCGGTGACGTCAGGCGGGGAAGGGTCAAGGTGGGGGGTTGTAAAATGCGGGATATGGACCATTACATGTAAGTACCGGAAAAAAAAAATTGTTGCCCGCGCTGCATCACATTTGGCGATGCAGCGCAGGTAACGAAATTTTTTTTTTTTTTTTTTTTCGGTACTTACCTGTAATGGTCCATATCCCGCAGTTTACAACCCCCCCACACTGACCCTCCCCTGCCTGGCGTCACCGCCCCTGTATAACGCCCTGCACGGACCGTGCCTGAATCCCAGAAAACATAGGAAACTCTTAATACGAAATACCATCCTATTTACATATATAGAAACTGTTAATACTAAATAACATCCTATTTACATATATACAAGTATCAGATAAGCAAAGCAGAGTAAATCAGTAACAAGGATGTCGGAGAGATACTTATCTTTCTGAGCAGCAGCAACATTCCTTTCTTCTGAGATCGCAGCAACGCGCGGCGGGTAAGCTAGTAACATATTAAATATAAGGTATGAAACATGCTCATTTTAGCAAAACAGTTAAGTGCCTCTCTTTTACTCAACTCAATAAAATCAGCTCCAAAGAATAAGTAAAGGAAATGGGTGGCTTCATCTTACAAGGTAGGGACGAGAAACCCATTAACCTGATCCCGTTCTGCTTCACCATAGCAGGTCTCCCGGACTCTGCTTATGTTGCTGTTGCCTGGTTGTTGCCCATTTTGCCTGACATTGAATACTACTTCCTTGTTTTGCCTGGTATTGACTACTGTGTACCTGTTAGCCACCATACTCTTGAAGCGACCGTTAATCTGAAGTTGATGTCTGCCTAAGTTAATTTGACCCTTAACTTTATTCTGCCTTAGTAGTGTATGCATATTTTACAATTGTGCTGTTCTATGTCGTCTGTTGTGCCATTCAGGAGCCACTCATTACCTCTCACCCACTCTTTCCGGACCGTCTCGCCCTCCCACTTCCCACCACCCAGCATCATGCCCCCTTCCCAGGATCTACTTAAAGGAGGCTGCAGAGTGGCGAGTGCAGTGGATGCGCAGTGGGCGGACTGTGTGCAAGACAATGGCAAATTTGTCTGTGCCAGTCTGCGCATGGACCGTGCTCGGTGCCTAGACCACTGGTCACCCAGCCTCCCACAGGTACTCCACTACAGAATTCTGAGACCTGGACACGTGACGCCGCAACAACTGCTAGATTGCATCTACTCATTCAAAGGCAGGACCATTTACCTGCCAACACTGTCTCTTCACCTGCAACTCAGGACCTATTGCTCTCACAGAACCCTGTGCCACTCCCACTTTACTGAATTCCCTAGACAACCACCCCCATCCTCCCCCCCAATGTGATGTTTAACACAGATTCCTAGCTCAACCCTTACACTGTCCCCAACATCACCACTGCCATGCCCAACAGCTACAAGATGACATACTGGGACCGCACTAACAAACACGGAGGAAGCATCACCATCATCCACAAAGAAACAATCATCTGCACCACCAAAGACAACACCACACCGATCATGGAACACCTCAACTTCCAACTCGACATTGATGACAAAGCAACCATCAGAGGCACTCTTGTCTAGTGACCTCCATGACCACGCACCAGCTGCTGGGACACCATCAACAACTTCATGGCCCCCAGGGATGGCCACCTGGATGACCCCATAGACACAAAATCTGCCAACTTCATGAAATTCATGGACAAAATCAGCCTCACCCAGCTGGTCACAGACCCTACACACAGAGCAGGACACACACTGGATGCAATCTTCATGGCCAGTGACAGGGTCAAATACAGCCATGCCACAGAACGCACCTTAACCGGCCACTCTACTGTCCACTTCACCATCTCAGGATCACTGTGCACAGCCACTAGCCCCTCAACATCTCCTTCTACAGCTTGATCAAAGTGACATAAATCCAATGGACTTATGACCTCAACATCACCCAGCCTGACCCTGCAACTATCCTGGAGCAAGAAGTCGATAACTTCACCACCTGGATCACCAATGCCACTGACTTAGTCACCCCCATCAAACCAGCAAGACATGCAGATCCACCAAACAAGCCAGCTGGTGTACTACACACCAGAAATTAGGACAATGATAGTGCACCAGCAGAGACACCAGAGACTGAGCCACCTTCAAGTCAGCCCTCAACAAATATTACCAACGACTCAAAGACATGGAAAAAGACTCCCTAGCAAACTGCATCAAAGCAACAGCTAACCACACTAACGTACTCTTCAGCATCGTCAGAAAGTTCTCCTGCCCAACAGCCACCAAGAACACAATCCCTCCTTCACAGAAACTCTGCAACACTCTAGCAAACCATTTCCAGAGCAGGATTTTCACCATCTACTAGAACTTCGATCTACAACCCACTGACCTCCACAGCCTCCTAACTCCAACTGAGCCTCCTAACTCCAACAGAGCCTCCCTCAACCAGCAACTCACCAGATAGAAACAGCTTGTAGTGTGTTTATCTAGGTACCTATATTGATACTCCTATTTCTGACCCTTGTCCGGTTATTAATTCACTAATGTCCATACACCGGCACAGAAACCCGTTTTCAGATTAGGTCATAGCGCATGCTGTCACATTAAGCAAGCACTATCCCTTCAGCCCCCTAGAAAGCACACCGAGTTCTCAAAACAAATCAAACCTCCAACAGACCTGGGAAATCCCCCGCAGCTATTGTTTTGATTTCGCTCGAGAACTTCTACAAAGAATGTAAGAACGACCAGTCCTTATGACATTCTTGCTGACGTCTTATGTCCATCCTTACGTCAAACACGGCACCTTTCAGGTATAAATATACCGACGCTGCCCTAAGCTAAGACACGGTGGTGACGAGCTTGGAGCAGCACTACTTGCCGGAGAGCCCAGCTGATGCAGAAAAGCCCACGGACGCTGCCCCTCCCTTTTGACGCGCTGAGAGAGACGCTGCCTTTTCTCCTGCCGAGAAATCCAGCCTCCGGCGTTACCAGCCGCCCTCGCGGGTGACTGGGATATCGAGTCCTGAGACAGAGATACCAACCCTCCAGCCTTCTAAATCCCAGGTACTGAACTGACTAACCCCTTACAGAGAATTCTTGAGTCAGATTCTTGGCAAAACAAACTTAACTTAAACTGCTACTTACTTACTCCCTCCCAAGTATTAGGCTTAGGTCAGGTACACCGGGGTAGGCGTAGTTAGAAGCACCAGTTGAGAACGATTAGTCAATGTATATATGTATGTATATCTTTTATCCATTTTAAGTATCATATGGCTAAGAAACCATATAAATGCTTTTACAGTATTATTTTATAATCCTGTTTTTACTGTATGCACTTTACTTAACTATAAGTATTGCAATAATAGCGATTCATTTCTCTTGTATGAGAAAAGAGACTGATCAATAAATAACATCTTTTTATTGAAGCACGCCCATCTCTTATTTCTCTACAAACTGGTGAAACTAAGAATGCACGTACTGACTGAGTAAAATAGTTGTCTTTTGTTTTCACACGACTCTAGAGATATACTCTTGATTAGGGGAGAGCAAAGTTGTCATGTTCTATGGTTGTCAGAAACTAAATCCCTTCTTGTCTATCCAGGGAGGTTAAACTCCTCCTTGCCTATTCGAGAACGTTTCTAGTGAACTCTGAGCTAGCTGGCACACATAACTTTAAGTCTAATATCGTCAGTAGAAGACCTAGTTAACCACAGTCCTACGTCTATACTATTGAAGATATTATTCCAATGCGCAGAGCCTATTGGGATAATAGGAACTACACTACAAGCTCATCAGACAGGACACACACAGCCATCATGAACTCCATCAACTCGGGAGCACCCATGTACCCCTACTCCAACTGCCTCTTGGATATCAGCCATCAACTCACCACCATCCTCATTTGATCCCTTTCCAAAGCTACCTTTCCGGTTCATGGAAACACACAGGAGTTGAGCCTTTCCTCGATAAACTCTGCAGCAAAGCCAGTGAACCCCAGAACTACTGACCCATCTTGCTGGTCCCTTTCCCTACCAAAGTCCTAGAGAAGGTCGTCGACAAACAGCTCACCAACACCTGGATAAAAACAATCTGCTTGACGCCTCCCAATCTGGTTTCCTCCACAGAGACCACCCTGATTGCTGCCACTGATGACATCTGCATCCTACTCAACAAGGGAGAATCAGTGGCTCTGAGCCTTCTTGACCTCACAGTAGCGTTCAACAAAGTAATCCATCACACACTCATTAAGAGACTGCCCAACATCTGGAACCAGGGAGATGCCCTCAGATAGATCTTGTCGCTCCTCATGGGTTGAACTCAGAGAATCCGTCTACCTCCCTTCGCCTCGAAGCCCAAGAGCACCATCTGCAGCACTCCTCAAGGTTCAACTCTCAGCCCCACTCTCTTCAAAACCTACCTGACATCTCTAGCCAACATCATCAGAGACTACAACCTCAACATATTTTCCTACGCCTATGATACCCAACTCATCCTCTCACTCTAAAATGATCCCACCACCATGAAGACCAACTTCCACAACTGCATGTGGCCATATGTGGCCGACTGGATGAAGGCCAACTGTCTGACGCTCAGCTCTGACAAGACCAAAGTGCTGATCTTTGCCAACAACGCTTCCCCTTGGAATAACACCTGCTGGCTCGCCAAACTTGGACTCACTCCGACTCTGACAGACTATGCTTGCAACCTCTGCATTATCCTGGAGAGAAAACTCATCATGAAACAATACATAAAAGCAATCTCCTATGCCTGCTTGCACACTCCCTGCATGCTCCGTAGAATCGTCAAATGACTAACCCTTGTCACCAGATGGTTGGATTACAGCAATGCCCTCTATGCAGGAACCATCATCAAACTCATGAGGAGGCTAAGATGATACAGAACTCAGCAGACAGACTCATCCTCAACCTGCTAAAACTGACCCATATCACCTCACATCTTACGAACCTCCACTGATTTCCCGTCCAGAAAAGATGCCAATTCAAGATATTGACACAAAGCCCTCCATTACCTAGGACCAGCTGACATCAACCACCGCCTGAACTTCCACCAGCCATCCAAAGACCTTCACTCCACCTCCCTCTCACAGACACCACACATCTGCTGAAATCACCGTGGAAGCCGTTCCTTCTCTTACTTAGCTGCCAAATCCTGGAACGGTTTTCCCCTCCAGCTCTGGACATCTCCCTCACAGGTGGAAGTCACAAAGAAACTCAATACCTGGTTTCTCGACTGAGCCAAACAACCCAGCGCCTGGATACCCACACAGGAGATTGCAGCGCTTTACAAATATTGAATGATTGATTGGGAACCAAACAATGAGAAAAAGATTCAGAATTAACATAAGTATCTGATACGTCATTTAAAAAAACTACTATTCAAAAAATAGAACAACCTATAGGTGATGGTAGGGACACATGACAAGAAGATAAAGAAGCAAACCACTCATTCTTTTAATGAAATTAGTAAAACCTTTAACTGCTTGCAAAGGACATTGTGAACATATACTAAGTAAGTAAGTAAGAACATTTATTGTTTAGTTAATAAAAACCTTAACAATTTTCGCTTGAAAAGCATAAGTCAGTGAAATCTGCAATTAAAAGATCGAAGAGCATATCATAAAACATTAATTCCTTGTAAATATTAAACAGTAAAAAGACAAAAAGTTTGATTTTGTGGTTGGGCATAAAGTGCTCTTCTCACACTGATTAGGTATACACATTTTCAGCTAGGTAATGATTCCATCAGTGTACAAAACGAATTACTTGGGTACTGGAATATTAGACTGGAGTCCTAGGTGCATTACTAGCTTAAGTTGTCAAACAAGATTCAGTCTTACTTGGCAGCTTGACAAATACAACCTCTAACGGCTGAGTTAATGTGCCGAATTTCTCATGGTAAATACGAACTTCATTATGGACCTTAAACGTTTTTTTGTTGTTTTGTTTTTTTAAGAAATTAGCCTATTGGCTTCTTGTGTTGTCAACTGCTCCAAGGTTCTCTTAGTAGGGAACTTGAACTATTGGTTTGATAACCTTATATCGGACCCCCAAGCAGCAGAACTCAATGATTTACTCATTGATCTCAACTTAATACAGCATATCCATGTCCCTACTCACCAGAAAGGCCACAGCTTAGACCAAATTTGGACATTTAACCTTCCTTTAAAGTCGCTTACCTTATGTCCTTGCAGCTGGTCTGATCATTTTTTAATCCAATTTTCTCTTGTTATAGAAGGGTCGATTAAACCAAGGCCACAAGCTGGCAGACAAATTCGGAAATGGAGGTCGGCGGACTTACCCGCTTTTCTTAAAACTCTAGCCACCTCCCTTCCCCCCAGGATACGGATATAGAATCTAGTGACAAAGCACTTTCACAGTGGCTATGCCTTGCGGCTAATCTACATGCCCCCTTAGTAAATTTTCCTACATCACGAGGGAAGGAAGCTCATAAATGGTTCACCCCAGAATTGAAAAAACTAAAACTCAGCATTAGACAGAAAGAAAGGAAATGGAGAGCAAACTACCTATCAGAGGACAAAGAGATTTACTGCCTAGCGAGGAAACAATATAAAAAAACGCTTTTAAGACATAAAACTGATTTCTTTTCTGCAAAAATCTTGAACTCCTCAAACAAATCTAAGCAGATATTTGAAATCATAAATGATCTTTGCAATGATGATAGGACAACTTTTCCTATCATCCCTACTCAAAAATTGTGCGATACATTGAATGATTTCTTTCAGGATAAATTATTAATATTAAACAAAATATCACCAGTTCTTCTACCTCAAGTCCAATAAATGACACATTCTTCAACTCCCAAACGCTGGTTAACATCTCTCCCATTGACCCAAAAACTTTTTGGGAACTCATGGCCCGGGTGAAATCGGGATCTCCCGACGATATATGTCCCCCTCACATTTTTAAAGAAATAGGACTCGCTATCCCGCAAAGCATTCTCTCTCTATTAAATGATTCACTTGCCCAGGGTAAAGTACCTAGCAGTTTTAAACAAGCCCTGTTGATCCCTCTGATAAAAAAATCGGGTATGGACCCACATGACCCTGCCAACTACAGGCCGATCTCCTTGTTGCCCTATTTGTCTAAAATTCTGGAGGCTCATGTATCTAATTGTGTCTCGAGTTTTATTGAATCAACTGATTATTTAGAACCGAATCAGGCAGGTTTCCGCCCGGGCCACTCTACCGAGACAGTGATACTAGCGGTCCAGAACACCCTGAGATCCAATGCAGACAGAGAGGCCCATCAGGCACTGGTGCTCCTTGATTTGTCGGCTGCGTTCGACACGGTTGACCATACCATTCTTGTCAACCGTGTCGAACAAGCCGGCATCAGGGGCCCAGCTCTGAGCTGGCTAGAGTCTTTCATCTCTGAACGTACTCAGTCAGTCAGATTGGGGTCATTCACAGCACCAAAAATTGTTTCCACCAGTGGTGTCCCTCAGGGATCATCCCTTTCCCCACTCCTTTTTAATTTATATTTACGTCCTCTATTGTACTCCCTGAAAAATCGGAAAGTCACAATTTTTAACTATGCAGATGATCTGCAACTGGTCTTTGCACTAGACTCCCCCGATGCTGTGGTAGACTTTCAGGACACTATGTCCCACATCCAGAAATGGATGAATATAAATTACCTCAAACTCAACCCGGGCAAGACAGAACTAATCTTGCCCGGGAAGAGTGAAATTAGTTGGGGTCCCCATTTCTGGCCACCTAACATGGGTACTCCACCTACTAAGTCCCACACAGTCAAGAGCCTAGGGGTGACTCTTAGTGAGGATCTCTCGTTAAAAAACCACATAGGGACGGTAGTCTCAACTTGTTTCTTTCAATTGAGAAAGATAAAGAAAATATCCCAGTTTCTAACTCACTCTGCCTTGATTCAGGCAATTGCTGCCTTAATACTATCATGGATTGATTTCTCCAACAGCCTGTATCTCGGCCTCCCAGTAGGTCAATTGAAGAGACTACAATATGTCCAAAATCAGGCAGCCAGGCTTATTTTTAAACAGCCTAAATGGCAATCCATTAGATCAGGATTGGAAAAACTTCACTGGCTACCAGTGGCTCAGAGAGCTAGTTTTAAAGCTGGCTGTATCATTTTTAAAGCTTTGCAGGGCAAAGGTCCGAAATTTATTCGGAATTTAGTTTGTAAATACATTCCTTCACGAAACCTTCGATCAGCTCAACAAGAGCTACTGATGATCCCAGCATACAGGAAGAAGCGTCAGGGCGGTAGTAGCTTCCACTATATTGCCTCTTCCTTATGGAACTCTCTGCCACTGACCCTGAAACAAAGTGGGTATCTCCTCGTTTTTAGACAGGCATTTAAAACTTTGCTTTTCAGACAAGCTTATTGCAACTAAATCAAGACATGATTTACTCCTGCTCACGTACCCAAAAGCTGTGTTGTGTTCAAAAGTTCGATAGCGCCATGAAGCCTGCGGGCGTACGCGCGCTCTATAAATAAAAAATTAACATAACATAAAGTGCCTGGTGCATTATAAATAGGCTTTCATGTTTTCAGTTTCCATACTTGGTAAATTCTGGTGTTTTTTTTTCTGTTTTTTCAATACCTTCAAAAACAGTGGTTATCAGTGGTAACACATTTTCGCGCCATAACAAACAACAGTAACCAAGTTTTTCCGGTGTTTATGGAATTTTAATTTAATTTTAATTATTGCTTGCTTTCTGCAGTGATAGTGCATTTGTATAGATAGCATGTGCACAGGGTAAATGAGGTCCAAATAAATTTTTATTGCACTAGAATGGACTACAAAGTCAGTAGCATTCTTCATTAACTCTGAAGATTGTAACAATGCTTTCAGTATACCATCTAGTAAGTGACAAGGATCTCTTTCAGGGAAGCACTTCAGCTCAGGTATTGATTTTGACAGACCATCATACAACTTTTTCACATACGTAGCTGAATTACTGCAAATACAAACACTGTCACTCCAATCTTTATTGAACTTGGTAGGAAGTTGTTTCAGCAGCATTCAAAGTGACACTGCGTTCCATATTTAATAAACGTCTGTTGTCATGTTTTCACCACTATCTCAGATGCATGGTGACACCATTCTTTTCACAAATACCTGTCACTACATCTTGCATTGAAAATTTAAAACTTGGGGTGTTTGGCAATTCACTCACAATCAATACTGACTCACTAGAAAAGGGAGCTTATGTATCAAAGGATTTCACCCATTCTCTGCAGAATAATGTTAGCCCAGTCTTGTTGATGCTACCTTGTATAACAAAGTTACATTGTATTGACCCCTTCAGGAAGAAATAAAAATGGCTCTTTCACTCATCTTTTCCTTTCTTTGAATGGCACTTAGTTTGTGGTTGCAAAGGTGGTTTTTCTGTGTTTACATATTAACACCAGTGATGGCTATTTTCCTTCTGGTGGGGTTTTATTCATTATTATAAGTTTAAACCTAAAACCAGAAAGCCTAATTTTAAATGAAGATGGATGACTTTAAGACTCTTTGTTTGTTGAAAAGCCATAACAATATATTATAAGGTTTTAAGATTATGTATTTATGATAAAAATAATAAAAAGGGGTAGAGTGTGCATAGGTGCCTGTTTCAAAAAGTAACAAATCCAGGTTTGAAGCTCTGTAGACGTAAGACACAGTGCTATACTCAGTTGATCTATGCACAGCCAAAAAGGAGATTTTACTGTTGGGCATCATGCTCAGGTTTGCGGTGTCAGTTCCTCATCATTCCAACATCCCAAGTGGCTGTGTCAGAGCCCCGAAGTGGGGAGGGTGAGGCTTAGAGGTCCCGACAACCGGCGGGGTAAGTCCATGGTTTTAAAGGGGGTGTTCGGAGTGCGGGAGACAGGAAGGTGAGCGGCTTGCTGGTAGGGTTTGTGGTTGAAGGACATTGGTCTAAGTATATGTGGGTCACTGAGCAGCATTACTGTGAGGTTCTTTTGGTTGCTGTGATTGCTGGTCGCTTATTCTATGAATTTTGTTCCCTACCGCCTCCATAAATCGTGCAAAGTGACACCTCCAAAGCATGCCTTCACTACACAATAGGTGTATGACTCTCTCTTTCCCTTTCTGACATAAGCAACAGTTGGTTGATGTCAGTAATAGTTTCCAAGGATGGAGGTGCAGCAAGATTGGTAGAATGCCCATTTGAAAGAAAAGATATTTGTCTTTCGTTCTCGTGTTAAATCCAGCGCCTAGATACAATTGTGATAAAGGCCTGGTGTAGCTCTGCAGGACGAACAATCCATGGGCCTTTTCTTTGAGCACTGCCTTGTCTTCCACTATGGACACCCTTTTCACTGTCTTGTTTATGAGTTGTTTAAAGGTGTTATGAGTCCCTGATGCCGCCCAGAGGTCCAAAACGCCTAGATGATGTATTGATGCTGTCATGATAGCCCATGGCTTCCTTGAGTGAATTTCATTCCATAGGTGAGCGTTCAGAGTTCCTGGTTCAGAATTTTTAATCCTGTACCAGCATTTGATATAGGCACCTTTGTGGTTAATTTTTGGGGTCTGTAGACTGAATTCCAGACTGATTTGGGCGGGCGTAGTTTGAATATCATTCTTGCCGATCTCGAGACTGTCTGTCCAGAATATCCGCGTCTCTTCCCCTCAGAAACTCAATCCCGTAAGTGATAACTGGAATGAGCTTGGCTTGTAAAACCATTAACAGTGGGCTACAGTTTGGACCGGCAGTTTTATGTTTGATGGATTTTGGAGCTACCACAATTGAGTAGTCTCTTCTCTTGGTGGCTTCTTTTTGTGTTTTAAATATGCCTCTGCTGTCTATTATCACCCCCAGGTACTTTTATTATTCAACAGCTTCTATTGATGTGCCTGCCAAATGCCAATGTTAACTGTATGTTGTCTTTTTTGGGTTTAGTCTCATTACCTTCACTTTTTCAAGTTTGATAGTTAAGCTCTTATTAGCTGAATAACTGGGAGTTGTATCTAGCACGTGTTGGTGACCAATAGGGGTTCAGCTGATCAACAAGAGGCCATCTGCGTACAGCAGGTTGTATTGTAAAAATTCTCTCAGCCTTGGAAGTGAGATTTGCAGATGTCCAATTCCATCAATATATCCGCCATATACAAATTAAAGAGCATCGGGGCCAACACACACCTATGTTTCAGCCCCTTTGTTGGAATTTTTCTGGACAGTAAATTGCCACTTCCTAACTTTACCTGGACCCACGTGTTGGCATGTAGAAGAATTATCTGGTTTTTAATAGCACAGAAAAAAGACCACGTTTGGCTTCTTTGGTGGCATCTATTAGTAGCGATAGGATGAGTATGTTTGTTGTGGTTTCCATGCCCTTGCTGAAGGCCGTTTGATTGATTGGGATGATCGAACTTTCGTTAGCCCAAGCTCTAAGATCATTCAGGAGGAGGCAGGCATAGTATTTGGCTTCAATGTCGTTTATTTCTACAAGCCTGTACCTGTTTGCTCTTTTCTTATCACCGTTCTTGTTCATTGGGGATATTATAGATCCCCCTCCAGGAGTCGGGTATGCTATCTCCTCCTGAGATTTCTTCAAACAGCGGTAGTAATGCGGCCGCCCAATAATCAGGATCTTTTTTTAATAGGATTGGAGGAATCCCTCAAGGGCCCGGTGTGCCCTCCTGTTTGCCTTTAGCAATTGTGTTCTTGATCTGGTGGATTGAAAAAAATAATGGATCATTTAGGATTAAGATGGTTTGGTTGGGGGTTTTGCCTCAAGGGTGTAGTTAGGGCTATATTTCGCAATCCTAGGACCATCCATTTCTGTGCTAAAATGTTTCTGGAGGTGAATTGCCCTGGCTAGGAGCTTTGGTTAGAAGCGTGTTACATCGAGACAGGAAGTTTAGAGGTAATGTCTATTTATTATGGAAGTATGACGGTACGACGCGTATTACACTATTCTTTATCCTTTAGGGCCCTCCAGCGCAAGTCGTGGCTTTGACTTGCGTTGTAAAGGACGCGTCGTAAAACCACTGCGGGGTAACATCCACGTTGAAAAGGATGTTCCCCATTTATTATGCCACACAACTGGAGCAGCAGCTCCTGCTTCCAGGTCTCTACACCAACTGAACTAACCCAATCTCATTGAATTCCAACAGATAAAGGGGCAGGACATTTACTAATATTTTAAGCAATAGGCCACAGCAAGAGAACTTGCTGTGCTGTGCTCCGCTGCGTGAAAGGGAAAGAGCAGCAGTGTTCCAATATCGACTACAGAAAAAAAAGGAATATGAGTGATGTCCTTCCAAGGGGCTCATTTAGGCTCAGATTTATGACCAAAGTTGCTGCGTTGCACAAGAAGAAATTGTGCAGTGCCATATGTAGGAGAAATAACCTGTTATTACTGTAATCTTCTGTGCTGGCACTTTTAAAAAGCTGTCTTGTGTGATGCACAACCTCGTACAAAGGGCAGAGGTAAGTATGTGCTGGGTGGCGAAGAAATTGTAATGAAAACACACCCTCCCAGTGCTAATTCTTAAGTCTAGACAAATTCTTAAACATTGCACGCATTGGATGTTTGCTCTGATCCTCCAAAGTTACATTCCAGTAATTCGCTAAAGTAACATTAAACAGCACAACATTATATTTGTATAGTAAAGGAGCATATTTCCAATGCAAAAAAGGTTTTATGTCAGAAAGTTAATTTTCAAGCGAGGGTTTGCATGCTTTACACCGGCACTAATCTTTCATATAACTGGGTCTAAAAGTTAATGTTTTGTGGCCATGTGATTAGATTGATGCACACATCTGTGAGATCTACATTGTCATTAGAAATATATGAATAGGTTTTACTTGGATACAAGGTAAATTGTTACGTGAACATCTCCGCGGGAAGTTTTGACAGCCTACTCTTATACTTTTTCTAGAAAGTGTGTGTATGTTTGTGTGCATGCATATGTGTATGTGCACACGTGTATGTGTAATTGTTATTAGTTATTTGTCTATATATGCATGTGCACCAGACAAACCCAGCACAATATCATCCACCACTTTTTGACTTCTGTTTCTCACCTTTTCCCAGTTGGTTTAAAAGTTTAGTAGCAAAAGGTGATCAACGGAATGTCTTTATTTCTCATTGTTGATTGTAATTGCCATCCTGTGTGTTTTGTGGGTATTTACTATGACCACACATGAACCCAATCAAACGCTCTCAGATATACACAAAAGAATACTATCAGTGTGAGTATGTCACTTAAAAAGTTCTGGTCTAGGCAAACTTATTGATGATTGTATCACTTATAGTTCACTGAGCTAATGTGAGCGAAGTTACTTAGAACTGCAAAAGGAGGTATGTGTATGGTGTATACATTAGATTCAATTCATGTCAATTCCACTTTCTCCTTTCATTAACTTCAGACCATGCAAAAAGCGGCAGCAAGGCTCCCTCTAAGGTTCCTAGTTATATCTCCACAAGAGAACCCCTCAAACAGCTGCATTGGCTCCCAATTGAGGCATGGATTACATTGATATCCCTCTGTACTGCTAATGGGGCCATAAATAACAAGGGCCCAGTAAAGCTCAGCGAGCTGGTAACCATGTAGTGCACACCTAGTGCCAAAGTTGTGGAACGATCTTCCAGCCAGTCTTTGAGCACTGGAAAATGGACTTTACTTCAGAAAGAAACTTAAGACTGTTTCCCCTACTCTCAGCACAGTACTCACCAGGAGAAGCCTTCGGGTAGCCATGCGCTTTACAAAACATAAACATGAACATATCTCAGCATAGATCATTGTTAAGTTCACAGTAGAACCGCAACCTCAATACATTTAAAGGAAGAGAGCTCATAGCTGCATGTATAAGATATGTAAGGGTTGGGTTCTATTGCAATTAAGTTCATGAACATTGGTGGCCGAACTGAGATATTTGGCTTTAGTTCCTGTAGCAGACAAATAATTGAATATGTATTGCAGTACGGATTGGAACAGTAAACTCATCTGTAGGGAAGAGATTTTGAAAAACTGCTGGCAGCCTTCCCCTTTTATTACCTCTGAAAATCCGAAGCACGAAGGAGATCTTTGGTTCGCCCTCTGTTGAACAGATTAATTTGACTAAAACAGCTCCTTCCTGCTACGCCCCCCACTAACATATCTGTTCATCCATAATGATTTAATTTGCGTTCAACATTTGCTTAATATGGTTGTAATTGTAATAGCTTGATCCAATTAAGGCAGGCTATGCTATTAATGAAATAGTCAATGTTTGCATTAATCATCGCATTTTAAAGTTCAAAGTGGCACGAAGAAAACCCAATGTTATCTGCCTTGGCAGTCCCCAGCTTCCCAGTCGACAGCCTTCAAATCTGTACCACACAGAAAAATATCAGCTTTCAGACTAAGCAGCCAGCATTCAACATCATTCTGGCTGCAAGATGCATTTTATGACTCCAAATAGAAATACATAAGCAGACATCATCCTAATAGATTAAAACATGACAGGGACATAGTGTAATTTTCTCAAGACATCAAACTGCCTTAATTCAGCTGCTCTCATCTTTCCCAGAAGACTCCTAAACAATTTGTAAATTATTTTCATTCTCAGTAGCATATGGTAACATTCATTGGTGAAGGAGTTTCAGTCATTTATGCAGGAAATTAGCATACTAATTATAGAAAGTTACTCATTGAACCACAATACATGTTATTAATTGTGGGAGCTTTTTGTTTCAAATTTAATTACGATCATAAATAAATCGGAAGGAAATATAGAGTGATGAGTACATTTGGGGCTGTCTTACCCATAAAATATTCATGGCCTCTTCATCTGACGTTACAAAATGCTCATTTAGTGATTCTACCCCCATGCTTCTAATTAAGTATTCAGGTCAACTAAAAGCCATTTGTCTTTATAGGGGAAGTGGTGAAAGCACAGCCTGGAAGGTAGTATTTCTATTCAAATGAGTTTTCTCACTTCTGGACTGGCATCTTAAATATCCCATCAGGGATGCTTGCCTGTCTGGCCAATGTAGCTTTGTACGTGGTCAATACGAAAGAGGACTTTTGATATTTCTGCCATTGACACAAACAAAGCAGAATGTGTCTTTTTCAGGCTATTATGATGCGTATGAGGTTAACAGGCTATTCATGTTTTTTGCTGGCACGAGTTTATCTGTGTTAAGCAAGACAAACGACAGGGTAAATATAGCCATGCAGATGGCTATTAAAATATGAACGTCTGGCTTTTAAATAAATGTTGGAGTGGGGGTTATAAAATATTTCGTTTGATGAAGTAGTTGTAGGAATGTTGTAAAGTAGTCTCGGTTTATTAATGAGAGATTATTCCTTTATTACTTTTCCTTCGCACACAGCGGCAATAATATTTTCTGCATAAAGCACAACATAAAACTTTCGAAATGATAGCGACTGACCAATGAATTTGTGGTAGCAAACATGGTCCAGATCCAATGAAGGGCACATTCACAGAGGTAAGGGAAAGATGTGTGCATGCGAATAGGTTGCGCATAGTCTGTTGGTGCCATAGTGCTTGTGTTTTTTTTCCTGTTAGTTGGCATGAACATCTCCCAAAGCGGTTAAAGATGCTGAAGGAATAACTTAATAAAATGATCACTCGCTACCTTAGTAAACACTTGATAGCATATGAGATCATTAGGATGAAAGGCACTCCCCTCAGCAAAACAGCCAAACCCCTCTATTTCCACTATGTAAGAATATATTTTACTCAACTCAAGACAATGAGCTCCGAAGAATGAACCAAGGAAACGGACGGCTTCATCTGTCAAGGTAGGAATGAGAACCAAAGAATGAGATAATGGAGCAGAATCAACACGTTTCGGATGTGGTGTCAATTTACCAAACTCAAATACTATAAAAAAAAATAGCAAAGCCTGTTTAGTAGGTGACGGCAAGTGATCGAGACATGACTAGAAGAGAAAGACACAAACCACACTTTCTTTTAATGAAAATAGAAAAAACCTGCGACTAATTGCAAATAATATCGTGATTCAGTTAGACTGCATGTGCTCATGCAGTTCGCAGAAGCAACTGGCAGAGAATTCTGTTTAACTGATTGAAGTAGTGCACGTTCAATAACCACCACGACCACCTGGCGGGCAGACCATGCTTTTTCTCTGTGGATTCAAGTCGACCCTACATTTGAGCAATATTCGAATCAGTTAATATGTTCCAATAGTTGTCAAAAGTTATTGAATCCCTTTTACTTCAAACTGAAGTACAACACATATCCCAATACATCTTGACATCATGAGCTACGGTTAGAAGCTTCTTACATCGAGCCAAACAGTTTGGAAGTAAAGACTATCAATTATACCATACAACTGGAGCAAGAGCTGCTTCTTCCAGGTCTCTCCAGCAACTAAACAAATTCAATCCCAATGAATTTCAGAACATAAAGGGGGATATTTACTAATGTTTCACGCAACATAGTGCAGCAAGGAAGATATAAGAAATTCTCCATATTTACAAAGATATGGAGCATTTCTGCTCTCTCCTTGAGCTGGCTCACTGTGTAGTGCCTAGCGCCAATGCAGGTAACCTTGTACCAAAGTGCAAGATTGCGTGCTTTAAAGGCAGGATTCTACTTGTGTGGGACAGGACACTATCCGGCACAAAAATAATCCTTAGATAAATGTTCTCCTTTTATATGTGCAGCAGAATACAGCACATGGAAATAGGAAGTAACAAGGAGAAAAAAAGATATATAGATAGGTGCCACATTTTGGCTCAAACCCAGGTTTACAAGTCTTTGTAAATCTGGGGTTGTGTCTAAGTTCATGGATGCATGCATGGAATGCCTTTGCTCGATCCATGTAATGCCTACCTGACACAAGGTAACACACGGCAGTGCCATGTGCTTCCTTGTGTTACTTTGTTTTAACTAACCAACGCAAGGTGGCATTGGGTGGCTAGGTGAATACTAAAATATAAGGCACCCCTAATGCAAAATCATAGAAAATCTGGGCCAAAAAGTTAACATAGCAAGCCTAGCAAATATCCCACTCTACAAAAAAATAGTTAGGCCATTAATCATCTCACTCCTTTACAAGGAACCAGACGAAAATGTCAAATAGTTCTAATAGAAGTTAAATAGCAATACAAACAATAATCCAGCCTAATATTGTAAACTAAAAACAAACAAAAAACCAATGAAAATACTCATACAGCACATCTTCCAAGTAACTGCCGTTGGATGACTCAGTACCATTGGAAAACATAGTTGATCTTTTACGTTCCTCAAACTTGGAATGACATTGCTCAGTCTTGGAGCTTCATCCTTCACCTTAGCTACAGTGATGGACTTTCCTTAATGTAAAACTGAAGGTCCACCCACCTGATTTACAGACATGCAGACATTAAGCATGACATCAAAGGAGACTACTCCATCTCCATCGCTGACACACTTACCCCATGGTGACACTGGAGTAAGGTTATTAGGAGGTTTGGCAATTCGGCCCCCTGGTTGTAAGGGGTAGCAAAAACTGCAATATGACCCCCACACCATAGCAGACAACTCCTATGATGAGTGGGTCATTAGGTATTGCATTAAAAAAAAATCCTGCCTTTGAATTTTATTTTTGAAAGTACATAAACATGTTAAAAGTTTGATGAATGGATTGTAATTTTGTTGATACAGCCTGTCAAACGTGTAATAGTTTGACTGGAACCACCGTCATGCTTACATTATATCCACCAATAGTAATAAACACATAATGTAGCTCACCTAGCCTTTCCCTTTTCCACAGCAAAGGACATACCGAACTGAATAAAGAAGTATGCAACGAACACAGACACTGGTTCCAACATGCTGTATGTGGGCTTGGCAGTCCTGAAAGATCTGTTGCAACAGCTGTGAACTGAGAAGAGGGGAATTTGGATTTAGACCCATAAACAGTAGAAACTTCATTGGTTTAGGCAAGAGCCGGCTCCTCCATGGAAGAATACAACCTTCCAGATAGATGATCTCATGACTTCGTAGTTGAATGAGCGATCAACTATCTAGATCATATGGTCATAGCTGGACAAATGAAAACTTTTTCAGACACCTGGGAAGAATTGTGACTGCACAATACACAGAGGTGTAGATATTTGCAGCTGAGACATTGCATATGGCTGCCAAACGCACTACTCTCATCACCCATCCTGATACATCTGCAAGGATAAAATGATTACAAAGGTACTGTAGCCGACTTATAAAATGTCTTGATAGAGGAACTTCACTTAAAACCACCAGCATCTGAGAGAGAGATGGCATACTACACTTAAGAAAATTAACCCAGAAGAGGACTGTGCTGAAATATTTAAAAAAAGCATGATTAGGGACTAAGGGCCATATGTATCAACATTCCGTTTTGCGATTCCTAAATAGCGATTTTTAAGGAATCGCTATTTAGGAAATCGCAAAATGGTATGTATGTAGGAAATCGCTTCTTTTTAGCGATTCCTTAAAATTCCTTAATTGCGATTAGCAAATTGCTAATCGCAATTAAGGAATAATTTCCCATTCATTTCTATGGGCCAGGAGGCCCATAGGAATGAAGGGGAAATTTGCGAATCGCAATTTGCTAATCGCAAATTGTGAATATTTTCAAGGGTGCAGGGGTGTCTCAAGAACACCCTGCTGCACCCCTGAAAATGACATGTGTGCGCATATGGCGCACATACATGCCCTAAGGGCATGTATGAGCGTCAAATGGCACCTTTTGATTTAAAAAAAATGCTTTTTTTAAAGAATTCGCAACTTACCACCAACTAGAAGTTGGTGGTAATTTGCGATTCCTTAATGGCATTTTGGAAATTTTTTTCCTTGATACATTGCATTTAAGGAATCACAAAATGTGCAATTCCTTAAATGCAATTGCAAAATAAGGAATGGCAAATTTAGCGATTCCTTATTTTGCACCAAAAATGTTTCATACATACCATGTAGCGAAAATGGGTTCGCAAATGCCGGAATTCTGCGAATTGCGGCGTTTGCGATCCCATTTTGCCTTGATACATATGGCCCTTAGTGAAGTGTGACTGACAATAGCTCATTTTAAGCTCCTGCATGACCGCCACCAGTCACCACAAAGACTAGAATGGCAACTTTCTTCCATTCATTAGATTGTTGAAGGTGTGATGACCAAGAGAAATGAACCACCTTCTGTCGTTTTGCAAGTAGTTTCAGGATTTGTGGAGTAACATGGAGAATAGCATGACCTCAGTAAGTGACACTAATTCCCTTCTTCCCAGCCATGGTCATTTTACATGGTTCACTTGAACTCACAAACCATAACCCCTGCAAGAAAAGGTGGATAGCACTGACAGTAATCAAGATGTGTATCATGAGAAGGTGGCAATAGTGTCAGCCCTCCACTCATCTTGACTAGTTAGAAGACTTGTCATAGGCAGCAGACCACAAAAGACTCATTTACCAACTCACAGACCAACCACATATTTATATTAGTTCTAGCTTTATTGATGTTTACTCAAATAGTTTATTAATAGTACTGGTCCTTAGTTCTTATAGGTTCTAAGCCATGTGCATTATTGAAGTATGTCATTAGAAAAACTCAATAAAATATAACTTGAGCAGATAATGTGTTTCTCCTTACAGTCAAGATTGGTGATACACAAACATGTGTCTGCTTCCTGATAACAGCATCCTGGTTTTCGTCCAATTAATTTCCTTCATGTGGCACCACAAGTGGTAAATGGATAAAAATGCCTTGTCCTTCCATGCCCTAAGAATGTTGAAGTAGTCTCTTACTCTGTGCCTCCAAATTTAAAGCATCAATTACACCCAAATAAACGTTGACTGCACTAAACCATTTCATCAACCTTATTGGTGGCTCCCTTGATGATTTCAAGGAATTTGAAGGAATGAGGCTATAAACTGTGTGACTTTATTCTAATCTCTTGAATACATAGTATCAGTCTTGTTGAGTAACGAATAATATGTGTGCACAGTAATGTTTCACCTAGATTGAAATAGCCATTGAAAGTCTACTTTTTCACAATATTCCATTAGAGGCTTCAGACAGCATTCAATATTATAACATATATGTAAATAGTACACTATGAAAAAGTCATCCTTTTGTCCCTAATCACCCCCATTTTTTGACTGATACTGGTGGCTACCGACTCTGACTGTGCCCTGGGATCTCCTAACCCGGCCCATTGCTTATGCTCTGTTTAACAAGTATATGGTAATAAGGTGTAACTACAATTGCTTCTGACAACCTACATGTAAGTCCATAGTATATGATAAGGTGTGTAGGTTTAGAGACACCAGTGGAAATAATGCACTTAAGTGTGCCCTGCTGTGGTATCTGCTGTAATTCAAAAGCCAGCCCTGCCTTGCAGGCTGCTTTTAAAATAAAACCATGTCTAAAATTGACTTTTTAATTAAAAGTAGTAGTAGTATAAGTCACCCCAAGGTTTGTCGTAGGTGCCCCATAGGACCTATGTCCAGGTTTAAATTATTTAAACTGTGTTTTTAAGCTGTCAATTTTGGCGACTTATTCCATGTGATGGACTGACAACTCCACAATTAATGACACATTTCCTTAAATGCATCCTTCTCTGGATGCTTCTGACTCTATTATCCTCAGTAATACTTCCAACCAGCATCCTCTATAATGGTCACTATGGGAACATACTTTAAATGAAAATTATATTTTTTGTGCCTCATCACCTCTTGGTTTTCACCTAGACCATTGTTATTATCATCTATAACAATTATAGTTTTACATATTATATCAAGTGGTTTGGGAGTAGGTGCATTATGATTATGATGTTTTGATGTTTCAACTTCACAAACATAGACTCACAATTACTTCTCCATTATTATGTCATATACAGAGCCACTGGAAATATGTGATACTGTGGCTGAGACATTATTTTGCTTATTTAAGGATTTGCAACATTTATCACATAATCCATTATCTGCCTCATAATGTGCAATTTCTAACAAAAAAACGTTTCTAGCTCAAAACGGATCAAAAGTTACAAAAACATGATGATATATGTTAGCAAATGCTAACTGGTCATTTTTCATTTGCTTAGTTATGTTTTTCACTATTACATTGGTACAATGAGGTAAAATCTTTGCCCAAACAATAATACTATGTGTAAAAGTTACAAAAAAATTAATATTTTAGTAATACAATCAAAAATATGACGCAGTATGCCTCATATTTTGCCTTTACTTGCTGCATTGTTTAGTCTATTTTGCTGCATAATTAGGTGCTCTACTGCCTAATAATTCCAGTGGCCCTAGTAATATATATTCTAACACATTTAATCAGTGTGGGTACTTGTTCCTACATGGAGAGAGTATAGAAAACGTTAAAGAAAAGGTTTGGTTGGAATATATATTTCCAGGGGGTTCTTCCTTATTTGGAAGAGTTGCCCTCACACATCCATGTTGGTGTCATGTTTTGCTCCTTGTGGGGCCGGCGTTGCAATGCCCCATGTGCCCCATGAGGGGGCTCTTTCTCAGAGATTTTTTCTTGTATCAGCCCTGATTGTGCATGCAGGTGAGTGAGGTATCATGTGAAAGGTGGAGAGTGTGATCCGAAAATTATCTAAAGGAGATCTCATTTTATTCAGAGACCCTTCGGTAAGGTTAATAATTAAGATGCGGTAGTGTGCACAAGGTTATGATGGCCACTGCTCAGTAAGTGTGTTGGAGTGAACTATTGTGGTTACATTGTACAGGTCGACATGTTTCCTGCTATGTTGGTCCAGTACTGGAAACCTCACGTTTCTTCAGGACCATAAGATATGTTACCTTCCCCTGAATTGGGGTGGGAGTGTTATTATACTAAAACCCTGGCAGTGATAAACTAGATCCTAGGTATCTATGTCTTGCTCACCCCAGTACAAATCCATAAATAAACCCCTACTCATACGCCATAGGTCAAGGCAGGGGACCACAAGTTTCGTTCCATGCGTGTTCAGCAGCCCATCACCTACCCTTGTCCTGCCTGCCTGCAGTTGCATATATAGGTATTAAAATGACCACAACTGGTTGGACAACATACATCTGTAATATATTTGACTAAGCCGATTTTGAAATACACAACTTCAATGCTTATCGTCTTCCACAACCAATCAACTATTTTGTAACCAATGTTGGGGTTTTCAAGGGTTATAGAGAGCCCACTTTCCTTCAAAATAAATAACACACTTTAATGACCAATCATATTGCTTTGATTTGCTCCATAACACAAGATATCTTTCTAGAAGTATGTAATATTCATCAGTCCCTTAAACCTCTATTCTAAAGAAAGCTAATCCTGATCCCAATACACCTGTGGATTACTGGTCCCTCTCACTCCTTACCCTTCTAGGCGCTGTTCTGGAGAGTCTAGTTAGTACACAACTCTCTAAATATTAGGAAGACACCCCACTTACTGGATCCTACACAATCTGGTTTTAGAGCTTTCCACAGTACTGAGACAGTCCTTTTGCAGTGGTCAATTCCACCAGCCTATTGTTGGATGCTTGCACTCTGGTTATGCTGGTACTACTCAATATGTCTGCCACCTTCAATACTGTCACTCATTCCATCCTTGTTCAGAGACATTATGAGATAGGCATATATGCAAAGGCCTTCGACTGGTTTAAAGAATTTATAGCAGACGGAACCCAAGCGATCACACTCTACCCTATTAAATTTCGAAACAAGACTATGAATATAGGGGTCCCTCAGGGTTCCTTCTTAAGCACTACCCTTTTTAATATCTATATGACCTCTCTTGGTCATATTGTTAAATCTTGTGGCTTTAATATCACATAATACGCAAATGGCACCCAATACATTATCTGGGGATGGTTGCCTCCTTGATAGCTCTCAATTGTATACAACTAAATGGAGACACAACACACATTTTTCTGCTTGTTAAAGCACAGACCTTTGCCTGTAGCCCGGAGGCCATCTGAGCTGGGGACAAATCCATGCCCCAGAAGGGTAGTCAACAACCTTGGCTTCCTGCTGGGTGGCACACTTTCCATTAAAGAACATGTTTCGGCCATATGTTGAAGCCATAAAGCGTCTACCACTGCTTGAATTGTGTAAACCATATTTGCAGTTCTCAGAGTTCCCTCTTTGTTTCTTAAACATGAGCAGCACTCCAAGATTACATGATTGGGCTCATCAAGAGGTTCATCTTTTATTTTTGGTCATGGCTTTGTTCATAAGTACATAACATCTAGTCAATCATGTTCAACTTCATCCCCATCAATTTCAATTTCAGGAGAGGTCAGTAGGTTAGCTGGATTCACCATGAAAAATCTCCTGAGCACTACATTTAAGCAGCAAGTATTTGTTGTTCATATTTTGAAATTCTGCTGTTTGTCAAATACTGTGTTTTTGTTCAAGTGAGCAAAATCTACACTGAGTGAGTAACAATCACTGTACTAGGGTGCCCCTTTACTATGCTCTCACATCTCTCAATAGTGACATCAACTGTACCAACCGCTTTAAGGCAACCAGGCAATCCTGCGGCAATGGGATGAAGAGTATTTCTTCCCTTAACAATATTGATACACTTTGTGCTTATGAACATTTGGGCTATCAACAACTTTCAATATAATCATATGAGTAATTGTTTCGATGCTGTGCTTGTCTGCGAGGGGGGTGGTGGAGACACAAAGTCCCAGACTACATTGCACAAGCAGCAACATACTGCCCGTACCAGTTCCGTGAGGAGAGGTGTCTGGACTCCTCTTTTATAGCGCTTAAAAACTGCCAACTGGTTGGGACCATTTTGTTGCTGTGCTTGTCTGAGAGTAGGGCGGCAGGGATTTGAAGTCTCAGACTACATTGTGCCCGTAGTTGCATTCTACTCACACCTGTGCCCAAAGGGAAGAGTCTGGACACAGCGCTTAAATAACTTACAAATCTACTGCAATGCAGGATGCGCCCGGGCAGAGACCAGGGCAAGAGCTGGCCTGTCCTACACCTGTTAGCATTACTTTACTTTACTTTAAAATTATTTATAGAGCGCGCTTTCACCAGCGGTTTCATGGCGCTAACAAACAACCTCAAGGGGTGGGGGAGGGAGGGGTAAAAAGAAAGGAACAGGAATAACGGATGATCTAACTAAAAGCTTTGGTGAATAGGTAGGTTTTAAGCTTTTTTCGGAACTGGGGGTAGAGGGGAATAGACCTCAGCTCTAGAGGCAGAGAATTCCATAAGGTTGGTGCGAGGGTGGAAAACTGTGAGCCTCCCCATTTCTTCCTACGAAAGTGGGGAACTGTCAATAGGGCTTGCGAAGCTGAGCTTAGAGCCCTAGTGGGAACATAGGGAACTATTTCTGAAGTAATAAAGTCCGGAGCCGTGCCCAGTCGTACTTGGCAGATGATAGTCGCAAGCTTAAACTGGACACGTTCTCGAACAGGGAGCCAGTGAAGGGATTTGAGAAGGGGGGTTACATTATGAAGTTTAGGGAGGTTGAGTACCAGCCGTGCCGCCTGGTTCTGTATCAACTGCAAACGCCTTAAACTATATGCAGGTAGACCAGCATATAGGGCGTTGCCATAATCCAGGCGGGAGATGACCATTGCCAGAATGATCGATTTCAGGGCATCAACAGAAAAAAAGCGGGAGACCTTAAGTATGGTGCGGAGTGACAAAAAGGACGAAGACACCACGGCGCTAATCTGAGAGTGAAGGGTAAGGTCGGAGTTAAGTTTAATGCCTAAAGTTTTGACTGAGGTAGAGGGGACGGGGGGAGGACCAAGGGAAGGGGGCCAAAAGAGTGAGGACCAGGGACTGGATGAACCACCCGTCAACACCAGCTCGGTTTTATCCGGGTTAAGTTTCAAATGATTGTGGTTCATCCAGTCCCGGATGAAAATCATAATAGACTGAAAATTTAGGATGGAAGCAGAAGAAGGGGAAAGATTAAACACAAGTTGGAGGTCGTCCGCATAGTTATATACGTCGACCTCCATTTCTTGTAGTGCGAAAATCAAAGGAGAAATATAAAGATTAAACAGGAGGGGTGAAAGGGAGGAGACTTGGGGAACCCCGCACTGGACTTTCTGAAGGTCCGCAGAGAAATCACCCAGGCGGACGGCCTGGGTGCGGTCCCTCAGGAAGGAGGATAACCATACCAGGGCAGTCCCTCCGATCCCCGCCGCCCTGACACGGGAAAGCAAGATGGTGTGGTCCACCGTGTCAAAGGCGGCTGAGAGGTCAAGGAGGATCAAAGCCTGGGTCCGGTTGGTGTCCATACCCTCCCTGAGAGTGTCAAGGACCGACAGTACAACGGACTCAGTAGAGTGTGTGCGGCGGAAGCCTGCCTGGCGTGGGGCTAAGGTTTCATGCTCCTCCACAAAAGTGCTCAAAACCCTGGTGACATGGCGTTCGAGCACCTTAGCCAGAAATGGGAGGAGAGAAATGGGACGATAGTTGGAAAGGACCGATGGGTCTGCGCCAGGTTTCTTCAGGATAGGGACGATGACTGCTGTCTTCAGGGAGCTGGGAACCACCCCCTGAATGAGAGAGCTATTAATGAAGTGAAGAGCTGGGACTGGACATGAAGTGAAAATATGACGGAGGATGTGCGCAGGGCAGGTGTCTAGTGGGGAGCCAGATTTAACAAGAGGGATTATAGAAAGCAGGGATTCCTTGGTCAGGGGAGGAAGGGCATTGAGTTGTCCCTTAGGAGGAGGGCACTGAGGGTCAACAAAGGAGGGGAAAGGAGAGGGAATATTGGCTTTAATGATGGCAATCTTTTCTATGAAAAAATTATTTAACGAGTGACAGAGATCTTGGGAGGGAGTGGGTTTTAGAGATGTCCTGTCAGAAAAGGCCAGATTATGAACAATCGAGAAGATTTCCCTCGATTGGTTCTCCGCTGCCAAGATCTTAGAAGAGAAATAGGCAGTTTTAACCGCCAAGATAGCCTTCTTGTATTGGGCCAGAGTATTAGTGAACTCAGACCTAAGAGAGGGGCAATAATTCCTCCTCCAGGCACGCTCGGCTCGGCGTACCGCTAGCTTGGAGGTTTTAAGATCATCATTAAACCACAAGTTGGCGTCCTTCTCCCAGCAACAAAAGAGACCAAACTGGGCCTCTTATAATATCTGAGCCTGTGACCATTTTGCAGTAAGCTCATTGAACCTATTTGTTCTTTCCCTTTGATACTCTTGACTATGCTAATTTCAGAGTGTAGGCTGTGTTGTGCCACCATGGTGAAGATAAAGTCCACTTCCATCAGGGAAAAACCACGGGCAGGCACCAAAGAATCCTAGCTCACAAATGCTATGGGGACACTTGAAAAGGAGATTGGATCTGTCGAAGAGCAATTTTTGCTCTGTAATAGAGTCAGTGGTCAGGAAGGGCAATATGCCTAACACTCTTAACACTCCAGTTGACATCAGTTGCATTCAATTGTTCCTCAGCAGCTTCCTGGCATTCGAGCTAGCAATCTATGTGCAGTGAATCTTTCTGAAGAAATAACTATACCGGAAGAACCTGTCATGCAAAATCCACCTGACTCATATTGCTTGCTGCCCCGGCAAAGGAAAAGTGTCCCCAGCGTAGTAAGGGGAAAGCTGTTCAGAACGCTTGTCTGACAGTCGATGGGGCTGTATCGCATATGATAGGCTCAAAGGCCCTGACCATGTACCTGGCTAGCAAGTTTGCTGTCCTGAAAGAAAAACTTGGAAATTATATTTCTACCATTGTGGGTAGGCTAGACTCTATGGACACACAATGACTGCCTGCCCATGACCCTGGTTAAGGATACAAGCACAGTTACAAAAATGGATCGTGCCATGCAATAGAACAGAGTTATACTCCCCGCATGTCCACTCCACAAATACAGGTGACAGAACAGTCCCTTTGCACAGTCCGTTGAGAACTACTGCACTGAGGGTAGTCGCAAGGCAGCCTTAGGTGATTCAACTCATGCTAACATAAGGAAAACGATAATGGCCTGCACAGTACATATCACAGCATGAGGGTGGATGGTCTGGGTCAACTACACAATAATATCAACCATGAAGGGCCTTCCTTGTCAATAGAACACAAATTAGCAAAGTCCCTTCTTACCCCTATCTGGGGATACTAATTGATGACATGCTGACATGGAGCACTCCGAAAGGTGGCAGGGGAGCTGTCCTAACCAGGAACATTGAAGCAGCCTTAGAATTAATGACCAAGCTAGGTAAGGTGCTACTAGAAATCTACAAGGCCAAGTGCTGCCCAGGTGCAACATGTGGGGCCGGTGACTATGCCTCTCTGATCAACCAGGGCTGGAGAAGGTGGAAAATTGGTATATATGGAGACTGCTCACTTTATCATATTCCACTAGCAACTATATATGACAAACATAAATTGGACTAGGGTATATAAGCGATTTTGGTAGACCCCAGTCTCTTTTGTCCTGGTTGAAAATATGGACAAAGGAGAAAACCATATTGAATTGTACAATATTGGCTGACTGGCTGACTGTCTGAATCTGGAAACCAGGACCAAAATACCCTGGTTTACACACATATCCAAGGCCAGCAAATGGCTGAATCTAGTGCTTTTAGGACCAGCTTCCACATACCTCTGACCAAACTTTCTTTACCCAAATGTGCTGAGGCAAGGATGTCAAAAGTCACTGCCCATGCCCGAATTAATACCTGCCCTGTCATTGATTCACACCTCTTGTGGGTTAATATTTTACATCACAGGTTCATGCTAGTACGACTATGGCTAAATACTGCCTGTTTTCTGCTAACACCCCCCAAGCAAAGTATCGTTGTTGAAAACCTCCCTGTCTGTCCTTGTGATGCACCTGCTGCACAGTGTCCCCTGCACTTTATTCTCTTTTGCTACCTTTATTCTTCTCTGATGTATGTGTTAATAATAACTCCTGAAGCAGGCAAACCTAAGGCAGTGCAGGGCTGCACAATCCATAACACAGGTGTTTGCAAAAGCTACCAACTGTGAGGTCATTCACAGTTTTCATATGTCTATGTTCTGTATTCACCCCATTAAACTGTGTTTTGTCTGTCCAAGTGCCACATTCTCATTCTGAAGTTCTCTGATTTTATATGATAATGGATTTTAATGATCGATTTTGCACACTTGTGTGTGTTTTATTGCACTCTGTTTTTATAGCTGTTGGTTTATTTGACAATGAACAATGTGGGTATTTTAAGCAAGGTTAAACCTACAATAGCACTTTTCAATCTTGCACCTTAGACATGATTTTTTACCTATGAAATGTTAGCTCCTTATACAAAGGCACAAGGATTTATGCCCACTCGTCCATAAAAAGCTCATTACTGTGTCTTGTAAATGAGAGAAAACGCACTGAAGATTTTGTTATCGGATGTGTTTTGCAATCAGTGGGAAATGTTGCCTTACCATACTTTACTGCTACCCTCCTGCACTTTATGATTTGTTCAGCAGTTTGTTTCTATGACCATGCCCTTCTGTATTTTTTATGCATGATGCATTTCTTTTGCAACTGTTTTTTAATGATTTCAACTAACATAAAAAAATGTTTTGTCCAAAAGTCCTTCTTTTTGCCCTCATCACCTCCATGTTTTGCTTGGTACTGGTGATAACTGACTCTGACTACCCTGGGTTCTGCTTACCAGGCCCAGGGCCAGAACTCTAATTGTACGAATATGCACATTTGAGTAATTATAATCAGTACTAACAGCCTAGCTGCAAGTCACTAGTATATATTAGAGCATGCAGATTTAGAGGCCCAGTAGACTTAATGCGTTTAAGTGTACACTACTGTGGTGCCTGCTGTCATTTTAAAGGCAGCACTACCTTTCCGGCTGCATTTACCTTTAAATGTATTTCCAAATTCAACTTTGGATTTAAAGGTGGTTCCAAAGTCTCAAACTATCTTATTGTTACAAATGAGTCACCCCTAAGGTCTCGCTTAGGTGTTCGGGGTGGGTTTCCTTGTAACTGTAGGCAGGAGCAATATACAATATGTTTCATAAGCCATGTTGAGGGAAAAACTGCCAATTCCGTTTTTCCAATTGCTACTTTCCTCTGTTAGAGTTACAATAGCTATTGCCGAAAATATATTAGCAATTTGTATTTTCTGTGAGCCAAAATTCAGCTTTCCAGCTTTCATCTCCTGATTGGCTAGCCTTACCGGGCTGCGCCATAGCAGTTCGATGAGGTGTGAAGTTTCCTCTCGAAGTAGACAATGGATTTCTGTGGGTGGAGAACTTTAGCTGCAAAATCCAAGTGGCAGGAGAGAGGGTGGGGGAACCAAACTAGTCATCAAAGGGAGAATGACAGTTTGGGACCAGCACAGTCTGACCCCCATTCCTACTTCATCAGCCACACAGAAGCCTCAGTAATTTCATTAGTCAGGGGGTTGGAAGGGTGTGTTAGTGCAACTTAGCCACACAAGTGTGTTGGCTTAGCCGGTGTAGGACTCCATGTTGGAGTTTGATAGAATAGTGCTTTCTGAGACAAGAATATGCCACACTTTGGAGGAAGTGGGCATCCATCTCGGTGGCGCCCTGCATCGCATTTGCCAGGTGTGCCCCCCTACCTGATGTCCAGAAACTGTGAATACATATGGGAGAGCTGCATAGCTCCTCAAATCTGCTGTCTGAAACTTCAAGCAGAAGAAGGACTGCCTTGCTGGAATCTGGATCTACACTATAAGGACTGCACCTGCTGCACAATCTGGTTGTACAGCCTTAAGGGCTTTGCCTTGCTTCAAGAAGTATTAAGGAGTGCACTCCCTGCAAGTTACCAAGTAATAGAGCCCACCTGCATCATCTCCACCAGGGTGACTCATCGTACTCACCCTTGCCCTCCCTACCTCCTCCCTGACACCCTGCCCCCATTTTACACCCTTCCGTTTCTCCCCTTTTCTCTTCTCACCCGACTCCCACGCTCCCTTTACCCCTATATACTCCTTACATCCTTTTCCCTACCAGACACAGATACACAAACCCCCCCCTTCTGGGGGAGAACCGCCACCTTAACCCTCGTCACCCTCCGCGCTACAGTGCGAAGCAGAATGTATCCTGTCTCTCCCCCCAGTGAGTAATGGACATTTCTGATTGGCAAAATGGGACTCCCTCCCTTACCCCCCTCATCAGCGCATAACGCCCTCCCCTTGACTCTTCTTGACTACATCATTTAACCATTGGGGGCATGCCCCTCTACTCCCCACCCCTACACAGATTGGGTATCCCAGCTACCATCATCCCCCCCCTTCCGAGCAGGGCCAGGCTGACATCTCATCAACCCTTGCCACCTAGAAGGATGCACAATGATGGAAAGATTGGACTCATTTGTTCCATGGGCATCATGCCTCCCATCCATACCCTCTCCCTCCCCCCTCCTGCCTGATTAATTTGCCTTGTATTAATTGAGGTTCTTAAACCTTTGGACCACACCATGCAATTGTCATATAAAGATGCAAAAAAATATTATGATACAAAAAAAGAGAGTAGTCTCCCTTGAGTGCGTCAGTGGATATTTAAGGATTTGAACAGGTGCTTTGTGGGCATTATGGTCAAGACATCGCAAGGCCCATCTAGGAGATTCCATACCATTGGATTTGTGTTTTGGACTTGTTGAACCCTCAAGGAGACCTTCTGGAAGAAGATCCAGAAGTTTGGTGAAGTTAGAGAAGTTTTTGACAAAAAGCTCCATAAGGTGAGCCACTGGACATCGAGAGTTAAGCCAGCTCCCTTCCACTGCAAACCCAGTCTGGATTTCAGGTTCATCCTACTGAAAGCTCCAGAGTTCCAGACTTTCAGGAATTGACCGAGGCTTCGCAGAGAAGCAATCTGATGATCTTGCATCAAAATCAGTCTGCTGGAGGGGACCACTCAATGTTGGGAGAAAAATCCGCCACGTAGGTAAAAATTTGACTGAGGCCTCCCGCTTAGTGCATCCGACCAGAGGTCCATTGCGATCCGTCTTAGACTTTCACTTTGAACTGGGTAAGTGCGACCAGATGTCACAAATTGGTACTGTTGGTTTTTAAACACTAAAAAGTATTTATTCTTAAAAAAATCATATCTACAGTTCCCTACTTTGAATGTTTATCATTTTGGTGTCTATTTGTTCATAAAGGTATAACCTATGTTTTTTTAAATTAGAGTTGCATTTTTATTGTGTGTTGTGTTTTACTTGTTTAATGAATTATTGTATTTAAATACTTTACTCACCTGTCTCCTAAATTATGCCTGCCTGCTCGTTGCCAGCTACCAAGAGTTGCGAAGGGGAATAATTTATTGAGATGTTGACTGTCCCTCTTATTGTGTTTGTGGCCATATTACTAGTGATGTTACAACTTATCACGAATATTAATCCACTTTTAAACAGATTTTGTTTGAATTAATTAATAACTTGAGAAGACCCACTGTACACTTTACAACTTAGGATGCTTTTACTCTTAGTATTGCTTACCTCACATACACCGGCACTCAGGGTTGCAGCTGTATGATTAGGATTCAATTTTATGATCCTATGCCTTTGTTGGGGTATGACATTCATCTGACTACAAATATTTTCTCATTAATCCTTTTTTCCTTCAAAGGAAAGTAACCTATCACTACAATAGGCTCATCACAAAAAGCATCACGGTTAATCTCAAGATGTTCTATCACAATTTAACCAAAGATAAAAATGGATTGTCCTTAAAGAGGCTTTACCTGGCATCCAAATATGGTAGCAGCTGGAGCAACACCACCCCCAAAGTTTACAGTGAAAACCAACCCATCATTTTGCACAATCCATAACACAAATCTGTAATATGAATGATTCTTATTTCTCATGTTTGCCATTCATTCTCCACTCTATTTACAACCTCTTCCTTTTCCTTGCTTCTCTCTACCATTATACATCCTGACATAGTGTTTCTTAGTTTTACATTTCTAATTCCTCCAAATCTGTCCTATAACGTATCACAATTTCTCCAAATATTATGAGAAGTTATTCTTAGTTAGCATATACCTGGCATTCAAATTTGCTATGGAGTGGACCTCCTTCACCTCAATTTTAATGCAGTGAAATAAACTCATATTGTATGCTATCCAATTATTTTTGTAAGCTACATTACAGTTCCTATTGACATTTCTTCTACCTATTGTGTGGGTGTTAAATGTGCTGATACCTTTATCTGTTGTCTTTACTTCATTTATATATTTATCTTACTCATATTTGCCTCATCCACAATTATTTTATACCTTGAAATGTTATTGCCATGGAATCTATCTCCATACCATTTTACCTCCATGACTTTACTTAGAGGTGAGCATGTGAGCAATAACATTTCCTAAACTTTGTTGCTGTTCACTTTTTCTAGCAGCTGGCTCCTTAGCACTCAAATATGACAAATCTGTAGTTATACGAAGAAAGAAATATTTTGAGAGATGTTATTGTCCCTCCGGAAGCTAGCACACTCCAATAAATGAGCTGCACATTTTATTTTTCTTACGAAACTTGTTATCAAACAGACTCATTGCAATTTCATATTCATCCAATTCTTCTTCTTCATCCTTTAGTGCTTCACAAAATATGCAACAGCTCTACCCCATGCTTTTTAACTGTCACTTAGCAGTTGCTACTGAAATCCTTTCTGGCAGGATAGTTCAGAAGAATTATCAGCAGAGCTCAGGCTTTCTTGTACCCTGTAATCCTTACTCACAGTGGTGTAACACTAAGTGACCAATCTACAAACCATTTTGGGATCGAAAAACCAGAGATTTGCAAAATCATGGGCTTTCCAATCCCAAAATGGCTAATTGACATGTTTCAAATTAGTGGCATGTGAAAACCGCATAATTTTCTTTTACATAACGCCGCAAAATGTTGGCAAAATTATGTATAAATGCAGGTAATTGAGCAACATGGAAACATTTGCATGTGGTGCTGTATTTTAGTGCAAATTGCAACCCTGTTTCTATTTTGGACACAGGGGCTCAATCTGTGCTAAAACACAGTGTAGAAAAATTAAAACACAACAAACAACAGCTACTTGCACTCCGTTGTTTGCATTGTCCCCCTGTGCTTGTGGTAGCTTTTTACCACAAAAGTACACAAAATTACATGAGGTGTCGAAATAATGTAATTTCATGAATTTAACACAAAAACGTAGTGCAAGTTTATCAAAATGACACCAGTGTAACAAAACATTATTCCAGCCCTTTTTGAAACCCCATTTTGCAAGTCAGAAATGCATTATCTGGCTCTCAAATTGTATTTACAAACATATGCTGAATCAAAGTTAGGAAGGGGTGTGAAATGGCATTCCTTTTAATTGCGATTTGGTATTGTATTATTAATGTAACTGGGGTCACAAACCATTGATCAGTTATACACACATCTCAAATGAGGTTGTTAATGACTTGCAAAGTAGAAGGTGTTCCATTGGAACCACCTAATTTTTAGGTCAAGCATAAGACAGTGCTTGTCCTGTCTGCAAGACACCTTCTGTGGGCTTTGACATGCCCATCTATTGCCATTTGCTCTGCCTTGTGCTTGTCTTAATTGGTTTCTTTTTATTGTGCATTTTAGTAAATGTCCTTCCCTTTCTCTCCTAGGTCCCTCCCAGGCATTTTCACTCTATGAACATTATTGCTGGCCATCACACAGTGTTCAGTATTTTCATGCTTACTTTTATTACATCGTGTGACGACCCCTTCTGCCTGTGCTCCTATTGGGTGTCCAAAGCAATTTGTTTTAACAACACCAGTGAAAACACAGTGTTCATAGAGTGTAACATCACAGTTTATATTCGCAAAGCTGTGTTAGTAATGGCAAATATACCAACACATCTTATATTATTGTTTTTATTTTTCACAAATATATTGATAATATCAATGTGTGTACTTTCAGACATCGTGTTGAAAGACGATATGTAAATTCAGCTTCTCAACAACAACATGTTGTGTTGTGTTTTTTAAAACCGCACTGCAATTCCTTTAGTTTACTGCATATCCCCAGACATTTTTACAACGCGCAAAGCTGTTTGTATCATTTAGTGTACTTTCACACCTCATGTTTAAGGCTGATATTAAAATTCAGCTTCTCAGCAACAATGCACATTATGTATAGACTTTTTTTAAATATAATTGCAAAAAAATGTATTTTGGTTTACCGGATGTCTCTATCTCCTGCTCTCTCCCTGTGTTAATAATCACATTGAAGGTTTAGTTTATGTTTATGCCTCTGCTTGCACAGTAGGGGCACAAACAAAAACATGCACTGTATATCATCAGCTAAGCTCTGGTGGAGATTCAGTTTGCAAACCCTATACTCCAATATATTAGTATGCATCAGTGGGGTGGTCTGTTGTGGTATGTGATATGGTGTCCAGAATATCGCCTTGTCTGGAGGTGGTCTATAGGTTGGAAGCAATGAGGTGGTGAAAATTGGGGGCAGTGAGCAGCATATAAGTAATGATTTACCCTGTGATATTGCATGATTTTTGATCATTGAAGACAGTAGCCGGAACACTCACTGCAGTCAACTGCTAGGACCACTGTCTCTTCCAATGAAACTTTATCATGACCAAACCCCCTAATAGGTCCATAAGTCTCTACCATAGCACCTCTATCCCTACTTGCAGGAACCATCTTGGAGGAGCTAACGCTATGGGCATCTGAAAATTCCATAATCCCGATCAACCAAACGGGGTTTTGCAGGGACCAAGGGACCTCAACCAACATCATGGCTCTGACCTCGCTGATGGGAGCAGCAAAAGAGATTAATACACCTTTATATCTCTCGTTCATTGACTACACTGCTGCATTCGACCATGTGGATCGCAATAAACTATGGCAGAAACTGGATAAATGGGGAATACCTAAACACCTCCTGGATGTGCTAATACTACTCCACTCAAACACCTGGATCCAAGTCAAACTAGGAGCAGGCACACATCTCGCGAAGCCCATTAGGACAACAAAGGGGTTAAAACAGGGGTGTGTATTAGCACCAATTTTATTCAACCTTTTTCTTGACGATTGTTAGACCTGGCATCTTTGGCGTGGTTTCCCCTGTCTTTTTGGCCTCTACCTCCTGTATTTTTGATGCTGTTCTGGATTTCGTTTTTTGCTGGTTTAGATGCTTTGGACACTCTGCCACTGCTTATCAGTGCCAGAGTGTAAGTGCTCCCTGTGTAAATTGTTATGATGATTGGATATACATGATTGGCATATTTGTATCACCAAGAAGTCCCTAGTAAAGTGCACTGAGTGTGCCAGGGCTGGTGATGACAAATGCTAGTAGTGAGCCTGCAACACTGATTGTGCCACCCACATGAGTAGCCCTAAAATGGTGTCCCAGGCCTGCCACCGCAGTGGCTGTGTGCAGTCTTCGAACTGCCATGTCCTCCTGGTCAGTGTCCCCACTGACCAGGCCTAACCCTTCCCTTTTTGTGCACATTGGTCACCCCTATGGAAGGCCCAAGGTACCCCCTTGGGCAGGGTGCAGTGTATGTGAAAGGTAGAGCATGCACTGGTGCAGGTGACATGCTCTGGTAGTAAATTTCAGCCATTTACGTTTTTCACTATTGTAAGGCTATCTTGCTTTATAGGTTAACATGGGGGATGCTGGCTACAGTGGCTACCAGCCTTTCTTCCCATAGGAACACGATAGGACATAAGAGTCTAGTATCTCTGAACTCAGAATTTAATAACACATCTTTTAGGAAAGGTTGTTTTTAAATCCTGTGTTTGAGAACAGCACTTTAAGAAAGTTACTGTTCTCTTCTCTGACCCTTCTGTGTGCCTTGGCCTTTTTGTGTATTGACTGTCTGGTTTGAGAGTGACAGGGGCTGGGGATTCCCCAGGAGTCTGGCTGAGTCAGCCCTAGGCTGAATGACTGCATTTGCAACTTGAGTGGTGGGAGGAGATAGCACCTGGGCCTGAATAGGGCTGTGCCTGCCTTCCACAATGCTGGCTCCACCTCCTGCTGGGCGGCTGACGCCCCTGCCCCTCACTCTTAAAGGAAAGGAGAAGCCAGGAAAACAAAGTGCTCATGAAACACCCAGAACTGGTTCAGACGGGGCTCAGGGCCCACTTGCACAAAGAGAACAAAGACTTTTAGGGGTATAAGTACAGGACCCCTGACAACAGAAAATTAGATCATCCTAGAATCAAGAAGGAACCTCTGACAAGGAGAAAGCTGAAACTGAAAAAGGAAGATTGTCCAGCTGTTGCTCTGCTGGATTGCCCTGCTGTTGCTTTGCTGCCAAGGAGAGGGGAAGGACTTTGCTTTGTGCTGTGTCCCCTTGCTTGAAGGAATCTCCAAGGGCCTGAGAAGAGCTGGCTCCCTGTTTAGAAGTCCCAGGAACAAAAGGACTTCACCCGCAGCTTCCCCTGAGCTCTACTGAGAGAGTTCTGTCCTTCCTGGAGTGCTTGGCCCATGTGCGGTGCCTCTGGAAGTTGTACCTGTGCTGGGAAGCTGGAAACTATGCGTGAGAGGCTTTGCTACAGAAAAGTTATCGCATCGCTCGCAGCGGAGCGCATCCCCGACAGTGCGAGGAAATTCCTGCCGCTACGAAGGTCGAGATCGCCGCAGCGCCTGTTGCCGCTGTCAGAGCCGTCGCATCCTTAGTTTGCGGGACGCACCCGATCGGTTCGGGAAGGCTAACATCGCTGCATGTGTCGTCGCAGAGCCTGTCGTCACTGGGTGAGATCGCCGCACCGGCTACTTGCGGACCGCATCACGTCGCTGTGAGAGTCATCACCGAAACCCTCGCATCGAGGAGCTGCGAGAGAGATCACCGCTGGTCCGCGCCTCGTCGCCCCGGAGATCGTTGCAACTCCAAAGATCGTCGCATCGTGCCTTTGCAAGAGCAAACTTCCTACGGAACCTACGCACCGGAATCCATACAAGTGGCCCTCCTCCCCATACAGACCGGATTCGTCCCAACACGCCCGCTGCTGCAGCGGGGCTCTCGCATCGCCTCCCCAGGGTCTCAGGAGCAACGCATCGCTTGTTTTCCACTGCAACAGCTTCTGCTTTTGGAACTTTGTCGCATCTAAAGGTACTGTGAGCTAAACGTGACGCAACTGTGAACTTTTCACGTAACTGTGGATTATTTTATTGCAACCTAAAGAATTTTTATCGCAACCTAAAGAATTTTATGGCAACCATAAGAACTCTTTTGAAACCATATTCTTGAACTGTGTATGTTGGATTTTTTGTCGTTTTGGTCTTGTGTAGTTTAGATTAAATATCTTTATTTTTCTAAACTGTTGTGGAGTCAGTTTGTGGTGTTTTCACTGTGTTGCTGTGAGTGTTGGTACAAATACTTTACACATTGCCTCCGGTTAGCCTAGACTGCTTGTGCCAAGCTACGTAGAGGGTGAGCAGGGGTTATCTCAGAGGGTTTCCTCCTTACCCTGACTAGAAGCAAGGGTCCCTATTTGGACAGTGGTACCTACCCCTGCCAACTAGAGACCCCCATTTCTAACACCGATCTACCAGGGGAACTTGACAAATGCCCTAATCATGCGCCTAAACTAGGGAAAATTATCCTCTCCAACCTGCTATTCGCGGACGACTTGGTGCTGATAAGTTGGACACCCACGGGCCTCCAGCATCTCCTGAATGTAGCTCACACCTTTTCAGTAAGGAATGCCCTGCAAATAAATTTCAATAAATCAAAGGTCGTGGCTGTGAATTATAGGAAAAAAAGGAGAATTAGTTGGCACCTAAACGAAGAAAAACTGGAACTGGTAACTACTTATAAGTACTTGGGTGTAATTTTGGATTCAAAAAACACATTTAAACCACAACTTGACTCCTTACGAGGGAAGGCGACTGTGACCTACTTGGCTATAAAATCATTAAAGGCCAAACTACCTGATCTAACACTTAACCCTCTCCTCCAAATCTTGCGTGCAGAATTACAGCCGACCCCTACATACGGGAGCGAATCGCTTCATGGGAAGGATGCCGCATTACTGGACATAGTTATAGCCAACTCATACAGGGCTATCTTTAACCTCCCAAAATACGTCTCACCTGCTCAGATCCGGCTGGAATTCGGAATTCTTAAACAAACACTAGAAAGGTGATGTGCGTATGGAACCAGCTGGCATAAGATTCGCACTGCGGAGATTGGCTCCTTAAGTTCCAATGTATGGGAAGAGCTGCTTCGGCATCATAAATCTTCAGCCAGAGATTATTTACTTGAATCACTTCAAGTCCTAGGTTTGACCGACGTCTGGGATACCCCAATAGACCTCTTGTCCTTCATAAAAGTCGAAAAAAAATCAGCACGCAATCTGATCTCAGCAATCGAGGACAAGAAGGCACTAGCAAACAGAGCGCACGGCTGGATCACGCTGGGTGATTAGGGAGGAATGCAACCACAAGCATACCTCAACATTGGTATGAAAATAAAAACCAAAGAAAAGTTTCTAAAACTACGCCTCGGTTTACTCCCTGTACTCCCACATTTACCACCCTGGGAGAGAAAAAACTTCTCACAGCAGTGTCGCCTGTGTAAAACCGGCAAGGAGGACATCGTCCATGCGATTTGTATTTGCCCCAAACTAAAGGACTTGAGGTATAACTTATTACAACCCTCCTTCAAACTACATGGCGTTCGGACATGCAGGCAGGCTGTCAAACTGTGTTTCAACCCCAACAACACCAAATTAAACTGCCAGGTTGTAAAGTTCTTTGGAGAAAGACTTAAGAGCGCGTGATGAACATTGGAAGATTTTAAGTATAACCATGAACTGTTTCTAACCAAACTTTTAATCTGATAAGTTTGAGTACAAATGAATTTTTTAGATATAATTTTTACTAATGTTTTATAATTTTTATAAAGATTTTAATTAATCATGTACAAATAAACAATTACTTACTTACTTGCAGCGCCACCTTCCTCCAAGTGATGGGTTCACATCACAGTGCTATAACAGTGCGTATATTTGCAACATTAGGCCCCTATGAAAAGTACTATTTATAGGCATTTGTTTACCATGATAGAGAACCCTCAATGGCACACTACAATATTAAACTCTACTACATTCCACTCCACAACACAAAATACTGTAGTATCCTAGTATCCTGTCCATGTTAATGTTATACAATTCACACCACCTACTCAGCCAATGGAATGTTGCAGTGATGATGTGCTTAGGAATGTCGGGAGCCTGTGAGGAGAAGTCACAGTTGAGAGTGGGCTGACCAGCATGCTGGCTGCTCCTGGTGGGGCTGATCTACATATCCTGTAACTTACTACAATAAAACATCTTGAACTACATCTACCTGTGTGGATCTCGTTACTACAAATACCATTCCACATAATTGCACTCCAAAACACACAATCCCATTTCACAAAATTCCAGTACCACACCACACAATTTCAAGCCACACAATTACACAATTAACTAATCCAACCTACATAATTCTACAACACACCACATACATATATTCCATAACACATAAGTGAAAAACATTGCCATTTACAATGTCAATAGCTCCAACTCCTACAAATATGAGACCTATTGCATTCACAATGCGTGTTGTATATGGTGGTAGCAGCCTCAAAAGGACCTTGCATGTTGCCCTCAGCCCTTTATTCTATTTTTAAATAATACCAGTTCCAATAAGGAACATGGTCTGGTTTAAAAATAGAACATTTATATTTGTGAACACAAACAAAAGGATGGTGGCCTGGAAATATCTGGCAGGCCACCTTCCTTTTATTTTCCGCCAATCACAGAGAGTCGCAAATAATGACTTGCCTAATTATTATTCATTAAGCAGATAGTTCTGTGTCTGTCTGCCAGTGGAAATATTATGGTGCAGACCACGCACGCAACCTGGGCTTCATCCTGGACTCCTCCCTCACCATGACCAGACAAGTCAACGCCGTCTCCTCGTCATGCTTCAACATCCTGCGCATGCTACGGAAGATCTTCCGGTGGATCCCCGCCGAGACCAGGAAGACGGTCACCCAGGCCCTCGTCACCAGCCGACTGGACTATGGCATCGCCCTCTACGCCGGAACCACCGCCAAGCTCCAGAAGAGACTCCAGCGGATCCAGAACGCCTCAGCCAGACTCATCCTCGACATCCCACGACACAGCCACATCTCCGGACATCTGAGAGACCTGCATTGGCTCCCCGTCAACAAAAGAATCACCTTCCCCCTCCTCACCCACGCACACAAAGGCCTTCACGATCAAGGCCCGAGCTACCTCATCAACCGCATCAACCTCTACGCTCCCAAACGACATCTCCGATCAGCCAGCCACGCCCTCGCCGCCGTCCCCCGCATCCGAAGAACGACAACAGGAGGAAGGTCCTTCTCCTACCTGGCCGCCAAGACCTGGAACTCCCTCCCTCCCTCCCTCCCTGCGCCTGACCCAGGACCACCTCTCCTTCAGGAAGAAGCTCAAGACCTAGCTATTCGAGCAGTAGCAGCACTCCCCCCCCCCCCCCCCAGCGCCTTGAGACCCTCCGGGTGAGTAGTGCGCTATATAAATGTCTGTGATTGATTGATTGATTGCAACATTGAAGAACATAGATTGCATCACAAAATGAGAGTCTCATCATACAAAAGTGGTGCATTATTTGCAATCTCTTTTTACAACCACTTTTTTGAGACACCTGACTACGTATGCCTTTCTGTCACCCCTCTAAATGGGATTAACGTGGGGACACTGAGCACTACACTTGCCCTTTCTATAAATATTTTTTTTGATTAGAATCTTGTTTATTGGTTAGCTCTTATTAAGATATTGATTGCTCGACAACTATGTTACCAAACTTTATATGATTCTGTGATTTTAAATGAGTACTTAGAGAACTATTGATTTGTGATATGTGGATGACTTATGAGAACCAAAAAAGCACAAATAATGTAGTGTCTGTGAAATCGGAAGGAAATATCATTAAAATACCAGTTTGAAATATCTGGTAAATTACCTCATTGGGTCCGAAAATGTCAGATTTCTTTTTCAATGAAAATGCACGTATAATCCCCCCAATGCTTGCTTTACCTTTCAGCAATCAATCTGTATTTATCCCCTATCATCAGAAATCTGAAATTATGTCATAAAGAGCGGCACCCTCTAATCCATCTTTAGGCATACCATATTTTTTTGCTGTTCCTGTCTGCACATACTTTTTGATTTTCAAATAGTGAACTTAGATTTTTCTGTGTCCACGTTCAGTTTAGATTTGGTGTCCATTGAAATATAATATTCCTGGTAAACAGCAATGCATGAAGGCATAATATAAATGTCAATTTTTATCATAACAAAATGATGGGACTTGTTCAGTGAAATTAAATGAAAGGACAGACACCAATGATCATTTTATATTCATTCTACAGGAGCTATTGGTATTCCGATGTTGAAACAGAGAAAAATATTTTGCTTGTGCTCATGATATAAAAGGCAGCTCCTCAATGGAATTTTCTTTATAGAGCTACCAGGAGACTGCATTTACTTAAAGGATAAACATGATGGGCCCGATTCACTAAGGTAAAGCTGGACAAAAGTCTAACTTTACCAAGGGCATTTACGAACTTCACCAAGCGCAGTTACTACCCGTAAATGCCCTTGGTGAAGACCGAAAGTCGAACATTAAGACAAAAATGAACCACGTCTTCATTTGGCTTTGGCAATGCACCTTATTGCAAAATACACAAAACACCTTTATGCCCCCCCCCCACCACTCCTGCAGCAGATGGGACACCACCAGCACTAGGCCATGTTCATCTTGCAGACAGGTCGCTAGTTAAAACACTGCAGAGAAGATGTGAAAGTGAAGAGAGTCTGTAGTATCTTGATGGTCAGCCCATCTGAAATGCAGCCCCCACACAATAGATTACAACTGAATGGAGAAAGACCACACACTGTCAGCTCTTCCTAAAAGACTAATAGCAGATGTTCCCTGTACTACACTAGGGTTATGTGAATTCATTGGGATCTTTCCTGACCATTGTTTTGTTATCATGTGTATTTGCCTTCAGCAAGGAGTTTAATCTGTCACGAAATCACTCACGATATTAAGTCAGAAGAAGTAGGTGATATTAACATTAAAATATATAAGCATGCCTTCACTATCTTGTTTCAACTTAATTTAATAAGTAAAACATTTATTTAAAACAGTGGGGCATATTACCAAGGGCAAGTATCGCCGCTTTCTCAGCGAATTGTGCCGAGAAAGCGGCTATACTGCCAGAGCCCTACTAACAAGGGCATTTTAAAGCCTGCCCCAAGCCTACTTTGCATGTCGGCGATAAACATCGTTAATTACATGCAAAGTGGGCATTCCCACGTCCAACCACATGAGAAATGTGGTTGGAGGTGGGAACACCCTATTACCAAGGAAGGCGATGGGAGGAAAAGAACTGCGATAAACTCATTTATCGCAGGTCTCTGACCAGGCGTTAGGCATTGATAACATGGGGGTGTGGATCATAAAGCTGAATCCACCCCCCCATATTATCAAGGCCCACATTAGCGCGTGAAAACAACGTTTTTTTCATGCGCTAATGTGCCATATCGCTGACTATCGCCGGATTTCTATTCGCCTGCCTGATGCGCATTGATAATTGCGCGCTAAAAAGGCGATGAAATCCGGCGATAGCCGGCGATACGGTAATGTGCGTTGTGCGTTTTCCAACGCACTCCTCGGTAATATGCCCCAGTGTTCTTAGGCTTCTTCTCTAAAATTTGAATACAATAACCTCTGATGTAAACTAGGAGAGAGAGAAAGGGATTGCACTTGTTGGCCCGATTCATAAAGGTAAACTTAGACTAAAGCCTAACTTTACTTATTTTTGGTGTTTGCAAAGGTAAATTACTGCTATTAACTTTACCACTAGTAAAGTTACTGTAGCAAAGTTACTAGTAGTGAAGTTGCTACTAGTAAGTCTGCTACTAGTACAGGTACTAGTAGTGACTTTAGACTTAAGTCTACCTTTGTGAATCCGGCCCTTACTGTCTGAATTGCACAACCTCAATCCAGGAAACCTGGAATCAATCCTGACTTCACTACTTGACCACATTGTAGGCAACTGAATACTTCATTGTGCCTCCTCTTCCTTTATTATCAGATTTGAGATCACCTTCAAATACATCAGTTTAGGATAGGGGCTGTATAAACTTCTCCTGTATACGTTGTAATAGACTACAACGTTGTTCCAGCTGTAACAGCATCCTAGTCCACATATATGTTAAACAGGACAACTGACTTGCTTCTTGGTTCAATAATGTCACATTTGTCAAGGCAGTGGTGGGCATGGATGTTTCTAAATTTATGTTTAGAAACGGTCATTTATAATAAAAGTCACTCAATACAGCGATGCACTCTGATGTAGAAAAGTGAAGCATTTTCTTATGTATTAGAAATATAATAATTTTAATTGTGAAGAATCGTCTTCATATTTCGCACTGCTCACAGTTTAGTTATGGATACATCATGGGTGTTGTGATTTCAAGTATTAGTGCAATGGGCCTCGTTCATTGTTCTCAAGCCATGAAGTACTGGGATGTGCACACAGCAAAACTGTGTAGTGCAGACAAGGACTTAAGGGCACAGCATGGATGGCATTTCTGCCATGTCCTCCATGTATACATGATATCATTGAGTGTCACCACAGTGCTTATAGCTTTGGCATCGGTTAATACAAGCAGGTCAACACAGCCAAAAGTGTGGGTAAATGTTCAAAGTGGTTTATTTGAAATGTATTTTGTGCCAGTAGGACCAACTTGCAGACTAGCTCGAACACTGCCAGCAGTGTAGACAAAAAGCAGCCCAATAAGTGAGTTGTGTGAATTAGAAGGTCATCTGCATATAAACCTAATTTCTTCCCCCAGCCTTCAAATTGGAATGGTACAATATCCGAGTCATTCCTGATTTTCCTTGCTAGGGGTTCGATGTATAAATCGAACATAGTGATGACAAGTGGCATCCTTGCCTTGTGTCCCTGGTGATCTGAACGGAGTTTGTCAGGACACCATTGACCAGCACATTAGCTTCTGGTGCGGCATAAATTCTCTCCAGGGCCTTGCAATAGTTTGTCCCCAGGTTGAGATACTTCACCAGTTCTTGTTAGAAGACCTAATTCACCCGGTAGAATGCCTTAGTAGCATCTAATGCAAGTACCGCTCAAATGCTGTTGCCAAATCTATAGAGCTGATAAGCGTGTAAGTCAGCTCTTTCAAAGATCTTCCCCATATGAACCCCTTTTGATCTTAATGTACAAGCTCAGACATAACGCCATTGAGTCTCCCTGCCAGAATTTTCACGAAGATATTGTAATCGCAATTTAAGAGCGGTATTGGCCCATACAAGTCACAGTTCTTGGGGCAATGTAATGATGGCCCTGTTTCACAATTGAGGCATTTTGGCTTCTGTCATAAACAGCTCATTGAAGATTTTGACTAGGATAGGTATTAATGTGCTAGTCAAAAATGTGTAGACTTCATGAGGCAGGCAGGCCATCCGGTCCGGGCACCTTCCCTTCCCTCCCTTCCCTGCCTTCCCGAATAGCCTGTTCTACTTCCCTCATATTTATACTCTCATTCAGGTTCTTACTTTTTTCCTTTAATAAGGTTTCAACACAGTCCTGCTTCAGCCAAGCCTTCGCCTCTTCTTATGAGATTGCCAGCTCCTAGTTATCTCCTAGTAGGGTCCCTGTTTGCTCACACCTAACCTGTTTTATCCTGTTTCTCACCTGATCATTTTTATAGCTTTCCATGCAAGTAACTTACTGCATGCTTCGCCATATTCAAAGTGGGCCAGTCGACTGACCTCCCATCTCTTCCTAACCCTATCTTTTAGGACTGCAGTTACCTTTAATTTTACTTCTTTTATTTCCAATAGTGAGGCTTCCCCGTCCCCCGGGTTTATTCTTCTATTGACCAGTTCATTTTCTAGTGTCCGCACTTGCTCTTCTAATTTTCCAACTTCTTTGTGGTACAACCTCCTACAGCTAAAGCACCTAATCTGCCTCTCAGGGCCTTGTATTCATCCCAGACTATTCTTATCGAGGAGGATTACAGATTACTTTCAAATAATTCTTTTTTCTCCCTATTCAATCCCTCTATGATTTCCTCCTCTAGTACGATTGTGTGGTTCATAGTCCATCTATATTGCCCAATCCCCTTGCCTAAATTTAAGTGGAGCATCACCACTGAGTGGTCTGAGCAGTCTACCCCCCACATGGTTAATTTCTTGTACCAAATACTTCAAACTATTATCTTTTAAAAAATAGTGAATCCTTGACTGGTGGCTGTACTTCTTATTATAGAATGTGTAACCTCTCTGAGAACCCAGTCCTCTGACACCAGAATTCGCAATGGCCCATCTGCTTTATCATTTGTCTAATCATCTCTGTCATTTTGGGATTTACTACAGCCCTACTATTTGTAGTTCTGTCCAAGGTTTTATCCAAAACAGCATTGAAATCCCCAGCCATAATAATCGGATCCGGGAAGTTCAACAGTCCGGTGAAGAGCTCCTCTAGAGGGGAGGTGTCATTCTGATTTGGACCATAGTACCCCACAAGCGTGAAGTTGTGCCCGGAACTCCTCAATTTTACAATGAGCCACCTTCGAGCTTTGTCATAGACACTATCCTCAATAGAATATTTTACATCATGTTTCACTAAGACAGTCACCCACTTTGTCACAGCTGAATGCCCTGTGCATAGTGCTTGTTCAATCCATCTTTTTGCCTTGAAGATCTCCCGACGCTCCTTCTCCATCGGGTGAGTTTCCTGTACACTAATGATCTGCGTGGGGCAATCCTTTAAAGACGGCAGTACCCTCTTGCGTCTTCCCCGCACCCTGTGCCCGTTTACATTCCAGGATAAAAAATGTCTAGCATTTTCTTATCTCTCACCCATCCCCCTCAATGTCTGAGTGCAAGTCCTGTATTAATGAGGCTTCTGAGGAATGTATTTCTTTTTTCCCACATGCTCCCCACCCAGTGCTCCTTCTGTGCCCCCCCAAAAAACTCACCCCTAACTCTTCATGGCTTAGGCAGTATGGGTGCACCCGAAGTGTGTGTTACAAAAAGGAAAAGAAACAGAAGTTAAAAGAAAAGTATGAAACAGCCCAAAAGATATAGAAAAAAAGAAAATGTGCATGCCTACTGGGGTGTTCCAATAAGCCACAGTTACTAACCACCTGGCTGCAAAATTTCAATAAGCTCATCTACCTCCTCCACTGAACGAAAGGTGAGCATCTTATTATTCAACGTTACTTTGAAAAACGCAGGGAATTTCAACTGCACTGAGGCCCCCAACATCCTTAGTGGTTCAATCCACCGCCCTAGTTCCCATTACCTATTGGAAGTAACGCTTGACAAGTCAGATCTGAATTCTTATTTAACCCCTTCCACCTCAATCGTCTCCTCTTTTAGTGTGTACATGAGGAATTTTACTAACATTCTCCTTGGCTTAGTTCTATTTGTGTTTAATCTACAGGGGTCTCTATGGATCCTCAGAATGTCTCTAGCAATCTCCTGCTCTGATTTCTCCAACTGCAGCTCTCTTTTAATCAGTTGAACTATGTATGACTTGATTTCATACCCTTCTTTGCCTTCCGGGGCCCTTAGTTATTAAATGATTCCTTCGTTGGAGCAATTTCCAATCTTTCCACTCTTTCTTGTTGCTCTCTCTCTTTCAGTTTTAGCCCCTCTATCTCAGCGCTGTTAGTCTACACTGCTTCTCTGATCTCCATTACTTCCCATTCCAGGGTAGATGTTCTGTTGCTGAGATCATCAATTTTCTATTCCAGGGTTTCACAAGCCGACCTTATCTCCCTCTGATTCGTCTCTGTGACTTCAAATCTATTTTTTATCTCAGTGGTTAGTGCTGCTAGAAGAGCACCAATTGAAGGGTCCCCCTTTGTTATATTTTTAGAACTGTTGCCGAATTACTCGCCTTCCTTCCATTCTTTCTGCAAGCCCTCCAGTTCTAGTCCTTTTTCGAGCTTGCACAAGTGCTACAGCATCTTGGTGTTTCAAATTCTACCTCCTCTAAATCAGCACAATTCTCCCCTGAGGCATCAGAGGTATCTGAGGTGAGAACCTTGTACTGATTCAGGCTTATGTCTTTAGTCCAATCCAACATGGACCTTACATCAGAGGGTTCTTCTTGTACCTCTTACTCTTTGTTCAACAGCTTATTACGCCATTTGTTTTTTGCCATACTGCTTTCGCTCAAAAATAGCGTTTTTGGAAGGACCTTAGAAAAGGTTCAAAGCAAAGGAGTAATCCTAATCCTCTGCTCTGGGGAGTGTTTTGTTTTTAACACAATTTTTTTTATCTGGAACAACATGAGGCAGAGGTCTCTCCCTGGCTGGGAGTTTTTCGCCTTTAATTTCTTTTACCTTTCCCCCTTCCTCCTCCACCTTTAATGCTATCCCTCCTGAGCCTGGATTTACAAGCCCTCTCCCCCATCCTGCACTCCTTAGAAAACATGGTATTGAAGGAAAAAATACAAAAAAATATATATAAGAGCAGAGCACATTTAATTACCCTCTCCGGAATTTAGTTATTCGCAATGAATATATCAAAACGTTTTTACAATAGACAATGGCACCCAATCAATGAAGAAGACCAGAAATTAAACAACACCAAGACTTTATGTACATTAACATAATCACAATTATACATTACAAAACCCCTGATATATTAATCTCACCAGTGTCCACCCATAAATTCTGGGTGAAGCACTCAGCAGTTGTCCAAAAAAGACACCTTAGGCCCAGAGGCTTATTTTCCTAGCGCTAGTGTGTCATACACAAATCCAGGAATAATTATAGTTCCAAGGACTCCTCATTAGAAATGTTGACGTGTCCACATTTCAGCCTTTTCTTCTTTGGCTCCCTCAGGACAAGGGTAAAATGGAATTACTACAGAAATAAACCATAAACAAAAACTTTACTCTAATCTCATTGTTTGTGTGGAGTTAACTGGCTGATTAGAAAGACTGCCCAAACAATCCAAAAGAATAAAGGTACTACCAAAAGGTTCCAGGCCCTTTCATATCGCGGGCAAAGGTGTTGGCCCACTAAAGAGTGAGAGCGAAATGGAAAACAAGTATGTATCGCGGGCAAAGGTGTAGGCCCACTAAAGAGTTAGAGCAAAATGGAAAACAACATGCCTCACATCTCAGTGATCCCAAGCCTAATCCACATGTGAACAAACGCTAATAATACAAAGTGCAAGGACCCAAAATGTGAAGCGAAGCATAGGATTTGGAAGCATGCTGAAAGGTCAATCGAATTACTCACATTAAGTCATATAATGCCAGGGATAAATCAGCTCATAGCGCTACACTGGCATTTTACAGCTCGAGGCTTCTACCCCTTGAAAAACAATGCACAAAAACACATAAATATATATATATATTTATATATTCACTGAAAAAACCATAGGTTATAGACCATATATAGTTAGGAATTAGCATTTACAAAACCTTGAAAATTCACTGAAAAAACCATAGGTTATAGACCATATATAGTTAGGAATTAGCATTTAAAAAACCTTATTTTACTCACACAAAACCATTGAAATTCCATATATAGTTAATTGTACTAACTATATATCGCGCACCCGCAATCCACTGCTGATCATGTCACATATTACATCATTCATGACATGGTCAGTGACATCACTGATGACATCACTGATGACATCTCAAATGACATCACTGATGACATCACTGATGACATCTCAAATGACATCACTGATGACATCACTGATGACATCTCATTTGACATTACTGATCACATCACTGATGACATCATTCATGTGATAATACGATGAACCTCTTCAGACTCTAATATAACATTAGATACACTCAGTGTAAGCACAGACTCACAGATTGTCACTCATCCATGAAGTTACACACACACCTAGTCAGTCATGCAAACAATCAATCACACCTCCATTTTCCCAACTATACAGTTATACACACCTTACTTATTCAAACATATACTAAAACATATTTACTCTCTTATACAATCCTGGATACAAGTTCACAATGATGCATACAGCCACTCACACATTCACTGGCTCTTATGCACAGTTATTTATATATGTCAAGTCTCACATGTACTGTGTTTTACATATGTACTTACTTTGACATGTAGCACTGAGATATCCATTCACTCACCAATACACTGATGCACACAGTCAACCGCCCATACAGCTGTTTCCACATGCACTTTTGAACCCATACATCTAGTGAATCAACTGCTCACACATCTATGCACAGAGTAATACACCTCCCAGCCACCCACACACACACTCAGTCTCCCATACAAATACTTGGGCAACCAATCAATAACCCATATAGTTACTCATATAGCTACTGAACAACACATGCAGCAGTTTTCAGAACAACAGACATAATGATGCACAAATTAAGACAGTTTAGTCACTAACCCATGCACTCAGTGAGACACATTTAATCACTCACTCATACAGTCAGTCATGCACCTACTAAATCCTTCATCCAGACACTTATACATCCACTCAAGACATATTTTAACTTTACAGAAAAATACAGTCACTGGATGTTGTCATCAGTGATGTCATCAGTGATGTCATTTGAGATGTCATCAGTGATGTCATCAGTGATGTCATTTGAGATGTCATCAGTGATGTCATCAGTGATGTCACTGACCATGTCATGAATGATGTAATATGTGACATGATCAGCAGTGGATTGCGGGTGCGCGATATATAGTTAGTACAACTAACTATATATGGAATTTCAATGGTTTTGTGTGAGTAAAATAAGGTTTTTTAAATGCTAATTCCTAACTATATATGGTCTATAACCTATGGTTTTTTCAGTGAATTTTCAAGGTTTTGTAAATGCTAATTCCTAACTATATATGGTCTATAACCTATGGTTTTTTCAGTGAATATCATTGGTTTTTTAAAAGCTAATATCTATAGCTGTAAAATGTATTCTTCTTTAAATCCAAAAATATATTTTATATATTTATTAATAATTTTTTTTAATATTCTTTTTGTTTCGCTCCCGGTCCGAGAACCGGAAAGCTTTCCATTAGCTCAAATTGATGCCGCGACCCGGTCCGCGAACCGGTAAGATATCAACATAGTGACGGTATCGCGTTGCCGCGTAATGCGTCTTATGACGTACTGCGTTAGCGCACCCGGAAGTGCCCCGGGGCGCGGACCGAGGCGCGAAACGCAGCTCCCCGGAAGCGATCCGCGGCGCGTTGCGAAAGCGCGACGTATCGCGTTGCCGCGTAATGCGTCTTGTGACGTACCGCGTTAGCGTACCCGGAAGGGCCCCGGGGCGCGGACCGAGGCGCGAAGCGCAGCGACCCGGAAGCTATCCGGGGCGCGGACCGGAGCGCGTAACGTAAGCATAACAGGTCATGTGACTTGTTAATAACACTTTTCATTGGTTCATTTCACTTTTGGTTTCATAATGATGTAAGGCTAGGTCAGGTGACCTAAAAATAACACTTTTCATTGGTTGAGAAGTATTGTTTTTCCCAAATGATGAAAACCCCTCCTTCTTTCCTCACTCTGACTTTCATCATTGTGAGAGGAAGACCTTTACTACTATATGAGAAATGGCTTCATTGGTAGCTTCAGCTGGTGCACCCCCACCACCACCTCCACCTCCTCATGGGAAGAGAGGACCACCTCCCCAGGTCATTACCAACACTGAGGAGGAAGATGAAGAAATGGATGAGGAGGGAGAAGAACCACAGTTCTTAGAAGAGGTGCCCCGGGTTTCCAGAAAGAAAGCCAGTTTCATCTGGCAGTTTTATTCGATCCCTCGTGGCCAAAAAAAAGTCAATGCGAGGTATGTCACCTGCCTCATATGCAAAGAACAATTATCAAGAGGGACGGACAAGAAATATAGTTATGGAAATCACACAATGCACAGGCACATGACAAGGAAGCATCCACTAAATTACAGCCGGGCGGAAATAAGGGATATGCAGGACAATCCAAGATTAACTCCTGTGGCCAGACCAAGAATACCAATTTCATTAACACCAGAAGAGGCACGGGAAACTGTGCCAAATATACAAGAAAATTTTGGCCACATGATACACTCTTGTATGCACTGTCGTGCGTTGTTAGCGTATGGCAACATGAGCATCAATGCACTCAACCTGGCGTATGAACACCATGATTGCCCTAACCGCCCCCAGTAATTTTTTTTTGCTCCTGTTGAGCCCTTTTCAACGCCTGTTTTTTGTTGTTTCCCACCCCCCAAAAAAAACCAAAAAAAATATAAAATCGTTCAAAAAATACAAAAAAAACAAAAAATGTTCAAAAAATAAAAAAAAATATAAAACAACAAAAATATTTTAAAAAAAGTTCTTTTCAGAACTACCTTCCCTTTCAAAAAAAATTGCTAGAATGTTTAGCACTCTGGCAAGCTCTATTTCTTTTGGTTCGCTCCCGGGTTAGCTTCCCGGTACGCGGACCGGGAGCTAACCAAAAAAAAAAAAAAAAAAAAAAAAGAGTAAGTATAAGGAAAGTAAACAGAGAGTGATGTTAAAAGAAAGACAGCTATAGGGAGTAAAGAAGAGATACTGTTTAATAGATCTATTTACCGAAGAAAAGACGGAAGAGGGTATAATTGTGAAAAACAAAATAGATAACGAAGTGAAAGAAAAAAAAAGAGAGTATAACATTAACAAAGAAGAGTTTCTTGGAGAATGTGAGTGAATGTTCAAAATAAGATTAAAACATGAGGAATAACAGAGAGAAAAAATAGAAAACAGAAAACAAAAAATAACAGAAAAAGATTAATTGAAACAGCAAAGAAATGTATGTAACATAGAGCCATATCATCAACATAGGCAATAAAAGTTTTGCAGCTTTTATTGGCAGAAATGTGTCTCTAAAGCTGCTTTTGCGGCAGAAAACTGCCGCTAAAACCACTTTTGCACCAGTTTTCTGCCAATAAAAAGAGCAATAATTTTATTGGCTGTGTTCATAATATGCCCCTTAGTGTGCTTCAACTACACAGAGAAAGCATTATGAACAAGTAGTGATAGAGTGATCAGTCAAAGACACTAAGAGTAATAGAGACGGAGTGAGTGAACAAGAGTGAGGAACTATGAGAAGAGAGGGACTGAGAAAAAGAGTGGAAGGAGTTGAGTAAGTAGGTAATAGAGAAAGGAATGAGGGAAGTAGCAAAGGCAGGAAACTGAGGGTTAAAGAAATGAAGCAGTGGAACTAATAGTAGGTGAATGTGATAGAAATGTAACGAAAAGAGTACAAAGCATTTACCTTATAATTGTCGTTAAATTACTCACTTTTTGTTTTTATACTTTCAATCTGTGAAAGAGAGAACAAACATTTCAAAAATATTAAAACATGTATTTAAAAATTACAAAAGACAAGGGAAAAGATTGAAGGACAAACAGTTTTTCAACAACTTTGACACTTACAGAAGCTTCTGCTTCTCCAGGCCCCCTACACAGTCCTAAAGATATACATTTTAAACTAACAGTATCTTGATGCAGATGAAGTGAGGCCTATCTTAAAACATGGTGCATCTTTTGCATTGCTGTTGTCTCAGAAAAGTGTCGCAAGACACTAAAATTTTAAATAATTGCTTCAGGATGCCAATAAGATGTGTCCTATCCAGAGGTTTGTTTGAGGTGAGGCCTACTCAGGGTTGCAGATGAAATTTCGAGTTGTTGAAGAGAATAGAGGACATAATACATGTGAAGGTCTACCAATGAAGTGAGTCATGTCCACTGCACTCTTGAACAAAGTCCAAACCTCCTATGTTTCCCTGGACAGACCTAAACTTGATCTGCACAATGTGATTCGTAATGATAGGAAACACAGGTGATGTAATTGAAATACGTGCAATTTATTTTGCTCATTTCACAATCACATCACTTGTGTTTCCTTTGCTTAGGTATCTCATTGTGCAGATGTAGTCTAGCATATGAAAGAATACGCAGAAGTGCAGCACTGCATGCAACAACTTTGACACTTACAGAAGCCTCACCTTCTCCATGCCTCCTACACAGTTCTACATATACATCATAAATGCAAACAGTACAGAATTAATTATACATGTTAAATGGTTTATTTTTGCTGTTCTCAGAATGTATCAAAATTCACTAAAAACAGTGACTTGAAGGTATTCATCATATAACAGCGGGGAAAAAAAACCACAATCAAAATGATTGTGTTTAAAAAACCCATGCAACATAAGAAATCAGAATTCAGAACTCCTTAAAGTTAACTTACTTTCCAAGACGTCAAAGGATGTCCTATGAACAGCTTACACTCTTTTGTGCTGTTATTACTTTCATCCCGCCACTTTCTGAAAGAAAATCTCCATCGTTTTTAAAAACATGTTACATGCAATAAATGACTTCTTGCTCTCTACCACAAGTTTCCACAAGGCCAAATCTTGTCAGACCCATTTATAACTCTTGGATTTCTTGTAAGCCAATCCCGTCATTTGGCATTTCCGCAACTTTCAGAATTAAAATGTTGAAGATAATTTTCACAATCCTGGAATAGTAATATCTTCCCCTTCTTGCTCAGTCATGTTCTACATTTCCTATGACACTGATACTGCTTACTATGAAGCAGACTTACACTAACTCTATGACTACTACAATTATTTAATTCTCTACATCACTTTCAATCACAAAGCAATGTAAAACAGTAGACAGCGTTGCAGACTTACATTCCCTCTACTCTATGTTTTGATTGGCTGCTTCAATTAGCTTATAAAAAGAAATAGTTTTTCTGAACTCATTCAAAGTGCACTTATTTCTCCATGACGTCCAGTCTTATGGTTAGAAGTTATGTCTCTGAACTACACTTATCCTCAAGGCCAAATTGTGTAGGAGCCATTAGAACTTCTTGAAATCCCACAGAGCACATCCCAAGATTATTTCCCTAAAATTTTGGTTTTAAAAACACCAGGTAAGAGTTTTTAAGGTCATACGGCAATTTTTTTTTGAAAATTAAAACAGAATCGTTGCAGAATGACCAGCCATTTCTAGACTTTAAATAAGCTGTGTAATGTCCTGATGTTATTGAAGGGCCGTCATGATATATAATTGCTGCAGTTACAAAAGTCCTTCCTGATATTGACAACTGCGAAGCTACCAAATTTTTAATTAAAGTTGTCAATTTTGTTCCATCAGGCCTACATCGTTGGAACATTAAAATGACATACTGGCCATATGTTCGTATAAATAATGTGGACATCATTTCAGATTTACATTGGCTACACTCCATGTTGTGATCAGCTGCTTTTACTAGCTTATTAAAGGAGACTGATTTACTGTCTGGCAAAGTTAAATATATAAATCTTTCTGAGTCTACACTAGTAGTACTTGATACCATACAGTTCTCGCAGTCATGCTGCCATTGATAAGAAAGCCCAAACAGCTGATCTACATCTACACCTTCAGCATGCAATACATCAAGCATATACATTAAAAACTCCTGACAATCTTGCTGAATATTTTGAGAGAATTGTGTTTGGCCTGAACATCTGTCTAACAGATTTCGAATTTCAGACACACTTTCTATGTTTCTTCTATCAGTGCTACATTTCTCTAACACAGAATTTAACAAACTGTAAAATCTTTGATCAGAATTGACCACAATCTCTTCTTTTACATTTTCTAGTGAAAACAAAACATTAACCACTACATTAGCATAGCAGTTGACACCAGAACTGTTTTCAAATTGAAAACCAACAACATCTTCAACAGAATCCTTTTTGTTTCTGCTTGTAATTTTAGGTTCATCGACTTTTCGTCTTTTTGCTACAACCTCCCCAGTATTGGTCACATTTCTTCGTTTCCGGCCTACCACACGTTTCTCAAACAAAGGATACTGAGGCAAATGTGGCGCATACTCTCTTCTTAACCTATTGTATTCCTTAACACAATCTAGATCCGCACAAATGTTTGTGACATCACACTCAATCAAGTACAATCCCGATAAAGTTCTAACTCGTGACAATGCCACATATGCCATACCCTCCTTGAACACAGAACTGCCAATATTCACCAATGCACAGTCTACACTTAAACCTTGCGATTTATGGATTGTCACCGCATATGCCAAGCAAACAGGAAACTGCTTACGGCGAACATATAAGTCTTTTACAAGCAAAAATCTAGCAGAGCAACGACCAATTAGCTGTACTTCCTCAATGCCATCAAATTTAATTTTTAAAAATTCAATTCCATCTCTATTTCTGTATTTTACAAAATCAACAACATTACCCATTGATCCATTTACCAGACCTCTTTCAACATGTAAATTCCTTCTTAAAATTATACGGCAGTTCAAGCACACATTCAGAGTCTTTTCAAAACCTGCAGTTTTAGATATACTCTTCTCTAATGAATCCAATTTTGTTTTCAGATTCTCAGACAAAATAATTGTTGATCCCATATGCTCTACTCTGTCAATAGCTTCCAGTTTCACAATCTCTTGCTTTTCTAAATGCAACATTTTGTTGTTGAATTTGGCACATTCTGCAAGAGTTGGCATCAAACATATTCCAGATTTCTTATCAGTAATTTTCTGAAAAATATTCTCAGGCACAACATCTTGTTCTGGATATAAATTTGATAGTAATCGTGCATGTAAAGCTTCTTTCCCATGCTCGGTCACTTTTCCAATTCTAACATCTTGTAGAATAGTCTTGTAAACTTCATCCTTCGCCTGACGCATATTTTCATGCAGTTCAGCATAATTGAAGTTTAACCATATATTGACGTTGCCAATGCTGCCTAGGCACTTCCTGGTATCTTCATGCGTGAGCATTTTGAACACAGGTTGCCCTTTCACTGGTGTCAGCTGCAGAAGATCTCCGAAAACAATGATGTGTTTGCCACCAAATAACACATCATACTCTGTTTTGAGAACTTCTTGCATTCTCAAATGCACAAAGGCAAGCATGACATTGGAAACCATGCTTACTTCGTCAATGATAAGAAGTTTCATTTTCCTCAAGATTCTTGAAACTTCAAAACAAGCATCTCCAGATAGCTTGTGATATTGTAATTTGTTGTCATGCTCCACTGGCAGCATCAGTAAATGATGTAAAGTAATCCCTTTAATGTTATGTGCTGCCAGTCCAGTTGGAGCGGTGACAACACAAGACAGCGATGACTCTGTCCTTTCCTGCAAATAGCATGAAATTGCTTTAATGAGGAAACTTTTTCCAGTTCCCGCTTCTCCACTCACGTACAGTCGGACAGGCTTCAACGACGTACATGAGCACTCTTTCTTGTCATGACTTAATCCATGATCAATTTGCATGGTAACTTCGTCATATATTTTCCTCTGCTCAACGTTGAGTTGTCTTTCCAACTCTTCTAAGTTAACCGCATCCTCCTGAGCATGTGCCATGGCTCTTTCCACTTCATTCATGGCAGTGGCAGCTTCATTTTCGATAACAGGTCCTCCTAGTGGATCCTGACTCAATGAAGCAGAACTCTGACTGTCCTGAGAACTGTCTCTGGCAATCTCGGCTGCAATCGTTGCTTCCTGCTCAATTTCCGCATTCAACATTTCTACATATTTGGGAAAAGCAGGACATTCTATGGTCTCCTTGGCGGCATTGAAAGAGTCTTCGTAACAGAGGAAATCTCCAAGCAGTTCCTCTTCTGCACGCCAAGGCTTGAAAAGTTGCAAAAGTGCTAAATAGAAAAACTCCTTTTTTTCAGGAGATTCGCCACTCAATTTTCGATGGTTTACCAAGTGGCATTTTCTTTGCTTGACCAGACATCCCTCACTTCCTATTACAGCATACACTCCTTTCTCAGTATCTTCTTTGATGTTCCTCTTGAATATGTAATTTTGAAGAACCTCATACAGACAAACATTGTCGAGGTGACTGCTTCTATTTGGATAATATGTATCCAACATGTTGGTCTTCAAAATTTCGGTACTGTTTGGCTCCTTTTCCGCCAAATACTCAATTTCCCGCACAGGTTTCAGAACTCGATTAGGCGTTGCAGCAAGACCAAGACTCGCCCAAACGATACTCCTGGACTTGGCATAGAGACTTGCTGAAGACAACCGGTCAGAGCATTCGTAAGCTCCAATTTCTCGATGCGACAACATCTTCAGACTGAAACTGTACAACTTCTTGTTGAGGCTCTTTTCATGGGAAATGTCCTCCCACATATCCTTCAATTCTGTCTTCTCTTTTTTGGTGATGTAAGACGTCACATACCGAGCCACAGCCATACAGTTATCAGCCACAAACTGTATATCCATGTTAGCATTCCACATGGACAAAATCACCGGGTTGTAGTCGTTGATGTACTTGGACTCTTCGTTCCACTTCAAATTGTATGTGTTTTTAGGTGATTTCTTCATGACATTATGTCGCAGCGAAGACATCAAACTGTTTACTCTTCCTTTAGAAATCACCGGTCGTGGAAAGCCGAAACGACATTTGGTGTAGAACTTGTCCTTGTTTCGGAATTTACGACGGCAGTACTTTCCACATCGATGGCTTTGGAAACGCAGAACTTTTTCTCTTAGGCTTTTCTTCTCCTTTGCGTTTGGAACAGCACACGTAGAATACTGTTGGATGAAACTCATCACTGAGTCTTCTGGATCCGTTCCAAATTTAGGTGCTTGATCCACAGCAACATATGTATATGAGGAGCACCTCTTGCTTGGTACTCCTTTCTCCAGAAGAAATCCAACACCTCTCCAAGAGGTGGATTCTTCTTATTCATGATGAAAGACATCATAGCTTCAAATCTATGATTGAAGTACCTACATACATTGACTGGATCCAAAGAGCACAGTTCTCCGGGTGTCTTGAATTCGATGTTATCTACGTTAGCATTTGCCTCTCGTAGAAATTCAAGTAAGTCTTCCCAGCCATACTCGGCACAGCTCAGAGTGAGGAACCATGTGGGAGTACCTAAGTTCCTCAGCATACATTTTAAATCACCATGACGACGGTACCAGTACTCATTAGTACCACGCTGACACGCCATGAGATTAATCAGGTGAGAATCCAAAATACTGTCTTGGACATTGACTTTATCCATAAAGTCACTTGCCGAGATGTTTTGCATGTGTATACCACTTTTCAAGATGTGGTTCACTGCATATGACAGTCCAGACAGATCGCTTTCAAACAGGAGATGAAACAAATAGGGAATGCATTGTCGAAACCTAGCATCTCCTGCATACAATCGCAAAGTCCGGTATTCAGAAGCAGGAATTTGATGAGGTCGCTCATCATATCTTCCTCCCTGACCTGTTGGAAAAAGCTGTGGGAAACACCAAGCTTCCAAACTTTCCTCCCAAACACTAATGGGACTCCCTTTGGCTTGTTTCATTTGAAACAACTCAATAGCATTCCCCATGACTTCCTTGGAATGCAAAGGATGAACACTATAATGTTCATATATTTCTTCACTAGTAGAGGGTTCTACTTTCTCAATTTGACCAGCACACAAACCGCTATCCTCTTCCTCACTTACTTCCTCTTCTGCAACATATACATTCTTATAGTATTTATTATTTTTTTTCAAATACAATGTTGCCTTTTTAACTTTCCTAACATCTACTAAATCTTGCCATATTTTCTTATTCTTTGTCGGAACCCCATTAACTAAGATAACCAGAGGTTCCTCTTCCACTTTTTCTACTCCAATTGTGTTAATGTTTTTCTTCAAATCTAGAGGCAAATAAACAACTCTTCCCTTTAATCCTCTCTGTAAATCTGATGGAGGCAATTTCCCTGTCTTTGGCTCCATGCTTACAATAGCCTGAAAGGGATGGATACTTTGAATCAAAATAGATTCATAAGTATTTAAATCCTTCAATTCAGAAGGAATCTCAACCAATTCCAGATTATTATGAACTGCTCTAGCAGGCATCTGGTTTTGATTTAATTTGCAACAACAATAAGTACACACACGTTGATCGAATCCCAAATCAAAACAATTTTCTACCATCAAGTATGTTGCAAAATCCTTCCATTCACTATTATTTTCCCTTTCACTTTTTGCATATAAATCCACTAACTTAGTCTGATTCTTATAATAAGTGCGTCGACAACACACACAAGTGAAATTAGGCCTCTCACTTGATTTCACCTGAAACGTCGCAATTTCCCTCTGGAAATTATCTGTACTGGAAACCTGTACACTATCTTCCACATTACCCTCTTCTTCTGGGTCAATTTCAACATTCTCCTCTTTACTTCCAAAGTAACAAAACTCAATTTCTTCACATATGTTCTTCACATCTATTTCAGAACCATGCAAAAGAGCAGCGCATAATTGTTTAAGCATAATTGCTGGACTCTTAGCATAATACAACATTCTAACTAATTTCCTCACTTTATTATGATGCACTGCTAGCATCCTGAAATGATGAAAAACACTCTGGCATACTCTCCTGGAAAGACAAGCCAGTGAATGACCATGCAAACCTGTCACTTCTCTCACTCTGCAAGGATCTAATTCTTGCAACAACCTTATTTTCTGCTTCAAACTTTTCTTATTAAATGACCGTACAAAATCACAAAGCAAATTGATGGAATCCTGTCGCACACTACAAATACTACTACACTTCCAGGTGTACACAGGACCCTTAGCACGTCTTCCTAAAACCTCATTACCTAACACCTCTTCTGTCTCTGTTGTCACAAGTTTTTCTTTTTCAACTGGACAACCATCTTTCACTTCATAAGCACGACCACTGGTGTCAACTGCATGCACCAAATCATTATCCTGGAAATAACTCTCCTCATTAAAAAATGCCTCACAGCTTGAACTATGCATCCATTCTCCAGAAAAAACTTCACAAAAATTACTACGATTAACTATTCTCTTCCATCTACTATTTCTTTTGAAATCATAAATTGCCTTGTTTAGCTTCCTAATTCTATTGATTATCAAAATAAATAACTTACGTTTAATTTCAAATGCCTGATCAATAACTTTCTCAACTTTTTTTTTTCTCTTATAAAAAACCAGTTTCTGTTGACCTTTCTTAATATTTTTTAACAAATTGCCAATTATCCTGTTGCGGAACATTCATTTACGAATGTCCCTAAACTGTTGTTTCCTTCTACTATCATGCACAGAGTTATCTCTTGCTCTAGCAGTAACATTTTTGATTGGCCTTTCCTTTCCATTTGATTTGCTTCTCTTTTTATGGACTGAAACATTTTCTGTAGTAATATTTTTTTTACTACACATATTTCTTATGAAATATTTTGTGCTCTTACCCGGTGCTTTCTTCGTGACTTGACAAATCTTTTTGTTAGAGGACTGCTGCTTATTTTGTTTCACCTGCTGTCTTTGACGTTTTGCAGCCTTTCTCTGTCTTTCTATTGTTGGCATGGTGAAATCTTGAAATGATCTGCAGTTGAATCTGTGGTAAAATATAATAAAAAATGTTATTAACCATTATTACCAAACAGTAAATCAATAACAGTGATCAAAAACTTAACACACTACTTGACATTTTAAATAGAAGATTTTTTAGTCCTTGGCAAATTTACAATACAGAAATAGCAGAAAAGAAATGACATTTATATTTATGTTACCTGTGCTATTTTATATGTGAATCTGATCTAATTTTATGAGCATATTTTAATATTTTATTGAAGACACTACACATAACCTGTTTTTGAAGGTGTCTTTATTTTTAAATTAAACGGTTTACATTTTTACTTTTTATTAATTATACATTTTAAAAATAAATGTTTATATTTCCATAGGCTCAAGCAGGTCAGCTTCCCACCCTATGTCATATAATTCGGACAAATCTGCATTCTCATCACGCTCTTCTTCATCCTCAGGATTTAAATCATCCAATGGATCAACATCCACTGATGTTTCAATTACAAGTTCAATGATGAGGTCAAAATCAACTGATTGCAGATTGTCGCTCATGTTGATGTTGTCTTTATCTTTAAAGAAAGATAACAACAATGAGATGTTGCAGAGTAAGAGACAAAACTCAGAGATTATAATAGTAAAATTGTTTAACAAGAGTAATATTTTGCAGCTATTATTTAGCCATGTCCAGCAATGCTGATCAGGTGAAGACTATGTCTAATTTTTCAGTGAACAGGACTCATCTCTTCTTAACCTTGGATAAGCCTCACCGACTCTGTGTGTCCTGCACATACTTAAATGTAAAGGGGCAGATTTATGTTAAATGGCACATCCCCAGGCATGCACCAGTTAACGTGCACCGCTGCTCTGCCACCCATGGTGTGCCGTATTTACAATCAGATAGGAGAAAGCTGCGTCAAAACCCTGCGCCTGCTTTAAGCAGGCATAGGTCTTGACGCAACATTGTGGAGATGGGGCACCCCTGAGCCTTGCTTGAGCTGCATCGCACTTGCGATACAACTCCAGCAATCACTACCTTTACAGCACAGATACATCATGCATCTGTGCCATTTTTGCCCCATGATGCCCCGCATTGTAAATGCAAAAAACAACAAGTGATGGACTGAATGTGGATCAATGTCACACACTCCCCCAGTCAAAAGATCTGGGCCCAAATCCATCGTTTTTTTGCACTCCACACCACCCTGGGTCAGATAATGGCTTTATGCAAATCAGCTCTGACCCTGTTGCCCCATGGGAACAGTCCAGTCCGAACTACAACAGCCATATCTTTCCCAGACCGGAATCAAGCATCCGAGGACCGGACCGGTTTCGAGGTAACACCTCTCTTCAGCCCGGCTAGCTTGACTCCAAGTGGTGTGGAGTGCCTGGGACCCACGTCTGGGCATCCCCAGCGCACTTAGGGCGGCAATTGCAAAAAACAACAAGTGATGGACTGAATGTGGATCAATGTCACACACTCCCCCAGTCAAAAGATCTGGGCCCAAATCCATCGTTTTTTTGCACTCCACACCACCCTGGGTCAGATAATGGCTTTATGCAAATCAGCTCTGACCCTGTTGCCCCATGGGAACAGTCCAGTCCGAACTACAACAGCCATATCTTTCCCAGACCGGAATCAAGCATCCGAGGACCGGACCGGTTTCGAGGTAACACCTCTCTTCAGCCCGGCTAGCTTGACTCCAAGTGGTGTGGAGTGCCTGGGACCCACGTCTGGGCATCCCCAGCGCACTTAGGGCGGCAATTGCAATTGTAAATGCAGCACACCATGGGTGGCGGAACGGCGGCGCAGGATGACTGACACATCCCTGGTGATGCACCAGTCATCATAAATCTATCCCTAAGCTTCTTATCTTGTTACAGATGAACCGCCATATGTACCATCAAACTATTTTGCATTTCCTAAATAGCGAATTTTAAGGAATAAATAGCAATTCTTTACCATTCCTAATTTGCAATGAGCAAATTGCTAATTGCAAGTTACCCATTCATTTCCATGGGCTAGGAGCCTCATAGGAATGAAGGTTTAATTTGCGATTAGCAATTTGCTCATCACAAATTAGGAATTTTTCCAAGGGTGCAGGGGTGTCTCAAGAACACCCTGCTGCACCCCTGAAAAAGAAATTTGGGGGCATATGGCACACATACATGCCCTAAGGGCATGTGTTGGCGTCATATGGGACCTTTTGTTTTTTTGAAAAAAAGCTTTTTGAAAAGAATTCACAAATTACCACCAATTTACCACAATAGTTTCCAAATCCTTAATGTCATTTTTTACATATTTTTTGTTTGATACATTGCATTTAAGTAATCGCAAAATTTGCAAATCCTTCAGTGCAATCGCAAAATAAGGAATAGCAAATTTTGCTACTCCTTATTTTGCATCAAACTTGTTTGATACATACCATTTGTCTAATTAACATTCGCAAAGGCCGAAATTCGCAGAATTTTGATCTTTGCGAATGCTAATTAGCTTGATACATATGGCCCCAAGTGAGGCCTGTCTTGCAACATGGTGCATCTTTTGCATCACTGCTGCATTGGTTTCATGTGGTACGTTTTTTTTACACCATGACATATCTGCCTAAATGCATCAATTTGTAATTTTGTCGCCTCATAGCAAATCTTTTGCACCGCCGCTGCATCATAAAAGTGACGCACAGTGGCGCAAAAGAGGCATACACCTATCATAAATCTGTCCCTAGCATTTTAAATGATTAATCCAGGATGACGATAAGGTGTGGCCTACCCAAAGGTTTGTTTAAGGTGAGGCCTACTCAGGATTGCAGATTAAAGTTACGCTTGATGAAGAATACAGAGGAGATAATACATGTAAAGGCCTACCAATGAAGTAAGTGATTTGCACTTTATTTCGCCAGTCATCATAAATGTATCCCTAAGCTTCTTATCTTGTAACAGATGAACAACCATATGTACCATCAAACTATTTTGCATTTCCTAAATAGCGAATTTTAAGGAATAAATAGCAATTCTTTACCATTCCTAATTTGCAATGAGCAATTTGCTAATTGCAAATTACCCATTCATTTCCATGGGCTAGGAGGCTCATAGGAATGAAGGTGCAATTTGCGATTAGCAATTAGCTCATCACAAAATAGGAATTTTTCCAAGGGTGCAGGGGTGTCTCAAGAACACCCTGCTGCACCCCCTGAAAAAGAAATTTGGGGGCATATGGCGCACATACATGCCCTAAGGGCATGTATGGGCGTCATATGGCACCTTTTGTTTTTTGGAAAAAAAGCTTTTTGAAAAGAATTCACAAATTACCACCAACTAGAAGTTGGTGGTAGTTTCCAAATCCTTAATGTCATTTTTTTACATATTTTTTGTTTGATACATTGCATTTAAGTAATCGCAAAATTTGCAAATCCTTCAGTGCAATCGCAAAATAAGGAATAGCAAATTTTGCTATTCCTTATTTTGCATCAAACTTGTTTGATACATACCATTTGTCTAATTAGCATTCGCAAAGGCCGAAATTCGCAGAATTTTGATCTTTGCGAATGCTAATTAGCTTGATACATATGGCCCCAAGTGAGGCCTGTCTTGCAACATGGTGCATCTTTTGCATCACTGCTGCATCGGTTTCATGTGGTACGTTTTTTTTACACCATGACATATCTGCCTAAATGCATCAATTTGTAATTTTGTCGCCTCATAGCAAATCTTTTGCACCGCCGCTGCATCATAAAAGTGACGCACAGTGGCGCAAAAGAGGCATACACCTATCATAAATCTGTCCCTAGCATTTTAAATGATTAATCCAGGATGACGATAAGGTGTGGCCTATCCAGAGGTTTGTTTAAGGTGAGGCCTACTCAGGATTGCAGATTAAAGTTACGCTTGATGAAGAATACAGAAGAGATAATACATGTAAAGGCCTACCAATGAAGTAAGTGATTTGCACTTTATTTTGCCAGTCATCATAAATGTATCCCTAAGCTTCTTATCTTGTTACAGATGAACCACCATATGTACCATCAAACTATTTTGCATTTCCTAAATAGCGAATTTTAAGGAATAAATAGCAATTCTTTACCATTCCTAATTTGCAATGAGCAAATTGCTAATTGCAAATTACCCATTCATTTCCATGGGCTAGGAGGCTCATAGGAATGAAGGTTGCAATTTGCGATTAGCAATTACCTCATCACAAAATAGGAATTTTTTCAAGGGTGCAGGGGTATCTCAAGAACACCCTGCTGCACCCCTGAAAAAGAAAATTGGGGGCATATGGCACACATACATGCCCTAAGGACATGTATTGGCGTCATATGGCACCTTTTGTTTTTTGGAAAAAAATGCTTTTTGAAAAGAATTCGCAAATTACCACAAACTAGAAGTTGGTGGTAGTTTCCAAATCCTTAATGTCATTTTTTACATATTTTTTGTTTGATACATTGCATTTAAGGAATCGCAAAATTTGCAAATCCTTCAGTGCAATCGCAAAATAAGGAATAGCAAATTTTGAATTAAGGACATTTTAAGTCATTTCCACATGTGCAGTGTTTTCAAATTATGATTTGAAAATCGTTTTTGGGGAAAAGTAATGGTTTGCAAATTTATGACAAGGACATAATGGTGTATGCTTCTCTATAAGGCATTTCAGTGTCTCTGATGTCATTTTTCCCATATTACATTATAAGACCTTTCCCCATGGAGCACATTCCTTGTAAATATGCTCCCACCTGTGCATGGTGAATTTAGATTTTGACTGTTTGAGTCACATAGCCATGTTAAAAGTGACCCAAAAAAATTGCAAACGCTTTAAAAAAACACATTCATGTGTCTTAAGGACATTTTAAGTCATTTCCCCATGGACAGTGTTTTGTAAGTGGCGCAAAAGAGGCATACACCTATCATAAATCTGTCCCTAGCATTTTATACGATTAATTCACGATGACGATAAGATGTGGCCTATCCAGAGGTTTGTTTAAGGTGAGGCCTACTCAGGATTGCAGATTAAAGTTACGCTTGATGAAGAATACAGAGGACATAATACATGTAAAGCTCTACCAATGAAGTAAGTGATGTCCACTTCATTGCGCCAGTCATCATAAATGTATCCCTAAGCTTCTTATCTTGTTAGACATCAACCGCCATATGTATCATATAACTATTTTGCATTTCCAAAATAGCGAATTTTAAGGAATAAATAGCGATTCTTTACCATTCCAAATTTGCGATGAGCAAATTGCTAATTGCAAATTACCCATTCATTTCCATGCGCCAGGATGCCCATATGAAAGAAGGTGCAATATGCGATTAGCAATTAGCTCATCGCAAATTAGGAATTTTTCCAAAGGTGCAGGGGTGTCTCAATAACACCCTGCTGCACCCCTGAAAAAGAAATTTGGGGGCATATGGCGCACATAAATTTTAACAACATTCCTTTACCTCAAAAACGATTTTCAATTCATAATTTGAAAACACTGCCCACAGGGAAATTACTTAAAATGTCCTTAAGACACATGAAAGTGTTTTTTTATTGCCTTTCCAGCATGGTTGGGTCACTTTTAACATGGCTATGTAACACAAACATTTAAAATCTAAATTTGCCATGCACAGGTGGCAGCATATTTACAAGCAATTTGCGCCACAGAGAAAGGTCTTACATTAAAATGGGAAAAATAACATCAGGGACAGTCAATTGCCTTATAAAGAAGCTTACACCATTATGTCCTTGTCATAAATTTAAAAACAATTCCTTTTCACCAAAAACGATTTTCAAATCATAATTTCAAAACACTGCACATGGGAAAATTACTTAAAATGTCCTTAAGACACATAAAAGCGTTTTTTAATTGCCTTTGCAGCATGTTTGTATCACTTTTAACATGGCTATGTAACACAAACATTCAAAATCTAAATTTTCCATGCACAGGTGGGAGCATATTTACAAGCAATTTGCGCCACATAATTCATAATTTTCTCCTTAAAGCACACTATTCTCTATCTAAATTAAAGAAATATTTTCTCACCTTAGCAAATACTTTGAGTTTGAAAACAGTCTCAGAAACACACCAATTTGTCTTCAGCAGAGCAAAAGGTATGCACTCCAGAGTCTGCAGCTATCAAAAGCACAGAAATGCTGTAATTCTTCACACATATCTCTCATGTCACCCAATCAAAACTCTTCCCTCACTTTTTTTCAAATGAAAACCCTTCCCCCCTCTGCCCTTTCTGCCTTTTCTGCATGGCAACCACCTATTGGAAGACTTCTGGTGTTTGCAAGTTCACACAACAATGTTGCAATTGAACTCTGAACTCTCAGTGCACCTGCATATCCAGTGCATTCTTTCATTTAATGATTTTTTATTGACCATTCAAAATACATCTTTCAAATAACTCATCCGTGCACCCTAACTTTCTGTTTTCAGCAATCAAAATCCACCAATCACTGTTACTGCTTCATGAACACAGAAACTCCACAGTTTTTTTCATTTTAAACTCTCATTTTTTCAACTGCCATTTCATTGCCACACTTCATCTGACTGCAGGAGAACCTTCTCTCACCATGTTTTCTGTCTGGATTGTTGGACATAGTTATATTCACTGGGCTCAAAGGTACGCTGAAAACAGGAATTTACCTAACCTCAATTTACAAGATGTGGAAATTAAGTGGTTTGGCCACAGAGGATTAAAATGTCACCAATTGATACCATTGGTGGAAACCTTTATGCATTTGCCCAAACCTGACCTGTTAATTGTGCACTGTGGAGGTAATGACTTGGGCACTTTGACTGGTGTAGGTCTGGAAATGCTTTTAAAGGACACCTTTGAGCAATTAATGGCACTTTTTCCTCAGACTGCCTTGGTATATTCAAATATATGCCAAAGACAGAAATGGAGGTGGTCAAACCAATTTTGTCCACAAATTGAGAAGTCGAGGAAGCATGTAAACAAATCTGTTTCAGCTTACATGAGAGACCATGGAATGGGCTCCCTGTACAACAATAACTTGCGTTACTACATGCAAGATATCTACAGAGGAGATGGAGTTCACTTCTCAGATGAGGGCAACAGAATTTTCACTCTGAATTTAAGAATGTGCATTGGTACCTACTTATAAGTACCTAAATGTACCATAAACCCAAAAGCTCTTCTCAGAGCTACCCTACATCTGATCACTCACAATTGTTATTTTTCCTCTAACTTTTTTCACTAATTTTCAACAAAGTACCCTCCCTGGGACGCTACCCGGTACGCGAACCGGGAGCTAACCTCGCGAAATTTAAAAAAAAAATGTTTTTTTTTCGCACATATAAGCCTCCTCAGCCACCCTCACAAAACCTAGGGGGTCAAGATAAGTCTACCGTGCCCCCTTCTACCCATTCTGAACATTATTTGCCCTCCATTTTGTATCTTAATTCGACCGAAACACAAAATGGTGGACTCCCGTAACGCTTAAGGTTCGCGAACCGGGGCGCTCAACGGTTCGCGTACCGGGTCGCTCCCTGGGAAGCGCACCATCAAAAAAGGTGGGAAAGTAGTTCACAGAAAAGCCACTGGAGACAATTTCACCAAATATAGATCAGCTCATACTACATACCAATCCCTACCATTTTCACAAATTTGATTGGAATTCCATTTAGCCATTTAGCCTGTAGACCTCTCTAAATACCGTGAGGTAAATTACTTCACAAAACACATCTGAAGTGTTGGAATTGACAACCAATTAATATGTTACTTTCATTTTCTACTTTTTTTACCTGACATTTCATTGGTTATATACCTGAATATATATAAAGGAAGAGAAGAAAACACAGCCATTTTGACTACTACTTCTTGGTGTACATTTCAATAGGATTTTCACTAATTCCTTCAACTTCTTTCTAAAGGTAAGTTTTTATTTTTAAAACTGAAGTATATTGTGCACTATAAGTTAATATGGTAAACTTTTTCTGATAGTTATATACTATCCCTCTGTAGTAGTTATAGATTTAGATAGACTTCTCTGTTATAGTTATGGATGGAGTTAGGCTTCTCTTGTATAATTATGAATTTACTTACGTTAAATCACATACACTTTTTTATATTCCTACTTCCACTCTGATACTATACACTGCCCAAAGATAAATTCACTGATAAAAACTGCCTATCTAAAATTAATCCCAACAGTGCCCTATCTCTACTAATATATATTTTTTTAATCTAAATTTCAGGCAAAATGGAAGGCGAACAGAAAGTTGAATTTCAAATTGTCCTGCAAGAGAGCAGCCAAGAAATCATTGATGAAAATGATATTGAATTTTTCGATGAAACTTTAGACAAAGAACTACTGCAATGTGTACAAGCAGTAGATAACCTCCTTGAAAATGAGGACATTTTACACCCTCAGAGACTACAATGTATATTCAATGATAATTATGACATTTCTGACAATGAAATGTTAGAAAGTTTAATAAATTATGAAACACAATCACAATAAAAAAAAATGCTTAAAAAATAAAGAAAATAAAAAATAATCAACAAAACCAACAATCAATTAACATACAGCATTTGAAAAGTCTATCATTCATTTTTCATTGTAGTACGCTGCCTAGAACGCTTCCCGGTTCGCGGACCGGGCGCTACCCACGCGGGGCCCTTTTAAAGCCTCCACATTAAACCTGGGGGGTCAGGGAGGATCTACTATGCCCCCTTATGGTTATTTCCCCCTTTGTTTTGGCCTCCTCTTGTCTCTCAATCCTACCGAGAGACAAGATGGCGGCCGCTCCGGACTGTTTAGAATGTTGACAGACACCGGAGAGCCAATCAGCTTCGCTACGCGAAGTTCCGGTACGCTTAAGGTCCGCGGACCGGAGCGCTGCCTGGAGCGCGCTTACAGATATATATCTTTTTTTAAACGTTAATTTCTCAAAATCCACTGGAGCACATATATTGAGACCTACAAAAGGCACATCGGGCTACCAGTCCCTACAATTTTGCCAAGTTTCATGCAAATCCATTCAGCCGTTCGGGCTAAAAGTGAGGCCAACCGCCCTATGGAAAATTGCATGGGGAAAACACGTTTTGGGACCCCCCTTTTTTCTCGGCCCCCCCTTGACAAAACCTCCCCAAATTTCCAGGGGCTGCTCAGAAACAAAATGTTCCATTTTCCAGAAAATTTCAGCCAATTCCGTCCACAAACGCCAAAGTTATTAGACATAGAATTTTCAAAAATCCCATAGGGAAAAAATCCTAACTATATATACCTACTGGCGACCGCCAGTAGGTAATATATATATATATATATATATATATATATATATATATATATATATATATATATATATATATATATATATATATATATATATGAGAAACTGCTTCCCTACAAAGTAATTGAAAGTGTCATGCATGTGGTTAACATCGGGACACTAGAGCGACAATGAATCACAATTCTAATCCTGCCTTCACATAGCTTACTTGCCTTCCTCTCTATGTCACCAGGGAAGAAATATCCAAGCTTCTTAGCCGCACGCTAACTTCTTCGTGTGCCAGAGCATCCAAAGTGAGTCAGCTGCAGCGCATATTCGCGCTAAATAGAACGAGGGGAATCTCATATTCACTAAGTCATTGCATCCACACGACTGGTGAAATGAAAGTAGGAATAGAATCCACGCGGACCATTAGACCGGGTATATCCCTTTCTTCAATGCATGCGTGAACTTCAAAAGAGGCTAAAAGGGAGCCATAACGAAGGAAATCTCATCCTTCCCTTGAAATAAAACGTCTAAAACTCCTACAACTCATTCTGGAGCCACAAATCTAAAGCGCAATAAATAAAAATTCAATAAATGAAAATTCTATAAATAAATAAATAATTGCCAGTCTAACTCAAAGTGTGCATCATGCCAGCTTGCTATACACAAAGGAGAGGTTTCTCAGTCTAGACCCACCCCCAAATGAACATCTATTTTTATAAACATATGTTCAAATATTGGAAAACTTTACTGTACATGGTGATTAAAACATGGTAAAATGTAAGCAATGTGTAAACAGAAGTCATATATATCCTATCACACCTGGATCAATTTTAACTCTTTCCTCATACCTAAGTGTAATGGTATAACTATATGTATCTTGTTATAATGCATCAAAAAGATCTGATAGTATAGGATCAAATTAATGCCCAAATTTCATTACGGCTCTTTAGTCCTACAGTTGACGTATGGTATCTTTTATTCATTCAGGCCTCTAAGCGGTTCAAGTTATTTTGCAATGCTGTTTTGCTGGGTGCTTTTACCACCACCAAAACTGACCATTTCAATTCATTTTCATCACGTCCATATTCCACATAGTGTTGGACCAGGAGGGCTCCTTGTGTCTTACAGCATATACATGACTTGTGCTGGAGTATTCTCATCTTGATGGCCTGCGTCGTCTGCCCAATATATGTCTTACCACAGGGGCAGGTCACAAAATACACAACATTTTTAGTGTTGCAGTTGGAAAAGCTCAATTGTTTATGTTGCTTGTTGTTTATCACAATGGTTTTGGAATCATTTGTCTGTGGACATGCGGTGCAACTATTGCACCTATAGTGCCCTATCACTGCTGGCAACCCCAACAGACCTCTCAGTCTGTTGGCGGAGGTTGGTGATGTGTTGCTTTAACCAAATAGTTTCACAAGTTCCTTCCCCTTCGAAAGGCAAACAAAGGATTCGGGATATTCAAATGTTCTATTAACCACAAATTCCTTAAAATGATCTGTTTTTCTTTATTAGCCTTGGGGTAAAAGTAAGTACACATGTCACTTGTTCAGATTCTTGTTTGGTTTTAGGAGTAAGGCTGGTTTCGCGTGGGTTGTACTACACTCTTTTTAGTGCTGCCTGCACCAATTTTCTAGGGTACCCTCTTGTGATTAATTTCTCTTGCAGAATCTACGCATTTTTTAAAGTAATCATTTTTATCAGTACAAATTTGGAGCACTCTCAAAAACTGCCCCTAGGGTAAGTTGTCTTTGAGGTTAGGTGGATGTCCAGATGTGTATTCTAAGAGTGTATTGCAATCTGTTGTTTTGGTATACAAATCTACCTCTAGTCTACCATCTTTGTCAATGATCCACACATCTAAGAAACTAATATGTGTATTGCTAGATGTTTAGTGAATTTAAGGTCCGGATCTTAAGTCATAGGTGAAATTGTTCCAGGTCTTCCTGTGTGCCCTTCCATATCATGAACACATCATCGATAACACGTACCCATTCCAAAATGTGATCTTTGAAAGGGGTCGCTTCATGGAAGATGTATCTCATTTTGAATTGGTCCATCACCAAATTTGCTATTTCAGGGGCAAAACAGCAGCCCATCCCTATGCCTTTGACTTGTAAAAACAAATCTTTCTTAAAGGCAAAACAATTATTTTTCAAACAAATATGAGCTAAAGAAAATAAAAACTCAGTGGGAACCTGATGGGGCCTCAGTCTTTTATCAAGCACCATGGTCATGACCAGTAAGGCTTCATTTTGAGGAATGTTCGTATATAGACTCTTGATGTCAAAAGAACCAACAATTGCTGGCTGCCATCAAACATCGAGAGTTCTATTTTTGAAATGAGATCCATCGCATCTCTAACGTATGTCTTTGTGGGGAAACAACCTTTACAACGAAACTTTTACAACGCACTACCATTACATGAAACTTTTACAACGCAACATCCATTACAACGCATGCAATTACAACACAACCATTACAATGCATGCCACTACAATGCACACCACTACAACGCATGTCATTACAACTCAGTCATTACAACGCATACCATTACAATGCATAACATTACCATCCAACACTTACCCTACTGTTGCACCCCCTGGAGTTCGAATTGTAATTTTTACCCCTACACTAACCAACCCTTACCCTACTGTTGCACCCCCTGGAGTTAGATTAGTAATTTTTACCCCTACACTATCCAACACTTACCCTACTGTTGCACCCCCTGGAGTTAGAATAGTAATTTTTACCCATACACTATCCAATACTTACCAAACATGCAATGTAATGTTATACGGTGTAATGGTATGCGTTGTAAAGGTATTATGCATTGTAATGAAATGCGTTGTAAATGTAGTTTTTAAAACTTCGTTGTAATGGCATGCGTTGTAATGGAATGTGTTGTAATGGATGTTGCGCTGTAAAAAAAGCGTTGTAAAGGTATGCGTTGTAAAAGTGTGCGTTGTAACGTCATACATCCGTCTTTGTGTGAGCTACAAAAGACATTCAGGAATACTTAGCCAGCGGCTCCAAGATTGAACCACAGGCGCAATAATTGGCCTTCCTGGAGGCTGGGAAGCATCTTTATGCACCCCTGGGAGCACATATATATTTGGTATCTTCTGTTCAGTAAAGTTCAAATATTCGTATTCTTTTTTACAAAGAAAACCCAACGGCAAGGCCTCTGTAGTTAGATGTAGTGTTTGGGCTTTTAATCTGGTGGTAGGGTTATCTGTGATGGGGCGGTAGTGTTCTCTATTGCTCAATTGGCGCATAATTTCATCGTCGTATTTCTCACTGTCCCATAGGACTATGCCTCCACCCTCATCGGCCGGTTAATGACCGTAAGTCCTGCTGCTTATGGGATCCGTGGCTTCATGCACCTCTTGGAACTGAAATGGGTGTGTAGATGGAGTTTCCAGCATTGTTCCTTCTTCTCTGGCAGTTTCAGGCTTTTCCCCGCATTTGTCAGCGTCTCTACTGCTGCTGTCTCCTCTGCCCTTAAAGGAGATCCTCATGGGCTTGCCCTGCCCTCCATGGAGCTCCAGCGCTGCCCTCACCCACGGCTGATCGGCTGCCATGTTTGCTAACCAGACTTTCCTACTTTCCTGATGGGATGTGCTCGTGCATCACCGCAGTCCCACAGAAGACTGCCCAGGTAGGAAACACTTTCTGTATCTTTGCAGAATTCACCCCGATAAATGAATGATGGCTGTTTCAATCTTTTTTTAGCAAAATTCCATAGCACACTCCGGGCTCTCCCACGACCTGCCTTAGCAGGCCGTTATGTTTTCCCCCTCACTGGACTATCTGTTCCATCTAATGTTGTTACATTACGTTTTCATGAGATGGTGGATGTGCTCTTGTCTCTAGTCACTTACGGAAATCTCTGGGTCTGGTGATGACAATAACTGTTGACTTTGGGAAGATCTCTGGCTATGACATCAATAAACAGAAGACAGAAATAATGGCTTAGAACACAAAAGTAGGGAACAAGAAGGTTAAGAGATAAATGAGATACTTGGGGCATAAGATCACTCACGATATCACCAATCTATCCAAGGAAAACTTTGAAAAAGTTAGGAAGGAAGTGCGTGTAATGTTGAGAAACTGATCATATTTCTCGCTCACTTTATTCAGGTGAGCTAATTTGGTAAAGATGATGGTTCTCCCCAAGTTTACCTTCCTATTTAATTCGATTCCTTTACCCTTTAAAAAGGAATAGTTTGCGAAGCTGCAAAGCCAGATTAGTACCTTTATTTTGTCTTCCAAAAAGCCATTGATAGCACAGAAGAAGTTGAGAAGGAGCCTGCTATTTTACTCCTGGGCATTTTTGTTAAAGAACGGGAAAATGCTATTAGACAAACCCACTAGCTCAGAGATTTGGAGGCTACTGGTGGAGATGCTAAAGCGGGAGGAAGGTGGGAAATGTGGCTTTATGCACACATATGCAGATCCTAAATACTTCAAGAAGATCCGATTCTATGGGATATGCCTGCGATATGGTATAAGATTTTAAAAACTTTAAAACTTCCGTACTTCAGTCATCTAGCCCCCATTTGGGATTCTCCAGGCTCTCCAGAATGGACAAAGGACATGCTGGTTATACGACTACATGAGGCCAGTATAACAAGATGGGGACATTTACTCCACTTTGGACACTTGATAACCTGGGAGATGTGCAAACAATAGACAGATCAAAAGGTTTCAAGGTTCAAGATCCCTCAGATACAGAGCTGGTACCAATCACTAGGCACAACAATAGGCGATCACAATGAATTTGAAGAGAGATTGATGTTGCTGACAGTGGCAAAGAAAGAAACTGCTGTATGGTACTGCATGATAATCGAGCTGGAAGACGGAGAATTACCCTTAGCGGAGGAGCTGTGGGGAGGATGCTTGCCAGAGACCTCACTGGAGTACCAATGGCAAGTATCTATGTCAATGATGTACACCATACTAAAACCTGCCTATTTAAGAATAAATCATCTTTTCACCATCAACAGGGCTTATTAGACCCCACAAAGGCTCTCTAAATTTGGAAAGGGATGTGAGGTGTGTGTCCGAAATGCAGCAGCATGAAAGAAGACAATGTGCATTATTTTTTACATTGCAAAAAGATCCATATATACTGGGAGGGCGTGAGTAGAGCCTTGTCTGATATTCTAAAGATCCAAATTAAGGTAAGCGTTTTGCTGATTATTTTTGGATGTCAGGACTCGCAACTAAAAATTTGCAAAAACTGTGAGAAGCTGATATTCTACACAATATTATTGGCACGCAGAGAAATGTGTTGCCCATACCTACTCAATACGAGGATTGGCTATTATCGGTAAAGATTGTCACTAGACTGAATATATCAGAGGAGGGACATAGAAGATATGAGTTCTGGTCACCAAAAATTAAGGTGGATTGAGCTACAGGGAAACAGGCCGGATCAGGGGTCCAATGACATCGCCTCGGCTGGCACTTTTCTAAAGGGCAGGGTTGCTCTCAGGAAATGTGCTTTGAAGAAGTGGTCTTCACAATCCGAGGGCAGTACCATGTGAAACCTCTTTCCTTAATTTCCTTACTAAAAGGGCACCCCAGAGAAGGTGCAAGTAGAATGGTGTTTTGAGGCAAAATGAGGACAACAACAAAAAAGAAAGCGGCCCAGTCCCCAAAAATAAGAACTTTTGAGGCTTGCGGGCACAGTCTGGCACAACTTACCCAGTGTTTCAGGTTCCAGATCTTGGGGCTATGTTCAATATGCTGCATTTGCTCTTGCACTTAAATGTTACCATACTGTACCCAGACAAGTGTGTGACTGCAGTATGTGTAATTTTGGATTATCTGTTCAGTTTGAGGGGGGTTATGGCATCTCCCAGCCACACCTAATTCAGAGTATTGAGCCACATTTTTCTCTGGAAAAAAGATTGAGAAATGTCCTATTTACTGATGGTTCGATCATGGCTAAAAAACATAGAGTAAAAAATAAAGTGTGCCCTTGAGCACATACCGAAAAAATCAAAAATGAGAACCTTCTAAATAGAGCGAAAACAAACCACACAGAAATTAGAAAGACCTTCAAAATGCAGTAAACATTGCTTATAAAAATCACCCAAGGCAAATGTTGAAGATAAGGTTCCTCCACGATGCATGACCAGCATATCTGAACCACCGCCTCTCATTCCACGTACCCGACAGACAACTTCAATCTGCCCAACTTGACTTGGCCATCCTCCCACGGATTCACAGGATCAGAACCAGAGGAAGATTCTTCTACTACCTCGCCGCCAAGACCTGGAACACCCTGCACCTCCCCCTCAGGCAATCCCCATCGCTGACCCAATTCAGGAAGGACCTCAAGACCTGACTCTTAGACTGAACCTCTGCGCCCAGACGGATCGGCAGCCCCCCCCACCCCTCAGTGCCTTGAGACCCTCACGGGTGAGTAGCAGCCCTCTACAACTATTGATTAATTAATTGAAGATATGAACAAGGCAACAAACTCTTCCTGACACCAGGAAGGATGAAAAAGATAAGCAAAAACCCAGGTGAAGAAATCCAGAAGGAGATGAATCTCCTGAAAGCAAACATAGTAGCAAAAGAGCAAAGAACCTATAAACATCTTCCTATTTTGGCTGTCTCCTATAAATATGATTGAACTACTCCTCAGTTTGGCAATCTCAAAAATTCAGTTGTCAAGCCACTATGTTCGGAAGGGCTGATTATAATATATATCAATAACCCCTTTCAAAAAAGGGAAGCAAAAAAAAGCCCAAGTTTGACATCCTTCTTTCTACACTGAATTTGAGGGCTTTCTTCACCTTTCATACATGTCCTCCATGCCACTCACAGACCATCCCTCCAAGTAACTGTGTGGACCGACATATCAAAGTAGTATGCACAACATGTGCGCTCATCATTCAATGAGTCTCCATTTAACAAATTATGAAAGGAGCCTGAACTGAAGAAGCATCTTCTCACAAATGTTCACTCACAGCATAGTATCTGCAGTGAATCAGAACCTGAAGAATACCTAAAAACGTGATAAAATCATAGAGTGTCCTTGTACCATAGCTGGCAAAGGTTCAGAGGGAAACTTTAACAATGATTAGAAACATTCAAACATTGAATGGATGTTCCAAGTACAGAGCAACTTTAACCAAAAGGCTACAGGATTAATATGATTAGTCTGCATTTTCCTACATTGTGATCTTACAGTAACATAAGCTATCAGAAACAAGATGTTAATGCTTCTGTAACTGAATTAAATAATCAATGAATTTGAATTTGAATGAATTTGAATTTAAATTTATTACATTTGCATCGTTACTTAAAACCATTGCAATACGAGTTTCAGATAATACAATAAAATCATGATAAGATAAAATTACACATTTCCAAAAATTCATAGCTCGTTAAAAGGTTAAAACCGTTAAATTGCTATCAAGTAAAAAGTGCTTTGTTCTTCATACACAAAGTTCTCAATGTAATGTATGCGTTCTGCCCGTCTTCATACTCTGTCTGGGCGGTACTAGTATCCAAAAGGAAACGTTATTGAAAATCCTGTCCAAGTGCGTATATGGAGATTTCCCAGGTCCTCCTTAATGGTGGCAGTCTCGTATCATAATTAGGAGTGCGCACAGTATCGCGGCTTCCCCTTGGCCTAGGTGGAGTTTAAGCGTTCAATGGCATTTTTTTTTTCAGCTGCATCTAGGAATCTCACTCGTCTGCAGTTTAATTGAGGCGTTGCTGGGTCAAAGCATGCCAAGACTGCTTGCCTCCTTGAGCGAAAATTCATTTGGTTTAAGGGGACTCTTAGCAGCTGTCTCCTTTCCTGTGTCAGCTCCTTGCAGGAGCATAGTAAATGGGTAATATTGCCCTGGCCATTATTGCACAGACTACAAGATGTTTGAGATGCCTCCCTCTTCCATGGTGGAAGGTTCTGAGTGCACAGGATCAGGCCAAGGCGAAATTGTACGAATTTTAGTTTCTATGGTTTCGAGTAGCCCAGATTGAAATATTTTTGAGGGGCCAAGGCTTTGTAGTTGTTCAAAGTCATCCAGGCATGCGATCCTACTGAAAAAGCTGCTTTGTCTTTCACCAAAGCCAGCTTTTTCAAGGATTTCCACACTAATTTCTTGAAAGTTGATTGGTGGATCTGCATGTTCCAAATGGCCAAGAGTCCAGTGCATGCTAGAGCCTTCTGAAGATAGCATCTTGCAGGTGAATCCTTCCTCTGCTGAAGATCTTGCCATAGAAGGTTATTTAGAGTTTTGGGAGCCGATAGTTTAATTTTGTTCCAGCAGTTGATATATGCGCCATATCTGGCCCATGATTGCTTCAGTAGGCCGAATTCCAATCTAATTTGTGCCGGGGAAGTGTAGTTTGGGAGGTTAAATGTGGTTCTGTATGCTTTTACTAAGGTTATGTCCAGCAGTTTTGCATCTCTACCTCTTAAGGCTTCACTACAATAAGTAATTGTGGGAAGAATTTTGGCCTGTGCTACTTTTAGTAGGGGGCTTAATGTTGGGACTAGTAATTTAGATGTTAAACTTTTCATGGTTAATGCTAGCACCAGCCCCTTTCTTTTAATCTCCTCTAGGTGTCGGACAAATGATCCTTCCTTATCAATGTAAACACCTAGGTACTTATAGACTCCCGCTGAGTCTATTCGTGTGCTGCCCAACTGCCAGCTTCTATCTGGCTTCCTTTCATTGTTAATTGACATAGTTCTGGTTTTCTTTAAGTTGATTGACAACTTATTCGCTTCAGCGTAGTCCTGCATGCTGTTGAGAAGATGTTGCAAGCCTTCTACTGTATGACTAAGCAAGATTACTTTGTCTGCTTAAAGGAGATTGGACAGAGTTGTGCCCCCCATCCTGGGTGCGTGAGAGTTGCTGGTGTTGAGTAAGTGCTGGAGGTCTGCCATAAATAAATTGAACAACATGGGTGCCAGCACGCAACCTTGTTTGAGGCCCTTCGTTGTATTTACTTTCCTTGTCAAATGCATCCCTATGCCAAGTTTTACCTGTACCCAGGTGTCAGTGTGGAGGAGCATTAGCATTTTTAAGAGAGCATTTGGGATACCCCAGCTTGCCAGCTTCGCCCATAGCCTTGATCTGGCCACATTATCGAAGGCAGCACTAAAATCGATAAAACAAAGGTGCAGCTGCATTTTCTTTGAGATTGTGGCAAAATAATCAGAACCAAAAGATCAGTACGAAGAAAAGATGGAAAGTCTCTCAGATAAAATACCTGTATACAGAAGAAAGGAGAAACCAGGATGGCACTATGAGTTTTAATATTATAAACAAAATGTCATGATGTGTAAAAAGGAGAAGCATTGGATATAAATGCATTACAGTTGCACCATGAATATTGCTTCAAACTTTATCTGATTTCCAAAGTTTGCATATTTGGTATGGAATGATACCAAGAATTTAAAGCTTTTTTTCCAAGTCCTAATGCGCCACACAATCGTTCTCCAACAATGCGAAAGTTATTGAGCTTGTGAGAAATGACTGTCAAATCAAAAATACTTTATTTGGTTTTAAGATAAAACCATAAAAGTTACACAACTCCATTATTTCTTTTTTTTAAAGACATACATTTCATAACAGTAAAATATTAATAATCAATCCAGTTAATACATAGAAGTATGTGTTCATCACAGACAATAAAAAGGAAGAGAGGGGAAGAGTGGGCAACCAGTAACCTGGCATACAGCTTCATAGATGATAATTTGATGGGGTGTCAACTTGAATTTAGGGGTTTGTTAGTTCTCCAAGCAATTTCTGGACCTCAACGAGGATTTCAAGAAACCTTCTACAAGTGGGATACATTCTGGTTTCAACATTTGTAGGTAAAAAAGAGCTGGGCAAACCTGGGTAAAATTCATCTCTTTTAAAAGCTGTTTTAAAAAAAAGCTGGGGGGGACTTCATAGAAGTTACTAAAACCCATAAATTGCAGCAAATCCTGTGGAGACACTCCGTCACAGCCACAGGATGCTAGCACCTGTCCTCTACAGTTCCCTTAGGTACAACAAGTAAAAGATGAAAATAATCCATACGAAACCTGGTCAATAAAAATCACTTGTGGATCGACAAAGGCCACATAAGATATGGCTTGGTAGATAAAGTAGTTTTAAGCATCACAAATTTGCAGACGCTAGGTTTACACAGTTCTACCCCATCTGTACCAAGTTTTTAAAGAGAAATAAAAGTCTTCTTTACAAATTCCACGTCCGCTACAGTACTAGGATCAGGCTTTGCAAAAAGGTACAGTCGCCCCAGCTCTTCAAAACAACCTTTTATATACGTTTACCAAGGAATGCGAACCATGTGATCAAGGCCCAAAACTTCTCTCAGTATTTGGTGGTTAAGAACTAGATCTTTATTTAACCAGCAGTTGAGCCAAAGCAACAACAGGCGCATGGCAAAGTTATCTCAAATAAAAGGTAACCCTGCTTCTTCATGTACCACTAAATTTGAGGTTCCTCTAGGGACCCGGAGAAGCTGTTTTAAAAAGGTGGTCTCCGCCACCTGAAGGCCATCTAATGCTGCATAGCCCCATAATTTGCTTCCATAGCTGGCGATGGCAACACTTTTGGCCTGGTATATTTTCAACATTGCCGCTATAGGGCGCTTACCCATCTTCGCAGCAAAGTTGAATATAGCTGTGTTTGCCCTTATAACCTCCCCTTTTTTACTCTGGATAAGGGCCCCCCAATTCAGATGGTCATCTAGTAATACACCTAGGTATGAAAAAGTTGTGGTCAAAGGCACTTTCTCACCACTCACTTTAAAGGGATGCTGCTTCTTTGGGCGTAACCCGACCTGCATAACATAAGATTTGGAATTATCCCTTGCCGTCCTGGCAATGAGGACCGCATCGTCCGCATAAAGCAGGACGGGCAGTCCTCATCGCCCCACTTGTGGGAAATCAGCCCCTGTTTCTACCAAGATCTTATCCAGGTCATTGATATATAAATTAAATAGAAACCGGGCCAGAATACATCCCTGTCCTACTCCCCTTTCAGTTTTAAAATCCCTAGAGACCCGAAAATCCTGAGCGAATCTGAAGTTAGCCTTAGTGTCCCTATGCATTTCCCCAGAAAGTCAACCAGGGCATCATCCACCCCATGGCCCTCATGGACTGCCACAATTTTCCCCGATTGACACAGTCAAAAGCGGAGGAAAGATCCATGAAGGCCATGTAGATCGTAACCTGGCGGGCGACCGAATGCTTCTCCAGGATCATATATAGGTTAAGGCATTGGGCTAAGGTAGGGTGTCCTGGATGGAACCCATATTGTATGTCAGAAACGATATTGTACTCTTCCGCCCAGGAGGCTAATCTATTCAATAAAATACCACCCACAACCTTAACCACGGAATCAATAAGGGAGATCGGTCTATAACACAAAGTGCTATTACGATCGCCCTTCTTGAAAACCGGTAGAATTGTTGAGGTGCTCCAAGTCTCCGGACAGCCGGCCCTGGCTGCCGCATTAAGCACGGCCACCAGAACCGGAGCCCAAAAGGATGGATTTGATTAAAAAAGATCCGGAGGAATACCATCCGGACCTGGAGCCTTATTACAGGACAGACCTAAGGTACCTTTCTCCACCTCTTTTTGCACAAACGTTACCACAGCATTAGTTTGACCTCTGGTTAGGGCTTGTTGTTGAGCTATATCACTCTTAAAGATAGAACTAAAATGAGACACCCATTCATCTTCTGTTATGTTAGTGCCTATGTCTTCGACCTCATCCTTCTCAAACAATGGGCGATTAATAATACCCCAAAACCTAGAGCTACTCCCTAATGTACTTGGCTCCAATAATTCTCACCATGTTGCTACCTTTAATTCATCCTTATGAGTGGCCAGTGCCCGTTTACTTGTGAGACGAAGGGCACGAATCCGAGATTGATCTCTCGGGGTAGGTTTTAATGCTTCCTTCAAATCTCTAGAAGCTTTGGAGCATAAAGTATCAAACCATTTAGGACCAAGGGGCGCCGTCCTGTTAAGGGGAGCACTTCACAAAGCCCCTATCTTACCAACAATATCTTCAAAGGCCTTGAGGAAACCCTCAGAGTGGGAGCCAGGAGACACACAGGATGCTATTTCAGGTGAGCATGACTCTTGTACCTTATCATAAAATTAATCAGGAGGTCCCTGGGACCCTTTTAGGTGGCACCTTCCATCCGTAGGTCTCAGTGTACCTGGCACTATCACCCTGACATGACTTGTCAGCAGGCCACCTCCCAAACACAAACAAATGGGATTATGATCACTGAATACACTATTCACTATTGTAAACCCTCAGAGAATGGACTCAAGCCCAGCTGAGATCAAAATATGATCTATAAAGGACCCGCCACAATGTCCTTTAAAGGTTGGGACGGACTGTTTACTAAGGGGGGCACAGAAAGACGTAGATGGAATCAAGTCATATTCATTAAGCAAGTTGTTAAGTGCATCCCCCTGAGCAGAATAATCAAAATGAAATCCCCGCATCCTGGTGCATCTCAGCTCTCTCATACAGGAGATTTTAGGGTCACCACAAGGGTGAACATTAAAGTCCCTTGCTACCATGAGAGTATGCGCAACAGAGCCACATGACTGCCTAATAAGGCAGCTCAACTGGGAAATCTTACACACCCCCTGTGCATTCACCGCATTATAAAAATTAATGATGCCCATGCTTTTCCTCACCTTAAAACAATACCTTGAAGGTCACTATAAGCAGAGGGGAGTTGCTGGATCCTACAATTCATAGCCAATGCTGTGAATATGACCAAACCACCCCTAGTTCTGCAACAAACTGACGGGGAAGCAGGAACAAAGAAAGCTTTATAACACTCCAAAAATAGTTACAGTTCACCAGCCAAGTCTCCTGGAGACAAATCACAGAGAATTGCCTCATGAACTGCACTCACAAGGGGTCCTTACATTTCCCCGCCAACCGTGCAATGTTCGATGACAGGATGGTAGGCTCCCAGTCAGGTAAAAGTTGACTGTCTTTCTTGTGGAACAACTGGAGACAGCCCTTACTGCTGGGAGCTGTGCAACCCAGACAGCATCGTATTAAAGGGTGCGACACTACAGGTGAGAGAACAGGGGGATTCTTGATGATGGGCTAAGTCTTCTTCGGGCTCCGGACTCTTGTGCAGTGAATCGCACTTGTCCAGCCATGAAAGTGCAGCGAATCTATTTGATTGCTGTAACTGTGGGGTAAAATAATGCCCAGCCAAAATGAGCATCCCCCCCCAAAGAATAAGGATGGCTACCTACTGAAGCCTCAAAAGGTCTTTGAGGTCACCTATTACTTGGCAAGTTTAAATTGTCCTACTTGTAGAAAAAGTCCAAGGGTAAGATCTGGATACGATTCAGAATAAACATCCCAAAAGATATTCTCCACAACAAATGAATTGTTAAAATTCACAATGATACAATCGCCCCCTCCGGATTTCTTCGTGTTTCCTATCCAGTCCACACGGCGTGCCATAATAATGTTACGTTCCACCATTGGGCCCACAGAGGTGTTATTTGACAACTAATGAGTAACTTTATTCTTGAGTTGGGTGAAGTCCTAATGGGAGCCTTCAGAGAGTGGAGGAACATTCCCCAGAATTACTACCAGAGGTGTTGATTGAGGTGGAATGTTGACAACTGCTAAATGCTGAGGGGTGTTAGTAGAATATCCGTGAAACTGTCCCGAGCTATTCCCTAAACTATGAGTAACTTGGCTCTGGAGGCTTGTTGGTAAAACCCCATTAGGTGCCAGCCTATCACTTGTACCATCAGCCAACCCCACTGGGTCTCCATTTGTGCCACATGACTGGGATCCACTAGAAGATTGAGAATCTGCAGGTACCCTTAGCAAAGGCAAAGTGCCTGACACAATATTAACCTTTGGCAACTTTGTGACCACACGTTGAGGAGGATGAGTGGGTTCCAAAGACTAATGTTGTTCAGCTAAGATTTGCTCTATGTGGTTCTCAACTCATACTCCAACATACTACACATGGTAGATTTAAATGCTTCCAGCATGGCCAAATTGACCATGTTAGATGCAGGCACCACAGGTACCTTATTTTTAGGGGTAGGCTTAGGGGGCGCGTTAGGTTTAGTCTTTTTAGCTTGGCTCCCCATTGGTTTACATTTTCTTTTCAAGCTGCCACTAGACCTAAGAGCCACCCCTGGAGGTTGCGATGCAGCGGCATCTCTTGGAACTTCTGGTGATGTATTGTTAATTATATTGCCACCCATCCCACTATTCCCTGATGTAAGAGAGAGGCACTACACTTCATATTCCCGATGATCACAACAGGATACAATATCCTAGGTACGTCCACCGGTGAGTCTGGAAGAGGGGATAGTGCTTCGTTGATCCGAGAAGCGCTGCCCAGCCCAGGGGATGAAAGTATACTCAGTACTTCACTAGCAGTTTCCCTAGACGGATTGCTTGGCCCACCCAAAAGTGAAAATAGAACACTGGAGGGGGATCTAGAGACGCCTGTTCACTAGTTCAATCTCATTGTCAATAACTGAAGCAGCTCTTAACAAGAAGGCATCCATAGTTGTAACAGTTGCCTTCGATGCAACTATAGTCCCTTCTTGGCTCACTTGTGTCTTCCGCCTCCCCATGGTTCCTAATAAGAATAACCCCACAAGACTTGGGATGAATTGACAGCCCCACAACTAGTAACCTTAGTCAAATTTACCACAGCGTAAAATAAGAGAGCCTTGATAGAATCACTGGACAAAGCTCCTATTTATGCATAAGGGAGCTGAACCTAAAGACTACCAGCTAGTTAAAAAGTATAAAGAGGCACAAGCTAAAATTCAAATGTTGGACCATTTATATGAAAATTTAAAAACTAAATGGGATGGCCCAGCCCAGCCTCTTCGGCCCCTGACGGGCACGGACGGGCCCGCCATAGGCCCGGGCACAGCCCCGGAACGCCTGCGCACATACCGCACTGCGGGATCCCTGGCCCCCTTTTCAGCGCCTCCTGGCGGCAATGAGGCATCTCTACAGCCCAGCATTGGTGTCCCAGCAACGCTTGCCGGTAGACTCCCAGTCAGGTAAAAGTTGACTGTCTTTTCTGTGACATCCTTGCCAATTTTTGCTCTGTCTGCTTTGCTGGCTTTAGAACTCCGTGCACTTTACCTCTGTTACATAGGAGTAAAGTGCTTGTGCTTTCCCTTTAAATATGGTTAAATGGGCCTACCCATGATTGACCTACCTAATTTCATATAGGTTCCCTTTATATGGTATAGGGAATTCACCCATGGCCAGGAAGTTAAATGCCACCGGTTCACTTCTGCACATATAGTACCATCCACATATTGGGCCTACAAAAAGTACTTCAGGACCACTATTGTAGCCTAACTGCTGCACAGCAAAACCTGCAGTTTGACCTATCAAAATAGCCCTTTTTGACAGCGATAGACCTACCTTTTAAATAATATTAATTCCCCCATATTTAGGCTTTGTAGTGGAGCAGCATGGTATTTAAAAATGGGACATGTAGAAAATTACTTTCATCCTGTCCCTACAGTGGCAATTTCATAAAAGCAATTTCACTGTGGCAGGCCTGGCTATCATATACATTAAACCAAAGTAAATATTAAAATATTAATTCTGTATCTTGGGTGTGAGACCAGCTGGAAGAATAATCCAATCACTCTTTTAATTTTTACTAAAATCCAAATTCAACGGTGAAGCTGGATTTGTACTAAATATTTGAGAAAGTAACTTTTATACAGTTACCTTTTGACTGCTTGAAGCTTCTGCAGACTAATTAACATTAGCTCTCCAGCAGCTGTCAATGAAGTACTCTTTTAGGGAATAGGTACAACTGACTCCAATTGATTCTCATAAAGGAGCTGTCCCTAAAGTGAGCCAGAGCTTCCATGACATCTGGATATCTGGGACAACCTCCAGACTCTGTCAGACGTATATGAGTATGTTATCTGCACACAATCTCTTACATTCATTCCCCAGACTTCCTTCCTTCTCTACAGTAAACACACCTGTGGTTCCATAACAATAACAAAAATGAGGAGTGACAAAGGGCACCTCTTCTAATGAGGAATCGTTCAGATATCAACCTCCTGGTCTCTACCCATGCCACCTGACTTTTATTTAACAGTTGGAACCATTGTTGAGAGTTAGGGCCTATCCCCAAACATTTTAAAACTGTCAGGAGGTAAGGTCGATCCAGCGTGTCAAAGGCCTTCTTGATAGCCATAGTGGGGTGCCAGGTGATGAGAATCTTGAGCGTGAGCGTTATTTAGCAGAGTAACTACGTGGCGTAAGCTAATGAACATATACCTGCCCAGTATAAAGCCATTCTGATTAGGATATATGATCTCAGTGACCACAATGAGAATCCTGTTCGTTAGTATTTTCCCTAGGATTTTGTAATCTAGGTCAGCATTGTGAATCGGTGATAGGACTTTACATCAGTAGTATATCTCCCAGGCCACTATAGGTCCTCATGTAGTGACCTCAGAAATATGTATATCTAGTTGGAGGCTGTGTACATCTTGAGAAGTTTAGGGGCTAGGGCAGTTCTGTACGGTGCATTGAAATTCAGAAAAGAACCCACATGTAATCATCATTTTATTCTGTGCTATCTCATCTATGGCCTCCCTCACTGCATCCAGGAACAGTCCTCTAATGTGGACCTCTGCAGATGGTTTAGCTGGGGAATAGCAATGCTGCTGATAAGAGCCCAAAGTCTGGACTTGTCACAATCAGTGGGGGTTGCAGCAGAAGTCGTCAAATGCTGAGTTCATGTCAGCCTGCATGCTGGCAACAGTTCTGTTAGTGGGTCAAATTGCCCTTATTGGTGTCATTTCAGAGTCTGTTTGCAGCAGACAGGCCAATATCTGTCAGGCTCTTTCACCCTCAACATGTTGTTGTGTGACAAGAGGTTTGCAATCCACCAGTCCAGGCCTCAAGGTCATATTTCTATGTGATTTCCTAAGGTCTCTGAGGTACCGGTGGTTAACAGATCCCCGTACAAGCTGGATCTCTTCCCTATGTATTACATTTTAGGTATCCAAGATCTTCTAGGTAGGCCTAACGTGACCCCATATGTGGTTTTGAGGCAAATCCCATGTAACACCACCTTTATTGCCTCCCACACCACAGTCTCATTGCTAGCAGAGGCCTCTTTTTCAGAACAGGTCTGTTATGGATTTACCAAGTGTATTCTGAATGGTGGCTCCACTAATGCATGGATATTTAATTTCCATTTTCAATATTTTCCATTATTTTTAATATTTAATTTCCATATGGGTATTTGTGGTCTAAGCCTACTTCAGCCCAATACTAATTTGAGAGGTTTGTGTATCAAGTTCAACCTAGGTAGTCAGTGGGATGCCCCTTATCGGCCATTGTATAGTTGTGCAGAAAGATGTCTAAGTGTGTGTGCAGATTGTGCCTATCTGAGTAATATGAGTACTCCCTGTGGTGTTGGTGGACACTTCTCCAGGTATTGGAGAAACCAGATATGTTGGTCCAAACTGGAAGTCAGACATCCATCTCATGATTTGGATCCGGGAGGTGGCTACTTGCCCACATTGAGGTCTAAGACGCAGTTGAATCCCAACCCCAGGGTCAGGGTGCTTACAAATTATTAATCAGGGAGGGAGGGAGAAAATCCAGAAAAACCCTGAATGCAATTACGAGCATATAGAGGAATCAACACAAGTAGTTCCACATCGAGCATGCCCTCTACTACAACAATCCTGCCCTCTGGATCTACGTGTTTAGACTGGATATGCAATGGCTTACCTGGAGTTTTCCACACCAGAACACCTTGGCCATTGGGAGAGTATGTGGTGTCTACCATCGTGAGCTATTGCAGCTCAACAGTATTCATTCATGTCTGTCTCCTGGATACAGGATATGTTTCTGTGTCTACGTCTGAGGTATGCTTATATTTTAAGATGCTGGATGGCTGCATATTCCATGTGATCAATGTATACACCTTTGGTGTCAGTCCTTGTCTTGCTGCTATCTGGCAACTGAATTAGTTACTGGGCATGCAGTATAAACTCCACCATAGGGGGCTACCCAGAACCCTCATAAGTGTGTGGAATAATAGGTGAGGAGGAAGAATCAGTGGCCAGCTCAGTCCAGGATGTCAAATCACAACAGAGGTGGAACAAAAACAGATGACAAAGGAACAAAACATTTTCTTTCCCGACTCCCACTACTCAGGCTAAGCAGCAACCAGCTGCCAGTCATATAGCAACTGGAAATGGTATAAACATCTTTGGATGTTCTGTGTCCATTCTAGAGTGCAGGGGGTAGTGGTCATGATGCCAAGTCCACCATACTAAGTGCGCCGTGTAGTCTCTCTCCGAGCCCTGCAATGGACAGCAGAGAAGGATTGGCCTAGTACCTTTTTTCTGAGATGAGACTCAAGTTCAGGAGGGACATCTCCAGGTCTGAAGGGTATGATCTCAAATCAATGTGTGCACTGTTCTGGGGGTGAATGCAGGACTGCCCACCACTTCAGAGTTCGATTTTCCAGTGTCCTCTTCGCCTGTGTCGTTCATGCTCTGGTGTGCCCACATGTACCCCGTGTTGACCATAGCCCTGTGCCCCAGACACCACCTGCACCCACTTTTGTGCTGCCTGTTTCTTAATGGGTCTAACTTTCATTCTCTGGGTATACAGTATTTTGGGTCTCTCTCTTGGAATCGCCACTCCTGTGGACCGAAGCCATTGCTAATCATCATGTTACTTTATGAAGAGGACGGTCTCCCGACCAGCAATCACTTTCCATATGTTGGGAGACATGCGTGCATATTACAGCCCCATTTGCCGCAACTGCCTCCTAACCCTAATGTATGTGCTTCATGGGTGCTGGACTTCCATCGTGTAATCTGGAAAGATGCTGACAGGATTACCATTGCCAGGGGCTATACACCTTTGCACACTGGAGTATCAAATCTCTCTCTCTGTAATTAAAGAGACACACCAGTCTGTGGGGAAGGCTGCCGGTGGTGCTGAATGTCCCGCAGCACAATGCACCCATCCAACGGAGAAGAAAAGGAGGGCATCGCCTGCTAGATATGTCCAGAAGTAATGTCTCTGGGAAGAATTCCATGCAGGGGTGCTCTGCGATTCAAGAAGCCCAATGATCCTAACATTGTTGTACTAGATGCGTCCCACTGCATCTTCAGTTAGGGATTTTATGTGCTGGACCTCGTCTTGCAAAGCAACCACCAGAATTGGAGTTCTTTGACTGTCAGGCGGAGAACAGTGTGGATTCGTTCATAACCATTCTGTCCACCAATTCTCTATGATCTCCCCACAGAAGGCCATCATCCAGTGCCACTGCATCAACCCTATCATTGAGCACGATCCTGGAATCCCATATTGCATGTTGTATGTGATCAGATTTGCAGGTATTGTCCTCCAGCGTGGAGCTCACATGTACCAGGGATCTGTGGGGCCAGTGGGTCCTGTCTTTGCAGCAAACAGTCCCTTGGGCGCTACAGGCTTTATCGTTTTAGAGTTTATCATCATGCCATTCATGCAGTGTGAGGGGCCCTGCCAGTTGCTGACTAATGCAGTCTGTGTTATAAACGTCAAGCACCACAAAGTAGTCCCTGTCCCACTATTGCCCTTTGTCGTGGTCGCCAGGCCCCTGGAGTGCAGGTGTAGTGGAGGTGAAGGGCCTGTACAGCACTGTGGTGAAATGTCTTTGTACAGCAGTTATGGGCATATGCTCCGCACCTGAGGATTTGTGGAAGGAAGATCAAGGATCCCCAATCAGTGTTTACCGTCACCACAGTTGTGGCATGTAATGCACTGTGCATGGGGGAGCCCCAGGCCTCAGAGCTCCTGACTCAGTAAGGGAGGAGGGAGCCCCCTCCATGTACTTTGCAGTGGAGGGTCCCTCAATTATTGTTATGCGACTGACGTGAGGCTGTGCCTCTCCCCACACTAGGTCGATCGTAACATTCACCACATAGTTCGCTGTCTAAGGGGTCAGTTGTGCCTATGGGATGCTCACCTGGTAGCTCGCCCCCAGTGATCTCCCACACCCCTTCAGGAGGCTTACTCCACTGTCCCTGCTTCCTTCTCTGTGCAGTGGCGGATGGTGACTTTTGAAAGTGGGGGGGCGTAACATTTGGGGGTGATTGCTTTACTGCGAGCAAAGCAAGCAAATCTAAGTCATAAATAAGGTGAATTGATTGGGGTTCTACCCACAGGAAATCTTTTGAATCTAGAGTGGGGAAATTGTGCTATTTGAAGCTATTTTGAGGAAGCAAGAAGGTTATTAAAGCAATGGTGAAAGTACAGCCTTGGAATATTTACAGAAAATTAACACATTCAAAATGCTCCATATCTTATTGAATTAACATTGTTTTGTGTTACAAGCAAGGGTTTCAATTATCTTACCTGCACACAGGATTGTCTCTGCATTGCCTGTGGTTCGTAAATCTGATAATCTTCATGCCATATTGTTTACACCACAGCAGAGCAGACTACAGCCTGAGGTCATATGTCCTGCTGTCTTATACGAGGCCGGTTTTATGTCCTGACAAATCTGGTCGCCCCTAACACTTCAGGAGTCCAAATTTCACTCAGCTATTATCTGTGAGATATGGGACTGGGAGCCTAACGGGGGCCTCAACGCATTCAGCAGGGGGCCCATCAAGTTGCAGACAGTGGCAGTCAAGGGGTAATGCAGCTTCTTAAAATGCCTGGCTTATAGTTCATGACTAAGTTAAATGGATGGGTAGGGAGGGTTCAGACAGGCTGAGCTTAATGTTATGATGAATGGCAGGGGCTCATCAAAAGATGTCCTTCTCTTCAGCTGTTTTACATGTTACCCTGAGCTGTTTAAACTCAAGCTTCCAGGACTGCATTCCCAGCTTTCAGTTCACCCAGCTGGCCTAGCTGACTGTGCCGCCATTTTGTAACTTATGTGAGTGATGTGACGCAGTAAAGCAACAGGTGTTCTTTTTTTAAAAGGCAATCAGAAAAGCAGGTCCTATCACATAATTAACATATGTTCCCACACTACAATAGTTAGTTGTTACTTGCTACAAAATCCGATGCCCGCACAATCTGATCAGACTGACTGATGTGAGTTGAAAATGCTGAGCCTGGATAGTAATGAAATTGCATTTATAAATTATGCACTGGATTGAGTGAGTCAGAGCAAATTTTTTAACATGTGCACAGGCTGCGCTGCACACGTCACACTTATGATTACCTTCATTGCCTTCCTTGCCTGTTCTAAATTGGCTTTACATACAGGGCTGACCTGAACTCTAGTGTCAACTAGTTAAAAACACTACACTGCACACAGGCAGCCACATCCCATACTAGTTGTTAAACACTATTATACTCCACCCTGCAGTTATTTTTACATCCGACACTGCTGCCTTTCGGGTGAGACAAACAGTGTCAAACTTAGAAACACAGAAAGAACACTTGCGGTACTGCAGTATCTAATGGTATGCAATGAAAGAATCTGAACTGAAACTCTTGAAGAAGCGGGACAGAAACCTACTTTATACTCAGCATTTGATTTTTTAACAATGGTGACTCTCTGAGACCCGCTCTGAGCTAAAAGTAAAGTTAGCCTCTGCTCTTATTATCCTGACTCGTGAGATCGCAGTGTGTACAGAGCAAATGTTCCGTTGGTGCTGCACCACCATTTTCGTGATGCAGTAAGTTAAATATGGTGTTCATTTTTTAAAACAAGCGGGAATCCGGAACAATGTAATCTATTTTAATATACTCTCAGCTGACTGGCACCACAAACAAAACGAATATGTTGCTACTTGGACTGCCATAATGCTACGCATTTTCTGATCAGATTGACTGAATCTTGGAGGAGGTAAGAATGATACTTTATGTGCATGAGCGTTGGCTTCTAAAAAAGCACACACAGACTCACTGGTTGCGCAGTGCATGCAAATAAGTTTCATAGTCACTGCTTTAAAACGACAATAAGAGTAAACGAAGGGCCAACGTTGTTATTAAAGGGGCCAGAAATAATAGACCGCATGGTTTGCTCAACTGTTGAACGCTTGCTGATACCATAGTGGGTGACACCGTTATTAAAAAATCTTAAAGGGCAGTCCCTGCATTTACACAAACCTGCCAAGAATGGCTTTCAAAGTCTATTATATTTTTCAAATTGAAATTGTATTTTGGGGGCTGCTGAATTAAGTGACGCCGCCTCGGCAGGCAGACATCTCTAAGGCAGATTGAATAACTCACCTTTCAGCTTCTACTTGGGTTGCACTGGAGACAACAGAGATCCAGTTCTGCAGAGATCCAAACGACAAACAGGAGGTAAAAGCCTTCAGCTACAGAAGTGAAAGTCCCGCCTCCTATTCATAGGCTCATAGTATTAAGTGTCAGCCAGTCAGAGGAGGAGGCGGGATCCGAAAAGGATATTCTCAGCTACATCACAGATCCAGGCGAGCTGAGTGCTTGACCGTAGAGCTGGAAAAACTGCTGATTTAGGCAGTGCCTCGTTGGCCTCACCGCTGCCTCACAGGTGCACACTGCACATGCGGGATTTGGGCGATATTGGAATAGTCCACCTCGCATGCGCAGCATGTGTTTATTCACAGCTAGGCTGCACTGCTATTTCCAGATCTGACAGTACTGCCTCAGAGCAGTCTGTTTTAATCTCCATCTCCTTCCCTCTTGACTGGTGGGGCTCTGCCCCCTACCCCCTCATGCAGAAACTGCCCCTGTCTGTGTGCCCAGTGCCTTCGCCAAGTTGCCCCAGTCAGAGTCAGTCAGAATCCAAAGGCACCAAATGTCTTTTGTGAAAATGGGCCTAGTTGCCTTCAGGAGGGTGCAAGGGCCCTCACTCCTCCCCCACTGGGACCATCTCAGAGGTCCACATCACCAAGTAGACCCATAGCACTAGCCAAAGAAAAAGGACGCGAGCCTCCTCACACTGGTGACCCAGACAGACCCAGCAGCTGTTTTTATGCACCCACCTCAGTGTCTCACGCCAGTCGCAGAGGTCAACCCTGTTTCGGGGGCTCTGCAAACACAGGAGGTCTTGCGGGGCCTAGGCCACTGCAATATGACCAATGCCACAGTGTGAAAAGTGAACGACTCCCGGGGCTATCAAAAAGACCAGTCGGGATGGGCCCAGGAACTTCATTATTTTCACAGGGGACTGCCCTGGAACAGGTAAATATCAAGTGACCCATCCTCAGCCTTAGTCCCCTTTGTCAGTGAGCACCAAACTCAGTGGGAGAAAAGCTACCCAAAGAATTAGTAACCTCAAATAAGGGGACTGCTCATTAGCATGGTCACACCTCTTGGAAGGCAGATAAGCTCTGCACAATGGTGGCAGAGCTTCCCCATCTTGAATTCTGGGAATAAGATGAACTTTGGAATTTTTTGTTTGTTGAGAACCCTCACTCATGTCAGAGACATCGTACAAACAAATGATGGCCCATCCTATCTATTTATGTGCGGACTGTGGAGTTCTATAGCCTGACCGCGGAGTCGCAACAGTCACAACATTACTATCAGTAAAAGTAAACGATCAGTTTGTGAATAAAGTAAAAAGTAAAGAAAAGTAAAAAAAAGTAAACTTACACAAAAGTGTAAGTTTACCTATGTGAATCAGACCCTATATTTCTACATTGAAGTTTTCATGAACACTACTATAACCGAAGTTCAGTTTGGATTTCTATTGGTTCTTTAGTTCCTGTGAAATAGTTTCTAGGACTAGGTGTAATTTAAATTAGAACCAATATAATTTGCGTAATGTGTAATGTGGAAACTTTTGCATTGCCCATGTTCCATGAAATTCCTAAAATTACTCCATTATGCCACATTGCATATTACGCACCAATTGCTGTAATAATTTACAATGGAATGCATCATTCACAGTAAAAAAAAATACAACGCAGAATGCAAGCTGCTGTTGTTCATGGTGCTCTCATTTAAATGTGTCCTTTTGCAAAAATTCACACATGGAAGCATTTTGTGGTTAAATATAGCAAAGAATGGAAAAGTTACAGAATTGTCAATAAACATATTGTCCTTGCAACTAGACATTCACTACTGCTCTTCCAGAAGCATCTGTTTACACATTAAGCTTCTATGAATTTCAAGGATAGGACAGTATTAATACTTGAATAAAGATTCTTTTATGGATAAGAAAAGCATGTTTAGAAACAATGGTGCCAGCAAATCCTTTTTCTCATATTCTTTTTTCAAAATAATGATAATGTAATTGTTTAGCTCAGGAAAATTCATAATGAATTGCTGATGAATTTAGACAATTCAAGGAAACTTTAGGTCTGCTTTATGTTTGTAGCTAAATGTCAGTTCGAAACAACTGAGACTTAGGGCCCCATTCGGAAGGACGAGCGTCTGACCACCATTCCCGCAGGCAGGTAATCATCTGACAATTAGTTGGCGGTCCAACCTACCCTATTATGATAGCATCGCCTTGCAGGTGGTTGGAAAGTGCCTTTTTCTACTTCAGGTTGTGCTGTGAGAAAATGCACAAGTCACAGTAGTAAAAGGCACCTTATGGTGCCTGTCACATGGTGCGTGGATGTGTGGTGGGGCACTACTGGTGACCCAGGTCACTTAGTAGTAGCCCACAGGGGACGGGGCCTTGCTTTGGGCCCCCCAAAACCATTTTCCGGCTGCCTTTACATGGTGGTCAGACCGCCATGAAAGGCAGCCGGAAATGGGCATCCAAATCCCCACTGAAGTGCCTGCAGAGCCACTACCCTTATCGTAGGGTTTGGAATCCGACCACCGCCCTGATGGGATCCTTGATCCTGTTGGAGGAAGCGGTCTGTCCCTAAGACTGATGAGATCTGACCGTCCACATTGTAATGCGGTGGTCATACCGATGGCCTGGATGTTGGTGAGACGGCCACCAGCAGCCTGCCAGTGGCGGTACCACTGACATCCAAATGAGAACCTCGGTATCTTACACTTAGGATTCATTGCGAGACTAGAGGTATTCAGTATAAACCCACCGTATTCAATTTCTTCCTTCTCAAGTTCAAACTTCTCTGGTTTTAGTTGATGTTTAAGTCTTGATAACACCAAATTCACACATTGTTTATGTTCTTTGTGAGTCTATCACAAACATGAAATTATCATACAAACCTCAAACAAAACAGATTCAACAAATTCAAGAATATTGATTCCATAAAGGATAGAAAATTGGCAGGAATATTTCATGAACTAAATGTCATTACTCTATGTTGAAAAAGTTAAATGTGTCAAACTCAAGAAGCTCCTAAATGAAGTTTGCTGAAAGTTCATGCTTCAAGAGGGCTGAGGGGTAACTGCTTCAGCTGTGACAAACATTTTGTGAAACAGGGAATAAGGTAGGGATTCTGTTATAATTCTGACAACATACCTAGGGCCAGATGTAGGTAGGGTTTTACCGGTCGGTAACGGCCGAATTCGGCCGTTACCGACCGGTATTTGGCATTTGATATGTAGGGGCAGGTAAACAGGGAAAATCGGTAATTTTACCGATTCGGTAAATATACCGGTCGGTAAATTTACCGACCGGTATATTTACAGAATCGGTAAAATTGATATGTAGGTGGGACTCTTCTGAGTCCCACAAGGCCTACAAAATCGGTATTTTACCATCAAATTGTATTTGATGTTAAAATACCGATTCAGGTGTGCATGCACATGTGTGCATGCACACCTGTGCCATATGACAGGCAGACCTGCCCTTAGGGCAGATATGCCTGCCATATGGCCCCTGAACCTTTTGTGGGGGTGCTAGAGGGTGTCAAAGTGACACCCCCTGCACACTTGTCAAAATCGGTATTTACCGAATCGGTAAATACCGACCGGTAATGCCCCATTAATTCCTATGGGCTTCAAAGCCCATAGGAATGAATGGAGCATTACCGGTCGGTATTTACCGAATCGGTAAATACCGATTCTTAACGATTCGGTAAATGGAACATCTGGATGTTCCTACATACCCCCACTTCTTATTTACCGATTCATAATTACCGAATCGGTAAAATTCGGTAATTAAGAATCGGTAAATAAGTTTTACCTACATCTGGCCCCTAGTCTGCTAAAAAAAGGAAAACATAGAAGACTGATGGGAACTTTGCAGCCACAGAGCCAGATAAAAGGGGAGAGTTTAGGAGGTTTTTTCAGGCCTTGCATTCTTAGAATCCTGAAGATAAAGATTGACGTGCAACTATGCATTATGCCAGCTCTGGATATCTGTTGTAGGAGGGAGGTAGAGCAGCTAACATTGCAGTGGTCATCACTTAACAGCACCAGTGGTAAATATTGGCTGAGGGTTTTGGGCTGACAATGAGTATACATAAGGTACCAGAATATACACTAACTTCATTTTCTTTTAATTATGTTTGCTACAGTTATGGAAGCTGAGTGACATTGATGATTGCTTTTACCTACTCCCCTCCATTTTTTTTACTATTTCTAGTTTATGCTTGGCCATGGAGGGCCCCTGGTTTTCAAGTTGTTTCCGGTTTCCACGTACATTGTTGTTATCTTTGTCCTGGAGCCGATATTGACAGACTGTGAGGCTCACTTAGTCCCTTGTACCACACAAGGCCTCCCCTCATCATTGGGTAGCATGCATTTGGACAAAGTCATAATGTTTTCTCTGTCTTTTTTTTTATTTCTCTTTCTTCATTGTGGTTATTAATTAATGCATTCTTGATGTTGTGGTGTGTAAATTTTGGAAATGCACGTGTTGCCTTGAGTGTTGTATTTTCCTAATGACTGAATGTGTTTATGAAGGCACCACTAATTCTTACAATCGTTTTTTATACCTACTGTTTTTTGCTGAATTCACACTGTTTGAACTGGCAATTGAATTTTCTTTCAGGTTATGATCCTTCATATGCATTTTTTTGTGTTTGTGAAACGTCTATTCTGATGCAATTTTTTAAATATATAAATAGTATTGAGCTAGTGAAAGTAGTTTAAACCAATACACCCTGTATATTTATTTCCCCAATAAACAGAGTAAAATCGAATTTTATTTGATCCTTAGAAGTTACTGCATTCCTAGCTATCACTGAGTCACTGTTAAAGCACAGGCAAACAAGGTTCCCCGCACGGACTAAAAAAAATAGCAACCATTGCTCCGAATTGCTAACCCACACTAGGGGGGGAAGCTTCAAAACAAAAATAATCAAACACACAACAACACACATTCTAACCAAATAGGACAAAATATTAGCACTCCTAGAACCATGGGCCATCCTTGAGGAGGCCCAGACCAACACTCCTATCCTAGAATCCGCAAATAAGGTTTCCACACCTCCCCACCATATGTAGGATCGGAGGTGCTCTCTCCAATGCCTGCCATTCCCTCATTAGGTTACACCAATCCACAGGTTGAGGGAACCTGAGGGGCCCTGACCCAGCGACAAACTACTAGATTCAGATGAGGGTGGCCAAAAGACCACCAGGCCGAGGCAATCCCACCATAACCCCAGTCCAGTGCTAGAGCTCACTGAAGTTTACACCCCTTGTCCATCATGCTCGACCCATCGAACACCAGCAAAGCAAAGAGTGTGCATTCCCACTCATCTGGGTGAATGCACTTAGGTGACCGGGAGATACATAGCAGTACTGGACAGCAGTACAACTAGTGCAGGTGCTGAAAAGGCCCCAGTCCTCCAGTTAGACAATGTGGGTGGAGCCACAGGGTATGCTCAGGCAGCTCAAAAGATCCCCCACACAGCAGCCCACTGGTAATGGACAGGAGTAAGCCCAGATAGACATCGCCGCGATGGTGCAAGAACAAAAAAAACAACCCTTGAGGGGACCACATTGGCCGGTAATGTACAAATGGCACCAGGGTACCAGTATTCATGCATGCTGTGGCGTGGTATGTGTGTATTGCATGCTTGCGTACCTAAGGCGGCGTCCACGACGGTGCATGACTTGCTGGTAGTGAAGTAGGAACAGGACCGGGAAGGCGTGTAGGTCTGGGTCCATGGAGCTCGGGTCCGTGCGGTGGGTCTCGTGGCAACGCTTTCCCTCTACATTGTGGTGCTCCCGCCGTCTATGAGATGGAGGTGTTTCCTCTGCGGTGTTCTGGTTTGTTTGCGACATCGTAATATTGCGGACGGTCGGGACGTCATTTCGCACGGCGGTGAGCCTGGATTGGCTCCGTCCGCCGTGGTGTCTGGTGTGTTCCCGCGGCAGTTCATGTTTTTACGCGGCGGACGGTAAATGTGCCCAGTTCCCCTTCCTAATATGGTGGACGGAAGACCCGCTGCTGGCGAACGATGAGGTGCATTTTCCGCCACCTCCAGCCCAGCGGTCATGCATCCGCCTGCCATCCTAATCGGCTCCATAATTTGTATGTTAATGTGTGAAAGTTTGTTTGAATGTATGTGTACGGCCTAATTGACTGAAAGAATGCATTAGTAGTGTATGGTGAATGTATAAGTGCAGAACTATAAGGAAATGCTGCAGCGTGACAATGTAAGCTCTTTAGCTGCACTGTGCTGTGGTACTTCCGAAGCACAGAGAGGCAGCATATGTACATAAATATGTTGCAACTCTATGCTTCCCTCTGCACTGCTGGACAAACAGCAGACATACAGTGACACAAGCATCCTTGCACCATGGTGCAAGCATGTCTGTGTCATTAAGAGATTGTTTTTGTGCAGGAAGGGACACCTTCCTGCACAAAAACAATCAGTAAAGGCATTTTCCTCTTTAAATGTATGCTTTGCAATGCAGCATACATTGAAAGAGAAAAAATGAGGAGAAATGAAACAATTCTCCTTGTGGTGCCTTGCTACACCAACTGGAGGATGCTGCAGCCTTCACACACATTTCCAGATGTATGATTTATGATAAATCTCGAGATGTGTCTTCTTCTATAAGTTTTTGTGTGGAAACACCCACAGCAACACCTATCGAATGCCCTTTCAATGCAAGGTGGTGTGTATTAAGAGGTCGTATTTACAAGGAGAAGAAAAGCTACACAGGTTGCCTTTTCCTCTCTTTGTAAATATGAAGGAGTGTCTGGTGCCATCACAATGTTACAAAAAGTGACATATTGTTGGTACAGGATGCTTCTAAATCTGCCCCATACGTGCTTAGGTATTGGCAGACTATTACAATAAAAACATAATGCTAGTTGATTGATAGAAAAACTGCATGAGAGTGACAGAAGGTAAGCACAGAGATATCTCTCCAAAGATGCTAAAAAAAGAATGATTGAAATAGTTGCAGTCCTTCAATAGTTACAATGGGAAATGTTATGAACCAATCAAATCTTTTTTTTTCAGATCACATGGGATCCTATGACAGAGAGATTCCAAAACTACATAGATGTAAACTGGGTATTTTGAAGAATGTATTAATACTTTGTACCTTCTTGCAGGTCTGCAAACAAAGGGGTCTATTAGGATGTCGGGTGGTGGCACCACCGCGGTGCTGGGGGAGCGGAAAAATGCCTTTTTCCGCCCACGAGCAACGGAAATCACACCCGCAATATTAGTATAGCAAAACATAGGTAATTTCCCGTCCGCCGCGAAGCAACGCGCACCACCATCAAAGTGCGCACGCTACCCCGGCGGTGGGAGCCAATAGAGACTCACCGCCGTGCGGAATGACGTCCGCACCACTCCACAAATTAGGATGGCCCAAACAGGCAGACGCACCGCAGCGGAGACATCGCCCAACCAGATACGGCAGAAACTTGATAGCGGAGCGCCATAGCACAGACCTGGTCGTCACCACCCGGTCATGAACGCCATGGACCCAGCCCTACATATGCATCCGGTCATGTACCTGCTACTGCACTACCATCAACTGGGCCACCGCGAACGATGCCGCAGGTACGCTAATACACAAATACAACACACAACACACGGGCTGACACAGGGTCCAAGTCCAACACGGACACCCTGCTGGGGGTCACAACACATCCACAAGGGCACCCCTATATCACCCACCTGCCAGAAAGTCACCCCTCTGCATCCGGGACCCACATCAACCGTGAACTAGCCGCAACGTCACGCTCTTGGTCACGTCGCCGCAGCGGTCATGCGCACAATGCACAAGGCAAGGCCACAACAAGACATGGGCAGGGCACAGACACCACAGGGACACACCACCCCCAAACACACATCAACACACCCCATCAAGTCACAGGCCAGGTGCCCATCCTGGGCTCCCCCATGCACAGCAACAAGCACAGGAACAAGCAAGCACAATACACACCCTGCACCACACTACAGACAACCAGGGAGACAGCCACTGCAGGAGTGGCTGACAAGGGACACACAACACATGTACCTCACACACTGAGGGCTGACAATACTTCCCAGCACATATACACACAAGAAAATACACACCATGGGTGTATCCACAAACAGAGCACACACAAACAGGGTATCCTGAACAGATGCCTACCCACAACTACACACAAACACCCCAGGAACACACACACAACCCCATTAGAAGCAGACATACCCTGCCAGCCAAACAGTGGAAAGGTAATGGGAGTACAAACACAACACCACTGCACAACATCATCACTCACCAACAAAACACACACAACATAACACAAATCACACAAGAATTGCACCTGCACAGAACTACAATGTCACATCAAACAACCCACACATGCACATGAAAGCACAAATAAACAAACACCACAGGACATCAGGGGATGCACATCAGGCAATGCCAAGCCCACATACCCACAACACTGTATGCACAACAAGCATTGTGTGCACAACAAGCACAAGAGCTACACACAGACATGACTGACACAACCTCAACACACACACCACAAATCAGCACATCCCAAAACCAACAGCACACCCAGGAAGTGAAGCTACACCACAGCCAACACACAGACCCCCAACACAACAACAACAGGATGCACCACTCAGGAATACAAGAGCACAGCCACCTACACCAGAGCAGAGGGCAGCACACACAGCTCAAGTACACAAGGGCAATGCACACTGATGAATAGCATAAGAACATCACACATAAACCAATGTGGCCATGTCCACAGTGGAATAGCACTCTTGGACCAAAAACTGCACCACAAGACACAGTCTCAAAAATGAAAGGATGGGGAGGCACATACACATGTGAACAGTGGGGATAGCTGACATCCAAATCAACTGACTTGCATGTCAGCATTAGACATGTGGGGTGTGTACCATACACAAATAGAGGGAACGCAGACCCACAATGGCTAGGCACAAGTGTTACACATAGGGGATGGCATCACACCACACACCATGCCATACAGCAGGAGAAAAGGCACCATGTGCCTGCAGTGCAAGAGAAAGTCAAACACAATGCCAGTGAGGAGCAGCAGGGCCACACAGCCACACAAACACCACACATTGATGATCAAACAAACACAACACTGATGTGCAAGTCACACACTTTGCACACTCATAAGTGACCAAAACAACAATGAGGACTCACACAGAACTGCATGTACACATCAACATACTGCACAGTGCACAACAGACAACTCACACAAGTGCATACAATCATTTACACAGGGCAGGACAATCCAAACAACAGGCACACAACTCCTGGCTAACACATGTGTGGCTATCACAACCCAGGGGCAC